>NC_081299.1:102542500-103798125 GCF_030435805.1 Mustela lutreola | reverse complement strand
TGACCATAACATAGAGAGAAGTTGAATCCATCGTTAACTAATGTAACATTATGTGTCCAACTATATTCAAATCAATTGAAAGTAAAAAAGTAAGTTAAATGAAGTTTTAAAAAATATGGCAATGTAGGAAGATCCCAAACACACTTCCTCCCACAGATAAACCAATCTACATCTATCTATGGAACAATTTCCTCTGGAAAAAAAAACTTAAAAACTGGGGTGGGTGATGGAGGGAGAAAAAAACCTTTAAAAACTGGCAGAGCAACCTCCTCACCTTAGGCAAAAGAGAGGGAAACAACACTGCAGAGGACAGGGAAGGCCGAGACACAATCTTGCCATAATCCCCACCCCCAATGATATGACCTACAATCACAAGAGAGTGAAGGGTTCGTACCCCACACTGGGCACCTAACTCTTAAGACCAGCACCTGAGAGTGGAGTGCCTGGGTGTCTCAATCAGCTAAGTGGTCAACTCTTAATTTCAACTCGGACTATGATGTAGAGTCATGAGATCCAGCCCTACACTGAGCTCCCTGTTCAGTGGGAAGTCTGCTTCTCTCCTTCTCCCTCTGCCCACCCCCCAACATCCACTCACGAGCTTACACTCTCTAATAGATAAATAAATCTTTAAAAAAAAAAAAAAAAAAAAAAAGACCAGCACCTGAGAGGAGCCCCCCAAACATCTGGCTTTGAAGACCAACAGGTAATGGCATCCACAAGACCTACAAGGCTGTGGTAAACTGAGGAACAACTCTAAAAAAACCTGCACGAAGACTTAACCACCCCACGGCCCAGCCCAAAAGCAGCCCTCTGAAAAGTGCTCAGACTTTATGTAAAAAAGACTTACTTCCTAATGTAGTGCGCGTTTGAGGGTCAGGGGTCTGCTGGGTACTCCAAGGATGGAGGCTTGTAGGTACCATCTTCTTGCTCACTCTCTCTGCCCTGCTAAAGCAGGCAGGTTCCATACCCCCCCCCCTTTTTTTCTTTTTCTCCTCTTCTTCTTTTTTTCTTTCTTCAATGGTGCCATCTTTACATTATCCCTCTGCATATTCCAGAACACCAGTATCTCCCAGAGGGGAGCTTCTACACACATTTGGTGCCCCAGTTTTTATCTTTGGTGACCTTGTTTCTACAACTGCTACCTAGAGGATGCTCCCTGAGTGACTGGCTCTGGAGGCTAGAAGGGCTTTGTTCCTGGGTCCCACCGGACAGTAACAAGTGGAGATTCTGTTCTTAGAAGACTACCACCCCCAAGACACTAAACAGATAACAGATAAAAACACACCCCCACTTTTTCTGTGAAAGAAGTGGGGGTGTGTTTCTGTGAAAGACCTATTTGTCTGTCAGTGTTGGCCTGAGTGATGGGCTTCTAGTATGGCACACTTATAGGGGCCTACAGGTTGCTCTCAGGGAACAGAAAGTGGTGGTTTCCTTCAGCCTCACTCCAATTCACCAGAATCTTCCAGAAAGAAGATTATATCCTTTTCTGGTGAGGCCTGATTTTGCAGCTGCTGCTCAGACACACCTCTGTGTTGCCTGGCTGAGTGGCCAGCCTGGCTTAAAGTCACGGATTTACAAGACTCTAACCAATGAAAAAAGAGTTCTTAAACAGCCATCACCCCCAGGGGATAGCAAGAGGCAACAGGCCCAAGCACTCAATGTTTTAGGAAAAAGGCAGATTAGCTTATCATTTCTGTAGACTGAAGGGTAGCTTCTAAACAGACACATCTAAGGCTGACTGTAAACTTTTCCTGAGACTTAGGAAGGCAACACTATCTTCACACTCTCCCTCTGCCACACTCCATAGTGCCAGCATCGCTCCAGGGGAGCTCTTACACATGTCTGGTGTCCAGTTTTTAAGTCTGGGCCCTGATTTTTATGACTGCCATTCAAGGGATTTCCTGTGATTGCCTGGCTCTGGTGGCTGGAGGGGCTTGAGTTCCTGGGCCATTGGGACTGTAACAATGGCATGCTGCCACCCCCAAAGCACTAACGGACAGCAAGCTGAAACAAATTCCTACTTGCTAACCCTAGAACTTCAGCCTTGGGGCAGACTTCACCTTTGGCAGGATCTAGAGGCTACAAAAGTACTCTCAGGGAACATAGGCTGGAGGGTGCCATCATTGCACTCTCACTCTGCCTACTTGCTACAGCCCACCAGAATCCCCCAGAAAAGTGCTTATAGACTTGTCTGTAGCCCCAGTTTTGTCACTGCTGCCCCAAGGACACCTTACATGCCTCTGAGGGCAGTGGGGCTTCTGCTTGCAGTCCAACAGGACTGTATATATTTGCATTCTTTTTTAAAAGATTTTATTTGTTTGAAAGAAAGAGAGAGCACATGCGCCCACATACTCACACAAGCGGGAGGAGGAGCAGAGGGACAACCAGACTCCCCACTGAGCGCAGAGCCTGTCATGGTGCTCGACCCCAGGACTCTGAGATCATGACCTGAGCTGAAGTCAGATGCTTAATTGAATGAGCCACTCAGGTACCCCAGGACTGTATATATTTGTATCCTTTAAAAGCTTCTGAGGGTCTGGCTTCTAATCAGTCTGAATGGAACTGCTGATTGAAATCCTCTCCTTTGTGAAATTGACTGGTCTTGGCACATCCTCAACTACTGGGAACTACTGAAAGTAAAATAGGCTGGGGCGCCTGGGTGGCTCAGTCTGCCTTTGGCTCAGGTTATGATCCCAGGGTCAAGCCTTGTATTGGGCTCGCTCCTCAGCAGGAAACCTGCTTTTCTCTCTCCCTCTGTCTGCCTCTCTGCCTACTTTGCGGGCTCACTCTCTCTGTCAAATAAATAAACAAAATCTTAAAAAATAAGTAAATAAAAATAAAATAAAATAGGCTCTCTGGAAAATCACAAACATCTGAAGGACAACCAACAGCTTAACAGGGTTAAATGGAAGTTTTCTCACCTACTTTATGTCCTACCAAAAACCATCCCTTCGGGGCGCCTGGGTGGCTCAGTGGGTTAAGCCGCTGCCTTTGGCTCAGGTCATGATCTCAGAGTCCTGGGATCGAGTCCCTCTCTGCTGAGCAGAGAGCCTGCTTCCCTCTCTCTCTCTCTGCCTGCCTCTCCATCTACTTGTGATTTCTCTCTGTCAAATAAATTAATAAAATCTAAAAAAAAAAAAAAAAAATCCCTTCAAGACTAGGAGAAGTGTCTGTTTCATCTTATGCTGAGAATCCGAAATAAGTACAATAAGGGAACAAATGGATATGTTCTAAGCAAAAGAACAGATAAACCCTTAGGAAAAAACTTCAAAGAAATTGAGTTAAATGATTTACCTGATGAAGAGTACAAAGTAACGGTCATAAAGAAGCTCATCTAAATTTGGGAGAAGAATGAATGAACTACATGAAAACTTCAAAAAGAGACTGAAAATACGAGTTCCACACAGAATTCAAAGAACCAAAGAATACAGTAACTGAACTGAAAAACAAACAAACAAAACAAAACCAAAAAACCAACAACAGAAAAATTCAACAGCAGACTAGATGAAACAAAAGAAAAGATCTGTGAACCCGATGACAGAGAACTCACCTAAACAGAGCAGCACAAAAAACAAAGACTTTTTAAAAAACGGAGATAGCTTAAAGGGACCTCTGGGACAACATCAAGCACACTAACATTCACATTATAGGAGTCGCAGAAGGAGAAGTCAGAGAAAGGGGGGAGAACACTTATTTGAAGAAATAATGGTGGTTTCTCAAGGAAGATGGAAGAGAAGTAGGGGACCCTAGTTTTGTCTGGTCCACGGAATTTGGCTAGATAGCGATCAAATCATTCTGACAATCTGCAAACTCAATCAGAAATCTAAGAAAAGAATTGTTGCAGTTCTACAAATAGAAAAACCACCACTTTTTGTAAGGTAAAAGATATGAAAAAGTAAATATAAAAGGACTTATATCAGAAAACAACTCCCCCAGGGGGTAGCCTCCATAAGCCACTACCAGAAAGTGATACAGCAGCAGAGCACAAAATTCGAAGAACTTCAGAAGTCTGCTCCAGTGGGGGATGTGCCTACAGGAAAGTCGCTCATGTAGCTAAGCAGGGCAGAATCCTAGATGGGACAGCATAGTCTCAGGATCCCAGGGATCACAGAAAGAAGAGGGGTTCCTGAGAGCGCAGAGTTCCCAAGCATCAGAGCAAGTAAGCTGTCCACAAACAGGGAGACCAAGATTGGGCTATCCGCTCAGTGTTGCCATAAACCACAAACCATAACACGACTGGGTGACTGCTCTCTGAGCAGAGGCCCAGTAAGTGGCAAAACCACAGCAAGAGCCTTCACCCTCTCCCTCCCAGAAGCAGGAAGGGTGAGCACTGCAGGAGTCTATAAAGGTTGTAGACTCGAAACAGGGTTGTGTGCCTGAGATAAAAATGTTTGGTCATAGCTAGGTGAACATAGAGTGCAGACAGAAACCAGGGAGACAGGAGCGACTAACTGCTTTTCTGTGAGAGTTTTTTTCTTTAGTTTCTTCTAACAAACCAAAATACACCAAGGATCTGGTATATTGCTCTGTTCTATTCATCTGTTTATGTTCTTTCTCTTTTTACTTGTTTTTTTCTTTTTTTGGTTTCTGATGGTTTCTGATTTGTTAATGTATATTTTCAGGAGCCACTGTTGTTATTTTTGCATCTTGTTCTCATTAATTTATACTTTTCTGGACAGAATGACAAGACAGAAGAACTCACCTAAAAAAAAAAACCACATGATAAAGTACCCACTGCTAGGGACATAATCAATATGAACATAATAAGATGTCAGAACTAAGATACTACGTGAGCTTGAAAAAAGCAGAGAAAACACTACAGAAATCCTCTCTGGAGAAATAAAAGAACTAAAACATAATTAGGTCAAAAACAAAAAGGCTATTACTGAGATGCAATAAAAAACAGAGGCCCTGGGGCGCCTGGGTGGCTCAGTGGGTTAAGCCGCTGCCTTCGGCTCAGGTCATGATCTCAGGGTCCTGGGATCAAGTCCCACATCGGGCTCTCTGCTCAGCAGGGAGGCTGGTTCTCTCTCTCTCTCTCTTTCTCTCTCTCTGCCTGCCTCTCCATCTACTTGTGATCTCTGTCAAATAAATAGATAAAATCTTAAAAAAAAAAAAAAAAAACAGAGGCCCTAACTGCTAAGATAAATGAGGCAGAAAAGATAATCAGTGATACAGAAGACAAAATGGAGAAAAGGGGTGTCGTGGCTCACTTGGTTAATGTCTGCCTTCAGCCCAGGTCATGATCCCAGAGTCCCAGGATCAAACACTGCATAAGGCTCCCTGCTCAGCAGGGAGAATGCCTCTCCCTCTCCCACTGCCTGCCACCACCCCCCTGCTTGTGCACACATGCACGTGCACTCTCTCCCTCTCTAATAAATAAGTAAAATCACTAATAAAAAAAAAAGGAAATGATGCAGAATAAAGAAACGGAGAAAAAGATAACTACTGGACCACGAAGGGAGAATTTGAGAAATAAATGATACTAGAGAGCAAAATATTATTAGAATAATTGAGGTCCCAAAAGAAGAAGAGGGGGCAGAAGGTATACTGGAACAAATTATAGCTGAGACCTTGCTCCAATATGGGGAAGGAAACAGGCATTCAAGTTCAGAAGGCACAGAGAACCACTCCCCCAAAACCAATTTTAAAAAAGGGCAGCACACCTTGACATAAATAGTGAAGCTTGCAAATTTCAGAGACAAAGGAAATCCTGAAAGCAGCTCCAGACTAGAGGACCTTAACCTATAAGGATAGAAACATAAAGCTGGCACCACACCTATCCATAGACACCTGGCAGGCCAGAAAGGACTACCATGATATATTCAGAGTGCTATATGAGAAAAATATGCCACCAAGAATACTTTATCTAGCAAGGATGTCATTCAGAAAAGAAGAGCTAAAGAGTTTCCAGACAAACAGAAACTAAAAGAATTTGTGATCACTAAACCAGCCCTGCAAGAAATATTAAGGGGATCCTGTAAGTGAAGAGACAGCTCAAAAGTAACATGGACCAAAAAGGATCAGAGACCATATGCAAAACCACTGACATTGCAGATAATACAATGGCACAAAATTTATACCTTTTCAATAATTACTCTGAATGTAAATGTGATAAATGCTCTAATCAAAAGACAGAGGATATAAGATCGGATAAAAATGCAAGAACCATCAATATGCTATTTACAATAGACTCATTTTAGACCCAAAAACACTTCCAGATTGAAAGTGGGGGGGTGAACCATTTATCATCAAAAGAAAGCTGGGATAGCAATCTTTGTATCAGATAAATTAGATTTTAAACCAAACACTGTAATAAGAGATGAAGGAGGACACCATATAATAGGTAAAGGGTCTATCCAACAAAGAAATTTAGTAAGTGTAAATATTTATGCCCCTAACATGGGAACAGCCAATTATATAAAACAATTAATAACAAAACAGAAAGACAAATTTATAATAATAGAGTAATAGCAGGGAAATTTAACACCCCACTCAGAGGAATGGACACATTACCTAAGCAGAAGATCAACAAGGAAACAAGGGCTTTCAATGACACACTGGAACAGATGGACAACACAGGGATATACAGAGCATTCCATACTACAGCAACAAAATACACATTCTTCTTGAGTGTACATGGAACATTCTCTAGAATAGGTCACATGCTGGTTCAAAATCAGAGCTCAATTAGTACCAAAAGACTGAGATCATTCCATGCATATTTTCAGATCACAGTGCTTTAAAACTTGGACTTAATCACAGGAGGAAATTTGGAAGGAACACAAATACATGGAGGCTAAAAAGCATCCCACTAAAGAATGAATGGGCCAATCAGGAAATTAAAGAAGAATTTTAAAAATTCCTGGAAAACAAATGAAAATGAAAACACAACTGTTCAAAACCTTTGGGATGCACCAAAGGCAGTCTTAAGAGGAAAGCTTATAGCAATACAAAGCTATCTCAAGAAACAAGAAAGGTCTCAAATACACAACTGAACCTAAAGGAGCTGCAGAAAGAACACCAAATAAAGCCCAAAACCACCAGAAGAGAAATAAAGATTAGAGGAGAAATCAATGAAATAGAAACTAGAAGAAGAGTAGAACAAATCAATGAAACTAGGAGCTGGCTCTGTGAAAGAATTAAAAGATTGAGAAAGTCTTGGCCAGACTTATCAAGAGAAAAGAAAAAAAGGCACCCTCTACCAAACATTTAAAGAAGAATTCATATCTATTCTTCTGAAGCTATTTCAAAAAAAACTGAAATGGGGGTGCCTGGATGGCTCAGTGGGTTAAGCATCTGCCTTCGGCTCAGGTCATGGTCTCAGGGTCCTGGGATGGAGTCCCACATCCGGCTCTCTGCTCAGCAGAAAGCCTGCTTCCCCCTCTCTCTCTGCCTGCTGCTCTGCCTACTTGTGATCTCTCTCTCTCTGTCAAATAAATAAATAAGATCTTAAAAAAAAAAAAAAAAAAAGAAATGGAAGGAAAACTTCTAAACTCATTCTCTGAGGCCAGCATTATGTTGATCCCTGTACCAGAGTCCACCAAAAAAGGAGAATTACAGACTAATATCCCTGAAGAACATGGATGAAAAAATTCTCACCAAGATACTAGCCAACAGGATCCAACACTACATTAAAAGGATTATTCACCACAACCAAGTGGGATTTATTCCTGGGATGCAAGGGTGATTCAACATCCACAAATCAATGTTATATACTACATTAAAAGAACCACTGGATCCTCTCAATAGATGTAGAAAAGCCATTTGACAAAGCACAGCATCCTTTCTTGATTAAAACTCTTCTCAGTGTAGGGACAGAAGGAACATACCTTAATATCATGAAAGGCACATAAGAAAGCCCACAACTGCCGCTTCAAGTCGGCGACAAGAGAAGAATTACGCACAAACGAGTCAGCTGCAAAAGACTGGAAGCAGGGGACAACAGTCGAAAAGGACTGCTGCCACGAGCAACTCCACAGTCTCACTTTTATTAGAAAACAATAGCCAACAGAAGGATGGATGAAGGTCACACGTTAGTCACGTCTTGCAGGCCAGCAAGGAGGAGGGTCAGGTTTCTAGTTGACCAAGCACATTCACAGGACTCATCTAACTAACAACGAGCACTTCTGGGAAGAGAAAGAAGCGACAAGGAAAAAGCGAAGCAGGCGGTTTTCGTTCCACCCTGAGCTGACCAAGCGTTCCTGGGTGCTCGGCTTCCCTGAAGCAGGCAGCGTTCCGCATTGGGCAGGCGGGGCGTTCCCGGCTGCCCAGCTTCACGGTCGTACATCATCCTTCTCCCCAAAGACCTGTTGTCAGTATATGTATTTCTTAAGGCCATATCTAAATGTGCTTGGCAACTAGTAAAATCCTCCAGGGGTTACAGTTTAAGTAACAAATTGTTCCGAGGGGCAGCAGCACACAACGAATACCATTCTCAGTGGGGAAAAACAGAGCTTTTCCCTCAAGGTCAGGAACAAGGCAGGGATGTCCACTCTCATCATTGTTGTTCAACAGAGTACTAGAAATCCTACCCAGCAATCAGACAACAAAAAGAAATAGAAGGCGTCCATACTGGCAAAGAAGTAGTATCACTCTCTGGAGATGACATAATACGCTATGTGGAAAGCTCAAAAGACTCTACCCCAAAATCACTAGGACTCATACAGAAATTCAGCAAAGTGGCAGGAAGGAAAAATCAGTGTATAGAAATCAACAGCATTTCTATACACTAACTACGAGACAGAAGAAAGAGAAATTAAGGAGTTGATCCCACTTAAAATTACATCCCAAACTGTAAGATACCGAGGAATAAACCTAACCAAAGAAATAAAGGACTTATACTCTGAAAACTATAATACATTCATGAAAGAAATTGAGGAAGACACAAAGAAATGGAAAAATATTTCACGCTCATGGATTGGAAGAAGAAATATTGTTAAAATGTCTGTGCTACCTAGAACACTCTATATATTCAACGTAATCCCTATCAAAACACCATCAACATTTTTCAGAGCTGGAACATATAATCCTAAAATATGTATGGAACCAGAAAAGGCCCTAAAAGAAAACCAAAGCTTGTGGCATCACAAAGCCAGACTTCAAGCTCTATTACAAAGCTGTCATCATCAAGACAGTATGGTACTGGCATAAAAACAGACCCATAGATCAATGGAACAGAAGAGAAAACCCAGAAATGGACCCTTAACTGTATGGCCAACTAACCTTTGACAAAACAAGAAAGCACATCTGATGGAATAAAGACAATCTCTTCAACAAATGGTGTTGAAAAAATTGGACAGCCACATGCAGAAGAATGAAACTGGACCATTTTCTTACACTATATATAAAAATAAATTAAAAATGGATGAAAGACCTAAATGTGAGGTAGAAAACCATCAATATCCTAGAAGAGAACACAGGCAGCAACCTTTTTACCTCAGGTACAGCAAATTCTTGCTAGACATATCTCCAAGGGCAAGAGAAACAAAGGCAAAAGTGAACTACTGGAATTTCACCAAGATAAAAAGCTTTTTGCACTGTCAAGGAAACTGTCAACAAAACCAAAAGACAACCGACAAAATGGGAGAAGATACTTGTAAATGTCTCATCAGATTGAGGGGTAGTATCCAAAACCTATGAAGAACTTACCAAACTCAACACCCAAAAAACAAACAAACCAGTCAAAAAACGGCAGAAGACATGGGGCACCTGGGTGGCTCAGTGGGTTAAAGCCTCTGCCTTCAGTTCTGGTCATGATCCCAGGACAGCTTGATCCTGGGATCAAGTCCCACATAGGGTCTCTGCTCAGCAGGGAGCCTGCTTCCTCCTCTCTCTCTGCCTGCCTTTCTGCCTACTTGTGACCTCTGTCAAATAAATAAATAAATCTTTAAAAAAAAAAAAAAGGCAGAAGACATGAGAAGACACTTCTTCAAAGAAGGTACTGCCAAAAGACCCATGAAAAAATGTTCAACATCACTCAGCATCAGGGAAATACAAATCAAAAGCATGAGATTTCACTTCACAGCAGTCAGAATGGCTAAAATAAACAAGTCAGGAAACAACAAATGTTGATGAGGATACAGAAAAGGGGAATTCCTCTTACACTGCTGGTAGGAATGCAAGCTGGTGCAGCCACTCTGGAAAAGAGCTTCCTCAAAAAGTTAAAACTAGAGCTACCCTACAACCCAGCAACTGCACTACTAGGTATTTACCCCAAAGATGCAAATATAGTGATCCACCTGCACCCCAATGTATATAGCAGCAATGTCCACAATAGTCAAACTATGGAAAGAGCCCAGATGTCCATTGACAGATAAATGGATAAAGAAGATGTGGTATATATACATACATTGGAATACTACTCAGCCATTAAAAAGAATGAAACGTTGCCATTTGTAATAACATGAAGGAGCTAGAGGGCATTATACTAAGTGAAATAAGTCAACCTGAGAAAAACAATTATTGTATGGTTTCACTAATATGTGAAGTTTTTAAAAACTAATCAGAACATAGGGGGAGGGAGGGAAAAATTAAAAAAAGACAACACCAGAGAGAAGACAAATCATAAGAGACTCTTAACCATAGGATACAAACTGAGGGTTGCTGGAGGGGGAGGTATAGTGGGGGGCGATGGGTAACTGGGTGACTGGCATTAAGGAGGACATGTAATATAATGAGCACTCAGTGTTATATAAGACTGAAGAACCACCCAATTCTATCTCTGAAACTAATAATACACTATATATTAATTAATTGGATTTAAATAAAATTTTTTTAAAATTTTAAAAAAAAGAAATGGCTGAAAATGCCTATAACCTAGGAAAGGGAAAGAAAAAAAAAATCATATCCAGTAAGTCCAAAGAGTTCCAAGTAAGATGAATTCAAACAGACCCACAAGTAAATTATAATATAAATGGCAAAAGTTAAAGACAGGGTGAGAGGCAAGATGGCGGAAGAGTAGCAGAATGAAATGAAATCAGGTCCCAGGGGTCCGTTAGGTAGTTTCCAAACCATTCCAAACACATATGGAAGTCAATTCCATATACAATTGCACCCAAAACCGTAAGATACCTAGGGATAAACCTAACCAAAGGGACAAAGAATCTGTACTCAGAAAACTATAAAGTACTCATGAAAGAAATTGAGGAAGACACAAAGAAATGGAAAAAGTTCCATGCTCATGGATTGGAAGAACAAATATTGTGAAAATGTCTATGCTACCTAAAGCAATCTACACATTTAATGCAATCCCTATCAAAATACCATCAATTTTTTTTTCAAAGAAATGGAACAAATAATCCTAAAATTTATATGGAACCAGAAAAGACCCCAAATATCCAGAGCAATGTTGAAAAAGAAAGCCGAAGTTGGTAGCATCAAAATTCCAGACTTCAAGCTCTATTACAAAGCTGTAACTAACAAGACAGTATAGTACTGGCACAAAAACAGACATATAGATCAATGGAACAGAATAGAGAGCCCAGAAATGGACCCTCAACTCTATGGTCAACTACCTTCAACAAAGTGGGAAAGAATTCCCAATGGAAAAAAGACAGTATCTTCAACAAATAGTGTTGGGAAAATGGGACAGCCACATGCAGAAGAATGAAACTGGACAATTTCCTTACACTACACACAAAAATAGACTTAAAATGGATGAAAGACCTCAATGTGAGACAGGAATCCATCAAAATTCTTGAGAAGAACACAGGCAGCAACCTCTTCGACCTCAGCCACAGCAACTTCTTCCTCAAAACACTGCCAAAGGAAAGGAAAACAAGGGCAAAAACGAACTACTGGGACTTCATCAAGATCAAAAGCTTTTGCACAGCAAGTCAACAAACAAACAACAACAAATATATTTGTCAACAAATATAGAATGGGAGAAGATATTTGCAAATGATGGACCAGATAAAGGGCTAGTATCCAAAATCTATAAAGAACTTACCAAACTCAACATCCAAAAAACAAATAATCCAATCAAGCAATAGGCAGAAGATATGAACAGACATTTCTGCAAAGAAGACATCCAGATGGCCAACAGACACAAGAAAAAGTGCTCAACATCACTCAGTATCAGGGAAATACAAATCAAAACCATAATGAGGTACCACCTCACACCAGTCAAAATGGCTAAAATTAACCAGTCAGGAGACAACAGATGTTGGAGAGGATGTAGAGAAAGGGAAACCCTACTACACTGTTGGTGGGAATGCAAGCTGGTGCAGCCACTCTGGAAAAGAGCATAGAGCTACCCCACGACCCAGCAATCACACTACTGGGTATTTACCCTAAAGATACAAATGTAGTGATCCAAAGGGGCATGTGCACCCAAATGTTTATACCAGCAATGTCCACAATAGCCAAACTATGGAAAGAAACTAGATGTCCATCAATAGATGAATGGATAAAGAAGATGTGGTATATATATACAATGGAATACTAGGCAGCCATCAAAAGAAATGAAATCTTGCCATTTGCAACAACATGGATGGTACTAGGGGGTATTATATTGAGCAAAATAAGTCAATCAGAGAAAGACAATTATCCTATGATCTCCCTGATATGAGGAAATTGAGTGGCAGAGTGGGGGGTCTGCGGGGTAGGGAAGGAAAAAATGAAAAAATGAAACGATGGGATCGGGAGAGAGATAAACCGTACGAGACTCTTAATCTCACAAAACAAACTGAGGGTTGCTGGGGGGGAGAGGAGGCATGGAGAAGGTGGCTGGGTTATGGACGTTGGCAGGGGTATGTGATATGGTGAGTGCTGACAATTCACAGACCTGTACCCCTGGGGCAAATAATACATTATATGTTAATAAAAATCATTAAAAAAAAAAGTTAAAGACAGACAGAAAATACTAAAGGCAATAAGAGAAATACAACTTGATATGTATATGGGACCTCCTATAAGACAACTGGCAGATTTATCAGTAGAAACTTCGCAGGCCAGAAAAGTGGCACAATATATTCAAAGTACTGAAAGAAAAAGATTTCCAACCAAGAGTACTCTACCCAGCAATGTTATCATTCAAAACTGAAGAAAATACAGTTTTCCCAATAAGCAAAATCTGAAGGATTCATCACCTCTAAACCAGCCTTATAAGAAATGTTAAAGGAATCTCTTCGGAATGAAAGAAAGGCATTAGTAATAACAAAACATATAAAAGTAGAACTCTTACCAGTAAAGGTAAATATATACTAAATGGAATGGATTAATCACTTTTAAAACTAGTATGAAGGTTAAAAGACAAAAGTAGCAAAAATAACCGTAACTATAATAATTAAATAAGGTAAGCAAAAGATTAAAAGCTGTAAAATGTGATATCAAAAACATAAAATGTGCTGGGGAAGAGTAAAAATGTAAAGCTTTACAATTAGTTCAAAATTAAGTTATTATCAACTTAAAAGAGCTACAGATGTTAAGTTGTTATATGTAAACCTCATGGTAACCACAAAGCAAAAACCTATAGTTGATACATAAAAGATAGTAAGAAAGGAACCCCAGCATACTGCTATAGAAAATCATCAGCCCACAAAGGAAGAAAGCAAGAGACAAAGGAACAAAATTACTGCAAAACCACCAGAAAAGAATTAACAAAATGGCAATAATAAGCACATACTCTAATAATCCCGTGAGATGTTCATGGACTAAATTCTCTAGTCAAAAGAGAAAGGGGCTAAGTGGATTTAAAAAAAGAAAAAAAAACGGGGCGCCTGGGTGGCTCAGTGGGTTAAAGCCTCTGCCTTCGGCTCAGGTCATGGTTCTAGGTCCTGAGATCGAGCCCTGCTCAGCAGGGAGCCTGCTTCCCCTCTCTCTCTCTGTCTGCCTCTTTGCCTACTTGTGATCTCTATCTCTGTCAAATAAATAAATAAAATCTTAAAAAAAAAAAACAAAAAACAAAAAACAAGACCCACCTACAGGCTGCCTACAAGCAACTCACATCAGACATAAGGATTTAAAGTAAAAGGATGGAAAAGGATATACCATGCAAATGGAAACCAAAAGAAATTGGGGGTAGCAATACTTGTATCAGACAAAATACTTTGAAACAAAGACTGTAATAAGAGATAAAGAAGCACATTATATAATAGTAAAGGGGTTAAACAAGAGGATATACCATTTGTAAATATTTATGCACCCAAAATAGGAAAACCTAAATATATAAAGCAAATGTTAACAGTCCTAAAAGGAGAATATACAATAGTAAGAAGTACAATACTAGTAAGAGACAGAGATAAAATAATAGTAAGAGATTCTAATACCCCAATTTACACTAATGGTTAGATCATCCAGACAAAAAAATCAGTAAGAAAACATCAGTCTTAAATGAGACATTAGACCAGATGGACTTAACAGATGCATATAGAACATTCCATCCAAAAGCACCAGAAGGCACAACATCTCAAGTGCACATGGAACATTCTCCAGGATCAATCATATGTTAGGCCACAAAACAAGCCTTAAATTAAGAATGAATCATATCAAGCATATTTTCTGATGACAATGGTGTGAAACCAGAAATCAATTACAAAAAGAAAACTGGAAAATTCTCATATATGATTAAGCAACATGCTACTGAACAAATAATGAGTCAGTGAAAAAATCAAAAGCAAAATTAAAAAACACCTGAGACAAATGAAAATGTAAATACACATATCAAAACTTACGGGATGTGGCGAAAGCAGTTCTAATAAGGGAAGCTCACCGAGATTTAAATGCTTACCTCAAGTAACAAGAAAAATCTCGCATTAACAACCTAACTTTACACTAAAAGGAACTAGAAAAAGAAGAACAAATAAAGACCATGTTAGTAGATGGAATGAAATAACAAAGACCAGAGCAGAAATAAATGAAAAAGAAACTAAGACGACAATAGAAAAGATCAGTGAAACCAAGAGATGGTTCTTTGAAGAGATAAAAACAGGCAACCCTTTAGCTAGATCCACCAAGAAAAAAAGGGATTCAAATAAACACAATCAGAAATGAAAGACGAGGGGCACCTGGGTGGCTCAGTTGGTTAAGCGTCCAACTCTTGGTTTCAAATCAGGTCATGATCTCAGGGTCATGGGATCAAGCCCCATATCCAACTCCATGCTTGAGATTCTCTCTCTCTCCTTCTGACCCTCCCTTTACTCACTCCCTCTCTCAAATGAATAAAACGTTTTAAAAAAATGAGAGAGGAAATGTTGTTAACTAACACGACAGAAATACAAATGAGCATAAGAGACTATGAACAATTATATACCATAAGAGACGACTATGAACAATTATATACCAATAAACTGAACAACCTAAAATAAATCAATATATTTTTAGAAATATACAACCCTCCAAGGCTGACTCTTGAAGAAATAGAAATTCTGAACAGACCAATTACTAGTAAAGATATTGAATCAGTAATCAAAACCTCCCAGGGGCGTCTGGGTGGCTCAGTGGGTTGGGCCTCTCCCTTCGGCTCAGGTCATGGTCTTGGGGTCCTGGGATCAAGCCCCACATTGGGCTCTCTGCTCGGTGGGGAACCTGCTTCCCCCTCTCTCTCTGCCTGCCTCTCTGCCTACCTGTGATCTGTCAAATAAATAAATAAAATCTTTAAAAAAAAAAAAAAACTCCCAAAAAACAGAAGTCCAGAACCAGATGACTTCACTGATAAATTCTACTAAACAATCAAAGAAAAATTAATACCAATTCTTTTCAGTCTTCTTAAAAAAAAGGGGGGGAGGGGGTAACACTTCCAACTTCAATAATACCCTGATACCAAAACCAGACAAGGACACCACAAGAAAATTATAGGTCAATGTCCCTGAAGAACGTAGATGTAAAACCTCCACAAAGTATTTAAAAACTGAATTCAAGGGGTACCTGGGTGGATCAAGTCATTAAGTGTCTGTCTTCGGCTAAGGTCATGATCCCAAGATCCTGGGATTAAGCCCTGCATCCGACTCCCTGCTTAACAGGAAGCCTGCTTCTCCCTCTCCCACTCCCCCTGCTTGTGTTCCCTCTCTTGCTGTGTCTCTCTCCATCAAATAAATAAATAAAATCTTTAAAACAAAACAACAACAAAAAAGAAAACTGAATTCAAAAATACATTAAAAGGATCACACATCACGATCAAGTAGGATTTATTCCAGGGATAAAAGGATAAACATTCACAAATCAATCAATTTGATATACCACATTAAGAAAATGAAAGATAAAAATCATGTGATCTCATTGATGCCAAAAAAGCATTTAACAAAAATCAACACCCATTTATAATAAAAATTCTACACAAAGTGGGTATAGAGGGAATGCACCTCAGTATAATAAAGGCCATATAAGACAAGCCCACAGCAAAAATCATATTCAATGGTGAAAAGCTTTCAGTTTTTCCTCTAAGATCAGGAACAAGACAAAGATTCCCATTTTTGGGGCGCCTGGGTGGCTCAGTGGGTTAAGCCGCTGCCTTCGGCTCAGGTCATGATCTCAGGGTCCTGGGATCGAGGCCCGCATCGGGCTCTCTGCTCAGCGGGGAGCCTGCTTCCTCCTCTCTCTCTGCCTGCCTCTCTGCCTGCTTGTGATCTCTTTCTGTCAAATAAATAAATAAAATCTTTAAAAAAAAAAAAAGATTCCCATTTTTGTCACTTTTATTCAACATAATATTGGAAGTCCTAACCACAGCAATTAGGAAAGAAAAAAAAAGGGCATCTAATTCAGAAAGGAAGGAAGAAATAAAACTGTCACTATTTGCAGAAGATTTATATAAAGAGAGCCCTAAAGATGCCATCAAAAAAACTATTAGCATAAACTAATTCAGTAAAGTTGCAGGATATAAAATCAATACACAGAAGTCTGTTGCAATTCTATACACTTACAACAAGCTACTAGAGATATTAAGAAAACAATCCCATTCTATCCTCTCCAAACCCTGTACTTCTCAGATTTTTAATGGCAGCCTCATCACGTAGCCACCATCAATCATTAACTTCAGCCCCTTCCCATCTCAATAGAACGGGGAATGGAGCTGAAAATTCTAAGCTTCTAATTATGGCTTGTCCTTTCTTGTGATCAGCCCCCACCCAAGAGCCATCTAGGAACATACCCAGCATCACCTCATTAGAACAGAAGATACTACTGCCACCCTGGACATTACAAGGGTTTCAGGAACCCTATTCTGGGAACCAGGGGGCAGAGCCACTATGTATTTTCCTTATCTCACAAGACCATTAGTCCAACTGTCAGCTCCAGGATCCTTCCCACCTCAGCTACAGTCCTTGCCAGTAAAATGGATGTTCAGTATCCACTTAACCTCCCTGAAGTTAGGACTAGTCTCCAAGAGAAATGCAGAAAACCCAAATCCCTCCCAGACTGTGGCTTCTCTCACATTTCCCCCTTTCAAATCTCCTACACCCATCATGTACAACAGAACTAGAAGGAAGTCTGGGAAATGTATAGTCTTTTGCTTTAGAGCCTCAAGGATATGATAAGGCAGGCTTGGGGGTTTGGGAAGAAAGAAATGTGGGTGCCCCTCAGCTACACCCATCACAGAGTTGTTTGAATTCCCTTGCCCACGTCTCAGGAGGGTGAGGGGTACAGGAATACCTCATTTTACTGTGCTTCACTTTATTGCCCCTAACAACACGTTTTTGTTTTTGTTTTGTTCTGTTTTTACAAATTAAAGGTCTGTGAGGACCCAGAGTTAAATGAGTCTATAAGCGCCATTTTTCCAACAGCATTTGCTCACTTTAAAGTGTCTGTCAGGAATTCGAGAGGCAGGGTGAGGATCGTGGGGGGTAGGGAGGGAAAAAATGAAACCAGATGGGACGGGGGAGGGAGAGAAACCATAAGAGACTATTAATCTCACGAAACAAACTGAGGGCTGCTGAAGTGGAAGGGGGTGGAAGGGACAGGACGGCTGGGAACATTGGGGAGGGGATGTGCTATGGTTGAGTGCTGTGAATTGTGAATGAACGATGATTCACAGACCTCTACCCCTGAAGCAAATAATACATTATATGTTAATTTTTTTTAAAAAGTGTCTCTGTCACATTTTGATAATTCTCACAATATTTCAAACTTTCTCATTACTGCTGTATTGGTTAGGGTGATCTGTGATCAGTGATTACCATTTACTGAAAGCTCAGATGACAGGTTAGTATTTTTCAGCAAATATTTTTTAATTAAGGTATGTACACTGGGTTTTTGGTTTTTTTTTTTTTTTTTGACATGATGCTATTGCATACTTAGTAGACTACAGTATAGTATAAACATATATACAACCTTTATACGCACTGGAAAACAAAAAAATTCACTTGACTACCTTTATTGCAATATTCACTTTATTGCAGTGCTCTTTAACCAAACGAACCTGCAGTATCTCTGAGGTATGCCTGTCCTGGAAAAGCAGGCAAAAACAGCACGAGTAATAGGTCTACGTGTTACAAAAACAAAGTGATCTTGACATACCTTTATGATCCAATATACTTCCGAGTTTCTGAAGTTCACTGGAATGTATGGGATATATCTGCGACACTATTCAGGAGAGGAAGATCAACTAAAAGGTTTTCTGGCGGGTTTTTTTTTTTCTTTAAGATTTTATTTATTTATTTGACAGAGAGAGAAAAAAAGAGAGTGAGCACAAGCAGGGAGAGCAGCAAGCAAAGGGAAAGGGAGAAGCAGGCTCTCTGATAGGCAGGGAACCCCACACAGGACTCAACCCCAGGACGCCAGGATCATGACCTGAGCCAAAAGCAGTCACTTAACCAACTGAGTCACCCAGGTGCTCCCAACTAAAAGTTTTTTAATCACTGGGAAGAATACCGCAGAACAAAATACTTGTTTCACTGATTTTCAGAAAGTGGCTAATTCATTACATATTTGAAAGAGAGAAAAAAAAAAAACCAGTCAAGTTCCTTCCTAATAAATTTCTGGGGAAATAAAAATTTAAATATAAAGAGATCACAACTATACTAGAAAAAAAAAATTAAGACAACAACAATAAATTCGGAGTAGTAAAGCCCCACCTAAGCAAACATACTAAAGGCAAAAATCATTTAGAAAAATGCTGAAGATTTGACTACAAAGAATTCTTAAACATCACCACTGAAAAACACACACATACACACACACACACACACACACTCTCTCTCTCTCACACACCTCATCAAAATCAAAACACAAACTAGAAAACATATTCCCAATATCTGTGGCAAATATTTAATATCAATGCAAGAAAGAACAAAGCAAAAGTCAGTTAAAAAATGGGCAAAGAGCATAAATACGCAAGGAACAAGAAGAAAAACCAATATCCAAGTGTTCATCAATACTAGGAAACTAATATTAAATAACAAAAGAACTTTTTTCCTTTTTATTTATTTATTTATTTTAAAGATTTTATTTATTTATTTGAGAGAGAGTATGAGAAGGGGGAAGGTCAGAGGGAGAAGCAGACTCCCCGCCAAGCAGGGAGCCCGATGTGGGACTCGATCCCGGCACTCCAGGATCATGACCTGAGCCAAAGGCAGTCGCTTAACCAAGTGAGCCACCCAGGCGCCCCCTTTTTATTATTTTTTTAAATTAACATAAACTGTATTATTTGTTTCAGGGGTACAGGTTTGTGCTTCATCAGTTTTACACAATTCATAGTGCTCATCATAACTACTCACATCAGAAAATACCAGCGTTGATGACAATGTGGAAAAATCGGCAAAAATGTCACATACTTTTTGGCATAGAAACGCGGCCTTGGAAGAATTAAAAATTTATGGATATAATAAATATTTGGTTACAAGAACATTTATTAGTATTATTTATAACCACAAAAAAAGTAAGATCCCAAATACCCACATATTTGGCTGGTTAAACTATGGCACATCCATTCATTGAAAAATCTGTACCCACTAAATATGATCTTTTAGAATAAATAACTAAAAAGACTAAATGATGATAGAAGACAAAACTGATTCCAAAAAGTATGCATATGAAACCCCATTTTTGCTCCTCTCCCTCCCTCCACAACCCATCTCAGAGAAGGAAAAAAAGAAATTATACAGACACACACAGATCAAGGATGGCACGATAAATAAGAACATATAAACAGTAAGACAAAGATGGTAATTAAATTTTTTCTTTATGCAAAATATATTACTCTAAATGTTTTACAGAGAACATGTACTACTTCTGTAATAAGGAAAAAATCAGTAAGGATTTTTAACCAACTCTCAAAAAATCATTTTACAAAATATAAATTCTAGTAAATAGAAATGGGAATTTCAGGCTATAACAGCCAATGGTTATTCTTTTGCGTATACCTGTTTTCTATTTTTTTCTTTCCTTCCACTACAATTTATTGTTCCCATCACTAAGTTTCCACATTGTCTACTTCCTTCTTCATTAATTAATTCACCCAAGCAAAGGTGCACCTCTTCTCTCTTCTCGCTTTTACTAAAATAACACACATCCAGATGATAGTTCTCTAGATATATTTATTATCTGCAGTCTATCAATGAGCGCACTCCTCTAGCCTTCTCCCGCAAATAATTCTCAAAGCATCACACCTAAAAACACATTTAAAGAATAAGGCATACAAAAATATGTTACGATACCCACACAAACACCAGTCCATAAGCTTCTATTTAGGCTGGATACACACTCCCTAAAGACACAGACACATTCATTCACATAGCCTCAGAGACACAGCAAAGGAGAGGTCTTTCTCATTCCTGTCTGTATCCTAACCACTCACCTTCATTCCTCTTCTAAGCTGGATACAGAAATACATCTTTTGTTTCATTCTGAGAATCAACAAAATCTCACTTCCTTGGCATTTAGCATGTAACAACAGTTCAATAAGTATTAGTTTATACTTCTGGAAGCAGTAACAGTCCCCGCCGTAGGAACTCTGGTAAGGCAGGGCCTGATTTTGTTTTGCGCACCTCTGTACCTAACAACTGAAAGTATGTGGCTCTCGGTAGCATTTAATAAATAATGAATTAAAGTCTACACCACTGATTATTATGGACCCAAGTTTCTATCATACAGTTAAAGCATGCACTGCATTCCCCATTTTATAATTTAAAAAACAGGACTGGAGAGGACAGCTGGTGAATCAAGCGTAGTCAGGCGAGGAAATAAAAAAAGAGGGCCTGAGTTTTTCCATCCACAGGACAAGGTGTCACCTTCGCTGTCTGTAAAGCTTCGAGCTTCAGAGATTCTAGGAAAGGACTGGGAAAACACGTAAGTGCGTAAGGACTGATAAACTTTGCTTACCGGCGTGTTTTAAAATAGAGCATTGTGGAAGAATTAACCAATGGGAAATTATCAAAGAACTGCACGTGCACGGTAAATGAGGAAGACAGGTGAAGCAAGCGGAAGGGTTCTGAGAGTTTTACAGGAGCAACTCATGAACTCCCCGGGCTCAGGCCTCCAAACTGACCGAAGAGAAACTTTAAACTCACATTCTTGGGGCGCTAGGACCTCCTCTGCGTCTTCAAAAAGAAAGGTCTTACCTTCGGGACAGGAGTCTCGCGTAGTCCCTCCGCCCTGAGGCTAGCTTGCCAGGCTGCGGACGGGTGTCGCTTCCCCGCCCGGAATCTCGTTCATTCCACGCTCGCCAACCCCGCGCTGCGCCGGCGGGGGCTAAGGCTGCCTGGCCCCACACCCGGGCCCTCTGTGCCCGACCCCACCGCAGGGGCGGGAAGGAAAGGCCCTGGGGCCCGCAGGTAAGAACAACAACCACCACCCACAGGACGCGCCAGCCGCAGCGCCGAAGGCCCGTTCCTAGAGCGGGATCCTCTGGCCCGCCAGAAGCGAGTCCCGAGAAGTGCAAAGACCCCGGAAGAAGCAGGGCCAGGGCCACTGACCTGTCAGGCCCCATTGCCTTAGGTCCTGCTCCTGCACTAGTGCCCGCGCCACCTCGCCTCGGCTCCGGGTCTTCAGAGCACGTAGAAAACCGGGCATGTGGCTCCCACACGTCGCGGCGCCCGAACTCTCCATGCGCCCCGAGAAGCTCCGCCCCGCGGCGCCCGCGCGCTTCCCTCCCGACGCACCCCGGCCGGACCCAGCGCGCAGCCGCCGCCAGAGGACGCGTCCTGCGCCGACGTCCGGGCGCCGGCGACCTGCGAGTTAGCCTGCAGGGTCTCATTTTCGTTCTTTCCGGTTGTGCTCAGCCGGCTCTCGGCGTCGGCTCGTCGGGAGGTCGCACTATGCTCACCATTCACTTATTAGCAACACTGACTATGCGCCAGGGGCATACATACTATGCGGGTCTCTGAGGTTATGGAATTCAGTAAGACGTGGTTGGTCCCTGTCCTCCAGCGATGCACAGCAAGAATGTAAAAGCCTGGTGTGCTCGGGTCCTTTTGCACCAGTGATACATTGGACCCTAAAATCCTCTTACTTACTCCCTGTTGGCCGTAGACCAAAGTCAGGAACTTCTGAATGATACGAAATTAAAATCATGAAAATTGTCATTACCAAAAGGAATTTCTCAAGTGAATTATGGGGAACAAATTGAAGCAAAGTGTTAGATTAGGGGTCAATGACAACATCAGCTTTGAGTGGATTTATGACGTAGTAATTTATAATTAGTAGTGTGTCACTGATATAAATTAGAATAACCAAATAACTGCAGTTATTCAATAACTGCAATAACTGCAGTTAATGATCCAGTGAGAGGTGCTGTCCTGAGTGTTTTACAAGTTTTGTTTTGTTTTTTTTTCTCGTTTAACCCTCACAGTAACCTTATAAATAGATATTAGGATTGTTCCCACGTTAGATGAGGAAAGCTATAAGAGGAACCGTATTATTCTCTGGGTAATGTCATCAGAATACTAGTACCATTTGGGTAAACCTGGGCGCTTCTATCTTCAGTAAACTCAGATTAAAGTTGCATGCCACCCCTGACCCCAGTCCATCTACCCTTAAAATAAAAGAAGAAATTAGTTCTGAGCTACAAAAGAGATGTCTTTGGGTTGATTTATTCATAAAAACCCAAAGCACTGTTTTGAGCACCTCCCATATGTCAGGCACTCTTGGCACTGGAGACAGAGGCCACTAGTCTCATTTGCAAAAACATTTAAGTAAAACACACTTATATTTCATATTTTAAATTAAGTGTTATTAAGAGTTATATTTTAATTAAGTATATAATTAAATTAAGTGTAAATTAAGAGTTATATTTTAAATTAAGTATATATTTAAAAGGAGGAGACAGGCAATAAGCAAATAAAAATCAGGTAGTTATCAATGTTAAGGTGAAAGAGAAACAGTCACATAATGGGGCTATACTGATTCCCTACTTGATGCTTTGTCAACACCATAAATGGGATTTGTATCATTTCCTGGCTTCTCTGTAGGGCTTCTTGGGGTTGCTCATGAGTGATTATGCATCCTGATCTCTGGGTTTGAATTTTTTTTCCTCTCCTCCAGGTTCTGTAGGTAGGTTTATCCACTAAAGCAGTAAGATCAATCACCTGCCACTCAAACAAAAGAGACTTGATTATTTTTAACTTAAGGTACATTTGTTTTAGCATAATACCAGAGATAGAGTCCTAGCTTTAAGCTAAATTTCTCTTGGTAGATTGAGTCTGACATCAAAAAAACAGGTAGGAAAGATAGCTGAAAAACCCCCAAGTCAGCTGCTGGTGACATAACACATATAAAAGGTGACAGATAAAATTTTACTCCAGATGGTGTATTAAAGGAGTCTATGGAAGGGGATAGAGTGGAAGTAGGGTGACCAGTTAGACCACTGCAGGAGTCTGGGCAAGAGATAATAGTTGGGCTAGCATGGCAGCAGTGGAATGGTAAGTAGTGGTCAGATACTACATGTATCGAAAAGGTAGAGTCTATAAGGTACATGGATTGAACATCTGAGAAAAGTCAAGGAATAAAGGATGATTTCAGGGATGTGACCTGAGCAAATGATAGTTTCCTCTTTTGGAGGGGGTAATAGAATTTCCACTTTTGGAGGGGGTAAGACTGAGAATGAGGAGGTCTGAGGAACATCAAGAATTTTCATTTTTAATGTCAACTATATTTCAACTTATAAAAGGAATTCATGGAGCACCTGCGTGGCTCACTCAGTTAAGCACCTGACTTCAGCTCAAGTCTTGATCTCAGGGTCCTGGGATCAAGCCCCGAGTTGGGCTCCCCACTCCCAGGGAAGTCTGCTTGTCCCTCTGCTCCTCTCCCTCCCTGCTTATACTGCCCCACCTTATCACTCAAATAAATAAAATCTTTTTAAAAAATCAAAAAGGAATTCATTTTTGAACACAGTAACATGAAACTCTTCTTAGATATCCCAGCAGAGATTTTGAATAATCAGGTTGATTAACCTGGAGCTCAAAGGAGGGTTAGAACTGAATATATTAATGTGGAAGTTATCCACATTAATTTTCAGATGGACCTTAAGCCTTGTTACTAGATAGAATCTCCTGGGGGATGACTGGAATTATAAAAGTGACTTAGGGGGCGCCTGGGTGGCTCAGTGGGTTAGGCCTCTGCCTTCGGCTCAGGTCATGATCCCAGAGTCCTGAGATCGAGCCCCACATCGGGCTCTCTGCTCAGCGGGGAGCCTGCTTCCTCCTCCCTCTCTGCCTGCCTCTCTGCCTGCTTGTGATCTCTGTCTGTCAAATAAATAAATAAAATCTAAAAAAATAAAAAATAAAAAAAAGCGACTTAGCCTTAGACAATTAACATTTAGAAGCTGAGAAGAGGAGGAGGAACCAGCACAAGAGCCTAAGAACAGCAGCCTGTGATACAGTAGAAGTAAGAGCATGGTGTGCAAGAAGAAGAGAGTTTGCATTTGTCTGTGTCAAATGTAACTGATAGGTGGAATAAAATAGAATAGAGAAAGAAACGTTGGATTGGGCAATATGGTAGTCATTGATTAAAGTGGAAAGTTTTGCTGTTAGAGGGAACAAAAATGGGAGTGGTAACTGAAGGGGAACATGGGGTCAAGGGAAGTCTTGTTTTGTTTTCAGATGGGTGATATTAGAGCATGTTGACTACTGATGGGAATGGTCCAGTAGAGAGAAAAACTGATCCTGCACAAGTGGTGTCCTTGAATGAAAGGATGGGCTGACTTAAGAGCACAGAGAGTCCATGCCCTGGAACACGCAGAGGCATATTACACCGGCAGATTTAGTAGTGAGAGTATGTGGAAGATCTCTTGATTGTTTCTGTTGTTTAAGTGAAGTAAAAGCAAGGTCATCGGGCGCCTGGGTGGCTCAGTGGGTTAAGCCGCTGCCTTCAGCTCAGGTCATGATCTCAAGATCCTGGGATCGAGTCCCGCATCCGGCTCTCTGCTCAGCAGGGAGCCTGCTTCCCTCTCTCTCTCTCCCTGCCTGCCTCTCTGCCTACTGTGATCTCGCTCTGTCAAATAAATAAATAAAATCTTTAAAAAAAAAAAAAAAGAAGAAGAAGCAAGGTCATCAGATGAGCTTGAGGAAGGGGAAGGGGATTTTGAAGGTTTTAGGAGGGAAATGTGAAAAATAGTTGTCTGGGGTGTGGAATAGTGAATTGACTAGAGAAATATGGTAGCATTGCCAAGCAGCAGCAGCAGCAAGGTTTATGGTCATGAGAGCAGCCAGTGTGGTGTGTGTTGAGTGCAGGTAGGGAATACTTAAAGAATTGGAGTTTACCAGGGTTGGACTTTTGCCAGATGAGAGCAACAGAGAATGATTACACTGGCCATATCCCCAGTGTCCAGAACAGGGGTAAACAAGGTAGAAAAAGTCTCCTTACTCATGAAGCTTAGATTCTAGTGATGGAGAAAGACAAAATGGTGGGGAGGATACAAATAAGTTAGGTAGTATTGGTGGTAACAAGATAGTAAAACAGGGTAATGAGATTAAAATAGGGCTGGGAAGCAACTCTGAATATGGTGGATTGAAGAGCATGTCATCAAGAAGATGACATTTGAGTTAAGATCTGAATGATGAGAAGCCAGTTATGTGAAGTCAGGAAGACGATTGCTCAAGACAGACTGTAAGGGCCTATTTAGCCAGAGTGATTCCATCTTGGATTAAACAGGCATTTTGTTGTTTATGCAGTAAAACTTAAACTGCCCCTGCTCCCCTTCCCCCAGGGGACTTACTTAAAAACAAGTCCCGGAAACCAGTCCCAGGTAACAAAGCCCAAAGACAAGGGTGGATCAGGCCATGTGGATACATTCAATCAGTGGGGGGTTGCATACTGTCTCCCTAGTTACCAAGGAGTATGGGCCCCGCCCTTTGGGCGCCATTTGGGTGCCAATTCTGACCAAGGGGATAGGCTAGTTCAAATATCTACTAGGGTAAATTGTAATTCAACTGGTCACTTATGTGTGACCTAGCATGAATATGCAGCTTTCTCTGTGTGTTACAATTTCATTGGCCACCTGTGCGTGGCCAGGCCCAACCACATGTCCTTTGCCCTTAAAAGCTAGTCTGCAAAGCAGAGAGGGGTTGCCCACTCTGTAAGAGGTGCAGCCCTGGCCAGTGGGTTTGATTCTTGATGCTTGGGGCAAAATAAAGCTTTGCTTGACCTTTGCTTTGTATCAGTCTCGCTCCTTTAATCACGGACCCATTATTGGGGGACCTTTCACAGACCACAGGGCAAAGATACTGAGGCAAGGTTAGAAAAGGAATAATAGATTCGTTAGATTGGTGAGGGGACACTGGAGGGGACTAGGTCACTGATTAGATAGAGAGCTGAGGAAGAAAAAAATGTTGATATGGACTCCAGGGGGTTCTGCCTTGGATAACGAGGTGGATGTTGATGCCAGCACTGAGATAGAGAATATAGGAGAAAACTGTCAGTTTGAGGAAGGGAAGATAAGGATTTCACTTTAAGGATTGTTGCATACGTACCTAGAACAGTGCCTGGCACTTATATTCACTCAATAAATAGTACTGCTGCATGTTTGAATGAGGTGCCCATAGAACGATTCTAAAGTCCAGGAGCCATGATTGTTATAAACCTGAAGCACAGAGAAGACATTTCCTAGATGGGAAGACTTAGGCTACAATGTTTTCTAGGAAGTAACTGCTAATTGCCAAAATAAAATCTAACACCAACTCCTTTATAATTCATTGCTAAGGTTATGACCAATGGTTTCATATTAATTATTTGTTTTATTCCTCTACAGAGAAGGTAAATCCTCCGGTAATAACAACTAGTAAGATTAATGGTAACCAGATCACCCTAGGAATGGGTCTTACTATCTGCCCACCCTACGAAAACAAGCATGATCATGCCCGGGTTAGCAAACAAGTTGTTTGTTGGCCATTATGTCCCTGTTGGGTAACAGCAGGATACCAGCTGGCAGCATCCGGTAAATCAGTTATGGAGCCTGAATAAGAGCTGTGACCATGGATGAAAATTTGTACAAACCTCTTCTTAGGTACATGGACTTAGACCTTTGGGCTCAGGTTAGGCTGAGGTCAGGGCCCTCAAATGGAAAGATCATTCTACAGAGATGAAGGAAGAGTTTTCTCTCCTTCAGGAAAGGAGAAAACTTCATTTTGGCTTTTGATATTATTTTACATATTTTACATCAAATAACATAATAAATCTAAAACCTAGAAATTCGGGGGAAATGTGCTATAGAGAGTGAACTTTGAAGTGTATCAACAAGTCAGTCTGGTTTACAGGACTCTTGCCAAGTCAGTTTAGAAAGTTGCCACTACTCTTTAATACTAAGGGCATAATACTGGAAAAATATCAAATAAATCTCTGAGGACAAAGTACAAAGATTGTAAACTGACCACAAGTCAAAATTTGCCCACAGGTCCTTTGGATTATAGGGCTGTGTTCTCTCCTTTTTGTTTGGATATATTTTGACTGTCATACCTTGCCATTAAATTAACAATATGCAATTTCACACTCTTTTCTTTCATCTAAAAGTATATTGTTGTGGAATCCACACAGCTAATCACAGAAGGCTTTTGAGTTTGCCAATTCTGGAATTTAAGTTGTGTGACATATTTCCACAGAAGGAAAAGGACATCTCCATAACAACCACGAAGCAAATGTTTCTCAAGACTCAGGGTACATTAAAATATCTTTTGACAAGGGTGAATGAGTGGCTCAGTTAGTTAAGCAGCTGACTCTTCATTTTAGCTCAGGTCATTATCTCAGGGTTGTGCAATGGACCTCTGCATCGGCTCCATGTGCTTAGTTGGAGTTGTCTTGAAATTCTTTCCTTTCCCTCTGTCCTGGCCCCTGCTTGTGCACGCTCTCTCTCTCTAAAATAAATAAATAAAATCTTTTTGAAAAATATATTTTGACAATGTGATCTTGCTACTAGAGGCTATAATCCTGAGAATTCTCTCTTGCTCATGGCCCAAAGCCATGTTGTACCCTAACCCCATAAAGCCTAGGTCTTAGATTTTAAAAATGAGCACAAGTGTTGCACTCATATTTATATTCCTGAGGCATTGTTGTAACTTTGATGCAAGGTAGTTCTCCCACTTCCATTCCCCAAAACTGCTCAAAATTGGCAAATAAAATTAATCTTCATAATCAGAGCTTTAACAATCAGAGAGTGCTCCTGGAAGGCCTAGGATACATGATAATTTATAATGAATGTAATAACAGCTACTCTATAATGATGTTGTAAAAATTAAATGAAATCATTTTCTATAAGGAACTAAACACAAATTTTAATATCCAGGGCATTGTGAAGGACCAGAAAACTTAAGCTGGGAATGAACTTGGTGATCACCCAAGTTTTCTACATCTCACGATAGAGACTCAAGAAATTAGGAATTGTCCCTCATCGTTGAGGTTCCACCATAACCTCATTCGCTTGGGGAATCCACCAAAAAATGTTCCAGAGTATTTTCCTCATAAGTGTGGCCCACAGGTTCGGGTTCTAAAAGTAAACAGACCCACGCATACATATACATATATACAATGTGGGCTATATACCCAGTGGTGGGGTTATGGACAGACAGCTTTGATAGAATGTATTACTGTTCTCAAATGTTCACTTTCTCCCAATAAGTGACTATTCATATCCTATAAAATGATTATACATTTATGCTTCTATCCATATGACATCAGTGCCTTCCAACAGGCTAACTCTGTATTAACTTGCTTTGGCCACTGGAATGCAAGTGGTTGTGAGGTGATCTAGTGCATGAACTGAAGATTTAAATGTGCTTGCTGAGATTGTTCTAATATATAAATATATAATATTTAATATATAATAAGTTATTTCAATCTGTGTGCAGTATTTGCCATCTGCACATCTTTTTTGGTAAGCCTTGTTCTTTTTCGGGTGTCACAGCTAAGATTTTAAAATTAGCCTCACACACATGTGCGCACACACACATACACTCTCCTACACCTTGAGATTTTGATTGGCATTGCATGGAATTTGAAGACCAAATTGCAGTAAATGGACATTTTACAATATTTACTCTTATGACTCATATACATGGTATCTCACTCCATTAATTTAGGGTTCCTGCATTTTTTCCAGTATCTTTCCCCACTTTATGCCTCGAGATCCTGTACATCTTTTGTTCAGATTACTGCCATTAATTTGATATTTTGACATGATATAAATGGTATTTTTAAAATTTTCATTTCAAACTCTTTTTAAAAGACTATTTGCCGTGTAAAGCAACAATACTGTCAATGTATTAAGGGATTCATAAGATTTGAAGTAAGGGGTGCCTGGGTGGTTCAGTGGGTTAAAGCCTCTGCCTTTGGCTCAGGTCATGATCCCAGAGTCCTGGGATTGAGCCCCACCTCGGGCTCTCTGTTCAGCAGGGAGCCTGCTTCCCTTCCTCTCTCTCTGGCTGCCTCTCTGCCTACTTGTGATCTCTGTCTGTCAAAAAATTAATAAATAAATAAAATAAAATCTTTAAAAAAAATGTTGAAGTAAAACATATAACAATAATACAAAATTCAGGGGAAATAAAATTACGTATTCTGTTGTAAGACTTACATTGTGGAGGGTTAAATAATAATTTAATATAGTAATAAAGTAAGGATGCATATTATAATCATTAGAATAAGCATTAAAAATATAAGAAATGGATCTAAAGGGGTACCTGGGTGGCTCAGTGGGTTAAAGCCTCTGCCTTTGGCTCAGGACATGATCACAGGGTCCTGGGATGGAGACCCGCATCGGGCTCTCTGCTCAGCAGGAAGCCTGCTTCCACTTCTCTCTCTCTGCCTGCCTCTCTGCCTACTTGTGATTTCTGTCTGTTAAATAAATAAATAAATAAAATCTTAAAAAAAAAAAAAAAAGAAATGGATCTAAAAAGATAATAAAAGGATAAAAAAGATAATAAAAGGAAAAATGAAGAATTAAAACATAACTTGATTAAACTGAAGGAAAGCAGGAAAGGAGGAACAAACAAAGAAGAGGTGTAAAATTTTTAAAAAAATCAATTTTCAGTAACCATATCAGTAATCACAATAAATTTAAAAGGCCTAATCAATCTTTAAAAGAAAAAGATTGTTGGGGAACCTGACTTACTTAGTTGGTAGAGCATGCAGCTCTTGATCTTGGGCTCATGGGTTTAAGCCCCACATTGGGTGGAGAGCTTACTTAAAATAAAATAAATAAATCAAAAAAAGAAAAAAGAAAAAGTTCGTCAGACTATGAAAAAAAAAGAAAGACCCAACAATATCCTGCCTATAAAAAACACACTTTATTTATTTTTTTAAAAAGATTTTACTTATTTATTTGACAGAGATCACAAGTAGGCAGAGAGGCAGGCAGAGAAAGAGGAGGAAGCAGGCTCCCCGCTGAGCAGAGTCCACTGTGGGGCCTGATCCCAGGACTCTGGGATCATGACCTGAGCGGAAGGCAGAGGCTTTAACCCACTGAGCCACCCAGGCACCCCAAAAAACACACTTTAAATAGAAGTTTTTGATTTAAATATAAGTAATTAGAAATAAAATAATGAGAAAATATATTCCTTGAAACAGGAACCATGTGAAAATTGATGTGGTTATATTAATAACTGTCAAAGTAAATTTTAAGGAAGAAGTAAAAGAAAAAAGAAGGAAATTTATAATAATTAGAAGATCAATTCCAGCAGCCAGCAGAAAGGATGAATACCCAACTTTTGTATCAACATGGACAGGACTGGAGGAGATTATACTGAGCAAAATAAGTCAAGCAGAGAAAGTTTCACTTACTTGTGGAGCATAAGGAATAGCATGGAGGATAGTGGGAGAAGGAAAAAAAACTGAATTGGGGAAATCAGAGGGGGAGATGAATCATGAGAGACTGTGGACTCTGAGAAACAAACTGAGGGTTTAGAGGGGAAGGGGACGGCGGGGTAGGGGTGAGGGAGAGATGGGTAAGCCTGGAGGTGGGTATGAAGGAGGGCACGTATTACATGCAGCACTGGGTGTGGTGCATAAACAATGACTCTTGGAGCACTGAAAAAAATTAAATTAAATTTAAAAAAAAAGACAAATTCCATAGGAAGAAGACATAATCCTAAATGGGTATGTACCTAATAATATAACTTCAAAATTTATGAAGCAAAAATTGACAGAACTGTATGGGAAAGACAACTTTAGAATTATATGTGGAGATTTTAACATACCTCCTCAATAATTAACAGAACAAACAGACAAAACATTTGTAATGATATAGAACATTTGAGCAACAATATTAAGCAACATAACCTTATGGACACTTGCAGGACACTATACTTAACTACAGGTTACACAGTCTTTTCAAATGTATATGAAACACTGAACACAATATCCCATATGCTAAGCAATAAAACTAGTAATCAGTTTCTAAGGATTAAAATTATATTCTCTGACAAAATTAAACTAGAAATCAATAACAAAACATCTAAAAAATCCCAAATTTGAAAATTAAGTAACTTCTAAATAATCCATTCATCAAAAATGAAATTACAATAGAAGTTTGAAAATATTTTGAAAGGAACACTAATGAAAACACCACATTTGAAAATTTCTGTGATGCAGCTATAGTAGTTCTCAATGGAGATTTGAGGACTTAAGTAAATATTTCTACAAGCTAAAAAAAGAGCAAATGTAGAAAGAAGGAATAATAAACACAAAATCAGAAATTAATGAAATAGAAAAGAGATATAAAACAGGAGATGTCAATGGAGCCAAAAGACAGTTTTTTAAAAAGATTAATAAAATTGACATAATTGATCAAGGAAAAAGAAGAATGAGAAAAACAAATAACTAATATTAGGAATGAGAGAGGCAACATCAATCTAGATGCTACACACTTTAAAAGAATAATGGAGGGGGGCAACTGAGTGGCTCAGTTGGTTAAGGGTCCAACTCTTGATTTGGCTCAGGTTTTGATCTCAGGGTCATGAGATCAAGCCCTGTGTAAGCTCTGTGTGTCTCCCCTGTGCTGGGCATGGATTCTTCTTAAGATTCTCTCTCTTTCCCCCTTCCCCTCCCTACCTTTCCCTCCCATGCACACAGATCAATCTCTCTCTCTCTCTTAAAAAAAAAAAAAAAAAAAAAGAGGATGTCATGAATAACTTTATGCCAATACATCTGACAATCTAGATGAAATGGGCAACTTTTTAGAAAAGCACAACTTACAGAAAAGGGCACAAGAAGAGAGAAAATTTGAATAATCCTCTATCTTTTAATGAAATCAAGCCCATAATATAAAACATTCCAACAATCAAAACACCCAATCCAGATGGTTACACTGGTAAATGCTGCCAAACTTTTAAGCAAAAAGATCAACAATTCTACACAAAATCTTTCAGACAGACAGCATAACCTTGACACCAAAGCCTATCAAAGACATTACAAGAAAAAAAATTAGAGCGATATTCCTTGAAAATACAGATGAAAAAAATTCCAAGTGAAATTTTAACAAATCAAATACAATCTCATATAAAAACTATACAGGGACACCTGGATGGCCTAGTTGGTTAAGCATCTGCCTTCAGCTTAGGTCATGATCTCAGGATCCTGGGATTGAGCCCTGCATCAGGCTTCAAAAATATTAAAAAAAAAAAAAGAAAAGAAAAGAACTATCCACATCGTGGTTATGTGAGTTTATTCTAGAAACAGATAGTTTGCTTAACATTTAAAAAATCATTCGAGGGGTACCTGGGTGGCTCAGCTGGTTAAGTGTCTGCCTTTGGATAGGGTCATGATCCCAGGATTCTGGGATCAAGTCCCACATTGGGATCCCTGCTGGGAAGGGAGTCTGCTTCTCCTTCTCCCTCTGCCCCATCCCCCCGCTCATTCTCTCTTTTAAATAAAGTTTTAAAAAAAAAATAAAATTAAAATTAAAAAATCAATCAATATAATTTTAACAATAGGATCATCTTAATAGACACAGAAAAAGTATTTTATAAAATTCAACCCTATTCATAATAAAAATTCTTAACTAACTAAGAATAGAGGAAAGCTTCCCCAATTTGGTAAGATTATTTACCTAAAACATATAAATCACATCACATTTAATGATAAAATAGTGAATATTTCTCCATAACAAGACAAGGATGTCTATTATCACCACTTCTTTTCAACACTATATTAGAGGCCCTACCCAGAGCAATGAAGAGAGAAAAAAAATAAAAAATAAAAAATTGGAAAGAAAACAGTAACATGTTATTCATAAATGGACATGATTGTATGCATAGACTATCCAAGGAATCTACAAACTACTGGAATTATTAAGTGAATTTAGCAAAGCCATGTGATACAAAGTCAATACACAAATATTAGCTGTATTTCCTCATACTTGCAAAAAATAATTGAAAGAGGAAAATGTAAAAACGCCATTTACAGTAGGACTTTAAAAATAAAATACACAGGACTAAATAAAATATGCAAGATTCCATACTGAAAATATGAAACAACACAGAGAGAAATCAAAGAAGACCTATGAAAAGGAAAAAATAGTCTATTTTACATATTAGAAGATTCAATTGTTAGGATGTCTGTTTTCCCCAAGTTGGTCTATACGTTCAATGTAATCCTAATCAAAGCCCAGGAGGCTTTTTTGATAGAAAGCTAATTTTAAAATGTAATGGAATTGAAAAAACCAGAATAGGGACGCCTGGGTGGCTCAGTTGGTTAAGCAGCTGCCTTCAGCTCAGGTCATGATCCCAGGGTTCTGGGATCGAGTCCCGCATCGGGCTCCTTGATCGGCATGGAGCCTGCTTCTCCCTCTGCCTCTGCCTGCCTCTCTGTCTGCCTGTGCTCACTCGCTCTCTCTCCCTCTGTCTGTCTGACAAATAAATAAATAAAATCTTTAAAAAAAAAAAAAAAAAAGAAAAAAAAAAAGAAAAAACCAGAATAGTCAAAATCATCTTTAAAAAAAGCACAAAGATGGTATATATATATATACACACACACACACACACACACATATACATATATATAACTAGTTTTCAAATTTCAAGTTAAAGTAATTAATACAATATGGTATAGGTGTAAGGATAAACAAATAGATCAGTTAAACAGAAGAGAGTCCAGATATAGGTTCACCCATATATGATCAATGGCAAAGACACCAACGCAATTCAAGGGGAAAGAAAGGTCTTAGAATAAATGCTGGTGGAACAACATAATATCCAGATAGGAAAAAAAAATTCACCTTGACCCTTTATACCATTCGTATTAATTTAAAATGAATAATAGATCTAAATTTAAAATCTAAAATTGTAAATCTTCTAGCTGGAAACGCAGGAGGCTGTATGAGCTTGGGATGTGCAAAAATTTCTTAAACAGGAGCAAAAAGTACTAATCAGAAAAGAAAAACTGTTAAATTGATTTCATCAAAATTTAAAACTTCTCACAAAAAGACACAATTAGGAAAGTGAAAAGTTACCTCCCAGTCCTGTGCTTATTGGGCAGCTTTCCTTGGCAGTTCTTCAAATAAGATCTAAGCTAAGCTCGTTCTATCTTTCAGAGCTGCCGTCTGAAAAGAAGTGGCCTCCAAAGGGCAATATTTATTGAATGAATATAAAATGTAAAATGCAGACTTCACAGAAAGGAATAGGACATGGGAGAAGATCTGAGTAGAGGCAAGGCTATACTGTTCAAAAGCTCCTCCTGGGTTAGACCTTTGCAGAAATTCCTCTGTACAATTACATGTGTATGCACATGCACACACAAACACACCCACGCACTCCTTCCAGTACATGTGCTGCCGAAGCGAGCACCCACGCACTCCTTCCAAAAACTGTTGGAATTACTCACTGTTATCTACTGTATCTGTCATTTGTGTTACTGCTCTTTCCCTATAGCATGAGTGAATAATTGTGTCGAACCTGTATATTAGTTTGCATATATTTTTATATATATATAGTGAAGAATTGTTACAGCCTAATGAAGAATTTGGCTCGCTTGCAAATTAGCAGTTAGACTTGATGAGAAAATATGAATCAAGTTTTAAAACATTTTAAACAAACATTTTACAAGTAATTTAGAAACAACATGAAACAGGGGCACCTGGGTGGCTCAGTCAGCTAAGTTACCGCCTTCAGCTCAGATCATGACTTTTAAAAAGTCTATAAAATATTGTTTTAGAAGTAATTCTTGCATTGTTCTGAGATCGTGAAATTGATTCAGTAAGGGAGAGATTAGTATTCAATTTATAAAAGTACTCACCTGTTTTTCTGTATCTAGTTATCTCTAGTGCATTCAAAATTATCCAATTTATGAATAACTCATTTATAAGTTAAACTGCCTTGTTTGCACCTTGCCTTTCCACTTACTGGGAAAATGGGGGTGATGACAGTAATTGCCTCTTGGGGTTGCTGAGAGAATACATGGGTTCATTCCCATCAGATTTTCTGAAGGTACAAGGTGAACCCTTTAGAAATGATCTTTATTGGCCCATGAAGGATACTTTAAGGTGAGGCCAGCAAGTCCAAACTGAGGATTTACATTACTGACATCAAACCATCTTGAGCCAAGTTGACTAAGGAAGTAAGTAGAAGGCAAACAAAGCCACTGCTTAGTTCTCCACAAACCCCTCACTCGTGTCAAAACAGACTGGTGGGTTGGATGGGCCCTGATTCTGACTCAGTGTGTGATATCCAACTACACTGGTCTCGTCTGCAGGATTTTATAACTAAGTTCTATTTTAAAAGTGGGTATTTTGTGTTTTTAATTACTTAGGTACCTGTGTGAGAGGAAGCACTTTAAAAAGAGATTTATGTGACAGAGAGAAAAGAGGGAGACAGCAAGCCCCGAGGAGCAGAGGAAGAGGGAGAGAAGCCAACTCCCTGAACCCAGTCCTAGGCGTGAAGGACCCCAGGTCAGAACTATAGTATAGCCTATAAGTTTTAACATTCTTTTTATGACCAGCTTATGCTAACTGAGAAACTGTAGCTAGCTGACGATAGATAAGGGAGTCAGCAAGCAGCATAACAGGATAACGAATAGCGAAAATCTGTGTTTAACCCGGCTGTTTCTGGCTTCTGTATAATAATGCTTCTAATGCTTTGCTAAGAAATGAAAAATTGCTTAAACCCTCAACTCTAAGGAGCAAGAGGCTGGCTGAGGACAAAGCAAAAGCTGGCGCCTTGCACCCCCCCTTCACCCACACCCCTTGGTAACATGTGTGACATTTCACAGGCACCCCTGACTGCCCTACAAGAAGAGCAAATGGTTATCTTGCAGAGATCACAGTCCTGCAAGGCAGGAGTCTCTCTTGGTTTACAAATGTCCTTGAGATTTACAACAAAGAAGTAGCCTTATCAATAGCTCAATTTCCAAAGACACATAACTCAGTTTCTCAAGCCCTAACGTCACCCTCCCCTCCATAAAAAACCGAAGGAGATGGAGGTAGAAGGAAAAGTAAATAAAGTTAAATTTCTTTTAAGACCTAAATCTCACTAACAAGGACATTTGATAGCAGGAATGTAACATTCCACCAGGAGACTCCCAATTGTCTTTATGTTAGTGCCTCATTAGAGGGAAAGTGGCCTTGGCTTGATAGTAACCAGGCCTTAAATATCCTGATAGTGCTTTCATTCGCATGCGTGGGCTAATCGGCCAGTTCTGCTTCTGTAAGATTGCTTTGTCTGCTTTCGCGCACGGTCCCCTGACCCAATTCACTGACCCCAAGTATGCCTGTTCAAACTGTCAACCAATCAGCTCAGCCCCACCCGAAACTTGTTTGTACCTGTCTATAAAAATCCTGCACCACCCCAGCCAGGTGTGCTCAGCTAGCAGGAGCTGCTGACCACCCGCAGGCGCGCGCTGACCACCCGCAGGCGCCTGCGTAACAATAAAGAACCTCTTGCTGATTGCATCCAGTGGCAGTGTTGGATTCTTGGGTAAGGGGATCCGCGGGTCTTTCAGGCGGGGCTGAATCTCCCCACTCAGCGGAATCAGCTGAGCCGCCCCGGCGCCGGCGCCGGGGGGGTGGGGGGGGTGGGGGGGGTGGGGGGGTGGGGGGGGGGTGGGGGGGTGGGGGGGGGTGGGAACACTTAAAAGTCCTTCACTATGGAGTATTATGCCTCCATCAGAAAGGATGAATACCCAACTTTTGTAGCAACATGGACGGGACTGGAGGAGGTTATGCTGAGTGAAATAAGTCCAGCAGAGAGAGTCAATTATCATACGGTTTCACTTATTTGTGGAGCATAACAAATAGCATGGAGGACAAGGGGAGATGGAGAGGAGAAGAGAGTTGGGGGAAATTGGAAGGGGAGGTGAACCATGAGAGACTATGGACTGTGAAAAACAATCTGAGGGTTTTGAAGGGGGGGTTAGGGTACCAGGTGGTGGGTATTAGAGAGGGCACGGATTGCATGGAGCACTGGGTGTGGTGCAAAAACAATGAATACTGTTACGCTGAAAAGAAATAATAAAAAAAGTCCTTCTACTTTATTGAAATGTTTGTGTTTGGTCCTCTCTGCTAAACTATAAACTCCTCCAAGTAGGAAACGTAATCCTTTTCTCACTGAACCCCAGCGGCCAGTTTAGTACAGGGGTATTTCAAGTCAATTTCTAGGAGCTAACTGGAACCAGAGAACAACCGGTGAGGTGGGAGTGGGGTGGGGAGCAGGACGAGGGCGCGGGGAACTGTTTTAATACATCCTGAAAGGTAAGTGTTTTCCTCCGAAGCTTTTAGAGCAAGACTTGCTTTGAGGTAGTTGCTAGTGTCCCTTCACCAGGAGGAGTTTGTCACTTTAAGGCGGATACCAGGAAGTTAAACGTGGATGGGGGTGGGGGGTGGGGGAGGGAAACGCGGGTCTGCTCCGACTCTAGAGACGGTAGTTGAGCCTCCGGGCACCTCAATCCAAAAACAGAGGTTGGAGGATTTTTTTTTTTTTTTCCCCTTGCCCAAAGCAGGTTTTGCCAAAGTACTATTCTCGCCGGGAGGAGGGAGAGGGTGCCGCTGAGCAGCGGGGCTTGGGCTGAAAGGAGGTGGAGAGGAATAGCTCCTCCCCATTGGCTGTTGCTGTTTGCACTTTGTTGCTTTATACTTCTTCCACCACAGCCAGAAGAAGTGCGGAGCAGCCTCTGGATGGCAGCTGAAGGATCCGCCAGGTGCTGCTGGAAAGGCAGTGAGATAGGCTACCACGACTTGGCTCTCGGTTTCGGGTCTTGGGGAGGCCGGGTTCCCATATCCCATCCTAGCAATTTCCTATGCCCAGGGGGACCGCAGAATCCGGCTTCTTCTAAAGCACCTGCTATCGCAGCATTTATTTAGAGGATGCCAAGGCCAAGATCTTTCCTCCCTGAAATGTGTTAGCTTATGTGTGCTTTCTGTGTTTTGTCATTTTTTTTTTTCTTTTTGTTTTTGGACAGGTTACATTGATTTAGCCTGATAAAGATATCTGGAGACCATGACCAAGAAAAGAATTGCTGTGATTGGAGGAGGTGTGAGTGGACTCTCCTCTATCAAATGCTGCGTGGAAGAAGGCTTGGAGCCAGTCTGCTTTGAAAGGACTGATGACATTGGAGGGCTCTGGAGGTTCCAGGTAAGTCTCCTGGCACCCAGCAGGAGTGTTAGTTTGCAACCTCAGGAGCATCCCAGATGTAATCCGAAACTGGTCCCCTTCATGGAAGGCAGAGAGAGACCCAAGAAAGAGGCAGGCCCCTCCAGGTTGGCCTGTGACTGGTTTAAATAAGCAAGGGAGCTTACATATGAGGCTTGTCCTGGGCAGCAGCAAGACAAGTACATCTCCACACCTGCCATGTGTTAAAAGTTCATATAGAGGCTCTGGCTGGATTCAGTCATTACCATGCATATGGTCTCAACACTGCATCACTAGTAAGGCAAGCAGAATGTACATTCCAAGACGTCTCTAAGGGTCTCGCTCCTGGGTCAACATGTGGTCACATCCTATTGATGGCCTCCTCCTAACATGCCACCTCTCCTGACCAGCTTTTGCAATGTCACACCCCACCCCTTCTACAGTGTCTCCTGAGCAGTCAGCAAGGGGGTTCGCTATCATGGAGGTGGCCCATTTGGTGTCTGTCTGTATGGGAGGCAGATACCACAGCAACAATGTAGGCACAAGCAAAAGAAAACACAGATTAAGGTAATGATTCCCAAAACAATGTTTTTCCACCAAGAACCCCGGGCTCGCAACCATTGATCCCTAGCTGGGGTTGGATCACTCATGGTATTCACTTACGTTTTTATGTGATTTAGTAAAGGTGATATATTAGCTGACTGATCATGTCTTTCTCAGGGTTTTGTGTTCTCAGCAGCCCAGCATGCTGATGTTGGTGAGAGTTGGGGCAATGGCTGGGTTCTGCAACTTCCACACCTTTACAGTGCCTCCTTAGCAGGGATCCCCAGTCTGGCATATGCGGTAATAGGAGTTACTGGTTGATCACACAAATGTGTTAAAGTCTGGGACAGTACTTTAGACTACTTGGCAAAAATGGTTTACCTGTTAGTAATTTCATCTGCTACATTAATATTCCATTTTTCCTTTCTACCAACACTGCTGCTTGGGGATTCTAGGAGAGCTGGGCCCTCCATACACTGTCATGACTTTTGGCTGGTCTTGCACATCATGACCTTTGAAATGGGACCACAGCTAGAATTTCCCCACTCCCTCCCTACGGGCTATAGGGACACAACAGGTATAGGGGAAGGGGCATCTGGAGGATCTCCCTCCTCCACAGGTCCTAGTGGCACCTGCATTTCTAGTAGGCTGGTGGACAGGGTGCTCCTCTGCTGCAAATAGGCATGTCACTGAATCACAGTGGCAGGCTGAGCCATGGCAGAGTGGAGTCAATGGAATGTATTCTCATCCCAACCCTTGATAGGCAGGGAAGTTCTGCCACAATGCACTCTTCCATAGGGACAGGCTTAACCTGGAGGGGTCCTTTAACACTGATAGGAGCTATTGCTCTATGGGAGTAGATAGGTTTTTGCTCTCTTCCAGAGCTGAGACCAAAATCCTGGGAGTACTCTCTCCTTCTCTTACTTTTGCTAGTGCCTAGCCCATATATTCCAGAATCACAGACACATCTAATTCAAATGGTAGTCCTGCTTGGGAGATGCCCAGAACTATAACCTGCTTTACAAGTATTTTGGCTTTTTCAAAGGCAGTTTGCTCTCTCTTTCCCAGTCCCACAAGTGCCCTTTCTTTACCAGGTGATATAAGGAATGGGGGCACTGTGCCAGGTGGGCAATAAAAGTCCTCCAAAGTCCCCAATCTTTACAAAGGCATCTTGTTCACAATATTAGGGGCTGGGAAGGCTTGCGCCTTATTGATCACAGCTTCTGGGAAAACACAAGTCTCATCTGACCAGACAGCTCCCAAAAACTTTATGGCAGAGCCTTGAGCCTGAATTTTTTGTGGGTTCACTGCCCATCCTCTTTCTCACATATGCTCCAGCAAAGCCTCCAGGCCTCCAGCAGAGGCAAATCTTCCCATGTTAACATTATTCTTTCTTTTTTTTTAAAGATTTTATTTATTTATTTGACAGAGAGAGATCACAAGTAGGCAGAGAGGCAGGCAGAGAGAAAGAGGAGGAAGCAGGCTCCCTGCCGAGCAGAGAGCCTGATGTGGGACTCGATCCCAGGACCCTGAGATCATGACCTGAGCTGAAGGCAGCGGCTCAACCCACTGAGCCACCCAGGTGCCCAACATTATTCTTTTTTTAAAAGATTATTTATTTGACACAGAGAGAGAGAGAGAGAGAGAGAGACTGTGAGAGAGGGAATACAAGCAGGGGAAGTGTAAGAGGGAGAAGCAGTTTTCCTGTTGAGCAGGGAGCCCGATGTGGGGCTTGATCCCAGGACCCTGGGATGATGACCTAAGCCCAAGGCAGATGCTTAACGATGGAGCCACACAGGCGCCCCCCCCCCCCGCCCATGTTAACATTATATCATCGATGTAATGGATCCATTTTAGTGATGTGGGGGAGGAAAACAGGACAGGTCTCAGGCTACCATCCCATGACATATGGTGGGGCTATGAAGGGCACCTTGGGGAATCAGTCAAAGGACCCATTGTTGCCTCTCCCATGTAAATGAAAACTGGTCTTGTGACTCAATGGTCAGAGGTGTACAGACAAAAGGCATTTGCTAAGTCCAGCACAGCATGGTACGTTCCTAGGACTCTGACCAAGTTATCTAAGATGGTGGCAATGTTGGGCACAGCTGCATGGATGGGGAGGGGTGACCTTATTCAGTTCTTGGTAATGTGCTGTCATCCACCATGAGTGATGTGACTCTTTTACTGGCCACTCAGTGTAGTGCGGGTTGCTTATCCTATTTCCTGTTATGCCCCCCAGGCAATTTATATTGACAGTTACCACTCTACAGGGATGACAGGCTAACTGGTTCCCAGTTGATGTTTCCCCTTAGCACTGGTTTGATTACCCAGAGGCAGAATTCACCAGTGGAGATTTGCCCAAGTCCAGAGGAAAGGGTAAGAAGCTCCAAATGCCTGAGTCCAGCTTGCCAGTCAACTGGTGGTCATGGCCTCTTGATGGCCTCCTCCAATAATAAGATATTTCATGTTGTATTGCGAAATATGATGGGCTTTATGATTAAGTAATTAAACTTGCTAGAATTCAACTTGCTGCCCTCTTCTCAGCAGCCATCCCTCAAGTGCTATTCAGGTTCTTTCCCACCCCACCCCTGCAGGCTAGCAGCAAAATAGGACATAGGTATCAGGTTTTTGTCTATGAAAATGAAAATGGTATGGAGATCATTTTCATTTAATGACTTTTGCTGCTATCTGAAAGAGGGTAAACAATATTGGGGCGGGGGTGGAGTGTAAGAAGACAGCAAACATTAGAAAATATAAAGTAGGAAATTAAGAGTGGTTGTAAGTGATCTAGAATACTTGCTTACAGCTCCTTCCAGGGATCCCCTTTCCAGTCCTCTCTGACCTTATAGTCTTCTTTTTTCTTTCCTTTTTTTCTCTTTCCTCCCTCCCTCCTTTCTTTCTTTCTCTCTCTCTATATACCTCTCTCCCCCTCTCCCTTCCTTTCTTTCTTTCCTTTCTCTGAATTCCAGTTCAATTTAAATAATTCTCTAGTAATCCTAGTCCTCAAGTAGAATATATATTCTGGCTGCCTTCTTTACTCTGAACTTTTCTTTCACTTAAAAAATCAAATTTAGTTCAAAGGCCTGTCTTCAGAAGAGGGCAGAGGGCACCTGCAACTGGTATTTCTTGCCCTTCCATTTTACTCAGTTTTAAAATTGAGTTATTAATATGTACATCCATCCCTGCAACTTGTTACTAAGTTTAGTTATCATCTACTTAAAAGATAATTAAGCTAATTATATGCCGAAGAGTATCAGCTTCCTTTACTGATCTTCAAAGTGGCAGGCTTTCATTGGGTTTGCTTTTAAACTTACTTTCTAAACCAGTGAATGGAAATAAGGTGTCCAGATGTGTTTCATATTTCATACAAATATGTTGATCAGCCACTTAAAAATGGCTTCATAGAAGGGTACCTGGATGGTTCAATCAGTTGAGCGTCTGACACTCGATTTCAGCTCAGGTCGTGTTCTCACGTTAAGGGATTGGGCCCCACTTGGGCTCCACTATGAGCATGGAGTCTGCTTGAGATTCTCTCTCCCTCTCCCCCTGCCCCTTCCACTCTTCTCTACATACATACATATATACATACATACATAAATGACTTCATAACATTATTTAGTTGAACAGCACTGTAGTCCTTTTGCATCATGGCTCTGTCTTGGGGAACAAACTTTTTTTTAAAAATATTTAATTAATTTATTTATTTGACAGAGAGAGAGAGAGAGAGAGATCACAAGTAGGCAAAGAGGCAGGCGGAGAGAGGGGGGGGGAAGCAGGCTCCGTGATGAGCAGAGAGTCCCATGTGGGGCTCCATCCTGTGACCCTGAGATCATGACCTGAGCTGAAGGCTGAGGCTTAACCCACTGAGCCACCCAGGTGCCCCAACAAACTCTATTTGGCAATAGTCCTTAGACCTAGACTAAATATCCCCTGGCAGAACACGCATGCCTCAGTGTTAGGCATGAATTGAAAAGGCTGTTCACTAGTGTTTGTAATTAATAGAAAATTATGCTTTTGAAATCCCGCCACAAAATAGTATAAAAGTTAAGTGCATAGCCTGGGTTCAAATCCTAGGTCTGTCCTCCTAGAAGTGTGACCTTAGGCCTCAGTGTACCTGTTTTCTTACCTTTGAGAAGGAGCTAATAGTAGCACCCATTGCATAGAGTATTATGGGGATTAAGTGAATGGATAATAATGTCAATCACTAATAACTATGCCAGGTGTACAATAGTGCTACATGCCATTGTTTTTACTATTCAGTAGGCCTGGAGTGGGGTCATGCTCCTGGTATCTTTGGTAAGCATTCTAGAAAGGCTTGTCAATAACTAATCAGGCAGTGAAATAAGTTCAGGTCCCCATTCTACCTGCTTATCAGGTTTCTGGCTTTTACCTGCAAAGTGGTTTAAACTTGTTCTCTGTTAAAAACTTAACCCGAGATTTTTTTTCTGAGTATCCACTTGGCAAAATTTCAACACCATATGAACTGCTTCCTTGAAACTAAAGAAGTTGTATTTTGTCTTAACTCTTAACTACATCTGTGTCCATTATATTATATACCGTATGTAATATATTTTACACACATATATATATACATACATACACATGTGCACACCCACACCATTATATTTCCAGAGCCAAGTGTGATGTCTGGCACATGGTAGGTGCCAAATATATATGTTTTTTTTTTTTTTTTTTTTTTTTTTTTTTAAATATTTTATTTATTTATTTGACAGAGACAGATCACAAGTAGGCAGAGAGGCAGGCAGAGAGAGAGAGGAGGAAGCAGGCTCCCTGCAGAGCAGAGAGCCCGATGCGGGACTCGATCCAAGGACCCTGAGATCATGACCTGAGCCGAAGGCAGAGGCTTTAACCCACTGAGCCACCCAGGTGCCCCAAATATATATGTTTTTATAAATAAATCCTTGAAAAGCATAATGTCTTGAGGAGCTGCTTAAAACACTTGTGGAAACAAGAGACCTTCATTCTCATGTACATTCCACAGTTACACAATTGTGGATCCTGAGGTATTATAAACATCCATTAATTGTGGATTAAATATGTTTTACATGTCGATGGTGTTTTCCTCAAGAATTTCCTCTGAGACCTACTTCTCTACCACCCCCTGGTTGGTTTGTTATTTGGAGTCCTGCTCTTCCCCACTTCCCTAACTCTTCTGTAATTCACTGGGGGTTTCATACATAGCATCATTCCAAGCACTCTGGAAGTCCACCATTGCTGCCAGGTGTCCAATAAGACAGGACTCAGGGCTGCCCTTTTCCTTTTCTTGTGACAGGTCCTAGAGACTCAGTATACATCCATAATTCTTTTCTCAGATACCATCACTTGCATTTTCCTATCTTCCTTCCTCTTTTTCTGTTCCACCTGCCAAGCAGGAGTATATGATTTACTCTCCACTTGCCTCCTTCTTATTATTGCTGAATACTTTCTAGTAATAATTATAAGTTTTCAAGACATGAATTTCAGTCAATTCTTAGTCTTCTCTTAACAATATATCAGACTGATGGTGGAAACTAGGTGCTAATGTGAAACATATCATTTTGATTTTTCATTCTTTAATATTACTTTATGAATGAAATAGCTTTAAAATGATAAATTCCTTATGAATGCTGAGGATTTAATAAACAGTTAATGCTGGAAATGTTTTTTTAAGATTCTTTAGTCCATCTGAATTTTTAAAATCCTTAAAGCATACCAAAGCAGTGCTTCTCAAACTTTAATGTGCATATAAATTACCGGTGAGCATGTGACTCTTGATCTCAGGGTTTTAAGTTTGAGCCCCACGTCGGGTGTAGAGATTACTTAAAAATAAAATCTTAAAAAAAAAGAGTATACATAATATAAATCAGTAATATAAAAAAGATAACAAGTGGATGCAATATAATATAAAATTAAAACAAAATAAAATATAAATTGAGTAATAAATACCTTTAGACAAATAGGCTTTTAAAAATTCTTAAATTTATCAACTCTCTCCCCTCCAAATGAATGAATGAATAGACAAATGAATGAATGCATAAACACTTAGAAGGTAGAAAGCAGTGGTTCTCAGCACTGGCTGTACTTTAAAGAATCACCTGGGAGACTTTAACAAATAATGATGTCAGACCATCGAGAAGTTGTGGTTTTATTGGCCTATGATGCCAATAAAACTCTCCACTACTTATTTCTAATGTGCAACTGGTGTGGAGACCTTTGCCCTATAGTTTTTAGCCCTAGCTTCCCAGGTGTTAAATGACGATGACATGGTATCTTTGGGGAAAAAAAAAAAAAGAATCAGTAACTATATCGGACTTCGGACTTTGTTAGATGATGTGGAAATAGATAAACTCCTGTCACTGTCCTCAAGCATTTTGCAGTTTAGCTAAGAATGTGTTGATGGGATAAACTCTTGTGCCCTGGGCTTTCTGGGGCCGCACACCACCTCTTCCCAACAGATCTCAACCTTGTCTCCATATTAGACAAGGAGTAATTAAAACAGGGTCTTTGGGAGTAGGGACCAGGGATTAGTGTTTTTTTAGAGTTTCCCAGATTATTCCAATGTGCAGACAAGGTTGAGAACAGTCCTAAGAGAGCTTCTGTTGCATGGAATTCTGAATCTGTCAAAAGAACAGAAGAGCAACAGTACTTCTGTTCTCTTTGCTTGTATGAACTTCCTGTTCATACGTGAGTCATGTGCTGAGGCAGGAAATACAATCAAGGTATATTTGTAGAGGGAAATGTATTAATTGATGGTAGGAAAATTAAAAACCCTGGTGCAGCAGCTTCTTTTTCCACTCACTGACCCAACATTGCTCTGTTTCCACTCTCTTTTAGAAAAAGCAGTGGGTTGGTGTGCCTGGGTGGCTCAGTCTTTAAGTGGCTGCCTTCAGCTCAGGTCATTGGTCCCGAGTCCTAGGGTCAGGGGATCAGCTCCGCATCTGGCTCTCTGCTCAGTGGGAAGCCTGCTTTTTCCTCTCCCTCCACTCGCCCTGCTTGTGTGCTCTCTCTTTCCAGTGCTCTCTCTCTCTCTCTCTCTGTCTCTCTGTCAAATAAATAAATGAAGTATTTTAAAAAATTTAAAAAAAAAAAAAAAAAAAGCAATGGGTTGACACAGTGGTAAACCCTACCTGGGATCCAATAAGGTGTTTGGAAGAGCTTGATTTTTTTTTTTTTTTTAAGATTTTACTTATTGGGGCACCCGGGTGGCTCAGTGGCTTGGGCCTCTGCCTTTAGCTCAGGTCATGATATCCGGGTCTTGGGAACGAGTCCCGCATCGGGCTCTCTGCTCGGCAAGGAGCCTGCTTCCTCCTCTCTCTCTGCTAGCCTCTCTGCCTACTTGTGATCTCTCTCTGTCAAATAAATAAAATAAAATAAAAGATTTTATTTATTTATTCACAAGGGACCGAGAGAGGGAAAGAGAGTCAGAGGGAGAAGCAGGCTCCCCACAGAGCAGGGAGCCTGAGGCAGGACTCAATCCGAGGACCCTGCGATCACAACCTAAGCTGAAGGCAGATGCTTAACTGATTGAGCCACCCAGGTGTCCCTTGATGGTTTTGCTGGCCCAAGACACTTTGCTGTGTTAGTGACAACAAAAAGAATATAAATATATGAGCTTTGCCACAGGGGTAAGATCTGCGATGCATTTAGCTCTGTGAACCGAACAGACCTGCTCTAGAAAGCATGGTTCTACTCTTTGTACTAAACTTTGCATTAGTATTTTTGTATTCTTTGGGTAAATACCTTGTAGTGCAATTGCTGGGTCATTGGGTAGTACTATTTTTTTTTAATTTAATTTTTTTTCAGTGATCCATAATTCATTGTTTATGCACCACACCCAGTGCTCCATGCAATACATGCCCTCCTTAATACCTACCACCGGGCTCACCCAACCCCCCAATCCCCTTCCCTCCAAAATCCTCAGTTTGTTTCTCAGAGTCCATAGTCTCTCATGGTTTGTCTCCCCCTCCAATTTCTCCCAAGTTCTATTTTTAACTGTTTGAGGAACCTCCATACTATTTTCCCCAAAAGCCAAAGCAACCTTGAAAATGAAAAGCAAAGCAGTAGGCATCACATTTCCACACTCCAAGTTATATTACAAAGTTGTAGTGATCACGATAGTATGGTACTGGCACACAAATAGACACATAAAACAAAAGCATAGAATAGAAAACCCAGAAAGGGACCCACAACTATATGGGCAATTAATCTTTGACAAAGCAGGAAAGGATATCCAATGTAAAAAAGTCTCTTCAAAAAATGGTGTTGGGAAAATTAGACAGAAACACGTAAAAGAATGAAACTGGACCACTTTCTTACCTTACACATAAAAATAAATTCAAAATGGATGAAAGACCTAAATGTGAGACATGAAACCATAAAAATCCTAGAAAAGAACATAGGCAGCAACCTCTTTGACACAGGCCATAGCAATTTCTTTCTAGATATGTTTCTTAAGGTAAGGGAAACAAAAGTAAAAATAAACTACTGGGACTTCATCAAAATAAAAAGCTTCTGCACAGCAAAGGAAATAGTCAACAAAACTAAAAAGGCAGCCCATAAAATGGGAGAAGATATTTGCAAATGGTATCTCTGATAAGGTTTAGTATCCCAAACCTATAAAGAACATATCAAACTCAACACCCAAAAAACAAATAATCCAATTAAAAAGTGGGCTGAAGACACGAATAGACATTTTTCCAAAGAAGACCTACACATGGCCAAAAGACACATGAAAAGATGCTCAAAATCACTAATCATCAGGGAAATACAGATCAAAACTACAATAAGGTATCAGCTCACACACAACAGGTGTGATGGCCAAAATCAACAACACAAGGAATAACAGGTATCGTTGAGGATGTGGAGAAAGGGGAACTCCCTTGCATTGTTGGTGGAAATGCAGTCTGATATAGCCACTATTCTTTTTCTTGTCTTATTACATCAACTAGGAATTCTATTACAGTGTTGATTAGGAATGATGAGAGAGGACATCTTTGCCTTGTTCCCAATTTTAAGGGGTGAATTGTCCATTTTCTCACATTAAATTATGATGTTAGCTGTGGGTATTTTGTAGATTTTTTAATCAAATTGAAGAAATTTTTCTCTAAGTTTGCTGAAGTTTCTTTTTTTTTAAAATCATGAATGGGTGTTGTATAAACATTTCAACAAAAACAAAAGAAAAAATACTACCTCCTTAATAAATCAACTTGTTTTTTCTATTTTCACATTTTATTGACTTAAAATAAATAAAATATACTCAGAGAAAACCATCTGACAGGGGAGATGTTATACCATGCATAATTATATAAACATGGATAAATATAGGTAATATATAACTGCCCCATGCAGACATAATTTTATATATTTGGTGGTCAGAATGTGAATCTAATTTTGTAATATTAATTTTTTTACTACAAATTTTTTTTTTACTAAAAGTTATATTATAGGCCATTTTCAATGTTCCTACCAACCTAGATTTGAAAATTATAGTTTCTCCAAATTCATGTTCCATAATTTAGTCATTAATTCATTTCAAAGCACTTATTGAACATCTACTATATATCAGGCACTGTCTTGATATACATCCTATTCTCAGGTACGTCACAGTCATAGATATATATGCAGAATAATACAGTGTTAAGTTTAAGTTGCCTTTGAGAGCTTAGAGGTGAATGGGACATCTAACTCTGTGGGGAAAACAGGAAAGTCTTCTTCAAAGAAGTACCATTTGATGAGACTCTTGAATGATAGGAATTTTCCAAATGAAGATGTAGTAATAAGTACTTTTAAAGTTGTGAAAGGGCCACCCACTTGTACCCCACTTCAGATACCAGTCACAAATCCAGGTTTTTACTTATACTTCTGACCAACTGGCTATAAATCAGAGGTTCTCATGACTCCCTCCTTGGTTTTGATTAATTTGCTATAGTGGCTCACAGAACTCAGGAAACCCATTACTCACTAGGTTACCAGTTTACTATGAAAGGATAAAACTCAAAACAGCCAAATGGAAGAAGTGCATAGGACAAGTTATGAGGACAGGACATAGAGCTTTTGTGTTTTTCTGAGTACTCTATTCTCCCTGCATCTCCTCAGCTTCACCAAACTGGAATTTCCCTAAACCCCATGATTTTGGGTTTTTATGGAAGCTTCATTGTAGGCACGGTTGATGACATCATTAAATCATGATCATCAACAATTTATTCAACTTCTAGCCCCTCTCCCCTCCCCAAAGGCCAGTGGTGGGACTTGGGGTGGGACTGAAATTTCTAGCCCTGTAATCACTTGGTTGGCTCCTTTTTAGCTTTTTTTTTTTTAAATATTTTATTTATTTATTAGACACACAGAGAGAGAGATCACAAGTAGACAGAGCGGGGGAAGGGCCCGCTGCTGAACAGAGAGAGCCGAATGTGGGACTTGATCCAAGGACCCTGAGATCATGACCTGAGCAGAAGGCAGAGGCCTAACCCACTGAGCCACCCAGGCGCCCCCCCCCCTTTTTTTTTCTTAAGAGAGAGAGAGAGCGTTCGTGGTTGGTGGGGGAGGCAGAAGGAGAGGGAGAGAAAGAATCTCAGACTACCCACTCAGCAGGGAGTCCAATGCGGGGCTCAATCTCACAACCCAGAGCCAAAATCAGGAGTGGAATTCTTTTTTTTTTTTTTTTTTTTTTTTTTAAAGATTTTATATATTTATTCGACAGAGAGAGATCACAATTAGGCAGAGAGGAAGGCAGAGAGAGAGGAGGAAGCAGGCTCCCTGCTGAGCAGAGAGCCCGATGCGGGACTCGATCCCAGGAACCTGAGATCATGACCTGAGCTGAAGGCAGCGGCTTAACCCACTGAGCCACCCAGGCGCCCAGGAGTGGAATTCTTAACTGACTTGAGCCACCCAGGCTCCTATCCTTGACAATCAGCCCCTATCCTTAAGTGCTTTCCAAAAGTTACCTCATTAACACAACAAAAGATATATTTATCATTCTTAACACTTAGGAAATTCCAAGGGTTTGGGGAGCTATAAATCAGGAACTGTAGGCAAGTCCACATATATATGCAAAATATATACAAAGACCAAATGCATATGAGAGATATATGTCACTATATTACAGGCACTTAGCTTATTTCTTTTCTGTAAGTGATGCAGTCATTAACATCATTTAACATAACTTTGTCTACTATGCTGAATATTTCTTAAAAAGCTAAGTAAGATTCAAGGATTTTCATATACTTGTCATATTGCTCTCCAGAAAACACTGTACTAACTTCACTCTCTCCAGCATAAGTTCCCATTTCTTAAGTTTCTGTTTGTGCTAACACCAAGTAATAGTCTTTTAAATGAGTAAAAATGAGGTAATACGGGAACATATGCTGGACAGAATAGAAGTTAGTAGTGTTTCCTGGAGAACAGTCTTGCCAGTGTACAACAACCCTTGAAACTCACCTAGGCTTTGAAATATATAAAAATTTTTAAGACTATTATTCAAGTAAACAGTTCTCACTTGGAGTCTCATGTCATTGCAATTAGGTGACAGCTGAGACTGTGTATCTGCTATGGTCTCTTTGTTCACATGTTTAGAACTTTAGCTGGCATAAATAAAATTTCTGGGGGCCGGCTACACATCTCTGTATCCCAGAAATTCTCTTCACATGTCTGACTTGGGCTTACTCACAGATTGGTGACTTAAGGTAGCTGGACTTTTTACATATCTGCTGACTTCTACCAGATCGAGCTTTCTAAGACACAGAGGGAAGAAGCTGCAAGACTAGTTAGAACTGTCTTGGAAGCTATTCAGTATCATTCCCCAACTGGATACTTTTGGTCAAAAGCAAGTCACAAAGGCAACTCAGATTCAAAGGGAAGAGACTACTCATAAGGGCACAAATACTGGGAGATGTGGAGGGGTGTGTGTGTCTTTTTTTTTTTTTTTTAAGATTTTATTTATTTATTTGACAGACAGAGATCACCAGTAGACAGAGAGGCAGGCAGAGAGAGAGAGAGAGGAGGAAGCAGGCTCCCTGCGGAGCAGAGAGCCCGATGTGGGGCTCCATCCCAGGACCCTGGGATCATGACCTGAGCTGAAGGCAGAGGCTTTAACCCACTGAGCCACCTGTGTGTGTCTTTTAATTGGCATTTCTTTCAGAAAACTTTTTCAAATATTTACTGACTGTTAAAAAATCATGAAGTGGGGCACCTGGGTGGCTCAGTGGGTTAAAGCCTCTGCCTTCGGCGCAGCTCGTGATCCCAGGGTCCTCAGGTCGTGATCCCAGGGTCCTGGGAATCAAGCCCATGTCAGCAGGGAGCCTGCTTTACCCCCCACCCCCACTCTCTCTGCCTGCCTCTCTGCCTACTTGTGATCTCTGTCTGTCAAATGAATAAATAAAATCTTTTTTAAAAAGTCATGAAGTTAATTCTCAAGTTGCTATGAATGTTTCTTATTTAATGCAGGAAAATCCCGAAGAAGGAAGGGCCAGTATTTACAAATCAGTGATCATCAACACATCTAAGGAGATGATGTGCTTCAGTGACTATCCCATCCCAGATCATTATCCTAACTTCATGCACAACTCCCAAGTCCTCAAGTATTTCAGGATGTATGCCAAAGAATTTGATCTTCTGAAGTATATTCGATTTAAGGTAGGGAATTTTGTGGATGTCTTTGTGTTTGAAGTTGTTTGTCAAGTAAATAAATAATGTGGCTTCATTAATCAGTGCTTATGTGTAAAGAATGCTTTAATATGCTCATATATCTATCCTATCCAGACAAAGACTCTGTTCTTTTGTCTTCTCTGTGCCTGAAATACATCCATAGAAAGGTCCTTTTTCTATATATTTTGGCTGCAGATCCTAGAAGCCACTGGCCAGGATGTTTTCATTCCTTCATTTCATACTATTTGATTGCAATAAAACAAATGAGGGGAAGTGTTTTCCCGGTCAGAAAGGGGAACTGACAGGTATGGAAACCTCAAAACAACTCTGGGTCCACCACAACTTATCTGCTACTGCTTAACTCCTTTATACTTTCTGATGTACTTGCCAATGCATTTTTTAAAAAATTTTATTTCAATTAGCCAACATATCCTTAGTCTCAGATGTAGTGTTCAGCAATTTATCAGTTGCATACAATACCCACTGCTCCTCACATGACACCAATGCATTATTTTTATGTGATCACAAACAACCTAATGAAGCAGTTATTGGGAAATTACTAAGGAAACCAAGAAGTTAACTGTGGTGTAGAAGGAAGAACACTGAAATGGGGAACAAAAACTTGAGTTCTAGTTTTTGCTCTACCCCTAATCAATTTGTGACTTCAGACAAGTAAGTTCCTCAACTTTGATGTCTCTTGTTTTGTTGTTTGTAAAAGATGATGATTATATTAGATCACTTCAATGGTTCTTTCCTGTTAGGTCTTCCATGATTTTTCTATCATTTTTTTCCCAAAGATTTTATTTCATTTGCTCATGAGAAATAGAGAGAGAGGGAGAAGCAATCTCCCCATGGAGAAGGACCGCAATTAGGACTCAACCCTAGGACCCTGGTCTCACAACCTGAGCCAAAGACAGATGCTTAACTGACTGAGCCATCCAGGCACCCGATTTTTCTATCATCTTAACCATGGCCATAGAAGAATACATATTTCTGACAGCTGGAAAAAAGCCTAAATCTTCTACCTTTTTTACCCCTTGTGACGAGAACTACTAGGATCTACTCTCTTAACAACTTTCAAATAGGGTGCCTGGGTGGCTCAGTGGGTTAAGCCTCTGCCTTCAGCTCAGGTCATGGTCTTGGGGTCCTAAGGTCATGTCCCGCATCGGGCTCTCTGCTTGGTGGGGAGCCAGCTTCCCCCCTCTCTCTGTCTACTTGTGATTTCTCTCTCTGTATATCAAATAAATAAATAAAATCTTAAAAAAAACCCCAACTTTCAAAGATACCATATGGCAGTATTATCTATAGTCATCATATTATACATTATTATACCCCCAGTACTTATTTATCTTATAACTGGAATTTTGTACCTCTTGACCACCAGCATCGAATTCCCCACCCCTACCTCCCTTCTACCTTCTTCTTCTTCTTCTTCTTTTTTTTTTTTTTATTAAGATTTTATGTATTTATTTGACAGACAGAGATCACAAATAGGCAGAGAGGCAGGCTGGGGGGTTGGTGGGAGTGGTGGTGGGAGAAGAAGCAGGTTCTCCGCTGAGCAGAGAGCCTGATGCAGGGCTTGATCCCAGGACCCTGAGATCAGGACCTGAGCTGAAGGCAGAGGCTTTAACCCACTGAGCCACTCAGGCGCCCCTCCCTTCTACCCTTTAATTAGTCTGCTAAATCATGACTTTTTTTATTTAACAATTTAACAATGATAATAAAATGGTAATATCCAGTGACAGCTCCCAAAATAAGTAATTTATAGCTCAGTGACTTCCCTTCATTTGTTAAACACATTAAACAAATTTGTTACCATAATAATCAGTGGAGATACAAAGACCAAAAAAAAAAAAAAAAAAAAAAAAAATCAATGATTTCATAGCCTCATTAAGAAGGTAAAAAAAAGAAGAAAAAAAATTTCTGTAAATTTAACTAATAAAAGTAACGAGTAACAGGGTAATAAATCCCATAGAGATTTATATATTGTTAGCTAAGAGGAACGGTACTTAACCCATTAGGGCATGAGACAATAGGCATCAGGGAAGTTTTCTTAGAGGAGATATGTAAGCTAAATATTCAAAGGTAAATAGGAATCTGCCAAAGGAAGAAGGAATAAAAGGATGACCAATGCAGAGACACAAGCCTGTGTAAAACCAAGAACCTTACAGAAAAGAACTCTAAATAATGCAGGATGGCTTGAGTACCTCTAGGTAGTATCTCTAGGAGTCTACCAAGACATTATGGTCAGAGACACTAGAACCACATAGGAATACATTCTTTTTTTCTTTTTTTAAAAATTTTTTCAGTGTTCCAAGATTTATTGTTTATGTACCACACCCAATACATTCTTAATGTTTCCCTAGGCTGGACAGAATAACCCTTTTTTTTTTTTTAAGATTTTATTTATTTATCAGAGAGAGAGAGGGGGAGAGAGCGAGCACAGGCATACAGAATGGCAGGCAGAGGCAGAGGGAGAAGCAGGCTCCCTGCCGAGCAAGGAGCCCCATGTGGGACTCGATCCCAGGACGCTGGGATCATGACCCAAGCCGAAGGCAGCTGCTTAACCAATTGAGCCACCCAGGTGTCCCCAGAATAACCCTTTAAAAAAATTTTTTTTATAAACATATAATATATTTTTATCCCCAGGGGTACAGGTCTGTGGATCGCCAGGTTTACACACTTCACAGCACTCACCATAGCACATACCCTCCCCAATGTCCATAACCCCACCCCCCTTCTCTCAAACCCCTCCCCCCAGCAACCCTCAGTTTGTTTTGTGAGATTAAGAGTCACTTATGAGAATAACCCTTTTTTTTTTTTTTAACATCATTCCTTTTTTTTTTTTTTAAGGTTTTATTTATTCATTTGACACAGAGACAGGCAGAGAGAGAGGAAGGGAAGCAGGCTCCCTGCTGAGCAGAGAGCTCGATGCGGGACTCGATCCCAGGACCCTGAGATCACGACCTGAGCCGAAGGCAGCGGCTTAACCCACTGAGCCACCCAGGCACCCCGAGAATAACCCATTTTTTAAACCAAAAATTATACCACTGGCTATCCCATCTGCAGCCTCTTTTTTTTTTTTAAGTTTTTTTTTTTTTTTTTTTGACAGAGATCACAAGCAGGCAGAGAGTCAGGCAGAGTGGGGGAAGCAGGCTCCCTGCTGAGCAGAGAGTGGGATACCGGGGCTTGATCCCAGGACCCTGAGATCATGACCTGAGGCATAACCCACTGAGCCACCCAAGTACCCCTTGCAGTCTCTTTCTTAATAATTACTTGTAACATGGGCATTTATGGGAGCCAAAGAGAGATTCATTTATATAAAATATGAGTCACTGAGATGTTTTTATACTCTAAGAAAGAGAGTCCTATGACTCAGTCACAAGTTTAAGCCTAGAGTGAGAACAGGACTTGGGATAAGAAGATATCAGAGGGTCCCAGGATGTCTGGGGGCCAGGGGAGGAATAGGCATTTAGTGCATGGAGTCCTTTAGAAGCACAGGGGAAACCCAAGTTCTATTCAAGTGTTGCAGGACATCTGAGGGCATGGTCTAAGAGAATGAGTGATTTGCACTGTTCTAGAAGCAGAGGAGAGTGCAACATTAACCTGCCAACTATTTTATTTAGCCTGCCTTGTGGGAGTTTTCTCACTCTGACCACAGCCCCAGACAGAAAAGTTCCTATGTGTGGAATACGAAAATCAAAGATCCCGCAAGAGCTCTCTTATGTGATACCAGGCCTTTGTGTAACACTCTGCAAAGAGAGTCATGTTGAGGAAGATGTCCACTGTATTGGCTGTGGTTAGTCTCCTGTAGCTATCACTTTTCTTTTCAGACCACTGTGTGCAGTGTGAAGAAGCGGCCTGATTTCTCCACTTCAGGCCAATGGGAAGTAGTCACAGAATCTGAAGGGAAAAAGGAGGTAAACGTCTTTGATGGAGTCATGGTTTGCACTGGCCATCACACCAATGCTCATTTACCCTTGGAAAGCTTTCCTGGTGAGTAGCCTACGAGGAAGGAAACACTTGAACCGTGCCTGTGACCTGATCTCAGAGGAAAAGGAGGGTTGTGGCCTGAGTGATCCCCACCTAAGGATGAGATAAGGCTTATCCTAATTCTACACGTTCCCCTGAAAGATGTTGGGGCAACTGTGATTAGTGCTCTTTGGGAGGTAAAAATAACCTTAGTTTTGGAACCTAGAGAAAAATTAGAAGGCTCTATCTTTGGTTTCACAATAACCTTGGTTTTTCTAAAGATCAAAAGAAGGAACATGGGACTTGATCCATATTAGGTTGAATAAGGACTTTTTCAGCAATCAAGGGAACAAACAAATATTGAGTTTCTAAGGAAGAAATGAAAACTTAAAGAATTTAATTATAGTTTTTGACCTGGATTTTCATTTTGAAAAAAAAAAAAAAAGTACTTTAGTGTAATCTAGAGTATTAGAAAACATATGTACTCCAATTGAAATGGGAGTAGGTATTTAAAGATGAAAAGGCAAAAGAGAAAGGTATTCTGCAGCAGTTTGGATTTGGGAATCTACCAGTCCAAAATACAAACAGATCCTGAGGTGAGCATACTATCTGTGATAAGGAAATCACAAGGTTCTTCTCTGAGACTATGAGAAAACAGGCAAAAATAGAAAGGCAAGCATGTAGCTGAATAGAGGGAGAATATAGATGTGTGCTTAAACTCTACACACTGCCAGCAAAATGAATGTTTCAGTGAATAATAGCAGATAAACCTCATCCGATAATTATTTTCCCTTCTTTTGCAGGAATTGATAAATTCAAAGGACAGTACTTCCACAGCCGAGACTATAAGAATCCAGATATTTTCACCGGAAAGAGAGTCATTATAATTGGCATTGGGAATTCGGGAGGGGACCTGGCTGTGGAAATTTGCCACACAGCCAAGCAGGTTTGAATTAGTAAATTATTTTCTTTGCTGCATCAAGGAAGCTGTATGTAGACCCAACAAAGAGTATGAATACCTCTGCCCACAGCCTATCAGTGCCAGTGGCAAGCAGGACTTGGCTCCGTTGTCTTGGTTGGCAACATTATGACGATGAGATGATGGAGCCAACATTCCCTGTTAGATTCCCATCATTCAGTTGACTTCACACTACAGAATCCCAATGATCCCAGTCAGCTGTCTCTTCTGAGTATGCCTCTGACTTTGAAGACCAAGCAGTAGCTTGAAGAGCTTGGTTGAGTGCAGCATTCAGAGTGTGGCACCTGTTGAGGCTAGTGGAAGTGCCACACTCTCATATAAAGGAAAGCATGCTGGTTTAGTGGAAGGTTTTGGATTCATAGGATGGTGGGGGAGTTTTTCTCTTCACTCCCCAAATGGAAAATAGAATCAGTCTAACCTTTCCAAAGATAATGTGGATATCAGTATGAAAAGCATCCATGCTGTAGCATGTGCAAGTTCACCCCAGTCTTTGCATACAGTTAGGTATCAGAATGACATTCACTCTAAAGCAATTTCTACATCCTAGAGTTTTTTTGTTTTGTCTTGTTTTTTTGGGTCCTGATTTGCACTCCAGTGTTAAAAAAGACCTGAGCTGTTTTGTTTTTTGTATCATATATTTTGAGCTGGAAAGAAAATGTCTTCATTATAAATTCCTAGAAAAAGACATGTCATTTTATATCTTGTTATTCATGTCTTTATTGAATAACTTTATTGGCAATAGGTAAATGGTCATTTTCCAGCAACTTTACTTAAGCTGTGTTTCTTCACATATATGTTTAAAATTTTTTTAAAATAGAAGTTTAATGCCACACCTTTGTTAAATGACCTTTATCCAGAAATTCTATTCAGTAACACTTCTCAGTATTATCCCCATCTGTCACCACAAAAGTAATTTCATGTTACCCCATAAATTAATTCAACAAGCTTTATCAGTAAATAGGTATATAAACAAAATAGGTTAAAAATGTGTATAGGTATTATGATAAAAGAGTATGTAAGGTATATGATGGTGACCCAAAGCATGAGTCTTCTTTAATAGCGCTGGCATATCAAATGGTCAGTTATAAGGGAGTTGGGCCTTCCATGCACTGAAGAGCTATAGATTGCCAAAGAACAAAGCATCCAGAGTGGATGGAGATAAGGTGGCTGTGTCTGAGAATGCCTGGGGACAACTCATGGCACAGCCATGTCTGCCTGGCAGGGGTGACACTAGCACACTTCTAATGCTAAGTCAAAGAAACTCAGTTGCTGGGTTCTAACTTTTTGCTTTACATATTAAATTGTATTTATTAGAATTTGTTTGTAGATCAAATAGTTTAATGGACCTATACATTTCAGCCTATCAAGGAAGTTTTGGTATAATAAATTTTGTGGTATAATATTTTTGTGAAAACACCCATTTCTTATAAAACAACTGTCCTTATATTTTTTCTTATAAATCCAGATTTGTAAATATGATATTTGCTTAAAACAAGCTATAGATGGGAAACCGAAATGAGAAATATGACGATAGCCATTAGGCATCTATTAAGTGTTTACTATATGCCCCACCCTTTGCAGAACCACTATTTAATTCTCACAATAGCCTTGTGATGTATTATTGTCACTGCTTTATACATAGGGAATCTTTTAATTGAGACCCTGAGCATTTACTCACATACTTATGTAACAAAAATTATACAGGCTATGCACAAACCTGTGTGATTCCTAAGACCATGCATGCTTTTTCAACTGTACTTAATCATCAGAGCGTGTAAGGTTACCATCAGTGAGAATCTATGAGTGAAGTATGTTATTATCCCTCTGTAGACTGGACACCTTTTTATATGAGAGTTTACAGACAAAAGACTATAAAGCAGGTACTTATGTACCTTACAATTATGGAAACTATCTCCAGAGAGTTTTGTAGAGAAAGTGATACGTTCACCAGGTAATTGAATGTCAGAACTCAGCTCCAAGCATGGAATTTAGCCTGCAGAGAACACATAAAGACTGACCAGCTTCCTGTTGTTCTACTAGTGATCTGCAGCTTTTCCATAAAATAATCAGTGCAACACTTCTTCAAGCACAGGCCTGGGGGTCATCAGATCTGGGTTGGAAAGTCAACTCTGCCACTTACTAACTGTACGATTTCAGCAAGTTATTCATTTTCTCCATGGCTGTCATCCATAAAATGGGGACCATAATATCTACTTCAAGAGGTTGTTGTATTGATTAAGTAAGACTATAGATAAAGGACCAGCACAGTGACTTACAGGTCACAATTCTCAATAAATGGAAGCAACAAGGATGTTGGGTTGGATGGTGGGTTGGGGAGACTGAAAGATGTCTACACTGTACCTCCCACTCTGGAGGAAACACATTTGCAGAGACAGAAATAAGAGTGTAAAAAGTTTAATATCAATATAAATGATAAATAACAGGGGTTTTTGGTAATATGCAAATAATGTCAAAGCAAAAGAGACTGAGGGTTTCAGATTAAATGATGTCCAATTGCTTTCAGTTCTACTGCTCCTTGATTTTAAATGAGTTGGACAGGTTAAGTACTAGAGAAGTTCAAAGGACAGAGAGAAAATTGTCAGGCAGAATGGTTAGTGGTGTCTTATGGAGGAGGCATACTTATCTGGATCTTGACAATAAATAGGCTTTGGAGAATTAAAAGGATAGGTGGCTTTTCAAGCAGGCATAATGACATTAAACAGAAATGCAGTCATGGTTGAGAGAAAGACACATTCTTGGTCAGTGAATGTACTAATTTAATTGTATACTTAGTGTTTGAAAAGAAAAATTGCAGGAAATAAAAAAAGACCATGCAAGGGCTAAAAAGACAGACAAACTAGTTTGAACTTAATCTTGAAGAGAGCTATTATGAGGAAAGAATGACAAAAGCAAACAATTTTTTCCCCATGCCCCAGGTTTTCCTCAGTACCAGGAGAGGGGCTTGGATTCTGAATCGTGTAGGAGACTTTGGATATCCTTTTGATGTGTTATTCTCTTCTCGATATAAATACTTTCTTTCGAAGATTTGTGGTCGATCATTGGTAAACAGTGTTTTGGAGAAAAAGTTGAACCAAAGGTTTGACCACGAAATGTTTGGCCTAAAGCCGAAACACAGGTATGTTGCCATAATGTAAGTAGAGCAGTGATGGCCAACGCACAAGAATAAGGACTTCACATGGGATAACAGTAGAACTACTTCGACCCATACATTAAGAAAATACACATATCTGGGGCATCTGGGTGGCTCAGTGGGTTGAGCCTCTGCCTTCGGCTCAAGTTGTGATCTCGGGGTCCTGGGATCCAGCTCCGCATCGGGCTCTCTGCTCAGCGGGGAGGTCTGCTTCCCCCTCTCTCTTTGCCTACTTGTGATGTCTCTCTCTCTGTCAAATAAATAAATAAAATCTTTTTTAAAAAAAAAAGAAAGAAAAAGAAAATACACATATCTGAAATCAGATTTCTACTTTGCCCCTTATAGAAGTCTAAGATCTACTGATCTGTAATCATCAGCCTGTGATTCTCCTTGGCATTAACCATTTTATCATTTCCTCAAACACAGGTTCTTTTTACATGATACCCAGTAACAATAAAATGGTAGCAGATAGCAGTAAATTATTCATTCATCCCACAAACATTGAGCACCTGCTATGAGCCAAGCATTATACTGCACACGAGAATACAGAGACTAAAGGCCTAATAGTAACTAATACAAATAATAACACCTTAATTTTCTGAAGATTTAATATAAGACAAGCACATTGCTGAGTTCTGTGTATGATCTCATTTAATCCTCACAACAACTCTATAGGTTAGAACTATTTTTTTTAAAAGATTTTATTTATTTATTTGACAGAGAGAGATCACAAGTAGGCAGAGAGGCAGGCAGAGAGAGAGAGAGAGGAGGAAGCAGACTCCCTGCCGAGCAGAGAGCCCGACGCGGGACTCGATCCCAGGACCCTGTGATCATGACCTGAGCCGAAGGCAGTGGCTTAACCCACTGAGCCACCCAGGTGCCCCTATTTTTTTTTTTTTTTAAAGATTTTATTTATTTATTTGTCAGAGACAGAGTGAGCGAGAGCGAGCACAGGCAGACAGAGTGGAAGGCAGAGTCAGAGGGAGAAGCAGGCTCCCTGCGGAGCAAGGAGCCCGATGTGGGACTCGATCCCAGGATGCTGGGATCATGACCTGAGCTGAAGGCAGCTGCTTAACCAACTGAGCCACCCAGGCGTCCCAGAACTATTTTTTTTTTTTAAATTGCTAGTTTGCAGATATAAAAACTGACACTTAGAGAAACTAATTTCTATGAGGTTACACAATAAATAAATGTCAGACTTGAGAAATGGATCTTACCTTAAATACTCTAAGGAGAAGACAGGCAATAGAATATGATAAATGCATGGAGAGCTGTGGGGATATGAAGTATGGGAGTCCTCACACAGGAAGGTCGACTGAAATAATTTATAGAGGCTGATTTTTTTTTTTTTTTTAAGATTTATTTATTTACTTACTTACATGAGAGAGAGTGTGTGACAGAGGAAAGGGTCAGAGGGAGAAGCAGACTCCCTGCCGATCGGGAAGCCTGATGCGGGACTCCATCCGGGACTCCAGGATCATGACCCGCGCCAAAGGCAATCACTTAACCAACTGAGCTACCCAGGCACCGTAGAGGCTGATTTTTAAATGCTTTTTTCCAACTCTTTATTTTCTTTAGTGTTCAGATGTACTTACTCCAAAATAGTAAGTACAATGAGTACACATGATACCTTTCACTTAGATTCACCCATCAACAGTTTGCTGTATTTGCTTCCTCTCTCTCTCTCCCTCTCTAAAGATAGATAAATCCCCACATATAGAGAGCATCCATCCATCCATAGATACATATATACATATTTTTTCCTGAACCATTTCAGAGTAAGTCACAGTCACTAGGACACCTTATCCTACATTCTTCAACATATTAAGAAATGGGCTATTCTCCCACACAAATGTAACAGAGACCACACAGGAAATTCAGCATTGATAAAATATATTATCTAATATATCAGACATTTAGGTTTCCTAAATTGTCCCCAAAATATTTATGGCTCTTATATTTTTAAATCTAGGATCCTTTCAGGTATTAGCCAATTGCATTTAAATGTTAGGTCTCTTTAATTTCTCTTCATCTGAAATAATTCACCATTTTTCAACATAGACTTTTATAAAAGAATTGAGCCAATTGTTTTATAGAAAAATCTCTAAGTTTGGACTTGCATAGTTGTTCCACCTTTACTATATTCTGGTTAAACATTTTGGCACAAATACTCATAGGTTATATTGTACCTTCTTGGTGGATCACACCAGCATCCACATGATACGAGTTTATCCTGTACTAATGTTAAATTTGATCAGTTGGATAAGGTGGCACCTATGAAATAAATAAATAAATAAATAAATAAATAAATAAATATGTTTTATTTATTTATGAGAGAGAGAGAGGGGACACACAAGCAGGGAAGGGTTAGAGGGAGAAGCAGACTCCCCACTGAGCAGGGAGCCAGATGCAGGCCCTGATCCCAGGACTCTGAGATCATGACCTGAGCCAAAGACAGATCCTTAACCAACTGAGCCACCCAGGTGCCCCTGTCTTCTCTTTCACTGACATCCAGGCCCCAACGTCTGCTCTGAGATCCTGATCTGTGCCAAGCTGGTATACATTAGACTTTTCCCAAATTTCATGGATAGACCAAGAGGGACACCATTAGCATATTGTTTAACCACCTCCATCAAAGTAGAATTTTACTAACATATTACTGATACCTCTTTTTCTTTCATTTCTCCTTCTTCTGATCTTTATCACTGCTTACAGACCTCTGAGTCAACATCCAACAGTGAATGATGATCTGCCAAATCGTATAATCTCTGGCTTGGTAAAGGTGAAAGGAAATGTGACGGAATTCACAGAAACAGCTGCCATATTTGAAGATGGCTCCAGGGAGGACAACATTGATGCTGTTATCTTTGCCACAGGCTATACTTTTGCCTTCCCTTTTCTTGAAGATTCTGTCCAAGTAGTCAAAAACAAGATATCCCTATATAAAAAGGTCTTCCCTCCTAACCTGGAAAAGCCTACTCTTGCAATCATAGGCTTGATCCAGCCCTTGGGTGCCATTATGCCCATTTCAGAGATGCAAGGACGCTGGGTCACTCAAGTATTTAAAGGTAAGTGACCATGCTACCTAACTACTTAATGGTATGTTTACTTACATTTATGTTCTTGCTTTTAAATAACTAAACAGTATGTATGACTATAACAGTGCCTGGCATTAAAATTCATGCTCAAAAATTATTTTTGAGTGAATGTAAAGTAATAACATAACTATAGACGTACATTGGAATCTCCTGGGAAATTTTCCCAAAATGGGTATGCTTTGCCTGGTGGTATTTATTTTATAAATCTAAGTGGGGCAGACATAAGATCTCTGAGAATATGTTCCTTCATTGATTCCAATGGTACTGCAGACTAGAATCCACTCATCTAGATTTTAGACAACTGATACACATTTGTAAAGCAAAGGAATGTAATCTTTCATTATAGAGAAAAGCATATATAGAAATGGCATGATTTGATTTCAGCCAAAAATTAAGACCTGGTTAAAGACTAGTCCAGAATATATAAGATTCAGCCTCTCAAATTCTGACTTTCCCCCTTTTCCTCCTCTTTCAGTTTTGGCTAGGAGATCATCAGAAAAAACTTAAGGGTTTGGGAGGCTCAATATGAGTCAGGAAAATGATATGGCTTCTAAAAGGCTTAATTATCTCTAGCAGCATTAAAGAATTCTAGTGTCCTAGAACTTACAATTGTTTTTCTCTAAGAACTTAAATTTTTGTCTCAACTGGTCAGTACATACTCAAAGACATAGTTTATTTTGTTTTTCCCAACGACACATTTTAAAAGTGAAACTGGGGGGCACCTGGGTGGCTCAGTGGGTTAAAGCCTCTGCTTCAGCTCTGGTTGTGATCCCGGGGTCCTGGGATAGAGCCCCCGCATCGCATCGGGCTCTCGGCTTGGTAGTGAACCTGCTTCCCTTCCTCTCTCTCTCCCTGCCTCTCTGCCTACCTGTGATCTCTGTCTGTCAAATAAATAAATAAAATATTTTTTTTTAAAGTGAAACTGGGGTACATGAAAAGGAGAGAGACAAGAATGGTTAAGGGATTTGAAAATGTGACATTTGAAGTACAACTGAAGGAGCCAGAGTGGTTTACCTAGAGAAGATAAAATTCAGGGCTGATAAGAGAGTTCCCTTCGAAGGTCTGAAGAATGTCCCTGGCAGAAGGATCTGATATGCTCAGTATCACTTCAAAGGGTTGAACCAGAACGAAGGAGTGAAACTTTGAGGGTTGGACAAAATCAGCTTAACATTAGGAACAAACATGCCAATGTTTTTTCTTTTTCCTTTTTTTCTTTCTTTTGGTCAGCTATTCCCATTTCAAGATGAAATGGGCTGCCTCTGAAACTATGATGAATCCAAGCAGAATAGGGAAAAGCTTACCTTTATAGGACTTTGGGCATAAAATGGGATCAAAAATTTAGTTTTCGGGGCGCCTGGGTGGCTCAGTGGGTTAAGCCGCTGCTTTCGGCTCAGGTCATGATCTCAGGGTCCTGGGATCGAGTCCCGCATCGGGCTCTCTGCTCGGCAGGGAGCCTGCTTCCCTCTCTCTCTCTGCCTGCCTCTCCATCTACTTGTGATTTCTCTCTGTCAAATAAATAAATAAAATCTTTGGAAAAAAAAAAAAAATTTAGTTTTCCTTCTCTCCCTGTGGTACAAAGTCTGTTACAAAGAGTACAAATGTGGGTGTGTTCTTCATCCTGCCCTTTAACTTCCTCCTTTATTTTTCATATACTTGTGGGGCCATTAATTATTTCCTCATGTCCATTACTTCATTTCCCAATCAGGAAGATGATGTTAGGGAGGAGGACGGTATCGGTTAGAAGGCAGAATAGGAGAAATGTCTCCCCAAAGTAGAATACCGTAAGTTACTGTTGTTAATGTCAGATTGTAAGGATAATGGGATAATTCACTAGATCTAGTGAAGTATACCCTACTTGGGTACAGAAAATTATCCTGTATTTCTTTGAGTTCTGTCTGGCAGAGTGATTATTAATAGGATTATTATTCCCCATGGGGTGATTTTACACTTAAAATTTTGATTTTCCTCTTTAGGGCTAAAGACATTGCCCTCACAAAGTGAAATGAATGCAGAAATAGCTAGGGCTCAAGAGGAAATTTCAAAAAGGTAAGAAATTCTCCCAGGAGAGATGCAGTTACTTCTTCTACTTGGTTTTTAATTAGAGTAATGTTATACTATATTTATTAATTTTTTAAAATATTGATTTGTTTATATGAGGGAATGCATGCAGCAGAGAGGGGCAAAGTGAGAGGGAGAGAATCTTAAGCAGACTCCACCCTGCAGGTAGAGCCCGACTCAGGGCTTGATCTCATGACCCTGAGATCACGACCTGAGCTGAAACCAAGAGTCAGACATTCAACCAACTGTGCCACCCGTGTGCTCCTATTGTATTATATTTAATCTTCCTTGTGTTAAGGATTTAGATTATATTTTGAAGGGAAAAGAAATAATAGTTTGCGACAATAAAATGGAGAAATAATACCAAGTGGTTTGCATATTTACAGAAAAGGAGAGAAAAGCATTTAAAATCCTGTGATTAAACCTAAAAGAAAACAAGTCAAGTAGGAAAAAGCACATGGAGAGAAAATCAGGTATAATTTGGTAGAATTACTTGAAATGCTAGTGGAGCTGCCAGACAAAAGAGTATCAGTGACTTAATGGGAGGAAGGTATGGTCCAGTTACAAATCTGCAGGTAGATTTACAAATCAGATGAGGCTACTTCACTGGCTGTCATCATGTGACAGCGCTCCCAGGTCACAGCAGCTAGTGGTACAAATAGTCTTTGTGATTTGGGAAGGTGGTAACATCAGCTAGTTCCTTAGAGCTCGGGTGAATATGGTAATTTAGCAATGTGAATTTCAGAACCTGAGTTCATTCACTGGATGATTTTCATTTGGATAAAGTGGAAGTTAATGGTAAGATCCTACATTATTGTACAAAAGTCAAAGGTACTCTGCTAACTTTCACAATCTAAATACTAAATCTAAATACTACACTTATATTGCTATAAGTTTTAGCAATCTAAAACTACACAATATACCAAAAGTCTTACATTCTTTTCTGCTTCATGTGCATCTTATATCCTCCATAAGATTATATAAGGTCCTTAAGTTTGGAGACAAAGTCTTGTCTTTCTAACTTTCCCTCCTAACTTTCACAGCCAAATTTCTACAATAAGTATTCTACAATATATGCTTAAATTCTCACCCCTTTCTTTCTCCTAAGCCTTCTGCCTTGTAACTTCCCTCCTTAATTCTGCAACTGCTCTCTTGAAGGTCATCATTGACCAACTTCATTTTTCTTCTCACTCCTGAGTTTGGTGCTTCTAAATGTCTCTTCCTTCTTAGAATGCTTTCCTTCCTTGCTTTACTGGCTGTAAACTGTTTCAACTTTCCTCCTCTCTTTCCTTTGACTTATTTTTGCCTAGTACCTTCTCACTGTGAGCAGTTTCCAATAATCTTTTTTGAGGGACATCTATGTACACAAAGTGTTTTATATGCACGAGTTTATTTAATCCTTGTAACAACTCTACAAAGCTGGTGTAGTGAATCCCTTTTGTGGAATCTTCATGATTACTCAGCTCTTGACTCACTACTATAGGATAAATGAATGGCTACAGACCCTTCAGCCAACATAATATCCCTAAGGGGAAGCTCTTAAATTCTTTCCTGTCTACTCCCATTTCTATAATACTGGTCCCATTTCAATAAATTCCAATTTGACATCTGTTCGTTCTTTTAGAATTCCATTCTACCACCTCAAATTTATTTTCTCTCATTTTTTCTTGTTCTTGCTTTTGTTCTTGTTTTGTTCTTCTTCTTGTTTCCTCAAGTTATCCCATCTAATCTCAATTAGTTTGACTTGGCTTTTCTCTTCCTTTTTGTATTTTATTTTCCTTATAGGAAATAAAAAGTTACCAGGTAGCTCTCTAAATCCCACTCCTTCCACAAGTATCTGTTACCACATTTTCTCCCTAAAAAGTTCTAACTCTTCAAATCTGCACGTAGTGTAATGACTCCATCTGATTCTGTTTGGAGGACTGCTTCCTCTACTGGGGTAAGTCATCCTCCCCCTCCATTCAGTATTCCAAATTAGCACTGGCCATGGGAAGTCCTGCTCTGTGGAACCCACTACCACTGCCCTCATAAACAACTGAAGATCCCAAACTTGAGAACTTTTGTGGTGAGTTCTCTCATAACACTAGAGTCCTCTGTATCTGGTGCTATATTTGCCTCTTTCTATCCATTCTTGTTTTCCACAACATTCCTCTTCTACTCTAGGTAGCATCCATAGATAGTCCATGCTCATATTCTATACCCATTCCTACTTTAGTCCTTCATTCTGCTGCTGCCTTGACTTGTACCCCTTTGCTGTTTGCTATGGGATATATCCTCCACATCCTTCAAGGACTTATTGCTCTCTTTTAACTACCCTTTTCTAACATTTCTATTTAGCAATCTAAAACTACACAATATACCAAAAGTCTTACATTCTTTTCTGCTTCGTGTGCATCTTATATCCTCCAGGAGATTATATAAGGTCCTTAAGTTTGGAGACAAGGTCTTGTCTGTCTTCTCTGTTTTCTACAGCTCCTAACTGAATATGGAGCCAGTAACAGGCACTCAGACGCATTGAATAACTGACTGACTGACTGATTGAATTGTTGCTAGGCCATGGCTTTTGTTTTCTCTGCTTCAGGTATGTGGAGAGCCAACGTCATACTATTCAGGGAGACTATGTAGATACCATGGAAGAGCTTGCTGATCTGGTGGGCGTCCGGCCCAATCTGCTATCTCTGGCCTTCACGGACCCCAAATTGGCAATACAGCTATTTTGGGGACCCTGCACTCCAATCCACTATCGTCTTCAAGGCCCTGGAAAATGGGATGGAGCTCGAAAAGCTATTCTCACCACAGAAGATCGTATCAGGAAGCCAGTGATGACTAGAGTAATTGAAAGCAGAAATTCCATGACTTCCACAATAACGATGGCCAGGTTTATGCTGGCTATTGTTTTCTTTGCTATAATTATGACCTACTTTTAGCTGTCCCATTTGTCATTGCCCTAGTTTTCTCTGGAAAACTGGATCTACAGATGCCTTAAGAATCTGATGCGATTGAACAACGCTCAGCTTCACATTGCCCAGGAATCCCCTTTTATTTCTTTTGCCAAAGCATTAATCCTCTGTCCACTTTTCCCTACAGTGAGATTCTGGTTTTTCATTCATACTGATTTCCCTCCTTTCATGACCCGCCTCTTTTTCTTTTTAGTATCCCCTGAACTATGAGCTTAGGTATTTTTTTAGTCATCTTTGTTTGTCCATGGCCGATTTCTTGATGTGTGGTATGTGCTTAATAAATGTTTGTTGTCATTTATCAGATATAACGGTGGAGAGCATAAGTCAATATCTGTATAAGAAATGGATGATTCCATGTAATTCTGCATCTAATAGGATTTGGCTTTCTTTTAGAAGCTCAATTTTTTGTTTTTAATATTGTAACTAAATGTATATCTCCTGAGAGATAAGAGAAATAATAGTCTTGAATGCATCTAAAATAAGATATATAAACACTTAACTATTTTATTTCACTAACTATTCACTAGTGTGCCTGATACCTCATCCTTTTTACTCTTTCCCCTAAGCAAGATGTCATTATTTTTTCGATGAGAAAACTATCTTCAGCTTTCTAGGCTCATGAGTCATTTTAATAATCTAGCATCTGCCAATAGGTTCAGCCTGGTTGAAAACTTTGGGAGGTTAAGTTAGCTGTCCCATCTTCCTCTGGTCATTTTGTTACCATATTAGGATCCAATAAGACTTGTCTTAGATCCGTAGCTGCCCTCTTTTATAGGATAGCCTATTGATGTGATTTGTCATTCCTCACTTCTACTCTCTCCTCTCTATTCCCTCACACACACATAGTCTAAGTAGTACATATTCAAAGAAGTCATTTATGTATTAAAACAGGATTGAGGGCTGCTTGGGTGGCTTAGTTAGTCGAGCATCCTAATTCTTAATTTCGGCTCAGATCATGATCTCAGGGTTGTGAGATCCTGTGGCAGGATCACACGGTGGGTGTGAAGTCTCCTTAAGATTCTCCTTTTCCCCTCTCCCAAGTCCCCCCCACAATACATAAATGAATAAATAAATGAGTTTTGATTGTTGTTAACTAAATATAGGGACATTCTGCTTATAACAATTCTTTTAATGTCATACGATGTAGTTCTGAAAGAGCAAATGAAATGAAAAGCAGAACTTCCATTTATGTCCTAGGACTGCTGTTGGTTCTTTATTCTCATTTGTAGAAACTTGGTTCTGTTTTTGTCTCATAAAGTTAAATAAGTGTTTGCTGTTGGGCACACCAAATTTCATCAAGAATGATACTGGATGGCTCTCTGCTCAGCAGGGAGCCTGCTTCTCTCTCTCTCTCTGCCTGCCTCTCCATCTACTTGTGATTTCTCTCTGTCAAATAAATAAATAAAATCTTTAAAAAAAAAAAAAAAAAAAAGGGGCGCCTGGGTGGCTCAGTGGGTTAAGCCACTGCCTTCGGCTCAGGTCATGATCTCAGGGTCCTGGGATCGAGTCCCGCATCGGGCTCTCTGCTCAGCAGGGAGCCTGCTTCTCTCTCTCTCTCTGCCTGCCTCTCCATCTACTTGTGATTTCTCTCTGTCAAATAAATAAATAAAATCTTTAAAAAAAAAAAAAAAAAAAAAAAAAAAAAAAAAAAAGAATGATACTGGATGTACCAGCCAGGTTTATATTCACAAATAAACTGTTGTCCAATACATTTTTGCATTGCTTCCTGTTATTTAACAAAAGGATAAATGTGAACAAGTAAAGGAACAACGTTAGAAAGTATTATCTTTCCCAGTGTGACTACACATAGGAGAACCAGAAACGTGAGAACTACAACCTCCTCCTGATCATTCAACTATTTGCACATTTCTATGCCATTTGGCCAGTTTACCTGTGGAAATGCCTTTTGAGAATTAGAAAACTGAGAAATGGTATTACTTCTTAGGTCTTTTTCCTTCCCTAAAACTTGTGATACTGATGGTTTATCATCTATAAAAATAGACCCAGTATCTTAAAATCTACAGATTATTCTAGTTCAAAAGTAAATTAGAGGTTGTTTTCTTCTTTTAACATATAAATTTGCCTCTCTTAACATGTATACTTATTGAATGAAAAATCCTTTGATAATATAATAAGTATCCCAGTTTCCTCTTTAAGTAAAAAGTATGTCATTCTAAATTCATTGACTCTCTCATTTTATTTACAAAATGCAAGGTCACAAAAAAAAATTCATTGGTTAACTTCTAAATCAAGCTAAAAGTGAGACATGAATAGCAAACTGAACTAAAAACAACCCAAGATACAAAGCCCTAGCTGCTGATGGCTGTGTACTAATATTCAACAATTCACCATATCTTGCTTTTCTAACTATGTTGAAAGGTTATATAACTTTCCTATTATTTCATTTCCCATTATATTACACATATACACACATACATTCTTGTTGTGCCAGAAAGTAAGAAAGTGCTCAAAAAGCAAACTGATAAAGGTATTTCAAAGGGATACAGAAGCCAACTGCAAGTGGTCTCAATGGCCAAAGGCAAAACAATCTGAGCAACAAAATAAATGAGCTAATGTAATGTATCCTGGTTAGGAACTGGCACATAAGAAGAAAATTAAGCAAAAATTAAATACTAGGTGGGTGAGTGTGTTCTGGAGGTATAGCTGCTGCCGCCACCACTGTGCAGAGCCAGAGCAGGAGCCACCACAGAGAGGAGAGAGGAGGCCCGGGCCTGGGTGGGATAGGGGAGGCTAGATTCCCAGAGGTGGGATAACTGGATCAGAGGGTGGTTACCCTGTATATAACAGTATGTTTCTCACTGCACCCTCAATGGCACTGAGTAGACCATTAGTATTTAAAAAGACTGCATCATGCATGAGTACAAACTAGTGGCCCTTGGTTTAGGAGGCATGGGAAGTCTGCTCTGACAGTTCAGTTTGTTCCTGGAATTTTTGTTGAAATGTATGACCCAATGATAGAAGATTCCTACAAAAAGCAAGTTGAAGTAGATTGCCAAAAGTGTATGCTCAAAAAACTGGGCACAGCAGGACACAGAAATTTACAGTGATGAGGGATTTATATATGAAGAATGGCCAAGCATTTACACAAGCATATTCTACATCTTATAACTTATAAGACCATTTAATGGGTAAAGGGCAGAGAAGATGTTTCAATGATTTTGGCTGGCAATAAATGTGACATACCATGGTGAAACTTGCAAAATACAAAGAGAGTTCTGAAAGGAGTTAGAGACAAAAGATCCTTAACCTACAAGGGTAGCTACATAAGTTTAGCAGCAGATCTGTCCATAGAAACTTGGCAGACTGCAAGACAGTGGCAGGATGCAGTCAATACGCTAAACAAGAAAAATATGCAACCAAGAATACTATATCCAGCAGGGCTGTCATTTAGAATAGAAGGAGAGACAAAGAATTTCCAAGACAGTCAAAAACTAAAGGAGTTTGTGAATACTAAACAAGCACTGTAAGAAATATTAAAGGGGACGCTTTGAGAGGAAAAGACCAAAAGCAACAAAGATTAGAAAGAGAAAATATACAGAAATAGAGATTTTACCAATAATACAATGGCATTAAATTCATATCCTTCAATAATTACTTGGAATGTAAGTGGACTAAATGCTCCAATCAAAAGACATAGGGTATCAGAATGGATTAAAAAAAAAAAAAGACCCATTGATATGCTGCTGACAAGAAACTCATTTTAGACCCAAAGACACTACCAGATTGAAAGTGAGGGTGTGGAAAAACATCTATCACACTAATTGACATCAAAAGAAAGCTAGAGTAGTGATACGTATATCAGACAAACTATATTTTAAACCAAAAGGGGTAATAAGAGATGAAGAAGGACACTATATCAAGAAAAGGTCTATCCAATAAGAACTAACAATTATAAGTATTTATATTCCCAACATGGGAGCAGCCAAATGTATAAATTGTGAATTAATAACAAACATTAAAAAAACTCATGGATAATAATACAATAATAGTAGGGGACTTTAACACCCCACTTACAGCAATGGAAAGACCATCTAAGCAGAAAATCAACAAGGAAACAATGGCTTTGAATGACACACTGGGCCAGACAGACTTAACAGATATGTTCAGTACAAATATATTCAGAACATTTCATCCTAAAGCAGGAGAATATACATTCTTTTTGAGCACACATGGAGCGTTCTCCAGTATAGATCACATACAGGGTCACAAATCAGGCCTCAACAAGTACAAAAAGATTGAGAGCATACCATGCATATTTTTAGATGACAACACTATGGAACTTGATGTTAACCACATGAAAAAGTTTGGAAAGAACACAGATACATGGAGGTTAAAGAATGAATGGGTTGATTAGGAAATTAAGGAAGAAATTTTTTAAAAAACCATGTAAGTCAAAATGAAAACACAACAGTCCAAAACCTTTGGGATGCAGCAAAGGCAGTCCTAGAATGGAAGTATATAGTAATTTAAGCTTTACTCAAGAAGCAGAGAAGTGTTAAATAATACCTAATACCTAAAGGAGCTGGAAAAAGAACAGCTAATAAAGCTGAAAACCTGCAAAATAAGAGAAATAATTAAAATTAAAACAAAAATTAATGATAAAGAAATTTTAAAAACCAATAGAACAGATCAACGAAACTAAGAGCTGGTTCTTTCAAAGAATTAACAAAATTGATGAACCCCCAGGCAGACTTATCAAAAAGAGAAAGGACTCAAATAAATGAAATGATCACAACCAACACTGGAGAAATACAAACTATTATAAGAGAATATTATAAGTAATTATATACCAACAAATTGGGCACTGTAGAAGAAATGAATGCATTCCTAGAAACATAAAAACTACCAAAACTGAAACAGGAAGAAAGAGAAAATTTGAACAGACCCATAACCAGCAAAGAAATTGAATCAGTAATAAAAAATCTCCCAACAAAAAGAGCCTAGGGCCAGATAGTTCCCAGGGGAATTGTGCCAAACATTTATTTTTTTAAAAATATTTTATTTATTTATTTGACAGAGAGAGAGAGAGATCACAAGTAGGCAGAGAGGGAGGTAGAGGGGGAGGGGGAGCAGGCTCCCTGCTGAGCAGACAGGACCCTGGGATCATGACCCAATTGATGAAGGCAGAGGCTTAACTCACTGAGCCACCCAGGTGCCCCTCTATCAAACATTTAATGAAAAACAAATATCTATTCTTCTGAAGCTGTTTCAAAAACATAAATGGAAGGAAAACTTCCAAACTTATTCTATGAGGCCAGCATTACTTTGATCCCTACAACAGACAAAGAGCCCACCAAAAAGGAGAACTACAGACCAAATCCCTGATGAACATGGATGCCAAAATTCTCAACAAGATACTAGCTAACTGGATACAGCTGTATGTTAAAAGGATTATTCATTACCAACCATATGATCCTCTCAACAGATGAGGAAAAGGCATTTGACAAAATACAGCATCCTTTCTTGATAAAAACCCTCAAGAAAATAGGGATAGAAGGAATATATCTCAACATCATAAAGGGCATATATGAAAGACCCACAGCTAATATCATCCTCAATCCCCACTGAGGGCTTTTCCCCCTAAGGTCAGGAACATGATAGGGATGCCCACTCTCACCACTGTTGTTCAATACAGTACTGAAAGTCATGACCTGAGAAACTCCATCAAAAAACTGCTAGAACTAATACATGAATTCAGCAGAGTTGCAGGATATAAAGTCAATTGCACAGAAATCTTTTTGCATTTCTATACACCAATAATGAAACAGCAGAAAGAGAAATCAAGGAATTGATCCCATTTATAAATGCACCAAAACCCATAAGATACCGAGAAATAAACCTAGCCAAAGAAGTAAAAGATCTGTATGCTAAAAACTATAAAACATTTATGAAAGAAACTGAAGATGACACAAAGAAATGGAAAAGCATTCCACGCTCATGGATTGGAAGAATAAACATTGTTAAAATGTCTATACTGCCCTAAGCAATCTACAGGATTCAATGCAATCCTGATCAAAATAACACCAGGATTTTTCACAGAACTAAAATAAACAATCTGAAAATTTGCACAGAGCCACAAAATATCCCAAACAGCCAAAGTACTGTTGAAAGAGAAAAGCAATGTGGAGTCATCAAGATTCTGGACTTCAAGCTCTATTACAAAGCTGTTATCATTAAAGCAGTATGGTACCTGCACCAAACAGACATATAGATCAATGCAGCAAAATAGAGACCCCAGAAATGGACCCACAACTCTATGGCCAACTAATCTTCTATAAAGAAGGAAAGAATATCCAATGGCAAAAAGATAGTCCCTTCAACAAGTGGTACTGGGGAAAATGGGTAGCAAAATGCAGAATGAAAGTGGACCACTTTCTTATACCACAAAAATAAATTCAAAATGGATGAAATACCTAAATGTAAGACAGGAAAGCATCAAAATCCTAGAGGAGTAAACACATCTCCAGAGGCAAGGAAAAAACAAAACAAAAATGAACTATTGGGACCTGACCAAGAGAAAGCTTCTATACAGTGGGACCTGGCTGGCTCAGTCAGTTAAGCATCTGACTCTTGATTTTGGCTCAGGTCATGATCTCAGGGTTGTGAGATCAAGTCTTATGTCAGACTCCATGCCCAGCGTGGAGCCAGCTTAGGAGTCTGTCTCTCCCCACTCCCTCTGTCCTTCTCCCTATCCTGCTCTCTCTCTCTCCCACTCTTTAAAAAAAATATTTTGCACAATGAAGGAAACAATCAACAAAACAACAGGCAACCAAGGGAATGGGAGAAGATACGTGCAAATGACATATCGGAAAAAGGGCTAATACCTAGAATCTAAAAAGCTCATCAAAATCAACACCCAGGGACACCTGGGTGGCTCAGTTGGTTAAGCAGCTGCCTTCGGCTCAGGTCATGATCCCAGCGTCCTGGGATCGAGTCCCGCATCGGGCTCCTTGCTCCACGGGGAGCCTGCTTCTCCCTCTGACTCTGCCTTCCACTCTGTCTGCCTGTGCTCACTTTCGCTCGCGCTCTATCTCTGACAAATAAATAAATAAAATCTTTAAAAAAAAAAAAATCAACACCCAAAAAATAAATAATCTAGTTAAGAAGTGGGCAGAAGACATGAGCAGACATTTCTCTAAAAAAGACATATATAACAGACATGAAAAGATGCTCATCATTCATGATCAGGGAAATACAAATCAAAACCACAGTGAGATACCACCTCACACTTGTCAGAATGGCTAAAATTAACAACAACAGAAACCACAGATGTTGGCGAGGATGTGAAGAACACAAGAAACAGGTATTAGTGAGGATGTGGAGAAAAGGGAACACTGTTGGTGGGAATGCAAACTGGTTCAGCCACTCTGGAGAACAGTATGGAGGTGCCTCAAAAGTTAAAAATAGAACTATCCTATGACCCACCAATTGCACTACTGGGGTTTTTTTTGTTTGGCTTGGTTTGTTTTTTTTTGTTTTTGTTTATTTGTTTTCAAAGAGGGATGCAGGGAGGGGCAGAGGGAAAAGGAAAGTCTTAAGAAGGCTCCATGCCCGGTGCAGAGCCTGATACGGGACTCATTCGCACAACACTGAGATCGTGACCTGAGCCAAAATCAAGAATCAAATGCTTAAATGATTAAGCCAACCAGGCATCCCACACTACTGGGTATTTATCCAAAGGATACACAAATGCTGATTTGAAGGAGCATATATACCCAATGTTTATAGCAGCACTATCAACAACAGTCAAATTATGGAAAGAGCCCAAATGTCCATAGCCTGATGAATGAATGAAGAAGATTTGATACACACACATACACACACACACACACACACACACAGAGGAATATTAGCCATCAAAACGAATGAAATCTGCCTTTTGCAATTATGTGGATAGAACCAGAGTGATTTATGCTAAATGAAATAAGTCAGAGAAAGAAAAATATCATATGATTTCATTCATAAGAAATCAAACAGATGAATATAGGGAAAGGGAAAGAAAAATAAGATAAAAACAGAGAGGAAGGCAAACCATAAGTGACTATTAACTATAGAGAACAAACTGAGGGTTCCTGGTGGGGAGGTGAGTAAGAGAGTGGACTAAATGGGTGATGGGCATTAAGGAAGGCACTTCTGATGAGCACTGGGTGTTACATTTAAGTGATGAATCACTAACTTCTAATCCTGAAACCAATACCACACTATACATTAACTAACTTGAATTTAAATAAAAAATGAAAATAAGTAAAAATAAAAATAAATAAATTACTGTTTTCCCTTGATTACAAATTAAGTTGTTCTAAGAAAGCATAATAACTTACTATAGCAATTTTGTTTTCTTTGCTGAATAAATATAAACTATAATTGTGGAGAGGAGAAAATGGTGAAATGAGGTCAAAATAGACATCTTTTTAAGATCACTTAGATTAAGTTCTTTCCTGTAGCTGAGCACATTGAGCCAATAGTCTCCACTAGCAAAATTTATGGTACATTAATGGCAAGTACATTCATAAATGAAATAATTTTACTTAATACTGGGTCTATGCCCTGTTAGTTTTGTCAATGGCAATATAATATATAATAGTATATAAACATCCTCCAGAGTGCCTACTTGGAATTTTCCAAACTGCTGTATTTTTCTACACTTCTGTAAATTTTTTTTGCTGTACCCTACTCTTGATAAATTCTCCACTGCCCCAGGTGGCTAGCACCTATACCCTCAAGATTCATTTCATCTGTTATCTTCCAGGAATCTCTCTCTCTCTCTCTTTTTTTTTTTTTTTTTAAGATTTTATTTATTTATTTGACAGACAAGAGATCACAAGTAGGCAGAGAGGCAGGCAGGTGGGGGTGGGGGGGAAGCAGGCTCCCCGCTGAGCAGAGAGCCCAATGTGGGGCTCGATCCCAGGACCCTGGGATCGTGACCTGAGCGGAAGGCAGAGGCTTTTAACCCACTGAACCACTCAGCCGCCCTTCCAGGAATCTCTTACTAATGATCTCCAATACAAAATAGGTGACCTTCTTCTGTGCACTTACTGTACCTGGTATTTTGCTCAATTTTATTTGGTGAATATTTTTGTTACACTATTTGGTATCAGTTGGTTCTTTCAGCTGTTTCTTCCTTGAACTAGAAAATTCCTTAGAGGAAGACATTTTGTAATTACTCTATATATTCCCAGTGTTGCCTAAAACATAGTAAGAGCTCAGTAAATTAAGTTAATTGATTGAATGAATAAATTTGACATGAGTATTCTTTAATATATGAATGTTTTTAAAGGATTAAATCAAATCATGAATATACCTCAATTTTTATACATACAAAAAAATGAAATGAAAGGACTAATGCTTTTACTAAAAAGTTATTAAGGAGTTTAAGGATGCGGAACATTTTGAAATGTCTACAGGGCAAGCATGTTCTCCTAGAAAATATTCTGGAATAGGTAATTGATCTGAGTCAGTATGTCATCTCTAATGTTATGTTTGTTTTGAAATGCAAGTGATATGTCCTGTCTGCAACTTACTTCCTCAATCAAACAAACATAGAATCTAAAAGGCATTGGGGCACCTGAGTGGCTCAATTGGTTAAGCATCCAACTCTTAATTTCAGCTCAGGTCATGATCTTAGGGTTGAGAGATGGAACCTTGAGTTGGGCACACACACTGGGCATGGGGTCTGCTTAAGATTTTCTCCTTCTTCTGCCCCCTCTCTAAAAAAAATTTTTAATTAAAAACATTTAAATAGGGACGCCTGGGTGGCTCAGTTGGTTAAGCAGCTGCCTTCGGCTCAGGTCATGATCCCAGCGTCCTGGGATCGAGTCCCACATTGGGCTCCTTGCTCAGCAGGGAGCCTGCTTCTCCCTCTGCCTCTGCCGGCCATTCTGTCTGCCTGTGCTCGCTCTCTCCCCTCCCTCTCTCTGATAAATAAATAAAATCTTTTAAAAAATTTTAAATAAAATCTAAATAAATAAATTTTAAAACTCAGCATCTTAACACAGGAAGGAAGGTGGGGTAAATGTCTTCCTTGATCCTCATTTCCATTTCTCTCTCCTTTCTCAAATCCCCGACCTTCTTCCAAGTACACACCATCTCTACTATTTTGAAGTAATTTACAGACCTCTCAAGTTTATTCTCCTTCATTCAGTGACGGTTTTAGCACCAAGCTCTCTGCCTCACTCTCTTTATAAATATGACTATTTCCTGTAGTTGGTTTTAGCAAGTATGCTCAAACCTCAAACCTGCCCCCTTTCCTCAGGGTCAGCTAATCACCTTGCTTCTTTCTTTCTCTACGAAATAGGAAGCAATCAGAAGACTTTCACATCATTCTACTCAGCATCCAGTATTTTTAATAGGGGCTAGACATAGACACCCTCTGCCTACCTTGTATCAAAATTCCTAAATCCCAGAAGGAAAGGTGGTGTTCAGCTTATAAAGCACATGGTTGCACAAACAGCTTGGACACAGTAAGCCACTCTATCAGTTAGGATGGTAATAACCCTCTCCAAATTCAAGTTCCCAGACATCAGCCATAGGTCAAACTTGGAAGCAGGCCTTTCTAATGATAAGTAGTATCCATAACTGGAATGAATAAGTTATGAGAACAAAAGGTACAGCACAGGGAATATAATCAGTGGTATTGTAATAGTGTTGTATGGTGACACAGGTTAGCTACACTTGTAGCATAACATATAGAATTGTTGAAGCCCTATGCTGTACACCTCAAACTAATGTAACATAGTATGTCAACTGTACTTTAAAAAGTGCTATAAAAAAGAAATTAAATGAATAAAGACAAGTGATCTCAGGAGGTAAAATTACCTTGAGAGGGTAATGTCTACATAATTTGTTTGGAATTCTGTACAGGAAACCTGTTCTTCCATATCCTGGTTGGTATTTGATTCTTTATTTTGGGGATATAAGCAGCATTATAATGGCGGTAAAATTCAGCTCTTTTGTGCACACTGACTTTTATGAGGATCCTGTACTGGTGTCCAGACTCTTGCCTAGCATTTCAAGTACCCAGAAACACCACCATCCTCTGGAATTTGACAGAAATTCTCAGATCCCACCCCAGACCTACTGAATCACAAGCTTTGGGCACATGGCCTATTCAAGTGTGTCTTTTTTTTTTCCCCATTTTTATTTTTTTGCCTTTTTTAAAATTTATTTTTTATTTATTTTCAGCATAACAGTATTCATTATTTTTGCACCACACCCAGTGCTCCATGCAATCCGTGCCCTCTCTAATACCCACCACCTGGTACCCCGACCTCCCACCCCCCACCCCTTCAAAACCCTCAGATTGTTTTCCAGAGTCCATAGTCTCTCATGGTTCACCTCCCCTTCCAATTTCCCTCAAGTGTGTCTTAATAAGCCCTCTAGGTAACTCTGATGTAAAGCAAAGTTTGAGAACCTCATCAGAAGATGAGGAAGACCAGTACCAGCTCTGTCAGGCATCAAATTAATCCTGAGGTCTTTACATACTCTTACTAACTGCAAGAACCAATAGTTAATGACTTATGAAAACTGGGTTGGAGTAAGGAGTGGTGTGGAGCTGGGATGTATTCAAACTAGCCTCGTCCCCTCCCTATAATTTTAAATAAACTTAAAGTTTATTTTAGAGCATTTTTTCCCTCTACTCCTTGGATGTAAATTCTCTCATTTGAAGAGTCCTCTGACTACAAATCATGGCATTGGACTTGTTCCTGCATTTTATTTTGATTGCTTTAGTATTTTTTTAAAAAAGATTTTGTTGCCTCTTTGTTTTTTTTTTTTACTGTTTCCTTTGCTGTGCAGAAGCTTTTGATTTTGATGAAGTCCCAAAAGTTTATTTTCACTTTTGTTTCCTTTGCCTTTGGAGACATATCTTGAAAGAAGTTGCTGTGGCTGATATTGAAGAGATTACTGCCTATGTTTGCCTCTAGGATTCTGATGGATTCCTGTCTCACGTTGAGGTCTTTTATCCATTTTGAGTTTATCTTTGTGTACGGTGTAAGACAATGGTCGAGTTTCATTCTTCTACATATAGCTGTCCGGTTTTCCCAGCACCATTTATTGAAGAGTGTCTTTTTGCCACTGTATATTTTTTCCTGTTTTGTCGAAGATTAATTGACCATAGAGTTGAGGGTCCATATCTGGGTTCTCTACTCTGTTCCACTGGTCTATGTGTCTATTTTTATGCCAGTACCATGCTTTCTTGGTGACCACAGATTTGTAATAAAGCTTGAAATCAGGTAACGTGATGCTCCCAGTTTTTTATTTTTGTTTTTCAACATTTCCTTAGTGATTCAGGGTCTCTTCTGATTCCATTCAAATTTCTGGATTATTTGCTCCAGCTCTTTGAAGAATACTGGTAGAATTTTGATCGAAATGGCATTAAAAGTATAGATTGCTCTAGGCAGTATAGACATTTTAACAATGTTTATTCTTCCGATCCAAGAGCATGGAATGGTCTTCCATCTTTTTGTGTCTTCCTCAATTTCCTTCATGAGTGTTCTGTAGTTCCTCAAGTACAGATCCTTTACCTCTTTGGTTAGGTTTATTCCCAGGTATCTTATAGTTCTTGGTGCTATAGTAAATGGAATCGATTCTCTAATTTCCCTTTCTGTATTTTCATTGTTAGTATATAAGAAAGCCACAGAATGGGAGAAGATATTTGCAAATGACAGTAGAGACAAAAAGTTGATATCCAGGATCTATAATGAACTCCTCAAACTCAACACACACAAAACAGACAATCATATCAAAAAATGGGCAGAAGAGGGGCACCTGGGTGGCTCAGTGGGTTAAAGCTTCTGCCTCTGGCTCAGGTCATGATCCCAGGGTTTTGGGTTCAAGCCCCACATTGGGTTCTCTGCTCGGCAGGGAGCCTGTTTCCCCCTCTCTCTCTGCTGGCCTCTCTGCCTGCTTGTGATCTCTGTCTGTCAAATAAATAAATAAAATATTTTTTTAAAAATGGGCAGAAGATATGAACAGAGACTTCTCCAATGAAAACATACAAATGGCTATCAGACACATGAAAAAATGTTCATCATCACTAGCCCTCAGGGAGATTCAAATTAAAACCACATTGAGATATCATCTTACACCAGTTAGAACGGCCAAAATTAACAAGACAGGAAACAACATGTGTTGGAGGGGATGTGGAGAAAGGGGAACCCTCTTACACTGTTGGTGGGAATGCAAGTTGGTGCAGCCTCTTTGGAAAACAGTGTGGAGATTCCTCAAGAAATTAAAAATAGAGCTTCCCTATGACCCTGCAATTGCACTCCTGGGTATTTACCCCAAAGATGTCGTGAAAAGAAGGGCCATCTGTACCCCAATGTTTATAGGAGCAATGGCCACGGTCGCCAAACTATGGAAAGAACCACGATGCCCTTCAACGGACGAATGGATAAGGAAGATGTGGTCAATATACACTATGGAGTATTATACCTCCATCAGAAAGGATGAATACCCAACTTTTGTAGCAACATGGACAGGACTGGAAGAGATTATGTTGAGTGAAATAAGTCAAGCAGAGAGAGTCAATTATCATATGGTTTCACTTATTTGTGCAGCATAACAAATAGCATGGAGGACATGGGGAGTTAGAGAAGAGAAGGGAGTTGGGGGAAATTGGAATGGGTGGTGAATCATGAGAGACTATGGACTCTTGAAAAACAATATGAGGGGTCTGAAGTGGCGGGGGAGGGGGTGGGAGGTTGGGGTACCAGGTGGTGGGTATTATAGAGGGCACAGATTGCAAGGAGCACTGGGTGTGGTGCAAAAATAATGAATACTGTTATGTTGAAAATAAATAAATTTAATTTAAAAAAAAGAAAAAAAATATTTTGTTTATTTATTTGACAGAGATGGAAGTAGGCAGAGAGGCAGGCAGTGGGGAGGGAGGGGGGAAGCAGGCTCCTCGCCCAGCAGAGAGCCCAACTAGGTGCTCAGTCCTAGGACCCTGAGATCAAGACCCCAGCCAAAGGCAAAGACTTAACCCATGGAGCCACTCAAGTGTCCCTTGATTCCTTTAGTAATTTTTAAAAACTTTTTATTTTGAACTAGTTTCAGCCTTTTTTTTAAAAATATTTTATTTATTTATTTGACAGAGAGAGATCACAAGTAGGCAGAGAGGCAGGCAGAGAGAGGAGGAAGCAGGCTCCCTGCTGAGCAGAAGGCCCGATGCGGGGCTTGATCCCATGACCCTGGGATCATGATCTGAGCCAAAGGCAGAGGCCCTAACCCACTGAGCCACCCAGGCACCCTAGTTTCAGTCTTTTAAAAAAATTGGATATTTTTGTGATGAAAAATTTTGTGATATTTTGTGATAAAAATTCCTTTTGTGATAAAAGCTCTCAACAAAGTAGATATAGAAATACTGTACTATACAAGACAAACCCACAAGTAACACAGCTGAGAGCTTTTTCTCTATGTTCAGAAATAAGACAATGATGCCCACTCTTGCCACTTTTACTCAACATAGTATCAGAAGTTATTAGAAGTCATAGTCATGACAATAAAAGGCAATCAGAACAGAATGGAAGACATAAAACTGTCACTAATAGCAGATGTACTACATAAAGAATACCTTAAACATTCCACCAAAAAAACTGTTAGAACTAATAAATGAAATCAGTAAAATTGCAGGATAGAAATTTAACATACAGAAATTAGTTGTATTTCTTTTTTTAATTTAAATTTTAGTTAGATTACAGTGCAATATTGGTTTCTGGAGTAGAATGCAGTGATTCATCACTTACATACAACACGTGGTGCTCATAACAAGTGCCCTCTTTAATACCCATCACCCATATAGCCTATTCCTGAACCACCTCCCCCATCAACCCTCAGCTTGTTCTCTATTGTTAAGAGCCTCTTGTACTTTGTTTCCCTCTCTTCTTGTTCCCTCTTCCTGTATATTCATTTGTTTTCTTTCTTAAATATCACATGAGTGATATCCTATGGCATTTGTCTTTCTCTAACTGACTCATTTCATTTAGCATAATACACTCTAGCACCATCCATGTCATTGCAAATGGCAAGGTTTCTTTTTCTGATGGCTGAGTAATATTCCTGTGTGTGTGTGTGTGTGTGCGCACGCGCGTGCACCACATCTTCTTTATCCATTCAACAAACAATGGGCATTTGGGCTCTCTCCATAGTTTGGCTATTGTTGATAATGTTGCTATAAAGATAAGGTGCATGTACCCATTCAAATCTGTATTTTCATAACCTTTGGGTAAATATCCAGTAGCGAAATTGCCTGCTTCAGATTCTCTCTCCTTTTCCCTCTGCCCCTCCCCACCTCCCTCTCTGAAAACAAACAAACAAACCAAACCAAACCAAATCAAGACAAACAAAAAAAAAAACCCAGTAGTGCAATTGGTAGGTCATAGGGTAGTTCTATTTTTAACTTTTTGAGGAACCTTCATACTGTTTTCTAGAGTAGCTGAACCAGTTTGCATTCCCACCAAGAGTGCAGGAGGTTTCCCTTTCTCCACATCTTCACTAATGCTTGTTGTTTCTTGTGTTATTAATTGTAGCCTTCTGATTGGTGTGAGGTAGTATCTCATGGTGGTTTTGATTTGTATTTCCCTGATGATGGTGATGTTGAGCATCCTTTCATTTTTCTGTTAGCCACCTTGATCTCTTCTTTAGAAAAGTTCTAGTCATGTCTTCTGCCCATTTCTTAACTGGATTATTTCTTTTTGGGTGTTGGTTTGATAAGTTCTTTATAGATTTTGGATATTAACCATTCGTCAGATACGTCTTTTACAAATATCTTCTCCTATTCCATAGGCTATCTTTTAGTTTTGTTGATTGTTTCCTTTGCTGTGCAGAAGATCTGTATCTTGATGAAATCTCTATAATTCACTTTTGCTTTTGTTTCCCTTACCTCTGGCAATATATCTAGTAAGAAGCTGCAATGGCCGAGGTCAAAAAGGTTGCTAGCCTATGTTCTCCTCTAGGATTTTGATGGTTTCCTTCTCACATGTAGGTCTTTCATCCTTTTTGTATTTGCTTTTGTGTATGGTATAAGAAAGTGTCCAGTTTCATTCTTCTGTAGAATATCCAGTTTTCCCAACACTATTTGTTGAAGAGACTGTCTTTTTTCCATTGGATATTCTTTCCTGTTTTTGTCGAAGATTAATTGACAAAGTAGTTGAGAGTCCATTTCTGGGTTCTCTATTCTGTTCCTTTCATCTGTGTGTCTGTTTTTGTGCCAGCTTGATGACTGCAGCTTTGTAATATAGATTGAAATCCAGAGTGGTGTTGCCTCCAGTTTTGTTTTTTCTTTTTCAGAGCTGCTTTGGCTATTTGGGTGGTTCCATACAAATTCTGTTCTAGCTCTGTGAAAAATGCAGTTGGTATTTTGACAGGGATTGTATTGAGTGTGTAGATTGCTTAGGTTAGTATAGACATTTTAACAATAGTGTTCTTCCAATCCATGACCATGGAATGCTTTTCCATTTCTTTGTGTCCTCTTCTATTTCTTTCATAAGTATTCTATACTTTTTGGAGTACAGATCTTTATCCTATTTAGTTGGGTTTATTTCTAGGTATCATTGTTTTTGGAGCAATTGCAAATGGGATCAATTCCTTGATTTCTTTTTCTGCTACTTCATTATTATTGTATAGAAATGCAATAGATCTGCATATTGAAGAAATCAGCTGCATTGCTATACACTAACAACAAAGAAGAGAAGTTAAGAAAACAATCATATTTACAATTGCATTAGAAAGAACAAAATACCTAGGAATAAATTTAATCAAGGAGGTGAAAGAACTGTACGCTGAAAGCTGTAAGGCAGTGATTAAGGAAACTGAAGATGACATCAATAATGGAAAGATACTCCATGTTCATGGAATGTAATAATTAATATTGTTTAAATCTTCAGACTACCAAAAGCAATCACAGATACAATGTAATCTCTATTATAATTCCAAAGGCAATGTTACAGAAATAGAACAAACAATCCTATAATTTGTACAAAATCAAAAAAGACCCTGAAGAGCCAAAGTAATCTTGAGAAAGAAGAAAAAAGCTGGAGGTCTCATGTTCCCTGATTTTAAACTATACTACAAAGCTACAGTAATCAAAACTATATAGCACTTGCATGAAAACAGACACATAGATCAATGGAATAGAAGGGAAAGCCCAGAAATAAACCCATATATGTATCATCAATTAATCTATCACAAAGGATAAAAGAATACATAATGGGGAAAAGACCAATAAATGGTGTTGGAAAACTGAATAGCTAATGTAAAAGAATATAACTGGATCACTTTCTGACACCATGTACAAAAATAAATTCAAAATGTATTAAAAAATTGCATGTAGGACCTAAAAACAAAGAAACAAAAGAAAACATTGGCAGTAATCTCTGACATCAGCTTTAACAATATTTTTATGGACCAGCTTTGTCAGGCAAGGGCAACAAAAGCTAAAATTAATAAATGAGATTACATCAAGCTAAAAAGCTTTGGCACAGTGAAGGAAACCATAAACAAAACAAAAAGGCAACCCACTCAATGCAAGCAGATACTTGCAAATCATACATCTGAAAAGGGATTAATATTTGAAATAAATAATTTATACAACTTAATATCCAAAAAACAAACAACCTGATTGAAAAATGGGCAGAGGACTTGAATAGACTTCTTTTTCAGAGAAGACATTCAGATGGCCAGCCAACAGGCATATGAAAATGCTCAAAATCACTCACTATCAAGAAAATGCAAATCAAAACCAAAATGAGATATCACCTCACAACTGATACTGACTCATCAGATTGGTTTACACGAGACTGGTTATTGTCAAAAAGACAAAACACAAAAAATGTTGGGGAGAATGTGGAAAAAGGGAATCTTCATACACCGTTGGTGAGAAGGTAAACTGGCACAGCCACTATAAAAAACAGTATGGAGATTCTTCAAAATTTAAAACTAGAGTTAGCATATGATCCAGCAATTCTACTTCTGCATATTTTTAAATTTAAATTCAATTAGCCAACATACAGTATGTCATTAGTTTTAGATGTTGTGTTCAATGATTCATCACTTATGTATAACACCCAGCGCTCATCATAACATGTGCCCTCCTCAATGCCCATCACTTCTGGGTCTTTATCCAAAGAAAATGAAAACACCAATTTGAAGAGATAAATGCATTCCTATGTTCATTGTATCATTAATTACCCCAGCCAAGATTTGAAAGCAAACTACGTGTCCATGGATAGATTAATGGATAAAGAAGATGTAGTATAAAGAAGATAAATATATATATTTATCAGGCATTAAAAAAGGATGAAATCTGGCCACTTTTGACAGAACTGATGGACCTAGAGAATATTATGCTAAGTAAAATAAGCGAGACAAAGACAAATACTATATGATTTCACTTATATGTGGAATCTAAAAAACAAAACAAATGAACAAAACAAAACAGAAGCAAACTCATAGAAAACAAACTGTTGGTTACCAGAGTGAGGAGGGGTTGGGAGGGGCAAAAAAGGTGAAGGGAATTTCTTAATAGAAACTTCCAGTTATAAAATAAATAAGTGATGCAGATGTAATGTGCAGCACAGGGAATATAGTCAATAACATTGTAATAACTTTGTATGGTGACAGGTGGTAACTAGACTTATCAGGGGGCTCATCTCATAATGTATAAAAATATCACATCACTATGATGAACATCCGAAGCCATTAAGATATTGTAGATCAATTATATTTCATTTTTATTTATTTTTTATTTTTTTAAGATTTTATTTATTCATTTGAGAGAAAGAGCTAGTGAAAGAGAGCATGAGCAGGGAGGAGAGGGAGAAGCAGGCTCCCCACCAGGTGGCACCAAACATGGGACTCAATCCCAGGACCCTGGGATCATGACCCAAGCCAAAGGCAGATGCTTAACCAACTGTCACCCATTTGCCCGAATATTTCAATTAAAAAAAAAAAACAGTACAGAGAGTTCTCATATACCCTTAGCCAAGACTCCCTAATTATAAGATTTCATATAACATTATAGTCCTCAAGGAAATTAACATTGATAGAATACTGTTAACTAATCTACAGACCTTATTCAAAGTTCACTAATTTTCAAACTAATTTCATTTTTCTGTTGCAGGATCAACTCTGGGATTCCATATTGTATTTAGTTGTTATGTATCCTTATTCTCCCCCAATCTTTGTCAGCTCCTAAGGCTTTTGTTGCCTTTCTGGACCTTGACACTTTTAAAAAGAACGAAGTTCTGTACTTTTTTCTTTTCTTTTTTTTTTTTTTTTTTTTAAGATTTTATTTATTTATTTGAGAGAGAGACAGTGAGAGAGAGCATGAGCGAGGAGAAGGTCAGAGAGAGAAGCAGACTCCCTGTGGAGCTGGGAGCCCGATGTGGGACTCGATCCTGGGACTCCAGGATCACGACCCGAGCCGAAGGCAGTCGTCCAACCAACTGAGCCACCCAGGCGTCCCTGTACTTTTTTCTAATTTATTTAGTCTATTTCTAATGTTCTTTTTCTGTCACAGGATCCCACTCAAAATACATTACCCCTCAACATTAGGCCTGTTTAGACTGTGATAGTTTCTTAGACTTTCCTTGTTTTTGATGATCTTCCTAAGACTACTACTAGTTAAGCATTTTGTAGAATATCCCTTACCTGGTGAGTGTCTAATATTTTTTCTCACCATAAGGCTGAGGTTATAGCTTCTCAGGAAAAAGACCACAGAGGTAAAGTGTTATTCTCATTATATTATACCAAGGGTACATACTACTAATGACTTATCATTAATGATGTTAATCTTGATCAACTGGCTGATGTAGTGTTTGTCATGTCTTTCTACTGTTAAGTTATTCCTTTTCCCCCTTATATATTGTACTCTTTAGAAGGAATTGCTATACTCAGCCTACACTTAAGCAGTTGACAGTTATGTTCCATCTCTTCAAGGACAGAATATCTACATAAATTTTTTGGAATTTTTCTGTATGTGAAGAATTCTTTTCCCTTTATTTGCTTATTTAATCATTTCTTTATTAACAGCACAGACTCATGGATGTCTATATTATACTTTGGGTTATAATCCAGTACTGTATTATTTATTTCATTGCTCATATTATTCCTTCTTTAGTCATTAGGAGCTATTGCATTGACTCCTTTGTCTCTGTGCCATACCACCGGTTGTTTCCTGTGTGTTTGTTTGCTTGTTTGTTTGGTTTAAGCACTTCTTCACTTTCTGGCACTACCAGATGCTCCAGACTCATCTTACATATTCAGTGTCCCAGTCCTAAAAGTAACCATTTCTCCCAAGAGTCCTGGTTCCTTTTATTAGAGCATGGTATTAGAAACCAAAACCTGGGTGCAGGTGTGCTCATGGCTACTGGGCTGTCATTTTTTTCTAGGCCCTTCAGAGGACAGAGCTTGAAAATATACGTATACATATACTACCACATGAATACACACAGATTTATTTCCATATTTATCCATCTGCATCTATATTAAGATAAAAATGAATTCATATTAATATTTTCAACTCTAACCCAGGATTTAGTGATGACAGGCACAGTCCTCTCATTTTACAAATAAGAAAACTTAACAATTAGAAAGATAAATATACTTGCCCTAAGTCAAACAATTTACAGTAACAGTCTCTTAGTACCAAATAATACTCATGTGGTGATATATATATTAAGTGCTCAATCAATTATGATGATATTAATTGAGATTCTAGTTCTTCAAATAATGTAAGTTTATACTTTTGGAAGAGGAAATTTTCAGTGAATTAGTTTAGCCCTAAGTGTCACTACAGATACTGTGTCTAAAGTGTCAGGTTTGGGGTCATACCTCGTTGAAGTCATAGTCATTCTTCACTTGGAGATTTCTAGATTGTGAGCAATTCCAGAGCAGGGGCTGCTCAGCATAGGCCCAGCAGGTACTAGGCCCTCATCAAAGTTTTAAAAAATGAATGAGGTATACATAGCATTTTAGGAAATGTTGGTTATATATTTACTCTGAGCCTTATTTATAACAAGATATAATTATCTGTTCTGCCCACCCTCACAGGGAAGGTTTTTTTTTTTTTTAAGATTTTATTTATTTATTTGACAGACAGAGATCACAAGTAGGCAGAGAGAGGCAGGTAGAGAGAGCGGAGGAAGCAGGCTCCCCATTGAGCAGAGAGCCCGATGCAGGGCTCAATCCCAGGACTCTGGGATCATGTCCTGAGCCAAAGGCAGAGGCTTTAACCCACTGAGCCACCCAGGCGCCCCTCTCACAAGGCAATTTTAAGATCACATGATAGAATTCACATGCAAGTCCTTTAGAATCTGACAGACAGAATTATGATAATATGTGTGGAAAATTCTGGACTCTTTAATTTGGCTCCTCTTCCTCTGGGTGGACAAAATGTAAGAACTTCACTACCACTTCCAGTCCAGAATAAAATGATTTTTTTTTTATTTTTTTTTTAAGGATTTTATTTATTTATTTGTCAGAGAGCGAGCGAGAGCGAGCACAGGCAGACAGAATGGCAGGCAGAGTCAGAGGGAGAAGCAGGCTCCCTGCGGAGCAAGGAGCCCTATGTGGGACTCGATCCCAGGACGCTGGGATCATGACCTGAGCTGAAGGCAGCTGCTTAACCAACTGAGCCACCCAGGCGTCCCTAGAATAAAATGATTTTAAAATAAAAACTAAGAAGCCACAAAAGACCCCCAAAAGCCAAAGGAATCTTGAGAAAGATGAACAGAATTGGAAGTATTATATTTCTTGATTTCAAACTACTGTAATCAAAACAGTATGGTACCTACATAAAAATAGGCACAGACCAAAAGAAGAGAGCAGAAAGCCCAGAAATAAACCCACAGTCAACTAACAGTCAACTAACCATTGGTCAACTAATCTTTGACAAGGGTACTAAAATCAAAAAATTCTGGGAAAGTCTCTTTAAAAAGTGGTGCTGGGAAAACTAAATATACACATACTAAAGAATGAAACCAAACGCCTATCTTATACCACTCACAAAAACTAACTCGAAATGGATTAAAGATTTGAATTTACACCTGAAACTATAAAACTCAAAGAAAACATAGAAGGTAGACTCTTTGACTTTGGTCTTGGTGATGAAAAGGCAATAACAGCAAAAATGAACAAGCAGAACTACATCAAAGTAAAAAGCTTTTGCATAGCAAAGCAAAGAGTCAACAGGTGACCTATCAAATAGGAAAAAAATATTTATCTGATATTTAACCATATATCTGATATAGCTAAAAAGGGACAAATATCCAAAATATAAGAAATTCAAACAATTCAATAGCAAGAAAACAAATAATTCAACCAAAGCAAAGGTCCTTAAGTATTCTGGTTACCAATTTCAACATGGGAGTTGGAATAACTCCAACTCCATGGGGAGTTGGAATAACTCCCCACACCAACAAGCAATCCTCAGGATGCTAGCTGTGTGTCTTAAAATTCAACTCAATTCTGACATTATGTACCTGGAGATGGTGTCTGATCCCAGAGCTTAAGAGCTTAGTCCTACAGAAGTAGGACCCCATACACACACATATTTCAGAAACCAGTCACAAGTCTAAGTTGTCACCTGGGCTTCTGACTAACAGGTTATAGACTGGAGGTTCCTAGACCTCCTTGAGTTCTATTAATTTGCTAGAGTGGCTCACATACCTCAGGAAACCCATTTAGTCACTAGATTCCTAATGTACTATAAAAAAGATATAACTCAGGAACAGCAAAGAGATGCACAGGGCAAGGAGGTATGGGAAAAGAATGTGAAGCTTCCGTGCCCTTTCCTAGTTCACAACTCCCCGAATCTCCACATGTCCACCAACCTGGAAGCTCTCCAAACCTTGTCCTTTTGGGGTTTTAAGAAGTCTCATTACATAAGCATAATGGATTAAGTCATTGGCCACCAGCAATTGATTTAACTTCCAAACCCTCTCCACTCCCTGGAGGTCAGTGGGGTAGGACTGAAAGTTCCAGCCTTCTAACCAGCTAAGTTGGTCCCTTCTTCTAAAAATCCTGTCATTAACATAACAAGAGACAACTTTAGTGCCCTCCTCACTCAGGAAATTCCAAGGGTTTTAGAAGCTCTGTGCCAGAAATGGGATAAAGGCCAAATAAACATTTCTTATTAAAATAACAATGAGAGACCTGAATAGACATTTCTCCAAAGAAGAAATGCAAATGGCCAACAGGTACATGAAACACTCAACATTACTAATCATCAGGAAAATGCAAATCAAAACCACAGTGAGGTATCTCCTCATATCTGTTAGAACAGTTCATCAAAAAGACAAGAAAGATGTTGGCAAGGATGTGGAGAAAAGAGAACCCTCATACTTTGCTGGTGGCACTGTAAATTGGTACAGCCACTATGGAAAACAGTATGGAGGTTACTTAAGAAATTAAAAATAGAACTACCATAGGATCTAGCAATCTCATTTCTGGGTATACATCCAAAGGAAATTAAATCATGATCTCAAAGAAGTAGCTGCACTCTGATATTCATTGCAGCATTATTTACAGTTGTCAAGATACAGAAACAACCTAAGTGTCTATCTGCAGATGAATGGATAAAATGATGTGATATATATAATGGAACATTATTCAGCATGAGAAAGAAGAAAATCTTGCCCCCTGTGACATCACAGATAGACCTTGAGGGTATTATGCTAAGTGAATGTCAGAGAAAAGAAATAAGTCAGACAAGAAAGGAAAGAAGTCAAATGGAGAAAGACAAATACCATACAATTTCACTTCTATATGGAATCTAAAAAAAAGTCAAACTCAGAGAATCAGATGGTAGAATGGTAGTTGCCAGGGACTAGGTAGTGGAAAAAATAGCAAGATGTTGTTTAGAGAGTAATAATAGCATGGTGACTATAGTAAATAATAACTATATAATATACTTGAAATTTGCTAAGAGACAAATTTTAAGTATTGTCATCACACATACACAAATGTAACTAGGTGGATTGACAGGTGTGTTAATTAACTTGACTGTGATGATCATTCCACAATGTTTATATCAAATCGTCATGTTGTACACTTTACATATATATATATAATTTTGTCAATTATATTGCAATAAAGCTGGAAAACACTTAAAATCAATGGTATTTGTTTTTAAAAATAATTAGTTTCTACAATGACTGAGTGGTCTCTTTTGGATATAAACTTAATCTTTCCTCTTGCTAAAGCTGATTTTTAAAATAGTATGTATTTTTAGTTCTTATTAAAGTATAATTTTCTTATAATAAAAATCAACCTTTTAATTGTACACTTCTGTGAGTTTTGGCAGATACAGCTCTGTAAGTTTTGGCCACTACAATCAAGATATGGAAATGGAACTGTTCCGTGCACCCCACCCCCAAATTCCCTCCTGCTCCTTTGTAGTCAACCTCTCCTTTACCTTCCTCAACTCCTAGAAGGCATGGTTCTGTTTCTGACACTCAGCTTTTCCCAGAATGTCATGTAAATACAATCTGGCTTCTTTCACCTCATAATACATCTGCAATTCATCCATGTGTGTATGGAGAGTTTAATCCTTTTTATTGCTGAGTAGTTTTCCATTTACAACTATGCCACCTTTTGTTCATTGATTCACCAGGTGAAAGACACTTCTGTTGTTTCCATTTGGGGATAAATACGAATAAAGCCACATATGCTTAGTACAAATAAACATTTGCATACAGGTTTTTGTGTGAACCCACCTTTATTTCACCTGGATAAACACCTAGCAGTGGGATTACTGAAAGACCCGCGGATCCCCTTACCCAAGAATCCAACACTGCCACTGGATGCAATCAGCAAGAGGTTCTTTATTGTTACGCAGGCGCCTGCGGGTGGTCAGCGCGCGCCTGCGGGTGGTCAGCAGCTCCTGCTAGCTGAGCACACCCGGCTTGGGTGGTGCCGGGTTTTTATAGACAGGTACAAACAAGTTTTGGGTGGGGCGCAACTGATTGGTGGACAGTTAGAACTTTTGAAAAAGGCATACGTGGAGTTTGCTGATTGGCTTTGGGGACCGGCGCTCGAAGAAGAGAGAGGCGGGAAGGGGGAACAAGCTGATTGGTTCTGAGGGCCCGCGCGCGGGAGGAGAGAGGCAGGGAGGGGGAACAAGAAGGGGGAAGGTAGGAATGCCATCATGGCGTCTTCTATTATTTCTATAAGCCAAGCAGTTATAGAAGGGCAAAAGAGCAATTAATAAGCAATTAATAACCTAATTTACGCCTAAAAGCCAGCGGTTCACAGAAAAGCAAACAGGCGGTTAGTTATCCTATCTATCTTCTAGGGGAGGGGTCTTTCATTACTTAACTACATGTTAAGTGAAGGTTCAACTTTATACAAAATATCAGATCATTTTTGAAATGTAAATCACCAAGAAGAGATGTCCTACCCATCTCTGACCACAAATGGGAGGGGAAATGGGAATAGAAACCTCCAGATGCCCAAACTAATCTGTCGTCACGTTCTGTAAAATCAATAGATTCTTTTCCCATCCCATTTTCACCTCTCGGAAGGACAGCTTTAGCAATGTACATATAAGCTTACTGTGATATGCGACTTCCCATGCTCTCTGTTATTTTCCTGTTTATCAGGCAGAATGGCTGATCTGAGGAGATCAGTGGCAAGGAAATGTGAGACACAGTAACGTCAGGAGAACCCCCACCAATTACATTACTTATTACCTCCTTTTCTTTCCCTCTCCAAGGCAAGAGAGGACATTGGAATGGCAGCAAATAAACAAACAAACTTGGGACTAGAAAGAAGCAATTAATCCATCCTACAGTGTTAATTACTTTCTCCTGTGTCAGAATATGTAATATGCAAGGTTGACTTTATTAACTATTGACTGACTTATAAATACTATTAGAGCAAAACAGTGTCATGGGTAATCCACCAAAGGAGATAACCCTGAAAGCACTTGTATTTAGTTTTTACAAGCAGTTTAATTCTTTTCTTTGTAAGTTTTCCATTGGCCAATGTAATACCTGGTTTGCCTCTCCAATGCTGATCTGACTATTCTAAGGCATACACCAGGAACATATTATTTGGCATAGAGAAACCAACTTGCGGTTAGAAAGCTGAATAGTACACAAGTTAAGATTTAATGTATTACTACTTCAAGGGCCTTGCTTCAGAGTCCCATGGAAAGAAAGAGAGGAACTGGTGGGGAGGACAACGGTAGGGACCAAAGAGGAGGTAACCAGGCAGTGGAGACTTTGGAGGGACCTGCAAAAGATCACAGTAAAAACGTACCTTTTTCTGCAAAGTGCCTTGGTTAAGAGCTAGAGAATAACTGAGTTTACTAGGCACAGAGGAAAGACAAAAGGCAGAGAAGTGGATTTGCCGAACTCAAGTAAATGGGTTTGCAATTAAAAATAAACTTTTCAACAAATAGAGCTGCTCATTCAGAAAGAGTGGCCTTGTACGACTTGGGATTCCCCATCACTGGCTATTTAAGTGGTATTATCTTGGTAGAAATGCAGTAAACAGTATTCATGTACCCTTCATTGGGCAAATGTTTATTAAAAACTTACTCAGTACAAGATGCAAGCACAATATGAAAAGTAATCAAATCTAGATTTGCTCTCTGCCAGCTGTCTAAGCAGTGCTTCTTACACTTAAAAATGTATACACATTCCCCCTGAGGATCTTGTTAAAATGCAGATTCTGCTTTCTGTAGGATAGAGCCTCAGATTCTACATTTCTAAAAAGCTCCCAGGTGATGCCTATGCTGCTTGATGATCTGGGTAACACATACTGAGTGAAAAGGGTTTCTAGCAGAGAATTAGACATGCACATGATTATAATACAAAGTAAGAATTCGTAAATACCATATAAGTACCATCAATTATCAGTAAAGACCTAGATCTGTCCCAGCTCGAGGACAATCTTTGTTCTTTCCTGCTATCAGCGTTCCTTCTGATGTTTTTGTTGCTCTGTTTCTCAAACTGGATTTCTTTTCGAGTGGCTCATTGCATATGCTGTTTCTTGGCTTAGAATAGCTTTCTCCTCGTCTTCAGACTAACGTTTCACTAATTTGTCAAGGTTTATCTCCTAATGACCCCTTCTTCCCTGGGTCTCGGTTGGGGCTGACCGCTCCCCACAGCAGTTAGCTTGAATCTCAAACAACTGCCGCTACTTCCTTCTGACTCCAGTAGGAAGTCCGGCTTTTAATTCCCCATGGGAACCCACCTCCCCGGGTTGCCTCCCGTAAAAACGCTGCTGAGAAAACGTTTTGGCTAACCTGAAGCCAGGTGAGGCGGCCGGGAAGAAAGCGCCGCATCTCCAGGTACAGGGAGGTGGCCCTAATTATCATCCGGAGACCGTTTCCTCCCGAAGGCAGGCCCTGGAGCTGACCGCACTAGCGGTTTCTGGTCCAGTGCCCCGGGGGGGGCATTTCCCCGAGGCTAACCGCATTGCTGGCGCCCCCGCCCGGCGCCGGAGGCTGCCCACCATAGAGGCGATGGCGGCTAGAGGGGCCCGCGAGCTTCAGGAGCCGTGGCCGCGCGGCTGTAGGGAACGCGCGCGGGGCGGGTCTCGCGCCACTGGCCTTGTAGCCATTTTAGGAGGAAACCCGGATCGCTAGCCCCGGGCGCGGCTTCAATTTCAATAACTTTATTGGTGGCCTTATCCGCAGAACAGCCATCGCACTAGTGGGTAGGGGAGGGGGGAGAGCATCACGGGAGGGGATTGAGGAGGGGGACGCCCCCGGGCAGTGAGCGCTGGGATGCCGGGTGTTCCCGAAAGTGGGATTCCTGAGCAGCGGGCGTCGAGAGGGTTTTGGGGTGGGGGGTTCGGGCCCTCCTGGAGGCCGGGGAAAGAGGGGATCCCGGGCACGGCTTCTCTGGGGCGGGGATTCCCTTGCCTGGGTCCCCAGGCGCAGGGGCGGAGCCGGGGGCGCCCCTGACGCGGCTGCCGGGGTATTCCTAGTCCTGTGTTGTTCCACACGGCAGGTGGCCCTCGACTCGAGCTGCAGCCATGGGAAACACCACCAGCGACCGGGTGGCTGGCGAGCGCCACGGCTCCAAGTCTTCACGCGCCGAGGGCGCCGGCGGCCATGCGCCGGGCAAGGAGCATAAAATCATGGTGGGGAGTACCGACGATCCTAGCGTCTTCAGCCTGCCGGACTCCAAGGTGAGCGTCCCCCCGCCCTCAATGGGCGCAGCTGCAGCCGGCTGGGGGTCAGAGCTCCTCCTCCCCTTCCTGGTTCTTGTCCCACTGAGCCAGGTTGCGGTTTTCTGAATTAGAGGAATTTGGGGGGGGGGGGACGGAGATGTTGGGGGTAATTACTACTGCGGTGCTCTCTCAGAATAGGATAGAGGCAGAGTTTTTGTTTCTCGATTAATCTGTTGGCCATATTTTTACTATGGGGACTGTAAGCCCCCACCCCCACCCCACCCCTGGATTTTCTAACTGGCAAGTGCCCGCGTTTAGAGTACTGATGAGTTTATAGGTTGTAAACCTAGGTAGAAAACTTAAGATGGTTGGTTGCCTGAGTTGCTGATCATCGGCGGCAGTTTCTCAAACCTGTGGTGGGTAAATGAACTTCTTTTTCCTGGCAGTTTCTATGCATCCGTATCATTTTTGCCCTTCTAAGAATTCCGCGCTTCTGATCCTTACCCTCTTTGGCATGATTGTGAGCAGCAACCACTTGCTTATTTGATACTTTTTACTAGTCTTGGGGGTCAAGAAAGGACCTCCTTTGGTTGACTGCTCAATTTTCATCTCATACTTTATATTGTGGTGACTGAGGTGCTTCTTTCACGCCCAGTTACATTTTGTAGTAGGAGATCAAATGATTCCAGGATTTCTTCACATCCAGTAGTACATGCTGTTAGCTTCACTGAAAAAGGGCAACCCACAGCTGCCCGGAAGACCTTGCTCTTAAATGCAAGGACTTTCAGAAAAGTGGCAACTTGTGCTCACCCATAGACGAGTTAGATGGAGCTGACAGCAATGTGCTTACCATCCGAATGTTTCTATTCACATTTAGAGCTGTCAGCATGAAATACAATGATCCCTGCAGTCAGTACGAGTGGGATAAAGTACAAAAATTGAGGGATTGAAGAGATTCGGGTGCATTTGATGTTTCCTGTCATTTCAAACCTTTCACCAAACTGGGGTTTTAGAGAGTAAAGAATGCTTTGCCCCATAGGTAACACATAAAATTTGGATTCTGTTTATTTTCTTGAATCCCAATTGAGAACGTAACTACAGAAAAAGAAGTGAAGGTGATAAAAGAAAAAAAAAAAAACACTTCCTGGGGTTTCTTCTCCATTCCTTTCTTCTATCTCCCACTTCAGAACTTCTTCCTCAACATTTGGGCCATCTATCCAGTCATTTGAATTTACTTCTTCAAAGCTTTTTCAAGGTGATCCACCTCATAATTTTACCCTTTTCCTACATCGATGACTCAGGATTTAAGTACAGTGTATTGTCAGACTGTGACTGCAATAACCGGTGTGCTGGATAAAAGCCCAGGTTGGTCCATCTGAAATGGAGCTTATTTTGTTTCATTCTTTCCCTAACCTCAGTCTTGCCATTTGTGAATAAGGACATTGTTTCAGGTAATTCCTAAGGCCTATTCTACATTTAAATTTTATAGTTCTCAATCTAGTCTCTTTACATCTTCCTTCATTGTTTTACTTAAACATTTTCAAACTGTAGTTCTCATTGTTTTGCCTCTTTTCCTGATGATTTTGGTGACGATTTAACTTGGAGTAAATGGTCTTTCTGTTAGAAAGACCTGCCACAGGAGTGTCATGTCATATGTGGAAGTTCTTTCTTCCAAAGCTAGGCATATTAATAGTTTCTAGCTTTCAAATTCTGAACTGAAAATACTAAATCATGAAAGTAACTCATAGAAAAGTGGCAGTGGGGCCTACATTGCTTCAAATGCCACCAGTCTTCTTCAGAGGACTAGTTCACTGGTTCTCAATCCTATTTGCACATTAGAATCACTTGAGATTTGTTTAAACACTGCATGGAAATTTGGAAACATATTCTATGTTTCAGAGTAGAATATGTAATGAACTCCTATATACCCATCACCCAGTTTAAACAATGATCAAATTGTGAACAAATTTATATCTTCTGTACCCCAAGCCACTCCCCCCCCCCAGTTATTTTGAAATGAATTCCAAACATCCTATCAAATATTATTTTATCTGTAAATATTTTAGGATGTATCTGTAGAGTTTTTTCCTTTATTTTGACAATCAGTATTATTCTCTGTGAATCTTTTTTTTTTTTTTAAGATTTTATTTATTTATTTGACAGAGATCACAAGTAGATGGAGAGGCAGGCAGAATGAGAGGAGGAAGCAGGCTCCCTGCTGAGCAGCGAGCCCGATGCGGAACTCTATCCCAGGACCCTGAGATCATGACCGGAGCTGAAGGCAGTGGCCTAACCCACTGAGCCACCCAGGCACCCTCTGTGAATCTTTTTAAAAACAGATTCCTAGACCCTATATCTAAATCAGAAGCTGAGAGTTATTCTTAGGCATATGTAAAAATTTCTGTCATTCTAATGAAGCCAGTCAGGCAACAGTGCATTGCCTTAGAGTATGGAGATAAAGCTTTTCACTTATGACTTTTCCTTATGTAATGTGAAAGTCCCTTCACTTGTTTCTCTGTTTACTTAAGTTTATACTGCTCCTCTTGTCTCACAGTATAGTTTTGAGGACTATTGAGAGACCGTATGGAAGGTAGACTACCCTAGCCATTTTCAAAATAAAGCCCAAATGAATAAGTTAATCCTTTTTTTAACTCACATTATTTTATTTGGGAATGTTTTTACTTGATACAGTACAGTCCTGTTTACTAAAGTCATTTAAACCAATCTGAAGTGGGGATCAGCAAACTTTTTCTGTAAGGGACCATACAGTAAATATTTTAGACCTTGTGGACCATACAGCCTCTGTCTGTTCTTCAGTTTTGCTTAGCATGAAAGCAGTTATAGATAATATTTAAATGAAAGAGTGTGGCTATTTTCCAAAGAAGTTTATTTATAAAAGCATATGACGAGGCGCCTGGGTGGCTCAGTGAGTTAAAGCCTCTGCCTTTGGCTCAGGTCATGATCCCGGGGTCCTGGGATCCAGCCCTGCATGGGGCTCTCTGCTCAGTGGGGAGCCTGCTTCCCCCCTCCCTCTTTGCCTACCTCTCTGCCTACTTGTGATCTCTGTCTGTCAAATAAATAAAATCTTAAAAAAAAAAAAAAAAAGCATATGGCTCCCTGGCTATAGTCTGCCAACTCTTGTTCTAAAAGATGGTTAATTTGATATTGGAACCGCTTTTGTAAAAGGAAGCTTTGTTTTTTATCTGATCCTCTGATTCTCAAAAATTAAGAAACCAGGGGCTCCTGGGCTACTCAGTGGATTAAGCCTCTGTCTTGGGCTCAGGTCATGATCTCAGGGTCCTGGGATCAAGCCCCACATTGGGCTTTCTGCTCAGCAGGGAGCCTGCTTCCTCTCCTCCACCTCCACCCCTGCCTGCCTGTCTGCCTATTTGTGATCTCTCTGTCAAATAAATGAATAAAATCCTTAAAAATTTTTTTTTTTTAATTAAGAAACCAATGATACAATTTTCCTATACTTTTAATGTCCTTTTTGTAACCAATTAGCCAAAATGAAGTTTATGAATTACTTATGAATTTCAGTGTCTCAAACTTGCATTACAACTGATAATTCAGAGCTATTCACATTTACATGTGAAAAATACCTGGATAACTTTATTATTTTTTATGGAAGTGTACTTTTTTTTCATATTTTTTTCTCTTAAAGAGACTCAGAAGCATGTCGTAATTGCCTGCTCGTAGGTTAATCTGGAACAGGGAGAAGTAAGCTTCCCCCACCTCTTTTCTGAAAGGGAGATCCTCAGGCTCTAAAAGAGTGAGTGATCTAATCAAACTCTAAAGTTAGGCTGTGCTTTGGGCACAATTGACCATTTGGTCCTAGATGGGTTATTTCTCTATAGTATATTCAAAATCTGATTCAGTTGCTAACTTCAAGGCTTACTGATCCTTCCCAGAAACCTAGCACCTCTCTCTGCCCTAGGGAGGACCTTTTAAGAGTTCCTGGGTCACAATTTAGGGATGACCTAATGCTTCTTACAGCTCCCAGGGGACAAAGAGTTTGTATCATGGCAGCAGGATTTGGAGGACTCCGTAAAGCCCACACAGCAGGCCCGGCCCACTGTTATCCGCTGGTCTGAAGGAGGCAAGGAGGTCTTCATCTCTGGGTCCTTCAACAATTGGAGCACCAAGATTCCACTGATTAAGAGGTGAAGACAAGTATCTTGGTTGAGTCTACAGGGTCTAGGAGTACAGACCTGATTTTCCTACTCAGGAGAGAGACCTGGCTGGACTGCTCCTCTCCACCCACTAGGGACTCTCTCTAGAACATTTTCTGTGGCCAGTGATTACATCTGTGGCTTTTTTTTTTTTTTTTTTTTAATCTCATAGTGAGTCAGAAATGCTTAACCAGTTAGAATGTCATTGCCTCAGAGGAACTTATCATACAGCTTTGTGGGTACATTCTCTAGGACTGTGTTAACACAAGTCCTGTTTATGCCTGTGGGAAGTCATCTGTAACTGGCTGAGCCCGCTTGTTCTGACTTCTGCACTAAAAACACAATTGATGTTCTAGGTAGTAATGTGAGCTGTTGCTTGCAGAGCAATAATGAACTACTTGGTAATCAGAATGGCCCTTTTTCAGTAGGTTATTTTTCAGAAAGTGCTCACCAAAATATGGAAAATGGTACCTTGAGGCACTTCTGTATTCTGAAGCTACCTGCTCTCTTCTTTACACTTGTGAAGGATCTGTTCCTACTGAAGCAAATTAGTTGTACTAAGGTGAATCATTTTGGGGGATTAACATCTATTATTCTTTTCCAGATATTAAGAACTAAAGTTATTGGGAGGGGCTGGCAAATATGTGCTCAAGGTGATACAGAAAAGGAGAATGGGTCTATACATTTTTTATTCCAGTGGGGACAATTGCTTAGGAAGTGGGAGATCACTGTTGTATGTTGTGAGTGTCTCATGGTTTTTACATTGACATTCTGTCTTTAACAGGAACTTGGCTTGTTTAACCTTCTGTTTTCTTCTGTAGCCATAATGACTTTGTTGCCATCTTAGACCTTCCTGAGGGAGAGCACCAGTACAAGTTCTTCGTGGATGGACAGTGGGTTCATGATCCATCAGAGGTAAGGCCTTGATCTCTAAGGGTAACCATTAACTTACTTTGACCTTTTGTCTTTTATTCCCCTTGGTGTCAATGTCATTGCTTTCAGGATTGATGGGCTCCTACACTAGAGGATTTCTCTCTTGATTAAAGATGGAGGTGTCGAGCATGATCATTTTTTAAAACAGGAGAGTTAGATGGAAGAGATGAATTTAAAACAGGGTATATGAATATTTTCCTTTCATTGTTTCAGCCTGTGGTTACCAGTCAGCTTGGCACAATTAACAATTTGATCCATGTCAAGAAATCTGACTTCGAGGTGTTTGATGCTTTAAAGCTAGATTCAATGGAAAGCTCGGAGACATCTTGTCGAGGTAATTTTATAGTATTTGCTCATTCTTTTTTTTTTTAAATTTTTTTATAACTTTTTTTTTTTAAGATTTTATATATTTATTTGACAGACAGAGATCACAAGTAGGCAGAGAGAGAGGAAGGAAAGCAGGCTTCCTACTGAGCAGAGAGCCAGGACCCTGGGATCATGACCTGAGTCCAAGGCAAAGGCTTTAACCCACTGAGCCACCTAGGCGCCCCGTATTTGCTCTTTCTTGATGTGTTTTTCCTATAATGCATGTTTCTTCCCAAGAGTGGTTTTGTTTTTCATTTTCTCAGGAATCCTCTGAATCACATACATGTTTTACAGCCATATATATATCTCTATATATATGTTTGTCCTCTGAACATTTAGGTCTTATCTGAGAGGGGAAAAAAACTCAGTCTAGTGTATTTGATTTCAAACTTTTTAACCAAGATCTACAGTAAGACTTTTTTTTTAGGTATTGTAACCCAGTCTCTCTCTTCCCACCTCTCTTCCTGTTTCCATCTCTCTCCCTCTCTTTTTGTCTCACACACACAAACACACACATGCACACTGTAAGACAAGTCTTAGCAGAATGTCTGTCTTTGTTATATTTGATACACTCTATTTTCTATTTTATCCTTTCTTTCATTAGCCACTAATGGATTATAGTCCATAGTTTAAAAAGCTGTTTCTAGCAATATTTCAAGTTTTCATTGACCTGCTGGCAGTTTCACCAGCTGAGACTAGTTCTGTCTGGTTTGCCTTGTTTAGTTGCCTCTGCATTAGCTTAATCCTGCCAGTTTAATAGCTAGGCTGGGTGTTCCACAGTTTTATATGGTCCTCCAGCTATGACTGTCTCTGGGGAGAAAGGGTTACAAAACCCCCACAACTCTTTTATGTGTATGTTAACTGAAATTTTGTAAGTTTTTGATGAAAAAATAATTTTCCTGTTAGAGGAAAAGACCTGTATCCTTTTGTTTCTCCCAATCTTACTTTTTCCCATGGCTTTCATCACATTTGCTACAGCATCAGAAGACTGATTTGCTAACCACTCTCACAGTTACCATTTTAGTTATTATATTAAAGGCTGTAACTGTCTAAAGAATTGTGCAACCTGTTCCCAGTGGGTATACTGTTCCCTTGTGAGTTCAGAGCCTGCCCAGGCTACTCACTAGCTTTGAAGTCATGCACAGGTCCTTCAGCCTTTCTGGTTCTCAGTTCCGTATCACGAAAATCAGAGGCTTAGAATCTCAGTTGATTCTCATCTGTGGAGACACGACCCAAAGTGGAATCTCAGGGCACAGAGGTGGCTTATGCAGCTTCTAAAAGACCAATCAAGAGTATAATAATTGTTGATGAAAATCGTAAAAATAGTTTTCATTATACAAGCCCAGTAAGTAAAGCTGAACATTCATTTTGACTGGTGGGGCAGTGATTAACAAAGGCTTAATTATACTGAGTTAAGTGATGAGACTACTTGCAATTCTACATTTTTGGATTATATGATTCTAGAGAAGCAACTGATGAGCAGTAGATAGGGAATCATCATTGTGTAAAAGAAGACGCGCATACTTTTGATATCTCACTCTTCTCTCTTTCACCAGTTTCCTGATCTACTTTGTGTCTGTATGGATTTCCCCATTTGGGACCTTTTCATATAAATGGGATCATGCAGTGTGTGTGGTGTTTGGTGTTTGGCTTCTTTCACTTAGCACATTTTCAGGGTTCATCTATGTTATAATATGTCTCAGTACTTCACACCTTTTTATGGCTGAATAAAGTTCCATTGTAGGGATTCATTAGCTGATGCACATTTGGATCGTTTCCACTTTTTGTATGTTAAAAACAATGTTCTCAACATTTGTGCTTAAGTCTTTGTGTGGACTTGTTTTCATTTCCCAAGAGTATAATTTCTGGGTCATATGCCAACTTCAAGTTCAGCTTTTGGAGAAATTGCCCAACTGTTTTCCAAAGTTCTTGCACCATTTTACATTCCCAGCAGCAACGGGGATTGTACAAATGTTCCAGTTTTTCCACATCCTCACCAACCATTATTACTGTGTGTGTTTTTGTTACAGCCATCTTAATGAGTGTGAAGTGTTACTTGATTTACATTTCCGTAACAACTACTACGTTGTTAGTAATCTTGTCCTCATTGTTGCAATCATTGTAGTACCAGCAGTCTTAGTGTTTATAGCCTTGTTATCTGTTCTTGTGTGGAAAAAAAGAAAAAATCTAATTTTTTCACATCTTTTGGCAGTTTACAAGGCATTGTCACGTCTGTTATCTCCTTTCATTCCTGTGAAAACATTGTGAAATAGGGTAGAGATTATCTTTCAGTTTATTAATGAAGAAACTGACCATATTGGAAGGATTTGTTCTAATCATACAACTGATAAATAGAGTAGTTCTCCTCTGAACCTATGCCTTTCGCTTCTCATCCCCTCCTCTGTTGTCTACATCATGTTACCATGTTGAGGAATTTCAGAGTTCATATTCAAGAAGACTCAGACTTTTACTTTGCATTACAGTTGTAGACCAGCAGGTTACAAGTTTATGATCTATGACTGTATTTAATATTAGCTGCCATGTATTGATAGTTTTTTCCATGCAGTTTTACTAGCTCCACAACTTTCCCTTATATTTGGATAAATCTCTTCCAGACCTTTCCAGCTCTCCCCCAGGGCCTTATGGTCAAGAAATGTATGTGTTTCGATCTGAGGAGAGATTCAAATCCCCACCCATCCTACCTCCTCACCTTCTTCAAGTTATTCTTAACAAGGACACTAATATTTCTGTGAGTACTCTGAGAGAATTGCTGCAGCATCTGGGGGTTATTAGGACCATTGGAGCCAAAGTTAGTAATACTAGAGGTCGGGGTTATTACAAAGCAATGTCGAGAATATAAATAATATACATTTCGATAGCATTACAGGTTCCTTTTTCTAGGGTCGAGTTGTTACTTTTCCAGGTACTAATACCAAAATTCATAGTTATCTTCTGGTCCTAATGAATTAGACTCAGAGCCATGGATTGCTAGAGCCAATTTCTGGGACTTCCAGTCCAACACAAGATAAGACATACGTACCATTTGGGGATATACAAAGGGAGTATTTGGGTTGGTTTTTGGTTTCTTTTTTCCATATAATTTACATCTTTAGTCAATCCACTTGATTCCCACTAAGATTATTTTGTCTCTTAACACAAATCTTCTATATGTGTTGTGGGCAAGATTTTTGTTTTAGTGCTATTAAAGGAGATAAATAGATGCTAAGGCTTAGAGTTTCTGTCCTGGACTCAGAATTTTCCTAATTCTCTGTAATGAGAACATAAAAATTGATATGTACTAGGATGAGTGTATTATTTAAAAAAAATACACATTCTAGTTTAGCATTTCTCAACAGTTCCAAAGAGCTCTAAGGAAGAGTAAACTGTTTCAATCAAAACTGTGCACTTAACTCCATTTAGTGATTTTTTTATTTCTCTCTTAGTGTGACCCAGCCTTGCTTCCTGAGCCCAATCATGTTATGCTGAACCATCTCTATGCATTATCCATTAAGGTAAGTGGTGGGCCTGCCTCTTTCCCAAAATGGGAGGACCGGGGTAACGTTTTCTCCAGTGCTTACTTCCCCTGCTACCTCACTGACGCTAAAGCTTGGTGTAAGGTCAAATTATAGGAGATGAACTTGCTTTTTTTTTAACTGGTAGGTGGGTTTTTTGTTTGTTTGTATTTAATCTTAGTCTCCATCCCTATGTTCTGGCTAGCTGAATTGCCCTATGATTGAATGAACTTGTTCACTTCCTGGTTTCTTTCTGGATAGCTGTACCTTTTGTACCACCTACTTCATTAGATTGGAGTTCACAGCACTAGGATTTCATTTGCAGGCAAAACAAGTTGATCTTCCAGGTCAGAGAATGCTTGGATGTGATTAAGGCTTTTGCTTTTTAAAGGTGGATGTGAGCTGCTCTTGAGTGCTGCATCTCTCCACTACACCAGGTGAAGGAGGAGTGTGACCAGATTTGCTCTGTCCCCTCCAATTCTAGAGTCCTTAGCTTCTCTGCTGTGTTAGAGTCTGGGTTGAAAATACCTTTTCAGTCTTGTCATGTCTTTGTGGTTTGGCTATTGGAATGGAGTTTTATATGGCTCCGTAGTTATCAGACTAGGCTGACCCTTGTCAGAATCACCTGGGGAAATTTGTAAAAATACAGTTCCAAAGCCTACAGTCCCAGAGATTCTGAACAAGTCATCTAGGATGGACCCCCAGTACTTGTTTTTTTAGGCTGCTTTTATTTCTTAGATGTGCAGCCAGATTAGGGAAATCACTGATACAGCTACCTTTAATAGATTATGTGGTACTTTTCAAATATATATTATTGAATTTAAATTTTATAATAACCTTGTGAGGTAAGTATTATTTTTAACCCCTGTTTTATAGATAAAGAAACTAAGGCTCAGAGAAGGTCATAATACCAGTAAGTACCAGAGAGAGGACTCAGGTCCTCCTGTCCTCACTCCACGTTCTTTCCTAGAGATCTCTGTGCCAGGTCTTTCCAAGGTTTTTCTCTCCTCTGCTCTTCATTTCTGACCGTTCCTGGAGCCAATTTTTTTTTTACCTTCCTAGCGTCTGTCATATTTAGGCTGTGATCAGCATACTCTGGACACAGAATGTTAATCTGAGCAGCATTCATTGTAGATAACTCAGTGTATGGGAAATTGGGAAGATGGATTGGTTTCTCAGTTGGATTTGCTTGGGTTCTTTGAATCAGACTGAATTTTGCCTCCTGTAACTGCTCCTTGACTATCAACTGATGCTCCCGGGCCTACCATCTCCTCCTATGGCATACCCTTGAGCTGTAACACAGCCAGGGAAACAGTACCTCTTACTTGGCACATTGGTTCTAACGCAGATCAGGGTCTTGATTACTGTGATTCAGCTTGCCCTTGACCCACTCCAGGTTCTGTTAGAGTGTTTAGGCTGTGTGAGTTGATCCATTGGATTGAGTGTCTTTTCAAGGAAGATTTTTGGGGTCTACTTTGTTCAAGGATAGAGAGGGATTCCTGAGTCTCCTCTTGATTAGAATGAACTTTTAAAGTTCATCCCTGCATGAAACGGAAATTAGACTTGCTTTGGGGCTTGGAAATGGAAAAAAAATAAAATCACTCCCCTTTCTTCTCACTGCATTTTAGACTTCTCCAAATGAATGTCAGGAGATCTTCCCCTCTGTCACGCTAGTTTTAAGGCCAGTATTCAAATTTGAGGTAGGGAAGGGGGTAAGATGGTAGGAAAGTAATATTTCTTCAGCATCTGCTATGTGTCAGGTACTGTGCCAGAGAGTCTCCTATAACTTTCATGGTTGGTGTTATCCTTTGTCCTAATGAGAAAAAAAGGCTTAGAAGCATCAAGTAGATTATGCAAGGCCACAAATAGAGTAACAGTTGGAGGCAGGATTGGAATTTAAGTTGAATTGAACCAGCCTGTTTATCTGATATCAACTCTCTCTGGTTTTTGTTTGTTTGTTTGTTTTTGTGTTTTTTTTTTTTTTTCCCCAACTCTCTCTGTTAAAAGTGAGTGACTGTGAAGTACTGGTGGCTGGAAGAGCCACCTGTCATCTGAACTAACGAATCAGCTACGTATTTCTTTTTGTCGCAGGATAGTGTGATGGTCCTTAGTGCAACCCATCGCTACAAGAAGAAGTATGTCACTACTCTGCTGTATAAGCCCATCTGAAGGGATCCCTTCCTGCCTCCCAGGATTTAAGAGAAGCATCTCCCTTGCCTTTCTGGACTGGACCAGTCTTACCAAGACTGGAAGGCTAATTTGCTTTGAGGCTGATATGTGTGTTTCAGAGCCTTTGAGTAGGATGCTCTGCTTTTGCATTCGATTGCAGATGGGAGCTTTATGAGTTTATGGAATTTATTTTAAGACAAAAAAGTTATATAAATATATGTGTGTATATGTGTGTATATTATATATATATATGCATATATAATACACACACACACACACATATATGAGAGGAAGGTTAATGGAAGCCTCCTAGCTAGATGTGTTCTCTCTGCTTGTGGGGACTCACCAAAACCAGTTTTGGGGGAGCTCAAGAAAGACCAATTACAGGAAGCTTGTTCCCTAAAATGGATGAAGAGCCAACTCTCAGGATCCTTGTTGGGTAGAGATTCTACCACTGCTACCTTGGCTTTCCAAGGGATGGGCTTGTGCCAGACTTCTGTTCCACTTACAGTTGCCTCCTTGCAGAGGCAGCTTTCCCTTGCATGGGTTCTCTGTATTCCTAGAGTATGTGGCACAATCTGTGCTTTTTATGATACCAGATGCCCCACAGGAACCCTTTCTCATCTCATTTCACGTTCTTACTTTGATAACCTCCCTCAGATCCTATACCTGACCCATCCCTAACACAGAAGTCACTGGCCAGTGACCCCTTTCAAAGGCTATGTGAGACCTGACCTACCACACAGATTGGGGCTACCAGAAAGTCTCCTTTTCAGCCCAGCACAGGCCCAGGCCACTTTGTTACCACTTGTTTTCCCTTCTACTAAAGAAATATGTCTCAGCATTATAAGAAAGGCAGAGGGCAGAAGGTCTACTTTCTTAGTTTAGTGCCACAGCTTAGGCTGTCTTGACACATTCCCAGAGGTTAGTCCCACCTGGCCTGGCCCTGCTTCCGTATTTTCTTTTGCGGAGCAGACAGCTTCGAAGGTGGGAGTGGAACCAGGGAACACTTTAATGTCTTTTATCTTTGGGAGATTTTTATGTGCCTACATTTTTCTTTAGTTAAAAAAATGCCTCTTCATGATTCTTAAGACACTGAATAGGAAAATTTTAGGCTCTTGATAAATGGTTCCCAAGATTCTTCAACAGGAGAGAAGTAGTCTAGCCCTCTGTAGGCTTACATTAGTGTGGCCAGCCCTGTGCATATCACTAAACAGTGTTTTAGAAACAAATTCGGGTTCCTTTGGTGCACCTAAAAATTTTCTTCAACTTAGACTTAGTAGGCCAAGAAGCAAGAAGATACCCCTGGGGTTCCTAACCATGAGTAGTATTGCTTCCCTGCACCAAGTACAAACAGGACCGTTTTGTTTTTCTCTTTTTTTAAAGTGTTTGATGAAGAAGTGGGGTCAATGATTCTCATTTGTGGAATGAAAAGTAGCTATCCAATCCACTCATAGGGTTCAGAGAGAAAACATTTTTTTTTTTTTTTCAAGTGTCTGTGGCTCTTCCATTAAGGATAAGTGCAAGTCAAAACATTCAACACTGAAGGAGGCCAAACTTGATGCTAGATGCACACTGAAAGGGTACCCATTGGTCAGTTTAGCTACCTCCTTTCTTTCTTGTTCAAAGCTGATGACACAGCTATCTTTGGGTGTGTAGGCCTTAGATCCTGGGAGCGAGGCAGTGGAACATGGGGTTGTTTTGCTGGGAATGCAAATTTCTAAGTGCTTTGGTGGTTACTTTCTGAGAGTAAATACTTGAACTTTAAAACTTTGAGCTTTAGCTACTTGAGGCCCCTTACTGCAGCAAAACACTTTTGTGGGAAACCGTTTATGGTCCCAACCACTTTTTGAGTGGTCTTTCATTTAAAAAATCCAGGCCAAATCCTATTATAACCAGCTCTCAAGATCTGCACTGTCTACAGTTATACTGTTGTTGTTTTTTTTTTCTACTACCCATTAGATAAGTGGAGCATATGGGAGGATTCAAAGCCTTGGTTGTTACTTGGAGGGTTTTATCACGCTATTTCTTGTCAGCAGTATTGAAGTGTAATTGCCTGTGTGTTTGTGTATTAACTTTTTTACACAGATGTCTCAGTAGAGTGGGGCAGGAAAAGAGATTCCTTCAGTGTCTCAGGCCAGCAGCTACCGTGAACTGGCTCTGGCTCCAGTCACTGGTGCTGGTGGCCTTCAAACCTTCCTAATCTGGATATGTGCAGAAAGTGTCAGTTTCCTAAGTTCTTTGGTAATCTCCCAGCCAAGTGTGAAATGAGAGCCCACCAGCTGGTGTGGAAGAGGATAGGCAAGGGGGTCTGACGCCTCCTTTAGCACCGCTCCTTCGCCACACTCCTGATACACCCCTTGGGCCTGATAAGCCTCTTAAACACAGTTTGGCCCCCGAGAAACTGCTCTAGAAGGTAGAGAGGGAAGGAGGAAGGTAGCCCAGAGTACAACCTATTTATTCTTCTGTGTTGGTTAAAGGGGCAGTTTATTTTCTAAAGAAGAGAGCTTGGCAGATTTTGAAAATGAAAAAAGGCAGAAAAAAACCCCACCTTTTTAGCTTTTAAAAAACATGTTGTTTTTGTTTTTGTTTGTTGTTCTTTTTTCCTATAGGAGTTTCACAGAGTCAAAGTTTGAAAATCACTCTTCAGGAGTGCTAATCCTTCAAAAAATACATCATGATTTGGGGGTTGTGAGGAAAAGGAAGAGTGACTGAGCTAAGGATCCTGGAAAGTTAAAAGGCTTAAGTAGCTCAGAACTCAAAATAGCCTTTTTCTTGTGGTTAATTAAATGAAACATAACATACCGGTATCCTTTGGATCTCATTGTGCAAAACCTACTTATAAACATACCTTTGTCTCTTGTTCCTTTTGTCTACCCTTTCTTTTATATTCTGCTTTACCTTCACTTGTCAAGCTGACTTTTTACCAGAGCTTTAGGTCAAATATTACCTAAAACAAATGTTTCGTCATCCTGCTGGTCTGGTCATGGTTAAAGCTCAAATTAAGCTTAGAGTTGAGGGGCACCTGGGTGGCTCATTGGGTTAAAGCCTCTGCCTTGGGCTCAGGTCATGATCCCAGGGTCCTGGGATCAAGCCCCGAATCCAGCTCTCTGCTCAGCAGGGAGTCTGCTTCCTCCTCTCTCTCTGCCTGCTTCTCTGTGATCTCTGTCAAAGAAGTAAATAAAATCTTTAAAAAAAAAAAAAGCTTAAGAGTTGAATGGGATTTGGTCACTGTAGGTAGCACCCCTATGAGCATGCCTGGCCTCAAGTGTATTGGCTTTTTTTTTTTTTTTTTAAACAATGCTTATATGGTAGAGAAACCCTATAAAAGAATAGTCCAAGAGGAGATTCTGAGAGGATCATACTAATCCCAGGCCTCCAATTCTTGTCTCTCGTAGACCTAATGGATCTGAGATAAAACCTTTGCAAAGTGTTATTACTCTGTGTATGCTGCTAAAATGAAGTTAAGTTTGGAAAGAAGTGTTACCTCCAGACTCTGCTTGTATTAATCTGAGTAGAAATGAAGGAGACATACTAATGATAGAATCCCCTGCTTCTAAATGGGGAAATAGGGCTTTTAAAATTTTAACCTCAACTAAAAATGATATGCAATCGTCTATGTTGTGTGTGTTTGAAAAATATTCTATTCTCAGAGATTTCTAAGTTCTCAACGTGATAATGACTTGGGGCATAGGCTATAAGCAGATACATAATTTGTTCACACATTATTCTGACACATCCTTAAAACCAAGTCCTTGCTGTCTTCTACCAGGGACTGATAGCTCCAGTTATAGATAGAGCACCTGGGAGGGCTAGGGATTAGGAAGTCTCTGGATCCTAGGCATTTATTTTTCCTTAAGGACCCACCATACTGGAAGATTGAAGGGCTATCACTTCTGCAGTGATCCTAGACCTCTGGAGTAAAAAGGCCAATCTATTTTTCAAACTATAAGAAGAAAGAAAGAAGTCTCAAGAGTCTGTTACTTATGAAATCCAATTCTTAACAATGGAATCCCTGTAGGATTCAAATGTGGACTTTGTCTTGATTTGCTTTTCTCTATTGTGCTTTGAAGTGATTAAGTTTCATTAAAAATTAAATTTTTTATTAGTTCCAATGTTAGTTGGAGTTGAATTAATTGCATTGGAACACAGTGCTTTTGCAGTAAGATTGCTGTGAAACCACTGGATTTTGTAGTCAAGTTAAGTGGTCAAGGGATAACTACCTACCATAAGTATTGTATTATGTATTTGATCATGTTCTTTTCTGTTCCCATCCAAAGAACACTTAACCGTACCTAGGTTGTGGTTTTAAAACAGCCAAAGCTCACTGATGTCCATTAGGCCTAATCTGCAGGGTGGGCCTCATAGGTGAGACTTGTTTGAATTTTGGTAAATTGAAGGATGCTGGTGGTTATTTCACTGGAGCATTTTGAATGAGTGCAGCTCTGTCATAAAGGGGGAGTAAGACTATAGTTTGGAAGGGAATTAAATATGTGATTCCTCCTTTAAATGGTGCCTTTTGTAACCTTTAGTGCTGAGGTACAGGGCTGCTTTTCAGCATACAAGAATTGGCATACAAGAATGGGTTTCAAATCTTTTCCCCAAATGTCATTTGTCACTGGACTTTGACATGTCTGAAAATTATGTGATGTAACACATACAGAAATGTGAGGTTTTCCCCAGAAAATTGTTGAATAAAAGTATTATACAATAATATTTGAGTTCTTCATTGGTCACTGGTTATATTATAAAGATCCATCTGCTTTGGTGATCTCAGAACATAAAGAATGCAAACTGCCACACAAACACATTTGAATAAAGAGAAGTCATAGGTGTGGACAAAAGTGGTGTCATCCAACCATCTGCCAATTTTCCTCTTTTCCAGGCTAACCCATCATTAACTAGAGGAATGTGAATTCAGGGATTTGAAATTTGGCACATTCTATAAAGCTGTATACTTAGCTATTTTCCTCTGCTGGATTTGCTGAGGCCCTAGACTAAGGGTTTTCACCTGTGTGTACATTCATATCACCTACGCAGGTCCTATGAAAATACTGGTGCCCCATCTATTTACCTCCATCCCTAATTAAATGGAAATCTCTGGTATGTGATCGAGGCATCTGTACTAGAGTCCCCAGATGATTCTAATGCACATCCAAAGATGAAGATCCGACTTATTCTTACTCTCAGACAGATACTTCGTTATATATGAAAGTGGATTGTGTGCTTCATTCTGACAGCAAATCACTCTTCTCAAATGGCTTTGTTCGTGATGGTAACAGGATAATTTTTGTCTTCCATCCCTTTATTTCATAGGATATTTACATAGCTGACCTCTAGACTTTGCCTAAAACAACAGACTCCCCTATATTTGCCACTCTACAGTGTCTAAAGTGAGTTAAATTTCCTTACGGGAGATAAGAGAATGACACGGGGGGTGACTACAGGGTGAAAACAGTAGGGGAGGTGATCAGTGAAGTGTGAAGGGGTGAAGTCGGGCAGGTGATGAAGATGAGTGATTGCAGGCAGAAGAAACGTTCACTTTAACCCCCAGGAGCAGGTCAAGAGACTGACTGCCAACAAGCAAAATGTCAGATGTGATGCGGACTCAGCCTCTGACCAAATGCTCTCCCAAACATCATGCACCATGATCTCTAAAACAGCATGGCACCAGATTTCTGTCAAGGCCCAAACTTGCACTGGTGTGTGGTTCCTAAAGCATTTCTTTCTGGCCCACCTGGTTTGGGGTCTTGTATTCTGACCCTCATCCTCTGCACCGACACAATACACATTGCTCAAAGACCTCATAAATCTCTCCGCTTCCCGTCCCCCGACCCCTGCCACTGGCTTACATGGCCAGTGTTCATCCACAGCACATATGCAAATCTGGAGTCCTTTCTCTCCCTAAACCCATTCTTTGGCTCCAGGGCAGTTACACTGGCTGAAGATGAATTTCTCCATGCTCTCCTACCATTGGAATTCTTCAGGCATTCGGTTGTGCTCTGAAGGAGGCTTCTGTCTTGAGAGTTTTCTCTTTTCACTGACTGCCTACAGAGGAGGGCAAGGTTGTCAGAGGTCAGAAAACCTAAGGTTCATATGATGTAGGATATGTTTAAACCAAAAGTAGGTTTTCACAAACTCCTTTACTACTTCTGAACTAGATTCCCTTCACTACAGCCTCCAAAGCCCACCTGCTAGTGATAGATTATGATAAGAACATCAGGCAAGAATACCGAGCACCTGAAAGAGCCACCAAGATTACTGCAGACCTGTGTACCCGATTCTTGGGGAAAGTCTTAACCCCAAGCTGACTGAGTCCTCAAAACTATGACCTGTACCCTAGCTTAGTTCATGTTTTCAAGGATCTTTGTTATAGATTACAATAGTTCTGGGTCACAATTAGAAATCAGATCTTGCAATAGGGATTGGGATGGGTGTTGCATTCAGTTGGATCTCAGAAAGCATTTTATGGAGCCAACCTGAAGATGGTAATTCCTTTATTTCCCCAGTTAGAAGATTTGGTTCAGAGGTCCTCTAGAAGAGTGACTTAGAGTTAGTATATCTGCAGACAGAGAAGAGGACTTTGACAATCCAAGGATCTACCAGATAAAGAGCCAGTCTGAGCTCAGAATTTTCAGCTATTATAGAGAACTCTAGCAGCAACGGGGGCTAAATGAAATAGGGTAGAACTCTCTAAGTGAACTGAGATCACTAGTCTTATTCCCTGTAGCCATTTGCTGATTCTGGGCATGGACTGAAGACAGCTTTGTCCAGGCAGAAGGTATCTTGAGGGGGTAAAGTAAAACCAACAAAGCTCTTGGTGGCACATGATGATAAAGGAAGGACTTAAAAACTTGAGGGGCTTCAGATGCATGGTTAGTTTTCTTTGGAGAAAACGAACCAAGTTCTGAGATCTGAACTTGCATGGAATGCTTAAGAGCTAGCACAAAAGGCTTATAAAAGGTGGAGAGAAATCTCCCAAAGTCTGATGATGCTGAGGTGACAAAGACAAATTATAGCAAGGGGGCTCTACTGGAGCACATGGTCCCAAGACACTTGTCACGCATTGGAGTGATGTGGGGGTGGGACACAAAAGAACTGTATTAAAAATTCTTAAAGGAAAATATTTAAAGGAAAATTCCTCAGCTTTGGAGACCATTTGACTTCCAAATAACTGCATATGAAAACAAAACTGAAGACTATCTATAGGAGTATGAGGCTCTTGGGTGGCTCAGTCACTTAAGCCTCTGCCTTCACCTCAGGTCATGATCTCATGAGCTCAGGGTCCTGGGACCCAGCCCCATGTGGGGCCCCCTGTTCAACAGGGAGTCTACTTCTCTCTCTCCCCCTGCCCCCTCACCACTCATACATGCTCTTGTGCACACTAGCTCTGTCTCAAGTAAATAAAAATCTTTAGGAAAGAAAAAAGAATACCTCTAGGAATACAAAAGTATGCAGTTATCAACAAGGTGAACAGTCACAATATTTGATATCCAATCAAAAATTACCAGGAAATTTTTTTTCTTGTCAAAATGAAATAACAGGGATTAGATTTACCCTCCAACCTAAAACAACTAACCATCCAGACAAAATATATGAAACAATGGTTTTCAGGGAAACCAAACAGTAAAGGACAGTGATCCCTGAATTACAGGAGACAAATGAAGTAAGCCCTTTCGTTGACTAAGCTGCCTTCCTTGAGAATTTCCAGCCTGGTGAACTGCCTCAGTTGAGGACACAGCTAAGAGTCTTCAGAATCCAACACTGCTGGAAGCACATAATGGAGTATTAAGGAGGAGAGAGAGCTACACACAGATAGAGCTTAACTGGCAGCAGAGGGTTCCCTCGCATGTTCAGCAGAGCATTGATCAATGCATGTGAGAAAAGACACTTTCTGGGTCTAGAAAAAGAGCCACCAGAAAGAATAAAAAGAAAATACCCAGACTTCACACGGGGCCAGAAGAACTCTCTGTTCCTACCAGCCTGGTAAATCCCATAATTCATAGAATAATGAGTACAGTATTCAGAGGAGTCTTGCCTTAGTTGTGGGGAACAATTACCCCTAAACAAAATGTTTGTGGTAGGCAGAATAATGGCCCTTCAAAGATGTCTATGTCCTAATTCCCAGAGTCTATGAATATGTTGATTATATGCCAAAAGGGAACTAAGAGAGCAGATTGAATTAAGGTTGCTACTCATTGACCCTAAGATGTGGGGTTAAGTCTGGATTATTAAGGTGGGTGGAACCAATCAAATAAGTGCTACAGAGTGATACAGTGTGAAAAGGACTTGACCTGTTCTTGCCTCTTTTGAAGAGGGAAAAAGACCATAAACCAAGGAATGTGGATAGCCTTTAAGAACTAGAAGAGAGGGACGCCTGGGTGGCTCAGTGGGTTAAGCCTTTGCCTTCAGATCAGGTCATGATCTCAGGGTCCTGGGATCGAGTCCCGCATCGGGCTCTCTGCTCGGAAGCAGGGAGCCTGCTTTCCCCTCTGTCTCTCTGCCTGCCTCTCTGCTTACTTGTCATCCCTCTCTCTCTCTGTCAAATAAATAAGTAAAAAAATCTTTAAAAAAAAAAAAAAAGAACTAGAAGAGAAAAGGAATTTCTCCTATCGAGACTCCAGAAAAAAGAAAAAGAAAAAGAATAAAGAAAACCTAGACATCTTTATTTTAGCCCAGTGAGGCTCATTTTGGACTTATGAACTGAACTGTAAACTAATAAATTTGTGTGTGTGTGTGTGTTTTTTTCCCAAGATTTTATTTATTTAATTGAGAGAAACAGAATGAGAGAGAGAGAAAGAGCTTGAGAGAGGAGAAGCTCAGAGGAAGAAGCAGACTTCCTGCTAAGCAGGGAGCTAGGACTCAATCCCGGGACTGCAAGGTCATAACCTGAGCCAAAGGCAGTTGCTTAACCAACTGAGCCAGCCAGGCACCCAAATTTGTGTTGTTTTAAGACACTAAGTTTGTTGTAATTTCTCATAGCAAGGATAGGAAACTAATACAACACTGCTATTGTCTCGCCTAACACCTCAAACACAAAAGCCATTGGATCAAACTGTTTCCAAGTAATGTAACTGCATCCCATAACAAAGCTAAAGAACATAGACAAATAAATAAATATCCTATACCAATCAAGATAAAATTTAAAATGTCTTGCAACCAGTTAAAAATATATATAAGCTATTTAGAGCAACAGGACGATCAAAGTATAATGAGAAAAAAACAATCCTGGTTTCAGAGGGGAGGGTAGTTCGGGGGTGGGGATAGCCGGGTGATGGGTATTAAGGAGGGCACGTCTCAGGGCCCCTAGGTCACTCATTCAGTTAAGCATCTGTCTTCAGCTCAGGTCATGATCCCAGGGCCCTGGGATGGAGCCCCACATCAGGCTTTGTGCTCAGTGAGGGAGCCTGCTTCTCCCTCTCCCTCTGCCTGCAGCTCTGCTTACTTGTGCTGTCTCTCTCTCTGTCAAATTAATTAACTAATTAACTAAATCTTAAAAGAAAAAAAAAAAAACAGAAGGCACGTCTTGTGATGCGCATTGGGTGTTGTTATATGCAACTAATGAATCATTGAATACTACATCAGAAACTAATGATGTACTGTATGGTGGCTAACTTAACATAATAAAAATAAATAGATAAATAAACAATTAAAATTGACTCAGAATTGACACAAGAGGTTAGAAATAGCAGACGATGAACAGTGGAATAATTATTATAACTTTATATCCCATATGTTCAAAGATCTAGTGAAAAGACAACATTTTTTTTAAAGTTTTATTTATTTTTTTAGAGAGAGAGCATGTAAGAGTGTGTGGAAAGGCAGAGGCAGAGAATCTCAAGCAGATTTCTCACTGAGCACAGAGCCCAATGCTGGGATCATGATCTGAGCTGAAATTAAGAGTTGGATGCTTAACCGACTGAGCCACCCAGGCACCCCTGAACTGTAGGAGGCCACGATAAGGCTTGAGACAAGGACCAAACCAGGCCCTAACTTGTGCCTCCTTTAAAGGCTGAATAGCCAAACAAAAGGCTTAGATCGATAAAGTCAAGTAGCACCGAGAAAGGGTCTGTGCCATGTGTTGTGCGCTCGCCTACGTGACTTCCCTCACTTGCTAGTCAGATAGAGACGATTTGGTCGGGGTCATGAATTCTTGGCTGGTCCCTGCTGTCCTTGCACAGGCCATAAACTACACCATTGTAAAATTGTGCTATGCTTACATAAACTGTCTTGAGTGGCCTTGAAGTCAGTACATCTGGCACTAGAAGGTCTGCTATTGGTGCTTGGGAAATAGATAATGGGAAAGCTTGAAGGGTTTTCTGTGCATGTTGCAAACTCTTTAGTAATCAGCTAAAAATAGATACTTTCTTATGGTTGTTTCTGTTAGCTATATAATACCTCACAGCCTTGAATAAAATCGGCACTATTGGACATCCTCCTTGGTGCGCCTCCTGCCTCCATCTCTTTGTGTCTTAATTTCTTTTCACCATTCTCTCTCTTACCCTCACGTTCCTGATCGATTTGTCGCACCAGCCGCGACACTGAACATTTTATGTAGAGACATATCAGATATGATATTGAACTTTAGAGATGAAAACTAAAAATCATGAAAGGAAAAACATGCTGGATGGAATAAGCACTAGTTCATACACTACAAAAGAAAGATCAAACCCAAAGACATAAAAGTAGAAACTACATGAAATAAAGCAGGATAGAAAAAGACTTGTGAAAATGAAGAGCACATCAGTGAATTATGGAAAAACTTTAAGTGACATAATAATTAGAGTACCCAAAAGATGTAATAGGAAGAGGAACAGAACAAATATTTGAAGAAATAGTGACAATTTTCTCTAAATTTGATGAAAATCATAAAGCCACAGATCTAAATAGCTCAATAAACCCAAACATAAAAAATATTTAAAAAAAAAAACCACTAAGCTAAGGCAAATCATAATCACATCTTTCAACACCTTTTAAAAGAGAAAAGTGTAAAAAATAAGGGGGGAAATCTAGTTATATAGAGAGGAACAAAGATAAGGATGCAGCAGATTTGTCATCAGAAATAATGCAATTTAGAACACAGTGGAAGAACATCTTCAAAGTACTAAAATAAAAAAAAATCCTATCACCTTGAACTATTTACCCAGTGAAAATATGTTTCAAAAAATGAAGATGAAATAAGGACTTCTTCTTACAGTAAAAAGCTGAAAAGAGTGACTTCCTCCTGGGAAGACAGTAAACCATACTATTTCCTATTCTTCCCTCTAAGTACAACTAAAACCCTGGACATTATATATAAGACAAACATAAGACACTGAAAGATAGAAAAAGGCAGGTTGACTAGGGACCTCAGGATGCAAGGAATGACTCAGTGATGAGCTCCCTGATCCCTCTAATCCATGGACCAGCAAAGGGGCAACCTAGCAAGACACAGAGGCCATGCAGAGACCAGTAAAGAGGCCCTCCTAACCCTCCCAGCCTGGGGGTGTAGGGTTTCAGGGGGACATAGTGGAGAGCTAGAATTCCCATCCCTGCTGAATTAACATGGAGCCTTCTCCTGGGTGTCAGTAAGGCTGAATGGGGAACCTGGACTTCTATCCCACCAGTACCCTAACCTCAACACCATCAGAGGAAGCTAGTGAAAATAGATTTAAGTAAGATCCAGAGTCTCATGACATAATGCCCAAATTGTCTAGGTTTCAAGCAAAAGTTACCTGTCACACCAAGACCAGGTAGAGTTCGACTTGAATAAGAACAAAACAACTAGTATACGAGAACAACAAATTGAAACAGATGTTAGAATTATCTGACAAGGACTTTAAAGCAGTCGTCATAAGCACACTTCAATGAGCAACTACTAACATACTCAAAACAAATGAAGTAAGAAGTCCCATCAAAGAAATAGAAAATCTCAGTAAAGAATAAAAGATATAAAGAAACAAATGGAAATTTTAGAACTGAGAAATACAATAACTAAAATAAAATCTCAGTAGACTGACTCAACAGAATGGAGGAAACAGAGGAAGAATCAATGAAATGGAAGATATAACAATAGAATTTAGGACGAACAATAGAGAGAAAATAAACTAAGAAGAAATTATCAGAGCTTCAAAGAACGGTGGCTTTGTAAACAAAAAATCTAGTATGCCTATTATCAGAGTCTCAGGAGAGACGCGTGTGGGGCTTAAAAAAGTACTCAGAGGAATAATGGCTGAAAACTTCCCAAATTTGGCAAAATCTTAAATCTGCAGCTTCCAGAAGGTGATCAAACCCTAAACAGGATAAACCCAAAGAAATACCCAAAACTCATCATAATCAAACTTCTGCAACTAAAGGAAAAAAAAACAAAAAACAAAAAACAAAACACTTGAAACCAGTGAAAGAAATGACACTTTCCTAGAGAAGAAACAATGTGAATGACAAAAGACTTATCAAAACCAGGGAGGCCAGAAGAGGTGGCATAATAACATTTTGCATGTGCTGAGAGAACTCATTCTAGAAGCGCATTTCCAGTGAAAATAATACTACATTTCACAAAGTTTTGTATTACTGAATCATATGGTATTTCTATTTTTAATCTTTTAGAGAATCTCCTTACTATTTTCCACAGGGGCTGTACCAATTTATGTTACCACAGAAAGCTCCTGAGAAATCTCTTTTCTTCATATCCTTGTCAATACTTGCCTTTTTGGGGGATGCCTGGGTGGCTCAGTTGGTTAAGCAGCTGCCTTCAGCTTGGGTCATGATCCCAGCGTCTTGGGATCAAGTCCCACATTGGGTTCCTTGCTTGGTAGGGAGCCTGCTTCTCCCTCTGCCTCTATCTCTCCCTCTCTAACAAATAAATAAAATCTTAAAAAAAAAAAAAAAAAACTTGTCTTTTTGATTTTAGCCATTCTGACAAGTATCATGTAATATTTCACTGTGGTTTTAATTTGCATCTCCCTGACGTTTCTTGCACTTTTAATCTATATGTGCCTTTTATTTAAGTGGGTTTCTAATAATTTTAAAAAAACAGCATGTTTAAAAAATTTTTTTAAAAATGTATATGGAAATGCAAAGGACCTAGAATAGCTGAATCAACTTTGAAAAAAAAAAAAAGTTGGAGGATTAACACTATCTGATTTCAAGACTTATAAAACTACAGTGATCAAAACAGCATGGAATTGGTCTAAAAATAGATGAATAGATCCATAAAACATAATAAAGAGTTTAGAAATTGGTCCACACATGGGGCTCCTGGGTGGCTCAGTGGGTTAAGCCTCTGCCTTCGGCTCGGGTCATGATCCCAGGGTCCTGGGATCAAGCCCCGCATCGGGCTCTCTGCGCTGCAGGGAGCCTGCTTCCTCCTCTCTCTCTGCCTACTTGTGATCTCTGTCAGATAAATAAAGAAAAAATCTTAAAAAAAAAAAAAATTGGTCCACACATCAGTTGATTTTCAACAAAGGTGTCAAGGTAATTAGGGGAAAGGATGATCCATTCAACAAATGGTACCGAAACATTTAAGCAACCATATGGAAAACAAAATGAAAGAAAACAACCCCCCCAAAATACCTTACACCATTACAAAAATTAACTTGAGAACTTTCATAGACTTAATTATGCTAGAAGTATAAAATTTCTAAAAAAAAAAAAAATACATAGGAAATCTTAATTACTTTGGGTTTGGTAAAGATTTCTTAAATATGACATAAAAACACAAACAATAAAAGAAAAAATCAACAAATTAGACTTTACAAAATTTAAACCTTTTCCTCCTAAGAGGATATTTTTATGAAAATAAAGGACAAGTCACAGACTGGGAAAAATATTTGCCAAATATGTATTTGACAAAGTTCTTGTATATACAAAGAGCTCCTGCAACTAAATAATAAGAATATAAATGGGGGAGCTGGGTATCTCAATCAGTTGAGCATCCAACTCTTCATTTTGGCTCAAGTCATGATCCCAGGGTCATGGGCTCTGTGCTCAGCATGGAGACTGCTGGAGAGTCTCTCTTTCCCTCTGCCCTACCCCTGGTCACTCACATTCTCTCTCTCTCCCTCTCAAATAAATAAATCTTTTAAAAAAATAATGTAAATAACACCAAAAAAAAGGGCAAAACATTTGAACAAATGCCTCACCGAAAAAAGTACGTTAATGGGAAATAAGCATGTGGAAAGATGCTAAATATCATTAAGTCATTAAGAAAATGGAAATTTAAACCATAATGACATACCAGTAAGTGCCCACTAGAAAGGCTGAAATTTTAAAAACCTGACCATATCAAGTGCTGATGAGGATGTGGAGCAATGAGAACTCTTACATACTGCTAGTGGAAATGTAATAGGTACAGGTACTTTGGAAAACAGTTTGGTTATTTCTTTAAAATTTCAACTGTTATATGAGCCAGCTATTCCACACCTATTTACTCAAGATAAATGAAAGCATATATTCACACAAAAACTTATACACAGCAACGTTTTTGGTAACAGCTACAAACAGAAAAATGTCAAATGTCCCTCAACAAGTAAATGAATTAAAATGCTGTTGCATATCCATACAATGAAATACTACTCAGCAATAAAAAGAACAACTTTTGACACATACAGGTATTAATCAGGATTCTCCAGAAAGAAAGAACCAATAGGAAATATAAATGTAAACGTGTATGTGTGTGTGTGTGTGTGTGTGTGTACAAACACATTTACATAAAATGAGAATTGGCTCATGTGGCTTTGAAGGCCAAGAAGTGCTATAGTCTGCCCTCTGCATGTTGGAGAACCAAGCCAGGAAAGCCAGTGATACAATTCAGTCCAAGTCCAAATGCCCAAGAACCAGGAGCTCCAATGCCTGAGGACAGGAAAAGATGGATGTTCTAGCCCAGGAAAACAGAGTGAGTTCTTCCTTCTTTTGCCTTTTTGTTCCATTTGGGCCATCCAAAGATTGGATGCTGCCCACCCCCATTGGTGAGGGTGGATGTCTTTACTCAGTCTACTGAATCAAATGCTAAGCTCTTCATAAAGACCCTCACAGACACACACAAAAATAATGTTTTGTCAGCTATTCAGGCATTCCTTAGCCCAGGCAAGTTGACACATAAAATTAACCACCACAACATAACATGCTTAAGTCTCCAAATCATTATGTTGAGCAAAAGAAGTCAAACAGAAAAAGAGCGGATGTATGATCCAGAAATCATATCAATGATTACCTGGGGGAGAAGGTGTAATCGGTAGAGACAGGAGGGAGGGAGAGAGGTTACAAAAGAGCAAGAGGAAACTTTGGAGGAAGATAGTTATATTCATTATCCTGATTGTGGTAATGCTTCACAAACAAATATACATATGGCAAAACATCAAGCATGTGCTTTAAATACATGCAGTTAATTATGTCAGTTATACTCAATAAAGCAGAAAAAAGTGAAAAAGTAAAGAAATGATAGTGCAATGAATGTTTTTAGACAAACAGAAACTGAAGAAATTCAACACCAGCACAGGATGTTACAAATATATTAAAAGTAATTTTTATGAAAGAATGAAAAGATGAAATCCTCATTGGAAACACAGCAATGTAGAATGGAAAGAAAAATACTGGAAAAGGTTGATACATGTGTATAAAAAATTTAATGACTTCAGGAAGGGACAACAACAGTTTGTCAACAACAATGCAAAAGATAGAAGTAGGTAAAGGGAAGAACAGTTCTCTAAGATTCTAGCAGTATTGTGAAAGTAATCATTTGTATAAAAATATAATAAATTGGGGCACGTGGGGGGCTCAGTTGGTTAAACATTTAATTTTTTATTTTGGCTCAGGTCATGACTTCAGCATCATGGGTTCAAGCCCCTCATTGGGTTCTACATTCAGTGTGGAGTCTGCTTGAGATTCTCCCTCCCTCTCCTGCTCATGCCCTGTCTCTCTTCTCTCAAATAAATAAATAAATCTTTAAAAATATATATATATATATATATATATATACATATATATATAATAAATCAAGTATACATGTTGATATTTCTGAAGTAAGCTCTCAAAGAATGGTAAATGTTAACAAGTTAATAAGAAAATAATGTAATAACAAAAAATATTTATCTATCCCAAAAGAAAGCAAAGAAAGAAGTGAAAGGGGAATGTAAAATAGATGGAATATATAGAAATGAAGTAATAAAGTAGTAGATATAAACCCAGTTATAACAGTCATTACATTCAATTTCAACAAACTAAAATCTTCAAGTAAAATATTAAGATTGGCAGAATAGGTAAGAAAAAAGTCCATCCCTGAGAACACAAAGATTTTTCTTTAATTTGAAAGATCCTCTGTAAGAAAATAACTTCACTTACATGCTCAGGAAGAGATAGAAGAGATAGTATGGAGTATTTGATTTTTCCCAGCAACATTCTCAAGCTCAGAAGCACATACCCTGATCCATTTGGGAAACGGGTGAGTGTCAGATGCAGAGAGTATTAGATTCTGGACTTAGGTGACAGAAAAGGTAATTTTCTTCAGATATCTCGTTTTCCTTCCAGCAGAATAAGGCCATCTCTGTCTAATACTGCTGTTCTCATATACGGGTAGACTCACTTAAAAACACTTCTAAGGCCCTTTAAGTTACACATTGTATAAGGTCACCTCTGTGTCCCCCAGTGTAACTAGAATAGTACTTCGCCCACAGGATCTCAGTAAATGCCTGAATTGAGTCCTAAGTTAGAGTCCCAAGATACCTAGACCAGCAAAGGTGCTATGTTTGGAGAAGCAGGTACAGTAAATAAAAGAACAGAAAGAAGAGTGATTATCACATTCCTTAGAGAGGCAAGGTTGTTGAGTGTCTGTAGAAATCAGTAACCTTGGATTTTGACCTCCGTTTTACCTTACAGTGTCTTATTCCTTTGTATCTCAGGCTTTTAAAAAAACAAAACAAAACAAAACAAACAAACAAACAAACAAAACCTTGTTTAACTGTTATTCATTTCCTTTCATTTTATTTTTATTTTTCATCATGAAAATTTTATCCTTTAATCCCCATCCACTATTTACCCCATCCCCCACCAACCTCCCCTCTGGTAACCATTAGTTTGTTCTCTATACTTCAGAGTCTATGTCTAGGTCTGTCTGTCTGTCTGTCTCTCTCTCTTTTTCCTTTGCTCATTTCTTTTGATTCATAAATTCCACATATGCATGAGATCATATGGTATTCATCTTTCTCTGACTGACTTATTTTGAAAGACTAGCATTATATCCTCTAGCTCCACCCATGTTGTTGCAAAACCCAGCTTTTTCTTTTCTTTTCTTTTAACTGAAAACTGAAGTCTATCTTGGGAAAATTATGAAGATTGCATCTACTTTGATGTTGGGAATATCCGAGTGAAATCTGGAAAGCAGTTAGTTTCTCAGGAAGAAGATACATTATCACTCATCACTGCGGGAATGCTCAAATTACAGGACTTATTAAATATGCCTCTTTTTTCCTCCAGCTGATTGACTAAGGCTTCTGATCTCAGCAGTTTCTGGAGATCCTGGCAGTCCTGTCTGCACTGAGCCAGGCAGGAGTCTGGAGAGGCTGAAATCTGCCCTAGACCCAGAGTCCCTGGCCTGAGACAAGTCATTCAGCTGTTAGAAGAAGCAAGTGCAGAGATTAGGAGAGTCAATAACATCACCCCTCATTGGGCACTTCTTTCAAACTTTGCATTTTTTTTTTCTTCATGTTGCTGTAACAACACTTTGCATGCTATTTGGCAAATAATGGCTCCAAGACAAGGGGTGCCTCAAAAGCTGGGATAATGTCTGTTTTTGTTTTATTTTGAAATAAACCTGGATTTGAATTTTGTATAAATAAAATCTTACATAGCATGTACTTTTTAAAGATGAATAATCTTCCATTGCATGTATATCTCATATTCTGTTTATCTACTCATCCATCAATGGATACTGGGGTTCCTTGCATCTTCTGGCTATTGTCAATATTGCTGCTCTAAACATGGGTGTACAAATATCTAATCTTATAGATGAAAAAACTGACACTTGAAAAGATTAACAAACTTGCTAGAGCTCCCATAGCTTCTTGGTGGTAGAGTTAGCTACCTTTATAAATCCAGGAGCTTCCCAGGTCAGTGTTCTTTGCGCCATGCCACACAGCCTCATATTAGAATGTCAGAACCCTATGAAATAAACAATGTTTTATCACTTTTAAGACAAATAAATCAGAAGATTCTTACCTATAGATCTACTTTGAATGCTTAGTCAGCTTTCAATCCTTAGCTGATTCAATTGGACCCAGGAACACATAAGTAATCATTAACATTCATCAGAATTACAATGTTTTTTGTAACTATCTGTATAATGTTTGGTTGTTGGAAGATAATCTTCATGTAAGTAGGACCTATCTTGTCCCCCTACTACACAAGTCTCCACCACAGAGTCAATAAATATTTGTTGCATAAACAATGATATTATAAACAACTAATTTTTACCAATATTCTTTAATTCTCAGTGTATTCCTCACTCAGTCCTTTACTAGGGCTGGAATGAAGTGATAAAACCATGGACTGGAAAAGGACATTGGATTTGAATACCAGATCCACCATTTACTTAATACAGAATAGTAGACAATTTTTTAATCTCCTCAAGCCTCATTATTTTATTTTACAAAATGGAGAATATAATATTACATATAGAGCTTTTGGATGATTTTGTGTGTCCTTGTGTTTCTGTGTGTGTGTGAGAGAGAGAAAGGGATGAACTTCAATGTCTGAGAAGTCACTCAATCAATGTGAATCCCTCATTCTCCAGCTGGCTGCAAACCTAGGGATCACTGACACCAAAATCACATGCAGAACTTGTTAAGAATCTCTGGGCATAGGGATAAAGCAAAGAAATCCTCATGTTCCCCCACAAATTTCTGAGGTAACTCTTCTATGATGGCTGAAGAAGTAAACAGGTAGTTGAAAATCTGAAGAATTGCCTCCTAGATGATCAGTGAATCTATCTTGACATCAAGGAAAATTGCTTTGAAACATGAAAAAGGGGAAGAGAATAACTAGGGCAGGGTTTCTCAATAAGGCAGAGGAAAAGACAGGTGTTGAAATAATATGCGGATGGAGGAAGGAGAGAAAGAGGTACACGTGTTGTTTGAGGAAGGATATTCATTATTATAATTTTATGTTTAGGAAAAAAAGAACTCACTATGTTCATGACACAGGCTATAGAAAGAAAAGTTCAGTAAGAACTCTTTGACAGGCAGGGCTGTCTATTAGGAAGAGGCTATCTTTTGCATTATCAGAGATTCTGAAAGCAACGGGAAAGATTAAACAAATTGGCACTTCAGGTCAGTAACTCTGGGAAATAAAGAAAATAATCCATAATAATATCTTGATATGGTTCAATTATAGGTTTGAATGTGGGAACAAAGCTCTGGTTTACTTGTCCAAAATATCACATACCTAATTTTATTGAAAGCTTATGCTAGACAAGCGATTTTGTGATGATTCGGGATAAAAGGACTGGGATTAGGAATTGTGACATGAAATAAAATGATCACAAAATTATAATTTCTAATATTCTCTAGAGAAAAAACATGGTACAGGGGAAAGGGATGTCAGCTTTGTGCTCTGAGCATCCAAGATTCTAGCACTATTTCTGCCATAGAATATTGTGTGAATTTGATGAAGTCACTTTACCTCAATTTTCTCCGCTATAAAAAGAGGGTAAGAAGTAGATGACCTTGGGGCGCCTGGGTGGCTCAGTGGGTTAAAACCTCTGCCTTCAGCTCAGGTCATGATCCCAGGGTCTTGGGATCGAGCCCCACATCGGGCTCTCTGCTCAGCGGGGAGCCTGCATCCTCCTTTCTCTCCGCCTGCCTCTCTGCCTACTTGTGATCTCTGCCTGTCAAATAAATAAATAAAATCTTAAAAAAAAAAAAAAAGAAGTAGATGACCTCTAAGTTCCTTTTAACCTAGAATTATCCTGTGGTTTGATGATGTTTAAACAATTCATGTCAGACAGTGAGACAAGGGATGAAGTGGTGATGAGAGTCCCTCCAATGCTGTGTGCCAAGGAAAAGCCATCTTCATAATGGTTTCATTTTCAATATCTGGCCCCTTCGCTGAAAGAACAAATGAATTGTCTCATCCTCTCACCTGGCTGCCTCTAGGTTCTGGACAGACAGCAAAAGTCTCAAAGCCTTAGGATGTCACTTGGGAAGAAATGTGAGCTAAAGCGTTAAAAGGAAGAAAATTCTTGTAACAGTGATCAAAGAGGGACTTGAAGAGTTAATCCATGACTGCTTCTAAGCCTGGAGATGGTATTTGGAAAAAATGTGAACAGGTGATGATTGCAGCTCAAGGTATGGCTTGGCATGGTTTTGACCTTCAGGTGTCAAATTTTCCTGGCAGTCACAGAGATAAGTGAAATGAATCCATGGGAAGATAATAATGATGTTTCACTACAGCCACGTAACCCAATTTTACAAGACCCAACTAATATAAGAAGATCCGGCTACTGCAAGAGAACAGAAAATGGATATTCAAAAAGCCCTAGGAGACAAATACAAGCTGTTCATGATTACCATGAATATATCGAACAATTTTTTGATAACCAAAGAGCATGGCATGAACTTGCAGAACTGTTTATCAATGAACACAACTATGCAAAGAAGACTTTTGTTTAGAGGAGCTCATGGTGACAAATCCACACATTTACCCTGTTGTCAGCAGGACATTGAAGTTAAAAATCTTGACCTTTCAGGGATTTTACATAAGCATTGAAAGTATTCCACAAAAATATGAAAGCTTTGTTTGGGCTTAAGTGTACACAAACCACATTGCTTCTGATCCCAAAGCAAGAATAAAATGGAGGAAAATGACATGAAATATGTTCATTGGGCAGCTAAAAAAATAACAGAGTTGATCAGTGTGAAGGTTGAAATAAGAAGGAAATCAAATACAGATAACCCTTGAGCAACTCAGGGGTTAGGGGCATTGACACACCCCCCCCCACAACACAGTCACAAATTTGCAGATAACCTTTGACTCTCTAATGCTTAACTTCTAATAGCTGACTATTGGCTGGAAAGTCTACCAGTAACATAATCAATTAACACATATTTTGTATGTTAAGTGTATTACATACTGTATTCTTACAATCAAATAAGCAAAAGAAAATAAAATGTTATTAAGAAACTCATAAGAAGGAGAAAATACATTTACATTCCTGTACGTTTTGAAAAAAATTACACATAAGTGGACCCATGCAGTTGAAACCATGGTGTTCAAGGGTCTACTGTACTCTCCTTAAACCACTGAAGATATACTGGAAACATTGTGGCTCAGTAGTTCTTAAAGTTTCAAAAGCTAGTGCTCATTAGATTTTACAACTCTTAGTTAAGTTTACTGGCCTGTAACTTACTAAATGCCTAGTGCTACTTATACTAAATCTGTGCTAAGGAGGCAGTTGTGTGTGTGCACGTGCACATGCCTGTGTGTGGGTGGTATGAGAGAGACAGGATGGGGAGAGGGGCAGAAAGAGAGAGACTCTAAAGGATTTAATGCCATTTTATCTGTGTAGCCCCAAGGATGAATGCTTTTCAAACTGCCTGTTAGCAAGGATGACATAACTTAATATCTTAATGGGTACAAAGTCTCAGGATAATCACTGATCAAATTCATTAATGTTTCTTCATCTCTTTCTCTCTCTCTTTTTTTTTTTTTTTACAATTTTATTTATTTGAGAGAGAATGAGTGAGTGAGTGAGAAAGCGTAAGCAGGGGGAGGGATAGAGAGAGGGAGAAGCAGACTCCCACCTGAGCAGGAAGCCCAACAAGGACCTCTATCCCAGGACCCAGGGATCATGACCTGAGCTAAAGGCAGATGCTTAACATACTGAGCCATCCAGGAGTCTCTATTTCTTACTTTATCTTTTTTTTTTTTTTTAAGACTTACTTCTTTATTTTTTTAAGATTTTTTATTTATCCATTTAACTGGCAGAGATCACAAGTAGGCAGAGAGGCAGGTGGGGGGGGGCGGGAGGAAGCAGGCTCCCTGCTGAGCAGAGAGCCGATGTGGGGCTCGGTCCCAGGGTCCTGGGATCACGACCTGAGCCGAAGACAGAGGCTTTAACCCACTGAGCCACCCAGGCGCCCCAAGACTTACTTCTTTATTTTGAGAGAGAGAAAGAACACATGCACAGCAGGGAGCAGGGAAGAGAGAAAATCTCCAGCTGACTCCCTGTTGAGCAGAGGACCTAGAGGGGCTGATCTCTCAACTCTGAGATTATAACCTGAGGCGAAACCAAGAGTCAGACACTTAACTGAGTCACACAGGTGCCCCTCTTCTGTGTATATTTCTTGACCATGCTGAGGTTGGTTATAAGGGAGAATTATCCAGAGCCATTCAGTCTTATCCTACACAGTGATTCTGCTTTTTCCCTTACACAATGCCCTTCTACAAACTAGAAATTGAGACTTCTGAAAGAAATATTAAGAACCTCAGTGACAGACTGTATCCAATATTCATTTTTTCTTTTTTAAAGATTTATGCATTTATTTGAGAGAGAGAAAGAGTGAGTTGAGGGAAGGGCAGAGGGAGAGAATCCTCAAGGAGGCTGCCAGCTAAGAGCAGAGCCTGACACCGGGGTCCTCACAGGGCCCTTGAGATCATGACCCATGAGATCATGACCTGAGCCAAAACCAAGTCAGACACTCAACCAACTGAACCACCCAGGTGCACCTAGACTGTAAGAGGCTGGGAATAGATCCCCAAATAACCCACCTGTAGGTGAATGCCCTCAGTCCAACTGCCAACCTTCTTCCTCTGCCCCAACTAGCTTTATCCCCTAAGATCTTCTCAGGACTCTGGTGCCCACTCAGAGTTCTCTTCCCAAAGAAGCTCTCCTTTTCCCTTCCCCAATTAAAGTGCCTCCGCACTGGCATCTGACGTATCTTTCTCTCATTTTATTTTCATTCTTTTTTTTTTTTTTTTTTAACCCAAAGATCACATTGATGTGTTCTCTTTGTAAATCACATGATGAAAGAATCCATATGGGGAAAATTCCTCTCTTCCACACTAATTTCCACTGTTAGCAGGATAGAAACCACAGCTCTGGCTCTGATCATTTCTCCCAGAATCTGACTAGTATACTTCACTCAGTCTAAGGGGCGAAACCTTTTCCTACCTTTCTCACAAGACCTCCCCGTCTCACCTGCCTAGCCCAACTCGCTGCTCAAGCGTTAGGAATCTCTGAGTGCTCAGATAGATATTGGGGTGTGCAAACATGGTGGCAGGAGAGCTTTGGCTATCTCTTGTTTACCGGATACTTAAAAAGTAGCGAGCTGGCTGCAGAAGGCTGGGGGTTTTAGGACTCAGTCTTCTGTCTGGCTATGATCCCCAGGTTCACATTTGGGGAACTATCCAGTCTGAGTCCCAAACCCCAATCTCAATCGCCTTTCCAAACCGGGCTTGTAGCTAGGAGACAGGAGCGTATCTTATTCATTTTCCATGGATCTATTTTAGTCGGTGGATTGTCAGACTTTTAATTTCAAGGTCCTGAGCATGGCGCAGCGTTCATTGATTTTCTGGCATCTGTGGCTCCTACCGCGTCTGGCCCTCTTTGAGCTGTACCTGGCGTGGCCACGAGAGGGCGATAGGGACGCAGCGCATTCCCCAACACGGGTCGCGGAGAACCGTGCTCCAGGTTCAATTTGGCGGGAGGTGACCAGCCCGCCTTGAGCTGCGCAGAGCCCGGCTCTTTACTATGGAGTCGCCCCAACCCCAGGATGGTCCTAAACCCACTGAAGGCCCCGCGCAGCTAGAGAAAATGGGTGGTGAGGAAGACAGCAAGAACGACGGGAAGGAAATAGGACCAGGAATGGAACGGGAGGGACTAGAATCTCAGCAAGTCCCTGGTCCCTTTCTGTGGGTCACCGGAGCTTCCGGACAGTGGGAAGAGGACATGTGCAAAGGGAAGGAAAGGAACACTTGTTACTGTTTGTTTGTTTGTTCTGTTTGTTTTTCTTTTTCCTTCCTTCCTTCCTTTCTCTCTCTCTCTCTCTCTTTCTTTCTTTTCTTCCTTTCCTTCTTTTCCTTCCTTCCTTCCTTCCTTCCTTCCTTCCTTCCTTCCTTCCTTCCTTCCTTCCTTCCTTTTCTTTCTTTCTTTCTTTCTTTCTTACCGCAGGGCAGGAAACTAGTGATCCAAGCAAAGCAGGTGCACCTGGAGGAGGCGTACAAAGCCCGTCCCTGTCGCTAACCCCCAAACAAACTTGATCTCGATCCCGACAGGCAAGTCCCCGGAGCCGCAGGGAGAACGTGAGCCCCGGAGACTCCTCGCGTGTCCAGGAGCCCAGCTCCGACCCTGAGGTGGGGGAAGAACCCGGCAGGAGGCGTGTCCCAGCAGCGCCTGCGGGAGGAGAGGCTGCCTGCGCACACCTCAGAGAGTCAGCGCGCGGCGTCCCCCGCGGTTCCATGGTGTGATGGTGAGCACTCTGGACTCTGAATCCAGCGATCCGAGTTCAAGTCTCGGTGGGACCTTGCCCTTTAGGCCGAGCCACCGCCAGCTTTTACTTTCCTCTCGATACCCAACGAGGCGCACTTGCTTCCCCCCTCCGATGTCCCCGCCCCCATCCCGGGAGGGAAACTCCGGGGACATCGCGCAGTGCTTCTCCCCCCGCCCCCCTCAGGGGGGTCCTTCGCAGCCGCGCCCTTCGCGCTCCTCAGCCTCCTGCTCAGGAACCAGGGACCCGGAAACCCGCGTCTCAGAGAGCCGTCCGCCGCCCCGCGCCACGGACACTGCGGCCACAGGGAGGGCACCGGGCCACTGCCACCTCTCGTCGGAGTCCCCCTCGGGCCTAGGGTAAAACCCGGCGGCTGCACGGCAAGGGGCATCCGCCGCGCGTCCGGTCGTTGCACCCACTCACCTGCACGGTAGAAAACGATGGCGACGTGAAACAGCGTTTCTTACCTCCGCCCTGCGGTGGTGAGAATGCAGTTTCTAGGGTCCTGGGTTCGAGCCCAAGGGTGGGCGTCTTTCCTTTCCTTTTCCTCGGATCCTTTCCCGCCCCTCTCAGAAGAATCCCGAGTGTCTGTTCAGGCCAGTAGGGGTCGCAGTTGTCCTAAACTTGGTACTGGAGCGTGGGGCTTCTGTCCCGTCAGTCAACCCTAAACCGCGGGAAATAAGAGATTCTGGCTGGGGATTCTCTGGGCCTCACCTGCTGCCGCCCTCGGGGCTCTTCCAGGGCCGAAGGCAACACGAGCCAGGGCAGCTCCGAGTCCTGACCCGTAGGGTGCCCCTCGCTCCTGGGGCGACTCTGCTCCACGGAGAAGACGCCTTACGACTGGACCTGATGGAAACACGCTCGTTCTCTTCTGCTCGGTCGAAAAATTTGGTCACAAGTTCTGAAGGACCTCATAGCTAGTGAAAATGTCCACTGCCACACCTCTCCTAGTTTTGGAACTTCCGCCCGTTTACAAAGGAATGTAAAATACAGTTGTTCTCCAAGGGCTCGCTTTGCGGCTCTGAAGAGCAAAGGAGTGAGAGCCCTAAGGCTGGAGGGGAGAAACGGAAAGCGGAGACAGGAGGAGGAAAAGAGATAGGAAGGAGAAGGGGCGGGATCCGAGGGCGGGGAGCCAGTCTGTTGACCTGCAGACTCCGCTGCCGCTGCGGGCTCATTCTGCAGCGCTGCCGCGTTTGGGTTGAATCTCATTGATCCCCCAGGAACTTTGGCTTTACCTGCAAAGTACGAACGTGCGTGTCTGGCGTTGTCCTTGCTCTTTTTATTAATTGTGGAAGTCGGAGTAGGAGGTTAAATAGACCTGCAAGTTATTGGGAACCAAGTTAGGACCTTACTGAATTCTCTGGCGTTAACTGGAAAGCAGACTTTCCTTCCCTTCTCTCCCATTGCAAGAGGACTGCCGGCAGGACAGGCTTGGAGAGAGTCGAGGCACCCAAGAGCATGAAGATGGCCAAGGACTAGTTCTTTGCTGGACATGTGGTGGCTGAGCAGACTGTGCCCTTCCCAGAGCGTGGATCCTAGGGGTCTGGCCAGGGGACTGAGCAAGGGGACCTGTCAGAGTGAAGCAATGGGCTTTCTCCAAAGCATTGCAGACCTTCCTTTCTGACCTCCATCTTCTGTACTGGACAGATCCTTTTAATGGAACTGCATTGATGCGTAGATTTGGGTACCCTTCCCTGGCCAACTAGAGCCTCTGCCCTTACCAAGACCTGAGCCCCAGACATTGCTTCAAGGAGAAGTTACCCTTTATTTTCCCACCTGAACTGCTCTGGCTCAAGCCCAGCATCTGTCTTGTGATAAAGACAGCCCCTCATCCCTTCAGGCTAGGAGGGCTGATGCTCCTTCACTCCCAGCCCCTCCACAGTCCCACATATGTGTATGGTTTCAACCTACAGAAGCATATCCAAGGCCTACATCTCTCAAATCTCCTTTCCCTTCACCCTGGATCCATACTCTACTCCACACATCCATTGCAGAGTGATAGAGTTTTCTTCTTGTCCTTCTTGTTGCCCACCCAGCACTCCAGGATTCTTCTTCTTTTGTTTTTGGAATTGTTCCTTTCTTGGATAATGTCTTCCGTGTACTATTCATGAAGGTACTCTGCCCCCGTTTGCTCAAGGTGAGGACATGGACCTAAGCTCCATCAATGACCTCCAGTGATTAGAATATGAAAATTCCCTGGAATATGAAAATAGAAGTGGGGTGAGTAAATAAACCTCAGATTTATCCACTTGAAGAAAAGAGTATGTGAAAACACTGGTCTTTGTTCCTCCTATTTGTATCCTATGTGGCCCAGCTATGAATATAGAGATTACATAGTTAATATGATAGGTGATCGATAAAATTATGATACAGATATACTGGACGATAAAGCAAGAAGAGGCATGTTTGGTGTGGAGGTGATATTAGAGGGATATGTGAGAGATAATATCTACAATTTGAAAAACAAGGAACAGTGAAGGGGGGGTTGCTGGGTTTTAAAAATTTATTTATTTACTTGACAGACAGAGATCACAAGTAGGCAGAGAGGCAGGTAGAGAGAGAGAAGAGGAAGCAGGCTCCCTGAAAAGCCTGATGCAGGGCTCGATCTGAAGACCCTGGGATCATGACCTGAGCTGAAGGCAGAGGCTTAACCAGCTGAGCCACTCAGGAGCCCTGGGTTGCTGTTTTCTAAACAAACTTATGAGTATGCATAACTTTGATAAAAACTTGTCCCAAATACAAATTAATTCCTTTGCCATATATGTATGTATGTGGAAATTTAAAGTGTATTGTTGTATCTCGAATATTATTGGCTCTTTTCATATTATTGGCTCTTTTCATGGAGGAATTCTGGGTTTGATGTCTTGCACAGAACAATTTCCCACTGTAGGTCTATAAAACTGTGAGCAAAAATAGGTTCAAACGAAATGGCAGGTAAGGACTATCCAAATTTGGCAAAACATTAGAGAGAAGAATATTTTCATAAAATGTGGGGACTATGACCTACATTTTCTTTTCAGGGTAGTTAGGCAGGCAGTCACAAACTTTGATTGACAATTCCATGCTCGGGACTCTGGAGAGAAGGAGAGGCATAATAATGCATATTAGTATATGCATGTTCCCTGCAGTAGTATGTGTGATCATCAATATTGGAGCCAATTGCATGATCATCAATTAGAGAGACTGTTTGAATAATGACTTACTTATATCAAGAAGGATCTTAACTAAAAAGAACAAAGCAGGTAATGAAAATGCTGATGGCAATGGCGCTGGTAAGAGCTAATGTGTTTTGAACATTTGCCTGTGAAAGTCATTGGCTACGTGCTTTCCCCACACATCTCATTAAAACTATGGACAAGCAAAATACTCCATTTCACTCATCTTACATGTAAAAATGGAAGCACAGAAAAGTCACATAACTTTTTTGGACTGATTAAGTTTCCCTCCTAGAGCTTGTACCTTCACCATTGGATGTGAGCTGGGTTCTCTTGTTCTCTGTTTTAGGGATTTACAGTGTTTCAAATACGTTAAGCTGTAAACCAGGCTTTGGAAAAGTAGGGGAAGATGTAAGGGCAGTTGTAGATTATATGTGCTCTGGAGCTCCAAAACATTTTCCTCAAAGGGGGACTCATTGCTAGTGGTGCCTGGGAAATAGAAAGCATAAATTTGGTATCCTAAAGAGAAAGGGAAAAGGTTGGAAACCCACCTTCTCCGGAAACCCAAGCGTCCCTGGGTGGGATTGAACCACCAACCTTTTGGCTAACAGCCCAGTGCACTAACCAACTGCACCACAGAGACACTCCATGTAATCACTCATTGGCTGGGGGTCAATTATACTATATACATTATGGTTTTGTGTTCCTGGTTGAAGTCTGACAAGAATGCACAACCTGATGGCTATAGTTAACCTTGCTGAATAGTATATTTGAAAGGGTAGTTGTTATGAGTTCTTATCAAAAGGAAAAAATACATTTAAAACCATTTTTATTTATATGAGAGGATGGACGTTCACCCAACTTGTAATCATTTCACAATATAAGTAAGTCCAGTCATTATACTGTATATCTTAAACTTTTAAAGTGCTGTATCTCATTTCAATCTCAGTAAAACTGGGGGGAAATTATATTATCCATAATCGTCTCATTGTACAGAGGTACAGAGAAGTGATTTTTGTGCCCAAGCTAGGGCACCCTCAACTCTTCTGTTTGGTCTAACCTCCCTCCCTGCTCCTGAAGCTTGAAAACGCGGGGGAGATATTGAGGCCTAGAGTTTTGGGTGATGACTTGGAGCCCAGCCTGTGAACTCCCAAGATCAAACATCAGGTGCCCTGGTGACAACGCAGCCTCTTGGTTGGAAGTCATCCATTGTCCAGTTCTATGCTCCACTTCACGTGTCCTGGTCTTCTTCTCTAGTTACTCCAGATTGCGGGAGGCGGGGAGGAGGGTGCGAGCCTGAAGAACCATAATCAGCTGTTCCTCCACCGCGCCAACCCTTGGAGGTCACTAGATGGGGACTCCATGGGGGCAGGGATTTGGGTTTGTTCACGATGCAGGCCCCTCGCTTACAATATTGCCTGACACTTTGGTGCCAAATAAATGCCCCGTGAAGGAGTCCATTCTGCCGCAGGGGCCTGAAGGGGACAGGAGAGGAACGAGGAATTTCACCTTGGACGATTAATTTTAGTGCTAGAGAATTCCCTGTATGGGAAAAAGTCAAAGTCGGCCATTCTTTAAAATCTTTATACCGGAAGCTGATTTAGAGCCAAGTCAAGGTCCTTGGAAGTCATGGAAACCTTTCGAGGACACCACCCAGAACCCCCCACCCAGGGCGGTGCTGCGGCCTCGCCTAGGGGACGCGGGTGGGCGCAGGGAGAAAGGTGATGAGGAGAGCTGAAGAGCGTAGGAAGTGGATGGGAGTGAGGGCGGTCTGGAGTAGGAGAAAGAAAGGGCAAAGGGAGGAGGAGTGAAAATAAAGCCGAGAGGCACCAACTCTAGCCATTGAAAGCAAAACTGGTTAAAAAACGCTGAGGCTATTTAGGTCGGTTTATAGATCTTGACCACAGCGCAGCAGGTTGTCCACGGCCTGCGTTGGTCGTACAGTGGTTAGTACTCGCCTTGCGACCTTAGTAACCCTGGCTTGAATACTCGCTCTTTTCCTCTTTAAACAACCTCCCATCCCAGTAAAGCTGGCCATAGGGTGCGATTTCCCGCAATGAAACTGAAGACTGCGAACAGCTGAATCCGGCTCTGGAGGTCCCACGTGGCGGAGGTCCCACGTGGCGGAGCTCCCAGCCTCAGCTCCCAACAGGGACAGAGAGAGACCTGCCTAACTTGGGGAAAGGCGGAAAAGTCGCCCAGAGGCGAGGTCTGCAGCGCCCAGAGTCCCCACTCTTACCCCGGAGACTGGAGGCAAAGACAGCAAAGAGCCAGATCCGCTTTGAGGGAGAAAGAGCCTGCACCGGGAACCACTCACTTTCATTGATGGGTAAGACTCTAAGAAAAGCACCCAGCTTTGCCTTGGAAAGGGAATTCTTGCTACCCTTAGGTAGAAGCATAAATCCCAGCTTTTCACATCTCACTTGTTTAGTCTGTAGTGTCTGACTTCCACTGATGTCTTTATTATCATAGTGAAACAGACTTTTGTTGGTACAAATTCTCCATAAATTTTAATGTATATGTGTATTTGTGTAGTCATCATCATAATTACAATACATACAGTTTCATCTCTCCAAAAACCTTCTTTGTGCTATCTTGTTACTGTTACAACTCACAGCCAACGGTATGCCTTTGCAATCACTGATCTGTCCATCACTATATATATATATATATATCTATCGATTTGTGGGATATATAGATAGAGATCTATAGATCTATCTCTCTATTTTGTTTTCTGAGACTGTCATAAGAATGGAAGCCATACAGTATGTAGCTTTTTCAAACTGGCTTCTTTTACTCAGCAAGGTGGAGTTGGGATTTGTTTTGTAGATCAACAGTTCCTGTTTACTGCAGAATATTCCATCCAGTGGGTATGCCACTGTTTTGTCTATCAGGTATCCTTTTGAACCACATTGGATGATTGTAGCTTCTGCTCTTACAAATATAGCAGCTATGAATATTCCTGTAGAGATTTTTGTGTGAACACTAGTTTTCATTTCTTTGAGGCAGATTTCTGGCAACCCAAGTTTGCTAGATCATATACTACTTGCATGCTTAACTTTATGAGAAACTACCAAATCTTTTCCAGAGTGCCTATACCATTGTGTATTCTCACCAGCAGTGTTAAGAGAATTCTAGTTACTCCTTATCCCAGATGCTTGGTACTGTCATTCTAATAGATGTGTAATGCCATTTCATTATGGTTTCAGTTTGCATTTCCCTGATGCTTGACAACATTTATGTGCTTATATCCTCTAGAGAAGTCTGTTCATGTCTTTTGCCTATTTTTTCATTATTATTTGTTTCCTTATTGTTAGTTTAAGATTTCTTTATATATTCTTGTCACCAGCCTTTTGTCCTATTTGTGATTTTTTTCTTTCAATCTGTAACTTTTCATTCTTTTAGCTGTTTTTTGGAAAACATTTTTAATTTCAATGAAATACAATTAATTTATTTCCTTTTTCTGGATAGCACTTTGAGTGACATCCCTACAAACACTGCCTAACCCCATTCCATGAAGATTTTCTTCTATAAAATATTTAGTCTGTTATCTATGGTTTTTTTGTTCATAAACTGTATGGTTTAGGTGGATTTTTTCTTCATATGGATGTCAAATTATGCCGACACAATTTGTTGAAAAGAAAATAAAAGTCTTTCTTCACTGAATTGCTTTTACACTTTTGTCAAAAATCAAGTGGGCCTATTTCTGTAGTTCTATTTCTGGACCCTCTATTCTGTTTCATTGGTCTGTATGTCTATCCTTCTGCTCACCCACAATATCTTGCTAACTGAAGCTTTATACTAACTCCAGAAATGGGTAGTCTTATTCTTCTAACTTTATGGTACTTTTACAAAGTATATTTAGTTCTTTTCAGGATTCTATCTCTCTGCCATTCCAGCCCAACAAATCGAGAATCTGTTAATATCTACAAAAGCTTTAAAACTTCAAAGACTCTGTGAATAGAAGGAAAAGATAGTGGTCTCCTTTTCCTATGGTGTCTTGTTGGAGTAGATCCAAGGGAGTAAGAAGGGGGAGACTGTGGGTGGCAGCAGATGAGGCCCAGAGAATCCTCAGCCAGAATCTCTTATTTCCTGCAGTTTAGGGTTGACCAACCAGACCGACTCCCCAGGCTGAGTTTAGGACAACTCCGACCCCTACTGGCCTGAACAGATACTCGGGATTCTTCGGAGAGCTGAGAGAGGAACGGACTGGAGGAAAAGAACATGAAAGACACTCAACCTTGTGCTCCAACCCAGGACCCAAGAAACTGCATTCTCACCCCAGCACGACAGAGGTAAGAAAAGCTGTTTCACACTGACGTCATTTTCTACCCATGCAGGTGAATGGGTGCAAGGTCAGGACGCCCTTGGGAGAAGGCGTGCCACATGCCACTGGCTTGGTATCAGAGAGGAAAGCAAAAGGCAGTGGCAGCTTGGCACAAAGGGCAAGGTTCCATCAAGACCTGAACTCAGTTCGCTGAATTCACAGTCCAGAGTGCTCTCCATTACACCATGGAACCATCTGGGGAAAGAGACCTGCTGACTCTCAGAAGTGTGTGCACACAGCCTTTCCTCCCTCTGGCCTTCCTGCGGCTTTCCACCTGCGGGGTTCTTCCCCCAGCCTCAGGGGTCAGGAGTCACCAGAGATCACATTCTCCCTGCCTATCTGGAGGCTTGCGTGTAGGGGATGGAGATCAAGTTCCTTTGGGGATTAGCGACAGGGACAGGCTTTTTATGCCTCTCCCAGGTGCACCTGCTCTGCCTGGGTGACTAGTTTCCTCACAAGTCTGAAATCCGGATGTCAGCTTGTTATGTTTTCATCTGATGCTCAGGCTCCTCTTCCAAGCTCACTACAGTTACTGGTAGAATTTATTTGTTTCATGTCTCCAAAGGCAAGGGAAACAAGGGCAAAAATGAACTACTGGAACTTCAACAAGATCAAACGCTTTTGCACAGCAAAGGAAACAGTTGACAAAACCAAAAGACAGCTGACAGAATGAGAGAAAATATTTGTAAATGTCTTATCAGATAAAGGGCTAGTATCCAAATTCTATAAAGAACTTATCAAACTCAACACCTAAAGAACAAATAATCCAATCAAGCAATGGGCAGAAGACATGAACAGACATTTCTGCAAAGAAGACATCCAGCTGTCCAACAGACACATGAAAAAGTGCTCAACATCACTTGGCATAAGGGAAATACAAATCAAAACCACAATGGGATACCATCTCACACCAGTCAGAATGGCTGAATATTGGCTAAAATGAGTCAAGAAAGTACAGATGTTGGTGAGGATGCAGAGAAAGGGGAACCCTCTTACACTGTTGATGGGAATGCAGGCTGGAGCAGCAACTCTGGAAAATAGTGTATAGGTTCCTCAAAAAGTTGAAAATAGAGCTACCCTATGACCAGCAATTGCACTCCTGGGTATTAACCCCAAAGATGCCAATGTAGTGATCCACTATCTGTCATGACTCTTTCAGCTTACCCATGTGCCTTAGGAGAAGGCTAGAATTGTGGAGCCCCAGAAACGATCTCTGCTGTCTCTTCTCCAGGAGGAGAATAAATGACAGAGGCCTTCACAAAGGAATGACCCCCGCTGAGGGCGGACATCCCCAGCAATTAGAACAGAGGAGGAAACCTGTAGGGCAGCAGAAGCCCTACAGACCCAAATTGTGGAAGCAGGACCCACATCAGGTAGGAGCCCTTCCTGGAAATGTCCCCATCACCCCACTGAAAGCCATCTTGGATGAAGGACATGGTCTGCTCAAAGCAGTTAGTCTTGTGAGCATTGGGTCTTTCAGAGTCTCCATCCTCAGCCATTTGATTAAAATGGACTTTGTCCATACCTGAGGATCTCCTTCAATTTTTTGTCTGAAGTGCCCTTACCCCCAGGGGAATGGAACAGGCACCATAGTGACTCTGATGGAGCTCTGCAGCTGGTGCCCAGGGATGGGAGCCCTGTCTGTTACATGATATCCCATTTCATATCTAACATTCCCGTGCTTCATGCTGCCTTCTCTAATTTATATCCTACACACTCTATTGTACCTAAGATAAATATGCTCAAAGAGGTAATTATATTGTCCACTAAAGCATATGTGGCATTAGGATCTCACACTGCTTTTTTTTAAGGCTGTGCTGTTCTTGCTTCAGCACAGACCTGGGATAGGGTTTGAATGAAAATATGGTTGGGACTAGAGATCAGTAACTATAATTATTGCTGGGAACTGTTATTTATCCACTGGACAAGTATTTAGTGAATGTTTCACTGGGCAGGAATCACTGGGGACATGGAGTGAGCAAGGTAGACCAAATGCCAGTCTCAGGAAAATGAACTTTGACACTGGAGTTAGATATTTTATAGATAAACACATAAGTGAATTTTACTTGTGATTATGATAGATATTATTTAACACTTTCCTGTTATGTGATCCTAATCTCTTAGCCAGTGATTTAAAAGTGAATATAAGTAATAGCATTATATAATTGTGAGAAAAGATCTGTCCCCAGATAGGCCCTTCTGGTATTTTAAACAGTAGAAATACCTACATTTGATCCAAAGTCTCTTCAAAATTATTTATTTTTAAGTTAAACTTTAAATTTCAGTGTCCCCTGAAATTCAGAAGTAGGTTTCTGGAGGGTGTGTAGGAGCCTAGACACGGAAGCTTACAGCCAAGCCTATGTGGGGGCTCTGCTGCTATCAGCTGGAAGGGGAGTTTGGGAAATTCTCCCAATGTCTGTGGGCCTCAGTTTCCTCATGTGTAAGATAAGGTTGATATTCAAATTCTCCAAAGTCCCTTCCTGCTCAGTTTCTCTGAGTGCACGAGGAATTGAGGTGCCTTTTCCAAAGCTTTGGGGACTGCAGCTGAGACCCGACTTGGTCCCTTCTCTGTGTGTCTCCTGCAGGAACCTGAGCTGAGTCCACACTGAAAGCAGAGAACAGAGGGAGCAGATGGAAGACTGGATATCAGCAGGTTTGGGGGATGAGAATAACACAAAGAAAGACAAGGCAATGGTGGAGCACGTGGTTGCAAAAGGACGGAAGAATAAGGACCATTCGAGTTCAGAAAAATCAGGGGAACCTGAGGAATGAATACACCAGCATCCAACTCTGCAAGGAACTGCCTGAGCTGAGCACGGAGGACCAGGAGAGTAACTTAGTCCATAGTGAACCTGTGCCCCTGCCGAGGAGCCCCACAGGACAGATTGGGATTTGTTTGTACTGCTGGAAACACCCAGTTCTCAGAGGAGGAGGATGCGACCATGAAGCTCTGCCCCAGTCCCCTAGTTTCAACCTTGGAGCTGCCTTCATGGTGGATGTCTTCCAAGAAAGTGTGGGCTTAGAGGGATCAAGGATGTTTGGATAAGGGTTGGAGATGTCCATTCTTACTGAAGGGAGTTATGCCCTTACAAATCTGACCCTAATCATGGCTCTAGGTGCCAAATAACAAAGCAAACCACTTACTTCCATTGGTTGTACAGAAACAGGATGCTCTTAATGCACATAAATGGAAAGTTACTCTGCCTGTAGAGTCATGCAATAGAACAGATAACTTGGGCAGTGGCCCAAGAAGGGTATGGGTTGAGTTTGTGACAGTGTCTCTTAGGTCTTGGAGAAGAAGGTTTGGGGCTTGAAGTTGCAGGTGGGCTGGCTCATGGTAACATTACCCAATCTTGGGAAAACATGTCTAGCACAATTTTGGGTTCAATGGACACTAAATGTTTAGTCCATGAACTGCAGTCATTCTTTCACAGGTTATCCACTATTGGCTTCAAACAAAAGTGACTTTTCTATTCATAGATACCAAGGATCACCTGGGTGGCTCAGTCAGTGAAGCATCTGACTCTTGGTTTCAGCTCAGTCATGAGCTGGTGGTAGTGGGATCAACACTGAGTTGGGCTCCATGCTCAGCACAGAATCTACTTCAGCTTCTTTGTCCCTCTCCATCCCCCTCTGTTCTCCCAGATCATACTACTCTCTCTAAAATAAATAAAATCTTTAAAAAATAACAATGCTCACAAATATGCAGGTTTAAACACATCCTATGATGATTTTGATGAACAACAAGGTAAAGCAGATTTTTTTTTTTTTTTTAAAGATTCTATTTATTTGACAGAGAGAGACCACAAGTAGGCAGAGAGGCAGGCAGAGAGAGAGAGAGAGGAGGAAGCAGGCTCCCCGCTAAGAGAGCCCGATGCGGGACTCGATCCCAGGACCCCGAGATCATGACCTGAGCCGAAGGCAGCGGCTTAACCCACTGAGCCACCCAGGCGCCCCTAAAGCAGATTTTTAATTTTTTTTTTCCAACAGAGAGCAGAAGAGGCGAGTAATATATCATTTCGGCATCAAAAAATAAACAGGTAAAAGAAAGAATGTATGGAATTGTATGTCATCTACACAATGATCAGTTGGTTATAAACAAATTGGAATAAATCTATGTTTATATTGACTCATAGGTCCAGTGAAATTGGCAGAGCATTGGGAAACAAAAACTGGCCAGGGGGGAACCCGGGTGGCTCAGTGGGTTATGCCTCTGCCTTTGGATCAGGTCATGATCTCAGGGTTGAGATAGAGCCCCGCATCTGGCTCTCTGCTCAGCGGGGAGCCTGCTTCCCCCCTCCCTCTGCCTGTTGCTCTGCCTACTTTTGATCTATGTCTGTCAAATAAATAAAATCTTAAAAAAAACTCATCTAAAAGTCATTCACATAATTGGAATTTAGAAAACCATTAAGCAAACCTAAAGCAAAAATATTTAAAGCTGTTTGTGAGCCACATGTTAACCCATCAGGGGTGAACTTTATGAGACACCTAACACTGAATAGATGCTTTGATTTCTTTGAGACCTGTTACCTGAGACCCAGGGAATGTGACCTTGTGAGTTATGCAGGTGAGCAAGTTTTACCTGATAGGATGTTAAGTCCAATGACTAAAGATGTATCTTAAATATGCTACACACACCAATCATTACTTAAGTCAAACATCTTCACTCTTTCTTGGGGAAATGGAGCGGACACAAAGGACTGCAGATTCTGTTGCAGAATCCAGACCTGATGCTTACAGACAGATGGCAGTGGACACCTACTTCAGATCTGGAGTATAAGCCTTTGTCTCATAAGGCAACTGAGTCACACAACTCAGTCACACAAGTGATCACACAAGTTGATCACACACACCCCTCAGCCTGTCACTATTACTTATTTTCATGCTGTTGGTGCCATCCTATAATAGACCACATCAGAAATGAGAAAAATCAGATTTGGGCACAAACTCATGGCATTTGATGGATATATCATTGAATACTGTTCCAAATTTTCTGGCAGTACATAATGCCGGCAATAGATTACTGAAGACTAAATTAAATAATAAGTGGGAACATCAGTCTCTAAATTTTGCAACTGTGGTGTTACAGCTACACACAAGATAAATGGGCAGCCTTGCCAACTGAATGGTTACTCTCAAGGAAAGTGTATTAATGGACATACAAAACATTTTGCATCCATTTGTCCACAAGACTCTGGACAATCTTCCCTGGCATACGACTGGATTTGGTTTGGATTATTCCTTTTCGTTGGGCTGCTGAGAAAAGTGCAAGGGAATGGAATCAGATCCTTCTCACCTAACAAATACCTAAATCTCCAAAGATACGGTCACTGCCAGATCCAGCTTGAATATCAAATGCATTTGCTTGCATCAAGACCCAAGATCAATGTATAAAACTCAGGTGTGATTTATGTGATTGCAATGCCTAACTGAAAGGTGAAAAGCGGTATCATTTGTAATAGCATGAAGCTTGAAATACTGAGGGATAGATCTGACTGAAAATCACAAAATATTTCACAGAGAAGTGAATGAAGCCTTAGAAAATGAAGAGAACTTCCTTATTTGGGGGTGGCAAGATTCAATACTGTTCAAACATCAACTTTCCCCATTTGATCTATACATTCAATTCAATCTTTTGCAAAATCTCAGCCCGTGTCTTTGGTAGAAAGTGACCAGTTGATTTTAAAATTCATATACAAATATAAATGACATCATATGGCCATACACTTGTGAAGCAAAGAACCAAGTTTTAGGGTTAGCTGTACCTGATTTGAAGAACCATTCTGAAATGATAGTAATCAAGATAGATTGGTATTGGCATATGACAGGTAAGTAGATCAATGAAATGGATTACAGAATCCCAAAACAAACTAATACTTATATAAGTGAACAGATTTTTGGCAAATGTGAGAAGCAAGGCACTGTAAAAAACATAATCTTTTAGAGCACGAGGGTGGCCCAGCTGGTGAAGCGTCTGACTCTTGATGTTGACTCAGGTCATGATCTCGGGATCCTTGGGATCTAGTCCCTCATCAGGCACCATGTTAAGAGGGGGTCTGCTTGTGATTCTCTTTCTCTTCCTCTGCCACCCCCACATAAATAATTTTTTTAAAAATATAATCTTTCAACAAGGGGTAAAGTGTAATCTTTTCAACACATGAATATGGACACGACATGGGTATGCATATAAAAATAAATACATAAAATTGGATCCATAACTTACATTATACAGAAATTAGCCTAATATAGAGCATGAGCCTAAACCAATACTCTAAAATGTTAAAACTTTCAGAAGAAGACATAGGAGAAAATCTTTAGGAGCACCTGGGTCACCCAGTCGGTGGCTCATGTGACCCATGATATTGACTCACATCCTGATCTCGTGGGTTGTGGGATCAATCCCAGAGTTGGCTGTGCTCTCAGTGGGCAGTCTCCTTCTGTCCCTTTCCCCACATGCTCTGTCTCAGTCAGTCTCTCTAAAAGTTAAAAAAAATGGGACAGGCAGAGGGACAAGCAGACTCCCTGCTGTGCAGGGAACCCAATCTGGGGAGGGAAGGGCGAAGGGGGGGTGTGGGCAACCCCAGGGCCTTGGGATCATGACCTCAGCCGAAGGCAGATGAGGAAGCAACTGAGCTAGCCAGACGCCACAATAAATAAACCTTTAAAAAAATCCTTATAACCTTAAGTTGGACAATGATTTCTGTTCTTTTAGATTATATTTATTTATGTGACAGAGTGAAAGAGAGAGCACAAGCCGGGGAGAAGCAGAGGGACAGGGAGAAATGGGCCCCCCACTGAGCAAGGAACTTGATGCAGGGCTGGATCCCAGAACCCTGGGATCATGACCTGAGTGAGCCAAAAGCTGACACTTAATCGACAGAGTCACCCAGGTGCTCCTGGACAATGTTTTCTTAGATATTACACCAAAATTGTGATTTTTGAAAGAACAAATTGATAAACTGGATTTCATCAAAAGTTAAAACTTTGTCTCTTCAGAAGCCATTGGTGAGAGAATGCGAAGTCAAGTCACACATATGGAGAAAACAGTTATGAATTTCATACCTGAGGAAGGTCTCCTAATACAGCATTGAAAGAACTCTCAAAAGTCAATAAGAAGCCAATCCAATTAAAAATGGGTAAAATAAAAGTTTCTGGCTGGCTCAGCTGGTGAAGCAGCTGCCTTTGGCTCACGTCATGATCTCAGCGTCCTGGGATCTAGCCCCTGCCGCCCTCTCTCAATCTCCCATGAGCAGGGAGTTCTCTCCCTCTGCCCTCCTCACCCTGCCCCACACGCCTGATCTTGCTCTCTTTCTCTCTTTCAAATGAAAAAATAAAACCTTTAAAAATTAAAATAATAAAATCAAATGGGTAAAAGATGCATAAAGACAATTCAGCAAAGAATATATATGGAAGGTATATAACAACATGACAAGATCTATATCATTAGTCCTTGGGAAAATACAATTTAAACCATTATTTGCCAATAAAATGGCAAAAATGAAAAGGATCTCCATCCCAATTATTGGCAAGGATGTGAGGGAGCTAGATTTCTCATACACTGCAGATGGGAAGACTAAATTCTACTACTCTAGAAAATATTCTGGAAACTTTTTTTTCCCCTTAAGACTGACTTCTTTGAGAGAGAAGAAGTGAAAGTGAGTGGGGGAGGGGCAGAGGCAGAGGGAAAAGGAGAGGGACAGAATCTCACGAAAACTCCCTGCTGAGCGCTGAGCCCTACTTGGGACTCTGTCTCACCACCAATGAGATCATGACCTGAGCCAGAATCAATGCCAAATGCTTAACCAACTCAGGCACCCAAGCACCCCAACAGTTGGGAAATTCGTCAGAATATTAAACCTATACTTACCATTGGCCATCACCATTCCACTCAAATGAAAAAAATATATATATTTTAAAAATCTATTGATTACAACTCTTATTTTTTAATGGTTATTTTATTTTATTTTATTTTATTTGAAACTCTTATTTTTAATTGTCATTCAAATCCATCCACAGGTTAGTGATCCAAACAAATTGTGACATACCCAGCTCATGGAATATTATTCAGTTTTACAGAGTAATCTCTTCACATACATAACAAAATGGGTAAGAAAAAATTTTTTTTCTCAGATAATTATTCTGAGCAAAAAGACATCAGAACAAAACATGTACATAGCATATTATTTCATTATATAAAACCTCAGAAATTGCATATAATTCTATTGTTACAGAAAGCCAATCAGTAGTTCCCTGAGGTGGGAGTATGAGGGAGGAATTGCTAGAAGCACAAGGAAACTTTTGGGGGTGATAGATATACCCACTACTGGGGTGATGCATATATATGTTCAAACTTATTAAATGTGAGACTTTAATTATATATACTTTACTGCATGGAAATTATACATCAATATACCTGTTGAAATAGTTTAAATACAAAAAAAAAAAAAACAAAAAACCTTTCAAACCCTGAAATTCACTAAGTGGTTCTTCTATTTTCAAAAAAAAAAAAAATCAACCATATAATTTTGCAAGCTTGAAGTAAGCAATGAATCATTTCTTTGGATATGAAAATGAATTTTTCTATCTTAACGTTTCTATATGTAACTCTCGAAGAAAAGACAACCTTAAGAGAACATAAAGGGAAGCCACAGTATAGAAGTATGTTTATCTCTGACAAAGGACTTTTTTCTAGAATTAGATATCATGTAGTCTGAGAAGATAATTAATACAATAAAATAATTGGCCGAAAGACTTGACAGAAACTTCACAAAACAAGATATAAGAATGGTTCATTAGCACATGACAAGAGGCACAACTCTTTAGTCAGGAGGGAAAGAAATCAGTATACAAAGAGATACCGTGTGTATCTACTGGTATGTCTAAAGTCAGAAAGTCTGAAATCTGACAAAAAACACTTGGAAGTCTCATGTAGCTGTGGGAATGAAAAATTGTACCACCACTTTGAATAGCTGACTTCCACTTATAAGATTAAATATAAATCCTATGGACAGTCATTCCACTCATAGGTATTTACACAATATGTCTATAGAACGATCAGCATGTGAAAGTTCATAACAGTTTATTTATTATGCCTAAATTATAACTGCCTAAAACCAGAACATGAAAGTCCAGTAACAGAGGAATGTATAAACAAACATAAAACCCTTGAAATCTTACCCAGCATAAAAATGTATCGAAATATTGATTGAGGTAGGGATATAGATGGATTTGTGTTTTTTTTAAGATTTTATTTATTTGCTAGAGAGAGTGAGAGAGCACAAGCAGGGGGAGTAGCAGAGGTACAGGGAAAAGCAGGCTCTGGGCAGAGCAGGGAACCTGACATGGGGCTTGACCCCAAGACCCTGAGCTCATGACCTGAGCGGAAGTTAGATGGTTAACAAGTGAGCCACCCTGGTGCCCCTCCTTTATGCATTTTTTAAAAGACAGACAATTGGCAAAGAATAGACAAGCTGTTCTGATATAAATATCCTTTCTCCTGTCCTAGAAAGAAATAATGTATATATAAAAAGATTGGAGAGGAACCAATTTGTATGGAACAACTTTGCCAAGACCCTGAAGCAGGTCTACTTTCCATTAAGACCAGAGATTAATGGAAGCCCCACCAGTCTGGAGGGGGCTGAGAAAGTCCTAGAACCCTAGAATGATCTGGACTACCAGACACATGTTCCTCAAAAAGATCAACTACTCACCTCCAAAGGCTCTGAGCAATTTGTGAAACTGTGGGTGAGTTTAAGACCAGCACCACTCTAGAACCAGGACTCTCCCTTGAACCAAAGCCAGCATATTGATAGATGCCATTTCGAAAATCACCGTTATAGGCCATGGCATGCTCCACAGTAGGGAAAACGGGTACATGAGCATCAATTGAGAGAAATATCAATCAACAGACAAGAGACTTTTTTTTCAAAAGACATTATTAAATAACGTCCACCACCCACTAAAACCCAGGAAAGTTCTCATTCAAAAACAATGTTTTAAGGAACATATAGGTATGCATCTTCATGATTTGGGGATAGAAGCTGATTTCTTAAATGTACAAGCAACCCAACAAATCAATAGATAAACTGGATTTCATTCATTCATTCATTCATTCATTCATTCAAGTTAAAAGCATTTTTGTTTCAAAGGACACTATCAAGGAAGTGAAAAGCCAATCTATGGAGTGGGAGAAATATTTGTAAATCGTATTATCTGATGAAGGTCTGCTATATAGAATACATTGAAAGAAACCTCTTACAACTAACCAGTCAGGAAAAGGACAGCCAATATAAGAAACGGAAAAAGAGTTTCAGTAGACTTTCTCTAAAGGATAATACCAATGCAACAGTGAACACATGAAAAGATGCTCAGCATCATTAGTCATTAGGAAAATACAGATATAGGCACCTGGGTGGCTCCGTGGGTTAAAAATTCTGCCTTTGGCTCAGGTCATGATACCAGAGTCCTGGGACTGAGCCCCGCATCAGGTTCTCTGCTCAGCAGGTAGCCTGCTTCCTCCTCTCTCTGCCTGCCTCTCTGCCTACTTGTGATCTCTCTGTCAAATAAATAAAATCTTAAAAAAAAAAAAAAGAAAATACAGATCTAAAGTGCAGTGAGATCCCACTTCAACCCACTAGTGGGACTTCAAACAAAGATACAATACATGTGTCAGGAAACTTATAGAGAAATGGAATTCTTACACATACCTCGTGGGAATGCAAAATGGTGTCATTGCTTTGCTTTGGAAAATAGCTTGGCAGTTCCTCATAAAGAGAAACACAGGGTTACTTTTGAAATAGCAATTCCACTGCAAGGTAAATAGCTAAGAAAATTGAAATCATATGTCCATAGGATGCGAAAAGAAGTCTACATAACACAGAGATGCAGAAAGAATATTGAGAAAGTTGGGACAGAAAAAAATTTTCAAAGTTAATTGCATAAACTAACTCTGGTTTCTGTCTTGTTTTTGGTTTTGATTTTGTTTTTGCTTTGTTTTGTTTTTGCATAAAAGAAAGCTTTATTTACTACATACATCCTAATAAAGTATTGTAAATGGAGGAATATCTAAATAAATTGAAAAGCTTTTCAAATACAAAGCAACTAATGATAACTAAACTGCTATCATGCTTCTCTTGTGTTTCTAATGGATAGAGAGAAAAAAATAAAACTAGAAAAGACCTAGAGAAGATCACTGTGATAGTCTATGACTTTACAAATTTCTTTTACTGGAAAAGCCTTAAGATAGGGTTACCTTAAAGAGAAGTGGGATGAGTTCATGAAAGCCCTTGGGAAATCAAAAACCTCTTGGGTGGGTTGCCTGAGTAGTTCCCTTGGTTGAGCATCTGACCTTGGGTTTAGGCTAGGGTCATGATCTCAGGGGTTGTGACATTGAGCCCCTTATCACACTTTCTCCCTGTACCCATGCTCCCATTCTCTCTCTCAAATAAATAAAGAGAAAGAAAACCCAAAACTTCTTGGGAAAGTATTTCTCCCTTGATGATATCATACACACATAAGAATGAACAATGAGAACTATGCTGAGATAATGTTTTAGAAAGAGATGGGAACTGTGCTATCAGCACAAGGGTAGACAACTATTGACATTGGCCACTGAGGGGTGGGACCCATCAGTGGTGACCTTCAGGGGAGACCAAGAAGCCTTGTATACCAGCATGGCCTTAGCAACTGGAAGGCAGGGTCTCCCAAAGTTCCACTGACACTCTGGGCGTTCCATTCTGTTAGTGAAAGTACAGAGTGTTAGCTGCCATTCTGGAGGCTCCCTTGGTCATTCCAGTAGGAGTCTGAGCTACAAGCAGTGCCTTTGGCTCCCAACTCTGCCATCTTGAAACTTGTTTTTGTGGTTACCGATTCTCAAGTGCTATGGAGTGTTGTTCAAATTGTTCCCAACAGTAAGTAAAGAATTTCTTTTTCCTCACCCCTCAGTCCTGATTAAACCTACTTGATGTCACTGGTTTTTAACCCATCATGTGTTTGGGTTTCTTCTCCTTGGTGCTCATCCCTACCTTTCCTGCCACACATCACCATGGCAGCACCTCTTGCATCTCTGTGCAGGACAGGGGCAGAAATCAGTCTCCTGAAAATAAACCAAGGGCTTCAATTCCAGCTGGAAAAAAGCAAGCAAGACTTCTGAGACCTTAAGAAGAAATTCTTTGTATCTGAAGCTACTGCCTACTTCCTGGCCAACCAACTGTAGAAATACAGTAAGTCCTACAAGGTCCTGCTCTACAAAGTCATGGCTGTGTGTACTCCTTCTAAGAAATGAAAAGACTCTTCAGATGCTATCTTCTTCATTTCTAATGTCACCATAAATCTCATTCCGACCACAATGCAGTAATGGTAGAAGTGGGTATTTGACCCTCAGTTTCCTGAGGATGAGAAAATGGAAAACAAGTAAGTTTGCATCCTCCCCAGGTTAGCAGTGACCTATAGGGTGGGTTAGAGCTTTCATCCCAGTGACTGATTCCTGGTGCAGACACAGAGATGACTGGTCCTGTCAGGATCCTCTCTGTCCTATAGCAGACCCTTCATCTCAGTTGGTCTGGGACTAAGGAACTCCATCAGGTCTTGGTTCTTGGATGTTCCATTGGCAAAGCACCAAGCTAGCTACACTGCAGAAACATGCTGATGGTCCACGCAGCACCGGGTTTGTGGGGAGGGGGTAGGACTATAACTACCTGCGTTCCAAGAGAAGGAGGTGGGTTCTGGTTTCCCTGAAACTGTGGTATCCATGAAGGATGCCATCCACGCAGGGACTCCCCAGGTGAGATGGAACCCGTGTTCAGGATCTGCTTCCCGAGTCCATGGAGGACAGGTGATACCTGGTTGGAAGACTGGGGGTATTTCAGGGAATATGAGACAATCTTTGCTACCTCCTGTGTCTCTCCCTGAGCTGAGCAACCTTCAGTGAGGAAGGATGGTCAGCAGGTCCAGGCCTGAGCCATGAGACACGTGGCCAAGTAAAAATGAGGGTGAGTGGGGAAATCCACAGGTCCAGAAACCACCCAAGTCAGTGTATGGGGCAAGCCCTCCCCCACAGTCAGCCTGAATTGGGGAGCTCAGCTGCCTGTTCATTAGGAGGGGGCTGTGGTGGCAGAAGGAACCATGAGAATGGAGCACATGCACAGCTGAATGACAAGAAGAAATGCTGAGGCTGAATTTTTGTCATTCACTCACAGTTTGCCTTCAATACAACAAGGGGAGGTATAATTAAAAATGAGTGAGGCGGTGACAAGTAAAAATTGAAAACTGCTCTTTAGGAAAGTGAAGAGATGATTACCTCTCAGGGAAGGAGAAGCAAAGTTTCGATTGCAACTTTCCTGATAATCATCATGTAACTGTGGAAAACCAGTTGCGAAGATGATGAAGACAGTTACCACCCAAGGGCTTGGGGTGGAGGTAACACAGCACAGGGGTGAAGAGCATGGGCTCTGAGTCAGTCTGCCTGGACTGACAAATCCCTGATGCCTATCTTCCTATGTCTCAGTTTCCCTCTCTGTTAAACTACTACCATTGTGAGACCTACTTCTCTGAGTTGGAATGAATCCTGAGGAATTTTTGTTAAGCTCTCACAAAAGAGCCTGGAACCATGTAAATTCTGTTCATGATTCTACTGCTTCAATGACACAAACATCATGAGGATTTGGCCATGTTCCTTTCAAGTCATTCTGTTTTTTTGCATTCTAGTTCACACAGGCATTTCTGGGAGAATTTTTACCTTTGAGACATTGTTCAGTATAGGAATCCCAGCTCAGGGTACCCATCAGTCATGTAATCCTTGGGGCCTTACATCCTGTCCCTGCTTAGTGCTTTCCTTAAGAGGCTGCAAGACCTTGCTGGGCCATGATCAGTGTTGCAATCAGGAGATACGAATTCTGACTCTGCAAAATACCAGTTAATCAGGGCATTTAGTTCCTCTCTGTGTCCTGGGGCTGTTCTTTCCTGGGGTCTAAAACAGGGAATAATCTACTTTCCTGTATTTGGGAGGCTGACGAAAAAGACATGGAGCTCCCAGCACAGAGCCTGGTTGCCCGGTTCCATTTGTCCTGGGATAGACCCTGCCTCCTCCCTTGAAGGGAGAGAGCATAGAAGCATGTCCAGCTTTCCACTGAGGCAGCCGTCTCTGTTTCTCAGAGTGTGAACAGTCCACCAACGTCATTGAATCCGTGCTGGGGAAGGAGATGCTGTTTGAGATGGGCAAGAAGGCAGACACGTTGGCCGAGAAGCTCAGGTAAGGAGGGCTCTCTGTGGGAGGCTAGAGGGAAGCTGTGGGCATTTCTGACTTGGGGTAGCAAAAGTCTGGGCCCGGAGAGGGGCAGAAACCATCATGGCAGTCACATTATACAAACATGTCCAAAACCAGTAGACAATAGTGACTGGTAAATGATGGAATCTAATGACTGAGAGCCTCATTTCCTCTTAAAAAAAAAAAAATCAAAGTCACCACATACAAGGGAACAATTCATGACATTTAGCATTTTGACAATGTTGTGAGACCAAGACCCCATTTATTTTGCACAGTCAGGACCTGGCTGACTGCAGTCTGCCATCCTTTCTCTCAGAAAATGCTGTCTTCTTGACCTGCCATTCTCCTGAGCACACCAGTTAATGTGAGCCATACTGTCCACACTTCTGTGTCTGGCGTTGTGTCCATTCACTGCACACTGCACTATATGTAGTTTTCTAGGGAAATGTGTGTGCCCCAAGTGAGCATCTGAAGGGACATCTTCCTGATGTGTTCTTAGGAGGACACCTGCCTTTGTTTACAGAAGTAAAGATGCAGGGGAAGTCCAGGCATGACCAGAAGAACACTCTGAATACAGAGGAGGCCTTGTTTTACCTTCTTCTTTCTCTGCCAGACAGGTCACCACACAGGCCAGACTTTAGCTTCAAGGACTCCTTGGGGAAACTCTGCCAGAAACCTCCATAAAAGCTTTTATTATCTACTGTTCAATTACTTGAATTTAACAATTTTCTCTGTCCCACCTTAGGCAATATCATATCCTAGTTAAAGATCAGGATAAAGAGCTGACCTGTTTGTATGAGAAGCTACAGGAAGGGAAAGATGTTTCCCAACTACTCAATAAGTACCTCGAGGACCTCCTCACCCAAAATGACAATGAGCATTGCCAAGGACAGGTCTTCCAAGAGCAAATGGCTGAGGGACACAGGCAGGCCAAGTGCCTTGCCTGAAAGCTCAGTCCAGGTAAGATAGCCACAGACCCTGATTGCACTGCGCTGCTCCAAGTCCCTGGGATCCCAAGAGGCTCCCAAGAGACTCCCCTCCTGCCCTCATACTGTTTGCAGAAGCTTTCCTGGGTTCCCGCCACATGTGGGGCCATGAGAGGACCAGGACTGGGAGGTGGTAGCAGAGAGGAGCAATGCACAGGGTGGACGTCACATGGTCCACCTGCCTTGCTTCATCCCTGAGGGGACACAGTCTTTGGGGCAGGAGGCAGCATGGAACAGATTTAGAGCCTGGAAAGGGAAATGTGACGAGGCAGCTTGTTAGTATGCAAGGATCCCTTGCAGAAGAGGGAGGTTCCCAGACTCAGCCCAGTCTGCATTGACCGTGGGTGAGAGAGTGAGTTTTACTTTCTCATAGCTATCCCCTCATCTGTAATGTATATCAAATAAATTCTTGTCACCATAGTGATCAAATGGGAAAATTCTTGAATGCACTTCAGTAAAAAAAGAAAGGCCCTGACCATGTGGAGTTGGATGTGGTACTGGAGTCAGTATGATTTGAAGGTGGGAGCACAGTTTAGATTGAACACTTTTCATAGACAGACGTCCCCTTGAGGACACTGAAGCCCACGTGGGGGTCATGAAGTCCCTGGTGGAGGGATGTGGGAAAGGCTGGTTGTCCTGTCATGAGGGCGAGGAGGAAGCTCTGTGTGAGTGCTGTGAATGCAGAGAGTCTGTGTCTGGGTGGGACTTGGGGCCTGCAGCAAGACATGCTTGTGGAAGTTAAGACTGAACCTGGACAGTCTACGGCCATACCACCCTGAACGTGCCCAATCTCATCTGAACCTGGACAACAATCCCCTGATATGGACAACAAGAGACAGGAGAAACAGTTGCCCAGGTTCAGTGATGCTGAGCCTCAGAATCACAGACACACCGCCTGATGGATCAGAAACTCAGGTCACAGCAGATCTTAAAGACACTGCCCTAAACTCAGTAGAACATCTAGTCACGCAAAGACACTTATGTCTCTAGGGCCATAAAAGCTGCTGTGCTTATAGTGATGATGTGGGAAATAGCTGAAGGGACAATTCTGGATTACTTTGCAGATCATTAGGACAATCAGAAGGATTAAGAAGAATAGAAAACAACGGCCCAGGTGACAATGCATATTCCGGAACTGGTAACGTGTGGGTAAGAATGCACAGGGACTTAGAAAGAAAAGTAAGTGAGATCAAGAGAGTCCCAGGTGCCAGATGCAAGGATGAGCAGGACTGCAGATGGTCAACCCAGGATGCCCTGTGAGTCTGGTTATCTGTTGTCTTTATGGGGCTTGGAAGACCAAGATGAATTAACAGCCTTAGGATTCACAGTACCTACAAAATAGCCATTCTTCCCTGTAAATGGACGACGGAAGGAGATGCATATTTATTTTCCACAGTCTCTAAGGTCCTTGGTAGGAAGGTGAGCAGCAAAGGAAACGCTAAAGAGGCAACTACCAAAATTAAACACCAAGAGAAGTAATTAACCAAAAAACAAAAACTCAGGGCGTCATGTGACACTAATTAATACAAAGGTGCCAAGAAGGCACACATTTCTGCAGGCTGTAAGGAGTCCAGAGCTGTAACCACAGACATAGGTACATGGTGGTTGCCCCTGGGCTGGTCTTCATCTTCACTTCATGTGATGACTGTACCACACTGGGATGGTTGAGTCTCAGGCCTTGTAGGTCCTTCTGTGGCTGGTGCTCTGAGTATCTGCTGCTGCTACTCTCCCACCCCGAGGCAGCCACACTCTGTCTCTTGTAGAATGGATAGCTTTTTCCCTCTGTAGGCAACGGCCCTTTGCTTCTACTGACACTCCCCACTAACTCCCATCAACACCAAACCAGCTAGAAAGCCACACTGTCTGATCCTCCTGCTGTGGTCTTCTGTCATTCCTGTGTTACGCAGCACAGCAGGGAGCTGCAGGAAGTTGAGAAGAAGGAAGTCCCACAGGACACAGAGGATGAATGTGTTCTGACTCCTTCAACTCTGCCAGAAGGGTGTAACAGTGACCAGTCTTACAATGATGGCGAGTTCCCATTAAATGAACAGGAATTAGGCTCTGCTCCAGATTTAGCCTGTGAATGCTCCCATTCCAAAGGGGATGAAACTCCATGTGCTCCCTCAGGTAGTGTCCATATTGTTTGTTCCACACACCTTGTCTACACTGCAGAAGGTCATCTCTATACACAGGCCCTATAGACACACACATTGCTTTTAAATCAGGACATAATGAATTTGGAAACATAGAGGTCAGGTGGGTCAGGGAGCCTTCAACCATTCTAAGTAGGGACCATGCCTCAGACCCTCCAGCCTCACTGTCAGGTCATTGCCCCGGTGTTTGGGGAAACAAACTCTATCCACCTCAGTAGGACATCCACAAAGTTGTTGTCAGATACCCTACTTGGATCAAATGTCTTTTGCAATATGCACTGATACTTTCTCTTTATGATCAACCTCTCGAGGTTCTAGGCCTGTCCAACATTGTTGGCTGACATAAGGGGATTTCCCTCATTTCACTGCTCTCATTCCCAGTTTCTCTCTTCTCTATGCTGGCTCAACTTAGCTAAGCAGTCACCTGAAAACAACTGTGTCATTACCTTGTGTGTTTGCTTCTGTGGAGCAAGGTTGGGATCTGGCATCACTAAAACCACAAATGGCTTTTGTTTTAGAAGAAGACCAAAGAGTCTTTTTGATTTGATGGTTGCTACAATTGATTCATCATTCTAGTCTCAAGTATAAATTCCTGAGAAGCTAGAAGACCATGATATCTCATGGAATTATCCCCTTTTGCAGCAACACTTCTGTCAGGTGCCTGGGTCCTTCCCCTGCATCTCTGGGGGAAAATATATTATAATCTCTTTTCACAGACTCATATTAGAGAAGAATATTGGGATAATTTGCAGGGGACAAGGAAGAGAATTTCCCCAGCAGGTCAGGGTGCAGTCCTGTCTAATTCTCTGAAGGCTTACCCTTGGATATCCTGGAATATCCCTGCCAGAAGAGTATGGTTTTACACTTAGAATATTAATGTCCTTGCAGTGTGTGTGCTCACTGTGTTGGTAACATGGGAAGTGTGATTTCCTTAGTGTGACCTGCTGTCTCCAAACTTCCTTGCAGAAAGTCAAGATGATCTTGGGGAAGAAAATGGACAACAACCAATATGCTCTAGGTAATTGAATACTATAGACTATGAATTTTCCTGGTGACCCCTGGAGACCTCACATCCAGGGGTAAAGACAAAGTGTTGCCTAGAACTATTTCATCCATACGGCTAATAGAAGAACATCCCCTTTAATCATGTCCTCTATTTCCATGTGGTAGTTGTGGAGGACTCAATTTCTTACTCCCTCACATGTTGAGTAACCTACGGAGAGTAGACACACAGGAACTAACCCAACCCAGGGATTCCTGTAATCAGCTGTCCTCTCCTCAGTGGTGCAAACACAGGTGAGAAGCATATCAGCTTTGTGCCTGTTTGACAGCATCATCTTGGCAGGATTTTTAATAGCAAGGGAGGAAATTGAAGAATAAATTTATGTCCTATCAAAATAGTGGGAAAATATTCATTGGAGTCAGCATGCCTGAGAGTAAGGCCTCAGGAGCTATAGTCGTTTGGGCACTACAGATAAAAGTTAATACATTGTATGTAGAAGAGTTGAAGCCATGGCATTGGATTCCCTCTGTGTTCTGGGAGTCATGACTATGATGGAGAGTTTAGTCTCCTCCTCCATCACTTGGTTATGAGGCCAGTGCACAGAGCATCTACAGCTCTGTCTCTCACCGATCCTCATATAGGATGCCACAGTCTTGTCCTCATATTGGAATAGTTTTTTTTCCTTCAAGGGGAAGCCAAATTGCTTTCTGTGAGCACAACCTATTAACTCTGATCAAAAACAGCTAGGAAGCAATGGTGTCTGATGCTTCTGATTTGATCTTTTATCATTCCTATCTTACCGTCACAGCATGGAGCATCATGAAGGTGAAAAGAAAGAAGAACTACAGGACACAGTGGATATATGTGTTTTGACTCCTTCAATTTTATAAGAAGAGCATGAAAGCAACGAGTGTTGCACTGATGGCAAATTCCCATTTGATGCATAAGAATTCGGTTCTGCTCTGGATATAGGCTCTGAATGTTCCCATTCCAAAGGAGCAGAAACCGCACATGGTCCCCAAGTAATATCCATATATCTTGTTCCTCACATGCTATGTAGATTGAAGGACTTGACCCCCATGAGTCAATCATATACTTACAAACTCTTTTGATTCAGGCTCTAGGACAGAGTTCAAAATAAGATATTCCATGAGTCAGTGAGCTTTGCTCATCTCCTGTCTAAGCCACAGCACTTTTATGTCTGGGCCACTGCCCATCACTGCTCTCAAGGCAGCCCTGCCAGAGAGTACCACTCTAGCCCAGGCACTGGAGGTCACTTCCAGACCTCCTACTTTTGAATTCATCTCTTGTGCCTCTTGCAAGGACCTAATTTTCATTCTTAAGCCATATCCCTGAATTTCAATGCCTGCCAAGGTAGCTGGCAGCCTTTTCTATATATTTGGAGATGTCAGTATCCTGGTTCACTCTGCTCACTTAGTCTGTGTCTCCATTTGTCTTAAGTAAGCAGAGAATCAGAACTAGATCCATGCTATCATGCAGTGTATATTTTCTGGAGCAAGGCAAGATCCTGAAACTTTCCTCACCCATAAAAAGCTCTTGTTTCTTTGTGGCTTTGAAGATTATTCTGATTTGATGGTGTGTAGATTCCATTTTTTGGTTTAATCTCAATGGCTGATTCCTCTAAACAACTAACCAACAGCATTTCAGATGGAAAAAGCCTGAATAGTGCAGCAACACTCTAGGAAGTAGCTGGGTAGTTCCCCAATCTTGGGGAAGAGAATCATTTGTTCTTTGCATAGTCTCAAGGCAGGATGCTGTGATGATGGCCTGACATATCAGAAACATTTGTTTAATGGCTCAAGAGAGCAATCCCAGTGATTGCTTACAAGGACCTAAGTTCTCCAGGATGACTTTTATCACAGTTGCCTGTAATTACTCTGCTTAGATTTCTGCCCTGTGCTACATGGCACACAGGAGTGGGCATTTGTGAAGGGGAATCTGCTTGGTGTCACTTTGTCTTCGTTTATTTGCAGAAAACCCCAAATGGATCAGGATGGACTGAAAGGACAGGAGTCAGTTGCCCCCAGGTAATTCTGAATACTTAGGGGCTGTGAATTGCAAAGTGGCAACCAGGGAAAAGCAGAAAGTGCTCAAGAGAGCTCTATTACCCATTTGGTCAATGACACATGATCCATTTTCACAACATTGTCTGTTTTCATTGTGGTACTGGGATTGCTCCCCATTTCTGAAGTACTTCTCTAGTTGAGTAACTAACCCACAGCCAGCTGACCCAGTTGAACTAATACATCACAGGAATCACTGTGAATGCTCATTGTCCCCGGTCTATTTTACAGAGACATGCATGTCTACTTTCTGCCTATTGGACTTATCAATTGACAGTGTTCATAGAATGAAAATATCATGGCAAGAAGACAAACATATTCTATCATGCCACATTATTTAGAGAAAAGGACCTTCCCAGGCAAGAGATACCTGGGACAGTCACCTGTTCCCAAAGCTGCCAGTGGTTGGCCACTAGATTCAGAATTCAATGCCATTTGAATGAAGGGGGAAAGCCACCATTCTGGAACTCTGTATGTAGTTAGTCATGGCTGGACGCCACAGAGAGAATTCAGTCTCTTCCTTCACAAGCTTGCTATTTGGCTTGTGTACTGAGCACTTATTGTCCTTTCTATCTGCCACAGCTGTCACAAGCACACACCTTGTCCCACAAACACAAGAAGAGTTGTTCCTCTCTTTCCTAGGTTAACCTCTTTGCTTTCTGGACCACTCCCTTCTGCCCTCCATCAAAGCCAGACAAGACAGAGAATTCAGATCCCTCTGAGGTTAATGTTCAGTTGTCCCCATGTAGCAGGCTCAGCAAACATCTGCTAGAAGTGGTAGAGAAGGACACCTCATGGGACTCTCCGGATGAATGCTACTTGACATACTCAGTGCTTCCTGACCTGTCTGACTCCTACTGGCCTTACAAGAGCACTGCCATCTTCTCACCTGAGAACCCAGAAGTCTGCTCCTCTCTGGAAGGGGCCAGTGAGTACTCCATTTTCCAGGTGATAAATCTCCCAGTGGACATCCACACAGATCTCCTGTTCTTTATATCCTAGACCTCTTCTGTGCCCAGACAGGTTATCCCCAGTGGGCAAGCTCTGTAGAGACATATTGATCTGAACTGGGCTCTAAGATGGAGTTTTAAGCCCAGACATCAGGTGGGTCAGGGAACTTTCCTCTCTTCCTACTCCCAGGGAATCACCAGTCACCCTGGCTTCTCTGTCAGGTCACTGGGGCCATGTCAGGAACCACAAACTCAACTCACCTCAGCAATATGACCAGAGAAGATGTCTGTCAGACCTAATCTGGATGAAATTTCTTTTCTCACATTTAATAAGCTGTACATTTCATCTCTGAGCCAGGTCCTTTATGAACCTATGCCTGCCACAGTCAAGTGGCATTCTTGTCCAGGGTTAACTGGTTTTGTTCTTCTTAGCCCCATTCTCTATCTCCTTTAGGTTGGCCTTTCTTCCTAAACAGTTCTCTGAAAACCCACCATCAGTGCCTCCACTGATAGCCTGTTTGTGTGTTTCTAGCAGCACAGCTGTGCCTTGGCATTTCCTTCCCCCCACACAAATTGCACTACAGATCTGTGTAGCACCAAAGACTCACTTTAACTTGAGGGTTTGTAGTTGCATTCCATCTGCTCAGTCTCAGTGTATAAATTCCACTAAGCTTTCAGCAACCCAGCTATCTGAGGAGAGAAGACTGAATACTGCAGTAATCCTTTTAGAATGCAAAGAGGCTGGCTCTCCAGAATCTGTGAAAAAAAAGAGAAGTTAAAGTGTTTACACAGACTTCAGATAGGGGAAACTGGGATGATAATCTCCTACCCAATGGCTAAGGCTGGTAAATCAAGGCAGTTATCACAAGGCAATACACAAGGCATCCTCATGTAATCTTCTCACTGAACATGCTCTCACATTGAGCATATCTGAGTGCCTGGGCAGCATTAGACACTGAACTCTTTTGTACTGAATGTGATCTGCTTAATGACTGGCATGGTCTCTATTTACAGAAAATCAATTCCATTGTGAGGAGAAAGAAGACCAAGACCTCGTAGGTCCCAGGTAACTCTGAAAACTCATGGGTTTTTATAAGAGACTCTTAATCTGGAGAAACAAACTGAGGGCTTCTGGGGGTGGGGGAGGGATGGGGTGGCCAGGTGATGGACATTGGGGAGGGTATGTGCTATGGTGAGTGCTGTGAATTGTATAAGACCGAAGATTCACAGACCTGTACCACTGAAACAAATAACATCATATGTAAATAATAAAAAGAAAGAGTCATGGGTTGCTATTTCAGTGGTTAAATTTAAGGACTGCATTTCAATGAAAAAAATAGAAACTGATGAATGTATCTATTTCATCCATTCTCCAACCAGAAAGTATCTCTTTTAACCATGATGTGTGTCTTCACTGTGTTACATGGCTAAATTCCATTAATGGACCCCTCCATCTCACTAACTTGCATTCAGTTGAACTTGGTGAATTGATTAGTCAGTGGGATTCTCTGCATTCCCCTTTTTGTCTTCTTTTGGTAAATCCACAGTGACAGGCATAGCTGTCTCTCCCTCTTTGGTGTTACCACATTGAGGATATATTCTAGCAAAAGAATACCTAGAAAAAAATTCACATTTTATCACAGTAGTTAGAGAAAGAGTCACTGAACACATGAGATCTCTCCAGGTTAAGGATGCCTTTTAAAATTGGAAGGGGAGGTGAAATATGAGAGACTATGGACCCTGGAAAACAATCTGAGGGTTTTGAAGGGACAGGGGTGGGAGGTTGATGGAACCAGTTGGTGGGTTTTGGGGAGGGCACGTATTGCATGGAGCACTGGGTGTGGAGCAAGAACAATGAATACTGTTACACTGAAAAGAAATTAAAAAAAAAAGTCGTGTTCACTTGATCACTGAACATAACAGCAACAGCATTTATGCAAAAGTGTCAAAACCATCTTTAGGATTCTCTACAGTTACAGTGAGCCATGACTTCCATTTTACAATCGTTCAGTTTTTTGCTCAGAAACTCTGTTATCTGGCCACTATCCTGGGATCCTTCTGTTCTCTAGATAACTCTACTGTCTCCACAGCAGCCACACACTGCTCATGAAACAGGAGGATAATTTTTGCATCAATAATGGCTGTGCTCCTTTGTTATAACTCTGCATCTCCGCTTCCCATCAAAATCAGTAGGATGCTGGGGTGTCTCCTTTTCTTGTTTTAATGTTCAGATCTCCCCACCTTCCCAGGCTCAGCATGATGCTGCCAGAAGTGAAAGAGCAGGATGCCCAAGGGGACTCACTGGGTGAATGCTCTTTGACTGATTCACCCCCTCCTGAATCATCTGACCAGCATGCAACTTATAGGAGGGCTGACATCAACTCATTTAAAGATATGGGCATCTGTTCTGCTCTGGAATTAACTAGCAAGTCCTCCACTGTCAAGGTGATAAAGATCCAACTGGACTCCCAAGTTGACCCCCTATGTTTGGTATCCCAAATTCTGATTACAATGAGATGTCTCATCCCTGTGTAGAAGTTCGGTAGACATAGGGATGTCAGTCAGGCTCTAGGATAGACTTTTCAGCACAGACATCAGGTGAGTCATGGACCTGCACTTTGCTCCTCATCTCAAGCCCTGGTCCTAACTTAGGACACTGGATTCAAGGCAGATGTGACAACTCACACCCACTTGTCTTACACAGGCCAAGGTGTCTTTCTTTGCTCCTGATTTCCATTAAATGTTTCTCCTCATCTGTACTGCTCTTGTTTTCATACCCAATGTCCTTGCACTTTGATGCCTGTCCAAAGATGTCATCAGCCTTACCTATATCTTTGGACTGGTTGTTTCCCTGGTTTGACTGCTCTGATCCCCACAGTCTGTGTCCTCTATGTTGGCTACCTTGAGTGAGTCATCATTGTTGGAGTATCAGGACATCAGCTTCTCTGCCATCAGCTGGCTTGGATGTTTCCCTGAAGCAAAGTTGAGCCTGAGCATTGCCCCTCCCCATGCATGTCTCCTATGTCTGTGTAGCACAAAGGATTTTACACAAAAGATTCCTCTTGATTTGAGGATTTGCAGATTCTATCCATCAGTCTGGTCTCTGTGTTGAAATGCCTTTAAACCATCACACACAGAGTATCTCCTGAGATAAGGGAAGGTGAGAAGGTTGCAGTAAGTTTTTAAAATTCAGGTAAGATGTTCCCCAGAATCTATGGTAAAACATTTCGCTCCATACACAAGACTCTGTCTATATGGCCCGACCACATCAGGGAGCTCATGCCCAATGGCTAAGGAAAGCAAACCATGACACATTCCCAAGACATTCCCTGTGGCCTCCTGGAGGATTTCTCTCACATTATCCTCGGCCCCACTAAGGATAATTATGCCCCAGTGCTAGCTGTAGCAGATATTTAATTTTAATGCATAAATGGTGCTCTGTTGAATGTGATTGGCTCTGTCTCTCTCTATTTGTAGGAAGTCATAATGATCTTTTGGAGGAAGAAGACCAAGACCCGATTTACCCCAGGTAACTCTGAAGAATCATGGGCTCTTATTTAATGGTGACATTTGAGATCTAGGAAAATCTAGAAAGTGCTAAATGTACCTATTTCACCCATTTGGATACCCACAAAATGGTCCATTAGCAATGTTCCCTCTTTCACTTTGCCACTTGTATAGGCCCCATGCCTAATCCCCCCCAAACTTGGAACCTACAGTCCCTTGGGAGAAATACACAGCTATCCAAGCCTCACTCAAAAAAAAAACTGAAAAATCCCGCATACACCAGCTCTCTTTACATCTTAAGGACCAGAAATTCAACAACAAATTAAGTTAACACTATGCACATGAAGGGAAATAATCAAGATTAGAGCAGAGATCAGTGAGATATCTAGAGATACAGTAGAACACATCAATGAAACTAGAAGCTGGTTCTTTGAAAGAATCAATAAGATCAATAAACCACTGCCCAATGTAATTCAAAAGAAAAAAGAAAGGACCCAAATTAATAAAATTATGAATGAATGGGGAAAGACCACAATTAACACAAAGGAAATGGAAACAATCATCAGAAATTATTAACAGTTCTATGCCAATAAGTTCAGCAACCTTGAAGAAATTAATGCTATTCTGGAAACCTCTAAACTTCCCAGACTGAAACAGGAAAAAACTGACAACCTGAATAGTCTGATATCTAGTAACGAGACTGAAGCAGTGATCAAAAACCTCCCAAAAACAAGAGCCCAGGACCTGACGGATTCCCTGGGGAATTCTACTGAACATTCAAAGAAGAAATACCTATTCTCCTGAAGCTGTTTCAAAGAATAGAAACAGAAGGAAAACTTTCAGACTCTTTTGATGAAACCAGCATTACTCTGATCCCCAAACCAGGCAAAGCCCCATCCAAAAGGACAGTTTCAGACTGATGCTGGTAGACCCAGCAATCACAGGATTTCTGGCATTATCACGGTCTCTCTTTGATTTGGATCCAGCCTAAGATGCCATCTGTCTCTGCTGGTTTTGCATTATGATGTTGGCAAGAATTCATGGCAAGAAGAGTGTTTAGGAAAACACGTAGGCCTTGGACACACAAGCTTTCTGGAAATCCACAATGTTGCCGTAGCGAGGGTTGTCTTGGGGTCTTCTGTAAATTTCACCAAAACGTATGCAAAAGAGTTAGTGCTGGTTGGATTGTTTTCTGAGTGTGCTATGTGTTGAGGCTGTCATGCACTGGGGAAGTTGAGACTCTTTCCCTTTAAACTCCCATTTTGGCCATGCTCTGACCACCTCCTGCTCTCTTTCCCTCCATGGCTCCCTGAACTATCCCCAGCACATCCACACTCTGGCCCCAGATGGAGGCAAAATGGCTCATCTCCCTGGATGAGGACTTCCCGTTTGTTTCCTGTGACCAGTCCCTCCTCCTTCTGTCAAAAACAGCTGGGACTCCACATTGACTCGGGCTTTTTGTTGCATCTCCAGTCCTCCTAGTGACAGAAGGCTCCACAGGGAGCTGCCAGTGACAGAAGAGAATGAAGTCCCACAGAGGTCACTGGATGAATGTTATTTGACTTCTTCAGTTGGCCAGGACCTGCCAGACACCTGGAGGCCTTCTTTATACAAGTGCCTCACCCACATGTGAAAAGCAAGAAACCTTCTTGGATCTACATGAGATGGTAAGTACTCCCATTGTGAGGGGAACAATTTTCCCGGGGAGAGGGGGTCCCAGGAAGCCTGGGACCAACAACCCAAACAGGCCAAAAGATGGATCTATGCCAAAAAGCCTTGTAGAATCATACTGGTTTGATCTCTGCTCTTGGATTCAATATTAAATTACATACAGCCAGGAGCTCTATTGTGCTGGAATCACAGGGTCCTCACAGGGACATTCTCCAGTTGGTGTAGCATCTCGTATGAGAGCCAAGGGCACTGAACACCAGCAAGGTCACATCCCTTGCCCAGGATTCTTGGCCAGTAGGTGTGGACGTCAGACCCTCATCAGCCTAGACTATTCACTGCTCTCCACTTGGTCCTATTAGGCACTAAATGGGGACAGGGCTTGCCTTTTCATCTCTGCTTTTCTATCAAATTATTTGAAACAGCTGTAAATGTGAACAAAATATTGTACGACAGTCCCCAATGTCACATGGGATCCAGCCACACCTCTGCCAACACCTACCCTGGGAGTGACTCTGTCATGTGAACAGAGGCTGCGGCTCATCCAGCTCCTCCAGGAGATGAGCGTCTCCATGAGGTTCTCCACCCAAAAGCAATCAGGGCTGAGAGGTCCTAGGCCCTATCTGTTCTCACCAGGGGTCCCCTAGAGGCTCTTGACTAGGATGCCTGACATCCCTGTGTTCTGCACAGTTCGCTCAGAGAAGCTGACAGCCAGGTCTGGGTTCCCAGGGAGGGAGGGATGAGAAAGGTTCAGACACATGTCTCAGAATGCAGGTGTGTGTCAAGCCCCATGATGCTTCAATACAGCAAGGTGAGCAAGAACCTGGTGTTTAGTATCAGCTCTGAACCACGTGCTGGGCTTGCAACTTACTGGTTCTTTCACCGGCCAACTTCTTCCTCTTCTTACATATGTTTCCTTCAGTCCCTTTACTGAAAACCACAGAAAATGGTGTCTTCGTCTCATTGATTGAGAACATGAAATATAATTTCTAGGATCCCTGATCCAACAAAATTGCTCAGCAATATGTATCAACTTGTCCCGTCTAATCCTCAGATCCCTATAGTGTTTCAACTCTTGGAAATGGTTTCAGGGCATTGTTTCATGCCTGGAGGAACAGCATTTAGCATCTCTGCTATCGCTAGAGCCCATCCTGCCTGCCTTTCTCAGAAAGCCTAATGTGCCCAGTTAACTCACCTTCAACATCTTCAAGCCAATCTTCTCTGTTTGGTGCTCCCAGTCACAGTGGAAATACTGGCCTCACAAGACCATCTCCTGCTTATTTTATTTTCCTTTTCTAAGGAAATAAAAGTCTACTTTGTTCCATTAAGTATACACGTCACTCTCTCCTATAATCCTCCATCTAGCCCATCATCTCCCCTCACCTGTGGGGCCTCATCCCCAGCCTCCTGTTCATCAGGATCCACTGCTGCTCGAAATTCCTCAAGACTGAGCTTCTCCACCCTCCTCTCGGTCTGTGTCCCTTACCCTCCAGCACTCTGTGTCCCTTCTTGGAGTCTGGGGTGGCCTGGGGCTCCTCTGTCAGGCACCAATCTCCCTGAGAAATGAAGAGATGCAGTTCCCATGGGGAGGTGACATCAGCAGCAGCAGCACTGTGGCACCAGGGAGAAGTGCCAGAGAAAGAGCTCAGTGAGTGTTCTGGAAGCACAGCCCTGACAATGGCCTTAGAACTTGCCATCCTTACAGTCCTCTCCCTCAAGCCTGTCACTTCTCCTTGGTACCCACTGTCCCAGCCCTGACTCATCCCACTGGCTCTCTTCCTCTCTCTTTGACTCATCTCCCACAGAGGCTGGAGCAGGAAACCAGGCTCCATGCCAGTTACTTTGTCCACTCTGGTTATTATAACAAAAATGCCACTGATGGGCTGACTTCTTTTTTTTTTTTTATTATATAAATTCACAGTTCAGATAACCTGAACGAGCTGGGGTGTGTTCAGTATTTACAATAGTCTCTAATTTTTTTTTAATATAATTTTTTATTTTTTATAAACATATATTTTTATCCCCAGGGGTACAGATCTGTGAATCACCAGGTTTACACACTTCACAGCACTCACCAAAGCACATACCCTCCCCAATGTCCATAATCCCACCCCCTTCTCCCAAACCCCCTCCCCCCAGCAACCCTCAGTTTGTTTTGTGAGATTAAGAGTCACTTATGGTTTGTCTCCCTCCCAATCCCATCTTCATTCATTTATTCTTCTCATACCCACTTAAGCCCCCATGTTGCAACACCACTTCCTCATATCAGGGACATCATATGATAGTTGTCTTTCTCCGCCTGACTTATTTCGCTAAGCATGATATGCTCTAGTTCCATCCATGTTGTCGCGAATGGCAAGATTTCATTTCTTTTGATGGCTGCATAGTATTCCATTGTGTATATATACCACATCTTCTTTGGCTATTCGAGGTCTTTTCTGGTTCCATATAAATTTTAGAATTATTTGTTCCATTTCTTTGAAAAAGATGGATGGTACTTTGATAGGAATTGCATTAAATGTGTAGATCGCTTTAGGTAGCATAGACATTTTCACAATATTTATTCTTCCAATCCAGGAGCATGGAACATTTTTCCATTTCTTTGCGTCTTCCTCAATTTCTTTCATGAGTACTTTATAGTTTTCTGAGTATATATTCTGTGTCTCTTTGGTTAGGTTTATTCCTAGGTATCTTATGGTTTTGGGTGCAATTGTAAATGGGATTGACTCCTTAATTTCCCTTTCTTCTGTCTTGCTGTTGGTGTAGAGAAATGCAACTGATTTCTGTGCATTGATTTTATATCCTGACACTTTACTGAATTCCTGTATAAGTTCTAGCAGTTTTGGAGTGGAGTCTTTTGGGTTTTCCACATATAGTATCATATCATCTGCAAAGAGTGATAATTTGACTTCTTCTTTGCTGATTTGGATGCCTTTAATTTCCTTTTGTTGTCTGATTGCTGAGGCTAGGACCTCTAGTACTATGTTGAATAGCAGTGGTGATAATGGACATCCCTGCCGTGTTCCTGACCTTAGCGGAAAAGCTTTCAGTTTTTCTCCATTGAGAATGATATTTGCGGTGGGTTTTTCAGATGGCTTTGATGATATTGAGGTATGTGCCCTCTATCCCTACACTTAAAAGAGTTTTGATCAGGAAGGGATGCTGTACTTTGTCAAATGCTTTTTCAGCATCTATTGAGAGTATCATAGGGTTCTTGTTCTTACTTTTATTGATGTGTTGTATCACATTGACTGATGGGCTGACTTCTTAACAACAGAAATCAGTATCTCACAGTTCTGGAAGCGCAACAGAACCACAATCAAACAGGGGCACATTCTGGGCCTGGTGACACTGCCTTCCTGGTTCAGAGGTGGCCACCTTCTGGCTCTGTCCTCACAGGGCACAGAGGCGATGGAATTTGGTGGGGTCTTTTTTATAGGGCATGGATCCCTTTTATGGGAGGATCTGCCTCCCAAAGGCTTACCCCATAGTACCATCACACTGGGGATTACATTTCAGCCTATCAACTGGAAGTGAATGCAAACTTTTGCACTGTGACAGATGGTTTTACTCTGATTTGTTCCCACCAGCTCCACCAATACCCTCCCATGCTCACCTGTTTCTCAGCATCACTTTTCTCATTCCTGTAGATTCCATGTGTTTTTTCCCATTTCAAATGAGCAGAAGTGGGGTTGGAATATTATGTTCCATGTCCCCCAAATCCATATTTAATCATTGACTCAGTTAAATATAGATATGTACATACAGACAGACACACACATTTAGAACTTATGTCACATACATGATGTCTATTCAATGTTTATATTATACATAGTGCACATGTGTGAAATGTACAGCATGTTGAAGTGTGTTGTGTAAATTCCCCAGCTTTCTCTTCCCTGGTTGCTCCCAAAAGGCTTCCCTTCAACCTGGACTTTGGCTGAGCTCTGTAGTCTCTTCTCTCCAACAGTGCAGCCTCTTTCCAGCACAATTTCCTTGACTTTGTCTTCTCTTCCCCAGAACTATTTCTTTTTACCAATTCTATTTCTCTTGATTTCACATTTGTCCTTTGTGAACATGTTGGCCTCCTGGCACCATTATCCGTACGGGAGTGTGAGAGAGATGAACACAACAGGGAAAAATCGAAGTGTGTCCTTTGGTGTCCCCTCACCTGTGAACTGTCGGATGGCCTGTCTTATTCTGCCCACTGTCCCTCTTTGACATCAATGTAGGTGGAGGCTCAGAAAGATCATGAATCACATCCTGTTGTCCTTTTCTTTTCAGAGCTGGCTTTGGATGCTTCCATCTGCATGAAGAACCCTCCCAAGCCTGAGTGTGATGCTGGTGAGGACTCAAGGGATGGCCGGGATGTTTGTCTAATCTTTGGCCACATGAAAATCCTCGGTGTCTTGAAACAGAAGATTCCCAAAAGAAAACTGTAGTTTGACAAGTGGAGACAAGCATATAGATTCCGTGGCCTTTAAGCTTAGGGTGCAGAGGTAATCACGTCTTTGGCTCTTGGGGCATGGATTCCTATTGCTCTCCATCTGATTAGAGCTCCACCGTCCCCCTCAAACACACCCATTGTCTGTTCTCTTCCTTGTTTGGTCATTCCCACAGCTGGTGCTACCTCTGTTTCACACGGGAGCTGCCACCCGGCTGGTCCTTCCATCTCCATCACCTGGTTGCATCTGAACTCTGCTGTGTTCCTGCAGGGGCTGTCCTGAGATTCCCTCACCCCTCTCCTCGAGGCCATGGGGAAGCAGGCCCTATGGCCCTCCTCAGCAGAGCAGCATTATTTCCACCCATTAAACACTTAGAACTTGGCCTGAAATTACACTCTTTCTTGGCTTCTTTGCCTTCCTTCCCTGCTTCTCCAATTGCAAGGCTTCATTCTCCCAGGACCATTGTCTTAATGAGTCACTTGCACAAGCATTCTCCTCCTGGGATACTCAGGGAATCTGAACTAGGAGGACACAGAACCCTCAACTTCCCCATGTGAATAAGACGTGTTAAAACTGACAAGAAAGAGCCCCCAAGGCAAAATCTAATGAGAACCCAAGTCTCAGCTGGGAGTGCCACAACGAAAAGCTGCAGTCAGGTTTCCCCTCGTATATATAAAACATAAATATATTTTTTCTTTTTTATGGTTGTCTACAATTTTAGTGCCATTGAAAATATGAAGTTATTAAGTAGTAAATATGCACCATTAGCCAATAGTTCCTGTTATCTTTCTCTTACTTTTTTTGTAATTTACAGCTATCTTTAAGAAACAAAAGATTGTTTTATGTTTGAATCTGTTGCATTTCAGTATTCAGTTTTTTCTCTTAATTTCTTTTATTTTTTTTATAAACATAAAATGTATTTTTATCCCTAGGGGTAAATCCCCTGTGAATCGCCAGGTCAGTGTTCAATTTTCAGTTTCAGGTCAGTATTCAGTATTCAGTTCTCATAAAACAAATAAAACATCTTGGAAATTATCAAACTGAATAGCGTTCCTTTTCAGTGTGTATGTTGAGGACAATGTTTTCATCACATCTGTGGAAGTTAGAGAATTTAGTAGTAGGCAATCCTGAGCTACAATGATGCTATTGCTACTGATTGCATTGTGTCTGTTTTGAGGAGTCCCCACCCCCAGGTTTGAAGGCTCCTATTGAGATATTCTCAAGCACAGAGATTTTTCCCCTCTTCTTTTTAAATTTATTTTTAAATTTATTTTCAGCATAACAGTATTCATTGTTTTTATACCACACCCAGTGCTCCATGCAATCCGTGCCCTCTCTCATACCCACCACCTGGTTCCCCCAACCTCCCACCCCCCTACCACTTCAAACCCCCCAGATTGTTTTTCAGAGTCCATAGTCTCTCATGGTTCACCCCTCCCTTTCAATTTCCCCCAACTCCCTTCTCCTAACTCCCCATGTCCTCCATGCTATTTGTTATGCTCCACAAATAAGTGAAACCATATGATAACTGACTCTCTCTGCTTGACTTCTTTCACTCAGCATCATCTCTTCCAGTCCTGTCCATGTTGCTACAAAAGTTGGGTATTCATCCTTTCTAATGGAGGCATAATACTCCATAGTGTATATGGACCACATCTTCCTTATCCATTCGTCCCCTGAAGGGCATCTTGGTTCTTTCCACAGTTTGGAGACCGTGGCCATTGCTGCTATAAACATTGGGGTACAGATGTCCCTTCTTTTCACGACATCTGTATCTTTGGAGTAAATACCCAGTAGTGCAATTACAAGGTCATAGGGAAGTTCTATTTTTAATTTCTTGAGGAATCTCCACACTGTTCTCCAAAGAGGCTGCACCAACTTGCATTCCCACCAACAGTGGAAGAGGGTTCCCCTTTCTCCACATCTCCTCCAACACGTGTTGTTTCCTGTCTTGCTAATTTTGGCCATTTTAACTGGTGTAAGGTGATAGCTCAATGTAGTTTTAATTTGAATCTCCCCGATGGCTAGTGATGATGAACATTTTTTCAAGTGTCTGATAGCCATTTCTATGTCTTCATTGGAGAAGTGTCTGTTCATATCTTCTGCCCATTTTTTGATATGATTATCTGTTTTGTGTGTGTTGAGTTTGAGGAGTTCTTTATAGATCCTGGATATCAACCTTTTGTCTGTACTGTCATTTGCAAATATTTTCTCCCTTCCGTGGGTTGCCACTTTGTTTTCTTGACTGTTTCCTTTGCTGTTCAGAAGCTTTTGATTTTGATGAAGTCCCAAAAATTTATTTTGGCTTTTGTTTCCTTTGCCTTTGGAGACATACCTTGAAGGAAGATGCTGGGGCGCCTGGGTGGCTCAGTGGGTTAAACCTCTACCTTTGGCCCAGGTCATGATCCCAGGGTCCTGGGATTGAGCCTGCTTCCACTACCAACCCACACCTGCTTCTCTGCCTACTTGTGATCTCTCTCTCTCTCTTTGTCAAATAAATAATTAAGTAAAATCTTAAAAAAAAAAAAGAAGTTGCTGTGGCTGATTTCGAAGAGATTACTGTCTATGTTCTCCTCTAGGATTCTGCAGGATTTTTTTTCCTCAGCTGTGTCCAGTCTATTAACAAACCCATCCAAGGTGCTCTTCATTTTTGTCAAAGTGTGTTCTGTGTCTAACATCTCTTTTGGGTTCTTAGGATTTCCATTTCTCTGTTCACATGGCCCATGTATTCTTGCATGCTCTCTGTTCCATGCATTATAACCATCAGAATATTAATTACAGTTGTTTGAAATTCCTGACCTGATAATTCCAATATCCTTACCATGTCTGTTTCCGATGCTTGCTCTGTCTCTTCAAATTGTGTTCTTTGCCCTTTTGGTATGCTTTGTTTTTTCCTGATAGCCAGACATGATGTACTGAGTAAATGGACCAGCTATAAATAGACTTTTGCAGGATGCCTGGGTGGCTCAGTTCGTTAAGCAGCTGCCTTCAGCTCAGTCATGATACCATGGGTCTCCCTGCTCCATGAGGAGCCCGCTTCTCCCTGACTCTCTGCTTGCTGCCCTGCCTGCTTGTATTCTCTGTGTGTGTGTCAAATAAATACATAAAATCTTAAGGAAAAATAAATAGACCTTTGGTGTTACAGTATGAGTATGAGGAGAAGGGAAGCATTCTATATTTCTATGATTAAGTCTCATGATATTTTAGTGAGTCTTTTAGATAATGATGTCTCTTGTGAACTTTGAACTTCAGAAGCTTTTCTCAGCTTTGTTTTGTTTGTTTTTTTCCTTTCCTTTAGGTGGTACAGGATGGCTAGAATGGTCTATACTTGGCTATTTCCCTTCTTTCCCATAGAAAATTAGACTGGCTGGACTTGGCTATTTTTCTTTCATCAGGTGAGCTGAATCTCCTAACACCCCAGCAGGTTAGACTGTGGTTAAATAGTTTCCCTAGAGGGCAGGCTTTGTTGAGGGGAAAGCAGGTTGCTCTGGTTAGTTCTTTTTCTTTTCAACTTTTTAAAGATTTTTAACATTGTTTTTATTACTGTGGAAAATTTCAAACATTTACTAGAGTAGAAGAAATAGTATAATAACTTCCAAAATACCGAGAATATCATCCTGAATAATTATCTACATTTACCAACTTCAAATTTTCCCTGGCCCTGCCAAAAACACAAGTGGGGGAGGTTTTTTCCATTACTTATTGAGGAAACCTGGTCAAGCTGCTGGAGGTGTATCTGGTGAGGGGCATTTTAGGTCTCTTATTCCTGGGAGTTTTTATCTCTCAGAGTTGTGTTGAGCCTGTAGGAACTGAGTGACTATACTTCGGGGTTTCCTACCCTAGTTCTCCTTCAGTGGTGATTTCTGCTGGAGTCTGTACTATGGTAAGTTTTAACTCCCATGTATTCCTGTGTTTGTCTCTCCAGTGTTTGCGACAGTTGATTTTTTGCTCTGTGTCCTGTCTTCTCTTAGAGAGCCATGAAGAGTTACTGCTTTTTCAGTCTGTTTAGTGTTTTCATTTGCTATAACTTGGCAAGAAATGACATGTGGAACTGGGACTGGAAATTAGGTGTTTTTTTTTTTTAATTAATAGGTTATATTTTAGAATAGTTTTGGGTTATAGAAAAATAAATCAGAAACTGCGAATTTGATATATATCATTTGCCCCCACATATAGTTTCCTTTAGTTTCTTGTGTTAGTAATTTACTGCATTGTTGTGATACTTTTGTTAAAACCGAATCTTTATTGACAGATACACTATCATTTCCTGAGGTCCATAGTTTATGTTAGAGTTCACTCTTTGTGTTGTATATTCTGGAAGTTTTGATAAATGCATAGTATGTATGTAGTTTATTACAATGTGCTACAGAATATTTCTCTGCCCTCTAATTTCCTGTGCTCTGTCTACTTATCTTTCACTCTTATACCTAAATACCAGAAACCACTTATCTTTTTACTATCTCCATATATTTGTCTTTTCAGAATGTTATTTAGTTGGAAGGATACTGTATGTAGTCTTTGTGGACAGGCTTATCTGTAGTAAATATTGAGGGTTTCTCCCTGTTTTTTCAAAACTTGATAGTCTGTTTCTTTTTATTTCTGAATAATTTTCTGTTCCTGTGATGTACCAATTTATCTGTTCACCTATTGTATGACATTTTCATTGTTTCCCATTTTTTACAATAACGAAGAAAGTGATATAACTTTTATGTGCAGTTTTTTTTTTTTTAAGATTTTATTTATTTATTTGACAGACAGAGATCACAAGCAGACAGAGAGGCAGGCAGAGAGAGGGGGGAGAAAGCAGGCTCCCCGCTGAGCAGAGAGCCCGATGCGGGACTCGATCCCAGGACCCTGAGATCATGACCCGAGCCGAAGGCAGCGGCTCAACACACTGAGCCACCCAGGCGCCCCTTATGTGCAGTTTTTGTGTGAAGATAAGTTTTCAACTCATGTGAATAAATATTTAGAAGAGTAACTGTTGGATCATGGGATAAGACTGTGATGAAAATAAAAATTGCAAACTGTATTCTACATGTAAGTGGTCAGACCATTCTCTTTGATGCAAGCAATGAATGAGAAATTCTGTTGCTCCACATTCTCATCAGTATTTCGGTCTTGTCAGTGTTTTGGGTTTGAATCATTCTAGATGTGCATTGATATCTTGTTGTTTTAATTTGCAATTCCCTAATGCCCTAAGACACTGTGTAGCTTCTTCTGGGCTTGCATTTGCCCCTTGCTTTTTCTTCTCATCTTCCGTACCTTTTATTTTTTAATTTATTTTTTATTTATTTTTGGCATAACAGTATTCATTATTTTTCACCACACCCAGTGCTCCATGCAATCCGTGCCCTCTCTAATACCCACCATCTGGTACCCCAACCTCCCACCCATCCACCAAGTCAAATCCCTCAGATTGTTTTTTAGAGTCCATAGTCTCTCATGGTTCACCTCCCCTTTCAATTTCCCCCAACTCCCTTCTCCTCTCTAACTCCCCATGTCCTCCATGCTATTTGTTATGCTCCACAAATAAGTGAAACCATACGATAATTGACTCTCTCTGCTTGACTTCTTTAAATAAAAAATAAATTTTTGAAATAAAAATAATTTTTAAATAAAAAATAAATTAAAAAAAGATTTCTCAAAAAAATAAATATTTGAGCAAAAAAAAAAACAAAAAATCCCTTTTTTTTTCTTTTAACACATTCACCATGACTTTAAGAACAAATGGTAGATGTGTAAAATTTTTAATTCATTAAGTGACCAAATAAACGTAACATTCACTTTCCTTACCAAAATTTGTGTTTAAGTTTGTTAAAATGAGACTAGTATATGAACAGACTAAACTTAAATTGTATTTATTTCTATGCATGAAAATTTTGCTTCTAATTAGGAGTCCTAAATGAACAGCCCTTCTTGTGTCCTATATTGACTTTTTTGGAGACTTTTATTTATACTATTACTATAATATGTATGTATGTATCATACAAAAACAAAAACACAGTTCTGAAGTCAAAGTTCTTACATTATAGAATGATTTTAGTAAAAAGTGGGTATGTGGATAGTTGGTATTATTAATAAAAACTTTTAAAGGAAATTTATAAAAATTCATTAATTCTCCAGAAAGGAAATACTTTCACTCTGTTTTATATTCATGAAATTTAATATCATGGTCATCCAAAAAGTTCAAACCTGTTCGTGAAAAACTGTCTTCAACCTAATTAACATCAAATTTTGGAAATGTAAAGTCTATGCTTTGAATACTGATATTTCTGGTTAAGAACAGCAAAAGTAAGACTTGGTAGAATTTAAGAGGCAATGTACTACTGTTTAGTTTCAAAGAATATTGATCCATACTTGGAACTTTTTTTTTTTTTTTAGACTTTAATTTTTTTTGTTTTATAAACATATATTTTTATCCCCAGGGGTACAGGTCTGTGAATCACCAGGTTTACACACTTCACAGCACTCACCAAATCACATACCCTCCCCAATGTCCATAATCCCAGGCCCCTACCCCAGAAGATCAACAAGAAATCCAGCCAGAGACCAAGTTCACCTACCAAGGAGTGCGGTTTCAATACCAAGGAGAGCAGCAGAATTCCAGAGGAGGAGAAAGCCAAGCATGGAACTCATGGCTTTTTTCCTGTGACTATCATACTTGGAACTTTTATGTAAGTTTTCAGTGCTACACCATTGCTATAAATCCATTTAGAATTTATTATACCATTTCTCTATTCTAAGTGGAGATAATTTGTCCCTGTTCCCTATAATCTAAAATGTAATAGTTCACCTGAATATTGTTGAGTAACCCAAGGGTTGATTCCATGCAATCTCAAAATGATCTTGCTTTCAACAGCAGATGGACACATCTATATAGATACGCAAGTCAATTTTTTACCAAATTTTTCTTCAGAATGCATAATGGATTTATGTGTATATAAATAGTTGTCCTATGAAAGCTTGATCTTATGTTTTAACTATTTAAATATTCCATTGTGCTGAACAAATTGGTTTTGTTTCATTTTTTGTTTTCTGTAATTGGCTACTACAATATTTTTCAGAGTTGTTTTTTTTTTTTTTTTTAACACTATCATGTCCAAATCCTCCCTGTGTGTTGTCTTTTCTAGTTGGTCCATGTTTTTACCTTTGATCCTATGAGTCTTGTTATGCTCTCTACGATTTAGGAATGCCTGCTTTATCCTTAAAATCCAACTTAATTAAATTCAAAACTCCTATATTGAGTTAGGAGCTGTGTTCAGCTCTGAGGCCAAGTAGGAGAACAGTACTCTATGAATTTCTCTTGGAAGTGGACAATAGAATAGGAAAGGAGGCATGGAAACAAATAATTATGATAAGTTAGAGATGTAACAGACTTAGGAAAATATTTGCTTTATGTGACAAAAGGATGACAGTACTACTACACTACAGAAGAAAGCTGTACCGATAACATCTGATTGTCTTATATAAAGCCATAGTCTATAAATCTATATAATATCCCCAAACTTAATTTCATTAGGAGTTAATTGTTTCCTTATTTTCTCCAACTATGACAGCTAGAAATATATCATTTAGTTTCTTAACTGATTTTTAAGAGTACAACGTATTTTAATAAATGATTCAAGAACTACTTTTATGGTCCTCTTTGAAGCGAAGACTGTAAAATCATCTCTCTGCAGTGACTCTGAAAGTTCTGAGAAAGCATTACAGATGACTTAGAAACCCCACATATGTCCCCTAGTTTCCTGATAGTAGAGACCACACTGAAAATGGAGATCAGCTGCTACATTTTAATTTTGGAAAACCCCAAATAATATTGATATTGACAAGAGCTGGAGATACGTGTGTGTGTGTGTGTGTGTATTTATCTTTATATATGGAAAACATGTGAATGAGAGACTTAAATGTTTATCCCTTATGTGGATTATTGTGGTGGTTAATTTTTGGTCTTCATAATATCTTATTTTCAAAATACCATTCTGGTTCTTATTTTCTTAGCTATTAAAATATTATTCTGAAGTATAATTTGACTTTAGGACTATTGACTTACTGAACTAGCTCTATAGTCTTGGAACACTGTTTAATTTCCCTGGTAAGACTGAAACATGTCTTGTTCCTCGTCATGGGTCAGGTGGTCTGTATGTCAGCATTAATTAGGGTATCAGCTCCTCTACTCTATGGTCAAATAATCTTCGACAAAACAGGAAAAAATATACAGTGGAAAAAAGATGGTCTCTTCAAATGGTGCTGGGAAAACTGGACAGCTATATGTAGAAGAATGAAACTTGACCATTCTCTTACACCTTACACAAAGATAAACTCAAAATGGATAAAAGCTTTTGGCTTCAATTTTGTTTTTGAGATTTGATTTAGGAGGTTGAGAAAATTTGCTAGTATTCTTAATTTACTGAGCAATTTTATCATGAATGCATTTTCTCAACTGCACTCACCACATCTTTTGCAGTTAGCAGATAATATTTCTCCTTCAATTTTAATGGAATAAGTTAAATATGTAGAAGGTTTTTTTTTTTTTTTTTTATGTTGACAACTTTGACTCTGGGATTATTTTGTTCAGCTAGCTTCTTTAAGATTTTTTGTTAAGTCATCTCAATACCCAATATGGGGTTTGAACTCACATCAGGAGTCACAGGCTCCACCCACTGAGCCAGCTAAGTGTCCCTCCACCAATGTGGAAGTTTATATCCTTGGATTGGACCCCTTTTTCTTTTTTCTTTATTGCATTTAATGCTATAAATCTAAGCACTGAATAGCTTATGAGACGACTTTTAATAAGTTGTGTTTTCCTCAATTATTTTTTGAGTATTTTTGTTATTTTCAGACCCATGATCCATTAGAAATAGGTCATATAATCTTCAAGCATGAGGAGATTTTCTAGATATATACTACTCAGTGAATTAGAATTGGATACTACTGTAGTACAGGACAAATTCTCTACAAATTCTCTTCTAACAAAATGTGACCTGTTTTGTGGCTCATCATATGGCTTTTATCACTGAGTATTTCCAGTACATTTGAGAGAAATGTGTATTTTACCAATATTCAGTATGATGTTATATAATATCAATTAAGTCAAAATAGGACCATTCTTCCAATCTGCTATATATTGACTGACTTCCTTTGCCTAATTAAAGACTGGAGGAAGCTGAGTGAAATAAGTCAAGCAGAGAGAGTCAATTATCATATGGTTTCACTTATTTGTGGAGCATAACAGATATCATGGAGGACAAGGGGTGTTAGAGAGAAGGGAGTTGGGGTAAATTGGAAGGGGAGGTGAACCATGAGAGACTATGGACTCTGAAAAACAATTTGAGGGTTTTGAAGTGGCGGGGTGTGGGAGGTTGTGGTACCAGGTGGTGGGTATTATAGAGGGCATGGATTGCATGGAGCACTGGGTGTGGTGAAAAAATAATAAATACTCTTTTTCTGAAAATAAATAAATTAATAAAAAAAAGACTGGAGGAAGGATATTAATGAGGCCAACTATTGAATTATGAAGAGGTTTTTTAGTGTTTTTTTTTTTTTTTGAAATTGTTGTATTTACCATATATGTATTCTTCCAGGCATTGTTATCTATTCAGAATTAGTTTTCTAAATGACATCTTTTCTCTTCAGTCTAAAGAAATTCTTTCAACTCACTTGATTTAGCAGGTCTGCTGGAGATAAATTCTTCCACATTTCATCTGAAATGTATGTATTCATTGATCTTTATCTGCTATTTACAGTTCTCTTGAAAGCCCCCAAAAATAAAAATGCCTAATGTGATTTTTTATCGTAAAATTTCTATTCAGTGCTTTTGAAAATTTCCATCTCTTTATTGAAAAGCATTATTTATTCCCTCATGATACTTACTTCTCTAAATTATTTAACATGTCAATCGTAATTACCTCATCCATTTCTGATAATTCCAAAATCTGGACATTTCTGGGTCCAATATCATTTTTATTATAGTAATATGTTTTCACATTTCTTAATATTTCATTCAAAGTGAGGGACTTTGTATAAAAAAAACTGATAAAAATTGTTTCCCATAAAAATGAGACGGTTTCATCTGCCACATTACTCCTCTGGGATTGAAGGACAGAGTGCCTGATGCCTTGTGTAAAGTTAAGCCACCTGTTAACTTTCTCCTACTCCTCTACATACATCCTTACTCTACCTGGCCCCTAGCTGTCCCTTGACAACAAGTGACCCTTATTCTCATGCCTCAACTCTAGGGACAGACAGTCATTCACCATGTTTAAATTTTAGCTGCTTTCCTCTTAACAGCATTTAGGGAGGTTTCTTCCTCCTCTCACTTCTCTGTTAAAGGTTAAATCCACCATGGATCTCATCTAGCAGGGGACTTGTTACTTTTCTGTATTCACAGGGTTCATATTCCCATGTTTATATTCTAATGGCATAATATAACTATGACTTTGAGTATTATTTGTCTTGAAATAATTACTGAGTCTCAAGTGGAATTCTTTAGTGATACCTTACTAGCCTGGTACTATTTTTAAAATGGCACATGGAGATTGGATCTTAAATTAGTTGTACTTGAAACTACTGTGAATATGTGTATCAGTATTGTGCTAAAATACCCACTGTGGGTATTTTAGTCACCTCTAACTGTGTTCCCAAAATTTGTAGTTTGCTTGAGCAAATTTTTGGGAATAGAAAAAGGAAAAGACCATGTGACATGTATACTGAGAAATACAGGTTTACGTTTTCTAAGGAATTAGGCCATAAGGCTTCCCAACTGAGTCTAATAAGTGCTGAAAAAATAGAGTTGGTAAGTTTGGGGCTACTCTACATAAACGTTCATTCCTGCTATTAGAGTAAAAATGAGAATAAGCCTTCTTATAGGAGGTCATTGAGTGGACAATTCTTATATCTTGCCAAATACATATTAATTGAAACAGTCTGATTATATACTATGCAAATCAAAAAAAGATGATAATCACCAAAAAATAACAACAAACATAAAAGACATTGGGGTGTGTCTGCTTGACCAGTAAAAAGACCTGCCAATCTGAAAAGAGGGAACCAGGCCATACTTTAGAAAAGATAGTTGATTAATAATCAGAAGACAACTTATTTTGGTGAAATCCCATTGCTTTATTTTAACTTTTGTTTCCCTTGCCTCAGGAGACATATGTAGAAAGAAGTTGCTATAACTGATGTCAGAGTTTACTTCCTGAGTTCTCCTATAGTACTTCCATATTCTCCTATGGCTTTATGTCTCACATTTAGGTCTTCAACCCATTTTGAATTAATTTTGGTGTATGGTATAAGAAAATGTTCCACTTTCATTTTTTTGCCCTTTGTTATCAAGTACTTTGTCAAAATAAATTCTTCTGCACAGTGAAGGAAAAAACACACTAAAGGCAAATTACAGAATAGGATAAGATATTTGCAAGTGACAAATTTGGTAAATGGTTAGTATCCAAAATGTATAAAGAACTTAAACTCAAACCCCCAAAATGAATAATATAATTCAAAAATGAGCAGGAGACATGAATAACCCTTCTTCCAAAGATATACAAATGGTCAACAGGCACATGAAAAGATACGCAACATCACTGATGATTAGAGATATACAAAACTATAGTCAGCTATCAACTCAAATGTGTCAGAATGACTAACCTCAAGAACAGATGAAATAACAGGCATTGGCAAGAATGTGGAGAAAGGGAACCAATCTTGCATTGCTGCTGGGAGTGTAAAATTGTGAAGCCATTCTGGAAAACAGCATGGAGTTTGGTCAAAAAGTTAAAAATAAAACTACTGTACAATTCAGCAATTTTACTACTAAGTATTTATCCAAAGAATCCAAAAATACCAATTCAAAGGGATACATGGAGCATTATCTACAATAGCCAAATTACAGAAACAGTCCAACCATCTGTCAACTGATGAATGGATGAAGGATGAAGGGGTGGTGCGCATGCATGTGTGTGTGTGTGTGATTTCATTATTTTTATGGATGAGTAATATACAGTGGGATATTATTCAGCCATTAAAAAAAAACAAAAAACCTTGCCATTCACAGTGACATGGATGGAGCCAGAATAAATAATGCTAAATGAAATAAGCCAGTCAGAATAAAACAAATAGCATATGATTTCAGTCATGTGTAGAATTTAAAAATCATGTGTAGAATTTAAAAATCAAGGAAAGGAGAGAGAGAAAGACCAAGAGACAGACTTAACTATAGCAAAAAATGGATGGTTACGAGTGGGGATGGGTGAAATAGGTTACGAGGATTAAGGAGGGCACTTGTCGTGATGAACACAGGGTATCTTACAGAAGTGTTGAATCACTATATTGTATACCTGCTACTAATATTACACTGTATGTCAACTAGCTAGAATTTAAATAAAAAACTAAATTCATTTTAAGTTACTTTTTAAAGTTCATAGTAGAACACAAATTCATGTAATTCAAGCAAAAATTCATAAGGGAAGAAAAGAATGTAAGAAAAAAGGAAGTGAGTGAATAATGCAGAATTCAAATTATTTAGTAATAAAATGATGTATTACATTGTTATTGTAAATGAGGCAGAAACTGGGCTTTAAAAAATCAAAAAGACACTCACCATTGAAAATAGTGAGGTAGAAAAACATGGCTGTCAAGGTGGTCATATTTCCAGAATAAGTTTTTTCAACGATAGATGATAGAACAATTCGAAAAGACAAATGTAAACCATAATTTTGAGATGAATGTAATGTTTTAAGACAGTTTTTGATTTTTTGTAATAATGATTTTACTATATATATATTTTTGTTTTACTATATTTTACAACATTTTTAACAACCACAGAAAGAATAAAGTTCTTATCATGCAGAAATCATCATGGTTTTCAAGTACAAAATTCTACAAAATTGTCACCATATCAAATTTATATTTTCAAATAGAAATTACTCTAATTTTATAATCAGTATAATAAAGACTATTGTGTTCACTATTCAGAACCTAAAAAAATAGCTTTGATATAGTAGCTGTTACTAAAATTTATAAACAAATAGTTTTTGTTTAAAGGACTATCATTTCTAAAAGCAAAAAAGGAAAACACATCTGTAATCACACTGCAGCTATACTGTTAATTTTTTATCTAAAGCTTCCCAGACTTTTATCATAAATGTGTATGTATATTTAGAATCCTACTATATCTACACTAAAATGCATATTTAATAGGATTTGAATATACTTCTCAATCCTTCCTAGCACAATATCTCAGAGATTCTCAAAGCCCGAGCTGGGATGGAAGAGGGGATGTTTAGCTCCAAACTGTGCTGGAGTCCAAGTATTTGAGGAGCTAAACAAAAACCATTGAAGGGGCTTCCCCATCTTCCTCCGATCTTGCACATGCTTGAAAATGAAATCTGTTGCTTCACTAATATCAAATCTTTTTCCCCCTAAGGGAAAATGTGAATATGAGTGTCCTCCAGCAACTCTGAGGTACATATAAAAATGTTTGTTTTCGAATTCCAGCAGAGAGCGAGGTGAGAAAAGCAGCATGCCCATGGATCCCAGGGCCCTACAGGCCCATCAGCATGAGGCTGGCGGGTGAACTGGGGGGCCCTGGGACAGGTCGCGGGCTGTGACCTGCAAAGACCCAGCGCCCTTGCCGTGGCTGCCCACTGGCAAGGACCAGACTGAAGCAGCTGCCAGCTTCTCTGTACCCGACCTCACCTTGGCACGGATGGCAGCAGCCTTTGGGAGCCCAGACCTCACCTGCTGCCTACCCTTGGGCGCAACTCTGCAGGGCCTCGACCAAGCTCCTGCCCAAGCCCCCACCTCCGTGCGCAGCGCCTTTGGACGTCAGGTGTAGAGGAGCGAGAAGAGTGGTGCCCACACGAATGCCGCCCACTGGGCCATTGAGGGTCTGAGAAGGTGGGTCTGTGGGGATGCTAGCTTGGCCACCTTTGGGCCTTGCAGCCCCACAGGTCTGGCCCTGGGAAGACCACTTTGTCACCACTGGAGGAAACCTCACCTTCTATAGAGAACGGTGGACAGAGGCCCTAATGGGCCCAGAAGGACGGGTGGACAGTTAACGGGCCACAGGCAGTTGGGTCTTCGTTCCACCAAACATTGATGTTGGAAGATTGAATGGCCGTTTTTAGAAAGCCTGTGTATGTAATATGAAAAAGCTGCTCTCCGCTCCCCACCGCCCAACCTTTCAAAGGAAAACTTTTGCCACATCCAGGCCTTCTAGATGTAAAGATGTTGCAGACATATGATAAAGTAGAGTTAGAAAAATCACACGTCTTGTAAAAGCTTTTTTTTTTTAATCATAAAAAAGAAATGTCTTTTGAAAATGACTTTGAAATTGAATTGCTAAACCACCTCTTGAAGGGACATCAGGAGCGACACACATCCACATTTGTTCAGTGGTTAAGAGGACGTGAGGTAGATGACCTTGAGGAGGAAGAAAAGAAGGTTCTGTGCCAGACTGGTCATATTTAGAAGACATTTTCATATTACAACCATTGTTTTGTGTCTGCATTTTATCCCTCAACTACTGTATATATAGATAACAATGCTAAGTACAATTTTGAAATATCTACTCTTTCCAGATATTCTGAAGTGCCTTATAGGTGTTGAAAATAGAGGTAGTAAAAAGACATTCTAATAATATCTTTTTGTTAACATTCATATGGAATGCTGTTTAATTTGGGGGGAATGGCCAAAACACCTCTTTGAATAGACACATTGTGTTTGTGCACTGGTTCAAAGGAGGAGGGAGGAGAGCTCTGCCAGTGTGTTCATAGTGAGGGAAGATTAACCATTGTCCTTTATGTTCCTGCATTTTGGTTTACTTGGCTGTGTATATAGTGTATATACTAGACAAATGAGTCCTAATTTTCAACATCTAGTCTTTCTAGATCTTAAAGAGGTTGGCAGTGTATGACAAATTAGTAAAATTAGCATATTCTGTACACATTGCTTTGAAATTCAAAGGAAAGATTTTCTTCTATAACTGACCTTTGGCTATGAATTTGTTCAACCACCTTTAAACATTACACTTGCCTGTACTTGTCTACTGGATTTTTGGTGGAAAGAAGGAAGTGAGGGAGAGACTAGTTTAGTCCAAAATAATGGTCATATTTAGAAGGTATCTCCAATTATATCCATTATTAAGTGTGTGCGATTTAACAGGGCTGTTGTGTACATAGTGGCCAAGTACCTATATGAAATATCTAATCTTTCTAGTTATTTAGAAATGCTTGATGTATTTAAAAGTAGGTTAATGCCTCCTATAAATAGCTTTTAAAAACTGATGGGAAATATTATCTTTGAAAGTGGAATTTCTAAACCACCTCTCTGAACAGTATACTTGTTCCTTGGTTTGAGGGAAGTGGGAGGGAAAAAATTGCAAAAATGCTTGACTAGTGTGTACTAGGAAATTTCAGCTTATCCATTGTCCTATCTGTCATGTGAATTTAACTTGACTGTATATTTCTTATACAGAAATATACAGAAATAAAAATAAATTTCTATATATACTAGACAAGTAGGTCCTAATTTTACAATATCTAGTCTCTAGATATGAAAGAGGTAGCCAATGTATGACAAAAGTAGAGTTAGTAAACTAACACATTTTGCACACTTTGTGTTAAAATTCATCAAAAGGCTGCCTTCTGAGAAAGACTTGAAGAGATGACATTGTAGTCACATCTAAGTGACACGTGCCTATTTGTACTCACCCGCTGGCTTGGCAGTAGAGAGGAGTTGTGAGAAATGAAGAGTTCTAGACTGGAATGTTTCCATGCAGAAGACACTTTCAGATATAACCCATTGTTCCATATGTGTAGTTGATTCAACACTACTGTGTATACAGTGGACAAACTTAAGTCCTAATTTGAAACATCCAGCCTTTCTAGATGTTTAGAAGTGCACAAAGTATGTTAAAAGTAGAGGTAGTAAGATAACACATTTTGTAGATAATCCTTTTGTTAAAATTCATATGAAATATTATTGTCTAGAAAATGGAATGATCAAAGTGATCAAACCACCTCTCAGAGCAGTACACATTCTGTGATATTTGTGCTGGTTCAAGGAGGAAGGAGAAGAAAGAGCAAAGGAATTTATACCAGTATGTTTATAGTTAGGGAGGATTAACCATTGTCCTGTATGTCTGCATTTAGTTTTACTTAGAGGTGTATGTAGTGTATATAAAGGACAGATGAATCCTAATTTACACTACCTAGTCTTTCTAGATGTTAAAGAGGTTGCCAGTGTATGACAAAAGTAGTAAACAAATGCATTGTGTATGCTTTGTGTTTAGGTTCATAGGAGAGACTATTCTGAGAACAACTAGAGGAAGTGAAATTGTTAAAATCCCCTCTAAGCATTACAGATACTTATACTTCCCACTAGGTTGATAGAGATGAAAAGAGGAAGGGTTCTAATCCAGAATATTCTTTCAGTGCTACTATGTATGTAGTGAGCAAATTTTAAATAAATCCTTACTTGAAACATCTAGTCTTCTGGATGTTTGAGAGTGAACACGTTAGAAGTAGAGTTGCAACAACCGTTATTGTCAATTTATGGGAATGTTTGTATTTGGGGAATGGAGTTGATAAACTTGATGTCTTGGAGAGCATACTGACTTTTCACTGCATTCACTAGGGGATGGAGATTGGGGCAGGGAAGGAAGTGAGGAGAAAATGGTTCTGTGCCCATGAGTCTTCAAAGTTCTGTATGTGCATTTTAGTTAACATTGCTGTATGTCAAAGGATAAACAAGTCATAATACCCAAAGTATATTAAAAGTAGAGGTAGTAATCAGGAACGGATGCTGGATTTTGTCAAATGCTTTTTCTGCATCAATTGAGAGGACCATGTTGTTCATCAAAATCAAAAGCTTCTGCACAGCAAAGGAAACAGTCAAGAAAACAAAAAGACAACCCACGGAATGGGAGAAGATATTTGCAAGTGACAGTGCAGACAAAAGGTTGATATCCAGGGTCTATAATGAACTCCTCAAACTCAACACACACAAAACAGGTAATCATATAAAAAAATGGGCAGAAGATATGAACAGAAACTTCTCCAATGAAGACATACAAATGGCTATCAGACACATGAAAAATTGTTCATCATCACTAGCCATCAGGGAGATTCAAATTAAAACCACATTGAGATATCACCTTATACCAGTTAGATTAGCAAGACAGGAAACAACATGTGTTGGAGGGGATGTGGAGAAAGGGGAACCCTCTTACACTGTTGGTGGGACTGCAAGTTGGTGCAGCCTCTTTGGAGAACAGTGTGGAGATTCCTCAAGAAATTAAAAATAGAACTTCCCTATGACCCTGCAATTGCACTACTGGGTATTACTCCAAAGATACAGATGTCATGAAAAGAAGGGCCATCTGTACCCCCATGTTTATAGCAACAATGGCCAAAGTCGTCAAACTGTGGAAAGAACCAAGTTGCCCTTCAATCGACGAATGGACAAGGAAGATGAGGTCCATATACACTATGGAGTATTATGCCTCCATCAGAAAGTATGAATACCCAACTTTTGTAGCAAGATGGATGGCACTGGAAAAGAGGATGCTGAGTGAAAGAAGTCAAGAAGAGAGAGTCAATTATCATAGGGTTTCACTTATTTGTGGAGCATAACAAATAGCATGGAGGACATGGGGAGTTAGAGAGGAGAAGGGTGTTGGGGGAAATTGGAAGGGGAGGTGAACCATGGGAGACTATGGACTCTGAAAAGTAATCTGGGGGGTTTGAAGTGGTGGGGGTGGGAGGTTGGGGGAAGCAGGTGGTAGGTATTTGAGAGGTCACAGGTTGCATGGAGCACTGGGTGTGGTGCAAAAATAATGAACACTGTTATGCTGGAAATAAATAAAAAATAAATTTTAAAAAAAGTAGAGGTAGTAAATACTCCCTTTATGAATGCCCTTTTGTTAGTTTTTAGGAAGTACTTTCCTGGGACTGTCTGTCAATCACCTCTTAGAGCCAGATGTAGTCCTAGACTTAGTCATTAAAATGGTGGAGGGAGCAGAAGAGGGGTGAAGGGAAGGGCTTTTTCCTAGTTCTCTAGGAAAGAGAACTTTTTCCTAGTTCTCTCCATTTTAGGAGAGAAGACCATTTTAGGTTATAACCATAGATCTGTGTGTGCATTGTTATGAAGTACCTGTGTTTATTGTGGGCCGGTTTCATTATTTTGCAACACCTAAGCTTTTTGGATGTCCTGAGGTGACAATGTGTGATAAAATGTACAGCTAGTGAATCAACACATTTATGAGTTTCTTTTTGTTATTGTTGATAGGAAAGAAACATCTTGGACACAGAATTGTTATGCTGTCTCAGAAATGTCAGGACTTACTAGGTTGGCAGCAGAGGGGCAGAAAGAAGTATAGAGGGAGAGATGTATGCGGATGTGTTCATTCTTCCATTGTAAAAACTGTTATTCTGTGTTCATCTCTTTCAATGGAAACATATCCCCTTGCTAATATTTGAATAGTCTAGATTGGATAATGAATTCTTTTAGAAGCATTATACATTGTGTACTCTTACTTAGGACTGTTTTAATTGTAAACCTGCAAGTATCTTTATCTAGAGGCTTGTTGCCATTTTTGTCTTTTCTGAATTTTTTGTCACCAAGAAAGGCAGGATTGTATTTTTTCTTTCAGATGGAGTTGGTGTGGTGTATTCTTGGTTATCAAAATACTTAGAGTTTGGGGGCTTTGAAATGGTAAATATTCATGGTGTATAAAAAAGCACGAGGGGCACCTGGGTGGCTCAGCGGGTTAAAGCCTCTGCCTTCAGCCCAGGACATGATCCCAGGGTCCTGGGATCAAGCCCCGCATCGGGCTCTCTGCTCAGTGCAGAGCCTGCTTCTCTCTCTCTCTCTCTGCCTGCCTCTCTGCCTACTTGTGTTCTCTGTCAAATATATAAATAAAATCTTAAAAGAAAAAAGCATGATACAGGGGCATCTGAGTGGCTCAGTGGGTTAAGCCTCTGCCTTTGGCTCATGTCACGATACCAGGGCCCTGAGATCAAGCCCCACATCGGGCTCTCAGCTCAGCAGGGTGCCTGCTAGCACGTCTCTCTCTGTGTGCTGCTCTGACTACTTGTGATCTCTCTCTATATCTCTGTCAAAAAATATGAAACATAACTATGATCTTAATACATTAAAATGCTTACTTTATTAGATACACACATGGGAACTAGAAGTCAAACTGTAAACGGCTTATGATTATGAGTGAACTTGTGGAAAATACAGCATAGTTAAATTTGTGGGACACAAATTTATAGCCCTCAGTGCACACATAAGTAGGAGGAGGAGCATCTGGGTGGACCACTCAGTTAGTACAAATCTTTAATATGACTCGGGTCATGACAAACCTCAGGGATGTGAGACTGAACATGCATTGTTCTGCTACTGTGTATGGAGACTGCTTAATAATCTCTCTCTCTATGAACCCCTTCCCTGTCTCTCTCTCTCTCCCTCTCCTCTTTCCCTGTCAAAAAATAAAAAACGAGTCTCAAAACAAAAAGCTCTCAGCATTAAAACTTAGAAAAAGAAGAGAAACTGAAACTAAAGAAAAAAACTAAAAGAATCCTTCTACGCCATTTCAACATCAATAGCTACAGTACTCAACAGGGTGTGGTGTTGGTGAAGGGAAAGACAACTGGAACAGAAGAAAGATAGGTTATTGAAATTGGATCAAGCACCCAGAATGAGACCTCCTGCCAATATGTCCAATGGGGTTTTGACAAAGGTAAAAAGCCGTTCAATGAAGGAGTGACAGCGTTTTGAATCAATGGTGCTAGAGCCAGTGGACTTCCATAGGCAAAGAAGAAGAAGGAGCAGAAGAAGAGGGAGGGGGAGAGGCAGGAGGACGTGGAGGATGAGGAGGACGAAGACCACAATCTAAGTCTCAAACCCTAGACCAAACGTAACTCAGGGCGCCTGGGTGACTCAGCCGGTGAGGCAGCCAGCTCTTCATTTTGGCTCTTGTCATGCTCTCCGCTTCCCGGGACAGAGTCAGCCTCCAAGCGCCCTGAGCAGTCTGCTTGAGGATGCTCATTTCCCTTCTTCCTCCACCCTACTCCCTGCTCATGCACAAGATCACGCTCTCAAAAAGAAAAAAAAAAAAAAAACTTAAATATTTACTCAAAATGAATCAACACCTTACATGTAAAATAATAAGTCTCAGAAGGAAAAAATGGGGGGGAAAATTCCAGCATGTAAAGCTAGGTAAAGAATCCTCCAACTGGACATCAAACCATTGTCCATCACGGAAAAGTTGATTAATTGGACATGATCCAACAATCAGAATTGGAAGTCTGTACTGTCTGCAACACCTTGTTAAGGAGAACCAAAAGAAAAGCTACAAACTGGAAGAAAATATGTGTAAAACACATACGTGATGAAGGACTCCCGTCTGAAGTGTAGAAATTCAAAGGTTCACCCCCCAAATAAGCAAGCAATCCAGTCAGCAAAAGGAAAAAAAAAAAATGGGCGAAGGACCTCAAAACTTCACCAGAGTATACAGATGGAAATCACATAAAAAGCTGCCATTGGTGCAATTCAGATGTAAAGTCCACTGAGCTCTCCCTGCACACCTATCACAATGATTCAACCCAAACGCACCGGAGAGGGAGAGAGAGACCCCACTACCAGATGCAAGGCAGGATGTGCAATGACTGGATCACTCGTGCATCGCTCGTGACAATGGAAGAGGTTAGAGCTAACTCTTGAAAACAGTTAACAGTTCCTTTGCTTTGTCAAAGCCTTGATTTCAATTCCAGTTAACATGCAGCGTCCTATCAATTTCGGGTGCCCAATACAGGGACTCAACCCTTCCTTGCACACAGTTGCTCTGAAAACCAGACTGGCAACCACCATAGGACCCAGTCATTGCACTCTTGGCATTGGTCGGGGAGAAATCAAAACTTACGTTGGCTCAAAAAGCTGTACATGAATGTATCTGTGTCCTGATGGAAGCAGTGGGGCTGCCAAGGGGGTAGAAGGCACTGGAGTGGTTGGATATGGACACTGGACAGGCTTGTAAGAGATGGTCTCATCTTGCTTCTTTGAGGGCCCCTTCCCACTCATGGTGGTCCTGGGGACAAGGAGAAAAGGAATGTCAACGATTTCAAGATGTTCAAACCTGCCAAGCATTAGAACACCATCTCTTCGACACTACTTCATCCTCTTCTGAATCCTCAGTCTCCCAAAGCAGACAGGAGGCATCTGGTCCAAGAGGGGTTCCAGGCAGCGTCCCTTCCACAGGCCATCTCCCCTCTAGCCCACAAGTCCAAAGACCAGGCCCCAGGCTTTCAACTCATCTAATGGCTGTGCCTTCTCTAGGGGCACCAAGGAACTTCTGGGCTCCTTCTCTGCCTTCTAGGAGGCTCTACGGGGCTGGGTCCCGTGCTCTCCGCCGACTTGTGCCACCCGGCCAGTTGTCTCCTCCTACATTTGCCACATATTGGCACGGGAGGACCAAGTGAGGGGACGTCCTCTCGGAGAGATACATGGCGAACAGAATCGAGGTCCTCTGTCTTACATTGTTTCCTCGAATCTCTCAGTACTTTCTAGCTCCGCTTGATTTCCGACCCCAGGAGAGGGGGGTGGGTCCGAAGCCGAACAGTTGGCTTCCCATTTCTGTCTTTCCTGAATGTTTTCCCCACACCAAAGGACCTAAAACAACATCGATAACCTGATACGGTGTCTGTGGGCCAGCCATCCATCCAGGTGCAAGTAGCCAGGTACCTGGGGCCCAGGATCTCTCCCAAGGCTGCTGTCAAGATGTCATCTGGGTCTTGGGTCATCTCCACGCTTCCTGGGCAGAAAAACCTGCTTTGGAGCTCATTCTGGTGGCTGTGAGCGGCCAGGGTCCTCCATGACCGTAAGTAGGAAATATTCATTCTTTGCCACATGGGCCTCTCCAGAATACAGCCCACAAGGAGCAGCCGGCTTCCCTGGGAACAGATGAGGGACGGAGGGAGGGAGGCCGGGCGGGCGGGCAAGCCCAAGGGGAGACCAGGTTCTTTGTAAACTAACCTCAGAAGTGACATCCTATCGCTTTTGCCATATTCTGTCCTTTACAAGAGAGTCAGCAGTTCCTGACTCTAATCAAGAGGCAGAGTCGGTGACACAAAACGATGTGTACCAAAGATGGGAATCGTTGGAGACCCTTCAAGGCTGCCCTCCATACTTTGGTGGGACTTGACCTCAGCTAGCCACCGCTAGAATCTTGGCATCCCTACTAGGACGTGAACTAGGAGAACATTTGATCCAGCCTTTCTGGGATCCTTACGGCAGCTTGCCTACAAGTACCTCACACAAGGGTGCCTGTGTGGCTCTGTCAGTCCAGCGTCTGACTCTTGATTTCGGTTCAGGTCGTGATCACATGATCTGGGAAATCCTGCCCAACGTCCCGTTCTGCCCTCGAAGTGGAAGCCTGTCTAGGAATCTCTCTCTCTCTCTCTCTCTCTGCCCCTCCCCTGCATGCATGTGTGTGTCCCTTTTCCCTCTCTATCTCTCAAAAAGGAAGAAGAAGAAGGACTACTAGTAGTAGTAGTAGTAGTAGGAGTAGTACCAGGAGAAGTTATGTGCAGCCGTTGATAATTAGACAGCCCTGGTTACAATGGGAGCACTGACATTCGCTAGCTGTGTGATCTTGGGGCAAGTTGTTTCCCCTCTCTGAACCTCAGTAATTTAGGGCACACTGGGTTATCGGGACAATTAAGGGACCCACCAAATGCTCTTCAAACCCTTCATTGCTTGGCATAGAATCCCTTAATAAAACCAATTCTGAGGCGCAGTAGGATCAGCAATTTGAGATGTTTATTTCTTTCTTTTTTATTTGATGCTTCACGTTGAAAAATATTCTCTCACACTCCTATGGCTATAGGGAATGTGTAGCATCAGATAAATAATGGGCTGGGTCTCATAGAAAAGGAGCAATGGGTATGGCTTCAGGGGTAAGCACAGGAGCTTTTGTGCTCTGGCTGTGAGTGTTGGTGGCTGCTGGGAAGGGGAATCAGACCAGCAGGGGACCCGAGAACTTGGAGTCTGGCCAGTGCACCCTTGCTCCTTTCTTGGGCTTCTGGGGTTTCAGGGGAGCCTTGGGCCCTTGAGGGTATTTGGAGGCTGTGCCCGGAACAGCAGGAGCAGGAGCAGGAGCAGGAGCAGGAGCAGGAGCAGGAGCAGGAGCAGGAGGTCTCCCGGAGACAGGCTGGACCTTGGGCCCAGAGTGGGCCAGCTTCTGCCTGAGGCAATGGTTTTCTGCCTGGAGCCTTCGGAACTCCCTCTGTGCCCACAGGACAGCCTTCTGGCTCTCCTCACATGTGTTCTCCACCAGGAGGCGCTCCCGGTCATGCAAGGAGGAGATCTTCTGCCATTCCCCATGCAGGTCCTGGGCCATGTTCCTGTAGAGGCCTAAGTTCCACAGGGCAGCATCCGTCCTCCTGCGCACCTTGGCAAGGTCGTTCTTCAGTTGCAGGCAGCGTGCCTTCTCCTCCCTCATCTTCCTCTCCACGTGTTTGATGTGCTCCTCGCACAGCTTAGGCTCTGCCTCGAGCTTCAGGCACAACTTGTGAATCTCACTCTCCAGGAGGGTGTTTCGAAGGTGAAAAGATCCTTGCTCAGCATGGTGGATTGCTTTGTTCCCTGTGAGCTCTTCGTTCCGTGGACGTGCCTTCTTCAGTGCCCGGGAAGGCTTTCCTTTGCTCCCGGGGCTCCCGCCTGAGGGCCCATGGTCCGTGGAGGAGGAGCCAGGCCGCACCTGCCTGCTTGAGCCCCGACCTTCCAGATGATGTCTAAGAGGCTCTAGCAGATGCATCATCTTCAGGAGGATCTGGCTGAGGGTGTGGCCTTGGCTCTGGCCCTCAGCCCTGGCCTGCCGCCGCACTCCTCCCTCACCAAGTTCTGGCCTGCCTGCCTCCCCTGCCTCTTCCTGCGCTGTCTGTCCACAGCTGCCAATGTCCGGAACCAGCGGGTCTGCACTTCCCTGCAGATCAGGGCTGTCCTTGGTGCCTTCTGGTATTTTCCTCACAGGGCGTTCTCCATCTCCCTGGGCTGCTCCACAGATGGGACTTTCATTAGTCAGCTGCTCAGGGCTCTTCCACAGCCTTTCCCGAACCCCCTTCAGCAACTGCGTAGCGTTGTCCACGGAAAAATATGCGGCACCTTCATTCAGGGCAGCCAGAGCAAGAATCTGTAATGGGAGAGGACGGGCCGTCTGCTCAGAGGATGCCACGGCTCCACAGGCTTGTGCGTCCGCTTCGGTGTTCTCCATGCCTTTTCGAGAGACTGCCTTCTGGGCCCAAGGCCCCTTTCTTCTTTGGAAGCTGAGTCCACTCCTTACTAGGAACATCACCGCTGCAGTGCCCACCAGCATCTCCCAGCCAAATCCAGAGACTCGTGGCACATGTGGCAAACGTTCGTCTGTCACCAACCCAGCAGCCCACAGCTGCTCCAGGACAGCCCACAGCGGCTCCAGAACTGTGTGGGGAGACATTTGGATGGCCAACAGCTGGCTCCGAAGAGCCTTGTGGCTTTGTCTGCGATCACCAGTGTCCTCTGGACCGCTAGTAACTGCTTGGAACCCCTAGGAGGGTTCCATCTCCAACACAAACCAGGGCCTGGCAACAGGAGCTGAAGGGACTAGGGGTGGGGGAGGTGCACCTGAGTCTCCAATGCCAATCAGGGCCTGGCAACAAGCGCCCAAGGTACTTAGGGTAGGGGAGGTGAATCACTATATTGTAGACCCGAAACAAATACAGCCCTTGGAATTAAAAGGTGAAAAATTTAAAAAAATAAAAATAAAAACCATACTAGCCATCAAAGGCAGAAAGATAACAAATACCCAAACACTTAAAAAGGAACATTCAGGATTATCAAAGGGAAAAGATAAAATCTCAACGCATGGAACTGAAGGAAAATGAAAACACAGCATAGTAAAATTTGTGGGACACAGTTGAATCAATGGAGAGCAAAATGTATAACCCTCAGGGCATACATAAGAAAGCAGGAGGAGCATCTGGGTGGCTCAGTCACTTAGTCCCACTATTGAGTTTGACTCGGGTCATGATCGGCCACGGGGCTGTGAGACTGAACCTGCTTTGTACCAGTGCTGTGCATGGAGGCTGCTTAATAATCTCTCTCTCTCTCTCTCTCTCTCTCTCTCTCTCTCTCTCCTCTTTCCCTGTCTAAAAACAAAACGAGTCTCAAAACAATAAGCTCTCAGTTTTAGAACCTAGAAAAAGGAGCGAAGATGAAACTAAAGAATAAAACTGAAAGAATCCCTCTACCCCATTTCAACATCTAGAGCTACAGTATGCAACAGGGTGTGGTGTTGGTGAAGGGATAGACAACTGGAACAGAAGAAAGATAGGTTATTGAAATTGGATCAAGCACCCAGAATGAGACCTCCTGCCAATATGTCCAATGGGGTTTTGACAAAGGTAAAAAGCCGTTCAATGAAGGAGTGACAGCGTTTTGAATCAATGGTGCTAGAGCCAGTGGACTTCCATAGGCAAAGAAGAAGAAGGAGCAGAAGAAGAGGGAGGGGGAGAGGCAGGAGGACGTGGAGGATGAGGAGGACGAAGACCACAATCTAAGTCTCAAACCCTAGACCAAACGTAACTCAGGGCGCCTGGGTGACTCAGCCGGTGAGGCAGCCAGCTCTTCATTTTGGCTCTTGTCATGCTCTCCGCTTCCCGGGACAGAGTCAGCCTCCAAGCGCCCTGAGCAGTCTGCTTGAGGATGCTCATTTCCCTTCTTCCTCCACCCTACTCCCTGCTCATGCACAAGATCACGCTCTCAAAAAGAAAAAAAAAAAAAAAAACTTAAATATTTACTCAAAATGAATCAACACCTTACATGTAAAATAATAAGTCTCAGAAGGAAAAAATGGGGGGGAAAATTCCAGCATGTAAAGCTAGGTAAAGAATCCTCCAACTGGACATCAAACCATTGTCCATCACGGAAAAGTTGATTAATTGGACATGATCCAACAATCAGAATTGGAAGTCTGTACTGTCTGCAACACCTTGTTAAGGAGAACCAAAAGAAAAGCTACAAACTGGAAGAAAATATGTGTAAAACACATACGTGATGAAGGACTCCCGTCTGAAGTGTAGAAATTCAAAGGTTCACCCCCCAAATAAGCAAGCAATCCAGTCAGCAAAAGGAAAAAAAAAAAATGGGCGAAGGACCTCAAAACTTCACCAGAGTATACAGATGGAAATCACATAAAAAGCTGCCATTGGTGCAATTCAGATGTAAAGTCCACTGAGCTCTCCCTGCACACCTATCACAATGATTCAACCCAAACGCACCGGAGAGGGAGAGAGAGACCCCACTACCAGATGCAAGGCAGGATGTGCAATGACTGGATCACTCGTGCATCGCTCGTGACAATGGAAGAGGTTAGAGCTAACTCTTGAAAACAGTTAACAGTTCCTTTGCTTTGTCAAAGCCTTGATTTCAATTCCAGTTAACATGCAGCGTCCTATCAATTTCGGGTGCCCAATACAGGGACTCAACCCTTCCTTGCACACAGTTGCTCTGAAAACCAGACTGGCAGCCACCATAGGACCCAGTCATTGCACTCTTGGCATTGGTCGGAGAGAAATCAAAACTTACGTTGGCTCAAAAAGCTGTACATGAATGTATCTGTGTCCTGATGGAAGCAGTGGGGCTGCCAAGGGGGTAGAAGGCACTGGAGTGGTTGGATATGGACACTGGACAGGCTTGTAAGAGATGGTCTCATCTTGCTTCTTTGAGGGCCCCTTCCCACTCATGGTGGTCCTGGGGACAAGGAGAAAAGGAATGTCAACGATTTCAAGATGTTCAAACCTGCCAAGCATTAGAACACCATCTCTTCGACACTACTTCATCCTCTTCTGAATCCTCAGTCTCCCAAAGCAGACAGGAGGCATCTGGTCCAAGAGGGGTTCCAGGCAGCGTCCCTTCCACAGGCCATCTCCCCTCTAGCCCACAAGTCCAAAGACCAGGCCCCAGGCTTTCAACTCATCTAATGGCTGTGCCTTCTCTAGGGGCACCAAGGAACTTCTGGGCTCCTTCTCTGCCTTCTAGGAGGCTCTACGGGGCTGGGTCGCGTGCTCTCCGCCGACTTGTGCCACCCGGCCAGTTGTCTCCTCCTACATTTGCCACATATTGGCACGGGAGGACCAAGTGAGGGGACGTCCTCTCGGAGAGATACATGGCGAACAGAATCGAGGTCCTCTGTCTTACATTGTTTCCTCGAATCTCTCAGTACTTTCTAGCTCCGCTTGATTTCCGACCCCAGGAGAGGGGGGTGGGTCCGAAGCCGAACAGCTGGCTTCCCATTTCTGTCTTTCCTGAATGTTTTCCCCACACCAAAGGACCTAAAACAACATCGATAACCTGATACGGTGTCTGTGGGCCAGCCATCCATCCAGGTGCAAGTAGCCAGGTACCTGGGGCCCAGGATCTCTCCCAAGGCTGCTGTCAAGATGTCATCTGGGTCTTGGGTCATCTCCACGCTTCCTGGGCAGAAAAACCTGCTTTGGAGCTCATTCTGGTGGCTGTGAGCGGCCAGGGTCCTCCATGACCGTAAGTAGGAAATATTCATTCTTTGCCACATGGGCCTCTCCAGAATACAGCCCACAAGGAGCAGCCGGCTTCCCTGGGAACAGATGAGGGACGGAGGGAGGGAGGCCGGGCGGGCGGGCAAGCCCAAGGGGAGACCAGGTTCTTTGTAAACTAACCCCAGAAGTGACATCCTATCACTTTTGCCATATTCTGTCCTTTACAAGAGAGTCAGCAGTTCCTGACTCTAATCAAGAGGCAGAGTCGGTGACACAAAACGATGTGTACCAAAGATGGGAATCGTTGGAGACCCTTCAAGGCTGCCCTCCATACTTTGGTGGGACTTGACCTCAGCTAGCCACCGCTAGAATCTTGGCATCCCTACTAGGACGTGAACTAGGAGAACATTTGATCCAGCCTTTCTGGGATCCTTACGGCAGCTTGCCTACAAGTACCTCACACAAGGGTGCCTGTGTGGCTCTGTCAGTCCAGCGTCTGACTCTTGATTTCGGTTCAGGTCGTGATCACATGATCTGGGAAATCCTGCCCAACGTCCCGTTCTGCCCTTGAAGTGGAAGCCTGTCTAGGAATCTCTCTCTCTCTCTCTCTCTCTCTCTCTCTCTGCCCCTCCCCTGCATGCATGTGTGTGTCCCTTTTCCCTCTCTATCTCTCAAAAAGGAAGAAGAAGAAGGACTACTAGTAGTAGTAGTAGTAGTAGGAGTAGTACCAGGAGAAGTTATGTGCAGCCGTTGATAATTAGACAGCCCTGGTTACAATGGGAGCACTGACATTCGCTAGCTGTGTGATCTTGGGGCAAGTTGTTTCCCCTCTCTGAACCTCAGTAATTTAGGGCACACTGGGTTATCGGGACAATTAAGGGACCCACCAAATGCTCTTCAAACCCTTCATTGCTTGGCATAGAATCCCTTAATAAAACCAATTCTGAGGCGCAGTAGGATCAGCAATTTGAGATGTTTATTTCTTTCTTTTTTATTTGATGCTTCACGTTGAAAAATATTCTCTCACACTCCTATGGCTATAGGGAATGTGTAGCATCAGATAAATAATGGGCTGGGTCTCATAGAAAAGGAGCAATGGGTATGGCTTCAGGGGTAAGCACAGGAGCTTTTGTGCTCTGGCTGTGAGTGTTGGTGGCTGCTGGGAAGGGGAATCAGACCAGCAGGGGACCCGAGAACTTGGAGTCTGGCCAGTGCACCCTTGCTCCTTTCTTGGGCTTCTGGGGTTTCAGGGGAGCCTTGGGCCCTTGAGGGTATTTGGAGGCTGTGCCCGGAACAGCAGGAGCAGGAGCAGGAGCAGGAGCAGGAGCAGGAGCAGGAGCAGGAGCAGGAGCAGGAGGTCTCCCGGAGACAGGCTGGACCTTGGGCCCAGAGTGGGCCAGCTTCTGCCTGAGGCAATGGTTTTCTGCCTGGAGCCTTCGGAACTCCCTCTGTGCCCACAGGACAGCCTTCTGGCTCTCCTCACATGTGTTCTCCACCAGGAGGCGCTCCCGGTCATGCAAGGAGGAGATCTTCTGCCATTCCCCATGCAGGTCCTGGGCCATGTTCCTGTAGAGGCCTAAGTTCCACAGGGCAGCATCCGTCCTCCTGCGCACCTTGGCAAGGTCGTTCTTCAGTTGCAGGCAGCGTGCCTTCTCCTCCCTCATCTTCCTCTCCACGTGTTTGATGTGCTCCTCGCACAGCTTAGGCTCTGCCTCGAGCTTCAGGCACAACTTGTGAATCTCACTCTCCAGGAGGGTGTTTCGAAGGTGAAAAGATCCTTGCTCAGCATGGTGGATTGCTTTGTTCCCTGTGAGCTCTTCGTTCCGTGGACGTGCCTTCTTCAGTGCCCGGGAAGGCTTTCCTTTGCTCCCGGGGCTCCCGCCTGAGGGCCCATGGTCCGTGGAGGAGGAGCCAGGCCGCACCTGCCTGCTTGAGCCCCGACCTTCCAGATGATGTCTAAGAGGCTCTAGCAGATGCATCATCTTCAGGAGGATCTGGCTGAGGGTGTGGCCTTGGCTCTGGCCCTCAGCCCTGGCCTGCCGCCGCACTCCTCCCTCACCAAGTTCTGGCCTGCCTGCCTCCCCTGCCTCTTCCTGCGCTGTCTGTCCACAGCTGCCAATGTCCGGAACCAGCGGGTCTGCACTTCCCTGCAGATCAGGGCTGTCCTTGGTGCCTTCTGGTATTTTCCTCACAGGGCGTTCTCCATCTCCCTGGGCTGCTCCACAGATGGGACTTTCATTAGTCAGCTGCTCAGGGCTCTTCCACAGCCTTTCCCGAACCCCCTTCAGCAACTGCGTAGCGTTGTCCACGGAAAAATATGCGGCACCTTCATTCAGGGCAGCCAGAGCAAGAATCTGTAATGGGAGAGGACGGGCCGTCTGCTCAGAGGATGCCACGGCTCCACAGGCTTGTGCGTCCGCTTCGGTGTTCTCCATGCCTTTTCGAGAGACTGCCTTCTGGGCCCAAGGCCCCTTTCTTCTTTGGAAGCTGAGTCCACTCCTTACTAGGAACATCACCGCTGCAGTGCCCACCAGCATCTCCCAGCCAAATCCAGAGACTCGTGGCACATGTGGCAAACGTTCGTCTGTCACCAACCCAGCAGCCCACAGCTGCTCCAGGACAGCCCACAGCGGCTCCAGAACTGTGTGGGGAGACATTTGGATGGCCAACAGCTGGCTCCGAAGAGCCTTGTGGCTTTGTCTGCGATCACCAGTGTCCTCTGGACCGCTAGTAACTGCTTGGAACCCCTAGGAGGGTTCCATCTCCAACACAAACCAGGGCCTGGCAACAGGAGCTGAAGGGACTAGGGGTGGGGGAGGTGCACCTGAGTCTCCAATGCCAATCAGGGCCTGGCAACAAGCGCCCAAGGTACTTAGGGTAGGGGAGGTGAATCACTATATTGTAGACCCGAAACAAATACAGCCCTTGGAATTAAAAGGTGAAAAATTTAAAAAAATAAAAATAAAAACCATACTAGCCATCAAAGGCAGAAAGATAACAAATACCCAAACACTTAAAAAGGAACATTCAGGATTATCAAAGGGAAAAGATAAAATCTCAACGCATGGAACTGAAGGAAAATGAAAACACAGCATAGTAAAATTTGTGGGACACAGTTGAATCAATGGAGAGCAAAATGTATAACCCTCAGGGCATACATAAGAAAGCAGGAGGAGCATCTGGGTGGCTCAGTCACTTAGTCCCACTATTGAGTTTGACTCGGGTCATGATCGGCCACGGGGCTGTGAGACTGAACCTGCTTTGTACCAGTGCTGTGCATGGAGGCTGCTTAATAATCTCTCTCTCTCTCTCTCTCTCTCTCTCTCTCTCTCTCCTCTTTCCCTGTCTAAAAACAAAACGAGTCTCAAAACAATAAGCTCTCAGTTTTAGAACCTAGAAAAAGGAGCGAAGATGAAACTAAAGAATAAAACTGAAAGAATCCCTCTACCCCATTTCAACATCTAGAGCTACAGTATGCAACAGGGTGTGGTGTTGGTGAAGGGATAGACAACTGGAACAGAAGAAAGATAGGTTATTGAAATTGGATCAAGCACCCAGAATGAGACCTCCTGCCAATATGTCCAATGGGGTTTTGACAAAGGTAAAAAGCCGTTCAATGAAGGAGTGACAGCGTTTTGAATCAATGGTGCTAGAGCCAGTGGACTTCCATAGGCAAAGAAGAAGAAGGAGCAGAAGAAGAGGGAGGGGGAGAGGCAGGAGGACGTGGAGGATGAGGAGGACGAAGACCACAATCTAAGTCTCAAACCCTAGACCAAACGTAACTCAGGGCGCCTGGGTGACTCAGCCGGTGAGGCAGCCAGCTCTTCATTTTGGCTCTTGTCATGCTCTCCGCTTCCCGGGACAGAGTCAGCCTCCAAGCGCCCTGAGCAGTCTGCTTGAGGATGCTCATTTCCCTTCTTCCTCCACCCTACTCCCTGCTCATGCACAAGATCACGCTCTCAAAAAGAAAAAAAAAAAAAAAAACTTAAATATTTACTCAAAATGAATCAACACCTTACATGTAAAATAATAAGTCTCAGAAGGAAAAAATGGGGGGGAAAATTCCAGCATGTAAAGCTAGGTAAAGAATCCTCCAACTGGACATCAAACCATTGTCCATCACGGAAAAGTTGATTAATTGGACATGATCCAACAATCAGAATTGGAAGTCTGTACTGTCTGCAACACCTTGTTAAGGAGAACCAAAAGAAAAGCTACAAACTGGAAGAAAATATGTGTAAAACACATACGTGATGAAGGACTCCCGTCTGAAGTGTAGAAATTCAAAGGTTCACCCCCCAAATAAGCAAGCAATCCAGTCAGCAAAAGGAAAAAAAAAAAATGGGCGAAGGACCTCAAAACTTCACCAGAGTATACAGATGGAAATCACATAAAAAGCTGCCATTGGTGCAATTCAGATGTAAAGTCCACTGAGCTCTCCCTGCATACCTATCACAATGATTCAACCCAAACGCACCGGAGAGGGAGAGAGAGACCCCACTACCAGATGCAAGGCAGGATGTGCAATGACTGGATCACTCGTGCATCGCTCGTGACAATGGAAGAGGTTAGAGCTAACTCTTGAAAACAGTTAACAGTTCCTTTGCTTTGTCAAAGCCTTGATTTCAATTCCAGTTAACATGCAGCGTCCTATCAATTTCGGGTGCCCAATACAGGGACTCAACCCTTCCTTGCACACAGTTGCTCTGAAAACCAGACTGGCAGCCACCATAGGACCCAGTCATTGCACTCTTGGCATTGGTCGGAGAGAAATCAAAACTTACGTTGGCTCAAAAAGCTGTACATGAATGTATCTGTGTCCTGATGGAAGCAGTGGGGCTGCCAAGGGGGTAGAAGGCACTGGAGTGGTTGGATATGGACACTGGACAGGCTTGTAAGAGATGGTCTCATCTTGCTTCTTTGAGGGCCCCTTCCCACTCATGGTGGTCCTGGGGACAAGGAGAAAAGGAATGTCAACGATTTCAAGATGTTCAAACCTGCCAAGCATTAGAACACCATCTCTTCGACACTACTTCATCCTCTTCTGAATCCTCAGTCTCCCAAAGCAGACAGGAGGCATCTGGTCCAAGAGGGGTTCCAGGCAGCGTCCCTTCCACAGGCCATCTCCCCTCTAGCCCACAAGTCCAAAGACCAGGCCCCAGGCTTTCAACTCATCTAATGGCTGTGCCTTCTCTAGGGGCACCAAGGAACTTCTGGGCTCCTTCTCTGCCTTCTAGGAGGCTCTACGGGGCTGGGTCGCGTGCTCTCCGCCGACTTGTGCCACCCGGCCAGTTGTCTCCTCCTACATTTGCCACATATTGGCACGGGAGGACCAAGTGAGGGGACGTCCTCTCGGAGAGATACATGGCGAACAGAATCGAGGTCCTCTGTCTTACATTGTTTCCTCGAATCTCTCAGTACTTTCTAGCTCCGCTTGATTTCCGACCCCAGGAGAGGGGGGTGGGTCCGAAGCCGAACAGCTGGCTTCCCATTTCTGTCTTTCCTGAATGTTTTCCCCACACCAAAGGACCTAAAACAACATCGATAACCTGATACGGTGTCTGTGGGCCAGCCATCCATCCAGGTGCAAGTAGCCAGGTACCTGGGGCCCAGGATCTCTCCCAAGGCTGCTGTCAAGATGTCATCTGGGTCTTGGGTCATCTCCACGCTTCCTGGGCAGAAAAACCTGCTTTGGAGCTCATTCTGGTGGCTGTGAGCGGCCAGGGTCCTCCATGACCGTAAGTAGGAAATATTCATTCTTTGCCACATGGGCCTCTCCAGAATACAGCCCACAAGGAGCAGCCGGCTTCCCTGGGAACAGATGAGGGACGGAGGGAGGGAGGCCGGGCGGGCGGGCAAGCCCAAGGGGAGACCAGGTTCTTTGTAAACTAACCCCAGAAGTGACATCCTATCACTTTTGCCATATTCTGTCCTTTACAAGAGAGTCAGCAGTTCCTGACTCTAATCAAGAGGCAGAGTCGGTGACACAAAACGATGTGTACCAAAGATGGGAATCGTTGGAGACCCTTCAAGGCTGCCCTCCATACTTTGGTGGGACTTGACCTCAGCTAGCCACCGCTAGAATCTTGGCATCCCTACTAGGACGTGAACTAGGAGAACATTTGATCCAGCCTTTCTGGGATCCTTACGGCAGCTTGCCTACAAGTACCTCACACAAGGGTGCCTGTGTGGCTCTGTCAGTCCAGCGTCTGACTCTTGATTTCGGTTCAGGTCGTGATCACATGATCTGGGAAATCCTGCCCAACGTCCCGTTCTGCCCTCGAAGTGGAAGCCTGTCTAGGAATCTCTCTCTCTCTCTCTCTCTCTCTCTCTCTGCCCCTCCCCTGCATGCATGTGTGTGTCCCTTTTCCCTCTCTATCTCTCAAAAAGGAAGAAGAAGAAGGACTACTAGTAGTAGTAGTAGTAGTAGGAGTAGTACCAGGAGAAGTTATGTGCAGCCGTTGATAATTAGACAGCCCTGGTTACAATGGGAGCACTGACATTCGCTAGCTGTGTGATCTTGGGGCAAGTTGTTTCCCCTCTCTGAACCTCAGTAATTTAGGGCACACTGGGTTATCGGGACAATTAAGGGACCCACCAAATGCTCTTCAAACCCTTCATTGCTTGGCATAGAATCCCTTAATAAAACCAATTCTGAGGCGCAGTAGGATCAGCAATTTGAGATGTTTATTTCTTTCTTTTTTATTTGATGCTTCACGTTGAAAAATATTCTCTCACACTCCTATGGCTATAGGGAATGTGTAGCATCAGATAAATAATGGGCTGGGTCTCATAGAAAAGGAGCAATGGGTATGGCTTCAGGGGTAAGCACAGGAGCTTTTGTGCTCTGGTTGTGAGTGTTGGTGGCTGCTGGGAAGGGGAATCAGACCAGCAGGGGACCCGAGAACTTGGAGTCTGGCCAGTGCACCCTTGCTCCTTTCTTGGGCTTCTGGGGTTTCAGGGGAGCCTTGGGCCCTTGAGGGTATTTGGAGGCTGTGCCCGGAACAGCAGGAGCAGGAGCAGGAGCAGGAGCAGGAGCAGGAGTAGGAGCAGGAGCAGGAGCAGGAGGTCTCCCGGAGACAGGCTGGACCTTGGGCCCAGAGTGGGCCAGCTTCTGCCTGAGGCAATGGTTTTCTGCCTGGAGCCTTCGGAACTCCCTCTGTGCCCACAGGACAGCCTTCTGGCTCTCCTCACATGTGTTCTCCACCAGGAGGCGCTCCCGGTCATGCAAGGAGGAGATCTTCTGCCATTCCCCATGCAGGTCCTGGGCCATGTTCCTGTAGAGGCCTAAGTTCCACAGGGCAGCATCCGTCCTCCTGCGCACCTTGGCAAGGTCGTTCTTCAGTTGCAGGCAGCGTGCCTTCTCCTCCCTCATCTTCCTCTCCACGTGTTTGATGTGCTCCTCGCACAGCTTAGGCTCTGCCTCGAGCTTCAGGCACAACTTGTGAATCTCACTCTCCAGGAGGGTGTTTCGAAGGTGAAAAGATCCTTGCTCAGCATGGTGGATTGCTTTGTTCCCTGTGAGCTCTTCGTTCCGTGGACGTGCCTTCTTCAGTGCCCGGGAAGGCTTTCCTTTGCTCCCGGGGCTCCCGCCTGAGGGCCCATGGTCCGTGGAGGAGGAGCCAGGCCGCACCTGCCTGCTTGAGCCCCGACCTTCCAGATGATGTCTAAGAGGCTCTAGCAGATGCATCATCTTCAGGAGGATCTGGCTGAGGGTGTGGCCTTGGCTCTGGCCCTCAGCCCTGGCCTGCCGCCGCACTCCTCCCTCACCAAGTTCTGGCCTGCCTGCCTCCCCTGCCTCTTCCTGCGCTGTCTGTCCACAGCTGCCAATGTCCGGAACCAGCGGGTCTGCACTTCCCTGCAGATCAGGGCTGTCCTTGGTGCCTTCTGGTATTTTCCTCACAGGGCGTTCTCCATCTCCCTGGGCTGCTCCACAGATGGGACTTTCATTAGTCAGCTGCTCAGGGCTCTTCCACAGCCTTTCCCGAACCCCCTTCAGCAACTGCGTAGCGTTGTCCACGGAAAAATATGCGGCACCTTCATTCAGGGCAGCCAGAGCAAGAATCTGTAATGGGAGAGGACGGGCCGTCTGCTCAGAGGATGCCACGGCTCCACAGGCTTGTGCGTCCGCTTCGGTGTTCTCCATGCCTTTTCGAGAGACTGCCTTCTGGGCCCAAGGCCCCTTTCTTCTTTGGAAGCTGAGTCCACTCCTTACTAGGAACATCACCGCTGCAGTGCCCACCAGCATCTCCCAGCCAAATCCAGAGACTCGTGGCACATGTGGCAAACGTTCGTCTGTCACCAACCCAGCAGCCCACAGCTGCTCCAGGACAGCCCACAGCGGCTCCAGAACTGTGTGGGGAGACATTTGGATGGCCAACAGCTGGCTCCGAAGAGCCTTGTGGCTTTGTCTGCGATCACCAGTGTCCTCTGGACCGCTAGTAACTGCTTGGAACCCCTAGGAGGGTTCCATCTCCAACACAAACCAGGGCCTGGCAACAGGAGCTGAAGGGACTAGGGGTGGGGGAGGTGCACCTGAGTCTCCAATGCCAATCAGGGCCTGGCAACAAGCGCCCAAGGTACTTAGGGTAGGGGAGGTGAATCACTATATTGTAGACCCGAAACAAATACAGCCCTTGGAATTAAAAGGTGAAAAATTTAAAAAAATAAAAATAAAAACCATACTAGCCATCAAAGGCAGAAAGATAACAAATACCCAAACACTTAAAAAGGAACATTCAGGATTATCAAAGGGAAAAGATAAAATCTCAACGCATGGAACTGAAGGAAAATGAAAACACAGCATAGTAAAATTTGTGGGACACAGTTGAATCAATGGAGAGCAAAATGTATAACCCTCAGGGCATACATAAGAAAGCAGGAGGAGCATCTGGGTGGCTCAGTCACTTAGTCCCACTATTGAGTTTGACTCGGGTCATGATCGGCCACGGGGCTGTGAGACTGAACCTGCTTTGTACCAGTGCTGTGCATGGAGGCTGCTTAATAATCTCTCTCTCTCTCTCTCTCTCTCTCTCTCTCTCTCTCCTCTTTCCCTGTCTAAAAACAAAACGAGTCTCAAAACAATAAGCTCTCAGTTTTAGAACCTAGAAAAAGGAGCGAAGATGAAACTAAAGAATAAAACTGAAAGAATCCCTCTACCCCATTTCAACATCTAGAGCTACAGTATGCAACAGGGTGTGGTGTTGGTGAAGGGATAGACAACTGGAACAGAAGAAAGATAGGTTATTGAAATTGGATCAAGCACCCAGAATGAGACCTCCTGCCAATATGTCCAATGGGGTTTTGACAAAGGTAAAAAGCCGTTCAATGAAGGAGTGACAGCGTTTTGAATCAATGGTGCTAGAGCCAGTGGACTTCCATAGGCAAAGAAGAAGAAGGAGCAGAAGAAGAGGGAGGGGGAGAGGCAGGAGGACGTGGAGGATGAGGAGGACGAAGACCACAATCTAAGTCTCAAACCCTAGACCAAACGTAACTCAGGGCGCCTGGGTGACTCAGCCGGTGAGGCAGCCAGCTCTTCATTTTGGCTCTTGTCATGCTCTCCGCTTCCCGGGACAGAGTCAGCCTCCAAGCGCCCTGAGCAGTCTGCTTGAGGATGCTCATTTCCCTTCTTCCTCCACCCTACTCCCTGCTCATGCACAAGATCACGCTCTCAAAAAGAAAAAAAAAAAAAAAAACTTAAATATTTACTCAAAATGAATCAACACCTTACATGTAAAATAATAAGTCTCAGAAGGAAAAAATGGGGGGGAAAATTCCAGCATGTAAAGCTAGGTAAAGAATCCTCCAACTGGACATCAAACCATTGTCCATCACGGAAAAGTTGATTAATTGGACATGATCCAACAATCAGAATTGGAAGTCTGTACTGTCTGCAACACCTTGTTAAGGAGAACCAAAAGAAAAGCTACAAACTGGAAGAAAATATGTGTAAAACACATACGTGATGAAGGACTCCCGTCTGAAGTGTAGAAATTCAAAGGTTCACCCCCCAAATAAGCAAGCAATCCAGTCAGCAAAAGGAAAAAAAAAAAATGGGCGAAGGACCTCAAAACTTCACCAGAGTATACAGATGGAAATCACATAAAAAGCTGCCATTGGTGCAATTCAGATGTAAAGTCCACTGAGCTCTCCCTGCACACCTATCACAATGATTCAACCCAAACGCACCGGAGAGGGAGAGAGAGACCCCACTACCAGATGCAAGGCAGGATGTGCAATGACTGGATCACTCGTGCATCGCTCGTGACAATGGAAGAGGTTAGAGCTAACTCTTGAAAACAGTTAACAGTTCCTTTGCTTTGTCAAAGCCTTGATTTCAATTCCAGTTAACATGCAGCGTCCTATCAATTTCGGGTGCCCAATACAGGGACTCAACCCTTCCTTGCACACAGTTGCTCTGAAAACCAGACTGGCAGCCACCATAGGACCCAGTCATTGCACTCTTGGCATTGGTCGGAGAGAAATCAAAACTTACGTTGGCTCAAAAAGCTGTACATGAATGTATCTGTGTCCTGATGGAAGCAGTGGGGCTGCCAAGGGGGTAGAAGGCACTGGAGTGGTTGGATATGGACACTGGACAGGCTTGTAAGAGATGGTCTCATCTTGCTTCTTTGAGGGCCCCTTCCCACTCATGGTGGTCCTGGGGACAAGGAGAAAAGGAATGTCAACGATTTCAAGATGTTCAAACCTGCCAAGCATTAGAACACCATCTCTTCGACACTACTTCATCCTCTTCTGAATCCTCAGTCTCCCAAAGCAGACAGGAGGCATCTGGTCCAAGAGGGGTTCCAGGCAGCGTCCCTTCCACAGGCCATCTCCCCTCTAGCCCACAAGTCCAAAGACCAGGCCCCAGGCTTTCAACTCATCTAATGGCTGTGCCTTCTCTAGGGGCACCAAGGAACTTCTGGGCTCCTTCTCTGCCTTCTAGGAGGCTCTACGGGGCTGGGTCGCGTGCTCTCCGCCGACTTGTGCCACCCGGCCAGTTGTCTCCTCCTACATTTGCCACATATTGGCACGGGAGGACCAAGTGAGGGGACGTCCTCTCGGAGAGATACATGGCGAACAGAATCGAGGTCCTCTGTCTTACATTGTTTCCTCGAATCTCTCAGTACTTTCTAGCTCCGCTTGATTTCCGACCCCAGGAGAGGGGGGTGGGTCCGAAGCCGAACAGCTGGCTTCCCATTTCTGTCTTTCCTGAATGTTTTCCCCACACCAAAGGACCTAAAACAACATCGATAACCTGATACGGTGTCTGTGGGCCAGCCATCCATCCAGGTGCAAGTAGCCAGGTACCTGGGGCCCAGGATCTCTCCCAAGGCTGCTGTCAAGATGTCATCTGGGTCTTGGGTCATCTCCACGCTTCCTGGGCAGAAAAACCTGCTTTGGAGCTCATTCTGGTGGCTGTGAGCGGCCAGGGTCCTCCATGACCGTAAGTAGGAAATATTCATTCTTTGCCACATGGGCCTCTCCAGAATACAGCCCACAAGGAGCAGCCGGCTTCCCTGGGAACAGATGAGGGACGGAGGGAGGGAGGCCGGGCGGGCGGGCAAGCCCAAGGGGAGACCAGGTTCTTTGTAAACTAACCCCAGAAGTGACATCCTATCACTTTTGCCATATTCTGTCCTTTACAAGAGAGTCAGCAGTTCCTGACTCTAATCAAGAGGCAGAGTCGGTGACACAAAACGATGTGTACCAAAGATGGGAATCGTTGGAGACCCTTCAAGGCTGCCCTCCATACTTTGGTGGGACTTGACCTCAGCTAGCCACCGCTAGAATCTTGGCATCCCTACTAGGACGTGAACTAGGAGAACATTTGATCCAGCCTTTCTGGGATCCTTACGGCAGCTTGCCTACAAGTACCTCACACAAGGGTGCCTGTGTGGCTCTGTCAGTCCAGCGTCTGACTCTTGATTTCGGTTCAGGTCGTGATCACATGATCTGGGAAATCCTGCCCAACGTCCCGTTCTGCCCTCGAAGTGGAAGCCTGTCTAGGAATCTCTCTCTCTCTCTCTCTCTCTCTCTCTCTCTCTCTGCCCCTCCCCTGCATGCATGTGTGTGTCCCTTTTCCCTCTCTATCTCTCAAAAAGGAAGAAGAAGAAGGACTACTAGTAGTAGTAGTAGTAGTAGGAGTAGTACCAGGAGAAGTTATGTGCAGCCGTTGATAATTAGACAGCCCTGGTTACAATGGGAGCACTGACATTCGCTAGCTGTGTGATCTTGGGGCAAGTTGTTTCCCCTCTCTGAACCTCAGTAATTTAGGGCACACTGGGTTATCGGGACAATTAAGGGACCCACCAAATGCTCTTCAAACCCTTCATTGCTTGGCATAGAATCCCTTAATAAAACCAATTCTGAGGCGCAGTAGGATCAGCAATTTGAGATGTTTATTTCTTTCTTTTTTATTTGATGCTTCACGTTGAAAAATATTCTCTCACACTCCTATGGCTATAGGGAATGTGTAGCATCAGATAAATAATGGGCTGGGTCTCATAGAAAAGGAGCAATGGGTATGGCTTCAGGGGTAAGCACAGGAGCTTTTGTGCTCTGGCTGTGAGTGTTGGTGGCTGCTGGGAAGGGGAATCAGACCAGCAGGGGACCCGAGAACTTGGAGTCTGGCCAGTGCACCCTTGCTCCTTTCTTGGGCTTCTGGGGTTTCAGGGGAGCCTTGGGCCCTTGAGGGTATTTGGAGGCTGTGCCCGGAACAGCAGGAGCAGGAGCAGGAGCAGGAGCAGGAGCAGGAGCAGGAGCAGGAGCAGGAGCAGGAGGTCTCCCGGAGACAGGCTGGACCTTGGGCCCAGAGTGGGCCAGCTTCTGCCTGAGGCAATGGTTTTCTGCCTGGAGCCTTCGGAACTCCCTCTGTGCCCACAGGACAGCCTTCTGGCTCTCCTCACATGTGTTCTCCACCAGGAGGCGCTCCCGGTCATGCAAGGAGGAGATCTTCTGCCATTCCCCATGCAGGTCCTGGGCCATGTTCCTGTAGAGGCCTAAGTTCCACAGGGCAGCATCCGTCCTCCTGCGCACCTTGGCAAGGTCGTTCTTCAGTTGCAGGCAGCGTGCCTTCTCCTCCCTCATCTTCCTCTCCACGTGTTTGATGTGCTCCTCGCACAGCTTAGGCTCTGCCTCGAGCTTCAGGCACAACTTGTGAATCTCACTCTCCAGGAGGGTGTTTCGAAGGTGAAAAGATCCTTGCTCAGCATGGTGGATTGCTTTGTTCCCTGTGAGCTCTTCGTTCCGTGGACGTGCCTTCTTCAGTGCCCGGGAAGGCTTTCCTTTGCTCCCGGGGCTCCCGCCTGAGGGCCCATGGTCCGTGGAGGAGGAGCCAGGCCGCACCTGCCTGCTTGAGCCCCGACCTTCCAGATGATGTCTAAGAGGCTCTAGCAGATGCATCATCTTCAGGAGGATCTGGCTGAGGGTGTGGCCTTGGCTCTGGCCCTCAGCCCTGGCCTGCCGCCGCACTCCTCCCTCACCAAGTTCTGGCCTGCCTGCCTCCCCTGCCTCTTCCTGCGCTGTCTGTCCACAGCTGCCAATGTCCGGAACCAGCGGGTCTGCACTTCCCTGCAGATCAGGGCTGTCCTTGGTGCCTTCTGGTATTTTCCTCACAGGGCGTTCTCCATCTCCCTGGGCTGCTCCACAGATGGGACTTTCATTAGTCAGCTGCTCAGGGCTCTTCCACAGCCTTTCCCGAACCCCCTTCAGCAACTGCGTAGCGTTGTCCACGGAAAAATATGCGGCACCTTCATTCAGGGCAGCCAGAGCAAGAATCTGTAATGGGAGAGGACGGGCCGTCTGCTCAGAGGATGCCACGGCTCCACAGGCTTGTGCGTCCGCTTCGGTGTTCTCCATGCCTTTTCGAGAGACTGCCTTCTGGGCACAAGGCCCCTTTCTTCTTTGGAAGCTGAGTCCACTCCTTACTAGGAACATCACCGCTGCAGTGCCCACCAGCATCTCCCAGCCAAATCCAGAGACTCGTGGCACATGTGGCAAACGTTCGTCTGTCACCAACCCAGCAGCCCACAGCTGCTCCAGGACAGCCCACAGCGGCTCCAGAACTGTGTGGGGAGACATTTGGATGGCCAACAGCTGGCTCCGAAGAGCCTTGTGGCTTTGTCTGCGATCACCAGTGTCCTCTGGACCGCTAGTAACTGCTTGGAACCCCTAGGAGGGTTCCATCTCCAACACAAACCAGGGCCTGGCAACAGGAGCTGAAGGGACTAGGGGTGGGGGAGGTGCACCTGAGTCTCCAATGCCAATCAGGGCCTGGCAACAAGCGCCCAAGGTACTTAGGGTAGGGGAGGTGAATCACTATATTGTAGACCCGAAACAAATACAGCCCTTGGAATTAAAAGGTGAAAAATTTAAAAAAATAAAAATAAAAACCATACTAGCCATCAAAGGCAGAAAGATAACAAATACCCAAACACTTAAAAAGGAACATTCAGGATTATCAAAGGGAAAAGATAAAATCTCAACGCATGGAACTGAAGGAAAATGAAAACACAGCATAGTAAAATTTGTGGGACACAGTTGAATCAATGGAGAGCAAAATGTATAACCCTCAGGGCATACATAAGAAAGCAGGAGGAGCATCTGGGTGGCTCAGTCACTTAGTCCCACTATTGAGTTTGACTCGGGTCATGATCGGCCACGGGGCTGTGAGACTGAACCTGCTTTGTACCAGTGCTGTGCATGGAGGCTGCTTAATAATCTCTCTCTCTCTCTCTCTCTCTCTCTCTCTCTCTCTCCTCTTTCCCTGTCTAAAAACAAAACGAGTCTCAAAACAATAAGCTCTCAGTTTTAGAACCTAGAAAAAGGAGCGAAGATGAAACTAAAGAATAAAACTGAAAGAATCCCTCTACCCCATTTCAACATCTAGAGCTACAGTATGCAACAGGGTGTGGTGTTGGTGAAGGGATAGACAACTGGAACAGAAGAAAGATAGGTTATTGAAATTGGATCAAGCACCCAGAATGAGACCTCCTGCCAATATGTCCAATGGGGTTTTGACAAAGGTAAAAAGCCGTTCAATGAAGGAGTGACAGCGTTTTGAATCAATGGTGCTAGAGCCAGTGGACTTCCATAGGCAAAGAAGAAGAAGGAGCAGAAGAAGAGGGAGGGGGAGAGGCAGGAGGACGTGGAGGATGAGGAGGACGAAGACCACAATCTAAGTCTCAAACCCTAGACCAAACGTAACTCAGGGCGCCTGGGTGACTCAGCCGGTGAGGCAGCCAGCTCTTCATTTTGGCTCTTGTCATGCTCTCCGCTTCCCGGGACAGAGTCAGCCTCCAAGCGCCCTGAGCAGTCTGCTTGAGGATGCTCATTTCCCTTCTTCCTCCACCCTACTCCCTGCTCATGCACAAGATCACGCTCTCAAAAAGAAAAAAAAAAAAAAAAACTTAAATATTTACTCAAAATGAATCAACACCTTACATGTAAAATAATAAGTCTCAGAAGGAAAAAATGGGGGGGAAAATTCCAGCATGTAAAGCTAGGTAAAGAATCCTCCAACTGGACATCAAACCATTGTCCATCACGGAAAAGTTGATTAATTGGACATGATCCAACAATCAGAATTGGAAGTCTGTACTGTCTGCAACACCTTGTTAAGGAGAACCAAAAGAAAAGCTACAAACTGGAAGAAAATATGTGTAAAACACATACGTGATGAAGGACTCCCGTCTGAAGTGTAGAAATTCAAAGGTTCACCCCCCAAATAAGCAAGCAATCCAGTCAGCAAAAGGAAAAAAAAAAAATGGGCGAAGGACCTCAAAACTTCACCAGAGTATACAGATGGAAATCACATAAAAAGCTGCCATTGGTGCAATTCAGATGTAAAGTCCACTGAGCTCTCCCTGCACACCTATCACAATGATTCAACCCAAACGCACCGGAGAGGGAGAGAGAGACCCCACTACCAGATGCAAGGCAGGATGTGCAATGACTGGATCACTCGTGCATCGCTCGTGACAATGGAAGAGGTTAGAGCTAACTCTTGAAAACAGTTAACAGTTCCTTTGCTTTGTCAAAGCCTTGATTTCAATTCCAGTTAACATGCAGCGTCCTATCAATTTCGGGTGCCCAATACAGGGACTCAACCCTTCCTTGCACACAGTTGCTCTGAAAACCAGACTGGCAGCCACCATAGGACCCAGTCATTGCACTCTTGGCATTGGTCGGAGAGAAATCAAAACTTACGTTGGCTCAAAAAGCTGTACATGAATGTATCTGTGTCCTGATGGAAGCAGTGGGGCTGCCAAGGGGGTAGAAGGCACTGGAGTGGTTGGATATGGACACTGGACAGGCTTGTAAGAGATGGTCTCATCTTGCTTCTTTGAGGGCCCCTTCCCACTCATGGTGGTCCTGGGGACAAGGAGAAAAGGAATGTCAACGATTTCAAGATGTTCAAACCTGCCAAGCATTAGAACACCATCTCTTCGACACTACTTCATCCTCTTCTGAATCCTCAGTCTCCCAAAGCAGACAGGAGGCATCTGGTCCAAGAGGGGTTCCAGGCAGCGTCCCTTCCACAGGCCATCTCCCCTCTAGCCCACAAGTCCAAAGACCAGGCCCCAGGCTTTCAACTCATCTAATGGCTGTGCCTTCTCTAGGGGCACCAAGGAACTTCTGGGCTCCTTCTCTGCCTTCTAGGAGGCTCTACGGGGCTGGGTCGCGTGCTCTCCGCCGACTTGTGCCACCCGGCCAGTTGTCTCCTCCTACATTTGCCACATATTGGCACGGGAGGACCAAGTGAGGGGACGTCCTCTCGGAGAGATACATGGCGAACAGAATCGAGGTCCTCTGTCTTACATTGTTTCCTCGAATCTCTCAGTACTTTCTAGCTCCGCTTGATTTCCGACCCCAGGAGAGGGGGGTGGGTCCGAAGCCGAACAGCTGGCTTCCCATTTCTGTCTTTCCTGAATGTTTTCCCCACACCAAAGGACCTAAAACAACATCGATAACCTGATACGGTGTCTGTGGGCCAGCCATCCATCCAGGTGCAAGTAGCCAGGTACCTGGGGCCCAGGATCTCTCCCAAGGCTGCTGTCAAGATGTCATCTGGGTCTTGGGTCATCTCCACGCTTCCTGGGCAGAAAAACCTGCTTTGGAGCTCATTCTGGTGGCTGTGAGCGGCCAGGGTCCTCCATGACCGTAAGTAGGAAATATTCATTCTTTGCCACATGGGCCTCTCCAGAATACAGCCCACAAGGAGCAGCCGGCTTCCCTGGGAACAGATGAGGGACGGAGGGAGGGAGGCCGGGCGGGCGGGCAAGCCCAAGGGGAGACCAGGTTCTTTGTAAACTAACCCCAGAAGTGACATCCTATCACTTTTGCCATATTCTGTCCTTTACAAGAGAGTCAGCAGTTCCTGACTCTAATCAAGAGGCAGAGTCGGTGACACAAAACGATGTGTACCAAAGATGGGAATCGTTGGAGACCCTTCAAGGCTGCCCTCCATACTTTGGTGGGACTTGACCTCAGCTAGCCACCGCTAGAATCTTGGCATCCCTACTAGGACGTGAACTAGGAGAACATTTGATCCAGCCTTTCTGGGATCCTTACGGCAGCTTGCCTACAAGTACCTCACACAAGGGTGCCTGTGTGGCTCTGTCAGTCCAGCGTCTGACTCTTGATTTCGGTTCAGGTCGTGATCACATGATCTGGGAAATCCTGCCCAACGTCCCGTTCTGCCCTCGAAGTGGAAGCCTGTCTAGGAATCTCTCTCTCTCTCTCTCTCTCTCTCTCTCTGCCCCTCCCCTGCATGCATGTGTGTGTCCCTTTTCCCTCTCTATCTCTCAAAAAGGAAGAAGAAGAAGGACTACTAGTAGTAGTAGTAGTAGTAGGAGTAGTACCAGGAGAAGTTATGTGCAGCCGTTGATAATTAGACAGCCCTGGTTACAATGGGAGCACTGACATTCGCTAGCTGTGTGATCTTGGGGCAAGTTGTTTCCCCTCTCTGAACCTCAGTAATTTAGGGCACACTGGGTTATCGGGACAATTAAGGGACCCACCAAATGCTCTTCAAACCCTTCATTGCTTGGCATAGAATCCCTTAATAAAACCAATTCTGAGGCGCAGTAGGATCAGCAATTTGAGATGTTTATTTCTTTCTTTTTTATTTGATGCTTCACGTTGAAAAATATTCTCTCACACTCCTATGGCTATAGGGAATGTGTAGCATCAGATAAATAATGGGCTGGGTCTCATAGAAAAGGAGCAATGGGTATGGCTTCAGGGGTAAGCACAGGAGCTTTTGTGCTCTGGCTGTGAGTGTTGGTGGCTGCTGGGAAGGGGAATCAGACCAGCAGGGGACCCGAGAACTTGGAGTCTGGCCAGTGCACCCTTGCTCCTTTCTTGGGCTTCTGGGGTTTCAGGGGAGCCTTGGGCCCTTGAGGGTATTTGGAGGCTGTGCCCGGAACAGCAGGAGCAGGAGCAGGAGCAGGAGCAGGAGCAGGAGCAGGAGCAGGAGCAGGAGCAGGAGGTCTCCCGGAGACAGGCTGGACCTTGGGCCCAGAGTGGGCCAGCTTCTGCCTGAGGCAATGGTTTTCTGCCTGGAGCCTTCGGAACTCCCTCTGTGCCCACAGGACAGCCTTCTGGCTCTCCTCACATGTGTTCTCCACCAGGAGGCGCTCCCGGTCATGCAAGGAGGAGATCTTCTGCCATTCCCCATGCAGGTCCTGGGCCATGTTCCTGTAGAGGCCTAAGTTCCACAGGGCAGCATCCGTCCTCCTGCGCACCTTGGCAAGGTCGTTCTTCAGTTGCAGGCAGCGTGCCTTCTCCTCCCTCATCTTCCTCTCCACGTGTTTGATGTGCTCCTCGCACAGCTTAGGCTCTGCCTCGAGCTTCAGGCACAACTTGTGAATCTCACTCTCCAGGAGGGTGTTTCGAAGGTGAAAAGATCCTTGCTCAGCATGGTGGATTGCTTTGTTCCCTGTGAGCTCTTCGTTCCGTGGACGTGCCTTCTTCAGTGCCCGGGAAGGCTTTCCTTTGCTCCCGGGGCTCCCGCCTGAGGGCCCATGGTCCGTGGAGGAGGAGCCAGGCCGCACCTGCCTGCTTGAGCCCCGACCTTCCAGATGATGTCTAAGAGGCTCTAGCAGATGCATCATCTTCAGGAGGATCTGGCTGAGGGTGTGGCCTTGGCTCTGGCCCTCAGCCCTGGCCTGCCGCCGCACTCCTCCCTCACCAAGTTCTGGCCTGCCTGCCTCCCCTGCCTCTTCCTGCGCTGTCTGTCCACAGCTGCCAATGTCCGGAACCAGCGGGTCTGCACTTCCCTGCAGATCAGGGCTGTCCTTGGTGCCTTCTGGTATTTTCCTCACAGGGCGTTCTCCATCTCCCTGGGCTGCTCCACAGATGGGACTTTCATTAGTCAGCTGCTCAGGGCTCTTCCACAGCCTTTCCCGAACCCCCTTCAGCAACTGCGTAGCGTTGTCCACGGAAAAATATGCGGCACCTTCATTCAGGGCAGCCAGAGCAAGAATCTGTAATGGGAGAGGACGGGCCGTCTGCTCAGAGGATGCCACGGCTCCACAGGCTTGTGCGTCCGCTTCGGTGTTCTCCATGCCTTTTCGAGAGACTGCCTTCTGGGCCCAAGGCCCCTTTCTTCTTTGGAAGCTGAGTCCACTCCTTACTAGGAACATCACCGCTGCAGTGCCCACCAGCATCTCCCAGCCAAATCCAGAGACTCGTGGCACATGTGGCAAACGTTCGTCTGTCACCAACCCAGCAGCCCACAGCTGCTCCAGGACAGCCCACAGCGGCTCCAGAACTGTGTGGGGAGACATTTGGATGGCCAACAGCTGGCTCCGAAGAGCCTTGTGGCTTTGTCTGCGATCACCAGTGTCCTCTGGACCGCTAGTAACTGCTTGGAACCCCTAGGAGGGTTCCATCTCCAACACAAACCAGGGCCTGGCAACAGGAGCTGAAGGGACTAGGGGTGGGGGAGGTGCACCTGAGTCTCCAATGCCAATCAGGGCCTGGCAACAAGCGCCCAAGGTACTTAGGGTAGGGGAGGTGAATCACTATATTGTAGACCCGAAACAAATACAGCCCTTGGAATTAAAAGGTGAAAAATTTAAAAAAATAAAAATAAAAACCATACTAGCCATCAAAGGCAGAAAGATAACAAATACCCAAACACTTAAAAAGGAACATTCAGGATTATCAAAGGGAAAAGATAAAATCTCAACGCATGGAACTGAAGGAAAATGAAAACACAGCATAGTAAAATTTGTGGGACACAGTTGAATCAATGGAGAGCAAAATGTATAACCCTCAGGGCATACATAAGAAAGCAGGAGGAGCATCTGGGTGGCTCAGTCACTTAGTCCCACTATTGAGTTTGACTCGGGTCATGATCGGCCACGGGGCTGTGAGACTGAACCTGCTTTGTACCAGTGCTGTGCATGGAGGCTGCTTAATAATCTCTCTCTCTCTCTCTCTCTCTCTCTCTCTCTCTCTCCTCTTTCCCTGTCTAAAAACAAAACGAGTCTCAAAACAATAAGCTCTCAGTTTTAGAACCTAGAAAAAGGAGCGAAGATGAAACTAAAGAATAAAACTGAAAGAATCCCTCTACCCCATTTCAACATCTAGAGCTACAGTATGCAACAGGGTGTGGTGTTGGTGAAGGGATAGACAACTGGAACAGAAGAAAGATAGGTTATTGAAATTGGATCAAGCACCCAGAATGAGACCTCCTGCCAATATGTCCAATGGGGTTTTGACAAAGGTAAAAAGCCGTTCAATGAAGGAGTGACAGCGTTTTGAATCAATGGTGCTAGAGCCAGTGGACTTCCATAGGCAAAGAAGAAGAAGGAGCAGAAGAAGAGGGAGGGGGAGAGGCAGGAGGACGTGGAGGATGAGGAGGACGAAGACCACAATCTAAGTCTCAAACCCTAGACCAAACGTAACTCAGGGCGCCTGGGTGACTCAGCCGGTGAGGCAGCCAGCTCTTCATTTTGGCTCTTGTCATGCTCTCCGCTTCCCGGGACAGAGTCAGCCTCCAAGCGCCCTGAGCAGTCTGCTTGAGGATGCTCATTTCCCTTCTTCCTCCACCCTACTCCCTGCTCATGCACAAGATCACGCTCTCAAAAAGAAAAAAAAAAAAAAAAACTTAAATATTTACTCAAAATGAATCAACACCTTACATGTAAAATAATAAGTCTCAGAAGGAAAAAATGGGGGGGAAAATTCCAGCATGTAAAGCTAGGTAAAGAATCCTCCAACTGGACATCAAACCATTGTCCATCACGGAAAAGTTGATTAATTGGACATGATCCAACAATCAGAATTGGAAGTCTGTACTGTCTGCAACACCTTGTTAAGGAGAACCAAAAGAAAAGCTACAAACTGGAAGAAAATATGTGTAAAACACATACGTGATGAAGGACTCCCGTCTGAAGTGTAGAAATTCAAAGGTTCACCCCCCAAATAAGCAAGCAATCCAGTCAGCAAAAGGAAAAAAAAAAAATGGGCGAAGGACCTCAAAACTTCACCAGAGTATACAGATGGAAATCACATAAAAAGCTGCCATTGGTGCAATTCAGATGTAAAGTCCACTGAGCTCTCCCTGCACACCTATCACAATGATTCAACCCAAACGCACCGGAGAGGGAGAGAGAGACCCCACTACCAGATGCAAGGCAGGATGTGCAATGACTGGATCACTCGTGCATCGCTCGTGACAATGGAAGAGGTTAGAGCTAACTCTTGAAAACAGTTAACAGTTCCTTTGCTTTGTCAAAGCCTTGATTTCAATTCCAGTTAACATGCAGCGTCCTATCAATTTCGGGTGCCCAATACAGGGACTCAACCCTTCCTTGCACACAGTTGCTCTGAAAACCAGACTGGCAGCCACCATAGGACCCAGTCATTGCACTCTTGGCATTGGTCGGAGAGAAATCAAAACTTACGTTGGCTCAAAAAGCTGTACATGAATGTATCTGTGTCCTGATGGAAGCAGTGGGGCTGCCAAGGGGGTAGAAGGCACTGGAGTGGTTGGATATGGACACTGGACAGGCTTGTAAGAGATGGTCTCATCTTGCTTCTTTGAGGGCCCCTTCCCACTCATGGTGGTCCTGGGGACAAGGAGAAAAGGAATGTCAACGATTTCAAGATGTTCAAACCTGCCAAGCATTAGAACACCATCTCTTCGACACTACTTCATCCTCTTCTGAATCCTCAGTCTCCCAAAGCAGACAGGAGGCATCTGGTCCAAGAGGGGTTCCAGGCAGCGTCCCTTCCACAGGCCATCTCCCCTCTAGCCCACAAGTCCAAAGACCAGGCCCCAGGCTTTCAACTCATCTAATGGCTGTGCCTTCTCTAGGGGCACCAAGGAACTTCTGGGCTCCTTCTCTGCCTTCTAGGAGGCTCTACGGGGCTGGGTCGCGTGCTCTCCGCCGACTTGTGCCACCCGGCCAGTTGTCTCCTCCTACATTTGCCACATATTGGCACGGGAGGACCAAGTGAGGGGACGTCCTCTCGGAGAGATACATGGCGAACAGAATCGAGGTCCTCTGTCTTACATTGTTTCCTCGAATCTCTCAGTACTTTCTAGCTCCGCTTGATTTCCGACCCCAGGAGAGGGGGGTGGGTCCGAAGCCGAACAGCTGGCTTCCCATTTCTGTCTTTCCTGAATGTTTTCCCCACACCAAAGGACCTAAAACAACATCGATAACCTGATACGGTGTCTGTGGGCCAGCCATCCATCCAGGTGCAAGTAGCCAGGTACCTGGGGCCCAGGATCTCTCCCAAGGCTGCTGTCAAGATGTCATCTGGGTCTTGGGTCATCTCCACGCTTCCTGGGCAGAAAAACCTGCTTTGGAGCTCATTCTGGTGGCTGTGAGCGGCCAGGGTCCTCCATGACCGTAAGTAGGAAATATTCATTCTTTGCCACATGGGCCTCTCCAGAATACAGCCCACAAGGAGCAGCCGGCTTCCCTGGGAACAGATGAGGGACGGAGGGAGGGAGGCCGGGCGGGCGGGCAAGCCCAAGGGGAGACCAGGTTCTTTGTAAACTAACCCCAGAAGTGACATCCTATCACTTTTGCCATATTCTGTCCTTTACAAGAGAGTCAGCAGTTCCTGACTCTAATCAAGAGGCAGAGTCGGTGACACAAAACGATGTGTACCAAAGATGGGAATCGTTGGAGACCCTTCAAGGCTGCCCTCCATACTTTGGTGGGACTTGACCTCAGCTAGCCACCGCTAGAATCTTGGCATCCCTACTAGGACGTGAACTAGGAGAACATTTGATCCAGCCTTTCTGGGATCCTTACGGCAGCTTGCCTACAAGTACCTCACACAAGGGTGCCTGTGTGGCTCTGTCAGTCCAGCGTCTGACTCTTGATTTCGGTTCAGGTCGTGATCACATGATCTGGGAAATCCTGCCCAACGTCCCGTTCTGCCCTCGAAGTGGAAGCCTGTCTAGGAATCTCTCTCTCTCTCTCTCTCTCTCTCTCTCTGCCCCTCCCCTGCATGCATGTGTGTGTCCCTTTTCCCTCTCTATCTCTCAAAAAGGAAGAAGAAGAAGGACTACTAGTAGTAGTAGTAGTAGTAGGAGTAGTACCAGGAGAAGTTATGTGCAGCCGTTGATAATTAGACAGCCCTGGTTACAATGGGAGCACTGACATTCGCTAGCTGTGTGATCTTGGGGCAAGTTGTTTCCCCTCTCTGAACCTCAGTAATTTAGGGCACACTGGGTTATCGGGACAATTAAGGGACCCACCAAATGCTCTTCAAACCCTTCATTGCTTGGCATAGAATCCCTTAATAAAACCAATTCTGAGGCGCAGTAGGATCAGCAATTTGAGATGTTTATTTCTTTCTTTTTTATTTGATGCTTCACGTTGAAAAATATTCTCTCACACTCCTATGGCTATAGGGAATGTGTAGCATCAGATAAATAATGGGCTGGGTCTCATAGAAAAGGAGCAATGGGTATGGCTTCAGGGGTAAGCACAGGAGCTTTTGTGCTCTGGCTGTGAGTGTTGGTGGCTGCTGGGAAGGGGAATCAGACCAGCAGGGGACCCGAGAACTTGGAGTCTGGCCAGTGCACCCTTGCTCCTTTCTTGGGCTTCTGGGGTTTCAGGGGAGCCTTGGGCCCTTGAGGGTATTTGGAGGCTGTGCCCGGAACAGCAGGAGCAGGAGCAGGAGCAGGAGCAGGAGCAGGAGCAGGAGCAGGAGCAGGAGCAGGAGGTCTCCCGGAGACAGGCTGGACCTTGGGCCCAGAGTGGGCCAGCTTCTGCCTGAGGCAATGGTTTTCTGCCTGGAGCCTTCGGAACTCCCTCTGTGCCCACAGGACAGCCTTCTGGCTCTCCTCACATGTGTTCTCCACCAGGAGGCGCTCCCGGTCATGCAAGGAGGAGATCTTCTGCCATTCCCCATGCAGGTCCTGGGCCATGTTCCTGTAGAGGCCTAAGTTCCACAGGGCAGCATCCGTCCTCCTGCGCACCTTGGCAAGGTCGTTCTTCAGTTGCAGGCAGCGTGCCTTCTCCTCCCTCATCTTCCTCTCCACGTGTTTGATGTGCTCCTCGCACAGCTTAGGCTCTGCCTCGAGCTTCAGGCACAACTTGTGAATCTCACTCTCCAGGAGGGTGTTTCGAAGGTGAAAAGATCCTTGCTCAGCATGGTGGATTGCTTTGTTCCCTGTGAGCTCTTCGTTCCGTGGACGTGCCTTCTTCAGTGCCCGGGAAGGCTTTCCTTTGCTCCCGGGGCTCCCGCCTGAGGGCCCATGGTCCGTGGAGGAGGAGCCAGGCCGCACCTGCCTGCTTGAGCCCCGACCTTCCAGATGATGTCTAAGAGGCTCTAGCAGATGCATCATCTTCAGGAGGATCTGGCTGAGGGTGTGGCCTTGGCTCTGGCCCTCAGCCCTGGCCTGCCGCCGCACTCCTCCCTCACCAAGTTCTGGCCTGCCTGCCTCCCCTGCCTCTTCCTGCGCTGTCTGTCCACAGCTGCCAATGTCCGGAACCAGCGGGTCTGCACTTCCCTGCAGATCAGGGCTGTCCTTGGTGCCTTCTGGTATTTTCCTCACAGGGCGTTCTCCATCTCCCTGGGCTGCTCCACAGATGGGACTTTCATTAGTCAGCTGCTCAGGGCTCTTCCACAGCCTTTCCCGAACCCCCTTCAGCAACTGCGTAGCGTTGTCCACGGAAAAATATGCGGCACCTTCATTCAGGGCAGCCAGAGCAAGAATCTGTAATGGGAGAGGACGGGCCGTCTGCTCAGAGGATGCCACGGCTCCACAGGCTTGTGCGTCCGCTTCGGTGTTCTCCATGCCTTTTCGAGAGACTGCCTTCTGGGCCCAAGGCCCCTTTCTTCTTTGGAAGCTGAGTCCACTCCTTACTAGGAACATCACCGCTGCAGTGCCCACCAGCATCTCCCAGCCAAATCCAGAGACTCGTGGCACATGTGGCAAACGTTCGTCTGTCACCAACCCAGCAGCCCACAGCTGCTCCAGGACAGCCCACAGCGGCTCCAGAACTGTGTGGGGAGACATTTGGATGGCCAACAGCTGGCTCCGAAGAGCCTTGTGGCTTTGTCTGCGATCACCAGTGTCCTCTGGACCGCTAGTAACTGCTTGGAACCCCTAGGAGGGTTCCATCTCCAACACAAACCAGGGCCTGGCAACAGGAGCTGAAGGGACTAGGGGTGGGGGAGGTGCACCTGAGTCTCCAATGCCAATCAGGGCCTGGCAACAAGCGCCCAAGGTACTTAGGGTAGGGGAGGTGAATCACTATATTGTAGACCCGAAACAAATACAGCCCTTGGAATTAAAAGGTGAAAAATTTAAAAAAATAAAAATAAAAACCATACTAGCCATCAAAGGCAGAAAGATAACAAATACCCAAACACTTAAAAAGGAACATTCAGGATTATCAAAGGGAAAAGATAAAATCTCAACGCATGGAACTGAAGGAAAATGAAAACACAGCATAGTAAAATTTGTGGGACACAGTTGAATCAATGGAGAGCAAAATGTATAACCCTCAGGGCATACATAAGAAAGCAGGAGGAGCATCTGGGTGGCTCAGTCACTTAGTCCCACTATTGAGTTTGACTCGGGTCATGATCGGCCACGGGGCTGTGAGACTGAACCTGCTTTGTACCAGTGCTGTGCATGGAGGCTGCTTAATAATCTCTCTCTCTCTCTCTCTCTCTCTCTCTCTCTCTCTCCTCTTTCCCTGTCTAAAAACAAAACGAGTCTCAAAACAATAAGCTCTCAGTTTTAGAACCTAGAAAAAGGAGCGAAGATGAAACTAAAGAATAAAACTGAAAGAATCCCTCTACCCCATTTCAACATCTAGAGCTACAGTATGCAACAGGGTGTGGTGTTGGTGAAGGGATAGACAACTGGAACAGAAGAAAGATAGGTTATTGAAATTGGATCAAGCACCCAGAATGAGACCTCCTGCCAATATGTCCAATGGGGTTTTGACAAAGGTAAAAAGCCGTTCAATGAAGGAGTGACAGCGTTTTGAATCAATGGTGCTAGAGCCAGTGGACTTCCATAGGCAAAGAAGAAGAAGGAGCAGAAGAAGAGGGAGGGGGAGAGGCAGGAGGACGTGGAGGATGAGGAGGACGAAGACCACAATCTAAGTCTCAAACCCTAGACCAAACGTAACTCAGGGCGCCTGGGTGACTCAGCCGGTGAGGCAGCCAGCTCTTCATTTTGGCTCTTGTCATGCTCTCCGCTTCCCGGGACAGAGTCAGCCTCCAAGCGCCCTGAGCAGTCTGCTTGAGGATGCTCATTTCCCTTCTTCCTCCACCCTACTCCCTGCTCATGCACAAGATCACGCTCTCAAAAAGAAAAAAAAAAAAAAAAACTTAAATATTTACTCAAAATGAATCAACACCTTACATGTAAAATAATAAGTCTCAGAAGGAAAAAATGGGGGGGAAAATTCCAGCATGTAAAGCTAGGTAAAGAATCCTCCAACTGGACATCAAACCATTGTCCATCACGGAAAAGTTGATTAATTGGACATGATCCAACAATCAGAATTGGAAGTCTGTACTGTCTGCAACACCTTGTTAAGGAGAACCAAAAGAAAAGCTACAAACTGGAAGAAAATATGTGTAAAACACATACGTGATGAAGGACTCCCGTCTGAAGTGTAGAAATTCAAAGGTTCACCCCCCAAATAAGCAAGCAATCCAGTCAGCAAAAGGAAAAAAAAAAAATGGGCGAAGGACCTCAAAACTTCACCAGAGTATACAGATGGAAATCACATAAAAAGCTGCCATTGGTGCAATTCAGATGTAAAGTCCACTGAGCTCTCCCTGCACACCTATCACAATGATTCAACCCAAACGCACCGGAGAGGGAGAGAGAGACCCCACTACCAGATGCAAGGCAGGATGTGCAATGACTGGATCACTCGTGCATCGCTCGTGACAATGGAAGAGGTTAGAGCTAACTCTTGAAAACAGTTAACAGTTCCTTTGCTTTGTCAAAGCCTTGATTTCAATTCCAGTTAACATGCAGCGTCCTATCAATTTCGGGTGCCCAATACAGGGACTCAACCCTTCCTTGCACACAGTTGCTCTGAAAACCAGACTGGCAGCCACCATAGGACCCAGTCATTGCACTCTTGGCATTGGTCGGAGAGAAATCAAAACTTACGTTGGCTCAAAAAGCTGTACATGAATGTATCTGTGTCCTGATGGAAGCAGTGGGGCTGCCAAGGGGGTAGAAGGCACTGGAGTGGTTGGATATGGACACTGGACAGGCTTGTAAGAGATGGTCTCATCTTGCTTCTTTGAGGGCCCCTTCCCACTCATGGTGGTCCTGGGGACAAGGAGAAAAGGAATGTCAACGATTTCAAGATGTTCAAACCTGCCAAGCATTAGAACACCATCTCTTCGACACTACTTCATCCTCTTCTGAATCCTCAGTCTCCCAAAGCAGACAGGAGGCATCTGGTCCAAGAGGGGTTCCAGGCAGCGTCCCTTCCACAGGCCATCTCCCCTCTAGCCCACAAGTCCAAAGACCAGGCCCCAGGCTTTCAACTCATCTAATGGCTGTGCCTTCTCTAGGGGCACCAAGGAACTTCTGGGCTCCTTCTCTGCCTTCTAGGAGGCTCTACGGGGCTGGGTCGCGTGCTCTCCGCCGACTTGTGCCACCCGGCCAGTTGTCTCCTCCTACATTTGCCACATATTGGCACGGGAGGACCAAGTGAGGGGACGTCCTCTCGGAGAGATACATGGCGAACAGAATCGAGGTCCTCTGTCTTACATTGTTTCCTCGAATCTCTCAGTACTTTCTAGCTCCGCTTGATTTCCGACCCCAGGAGAGGGGGGTGGGTCCGAAGCCGAACAGCTGGCTTCCCATTTCTGTCTTTCCTGAATGTTTTCCCCACACCAAAGGACCTAAAACAACATCGATAACCTGATACGGTGTCTGTGGGCCAGCCATCCATCCAGGTGCAAGTAGCCAGGTACCTGGGGCCCAGGATCTCTCCCAAGGCTGCTGTCAAGATGTCATCTGGGTCTTGGGTCATCTCCACGCTTCCTGGGCAGAAAAACCTGCTTTGGAGCTCATTCTGGTGGCTGTGAGCGGCCAGGGTCCTCCATGACCGTAAGTAGGAAATATTCATTCTTTGCCACATGGGCCTCTCCAGAATACAGCCCACAAGGAGCAGCCGGCTTCCCTGGGAACAGATGAGGGACGGAGGGAGGGAGGCCGGGCGGGCGGGCAAGCCCAAGGGGAGACCAGGTTCTTTGTAAACTAACCCCAGAAGTGACATCCTATCACTTTTGCCATATTCTGTCCTTTACAAGAGAGTCAGCAGTTCCTGACTCTAATCAAGAGGCAGAGTCGGTGACACAAAACGATGTGTACCAAAGATGGGAATCGTTGGAGACCCTTCAAGGCTGCCCTCCATACTTTGGTGGGACTTGACCTCAGCTAGCCACCGCTAGAATCTTGGCATCCCTACTAGGACGTGAACTAGGAGAACATTTGATCCAGCCTTTCTGGGATCCTTACGGCAGCTTGCCTACAAGTACCTCACACAAGGGTGCCTGTGTGGCTCTGTCAGTCCAGCGTCTGACTCTTGATTTCGGTTCAGGTCGTGATCACATGATCTGGGAAATCCTGCCCAACGTCCCGTTCTGCCCTCGAAGTGGAAGCCTGTCTAGGAATCTCTCTCTCTCTCTCTCTCTCTCTCTCTCTGCCCCTCCCCTGCATGCATGTGTGTGTCCCTTTTCCCTCTCTATCTCTCAAAAAGGAAGAAGAAGAAGGACTACTAGTAGTAGTAGTAGTAGTAGGAGTAGTACCAGGAGAAGTTATGTGCAGCCGTTGATAATTAGACAGCCCTGGTTACAATGGGAGCACTGACATTCGCTAGCTGTGTGATCTTGGGGCAAGTTGTTTCCCCTCTCTGAACCTCAGTAATTTAGGGCACACTGGGTTATCGGGACAATTAAGGGACCCACCAAATGCTCTTCAAACCCTTCATTGCTTGGCATAGAATCCCTTAATAAAACCAATTCTGAGGCGCAGTAGGATCAGCAATTTGAGATGTTTATTTCTTTCTTTTTTATTTGATGCTTCACGTTGAAAAATATTCTCTCACACTCCTATGGCTATAGGGAATGTGTAGCATCAGATAAATAATGGGCTGGGTCTCATAGAAAAGGAGCAATGGGTATGGCTTCAGGGGTAAGCACAGGAGCTTTTGTGCTCTGGCTGTGAGTGTTGGTGGCTGCTGGGAAGGGGAATCAGACCAGCAGGGGACCCGAGAACTTGGAGTCTGGCCAGTGCACCCTTGCTCCTTTCTTGGGCTTCTGGGGTTTCAGGGGAGCCTTGGGCCCTTGAGGGTATTTGGAGGCTGTGCCCGGAACAGCAGGAGCAGGAGCAGGAGCAGGAGCAGGAGCAGGAGCAGGAGCAGGAGCAGGAGCAGGAGGTCTCCCGGAGACAGGCTGGACCTTGGGCCCAGAGTGGGCCAGCTTCTGCCTGAGGCAATGGTTTTCTGCCTGGAGCCTTCGGAACTCCCTCTGTGCCCACAGGACAGCCTTCTGGCTCTCCTCACATGTGTTCTCCACCAGGAGGCGCTCCCGGTCATGCAAGGAGGAGATCTTCTGCCATTCCCCATGCAGGTCCTGGGCCATGTTCCTGTAGAGGCCTAAGTTCCACAGGGCAGCATCCGTCCTCCTGCGCACCTTGGCAAGGTCGTTCTTCAGTTGCAGGCAGCGTGCCTTCTCCTCCCTCATCTTCCTCTCCACGTGTTTGATGTGCTCCTCGCACAGCTTAGGCTCTGCCTCGAGCTTCAGGCACAACTTGTGAATCTCACTCTCCAGGAGGGTGTTTCGAAGGTGAAAAGATCCTTGCTCAGCATGGTGGATTGCTTTGTTCCCTGTGAGCTCTTCGTTCCGTGGACGTGCCTTCTTCAGTGCCCGGGAAGGCTTTCCTTTGCTCCCGGGGCTCCCGCCTGAGGGCCCATGGTCCGTGGAGGAGGAGCCAGGCCGCACCTGCCTGCTTGAGCCCCGACCTTCCAGATGATGTCTAAGAGGCTCTAGCAGATGCATCATCTTCAGGAGGATCTGGCTGAGGGTGTGGCCTTGGCTCTGGCCCTCAGCCCTGGCCTGCCGCCGCACTCCTCCCTCACCAAGTTCTGGCCTGCCTGCCTCCCCTGCCTCTTCCTGCGCTGTCTGTCCACAGCTGCCAATGTCCGGAACCAGCGGGTCTGCACTTCCCTGCAGATCAGGGCTGTCCTTGGTGCCTTCTGGTATTTTCCTCACAGGGCGTTCTCCATCTCCCTGGGCTGCTCCACAGATGGGACTTTCATTAGTCAGCTGCTCAGGGCTCTTCCACAGCCTTTCCCGAACCCCCTTCAGCAACTGCGTAGCGTTGTCCACGGAAAAATATGCGGCACCTTCATTCAGGGCAGCCAGAGCAAGAATCTGTAATGGGAGAGGACGGGCCGTCTGCTCAGAGGATGCCACGGCTCCACAGGCTTGTGCGTCCGCTTCGGTGTTCTCCATGCCTTTTCGAGAGACTGCCTTCTGGGCACAAGGCCCCTTTCTTCTTTGGAAGCTGAGTCCACTCCTTACTAGGAACATCACCGCTGCAGTGCCCACCAGCATCTCCCAGCCAAATCCAGAGACTCGTGGCACATGTGGCAAACGTTCGTCTGTCACCAACCCAGCAGCCCACAGCTGCTCCAGGACAGCCCACAGCGGCTCCAGAACTGTGTGGGGAGACATCTGGATGGCCAACAGCTGGCTCCGAAGAGCCTTGTGGCTTTGTCTGCGATCACCAGTGTCCTCTGGACCGCTAGTAACTGCTTGGAACCCCTAGGAGGGTTCCATCTCCAACACAAACCAGGGCCTGGCAACAGGAGCTGAAGGGACTAGGGGTGGGGGAGGTGCACCTGAGTCTCCAATGCCAATCAGGGCCTGGCAACAAGCGCCCAAGGTACTTAGGGTAGGGGAGGTGAATCACTATATTGTAGACCCGAAACAAATACAGCCCTTGGAATTAAAAGGTGAAAAATTTAAAAAAATAAAAATAAAAACCATACTAGCCATCAAAGGCAGAAAGATAACAAATACCCAAACACTTAAAAAGGAACATTCAGGATTATCAAAGGGAAAAGATAAAATCTCAACGCATGGAACTGAAGGAAAATGAAAACACAGCATAGTAAAATTTGTGGGACACAGTTGAATCAATGGAGAGCAAAATGTATAACCCTCAGGGCATACATAAGAAAGCAGGAGGAGCATCTGGGTGGCTCAGTCACTTAGTCCCACTATTGAGTTTGACTCGGGTCATGATCGGCCACGGGGCTGTGAGACTGAACCTGCTTTGTACCAGTGCTGTGCATGGAGGCTGCTTAATAATCTCTCTCTCTCTCTCTCTCTCTCTCTCTCTCTCTCTCCTCTTTCCCTGTCTAAAAACAAAACGAGTCTCAAAACAATAAGCTCTCAGTTTTAGAACCTAGAAAAAGGAGCGAAGATGAAACTAAAGAATAAAACTGAAAGAATCCCTCTACCCCATTTCAACATCTAGAGCTACAGTATGCAACAGGGTGTGGTGTTGGTGAAGGGATAGACAACTGGAACAGAAGAAAGATAGGTTATTGAAATTGGATCAAGCACCCAGAATGAGACCTCCTGCCAATATGTCCAATGGGGTTTTGACAAAGGTAAAAAGCCGTTCAATGAAGGAGTGACAGCGTTTTGAATCAATGGTGCTAGAGCCAGTGGACTTCCATAGGCAAAGAAGAAGAAGGAGCAGAAGAAGAGGGAGGGGGAGAGGCAGGAGGACGTGGAGGATGAGGAGGACGAAGACCACAATCTAAGTCTCAAACCCTAGACCAAACGTAACTCAGGGCGCCTGGGTGACTCAGCCGGTGAGGCAGCCAGCTCTTCATTTTGGCTCTTGTCATGCTCTCCGCTTCCCGGGACAGAGTCAGCCTCCAAGCGCCCTGAGCAGTCTGCTTGAGGATGCTCATTTCCCTTCTTCCTCCACCCTACTCCCTGCTCATGCACAAGATCACGCTCTCAAAAAGAAAAAAAAAAAAAAAACTTAAATATTTACTCAAAATGAATCAACACCTTACATGTAAAATAATAAGTCTCAGAAGGAAAAAATGGGGGGGAAAATTCCAGCATGTAAAGCTAGGTAAAGAATCCTCCAACTGGACATCAAACCATTGTCCATCACGGAAAAGTTGATTAATTGGACATGATCCAACAATCAGAATTGGAAGTCTGTACTGTCTGCAACACCTTGTTAAGGAGAACCAAAAGAAAAGCTACAAACTGGAAGAAAATATGTGTAAAACACATACGTGATGAAGGACTCCCGTCTGAAGTGTAGAAATTCAAAGGTTCACCCCCCAAATAAGCAAGCAATCCAGTCAGCAAAAGGAAAAAAAAAAAATGGGCGAAGGACCTCAAAACTTCACCAGAGTATACAGATGGAAATCACATAAAAAGCTGCCATTGGTGCAATTCAGATGTAAAGTCCACTGAGCTCTCCCTGCACACCTATCACAATGATTCAACCCAAACGCACCGGAGAGGGAGAGAGAGACCCCACTACCAGATGCAAGGCAGGATGTGCAATGACTGGATCACTCGTGCATCGCTCGTGACAATGGAAGAGGTTAGAGCTAACTCTTGAAAACAGTTAACAGTTCCTTTGCTTTGTCAAAGCCTTGAATTCAATTCCAGTTAACATGCAGCGTCCTATCAATTTCGGGTGCCCAATACAGGGACTCAACCCTTCCTTGCACACAGTTGCTCTGAAAACCAGACTGGCAGCCACCATAGGACCCAGTCATTGCACTCTTGGCATTGGTCGGAGAGAAATCAAAACTTACGTTGGCTCAAAAAGCTGTACATGAATGTATCTGTGTCCTGATGGAAGCAGTGGGGCTGCCAAGGGGGTAGAAGGCACTGGAGTGGTTGGATATGGACACTGGACAGGCTTGTAAGAGATGGTCTCATCTTGCTTCTTTGAGGGCCCCTTCCCACTCACGGTGGTCCTGGGGACAAGGAGAAAAGGAATGTCAACGATTTCAAGATGTTCAAACCTGCCAAGCATTAGAACACCATCTCTTCGACACTACTTCATCCTCTTCTGAATCCTCAGTCTCCCAAAGCAGACAGGAGGCATCTGGTCTAAGAGGGGTTCCAGGCAGCGTCCCTTCCACAGGCCATCTCCCCTCTAGCCCACAAGTCCAAAGACCAGGCCCCAGGCTTTCAACTCATCTAATGGCTGTGCCTTCTCTAGGGGCACCAAGGAACTTCTGGGCTCCTTCTCTGCCTTCTAGGAGGCTCTACGGGGCTGGGTCGCGTGCTCTCCGCCGACTTGTGCCACCCGGCCAGTTGTCTCCTCCTACATTTGCCACATATTGGCACGGGAGGACCAAGTGAGGGGACGTCCTCTCGGAGAGATACATGGCGAACAGAATCGAGGTCCTCTGTCTTACATTGTTTCCTCGAATCTCTCAGTACTTTCTAGCTCCGCTTGATTTCCGACCCCAGGAGAGGGGGGTGGGTCCGAAGCCGAACAGCTGGCTTCCCATTTCTGTCTTTCCTGAATGTTTTCCCCACACCAAAGGACCTAAAACAACATCGATAACCTGATACGGTGTCTGTGGGCCAGCCATCCATCCAGGTGCAAGTAGCCAGGTACCTGGGGCCCAGGATCTCTCCCAAGGCTGCTGTCAAGATGTCATCTGGGTCTTGGGTCATCTCCACGCTTCCTGGGCAGAAAAACCTGCTTTGGAGCTCATTCTGGTGGCTGTGAGCGGCCAGGGTCCTCCATGACCGTAAGTAGGAAATATTCATTCTTTGCCACATGGGCCTCTCCAGAATACAGCCCACAAGGAGCAGCCGGCTTCCCTGGGAACAGATGAGGGACGGAGGGAGGGAGGCCGGGCGGGCGGGCAAGCCCAAGGGGAGACCAGGTTCTTTGTAAACTAACCCCAGAAGTGACATCCTATCACTTTTGCCATATTCTGTCCTTTACAAGAGAGTCAGCAGTTCCTGACTCTAATCAAGAGGCAGAGTCGGTGACACAAAACGATGTGTACCAAAGATGGGAATCGTTGGAGACCCTTCAAGGCTGCCCTCCATACTTTGGTGGGACTTGACCTCAGCTAGCCACCGCTAGAATCTTGGCATCCCTACTAGGACGTGAACTAGGAGAACATTTGATCCAGCCTTTCTGGGATCCTTACGGCAGCTTGCCTACAAGTACCTCACACAAGGGTGCCTGTGTGGCTCTGTCAGTCCAGCGTCTGACTCTTGATTTCGGTTCAGGTCGTGATCACATGATCTGGGAAATCCTGCCCAACGTCCCGTTCTGCCCTCGAAGTGGAAGCCTGTCTAGGAATCTCTCTCTCTCTCTCTCTCTCTCTCTCTCTCTCTCTGCCCCTCCCCTGCATGCATGTGTGTGTCCCTTTTCCCTCTCTATCTCTCAAAAAGGAAGAAGAAGAAGGACTACTAGTAGTAGTAGTAGTAGTAGGAGTAGTACCAGGAGAAGTTATGTGCAGCCGTTGATAATTAGACAGCCCTGGTTACAATGGGAGCACTGACATTCGCTAGCTGTGTGATCTTGGGGCAAGTTGTTTCCCCTCTCTGAACCTCAGTAATTTAGGGCACACTGGGTTATCGGGACAATTAAGGGACCCACCAAATGCTCTTCAAACCCTTCATTGCTTGGCATAGAATCCCTTAATAAAACCAATTCTGAGGCGCAGTAGGATCAGCAATTTGAGATGTTTATTTCTTTCTTTTTTATTTGATGCTTCACGTTGAAAAATATTCTCTCACACTCCTATGGCTATAGGGAATGTGTAGCATCAGATAAATAATGGGCTGGGTCTCATAGAAAAGGAGCAATGGGTATGGCTTCAGGGGTAAGCACAGGAGCTTTTGTGCTCTGGCTGTGAGTGTTGGTGGCTGCTGGGAAGGGGAATCAGACCAGCAGGGGACCCGAGAACTTGGAGTCTGGCCAGTGCACCCTTGCTCCTTTCTTGGGCTTCTGGGGTTTCAGGGGAGCCTTGGGCCCTTGAGGGTATTTGGAGGCTGTGCCCGGAACAGCAGGAGCAGGAGCAGGAGCAGGAGCAGGAGCAGGAGCAGGAGCAGGAGCAGGAGCAGGAGCAGGAGGTCTCCCGGAGACAGGCTGGACCTTGGGCCCAGAGTGGGCCAGCTTCTGCCTGAGGCAATGGTTTTCTGCCTGGAGCCTTCGGAACTCCCTCTGTGCCCACAGGACAGCCTTCTGGCTCTCCTCACATGTGTTCTCCACCAGGAGGCGCTCCCGGTCATGCAAGGAGGAGATCTTCTGCCATTCCCCATGCAGGTCCTGGGCCATGTTCCTGTAGAGGCCTAAGTTCCACAGGGCAGCATCCGTCCTCCTGCGCACCTTGGCAAGGTCGTTCTTCAGTTGCAGGCAGCGTGCCTTCTCCTCCCTCATCTTCCTCTCCACGTGTTTGATGTGCTCCTCGCACAGCTTAGGCTCTGCCTCGAGCTTCAGGCACAACTTGTGAATCTCACTCTCCAGGAGGGTGTTTCGAAGGTGAAAAGATCCTTGCTCAGCATGGTGGATTGCTTTGTTCCCTGTGAGCTCTTCGTTCCGTGGACGTGCCTTCTTCAGTGCCCGGGAAGGCTTTCCTTTGCTCCCGGGGCTCCCGCCTGAGGGCCCATGGTCCGTGGAGGAGGAGCCAGGCCGCACCTGCCTGCTTGAGCCCCGACCTTCCAGATGATGTCTAAGAGGCTCTAGCAGATGCATCATCTTCAGGAGGATCTGGCTGAGGGTGTGGCCTTGGCTCTGGCCCTCAGCCCTGGCCTGCCGCCGCACTCCTCCCTCACCAAGTTCTGGCCTGCCTGCCTCCCCTGCCTCTTCCTGCGCTGTCTGTCCACAGCTGCCAATGTCCGGAACCAGCGGGTCTGCACTTCCCTGCAGATCAGGGCTGTCCTTGGTGCCTTCTGGTATTTTCCTCACAGGGCGTTCTCCATCTCCCTGGGCTGCTCCACAGATGGGACTTTCATTAGTCAGCTGCTCAGGGCTCTTCCACAGCCTTTCCCGAACCCCCTTCAGCAACTGCGTAGCGTTGTCCACGGAAAAATATGCGGCACCTTCATTCAGGGCAGCCAGAGCAAGAATCTGTAATGGGAGAGGACGGGCCGTCTGCTCAGAGGATGCCACGGCTCCACAGGCTTGTGCGTCCGCTTCGGTGTTCTCCATGCCTTTTCGAGAGACTGCCTTCTGGGCACAAGGCCCCTTTCTTCTTTGGAAGCTGAGTCCACTCCTTACTAGGAACATCACCGCTGCAGTGCCCACCAGCATCTCCCAGCCAAATCCAGAGACTCGTGGCACATGTGGCAAACGTTCGTCTGTCACCAACCCAGCAGCCCACAGCTGCTCCAGGACAGCCCACAGCGGCTCCAGAACTGTGTGGGGAGACATTTGGATGGCCAACAGCTGGCTCCGAAGAGCCTTGTGGCTTTGTCTGCGATCACCAGTGTCCTCTGGACCGCTAGTAACTGCTTGGAACCCCTAGGAGGGTTCCATCTCCAACACAAACCAGGGCCTGGCAACAGGAGCTGAAGGGACTAGGGGTGGGGGAGGTGCACCTGAGTCTCCAATGCCAATCAGGGCCTGGCAACAAGCGCCCAAGGTACTTAGGGTAGGGGAGGTGAATCACTATATTGTAGACCCGAAACAAATACAGCCCTTGGAATTAAAAGGTGAAAAATTTAAAAAAATAAAAATAAAAACCATACTAGCCATCAAAGGCAGAAAGATAACAAATACCCAAACACTTAAAAAGGAACATTCAGGATTATCAAAGGGAAAAGATAAAATCTCAACGCATGGAACTGAAGGAAAATGAAAACACAGCATAGTAAAATTTGTGGGACACAGTTGAATCAATGGAGAGCAAAATGTATAACCCTCAGGGCATACATAAGAAAGCAGGAGGAGCATCTGGGTGGCTCAGTCACTTAGTCCCACTATTGAGTTTGACTCGGGTCATGATCGGCCACGGGGCTGTGAGACTGAACCTGCTTTGTACCAGTGCTGTGCATGGAGGCTGCTTAATAATCTCTCTCTCTCTCTCTCTCTCTCTCTCTCTCCTCTTTCCCTGTCTAAAAACAAAACGAGTCTCAAAACAATAAGCTCTCAGTTTTAGAACCTAGAAAAAGGAGCGAAGATGAAACTAAAGAATAAAACTGAAAGAATCCCTCTACCCCATTTCAACATCTAGAGCTACAGTATGCAACAGGGTGTGGTGTTGGTGAAGGGATAGACAACTGGAACAGAAGAAAGATAGGTTATTGAAATTGGATCAAGCACCCAGAATGAGACCTCCTGCCAATATGTCCAATGGGGTTTTGACAAAGGTAAAAAGCCGTTCAATGAAGGAGTGACAGCGTTTTGAATCAATGGTGCTAGAGCCAGTGGACTTCCATAGGCAAAGAAGAAGAAGGAGCAGAAGAAGAGGGAGGGGGAGAGGCAGGAGGACGTGGAGGATGAGGAGGACGAAGACCACAATCTAAGTCTCAAACCCTAGACCAAACGTAACTCAGGGCGCCTGGGTGACTCAGCCGGTGAGGCAGCCAGCTCTTCATTTTGGCTCTTGTCATGCTCTCCGCTTCCCGGGACAGAGTCAGCCTCCAAGCGCCCTGAGCAGTCTGCTTGAGGATGCTCATTTCCCATCTTCCTCCACCCTACTCCCTGCTCATGCACAAGATCACGCTCTCAAAAAGAAAAAAAAAAAAAAAACTTAAATATTTACTCAAAATGAATCAACACCTTACATGTAAAATAATAAGTCTCAGAAGGAAAAAATGGGGGGGAAAATTCCAGCATGTAAAGCTAGGTAAAGAATCCTCCAACTGGACATCAAACCATTGTCCATCACGGAAAAGTTGATTAATTGGACATGATCCAACAATCAGAATTGGAAGTCTGTACTGTCTGCAACACCTTGTTAAGGAGAACCAAAAGAAAAGCTACAAACTGGAAGAAAATATGTGTAAAACACATACGTGATGAAGGACTCCCGTCTGAAGTGTAGAAATTCAAAGGTTCACCCCCCAAATAAGCAAGCAATCCAGTCAGCAAAAGGAAAAAAAAAAAATGGGCGAAGGACCTCAAAACTTCACCAGAGTATACAGATGGAAATCACATAAAAAGCTGCCATTGGTGCAATTCAGATGTAAAGTCCACTGAGCTCTCCCTGCACACCTATCACAATGATTCAACCCAAACGCACCGGAGAGGGAGAGAGAGACCCCACTACCAGATGCAAGGCAGGATGTGCAATGACTGGATCACTCGTGCATCGCTCGTGACAATGGAAGAGGTTAGAGCTAACTCTTGAAAACAGTTAACAGTTCCTTTGCTTTGTCAAAGCCTTGAATTCAATTCCAGTTAACATGCAGCGTCCTATCAATTTCGGGTGCCCAATACAGGGACTCAACCCTTCCTTGCACACAGTTGCTCTGAAAACCAGACTGGCAGCCACCATAGGACCCAGTCATTGCACTCTTGGCATTGGTCGGAGAGAAATCAAAACTTACGTTGGCTCAAAAAGCTGTACATGAATGTATCTGTGTCCTGATGGAAGCAGTGGGGCTGCCAAGGGGGTAGAAGGCACTGGAGTGGTTGGATATGGACACTGGACAGGCTTGTAAGAGATGGTCTCATCTTGCTTCTTTGAGGGCCCCTTCCCACTCACGGTGGTCCTGGGGACAAGGAGAAAAGGAATGTCAACGATTTCAAGATGTTCAAACCTGCCAAGCATTAGAACACCATCTCTTCGACACTACTTCATCCTCTTCTGAATCCTCAGTCTCCCAAAGCAGACAGGAGGCATCTGGTCCAAGAGGGGTTCCAGGCAGCGTCCCTTCCACAGGCCATCTCCCCTCTAGCCCACAAGTCCAAAGACCAGGCCCCAGGCTTTCAACTCATCTAATGGCTGTGCCTTCTCTAGGGGCACCAAGGAACTTCTGGGCTCCTTCTCTGCCTTCTAGGAGGCTCTACGGGGCTGGGTCGCGTGCTCTCCGCCGACTTGTGCCACCCGGCCAGTTGTCTCCTCCTACATTTGCCACATATTGGCACGGGAGGACCAAGTGAGGGGACGTCCTCTCGGAGAGATACATGGCGAACAGAATCGAGGTCCTCTGTCTTACATTGTTTCCTCGAATCTCTCAGTACTTTCTAGCTCCGCTTGATTTCCGACCCCAGGAGAGGGGGGTGGGTCCGAAGCCGAACAGCTGGCTTCCCATTTCTGTCTTTCCTGAATGTTTTCCCCACACCAAAGGACCTAAAACAACATCGATAACCTGATACGGTGTCTGTGGGCCAGCCATCCAGGTGCAAGTAGCCAGGTACCTGGGGCCCAGGATCTCTCCCAAGGCTGCTGTCAAGATGTCATCTGGGTCTTGGGTCATCTCCACGCTTCCTGGGCAGAAAAACCTGCTTTGGAGCTCATTCTGGTGGCTGTGAGCGGCCAGGGTCCTCCATGACCGTAAGTAGGAAATATTCATTCTTTGCCACATGGGCCTCTCCAGAATACAGCCCACAAGGAGCAGCCGGCTTCCCTGGGAACAGATGAGGGACGGAGGGAGGGAGGCCGGGCGGGCGGGCAAGCCCAAGGGGAGACCAGGTTCTTTGTAAACTAACCCCAGAAGTGACATCCTATCACTTTTGCCATATTCTGTCCTTTACAAGAGAGTCAGCAGTTCCTGACTCTAATCAAGAGGCAGAGTCGGTGACACAAAACGATGTGTACCAAAGATGGGAATCGTTGGAGACCCTTCAAGGCTGCCCTCCATACTTTGGTGGGACTTGACCTCAGCTAGCCACCGCTAGAATCTTGGCATCCCTACTAGGACGTGAACTAGGAGAACATTTGATCCAGCCTTTCTGGGATCCTTACGGCAGCTTGCCTACAAGTACCTCACACAAGGGTGCCTGTGTGGCTCTGTCAGTCCAGCGTCTGACTCTTGATTTCGGTTCAGGTCGTGATCACATGATCTGGGAAATCCTGCCCAACGTCCCGTTCTGCCCTCGAAGTGGAAGCCTGTCTAGGAATCTCTCTCTCTCTCTCTCTCTCTCTCTCTCTCTCTGCCCCTCCCCTGCATGCATGTGTGTGTCCCTTTTCCCTCTCTATCTCTCAAAAAGGAAGAAGAAGAAGGACTACTAGTAGTAGTAGTAGTAGTAGGAGTAGTACCAGGAGAAGTTATGTGCAGCCGTTGATAATTAGACAGCCCTGGTTACAATGGGAGCACTGACATTCGCTAGCTGTGTGATCTTGGGGCAAGTTGTTTCCCCTCTCTGAACCTCAGTAATTTAGGGCACACTGGGTTATCGGGACAATTAAGGGACCCACCAAATGCTCTTCAAACCCTTCATTGCTTGGCATAGAATCCCTTAATAAAACCAATTCTGAGGCGCAGTAGGATCAGCAATTTGAGATGTTTATTTCTTTCTTTTTTATTTGATGCTTCACGTTGAAAAATATTCTCTCACACTCCTATGGCTATAGGGAATGTGTAGCATCAGATAAATAATGGGCTGGGTCTCATAGAAAAGGAGCAATGGGTATGGCTTCAGGGGTAAGCACAGGAGCTTTTGTGCTCTGGCTGTGAGTGTTGGTGGCTGCTGGGAAGGGGAATCAGACCAGCAGGGGACCCGAGAACTTGGAGTCTGGCCAGTGCACCCTTGCTCCTTTCTTGGGCTTCTGGGGTTTCAGGGGAGCCTTGGGCCCTTGAGGGTATTTGGAGGCTGTGCCCGGAACAGCAGGAGCAGGAGCAGGAGCAGGAGCAGGAGCAGGAGCAGGAGCAGGAGCAGGAGCAGGAGGTCTCCCGGAGACAGGCTGGACCTTGGGCCCAGAGTGGGCCAGCTTCTGCCTGAGGCAATGGTTTTCTGCCTGGAGCCTTCGGAACTCCCTCTGTGCCCACAGGACAGCCTTCTGGCTCTCCTCACATGTGTTCTCCACCAGGAGGCGCTCCCGGTCATGCAAGGAGGAGATCTTCTGCCATTCCCCATGCAGGTCCTGGGCCATGTTCCTGTAGAGGCCTAAGTTCCACAGGGCAGCATCCGTCCTCCTGCGCACCTTGGCAAGGTCGTTCTTCAGTTGCAGGCAGCGTGCCTTCTCCTCCCTCATCTTCCTCTCCACGTGTTTGATGTGCTCCTCGCACAGCTTAGGCTCTGCCTCGAGCTTCAGGCACAACTTGTGAATCTCACTCTCCAGGAGGGTGTTTCGAAGGTGAAAAGATCCTTGCTCAGCATGGTGGATTGCTTTGTTCCCTGTGAGCTCTTCGTTCCGTGGACGTGCCTTCTTCAGTGCCCGGGAAGGCTTTCCTTTGCTCCCGGGGCTCCCGCCTGAGGGCCCATGGTCCGTGGAGGAGGAGCCAGGCCGCACCTGCCTGCTTGAGCCCCGACCTTCCAGATGATGTCTAAGAGGCTCTAGCAGATGCATCATCTTCAGGAGGATCTGGCTGAGGGTGTGGCCTTGGCTCTGGCCCTCAGCCCTGGCCTGCCGCCGCACTCCTCCCTCACCAAGTTCTGGCCTGCCTGCCTCCCCTGCCTCTTCCTGCGCTGTCTGTCCACAGCTGCCAATGTCCGGAACCAGCGGGTCTGCACTTCCCTGCAGATCAGGGCTGTCCTTGGTGCCTTCTGGTATTTTCCTCACAGGGCGTTCTCCATCTCCCTGGGCTGCTCCACAGATGGGACTTTCATTAGTCAGCTGCTCAGGGCTCTTCCACAGCCTTTCCCGAACCCCCTTCAGCAACTGCGTAGCGTTGTCCACGGAAAAATATGCGGCACCTTCATTCAGGGCAGCCAGAGCAAGAATCTGTAATGGGAGAGGACGGGCCGTCTGCTCAGAGGATGCCACGGCTCCACAGGCTTGTGCGTCCGCTTCGGTGTTCTCCATGCCTTTTCGAGAGACTGCCTTCTGGGCCCAAGGCCCCTTTCTTCTTTGGAAGCTGAGTCCACTCCTTACTAGGAACATCACCGCTGCAGTGCCCACCAGCATCTCCCAGCCAAATCCAGAGACTCGTGGCACATGTGGCAAACGTTCGTCTGTCACCAACCCAGCAGCCCACAGCTGCTCCAGGACAGCCCACAGCGGCTCCAGAACTGTGTGGGGAGACATTTGGATGGCCAACAGCTGGCTCCGAAGAGCCTTGTGGCTTTGTCTGCGATCACCAGTGTCCTCTGGACCGCTAGTAACTGCTTGGAACCCCTAGGAGGGTTCCATCTCCAACACAAACCAGGGCCTGGCAACAGGAGCTGAAGGGACTAGGGGTGGGGGAGGTGCACCTGAGTCTCCAATGCCAATCAGGGCCTGGCAACAAGCGCCCAAGGTACTTAGGGTAGGGGAGGTGAATCACTATATTGTAGACCCGAAACAAATACAGCCCTTGGAATTAAAAGGTGAAAAATTTAAAAAAATAAAAATAAAAACCATACTAGCCATCAAAGGCAGAAAGATAACAAATACCCAAACACTTAAAAAGGAACATTCAGGATTATCAAAGGGAAAAGATAAAATCTCAACGCATGGAACTGAAGGAAAATGAAAACACAGCATAGTAAAATTTGTGGGACACAGTTGAATCAATGGAGAGCAAAATGTATAACCCTCAGGGCATACATAAGAAAGCAGGAGGAGCATCTGGGTGGCTCAGTCACTTAGTCCCACTATTGAGTTTGACTCGGGTCATGATCGGCCACGGGGCTGTGAGACTGAACCTGCTTTGTACCAGTGCTGTGCATGGAGGCTGCTTAATAATCTCTCTCTCTCTCTCTCTCTCTCTCTCTCTCCTCTTTCCCTCTCTAAAAATAAAACGAGTCTCAAAACAATAAGCTCTCAGTTTTAGAACCTAGAAAAAGGAGCGAAGATGAAACTAAAGAATAAAACTGAAAGAATCCCTCTACCCCATTTCAACATCTAGAGCTACAGTATGCAACAGGGTGTGGTGTTGGTGAAGGGATAGACAACTGGAACAGAAGAAAGATAGGTTATTGAAATTGGATCAAGCACCCAGAATGAGACCTCCTGCCAATATGTCCAATGGGGTTTTGACAAAGGTAAAAAGCCGTTCAATGAAGGAGTGACAGCGTTTTGAATCAATGGTGCTAGAGCCAGTGGACTTCCATAGGCAAAGAAGAAGAAGGAGCAGAAGAAGAGGGAGGGGGAGAGGCAGGAGGACGTGGAGGATGAGGAGGACGAAGACCACAATCTAAGTCTCAAACCCTAGACCAAACGTAACTCAGGGCGCCTGGGTGACTCAGCCGGTGAGGCAGCCAGCTCTTCATTTTGGCTCTTGTCATGCTCTCCGCTTCCCGGGACAGAGTCAGCCTCCAAGCGCCCTGAGCAGTCTGCTTGAGGATGCTCATTTCCCATCTTCCTCCACCCTACTCCCTGCTCATGCACAAGATCACGCTCTCAAAAAGAAAAAAAAAAAAAAAAACTTAAATATTTACTCAAAATGAATCAACACCTTACATGTAAAATAATAAGTCTCAGAAGGAAAAAATGGGGGGGAAAATTCCAGCATGTAAAGCTAGGTAAAGAATCCTCCAACTGGACATCAAACCATTGTCCATCACGGAAAAGTTGATTAATTGGACATGATCCAACAATCAGAATTGGAAGTCTGTACTGTCTGCAACACCTTGTTAAGGAGAACCAAAAGAAAAGCTACAAACTGGAAGAAAATATGTGTAAAACACATACGTGATGAAGGACTCCCGTCTGAAGTGTAGAAATTCAAAGGTTCACCCCCCAAATAAGCAAGCAATCCAGTCAGCAAAAGGAAAAAAAAAAAAATGGGCGAAGGACCTCAAAACTTCACCAGAGTATACAGATGGAAATCACATAAAAAGCTGCCATTGGTGCAATTCAGATGTAAAGTCCACTGAGCTCTCCCTGCACACCTATCACAATGATTCAACCCAAACGCACCGGAGAGGGAGAGAGAGACCCCACTACCAGATGCAAGGCAGGATGTGCAATGACTGGATCACTCGTGCATCGCTCGTGACAATGGAAGAGGTTAGAGCTAACTCTTGAAAACAGTTAACAGTTCCTTTGCTTTGTCAAAGCCTTGAATTCAATTCCAGTTAACATGCAGCGTCCTATCAATTTCGGGTGCCCAATACAGGGACTCAACCCTTCCTTGCACACAGTTGCTCTGAAAACCAGACTGGCAGCCACCATAGGACCCAGTCATTGCACTCTTGGCATTGGTCGGAGAGAAATCAAAACTTACGTTGGCTCAAAAAGCTGTACATGAATGTATCTGTGTCCTGATGGAAGCAGTGGGGCTGCCAAGGGGGTAGAAGGCACTGGAGTGGTTGGATATGGACACTGGACAGGCTTGTAAGAGATGGTCTCATCTTGCTTCTTTGAGGGCCCCTTCCCACTCATGGTGGTCCTGGGGACAAGGAGAAAAGGAATGTCAACGATTTCAAGATGTTCAAACCTGCCAAGCATTAGAACACCATCTCTTCGACACTACTTCATCCTCTTCTGAATCCTCAGTCTCCCAAAGCAGACAGGAGGCATCTGGTCCAAGAGGGGTTCCAGGCAGCGTCCCTTCCACAGGCCATCTCCCCTCTAGCCCACAAGTCCAAAGACCAGGCCCCAGGCTTTCAACTCATCTAATGGCTGTGCCTTCTCTAGGGGCACCAAGGAACTTCTGGGCTCCTTCTCTGCCTTCTAGGAGGCTCTACGGGGCTGGGTCGCGTGCTCTCCGCCGACTTGTGCCACCCGGCCAGTTGTCTCCTCCTACATTTGCCACATATTGGCACGGGAGGACCAAGTGAGGGGACGTCCTCTCGGAGAGATACATGGCGAACAGAATCGAGGTCCTCTGTCTTACATTGTTTCCTCGAATCTCTCAGTACTTTCTAGCTCCGCTTGATTTCCGACCCCAGGAGAGGGGGGTGGGTCCGAAGCCGAACAGCTGGCTTCCCATTTCTGTCTTTCCTGAATGTTTTCCCCACACCAAAGGACCTAAAACAACATCGATAACCTGATACGGTGTCTGTGGGCCAGCCATCCAGGTGCAAGTAGCCAGGTACCTGGGGCCCAGGATCTCTCCCAAGGCTGCTGTCAAGATGTCATCTGGGTCTTGGGTCATCTCCACGCTTCCTGGGCAGAAAAACCTGCTTTGGAGCTCATTCTGGTGGCTGTGAGCGGCCAGGGTCCTCCATGACCGTAAGTAGGAAATATTCATTCTTTGCCACATGGGCCTCTCCAGAATACAGCCCACAAGGAGCAGCCGGCTTCCCTGGGAACAGATGAGGGACGGAGGGAGGGAGGCCGGGCGGGCGGGCAAGCCCAAGGGGAGACCAGGTTCTTTGTAAACTAACCCCAGAAGTGACATCCTATCACTTTTGCCATATTCTGTCCTTTACAAGAGAGTCAGCAGTTCCTGACTCTAATCAAGAGGCAGAGTCGGTGACACAAAACGATGTGTACCAAAGATGGGAATCGTTGGAGACCCTTCAAGGCTGCCCTCCATACTTTGGTGGGACTTGACCTCAGCTAGCCACCGCTAGAATCTTGGCATCCCTACTAGGACGTGAACTAGGAGAACATTTGATCCAGCCTTTCTGGGATCCTTACGGCAGCTTGCCTACAAGTACCTCACACAAGGGTGCCTGTGTGGCTCTGTCAGTCCAGCGTCTGACTCTTGATTTCGGTTCAGGTCGTGATCACATGATCTGGGAAATCCTGCCCAACGTCCCGTTCTGCCCTCGAAGTGGAAGCCTGTCTAGGAATCTCTCTCTCTCTCTCTCTCTCTCTCTCTCTCTGCCCCTCCCCTGCATGCATGTGTGTGTCCCTTTTCCCTCTCTATCTCTCAAAAAGGAAGAAGAAGAAGGACTACTAGTAGTAGTAGTAGTAGTAGGAGTAGTACCAGGAGAAGTTATGTGCAGCCGTTGATAATTAGACAGCCCTGGTTACAATGGGAGCACTGACATTCGCTAGCTGTGTGATCTTGGGGCAAGTTGTTTCCCCTCTCTGAACCTCAGTAATTTAGGGCACACTGGGTTATCGGGACAATTAAGGGACCCACCAAATGCTCTTCAAACCCTTCATTGCTTGGCATAGAATCCCTTAATAAAACCAATTCTGAGGCGCAGTAGGATCAGCAATTTGAGATGTTTATTTCTTTCTTTTTTATTTGATGCTTCACGTTGAAAAATATTCTCTCACACTCCTATGGCTATAGGGAATGTGTAGCATCAGATAAATAATGGGCTGGGTCTCATAGAAAAGGAGCAATGGGTATGGCTTCAGGGGTAAGCACAGGAGCTTTTGTGCTCTGGCTGAGAGTGTTGGTGGCTGCTGGGAAGGGGAATCAGACCAGCAGGGGACCCGAGAACTTGGAGTCTGGCCAGTGCACCCTTGCTCCTTTCTTGGGCTTCTGGGGTTTCAGGGGAGCCTTGGGCCCTTGAGGGTATTTGGAGGCTGTGCCCGGAACAGCAGGAGCAGGAGCAGGAGCAGGAGCAGGAGCAGGAGCAGGAGCAGGAGCAGGAGCAGGAGGTCTCCCGGAGACAGGCTGGACCTTGGGCCCAGAGTGGGCCAGCTTCTGCCTGAGGCAATGGTTTTCTGCCTGGAGCCTTCGGAACTCCCTCTGTGCCCACAGGACAGCCTTCTGGCTCTCCTCACATGTGTTCTCCACCAGGAGGCGCTCCCGGTCATGCAAGGAGGAGATCTTCTGCCATTCCCCATGCAGGTCCTGGGCCATGTTCCTGTAGAGGCCTAAGTTCCACAGGGCAGCATCCGTCCTCCTGCGCACCTTGGCAAGGTCGTTCTTCAGTTGCAGGCAGCGTGCCTTCTCCTCCCTCATCTTCCTCTCCACGTGTTTGATGTGCTCCTCGCACAGCTTAGGCTCTGCCTCGAGCTTCAGGCACAACTTGTGAATCTCACTCTCCAGGAGGGTGTTTCGAAGGTGAAAAGATCCTTGCTCAGCATGGTGGATTGCTTTGTTCCCTGTGAGCTCTTCGTTCCGTGGACGTGCCTTCTTCAGTGCCCGGGAAGGCTTTCCTTTGCTCCCGGGGCTCCCGCCTGAGGGCCCATGGTCCGTGGAGGAGGAGCCAGGCCGCACCTGCCTGCTTGAGCCCCGACCTTCCAGATGATGTCTAAGAGGCTCTAGCAGATGCATCATCTTCAGGAGGATCTGGCTGAGGGTGTGGCCTTGGCTCTGGCCCTCAGCCCTGGCCTGCCGCCGCACTCCTCCCTCACCAAGTTCTGGCCTGCCTGCCTCCCCTGCCTCTTCCTGCGCTGTCTGTCCACAGCTGCCAATGTCCGGAACCAGCGGGTCTGCACTTCCCTGCAGATCAGGGCTGTCCTTGGTGCCTTCTGGTATTTTCCTCACAGGGCGTTCTCCATCTCCCTGGGCTGCTCCACAGATGGGACTTTCATTAGTCAGCTGCTCAGGGCTCTTCCACAGCCTTTCCCGAACCCCCTTCAGCAACTGCGTAGCGTTGTCCACGGAAAAATATGCGGCACCTTCATTCAGGGCAGCCAGAGCAAGAATCTGTAATGGGAGAGGACGGGCCGTCTGCTCAGAGGATGCCACGGCTCCACAGGCTTGTGCGTCCGCTTCGGTGTTCTCCATGCCTTTTCGAGAGACTGCCTTCTGGGCACAAGGCCCCTTTCTTCTTTGGAAGCTGAGTCCACTCCTTACTAGGAACATCACCGCTGCAGTGCCCACCAGCATCTCCCAGCCAAATCCAGAGACTCGTGGCACATGTGGCAAACGTTCGTCTGTCACCAACCCAGCAGCCCACAGCTGCTCCAGGACAGCCCACAGCGGCTCCAGAACTGTGTGGGGAGACATTTGGATGGCCAACAGCTGGCTCCGAAGAGCCTTGTGGCTTTGTCTGCGATCACCAGTGTCCTCTGGACCGCTAGTAACTGCTTGGAACCCCTAGGAGGGTTCCATCTCCAACACAAACCAGGGCCTGGCAACAGGAGCTGAAGGGACTAGGGGTGGGGGAGGTGCACCTGAGTCTCCAATGCCAATCAGGGCCTGGCAACAAGCGCCCAAGGTACTTAGGGTAGGGGAGGTGAATCACTATATTGTAGACCCGAAACAAATACAGCCCTTGGAATTAAAAGGTGAAAAATTTAAAAAAATAAAAATAAAAACCATACTAGCCAAATACCCAAACACTTAAAAAGGAACATTCAGGATTATCAAAGGGAAAAGATAAAATCTCAACGCATGGAACTGAAGGAAAATGAAAACACAGCATAGTAAAATTTGTGGGACACAGTTGAATCAATGGAGAGCAAAATGTATAACCCTCAGGGCATACATAAGAAAGCAGGAGGAGCATCTGGGTGGCTCAGTCACTTAGTCCCACTATTGAGTTTGACTCGGGTCATGATCGGCCACGGGGCTGTGAGACTGAACCTGCTTTGTACCAGTGCTGTGCATGGAGGCTGCTTAATAATATCTCTCTCTCTCTCTCTCTCTCTCCTCTTTCCCTCTCTAAAAATAAAACGAGTCTCAAAACAATAAGCTCTCAGTTTTAGAACCTAGAAAAAGGAGCGAAGATGAAACTAAAGAATAAAACTGAAAGAATCCCTCTACCCCATTTCAACATCTAGAGCTACAGTATGCAACAGGGTGTGGTGTTGGTGAAGGGATAGACAACTGGAACAGAAGAAAGATAGGTTATTGAAATTGGATCAAGCACCCAGAATGAGACCTCCTGCCAATATGTCCAATGGGGTTTTGACAAAGGTAAAAAGCCGTTCAATGAAGGAGTGACAGCGTTTTGAATCAATGGTGCTAGAGCCAGTGGACTTCCATAGGCAAAGAAGAAGAAGGAGCAGAAGAAGAGGGAGGGGGAGAGGCAGGAGGACGTGGAGGATGAGGAGGACGAAGACCACAATCTAAGTCTCAAACCCTAGACCAAACGTAACTCAGGGCGCCTGGGTGACTCAGCCGGTGAGGCAGCCAGCTCTTCATTTTGGCTCTTGTCATGCTCTCCGCTTCCCGGGACAGAGTCAGCCTCCAAGCGCCCTGAGCAGTCTGCTTGAGGATGCTCATTTCCCTTCTTCCTCCACCCTACTCCCTGCTCATGCACAAGATCACGCTCTCAAAAAGAAAAAAAAAAAAAAAAACTTAAATATTTACTCAAAATGAATCAACACCTTACATGTAAAATAATAAGTCTCAGAAGGAAAAAATGGGGGGGAAAATTCCAGCATGTAAAGCTAGGTAAAGAATCCTCCAACTGGACATCAAACCATTGTCCATCACGGAAAAGTTGATTAATTGGACATGATCCAACAATCAGAATTGGAAGTCTGTACTGTCTGCAACACCTTGTTAAGGAGAACCAAAAGAAAAGCTACAAACTGGAAGAAAATATGTGTAAAACACATACGTGATGAAGGACTCCCGTCTGAAGTGTAGAAATTCAAAGGTTCACCCCCCAAATAAGCAAGCAATCCAGTCAGCAAAAGGAAAAAAAAAAAAATGGGCGAAGGACCTCAAAACTTCACCAGAGTATACAGATGGAAATCACATAAAAAGCTGCCATTGGTGCAATTCAGATGTAAAGTCCACTGAGCTCTCCCTGCACACCTATCACAATGATTCAACCCAAACGCACCGGAGAGGGAGAGAGAGACCCCACTACCAGATGCAAGGCAGGATGTGCAATGACTGGATCACTCGTGCATCGCTCGTGACAATGGAAGAGGTTAGAGCTAACTCTTGAAAACAGTTAACAGTTCCTTTGCTTTGTCAAAGCCTTGATTTCAATTCCAGTTAACATGCAGCGTCCTATCAATTTCGGGTGCCCAATACAGGGACTCAACCCTTCCTTGCACACAGTTGCTCTGAAAACCAGACTGGCAGCCACCATAGGACCCAGTCATTGCACTCTTGGCATTGGTCGGAGAGAAATCAAAACTTACGTTGGCTCAAAAAGCTGTACATGAATGTATCTGTGTCCTGATGGAAGCAGTGGGGCTGCCAAGGGGGTAGAAGGCACTGGAGTGGTTGGATATGGACACTGGACAGGCTTGTAAGAGATGGTCTCATCTTGCTTCTTTGAGGGCCCCTTCCCACTCACGGTGGTCCTGGGGACAAGGAGAAAAGGAATGTCAACGATTTCAAGATGTTCAAACCTGCCAAGCATTAGAACACCATCTCTTCGACACTACTTCATCCTCTTCTGAATCCTCAGTCTCCCAAAGCAGACAGGAGGCATCTGGTCCAAGAGGGGTTCCAGGCAGCGTCCCTTCCACAGGCCATCTCCCCTCTAGCCCACAAGTCCAAAGACCAGGCCCCAGGCTTTCAACTCATCTAATGGCTGTGCCTTCTCTAGGGGCACCAAGGAACTTCTGGGCTCCTTCTCTGCCTTCTAGGAGGCTCTACGGGGCTGGGTCGCGTGCTCTCCGCCGACTTGTGCCACCCGGCCAGTTGTCTCCTCCTACATTTGCCACATATTGGCACGGGAGGACCAAGTGAGGGGACGTCCTCTCGGAGAGATACATGGCGAACAGAATCGAGGTCCTCTGTCTTACATTGTTTCCTCGAATCTCTCAGTACTTTCTAGCTCCGCTTGATTTCCGACCCCAGGAGAGGGGGGTGGGTCCGAAGCCGAACAGCTGGCTTCCCATTTCTGTCTTTCCTGAATGTTTTCCCCACACCAAAGGACCTAAAACAACATCGATAACCTGATACGGTGTCTGTGGGCCAGCCATCCAGGTGCAAGTAGCCAGGTACCTGGGGCCCAGGATCTCTCCCAAGGCTGCTGTCAAGATGTCATCTGGGTCTTGGGTCATCTCCACGCTTCCTGGGCAGAAAAACCTGCTTTGGAGCTCATTCTGGTGGCTGTGAGCGGCCAGGGTCCTCCATGACCGTAAGTAGGAAATATTCATTCTTTGCCACATGGGCCTCTCCAGAATACAGCCCACAAGGAGCAGCCGGCTTCCCTGGGAACAGATGAGGGACGGAGGGAGGGAGGCCGGGCGGGCGGGCAAGCCCAAGGGGAGACCAGGTTCTTTGTAAACTAACCCCAGAAGTGACATCCTATCACTTTTGCCATATTCTGTCCTTTACAAGAGAGTCAGCAGTTCCTGACTCTAATCAAGAGGCAGAGTCGGTGACACAAAACGATGTGTACCAAAGATGGGAATCGTTGGAGACCCTTCAAGGCTGCCCTCCATACTTTGGTGGGACTTGACCTCAGCTAGCCACCGCTAGAATCTTGGCATCCCTACTAGGACGTGAACTAGGAGAACATTTGATCCAGCCTTTCTGGGATCCTTACGGCAGCTTGCCTACAAGTACCTCACACAAGGGTGCCTGTGTGGCTCTGTCAGTCCAGCGTCTGACTCTTGATTTCGGTTCAGGTCGTGATCACATGATCTGGGAAATCCTGCCCAACGTCCCGTTCTGCCCTCGAAGTGGAAGCCTGTCTAGGAATCTCTCTCTCTCTCTCTCTCTCTCTCTCTCTCTCTCTGCCCCTCCCCTGCATGCATGTGTGTGTCCCTTTTCCCTCTCTATCTCTCAAAAAGGAAGAAGAAGAAGGACTACTAGTAGTAGTAGTAGTAGTAGGAGTAGTACCAGGAGAAGTTATGTGCAGCCGTTGATAATTAGACAGCCCTGGTTACAATGGGAGCACTGACATTCGCTAGCTGTGTGATCTTGGGGCAAGTTGTTTCCCCTCTCTGAACCTCAGTAATTTAGGGCACACTGGGTTATCGGGACAATTAAGGGACCCACCAAATGCTCTTCAAACCCTTCATTGCTTGGCATAGAATCCCTTAATAAAACCAATTCTGAGGCGCAGTAGGATCAGCAATTTGAGATGTTTATTTCTTTCTTTTTTATTTGATGCTTCACGTTGAAAAATATTCTCTCACACTCCTATGGCTATAGGGAATGTGTAGCATCAGATAAATAATGGGCTGGGTCTCATAGAAAAGGAGCAATGGGTATGGCTTCAGGGGTAAGCACAGGAGCTTTTGTGCTCTGGCTGTGAGTGTTGGTGGCTGCTGGGAAGGGGAATCAGACCAGCAGGGGACCCGAGAACTTGGAGTCTGGCCAGTGCACCCTTGCTCCTTTCTTGGGCTTCTGGGGTTTCAGGGGAGCCTTGGGCCCTTGAGGGTATTTGGAGGCTGTGCCCGGAACAGCAGGAGCAGGAGCAGGAGCAGGAGCAGGAGCAGGAGCAGGAGCAGGAGCAGGAGCAGGAGGTCTCCCGGAGACAGGCTGGACCTTGGGCCCAGAGTGGGCCAGCTTCTGCCTGAGGCAATGGTTTTCTGCCTGGAGCCTTCGGAACTCCCTCTGTGCCCACAGGACAGCCTTCTGGCTCTCCTCACATGTGTTCTCCACCAGGAGGCGCTCCCGGTCATGCAAGGAGGAGATCTTCTGCCATTCCCCATGCAGGTCCTGGGCCATGTTCCTGTAGAGGCCTAAGTTCCACAGGGCAGCATCCGTCCTCCTGCGCACCTTGGCAAGGTCGTTCTTCAGTTGCAGGCAGCGTGCCTTCTCCTCCCTCATCTTCCTCTCCACGTGTTTGATGTGCTCCTCGCACAGCTTAGGCTCTGCCTCGAGCTTCAGGCACAACTTGTGAATCTCACTCTCCAGGAGGGTGTTTCGAAGGTGAAAAGATCCTTGCTCAGCATGGTGGATTGCTTTGTTCCCTGTGAGCTCTTCGTTCCGTGGACGTGCCTTCTTCAGTGCCCGGGAAGGCTTTCCTTTGCTCCCGGGGCTCCCGCCTGAGGGCCCATGGTCCGTGGAGGAGGAGCCAGGCCGCACCTGCCTGCTTGAGCCCCGACCTTCCAGATGATGTCTAAGAGGCTCTAGCAGATGCATCATCTTCAGGAGGATCTGGCTGAGGGTGTGGCCTTGGCTCTGGCCCTCAGCCCTGGCCTGCCGCCGCACTCCTCCCTCACCAAGTTCTGGCCTGCCTGCCTCCCCTGCCTCTTCCTGCGCTGTCTGTCCACAGCTGCCAATGTCCGGAACCAGCGGGTCTGCACTTCCCTGCAGATCAGGGCTGTCCTTGGTGCCTTCTGGTATTTTCCTCACAGGGCGTTCTCCATCTCCCTGGGCTGCTCCACAGATGGGACTTTCATTAGTCAGCTGCTCAGGGCTCTTCCACAGCCTTTCCCGAACCCCCTTCAGCAACTGCGTAGCGTTGTCCACGGAAAAATATGCGGCACCTTCATTCAGGGCAGCCAGAGCAAGAATCTGTAATGGGAGAGGACGGGCCGTCTGCTCAGAGGATGCCACGGCTCCACAGGCTTGTGCGTCCGCTTCGGTGTTCTCCATGCCTTTTCGAGAGACTGCCTTCTGGGCACAAGGCCCCTTTCTTCTTTGGAAGCTGAGTCCACTCCTTACTAGGAACATCACCGCTGCAGTGCCCACCAGCATCTCCCAGCCAAATCCAGAGACTCGTGGCACATGTGGCAAACGTTCGTCTGTCACCAACCCAGCAGCCCACAGCTGCTCCAGGACAGCCCACAGCGGCTCCAGAACTGTGTGGGGAGACATTTGGATGGCCAACAGCTGGCTCCGAAGAGCCTTGTGGCTTTGTCTGCGATCACCAGTGTCCTCTGGACCGCTAGTAACTGCTTGGAACCCCTAGGAGGGTTCCATCTCCAACACAAACCAGGGCCTGGCAACAGGAGCTGAAGGGACTAGGGGTGGGGGAGGTGCACCTGAGTCTCCAATGCCAATCAGGGCCTGGCAACAAGCGCCCAAGGTACTTAGGGTAGGGGAGGTGAATCACTATATTGTAGACCCGAAACAAATACAGCCCTTGGAATTAAAAGGTGAAAAATTTAAAAAAATAAAAATAAAAACCATACTAGCCATCAAAGGCAGAAAGATAACAAATACCCAAACACTTAAAAAGGAACATTCAGGATTATCAAAGGGAAAAGATAAAATCTCAACGCATGGAACTGAAGGAAAATGAAAACACAGCATAGTAAAATTTGTGGGACACAGTTGAATCAATGGAGAGCAAAATGTATAACCCTCAGGGCATACATAAGAAAGCAGGAGGAGCATCTGGGTGGCTCAGTCACTTAGTCCCACTATTGAGTTTGACTCGGGTCATGATCGGCCACGGGGCTGTGAGACTGAACCTGCTTTGTACCAGTGCTGTGCATGGAGGCTGCTTAATAATCTCTCTCTCTCTCTCCTCTTTCCCTCTCTAAAAACAAAACGAGTCTCAAAACAATAAGCTCTCAGTTTTAGAACCTAGAAAAAGGAGCGAAGATGAAACTAAAGAATAAAACTGAAAGAATCCTTCTACCCCATTTCAACATCTAGAGCTACAGTATGCAACAGGGTGTGGTGTTGGTGAAGGGATAGACAACTGGAACAGAAGAAAGATAGGTTATTGAAATTGGATCAAGCACCCAGAATGAGACCTCCTGCCAATATGTCCAATGGGGTTTTGACAAAGGTAAAAAGCCGTTCAATGAAGGAGTGACAGCGTTTTGAATCAATGGTGCTAGAGCCAGTGGACTTCCATAGGCAAAGAAGAAGAAGGAGCAGAAGAAGAGGGAGGGGGAGAGGCAGGAGGACGTGGAGGATGAGGAGGACGAAGACCACAATCTAAGTCTCAAACCCTAGACCAAACGTAACTCAGGGCGCCTGGGTGACTCAGCCGGTGAGGCAGCCAGCTCTTCATTTTGGCTCTTGTCATGCTCTCCGCTTCCCGGGACAGAGTCAGCCTCCAAGCGCCCTGAGCAGTCTGCTTGAGGATGCTCATTTCCCTTCTTCCTCCACCCTACTCCCTGCTCATGCACAAGATCACGCTCTCAAAAAGAAAAAAAAAAAAAAAACTTAAATATTTACTCAAAATGAATCAACACCTTACATGTAAAATAATAAGTCTCAGAAGGAAAAAATGGGGGGGAAAATTCCAGCATGTAAAGCTAGGTAAAGAATCCTCCAACTGGACATCAAACCACTGTCCATCACGGAAAAGTTGATTAATTGGACATGATCCAACAATCAGAATTGGAAGTCTGTACTGTCTGCAACACCTTGTTAAGGAGAACCAAAAGAAAAGCTACAAACTGGAAGAAAATATGTGTAAAACACATACGTGATGAAGGACTCCCGTCTGAAGTGTAGAAATTCAAAGGTTCACCCCCCAAATAAGCAAGCAATCCAGTCAGCAAAAGGAAAAAAAAAAAATGGGCGAAGGACCTCAAAACTTCACCAGAGTATACAGATGGAAATCACATAAAAAGCTGCCATTGGTGCAATTCAGATGTAAAGTCCACTGAGCTCTCCCTGCACACCTATCACAATGATTCAACCCAAACGCACCGGAGAGGGAGAGAGAGACCCCACTACCAGATGCAAGGCAGGATGTGCAATGACTGGATCACTCGTGCATCGCTCGTGACAATGGAAGAGGTTAGAGCTAACTCTTGAAAACAGTTAACAGTTCCTTTGCTTTGTCAAAGCCTTGATTTCAATTCCAGTTAACATGCAGCGTCCTATCAATTTCGGGTGCCCAATACAGGGACTCAACCCTTCCTTGCACACAGTTGCTCTGAAAACCAGACTGGCAACCACCATAGGACCCAGTCATTGCACTCTTGGCATTGGTCGGAGAGAAATCAAAACTTACGTTGGCTCAAAAAGCTGTACATGAATGTATCTGTGTCCTGATGGAAGCAGTGGGGCTGCCAAGGGGGTAGAAGGCACTGGAGTGGTTGGATATGGACACTGGACAGGCTTGTAAGAGATGGTCTCATCTTGCTTCTTTGAGGGCCCCTTCCCACTCACGGTGGTCCTGGGGACAAGGAGAAAAGGAATGTCAACGATTTCAAGATGTTCAAACCTGCCAAGCATTAGAACACCATCTCTTCGACACTACTTCATCCTCTTCTGAATCCTCAGTCTCCCAAAGCAGACAGGAGGCATCTGGTCCAAGAGGGGTTCCAGGCAGCGTCCCTTCCACAGGCCATCTCCCCTCTAGCCCACAAGTCCAAAGACCAGGCCCCAGGCTTTCAACTCATCTAATGGCTGTGCCTTCTCTAGGGGCACCAAGGAACTTCTGGGCTCCTTCTCTGCCTTCTAGGAGGCTCTACGGGGCTGGGTCGCGTGCTCTCCGCCGACTTGTGCCACCCGGCCAGTTGTCTCCTCCTACATTTGCCACATATTGGCACGGGAGGACCAAGTGAGGGGACGTCCTCTCGGAGAGATACATGGCGAACAGAATCGAGGTCCTCTGTCTTACATTGTTTCCTCGAATCTCTCAGTACTTTCTAGCTCCGCTTGATTTCCGACCCCAGGAGAGGGGGGTGGGTCCGAAGCCGAACAGCTGGCTTCCCATTTCTGTCTTTCCTGAATGTTTTCCCCACACCAAAGGACCTAAAACAACATCGATAACCTGATACGGTGTCTGTGGGCCAGCCATCCAGGTGCAAGTAGCCAGGTACCTGGGGCCCAGGATCTCTCCCAAGGCTGCTGTCAAGATGTCATCTGGGTCTTGGGTCATCTCCACGCTTCCTGGGCAGAAAAACCTGCTTTGGAGCTCATTCTGGTGGCTGTGAGCGGCCAGGGTCCTCCATGACCGTAAGTAGGAAATATTCATTCTTTGCCACATGGGCCTCTCCAGAATACAGCCCACAAGGAGCAGCCGGCTTCCCTGGGAACAGATGAGGGACGGAGGGAGGGAGGCCGGGCGGGCGGGCAAGCCCAAGGGGAGACCAGGTTCTTTGTAAACTAACCCCAGAAGTGACATCCTATCACTTTTGCCATATTCTGTCCTTTACAAGAGAGTCAGCAGTTCCTGACTCTAATCAAGAGGCAGAGTCGGTGACACAAAACGATGTGTACCAAAGATGGGAATCGTTGGAGACCCTTCAAGGCTGCCCTCCATACTTTGGTGGGACTTGACCTCAGCTAGCCACCGCTAGAATCTTGGCATCCCTACTAGGACGTGAACTAGGAGAACATTTGATCCAGCCTTTCTGGGATCCTTACGGCAGCTTGCCTACAAGTACCTCACACAAGGGTGCCTGTGTGGCTCTGTCAGTCCAGCGTCTGACTCTTGATTTCGGTTCAGGTCGTGATCACATGATCTGGGAAATCCTGCCCAACGTCCCGTTCTGCCCTCGAAGTGGAAGCCTGTCTAGGAATCGCTCTCTCTCTGCCCCTCCCCTGCATGCATGTGTGTGTCCCTTTTCCCTCTCTATCTCTCAAAAAGGAAGAAGAAGAAGGACTACTAGTAGTAGTAGTAGTAGTAGGAGTAGTACCAGGAGAAGTTATGTGCAGCCGTTGATAATTAGACAGCCCTGGTTACAATGGGAGCACTGACATTCGCTAGCTGTGTGATCTTGGGGCAAGTTGTTTCCCCTCTCTGAACCTCAGTAATTTAGGGCACACTGGGTTATCGGGACAATTAAGGGACCCACCAAATGCTCTTCAAACCCTTCATTGCTTGGCATAGAATCCCTTAATAAAACCAATTCTGAGGCGCAGTAGGATCAGCAATTTGAGATGTTTATTTCTTTCTTTTTTATTTGATGCTTCACGTTGAAAAATATTCTCTCACACTCCTATGGCTATAGGGAATGTGTAGCATCAGATAAATAATGGGCTGGGTCTCATAGAAAAGGAGCAATGGGTATGGCTTCAGGGGTAAGCACAGGAGCTTTTGTGCTCTGGCTGTGAGTGTTGGTGGCTGCTGGGAAGGGGAATCAGACCAGCAGGGGACCCGAGAACTTGGAGTCTGGCCAGTGCACCCTTGCTCCTTTCTTGGGCTTCTGGGGTTTCAGGGGAGCCTTGGGCCCTTGAGGGTATTTGGAGGCTGTGCCCGGAACAGCAGGAGCAGGAGCAGGAGCAGGAGCAGGAGCAGGAGCAGGAGGTCTCCCGGAGACAGGCTGGACCTTGGGCCCAGAGTGGGCCAGCTTCTGCCTGAGGCAATGGTTTTCTGCCTGGAGCCTTCGGAACTCCCTCTGTGCCCACAGGACAGCCTTCTGGCTCTCCTCACATGTGTTCTCCACCAGGAGGCGCTCCCGGTCATGCAAGGAGGAGATCTTCTGCCATTCCCCATGCAGGTCCTGGGCCATGTTCCTGTAGAGGCCTAAGTTCCACAGGGCAGCATCCGTCCTCCTGCGCACCTTGGCAAGGTCGTTCTTCAGTTGCAGGCAGCGTGCCTTCTCCTCCCTCATCTTCCTCTCCACGTGTTTGATGTGCTCCTCGCACAGCTTAGGCTCTGCCTCGAGCTTCAGGCACAACTTGTGAATCTCACTCTCCAGGAGGGTGTTTCGAAGGTGAAAAGATCCTTGCTCAGCATGGTGGATTGCTTTGTTCCCTGTGAGCTCTTCGTTCCGTGGACGTGCCTTCTTCAGTGCCCGGGAAGGCTTTCCTTTGCTCCCGGGGCTCCCGCCTGAGGGCCCATGGTCCGTGGAGGAGGAGCCAGGCCGCACCTGCCTGCTTGAGCCCCGACCTTCCAGATGATGTCTAAGAGGCTCTAGCAGATGCATCATCTTCAGGAGGATCTGGCTGAGGGTGTGGCCTTGGCTCTGGCCCTCAGCCCTGGCCTGCCGCCGCACTCCTCCCTCACCAAGTTCTGGCCTGCCTGCCTCCCCTGCCTCTTCCTGCGCTGTCTGTCCACAGCTGCCAATGTCCGGAACCAGCGGGTCTGCACTTCCCTGCAGATCAGGGCTGTCCTTGGTGCCTTCTGGTATTTTCCTCACAGGGCGTTCTCCATCTCCCTGGGCTGCTCCACAGATGGGACTTTCATTAGTCAGCTGCTCAGGGCTCTTCCACAGCCTTTCCCGAACCCCCTTCAGCAACTGCGTAGCGTTGTCCACGGAAAAATATGCGGCACCTTCATTCAGGGCAGCCAGAGCAAGAATCTGTAATGGGAGAGGACGGGCCGTCTGCTCAGAGGATGCCACGGCTCCACAGGCTTGTGCGTCCGCTTCGGTGTTCTCCATGCCTTTTCGAGAGACTGCCTTCTGGGCACAAGGCCCCTTTCTTCTTTGGAAGCTGAGTCCACTCCTTACTAGGAACATCACCGCTGCAGTGCCCACCAGCATCTCCCAGCCAAATCCAGAGACTCGTGGCACATGTGGCAAACGTTCGTCTGTCACCAACCCAGCAGCCCACAGCTGCTCCAGGACAGCCCACAGCGGCTCCAGAACTGTGTGGGGAGACATCTGGATGGCCAACAGCTGGCTCCGAAGAGCCTTGTGGCTTTGTCTGCGATCACCAGTGTCCTCTGGACCGCTAGTAACTGCTTGGAACCCCTAGGAGGGTTCCATCTCCAACACAAACCAGGGCCTGGCAACAGGAGCTGAAGGGACTAGGGGTGGGGGAGGTGCACCTGAGTCTCCAATGCCAATCAGGGCCTGGCAACAAGCGCCCAAGGTACTTAGGGTAGGGGAGGTGAATCACTATATTGTAGACCCGAAACAAATACAGCCCTTGGAATTAAAAGGTGAAAAATTTAAAAAAATAAAAATAAAAACCATACTAGCCATCAAAGGCAGAAAGATAACAAATACCCAAACACTTAAAAAGGAACATTCAGGATTATCAAAGGGAAAAGATAAAATCTCAACGCATGGAACTGAAGGAAAATGAAAACACAGCATAGTAAAATTTGTGGGACACAGTTGAATCAATGGAGAGCAAAATGTATAACCCTCAGGGCATACATAAGAAAGCAGGAGGAGCATCTGGGTGGCTCAGTCACTTAGTCCCACTATTGAGTTTGACTCGGGTCATGATCGGCCACGGGGCTGTGAGACTGAACCTGCTTTGTACCAGTGCTGTGCATGGAGGCTGCTTAATAATCTCTCTCTCTCTCTCTCTCTCCTCTTTCCCTGTCTAAAAACAAAACGAGTCTCAAAACAATAAGCTCTCAGTTTTAGAACCTAGAAAAAGGAGCGAAGATGAAACTAAAGAATAAAACTGAAAGAATCCTTCTACCCCATTTCAACATCTAGAGCTACAGTATGCAACAGGGTGTGGTGTTGGTGAAGGGATAGACAACTGGAACAGAAGAAAGATAGGTTATTGAAATTGGATCAAGCACCCAGAATGAGACCTCCTGCCAATATGTCCAATGGGGTTTTGACAAAGGTAAAAAGCCGTTCAATGAAGGAGTGACAGCGTTTTGAATCAATGGTGCTAGAGCCAGTGGACTTCCATAGGCAAAGAAGAAGAAGGAGCAGAAGAAGAGGGAGGGGGAGAGGCAGGAGGACGTGGAGGATGAGGAGGACGAAGACCACAATCTAAGTCTCAAACCCTAGACCAAACGTAACTCAGGGCGCCTGGGTGACTCAGCCGGTGAGGCAGCCAGCTCTTCATTTTGGCTCTTGTCATGCTCTCCGCTTCCCGGGACAGAGTCAGCCTCCAAGCGCCCTGAGCAGTCTGCTTGAGGATGCTCATTTCCCTTCTTCCTCCACCCTACTCCCTGCTCATGCACAAGATCACGCTCTCAAAAAGAAAAAAAAAAAAAAAACTTAAATATTTACTCAAAATGAATCAACACCTTACATGTAAAATAATAAGTCTCAGAAGGAAAAAATGGGGGGGAAAATTCCAGCATGTAAAGCTAGGTAAAGAATCCTCCAACTGGACATCAAACCATTGTCCATCACGGAAAAGTTGATTAATTGGACATGATCCAACAATCAGAATTGGAAGTCTGTACTGTCTGCAACACCTTGTTAAGGAGAACCAAAAGAAAAGCTACAAACTGGAAGAAAATATGTGTAAAACACATACGTGATGAAGGACTGCCGTCTGAAGTGTAGAAATTCAAAGGTTCACCCCCCAAATAAGCAAGCAATCCAGTCAGCAAAAGGAAAAAAAAAAAATGGGCGAAGGACCTCAAAACTTCACCAGAGTATACAGATGGAAATCACATAAAAAGCTGCCATTGGTGCAATTCAGATGTAAAGTCCACTGAGCTCTCCCTGCACACCTATCACAATGATTGAACCCAAACGCACCGGAGAGGGAGAGAGAGACCCCACTACCAGATGCAAGGCAGGATGTGCAATGACTGGATCACTCGTGCATCGCTCGTGACAATGGAAGAGGTTAGAGCTAACTCTTGAAAACAGTTAACAGTTCCTTTGCTTTGTCAAAGCCTTGATTTCAATTCCAGTTAACATGCAGCGTCCTATCAATTTCGGGTGCCCAATACAGGGACTCAACCCTTCCTTGCACACAGTTGCTCTGAAAACCAGACTGGCAGCCACCATAGGACCCAGTCATTGCACTCTTGGCATTGGTCGGAGAGAAATCAAAACTTACGTTGGCTCAAAAAGCTGTACATGAATGTATCTGTGTCCTGATGGAAGCAGTGGGGCTGCCAAGGGGGTAGAAGGCACTGGAGTGGTTGGATATGGACACTGGACAGGCTTGTAAGAGATGGTCTCATCTTGCTTCTTTGAGGGCCCCTTCCCACTCATGGTGGTCCTGGGGACAAGGAGAAAAGGAATGTCAACGATTTCAAGATGTTCAAACCTGCCAAGCATTAGAACACCATCTCTTCGACACTACTTCATCCTCTTCTGAATCCTCAGTCTCCCAAAGCAGACAGGAGGCATCTGGTCCAAGAGGGGTTCCAGGCAGCGTCCCTTCCACAGGCCATCTCCCCTCTAGCCCACAAGTCCAAAGACCAGGCCCCAGGCTTTCAACTCATCTAATGGCTGTGCCTTCTCTAGGGGCACCAAGGAACTTCTGGGCTCCTTCTCTGCCTTCTAGGAGGCTCTACGGGGCTGGGTCGCGTGCTCTCCGCCGACTTGTGCCACCCGGCCAGTTGTCTCCTCCTACATTTGCCACATATTGGCACGGGAGGACCAAGTGAGGGGACGTCCTCTCGGAGAGATACATGGCGAACAGAATCGAGGTCCTCTGTCTTACATTGTTTCCTCGAATCTCTCAGTACTTTCTAGCTCCGCTTGATTTCCGACCCCAGGAGAGGGGGGTGGGTCCGAAGCCGAACAGCTGGCTTCCCATTTCTGTCTTTCCTGAATGTTTTCCCCACACCAAAGGACCTAAAACAACATCGATAACCTGATACGGTGTCTGTGGGCCAGCCATCCAGGTGCAAGTAGCCAGGTACCTGGGGCCCAGGATCTCTCCCAAGGCTGCTGTCAAGATGTCATCTGGGTCTTGGGTCATCTCCACGCTTCCTGGGCAGAAAAACCTGCTTTGGAGCTCATTCTGGTGGCTGTGAGCGGCCAGGGTCCTCCATGACCGTAAGTAGGAAATATTCATTCTTTGCCACATGGGCCTCTCCAGAATACAGCCCACAAGGAGCAGCCGGCTTCCCTGGGAACAGATGAGGGACGGAGGGAGGGAGGCCGGGCGGGCGGGCAAGCCCAAGGGGAGACCAGGTTCTTTGTAAACTAACCCCAGAAGTGACATCCTATCACTTTTGCCATATTCTGTCCTTTACAAGAGAGTCAGCAGTTCCTGACTCTAATCAAGAGGCAGAGTCGGTGACACAAAACGATGTGTACCAAAGATGGGAATCGTTGGAGACCCTTCAAGGCTGCCCTCCATACTTTGGTGGGACTTGACCTCAGCTAGCCACCGCTAGAATCTTGGCATCCCTACTAGGACGTGAACTAGGAGAACATTTGATCCAGCCTTTCTGGGATCCTTACGGCAGCTTGCCTACAAGTACCTCACACAAGGGTGCCTGTGTGGCTCTGTCAGTCCAGCGTCTGACTCTTGATTTCGGTTCAGGTCGTGATCACATGATCTGGGAAATCCTGCCCAACGTCCCGTTCTGCCCTCGAAGTGGAAGCCTGTCTAGGAATCTCTCTCTCTCTCTCTCTCTCTCTCTCTCTCTCTGCCCCTCCCCTGCATGCATGTGTGTGTCCCTTTTCCCTCTCTATCTCTCAAAAAGGAAGAAGAAGAAGGACTACTAGTAGTAGTAGTAGTAGTAGGAGTAGTACCAGGAGAAGTTATGTGCAGCCGTTGATAATTAGACAGCCCTGGTTACAATGGGAGCACTGACATTCGCTAGCTGTGTGATCTTGGGGCAAGTTGTTTCCCCTCTCTGAACCTCAGTAATTTAGGGCACACTGGGTTATCGGGACAATTAAGGGACCCACCAAATGCTCTTCAAACCCTTCATTGCTTGGCATAGAATCCCTTAATAAAACCAATTCTGAGGCGCAGTAGGATCAGCAATTTGAGATGTTTATTTCTTTCTTTTTTATTTGATGCTTCACGTTGAAAAATATTCTCTCACACTCCTATGGCTATAGGGAATGTGTAGCATCAGATAAATAATGGGCTGGGTCTCATAGAAAAGGAGCAATGGGTATGGCTTCAGGGGTAAGCACAGGAGCTTTTGTGCTCTGGCTGTGAGTGTTGGTGGCTGCTGGGAAGGGGAATCAGACCAGCAGGGGACCCGAGAACTTGGAGTCTGGCCAGTGCACCCTTGCTCCTTTCTTGGGCTTCTGGGGTTTCAGGGGAGCCTTGGGCCCTTGAGGGTATTTGGAGGCTGTGCCCGGAACAGCAGGAGCAGGAGCAGGAGCAGGAGCAGGAGCAGGAGCAGGAGCAGGAGCAGGAGCAGGAGCAGGAGGTCTCCCGGAGACAGGCTGGACCTTGGGCCCAGAGTGGGCCAGCTTCTGCCTGAGGCAATGGTTTTCTGCCTGGAGCCTTCGGAACTCCCTCTGTGCCCACAGGACAGCCTTCTGGCTCTCCTCACATGTGTTCTCCACCAGGAGGCGCTCCCGGTCATGCAAGGAGGAGATCTTCTGCCATTCCCCATGCAGGTCCTGGGCCATGTTCCTGTAGAGGCCTAAGTTCCACAGGGCAGCATCCGTCCTCCTGCGCACCTTGGCAAGGTCGTTCTTCAGTTGCAGGCAGCGTGCCTTCTCCTCCCTCATCTTCCTCTCCACGTGTTTGATGTGCTCCTCGCACAGCTTAGGCTCTGCCTCGAGCTTCAGGCACAACTTGTGAATCTCACTCTCCAGGAGGGTGTTTCGAAGGTGAAAAGATCCTTGCTCAGCATGGTGGATTGCTTTGTTCCCTGTGAGCTCTTCGTTCCGTGGACGTGCCTTCTTCAGTGCCCGGGAAGGCTTTCCTTTGCTCCCGGGGCTCCCGCCTGAGGGCCCATGGTCCGTGGAGGAGGAGCCAGGCCGCACCTGCCTGCTTGAGCCCCGACCTTCCAGATGATGTCTAAGAGGCTCTAGCAGATGCATCATCTTCAGGAGGATCTGGCTGAGGGTGTGGCCTTGGCTCTGGCCCTCAGCCCTGGCCTGCCGCCGCACTCCTCCCTCACCAAGTTCTGGCCTGCCTGCCTCCCCTGCCTCTTCCTGCGCTGTCTGTCCACAGCTGCCAATGTCCGGAACCAGCGGGTCTGCACTTCCCTGCAGATCAGGGCTGTCCTTGGTGCCTTCTGGTATTTTCCTCACAGGGCGTTCTCCATCTCCCTGGGCTGCTCCACAGATGGGACTTTCATTAGTCAGCTGCTCAGGGCTCTTCCACAGCCTTTCCCGAACCCCCTTCAGCAACTGCGTAGCGTTGTCCACGGAAAAATATGCGGCACCTTCATTCAGGGCAGCCAGAGCAAGAATCTGTAATGGGAGAGGACGGGCCGTCTGCTCAGAGGATGCCACGGCTCCACAGGCTTGTGCGTCCGCTTCGGTGTTCTCCATGCCTTTTCGAGAGACTGCCTTCTGGGCACAAGGCCCCTTTCTTCTTTGGAAGCTGAGTCCACTCCTTACTAGGAACATCACCGCTGCAGTGCCCACCAGCATCTCCCAGCCAAATCCAGAGACTCGTGGCACATGTGGCAAACGTTCGTCTGTCACCAACCCAGCAGCCCACAGCTGCTCCAGGACAGCCCACAGCGGCTCCAGAACTGTGTGGGGAGACATTTGGATGGCCAACAGCTGGCTCCGAAGAGCCTTGTGGCTTTGTCTGCGATCACCAGTGTCCTCTGGACCGCTAGTAACTGCTTGGAACCCCTAGGAGGGTTCCATCTCCAACACAAACCAGGGCCTGGCAACAGGAGCTGAAGGGACTAGGGGTGGGGGAGGTGCACCTGAGTCTCCAATGCCAATCAGGGCCTGGCAACAAGCGCCCAAGGTACTTAGGGTAGGGGAGGTGAATCACTATATTGTAGACCCGAAACAAATACAGCCCTTGGAATTAAAAGGTGAAAAATTTAAAAAAATAAAAATAAAAACCATACTAGCCATCAAAGGCAGAAAGATAACAAATACCCAAACACTTAAAAAGGAACATTCAGGATTATCAAAGGGAAAAGATAAAATCTCAACGCATGGAACTGAAGGAAAATGAAAACACAGCATAGTAAAATTTGTGGGACACAGTTGAATCAATGGAGAGCAAAATGTATAACCCTCAGGGCATACATAAGAAAGCAGGAGGAGCATCTGGGTGGCTCAGTCACTTAGTCCCACTATTGAGTTTGACTCGGGTCATGATCGGCCACGGGGCTGTGAGACTGAACCTGCTTTGTACCAGTGCTGTGCATGGAGGCTGCTTAATAATCTCTCTCTCTCTCTCTCTCTCTCTCTCTCTCCTCTTTCCCTCTCTAAAAATAAAACGAGTCTCAAAACAATAAGCTCTCAGTTTTAGAACCTAGAAAAAGGAGCGAAGATGAAACTAAAGAATAAAACTGAAAGAATCCCTCTACCCCATTTCAACATCTAGAGCTACAGTATGCAACAGGGTGTGGTGTTGGTGAAGGGATAGACAACTGGAACAGAAGAAAGATAGGTTATTGAAATTGGATCAAGCACCCAGAATGAGACCTCCTGCCAATATGTCCAATGGGGTTTTGACAAAGGTAAAAAGCCGTTCAATGAAGGAGTGACAGCGTTTTGAATCAATGGTGCTAGAGCCAGTGGACTTCCATAGGCAAAGAAGAAGAAGGAGCAGAAGAAGAGGGAGGGGGAGAGGCAGGAGGACGTGGAGGATGAGGAGGACGAAGACCACAATCTAAGTCTCAAACCCTAGACCAAACGTAACTCAGGGCGCCTGGGTGACTCAGCCGGTGAGGCAGCCAGCTCTTCATTTTGGCTCTTGTCATGCTCTCCGCTTCCCGGGACAGAGTCAGCCTCCAAGCGCCCTGAGCAGTCTGCTTGAGGATGCTCATTTCCCTTCTTCCTCCACCCTACTCCCTGCTCATGCACAAGATCACGCTCTCAAAAAGAAAAAAAAAAAAAAAACTTAAATATTTACTCAAAATGAATCAACACCTTACATGTAAAATAATAAGTCTCAGAAGGAAAAAATGGGGGGGAAAATTCCAGCATGTAAAGCTAGGTAAAGAATCCTCCAACTGGACATCAAACCATTGTCCATCACGGAAAAGTTGATTAATTGGACATGATCCAACAATCAGAATTGGAAGTCTGTACTGTCTGCAACACCTTGTTAAGGAGAACCAAAAGAAAAGCTACAAACTGGAAGAAAATATGTGTAAAACACATACGTGATGAAGGACTCCCGTCTGAAGTGTAGAAATTCAAAGGTTCACCCCCCAAATAAGCAAGCAATCCAGTCAGCAAAAGGAAAAAAAAAAAAATGGGCGAAGGACCTCAAAACTTCACCAGAGTATACAGATGGAAATCACATAAAAAGCTGCCATTGGTGCAATTCAGATGTAAAGTCCACTGAGCTCTCCCTGCACACCTATCACAATGATTCAACCCAAACGCACCGGAGAGGGAGAGAGAGACCCCACTACCAGATGCAAGGCAGGATGTGCAATGACTGGATCACTCGTGCATCGCTCGTGACAATGGAAGAGGTTAGAGCTAACTCTTGAAAACAGTTAACAGTTCCTTTGCTTTGTCAAAGCCTTGATTTCAATTCCAGTTAACATGCAGCGTCCTATCAATTTCGGGTGCCCAATACAGGGACTCAACCCTTCCTTGCACACAGTTGCTCTGAAAACCAGACTGGCAGCCACCATAGGACCCAGTCATTGCACTCTTGGCATTGGTCGGAGAGAAATCAAAACTTACGTTGGCTCAAAAAGCTGTACATGAATGTATCTGTGTCCTGATGGAAGCAGTGGGGCTGCCAAGGGGGTAGAAGGCACTGGAGTGGTTGGATATGGACACTGGACAGGCTTGTAAGAGATGGTCTCATCTTGCTTCTTTGAGGGCCCCTTCCCACTCATGGTGGTCCTGGGGACAAGGAGAAAAGGAATGTCAACGATTTCAAGATGTTCAAACCTGCCAAGCATTAGAACACCATCTCTTCGACACTACTTCATCCTCTTCTGAATCCTCAGTCTCCCAAAGCAGACAGGAGGCATCTGGTCCAAGAGGGGTTCCAGGCAGCGTCCCTTCCACAGGCCATCTCCCCTCTAGCCCACAAGTCCAAAGACCAGGCCCCAGGCTTTCAACTCATCTAATGGCTGTGCCTTCTCTAGGGGCACCAAGGAACTTCTGGGCTCCTTCTCTGCCTTCTAGGAGGCTCTACGGGGCTGGGTCGCGTGCTCTCCGCCGACTTGTGCCACCCGGCCAGTTGTCTCCTCCTACATTTGCCACATATTGGCACGGGAGGACCAAGTGAGGGGACGTCCTCTCGGAGAGATACATGGCGAACAGAATCGAGGTCCTCTGTCTTACATTGTTTCCTCGAATCTCTCAGTACTTTCTAGCTCCGCTTGATTTCCGACCCCAGGAGAGGGGGGTGGGTCCGAAGCCGAACAGCTGGCTTCCCATTTCTGTCTTTCCTGAATGTTTTCCCCACACCAAAGGACCTAAAACAACATCGATAACCTGATACGGTGTCTGTGGGCCAGCCATCCAGGTGCAAGTAGCCAGGTACCTGGGGCCCAGGATCTCTCCCAAGGCTGCTGTCAAGATGTCATCTGGGTCTTGGGTCATCTCCACGCTTCCTGGGCAGAAAAACCTGCTTTGGAGCTCATTCTGGTGGCTGTGAGCGGCCAGGGTCCTCCATGACCGTAAGTAGGAAATATTCATTCTTTGCCACATGGGCCTCTCCAGAATACAGCCCACAAGGAGCAGCCGGCTTCCCTGGGAACAGATGAGGGACGGAGGGAGGGAGGCCGGGCGGGCGGGCAAGCCCAAGGGGAGACCAGGTTCTTTGTAAACTAACCCCAGAAGTGACATCCTATCACTTTTGCCATATTCTGTCCTTTACAAGAGAGTCAGCAGTTCCTGACTCTAATCAAGAGGCAGAGTCGGTGACACAAAACGATGTGTACCAAAGATGGGAATCGTTGGAGACCCTTCAAGGCTGCCCTCCATACTTTGGTGGGACTTGACCTCAGCTAGCCACCGCTAGAATCTTGGCATCCCTACTAGGACGTGAACTAGGAGAACATTTGATCCAGCCTTTCTGGGATCCTTACGGCAGCTTGCCTACAAGTACCTCACACAAGGGTGCCTGTGTGGCTCTGTCAGTCCAGCGTCTGACTCTTGATTTCGGTTCAGGTCGTGATCACATGATCTGGGAAATCCTGCCCAACGTCCCGTTCTGCCCTCGAAGTGGAAGCCTGTCTAGGAATCTCTCTCTCTCTCTCTCTCTCTCTCTCTCTCTCTCTGCCCCTCCCCTGCATGCATGTGTGTGTCCCTTTTCCCTCTCTATCTCTCAAAAAGGAAGAAGAAGAAGGACTACTAGTAGTAGTAGTAGTAGTAGGAGTAGTACCAGGAGAAGTTATGTGCAGCCGTTGATAATTAGACAGCCCTGGTTACAATGGGAGCACTGACATTCGCTAGCTGTGTGATCTTGGGGCAAGTTGTTTCCCCTCTCTGAACCTCAGTAATTTAGGGCACACTGGGTTATCGGGACAATTAAGGGACCCACCAAATGCTCTTCAAACCCTTCATTGCTTGGCATAGAATCCCTTAATAAAACCAATTCTGAGGCGCAGTAGGATCAGCAATTTGAGATGTTTATTTCTTTCTTTTTTATTTGATGCTTCACGTTGAAAAATATTCTCTCACACTCCTATGGCTATAGGGAATGTGTAGCATCAGATAAATAATGGGCTGGGTCTCATAGAAAAGGAGCAATGGGTATGGCTTCAGGGGTAAGCACAGGAGCTTTTGTGCTCTGGCTGTGAGTGTTGGTGGCTGCTGGGAAGGGGAATCAGACCAGCAGGGGACCCGAGAACTTGGAGTCTGGCCAGTGCACCCTTGCTCCTTTCTTGGGCTTCTGGGGTTTCAGGGGAGCCTTGGGCCCTTGAGGGTATTTGGAGGCTGTGCCCGGAACAGCAGGAGCAGGAGCAGGAGCAGGAGCAGGAGCAGGAGCAGGAGCAGGAGGTCTCCCGGAGACAGGCTGGACCTTGGGCCCAGAGTGGGCCAGCTTCTGCCTGAGGCAATGGTTTTCTGCCTGGAGCCTTCGGAACTCCCTCTGTGCCCACAGGACAGCCTTCTGGCTCTCCTCACATGTGTTCTCCACCAGGAGGCGCTCCCGGTCATGCAAGGAGGAGATCTTCTGCCATTCCCCATGCAGGTCCTGGGCCATGTTCCTGTAGAGGCCTAAGTTCCACAGGGCAGCATCCGTCCTCCTGCGCACCTTGGCAAGGTCGTTCTTCAGTTGCAGGCAGCGTGCCTTCTCCTCCCTCATCTTCCTCTCCACGTGTTTGATGTGCTCCTCGCACAGCTTAGGCTCTGCCTCGAGCTTCAGGCACAACTTGTGAATCTCACTCTCCAGGAGGGTGTTTCGAAGGTGAAAAGATCCTTGCTCAGCATGGTGGATTGCTTTGTTCCCTGTGAGCTCTTCGTTCCGTGGACGTGCCTTCTTCAGTGCCCGGGAAGGCTTTCCTTTGCTCCCGGGGCTCCCGCCTGAGGGCCCATGGTCCGTGGAGGAGGAGCCAGGCCGCACCTGCCTGCTTGAGCCCCGACCTTCCAGATGATGTCTAAGAGGCTCTAGCAGATGCATCATCTTCAGGAGGATCTGGCTGAGGGTGTGGCCTTGGCTCTGGCCCTCAGCCCTGGCCTGCCGCCGCACTCCTCCCTCACCAAGTTCTGGCCTGCCTGCCTCCCCTGCCTCTTCCTGCGCTGTCTGTCCACAGCTGCCAATGTCCGGAACCAGCGGGTCTGCACTTCCCTGCAGATCAGGGCTGTCCTTGGTGCCTTCTGGTATTTTCCTCACAGGGCGTTCTCCATCTCCCTGGGCTGCTCCACAGATGGGACTTTCATTAGTCAGCTGCTCAGGGCTCTTCCACAGCCTTTCCCGAACCCCCTTCAGCAACTGCGTAGCGTTGTCCACGGAAAAATATGCGGCACCTTCATTCAGGGCAGCCAGAGCAAGAATCTGTAATGGGAGAGGACGGGCCGTCTGCTCAGAGGATGCCACGGCTCCACAGGCTTGTGCGTCCGCTTCGGTGTTCTCCATGCCTTTTCGAGAGACTGCCTTCTGGGCACAAGGCCCCTTTCTTCTTTGGAAGCTGAGTCCACTCCTTACTAGGAACATCACCGCTGCAGTGCCCACCAGCATCTCCCAGCCAAATCCAGAGACTCGTGGCACATGTGGCAAACGTTCGTCTGTCACCAACCCAGCAGCCCACAGCTGCTCCAGGACAGCCCACAGCGGCTCCAGAACTGTGTGGGGAGACATTTGGATGGCCAACAGCTGGCTCCGAAGAGCCTTGTGGCTTTGTCTGCGATCACCAGTGTCCTCTGGACCGCTAGTAACTGCTTGGAACCCCTAGGAGGGTTCCATCTCCAACACAAACCAGGGCCTGGCAACAGGAGCTGAAGGGACTAGGGGTGGGGGAGGTGCACCTGAGTCTCCAATGCCAATCAGGGCCTGGCAACAAGCGCCCAAGGTACTTAGGGTAGGGGAGGTGAATCACTATATTGTAGACCCGAAACAAATACAGCCCTTGGAATTAAAAGGTGAAAAATTTAAAAAAATAAAAATAAAAACCATACTAGCCATCAAAGGCAGAAAGATAACAAATACCCAAACACTTAAAAAGGAACATTCAGGATTATCAAAGGGAAAAGATAAAATCTCAACGCATGGAACTGAAGGAAAATGAAAACACAGCATAGTAAAATTTGTGGGACACAGTTGAATCAATGGAGAGCAAAATGTATAACCCTCAGGGCATACATAAGAAAGCAGGAGGAGCATCTGGGTGGCTCAGTCACTTAGTCCCACTATTGAGTTTGACTCGGGTCATGATCGGCCACGGGGCTCTGAGACTGAACCTGCTTTGTACCAGTGCTGTGCATGGAGGCTGCTTAATAATCTCTCTCTCTCTCTCTCTCTCTCTCTCTCTCCTCTTTCCCTCTCTAAAAATAAAACGAGTCTCAAAACAATAAGCTCTCAGTTTTAGAACCTAGAAAAAGGAGCGAAGATGAAACTAAAGAATAAAACTGAAAGAATCCCTCTACCCCATTTCAACATCTAGAGCTACAGTATGCAACAGGGTGTGGTGTTGGTGAAGGGATAGACAACTGGAACAGAAGAAAGATAGGTTATTGAAATTGGATCAAGCACCCAGAATGAGACCTCCTGCCAATATGTCCAATGGGGTTTTGACAAAGGTAAAAAGCCGTTCAATGAAGGAGTGACAGCGTTTTGAATCAATGGTGCTAGAGCCAGTGGACTTCCATAGGCAAAGAAGAAGAAGGAGCAGAAAAAGAGGGAGGGGGAGAGGCAGGAGGACGTGGAGGATGAGGAGGACGAAGACCACAATCTAAGTCTCAAACCCTAGACCAAACGTAACTCAGGGCGCCTGGGTGACTCAGCCGGTGAGGCAGCCAGCTCTTCATTTTGGCTCTTGTCATGCTCTCCGCTTCCCGGGACAGAGTCAGCCTCCAAGCGCCCTGAGCAGTCTGCTTGAGGATGCTCATTTCCCTTCTTCCTCCACCCTACTCCCTGCTCATGCACAAGATCACGCTCTCAAAAAGAAAAAAAAAAAAAAACTTAAATATTTACTCAAAATGAATCAACACCTTACATGTAAAATAATAAGTCTCAGAAGGAAAAAATGGGGGGGAAAATTCCAGCATGTAAAGCTAGGTAAAGAATCCTCCAACTGGACATCAAACCATTGTCCATCACGGAAAAGTTGATTAATTGGACATGATCCAACAATCAGAATTGGAAGTCTGTACTGTCTGCAACACCTTGTTAAGGAGAACCAAAAGAAAAGCTACAAACTGGAAGAAAATATGTGTAAAACACATACGTGATGAAGGACTCCCGTCTGAAGTGTAGAAATTCAAAGGTTCACCCCCCAAATAAGCAAGCAATCCAGTCAGCAAAAGGAAAAAAAAAAAAATGGGCGAAGGACCTCAAAACTTCACCAGAGTATACAGATGGAAATCACATAAAAAGCTGCCATTGGTGCAATTCAGATGTAAAGTCCACTGAGCTCTCCCTGCACACCTATCACAATGATTCAACCCAAACGCACCGGAGAGGGAGAGAGAGACCCCACTACCAGATGCAAGGCAGGATGTGCAATGACTGGATCACTCGTGCATCGCTCGTGACAATGGAAGAGGTTAGAGCTAACTCTTGAAAACAGTTAACAGTTCCTTTGCTTTGTCAAAGCCTTGAATTCAATTCCAGTTAACATGCAGCGTCCTATCAATTTCGGGTGCCCAATACAGGGACTCAACCCTTCCTTGCACACAGTTGCTCTGAAAACCAGACTGGCAGCCACCATAGGACCCAGTCATTGCACTCTTGGCATTGGTCGGAGAGAAATCAAAACTTACGTTGGCTCAAAAAGCTGTACATGAATGTATCTGTGTCCTGATGGAAGCAGTGGGGCTGCCAAGGGGGTAGAAGGCACTGGAGTGGTTGGATATGGACACTGGACAGGCTTGTAAGAGATGGTCTCATCTTGCTTCTTTGAGGGCCCCTTCCCACTCACGGTGGTCCTGGGGACAAGGAGAAAAGGAATGTCAACGATTTCAAGATGTTCAAACCTGCCAAGCATTAGAACACCATCTCTTCGACACTACTTCATCCTCTTCTGAATCCTCAGTCTCCCAAAGCAGACAGGAGGCATCTGGTCCAAGAGGGGTTCCAGGCAGCGTCCCTTCCACAGGCCATCTCCCCTCTAGCCCACAAGTCCAAAGACCAGGCCCCAGGCTTTCAACTCATCTAATGGCTGTGCCTTCTCTAGGGGCACCAAGGAACTTCTGGGCTCCTTCTCTGCCTTCTAGGAGGCTCTACGGGGCTGGGTCGCGTGCTCTCCGCCGACTTGTGCCACCCGGCCAGTTGTCTCCTCCTACATTTGCCACATATTGGCACGGGAGGACCAAGTGAGGGGACGTCCTCTCGGAGAGATACATGGCGAACAGAATCGAGGTCCTCTGTCTTACATTGTTTCCTCGAATCTCTCAGTACTTTCTAGCTCCGCTTGATTTCCGACCCCAGGAGAGGGGGGTGGGTCCGAAGCCGAACAGCTGGCTTCCCATTTCTGTCTTTCCTGAATGTTTTCCCCACACCAAAGGACCTAAAACAACATCGATAACCTGATACGGTGTCTGTGGGCCAGCCATCCAGGTGCAAGTAGCCAGGTACCTGGGGCCCAGGATCTCTCCCAAGGCTGCTGTCAAGATGTCATCTGGGTCTTGGGTCATCTCCACGCTTCCTGGGCAGAAAAACCTGCTTTGGAGCTCATTCTGGTGGCTGTGAGCGGCCAGGGTCCTCCATGACCGTAAGTAGGAAATATTCATTCTTTGCCACATGGGCCTCTCCAGAATACAGCCCACAAGGAGCAGCCGGCTTCCCTGGGAACAGATGAGGGACGGAGGGAGGGAGGCCGGGCGGGCGGGCAAGCCCAAGGGGAGACCAGGTTCTTTGTAAACTAACCCCAGAAGTGACATCCTATCACTTTTGCCATATTCTGTCCTTTACAAGAGAGTCAGCAGTTCCTGACTCTAATCAAGAGGCAGAGTCGGTGACACAAAACGATGTGTACCAAAGATGGGAATCGTTGGAGACCCTTCAAGGCTGCCCTCCATACTTTGGTGGGACTTGACCTCAGCTAGCCACCGCTAGAATCTTGGCATCCCTACTAGGACGTGAACTAGGAGAACATTTGATCCAGCCTTTCTGGGATCCTTACGGCAGCTTGCCTACAAGTACCTCACACAAGGGTGCCTGTGTGGCTCTGTCAGTCCAGCGTCTGACTCTTGATTTCGGTTCAGGTCGTGATCACATGATCTGGGAAATCCTGCCCAACGTCCCGTTCTGCCCTCGAAGTGGAAGCCTGTCTAGGAATCTCTCTCTCTCTCTCTCTCTCTCTCTCTCTCTCTCTCTGCCCCTCCCCTGCATGCATGTGTGTGTCCCTTTTCCCTCTCTATCTCTCAAAAAGGAAGAAGAAGAAGGACTACTAGTAGTAGTAGTAGTAGTAGGAGTAGTACCAGGAGAAGTTATGTGCAGCCGTTGATAATTAGACAGCCCTGGTTACAATGGGAGCACTGACATTCGCTAGCTGTGTGATCTTGGGGCAAGTTGTTTCCCCTCTCTGAACCTCAGTAATTTAGGGCACACTGGGTTATCGGGACAATTAAGGGACCCACCAAATGCTCTTCAAACCCTTCATTGCTTGGCATAGAATCCCTTAATAAAACCAATTCTGAGGCGCAGTAGGATCAGCAATTTGAGATGTTTATTTCTTTCTTTTTTATTTGATGCTTCACGTTGAAAAATATTCTCTCACACTCCTATGGCTATAGGGAATGTGTAGCATCAGATAAATAATGGGCTGGGTCTCATAGAAAAGGAGCAATGGGTATGGCTTCAGGGGTAAGCACAGGAGCTTTTGTGCTCTGGCTGTGAGTGTTGGTGGCTGCTGGGAAGGGGAATCAGACCAGCAGGGGACCCGAGAACTTGGAGTCTGGCCAGTGCACCCTTGCTCCTTTCTTGGGCTTCTGGGGTTTCAGGGGAGCCTTGGGCCCTTGAGGGTATTTGGAGGCTGTGCCCGGAACAGCAGGAGCAGGAGCAGGAGCAGGAGCAGGAGCAGGAGCAGGAGCAGGAGCAGGAGCAGGAGCAGGAGGTCTCCCGGAGACAGGCTGGACCTTGGGCCCAGAGTGGGCCAGCTTCTGCCTGAGGCAATGGTTTTCTGCCTGGAGCCTTCGGAACTCCCTCTGTGCCCACAGGACAGCCTTCTGGCTCTCCTCACATGTGTTCTCCACCAGGAGGCGCTCCCGGTCATGCAAGGAGGAGATCTTCTGCCATTCCCCATGCAGGTCCTGGGCCATGTTCCTGTAGAGGCCTAAGTTCCACAGGGCAGCATCCGTCCTCCTGCGCACCTTGGCAAGGTCGTTCTTCAGTTGCAGGCAGCGTGCCTTCTCCTCCCTCATCTTCCTCTCCACGTGTTTGATGTGCTCCTCGCACAGCTTAGGCTCTGCCTCGAGCTTCAGGCACAACTTGTGAATCTCACTCTCCAGGAGGGTGTTTCGAAGGTGAAAAGATCCTTGCTCAGCATGGTGGATTGCTTTGTTCCCTGTGAGCTCTTCGTTCCGTGGACGTGCCTTCTTCAGTGCCCGGGAAGGCTTTCCTTTGCTCCCGGGGCTCCCGCCTGAGGGCCCATGGTCCGTGGAGGAGGAGCCAGGCCGCACCTGCCTGCTTGAGCCCCGACCTTCCAGATGATGTCTAAGAGGCTCTAGCAGATGCATCATCTTCAGGAGGATCTGGCTGAGGGTGTGGCCTTGGCTCTGGCCCTCAGCCCTGGCCTGCCGCCGCACTCCTCCCTCACCAAGTTCTGGCCTGCCTGCCTCCCCTGCCTCTTCCTGCGCTGTCTGTCCACAGCTGCCAATGTCCGGAACCAGCGGGTCTGCACTTCCCTGCAGATCAGGGCTGTCCTTGGTGCCTTCTGGTATTTTCCTCACAGGGCGTTCTCCATCTCCCTGGGCTGCTCCACAGATGGGACTTTCATTAGTCAGCTGCTCAGGGCTCTTCCACAGCCTTTCCCGAACCCCCTTCAGCAACTGCGTAGCGTTGTCCACGGAAAAATATGCGGCACCTTCATTCAGGGCAGCCAGAGCAAGAATCTGTAATGGGAGAGGACGGGCCGTCTGCTCAGAGGATGCCACGGCTCCACAGGCTTGTGCGTCCGCTTCGGTGTTCTCCATGCCTTTTCGAGAGACTGCCTTCTGGGCACAAGGCCCCTTTCTTCTTTGGAAGCTGAGTCCACTCCTTACTAGGAACATCACCGCTGCAGTGCCCACCAGCATCTCCCAGCCAAATCCAGAGACTCGTGGCACATGTGGCAAACGTTCGTCTGTCACCAACCCAGCAGCCCACAGCTGCTCCAGGACAGCCCACAGCGGCTCCAGAACTGTGTGGGGAGACATTTGGATGGCCAACAGCTGGCTCCGAAGAGCCTTGTGGCTTTGTCTGCGATCACCAGTGTCCTCTGGACCGCTAGTAACTGCTTGGAACCCCTAGGAGGGTTCCATCTCCAACACAAACCAGGGCCTGGCAACAGGAGCTGAAGGGACTAGGGGTGGGGGAGGTGCACCTGAGTCTCCAATGCCAATCAGGGCCTGGCAACAAGCGCCCAAGGTACTTAGGGTAGGGGAGGTGAATCACTATATTGTAGACCCGAAACAAATACAGCCCTTGGAATTAAAAGGTGAAAAATTTAAAAAAATAAAAATAAAAACCATACTAGCCATCAAAGGCAGAAAGATAACAAATACCCAAACACTTAAAAAGGAACATTCAGGATTATCAAAGGGAAAAGATAAAATCTCAACGCATGGAACTGAAGGAAAATGAAAACACAGCATAGTAAAATTTGTGGGACACAGTTGAATCAATGGAGAGCAAAATGTATAACCCTCAGGGCATACATAAGAAAGCAGGAGGAGCATCTGGGTGGCTCAGTCACTTAGTCCCACTATTGAGTTTGACTCGGGTCATGATCGGCCACGGGGCTGTGAGACTGAACCTGCTTTGTACCAGTGCTGTGCATGGAGGCTGCTTAATAATCTCTCTCTCTCTCTCTCTCTCTCTCTCTCTCCTCTTTCCCTGTCTAAAAACAAAACGAGTCTCAAAACAATAAGCTCTCAGTTTTAGAACCTAGAAAAAGGAGCGAAGATGAAACTAAAGAATAAAACTGAAAGAATCCTTCTACCCCATTTCAACATCTAGAGCTACAGTATGCAACAGGGTGTGGTGTTGGTGAAGGGATAGACAACTGGAACAGAAGAAAGATAGGTTATTGAAATTGGATCAAGCACCCAGAATGAGACCTCCTGCCAATATGTCCAATGGGGTTTTGACAAAGGTAAAAAGCCGTTCAATGAAGGAGTGACAGCGTTTTGAATCAATGGTGCTAGAGCCAGTGGACTTCCATAGGCAAAGAAGAAGAAGGAGCAGAAGAAGAGGGAGGGGGAGAGGCAGGAGGACGTGGAGGATGAGGAGGACGAAGACCACAATCTAAGTCTCAAACCCTAGACCAAACGTAACTCAGGGCGCCTGGGTGACTCAGCCGGTGAGGCAGCCAGCTCTTCATTTTGGCTCTTGTCATGCTCTCCGCTTCCCGGGACAGAGTCAGCCTCCAAGCGCCCTGAGCAGTCTGCTTGAGGATGCTCATTTCCCTTCTTCCTCCACCCTACTCCCTGCTCATGCACAAGATCACGCTCTCAAAAAGAAAAAAAAAAAAAAAACTTAAATATTTACTCAAAATGAATCAACACCTTACATGTAAAATAATAAGTCTCAGAAGGAAAAAATGGGGGGGAAAATTCCAGCATGTAAAGCTAGGTAAAGAATCCTCCAACTGGACATCAAACCATTGTCCATCACGGAAAAGTTGATTAATTGGACATGATCCAACAATCAGAATTGGAAGTCTGTACTGTCTGCAACACCTTGTTAAGGAGAACCAAAAGAAAAGCTACAAACTGGAAGAAAATATGTGTAAAACACATACGTGATGAAGGACTGCCGTCTGAAGTGTAGAAATTCAAAGGTTCACCCCCCAAATAAGCAAGCAATCCAGTCAGCAAAAGGAAAAAAAAAAAATGGGCGAAGGACCTCAAAACTTCACCAGAGTATACAGATGGAAATCACATAAAAAGCTGCCATTGGTGCAATTCAGATGTAAAGTCCACTGAGCTCTCCCTGCACACCTATCACAATGATTGAACCCAAACGCACCGGAGAGGGAGAGAGAGACCCCACTACCAGATGCAAGGCAGGATGTGCAATGACTGGATCACTCGTGCATCGCTCGTGACAATGGAAGAGGTTAGAGCTAACTCTTGAAAACAGTTAACAGTTCCTTTGCTTTGTCAAAGCCTTGATTTCAATTCCAGTTAACATGCAGCGTCCTATCAATTTCGGGTGCCCAATACAGGGACTCAACCCTTCCTTGCACACAGTTGCTCTGAAAACCAGACTGGCAACCACCATAGGACCCAGTCATTGCACTCTTGGCATTGGTCGGAGAGAAATCAAAACTTACGTTGGCTCAAAAAGCTGTACATGAATGTATCTGTGTCCTGATGGAAGCAGTGGGGCTGCCAAGGGGGTAGAAGGCACTGGAGTGGTTGGATATGGACACTGGACAGGCTTGTAAGAGATGGTCTCATCTTGCTTCTTTGAGGGCCCCTTCCCACTCACGGTGGTCCTGGGGACAAGGAGAAAAGGAATGTCAACGATTTCAAGATGTTCAAACCTGCCAAGCATTAGAACACCATCTCTTCGACACTACTTCATCCTCTTCTGAATCCTCAGTCTCCCAAAGCAGACAGGAGGCATCTGGTCCAAGAGGGGTTCCAGGCAGCGTCCCTTCCACAGGCCATCTCCCCTCTAGCCCACAAGTCCAAAGACCAGGCCCCAGGCTTTCAACTCATCTAATGGCTGTGCCTTCTCTAGGGGCACCAAGGAACTTCTGGGCTCCTTCTCTGCCTTCTAGGAGGCTCTACGGGGCTGGGTCGCGTGCTCTCCGCCGACTTGTGCCACCCGGCCAGTTGTCTCCTCCTACATTTGCCACATATTGGCACGGGAGGACCAAGTGAGGGGACGTCCTCTCGGAGAGATACATGGCGAACAGAATCGAGGTCCTCTGTCTTACATTGTTTCCTCGAATCTCTCAGTACTTTCTAGCTCCGCTTGATTTCCGACCCCAGGAGAGGGGGGTGGGTCCGAAGCCGAACAGCTGGCTTCCCATTTCTGTCTTTCCTGAATGTTTTCCCCACACCAAAGGACCTAAAACAACATCGATAACCTGATACGGTGTCTGTGGGCCAGCCATCCAGGTGCAAGTAGCCAGGTACCTGGGGCCCAGGATCTCTCCCAAGGCTGCTGTCAAGATGTCATCTGGGTCTTGGGTCATCTCCACGCTTCCTGGGCAGAAAAACCTGCTTTGGAGCTCATTCTGGTGGCTGTGAGCGGCCAGGGTCCTCCATGACCGTAAGTAGGAAATATTCATTCTTTGCCACATGGGCCTCTCCAGAATACAGCCCACAAGGAGCAGCCGGCTTCCCTGGGAACAGATGAGGGACGGAGGGAGGGAGGCCGGGCGGGCGGGCAAGCCCAAGGGGAGACCAGGTTCTTTGTAAACTAACCCCAGAAGTGACATCCTATCACTTTTGCCATATTCTGTCCTTTACAAGAGAGTCAGCAGTTCCTGACTCTAATCAAGAGGCAGAGTCGGTGACACAAAACGATGTGTACCAAAGATGGGAATCGTTGGAGACCCTTCAAGGCTGCCCTCCATACTTTGGTGGGACTTGACCTCAGCTAGCCACCGCTAGAATCTTGGCATCCCTACTAGGACGTGAACTAGGAGAACATTTGATCCAGCCTTTCTGGGATCCTTACGGCAGCTTGCCTACAAGTACCTCACACAAGGGTGCCTGTGTGGCTCTGTCAGTCCAGCGTCTGACTCTTGATTTCGGTTCAGGTCGTGATCACATGATCTGGGAAATCCTGCCCAACGTCCCGTTCTGCCCTCGAAGTGGAAGCCTGTCTAGGAATCTCTCTCTCTCTCTCTCTCTCTCTCTCTCTCTCTCTCTGCCCCTCCCCTGCATGCATGTGTGTGTCCCTTTTCCCTCTCTATCTCTCAAAAAGGAAGAAGAAGAAGGACTACTAGTAGTAGTAGTAGTAGTAGGAGTAGTACCAGGAGAAGTTATGTGCAGCCGTTGATAATTAGACAGCCCTGGTTACAATGGGAGCACTGACATTCGCTAGCTGTGTGATCTTGGGGCAAGTTGTTTCCCCTCTCTGAACCTCAGTAATTTAGGGCACACTGGGTTATCGGGACAATTAAGGGACCCACCAAATGCTCTTCAAACCCTTCATTGCTTGGCATAGAATCCCTTAATAAAACCAATTCTGAGGCGCAGTAGGATCAGCAATTTGAGATGTTTATTTCTTTCTTTTTTATTTGATGCTTCACGTTGAAAAATATTCTCTCACACTCCTATGGCTATAGGGAATGTGTAGCATCAGATAAATAATGGGCTGGGTCTCATAGAAAAGGAGCAATGGGTATGGCTTCAGGGGTAAGCACAGGAGCTTTTGTGCTCTGGCTGTGAGTGTTGGTGGCTGCTGGGAAGGGGAATCAGACCAGCAGGGGACCCGAGAACTTGGAGTCTGGCCAGTGCACCCTTGCTCCTTTCTTGGGCTTCTGGGGTTTCAGGGGAGCCTTGGGCCCTTGAGGGTATTTGGAGGCTGTGCCCGGAACAGCAGGAGCAGGAGCAGGAGCAGGAGCAGGAGCAGGAGCAGGAGCAGGAGCAGGAGCAGGAGCAGGAGGTCTCCCGGAGACAGGCTGGACCTTGGGCCCAGAGTGGGCCAGCTTCTGCCTGAGGCAATGGTTTTCTGCCTGGAGCCTTCGGAACTCCCTCTGTGCCCACAGGACAGCCTTCTGGCTCTCCTCACATGTGTTCTCCACCAGGAGGCGCTCCCGGTCATGCAAGGAGGAGATCTTCTGCCATTCCCCATGCAGGTCCTGGGCCATGTTCCTGTAGAGGCCTAAGTTCCACAGGGCAGCATCCGTCCTCCTGCGCACCTTGGCAAGGTCGTTCTTCAGTTGCAGGCAGCGTGCCTTCTCCTCCCTCATCTTCCTCTCCACGTGTTTGATGTGCTCCTCGCACAGCTTAGGCTCTGCCTCGAGCTTCAGGCACAACTTGTGAATCTCACTCTCCAGGAGGGTGTTTCGAAGGTGAAAAGATCCTTGCTCAGCATGGTGGATTGCTTTGTTCCCTGTGAGCTCTTCGTTCCGTGGACGTGCCTTCTTCAGTGCCCGGGAAGGCTTTCCTTTGCTCCCGGGGCTCCCGCCTGAGGGCCCATGGTCCGTGGAGGAGGAGCCAGGCCGCACCTGCCTGCTTGAGCCCCGACCTTCCAGATGATGTCTAAGAGGCTCTAGCAGATGCATCATCTTCAGGAGGATCTGGCTGAGGGTGTGGCCTTGGCTCTGGCCCTCAGCCCTGGCCTGCCGCCGCACTCCTCCCTCACCAAGTTCTGGCCTGCCTGCCTCCCCTGCCTCTTCCTGCGCTGTCTGTCCACAGCTGCCAATGTCCGGAACCAGCGGGTCTGCACTTCCCTGCAGATCAGGGCTGTCCTTGGTGCCTTCTGGTATTTTCCTCACAGGGCGTTCTCCATCTCCCTGGGCTGCTCCACAGATGGGACTTTCATTAGTCAGCTGCTCAGGGCTCTTCCACAGCCTTTCCCGAACCCCCTTCAGCAACTGCGTAGCGTTGTCCACGGAAAAATATGCGGCACCTTCATTCAGGGCAGCCAGAGCAAGAATCTGTAATGGGAGAGGACGGGCCGTCTGCTCAGAGGATGCCACGGCTCCACAGGCTTGTGCGTCCGCTTCGGTGTTCTCCATGCCTTTTCGAGAGACTGCCTTCTGGGCACAAGGCCCCTTTCTTCTTTGGAAGCTGAGTCCACTCCTTACTAGGAACATCACCGCTGCAGTGCCCACCAGCATCTCCCAGCCAAATCCAGAGACTCGTGGCACATGTGGCAAACGTTCGTCTGTCACCAACCCAGCAGCCCACAGCTGCTCCAGGACAGCCCACAGCGGCTCCAGAACTGTGTGGGGAGACATTTGGATGGCCAACAGCTGGCTCCGAAGAGCCTTGTGGCTTTGTCTGCGATCACCAGTGTCCTCTGGACCGCTAGTAACTGCTTGGAACCCCTAGGAGGGTTCCATCTCCAACACAAACCAGGGCCTGGCAACAGGAGCTGAAGGGACTAGGGGTGGGGGAGGTGCACCTGAGTCTCCAATGCCAATCAGGGCCTGGCAACAAGCGCCCAAGGTACTTAGGGTAGGGGAGGTGAATCACTATATTGTAGACCCGAAACAAATACAGCCCTTGGAATTAAAAGGTGAAAAATTTAAAAAAATAAAAATAAAAACCATACTAGCCATCAAAGGCAGAAAGATAACAAATACCCAAACACTTAAAAAGGAACATTCAGGATTATCAAAGGGAAAAGATAAAATCTCAACGCATGGAACTGAAGGAAAATGAAAACACAGCATAGTAAAATTTGTGGGACACAGTTGAATCAATGGAGAGCAAAATGTATAACCCTCAGGGCATACATAAGAAAGCAGGAGGAGCATCTGGGTGGCTCAGTCACTTAGTCCCACTATTGAGTTTGACTCGGGTCATGATCGGCCACGGGGCTGTGAGACTGAACCTGCTTTGTACCAGTGCTGTGCATGGAGGCTGCTTAATAATCTCTCTCTCTCTCTCTCTCTCTCTCTCTCTCCTCTTTCCCTCTCTAAAAATAAAACGAGTCTCAAAACAATAAGCTCTCAGTTTTAGAACCTAGAAAAAGGAGCGAAGATGAAACTAAAGAATAAAACTGAAAGAATCCCTCTACCCCATTTCAACATCTAGAGCTACAGTATGCAACAGGGTGTGGTGTTGGTGAAGGGATAGACAACTGGAACAGAAGAAAGATAGGTTATTGAAATTGGATCAAGCACCCAGAATGAGACCTCCTGCCAATATGTCCAATGGGGTTTTGACAAAGGTAAAAAGCCGTTCAATGAAGGAGTGACAGCGTTTTGAATCAATGGTGCTAGAGCCAGTGGACTTCCATAGGCAAAGAAGAAGAAGGAGCAGAAGAAGAGGGAGGGGGAGAGGCAGGAGGACGTGGAGGATGAGGAGGACGAAGACCACAATCTAAGTCTCAAACCCTAGACCAAACGTAACTCAGGGCGCCTGGGTGACTCAGCCGGTGAGGCAGCCAGCTCTTCATTTTGGCTCTTGTCATGCTCTCCGCTTCCCGGGACAGAGTCAGCCTCCAAGCGCCCTGAGCAGTCTGCTTGAGGATGCTCATTTCCCTTCTTCCTCCACCCTACTCCCTGCTCATGCACAAGATCACGCTCTCAAAAAGAAAAAAAAAAAAAAAACTTAAATATTTACTCAAAATGAATCAACACCTTACATGTAAAATAATAAGTCTCAGAAGGAAAAAATGGGGGGGAAAATTCCAGCATGTAAAGCTAGGTAAAGAATCCTCCAACTGGACATCAAACCATTGTCCATCACGGAAAAGTTGATTAATTGGACATGATCCAACAATCAGAATTGGAAGTCTGTACTGTCTGCAACACCTTGTTAAGGAGAACCAAAAGAAAAGCTACAAACTGGAAGAAAATATGTGTAAAACACATACGTGATGAAGGACTCCCGTCTGAAGTGTAGAAATTCAAAGGTTCACCCCCCAAATAAGCAAGCAATCCAGTCAGCAAAAGGAAAAAAAAAAAATGGGCGAAGGACCTCAAAACTTCACCAGAGTATACAGATGGAAATCACATAAAAAGCTGCCATTGGTGCAATTCAGATGTAAAGTCCACTGAGCTCTCCCTGCACACCTATCACAATGATTGAACCCAAACGCACCGGAGAGGGAGAGAGAGACCCCACTACCAGATGCAAGGCAGGATGTGCAATGACTGGATCACTCGTGCATCGCTCGTGACAATGGAAGAGGTTAGAGCTAACTCTTGAAAACAGTTAACAGTTCCTTTGCTTTGTCAAAGCCTTGATTTCAATTCCAGTTAACATGCAGCGTCCTATCAATTTCGGGTGCCCAATACAGGGACTCAACCCTTCCTTGCACACAGTTGCTCTGAAAACCAGACTGGCAGCCACCATAGGACCCAGTCATTGCACTCTTGGCATTGGTCGGAGAGAAATCAAAACTTACGTTGGCTCAAAAAGCTGTACATGAATGTATCTGTGTCCTGATGGAAGCAGTGGGGCTGCCAAGGGGGTAGAAGGCACTGGAGTGGTTGGATATGGACACTGGACAGGCTTGTAAGAGATGGTCTCATCTTGCTTCTTTGAGGGCCCCTTCCCACTCACGGTGGTCCTGGGGACAAGGAGAAAAGGAATGTCAACGATTTCAAGATGTTCAAACCTGCCAAGCATTAGAACACCATCTCTTCGACACTACTTCATCCTCTTCTGAATCCTCAGTCTCCCAAAGCAGACAGGAGGCATCTGGTCCAAGAGGGGTTCCAGGCAGCGTCCCTTCCACAGGCCATCTCCCCTCTAGCCCACAAGTCCAAAGACCAGGCCCCAGGCTTTCAACTCATCTAATGGCTGTGCCTTCTCTAGGGGCACCAAGGAACTTCTGGGCTCCTTCTCTGCCTTCTAGGAGGCTCTACGGGGCTGGGTCGCGTGCTCTCCGCCGACTTGTGCCACCCGGCCAGTTGTCTCCTCCTACATTTGCCACATATTGGCACGGGAGGACCAAGTGAGGGGACGTCCTCTCGGAGAGATACATGGCGAACAGAATCGAGGTCCTCTGTCTTACATTGTTTCCTCGAATCTCTCAGTACTTTCTAGCTCCGCTTGATTTCCGACCCCAGGAGAGGGGGGTGGGTCCGAAGCCGAACAGCTGGCTTCCCATTTCTGTCTTTCCTGAATGTTTTCCCCACACCAAAGGACCTAAAACAACATCGATAACCTGATACGGTGTCTGTGGGCCAGCCATCCAGGTGCAAGTAGCCAGGTACCTGGGGCCCAGGATCTCTCCCAAGGCTGCTGTCAAGATGTCATCTGGGTCTTGGGTCATCTCCACGCTTCCTGGGCAGAAAAACCTGCTTTGGAGCTCATTCTGGTGGCTGTGAGCGGCCAGGGTCCTCCATGACCGTAAGTAGGAAATATTCATTCTTTGCCACATGGGCCTCTCCAGAATACAGCCCACAAGGAGCAGCCGGCTTCCCTGGGAACAGATGAGGGACGGAGGGAGGGAGGCCGGGCGGGCGGGCAAGCCCAAGGGGAGACCAGGTTCTTTGTAAACTAACCCCAGAAGTGACATCCTATCACTTTTGCCATATTCTGTCCTTTACAAGAGAGTCAGCAGTTCCTGACTCTAATCAAGAGGCAGAGTCGGTGACACAAAACGATGTGTACCAAAGATGGGAATCGTTGGAGACCCTTCAAGGCTGCCCTCCATACTTTGGTGGGACTTGACCTCAGCTAGCCACCGCTAGAATCTTGGCATCCCTACTAGGACGTGAACTAGGAGAACATTTGATCCAGCCTTTCTGGGATCCTTACGGCAGCTTGCCTACAAGTACCTCACACAAGGGTGCCTGTGTGGCTCTGTCAGTCCAGCGTCTGACTCTTGATTTCGGTTCAGGTCGTGATCACATGATCTGGGAAATCCTGCCCAACGTCCCGTTCTGCCCTCGAAGTGGAAGCCTGTCTAGGAATCTCTCTCTCTCTCTCTCTCTCTCTCTCTCTCTCTCTGCCCCTCCCCTGCATGCATGTGTGTGTCCCTTTTCCCTCTCTATCTCTCAAAAAGGAAGAAGAAGAAGGACTACTAGTAGTAGTAGTAGTAGTAGGAGTAGTACCAGGAGAAGTTATGTGCAGCCGTTGATAATTAGACAGCCCTGGTTACAATGGGAGCACTGACATTCGCTAGCTGTGTGATCTTGGGGCAAGTTGTTTCCCCTCTCTGAACCTCAGTAATTTAGGGCACACTGGGTTATCGGGACAATTAAGGGACCCACCAAATGCTCTTCAAACCCTTCATTGCTTGGCATAGAATCCCTTAATAAAACCAATTCTGAGGCGCAGTAGGATCAGCAATTTGAGATGTTTATTTCTTTCTTTTTTATTTGATGCTTCACGTTGAAAAATATTCTCTCACACTCCTATGGCTATAGGGAATGTGTAGCATCAGATAAATAATGGGCTGGGTCTCATAGAAAAGGAGCAATGGGTATGGCTTCAGGGGTAAGCACAGGAGCTTTTGTGCTCTGGCTGTGAGTGTTGGTGGCTGCTGGGAAGGGGAATCAGACCAGCAGGGGACCCGAGAACTTGGAGTCTGGCCAGTGCACCCTTGCTCCTTTCTTGGGCTTCTGGGGTTTCAGGGGAGCCTTGGGCCCTTGAGGGTATTTGGAGGCTGTGCCCGGAACAGCAGGAGCAGGAGCAGGAGCAGGAGCAGGAGCAGGAGCAGGAGCAGGAGCAGGAGCAGGAGCAGGAGGTCTCCCGGAGACAGGCTGGACCTTGGGCCCAGAGTGGGCCAGCTTCTGCCTGAGGCAATGGTTTTCTGCCTGGAGCCTTCGGAACTCCCTCTGTGCCCACAGGACAGCCTTCTGGCTCTCCTCACATGTGTTCTCCACCAGGAGGCGCTCCCGGTCATGCAAGGAGGAGATCTTCTGCCATTCCCCATGCAGGTCCTGGGCCATGTTCCTGTAGAGGCCTAAGTTCCACAGGGCAGCATCCGTCCTCCTGCGCACCTTGGCAAGGTCGTTCTTCAGTTGCAGGCAGCGTGCCTTCTCCTCCCTCATCTTCCTCTCCACGTGTTTGATGTGCTCCTCGCACAGCTTAGGCTCTGCCTCGAGCTTCAGGCACAACTTGTGAATCTCACTCTCCAGGAGGGTGTTTCGAAGGTGAAAAGATCCTTGCTCAGCATGGTGGATTGCTTTGTTCCCTGTGAGCTCTTCGTTCCGTGGACGTGCCTTCTTCAGTGCCCGGGAAGGCTTTCCTTTGCTCCCGGGGCTCCCGCCTGAGGGCCCATGGTCCGTGGAGGAGGAGCCAGGCCGCACCTGCCTGCTTGAGCCCCGACCTTCCAGATGATGTCTAAGAGGCTCTAGCAGATGCATCATCTTCAGGAGGATCTGGCTGAGGGTGTGGCCTTGGCTCTGGCCCTCAGCCCTGGCCTGCCGCCGCACTCCTCCCTCACCAAGTTCTGGCCTGCCTGCCTCCCCTGCCTCTTCCTGCGCTGTCTGTCCACAGCTGCCAATGTCCGGAACCAGCGGGTCTGCACTTCCCTGCAGATCAGGGCTGTCCTTGGTGCCTTCTGGTATTTTCCTCACAGGGCGTTCTCCATCTCCCTGGGCTGCTCCACAGATGGGACTTTCATTAGTCAGCTGCTCAGGGCTCTTCCACAGCCTTTCCCGAACCCCCTTCAGCAACTGCGTAGCGTTGTCCACGGAAAAAATATGCGGCACCTTCATTCAGGGCAGCCAGAGCAAGAATCTGTAATGGGAGAGGACGGGCCGTCTGCTCAGAGGATGCCACGGCTCCACAGGCTTGTGCGTCCGCTTCGGTGTTCTCCATGCCTTTTCGAGAGACTGCCTTCTGGGCACAAGGCCCCTTTCTTCTTTGGAAGCTGAGTCCACTCCTTACTAGGAACATCACCGCTGCAGTGCCCACCAGCATCTCCCAGCCAAATCCAGAGACTCGTGGCACATGTGGCAAACGTTCGTCTGTCACCAACCCAGCAGCCCACAGCTGCTCCAGGACAGCCCACAGCGGCTCCAGAACTGTGTGGGGAGACATTTGGATGGCCAACAGCTGGCTCCGAAGAGCCTTGTGGCTTTGTCTGCGATCACCAGTGTCCTCTGGACCGCTAGTAACTGCTTGGAACCCCTAGGAGGGTTCCATCTCCAACACAAACCAGGGCCTGGCAACAGGAGCTGAAGGGACTAGGGGTGGGGGAGGTGCACCTGAGTCTCCAATGCCAATCAGGGCCTGGCAACAAGCGCCCAAGGTACTTAGGGTAGGGGAGGTGAATCACTATATTGTAGACCCGAAACAAATACAGCCCTTGGAATTAAAAGGTGAAAAATTTAAAAAAATAAAAATAAAAACCATACTAGCCATCAAAGGCAGAAAGATAACAAATACCCAAACACTTAAAAAGGAACATTCAGGATTATCAAAGGGAAAAGATAAAATCTCAACGCATGGAACTGAAGGAAAATGAAAACACAGCATAGTAAAATTTGTGGGACACAGTTGAATCAATGGAGAGCAAAATGTATAACCCTCAGGGCATACATAAGAAAGCAGGAGGAGCATCTGGGTGGCTCAGTCACTTAGTCCCACTATTGAGTTTGACTCGGGTCATGATCGGCCACGGGGCTGTGAGACTGAACCTGCTTTGTACCAGTGCTGTGCATGGAGGCTGCTTAATAATCTCTCTCTCTCTCTCTCTCTCTCTCTCTCTCTCCTCTTTCCCTCTCTAAAAATAAAACGAGTCTCAAAACAATAAGCTCTCAGTTTTAGAACCTAGAAAAAGGAGCGAAGATGAAACTAAAGAATAAAACTGAAAGAATCCCTCTACCCCATTTCAACATCTAGAGCTACAGTATGCAACAGGGTGTGGTGTTGGTGAAGGGATAGACAACTGGAACAGAAGAAAGATAGGTTATTGAAATTGGATCAAGCACCCAGAATGAGACCTCCTGCCAATATGTCCAATGGGGTTTTGACAAAGGTAAAAAGCCGTTCAATGAAGGAGTGACAGCGTTTTGAATCAATGGTGCTAGAGCCAGTGGACTTCCATAGGCAAAGAAGAAGAAGGAGCAGAAGAAGAGGGAGGGGGAGAGGCAGGAGGACGTGGAGGATGAGGAGGACGAAGACCACAATCTAAGTCTCAAACCCTAGACCAAACGTAACTCAGGGCGCCTGGGTGACTCAGCCGGTGAGGCAGCCAGCTCTTCATTTTGGCTCTTGTCATGCTCTCCGCTTCCCGGGACAGAGTCAGCCTCCAAGCGCCCTGAGCAGTCTGCTTGAGGATGCTCATTTCCCTTCTTCCTCCACCCTACTCCCTGCTCATGCACAAGATCACGCTCTCAAAAAGAAAAAAAAAAAAAAAACTTAAATATTTACTCAAAATGAATCAACACCTTACATGTAAAATAATAAGTCTCAGAAGGAAAAAATGGGGGGGAAAATTCCAGCATGTAAAGCTAGGTAAAGAATCCTCCAACTGGACATCAAACCATTGTCCATCACGGAAAAGTTGATTAATTGGACATGATCCAACAATCAGAATTGGAAGTCTGTACTGTCTGCAACACCTTGTTAAGGAGAACCAAAAGAAAAGCTACAAACTGGAAGAAAATATGTGTAAAACACATACGTGATGAAGGACTCCCGTCTGAAGTGTAGAAATTCAAAGGTTCACCCCCCAAATAAGCAAGCAATCCAGTCAGCAAAAGGAAAAAAAAAAAATGGGCGAAGGACCTCAAAACTTCACCAGAGTATACAGATGGAAATCACATAAAAAGCTGCCATTGGTGCAATTCAGATGTAAAGTCCACTGAGCTCTCCCTGCACACCTATCACAATGATTCAACCCAAACGCACCGGAGAGGGAGAGAGAGACCCCACTACCAGATGCAAGGCAGGATGTGCAATGACTGGATCACTCGTGCATCGCTCGTGACAATGGAAGAGGTTAGAGCTAACTCTTGAAAACAGTTAACAGTTCCTTTGCTTTGTCAAAGCCTTGATTTCAATTCCAGTTAACATGCAGCGTCCTATCAATTTCGGGTGCCCAATACAGGGACTCAACCCTTCCTTGCACACAGTTGCTCTGAAAACCAGACTGGCAGCCACCATAGGACCCAGTCATTGCACTCTTGGCATTGGTCGGAGAGAAATCAAAACTTACGTTGGCTCAAAAAGCTGTACATGAATGTATCTGTGTCCTGATGGAAGCAGTGGGGCTGCCAAGGGGGTAGAAGGCACTGGAGTGGTTGGATATGGACACTGGACAGGCTTGTAAGAGATGGTCTCATCTTGCTTCTTTGAGGGCCCCTTCCCACTCATGGTGGTCCTGGGGACAAGGAGAAAAGGAATGTCAACGATTTCAAGATGTTCAAACCTGCCAAGCATTAGAACACCATCTCTTCGACACTACTTCATCCTCTTCTGAATCCTCAGTCTCCCAAAGCAGACAGGAGGCATCTGGTCCAAGAGGGGTTCCAGGCAGCGTCCCTTCCACAGGCCATCTCCCCTCTAGCCCACAAGTCCAAAGACCAGGCCCCAGGCTTTCAACTCATCTAATGGCTGTGCCTTCTCTAGGGGCACCAAGGAACTTCTGGGCTCCTTCTCTGCCTTCTAGGAGGCTCTACGGGGCTGGGTCGCGTGCTCTCCGCCGACTTGTGCCACCCGGCCAGTTGTCTCCTCCTACATTTGCCACATATTGGCACGGGAGGACCAAGTGAGGGGACGTCCTCTCGGAGAGATACATGGCGAACAGAATCGAGGTCCTCTGTCTTACATTGTTTCCTCGAATCTCTCAGTACTTTCTAGCTCCGCTTGATTTCCGACCCCAGGAGAGGGGGGTGGGTCCGAAGCCGAACAGCTGGCTTCCCATTTCTGTCTTTCCTGAATGTTTTCCCCACACCAAAGGACCTAAAACAACATCGATAACCTGATACGGTGTCTGTGGGCCAGCCATCCAGGTGCAAGTAGCCAGGTACCTGGGGCCCAGGATCTCTCCCAAGGCTGCTGTCAAGATGTCATCTGGGTCTTGGGTCATCTCCACGCTTCCTGGGCAGAAAAACCTGCTTTGGAGCTCATTCTGGTGGCTGTGAGCGGCCAGGGTCCTCCATGACCGTAAGTAGGAAATATTCATTCTTTGCCACATGGGCCTCTCCAGAATACAGCCCACAAGGAGCAGCCGGCTTCCCTGGGAACAGATGAGGGACGGAGGGAGGGAGGCCGGGCGGGCGGGCAAGCCCAAGGGGAGACCAGGTTCTTTGTAAACTAACCCCAGAAGTGACATCCTATCACTTTTGCCATATTCTGTCCTTTACAAGAGAGTCAGCAGTTCCTGACTCTAATCAAGAGGCAGAGTCGGTGACACAAAACGATGTGTACCAAAGATGGGAATCGTTGGAGACCCTTCAAGGCTGCCCTCCATACTTTGGTGGGACTTGACCTCAGCTAGCCACCGCTAGAATCTTGGCATCCCTACTAGGACGTGAACTAGGAGAACATTTGATCCAGCCTTTCTGGGATCCTTACGGCAGCTTGCCTACAAGTACCTCACACAAGGGTGCCTGTGTGGCTCTGTCAGTCCAGCGTCTGACTCTTGATTTCGGTTCAGGTCGTGATCACATGATCTGGGAAATCCTGCCCAACGTCCCGTTCTGCCCTCGAAGTGGAAGCCTGTCTAGGAATCTCTCTCTCTCTCTCTCTCTCTCTCTCTCTCTGCCCCTCCCCTGCATGCATGTGTGTGTCCCTTTTCCCTCTCTATCTCTCAAAAAGGAAGAAGAAGAAGGACTACTAGTAGTAGTAGTAGTAGTAGGAGTAGTACCAGGAGAAGTTATGTGCAGCCGTTGATAATTAGACAGCCCTGGTTACAATGGGAGCACTGACATTCGCTAGCTGTGTGATCTTGGGGCAAGTTGTTTCCCCTCTCTGAACCTCAGTAATTTAGGGCACACTGGGTTATCGGGACAATTAAGGGACCCACCAAATGCTCTTCAAACCCTTCATTGCTTGGCATAGAATCCCTTAATAAAACCAATTCTGAGGCGCAGTAGGATCAGCAATTTGAGATGTTTATTTCTTTCTTTTTTATTTGATGCTTCACGTTGAAAAATATTCTCTCACACTCCTATGGCTATAGGGAATGTGTAGCATCAGATAAATAATGGGCTGGGTCTCATAGAAAAGGAGCAATGGGTATGGCTTCAGGGGTAAGCACAGGAGCTTTTGTGCTCTGGCTGTGAGTGTTGGTGGCTGCTGGGAAGGGGAATCAGACCAGCAGGGGACCCGAGAACTTGGAGTCTGGCCAGTGCACCCTTGCTCCTTTCTTGGGCTTCTGGGGTTTCAGGGGAGCCTTGGGCCCTTGAGGGTATTTGGAGGCTGTGCCCGGAACAGCAGGAGCAGGAGCAGGAGCAGGAGCAGGAGCAGGAGCAGGAGCAGGAGCAGGAGGTCTCCCGGAGACAGGCTGGACCTTGGGCCCAGAGTGGGCCAGCTTCTGCCTGAGGCAATGGTTTTCTGCCTGGAGCCTTCGGAACTCCCTCTGTGCCCACAGGACAGCCTTCTGGCTCTCCTCACATGTGTTCTCCACCAGGAGGCGCTCCCGGTCATGCAAGGAGGAGATCTTCTGCCATTCCCCATGCAGGTCCTGGGCCATGTTCCTGTAGAGGCCTAAGTTCCACAGGGCAGCATCCGTCCTCCTGCGCACCTTGGCAAGGTCGTTCTTCAGTTGCAGGCAGCGTGCCTTCTCCTCCCTCATCTTCCTCTCCACGTGTTTGATGTGCTCCTCGCACAGCTTAGGCTCTGCCTCGAGCTTCAGGCACAACTTGTGAATCTCACTCTCCAGGAGGGTGTTTCGAAGGTGAAAAGATCCTTGCTCAGCATGGTGGATTGCTTTGTTCCCTGTGAGCTCTTCGTTCCGTGGACGTGCCTTCTTCAGTGCCCGGGAAGGCTTTCCTTTGCTCCCGGGGCTCCCGCCTGAGGGCCCATGGTCCGTGGAGGAGGAGCCAGGCCGCACCTGCCTGCTTGAGCCCCGACCTTCCAGATGATGTCTAAGAGGCTCTAGCAGATGCATCATCTTCAGGAGGATCTGGCTGAGGGTGTGGCCTTGGCTCTGGCCCTCAGCCCTGGCCTGCCGCCGCACTCCTCCCTCACCAAGTTCTGGCCTGCCTGCCTCCCCTGCCTCTTCCTGCGCTGTCTGTCCACAGCTGCCAATGTCCGGAACCAGCGGGTCTGCACTTCCCTGCAGATCAGGGCTGTCCTTGGTGCCTTCTGGTATTTTCCTCACAGGGCGTTCTCCATCTCCCTGGGCTGCTCCACAGATGGGACTTTCATTAGTCAGCTGCTCAGGGCTCTTCCACAGCCTTTCCCGAACCCCCTTCAGCAACTGCGTAGCGTTGTCCACGGAAAAATATGCGGCACCTTCATTCAGGGCAGCCAGAGCAAGAATCTGTAATGGGAGAGGACGGGCCGTCTGCTCAGAGGATGCCACGGCTCCACAGGCTTGTGCGTCCGCTTCGGTGTTCTCCATGCCTTTTCGAGAGACTGCCTTCTGGGCACAAGGCCCCTTTCTTCTTTGGAAGCTGAGTCCACTCCTTACTAGGAACATCACCGCTGCAGTGCCCACCAGCATCTCCCAGCCAAATCCAGAGACTCGTGGCACATGTGGCAAACGTTCGTCTGTCACCAACCCAGCAGCCCACAGCTGCTCCAGGACAGCCCACAGCGGCTCCAGAACTGTGTGGGGAGACATTTGGATGGCCAACAGCTGGCTCCGAAGAGCCTTGTGGCTTTGTCTGCGATCACCAGTGTCCTCTGGACCGCTAGTAACTGCTTGGAACCCCTAGGAGGGTTCCATCTCCAACACAAACCAGGGCCTGGCAACAGGAGCTGAAGGGACTAGGGGTGGGGGAGGTGCACCTGAGTCTCCAATGCCAATCAGGGCCTGGCAACAAGCGCCCAAGGTACTTAGGGTAGGGGAGGTGAATCACTATATTGTAGACCCGAAACAAATACAGCCCTTGGAATTAAAAGGTGAAAAATTTAAAAAAATAAAAATAAAAACCATACTAGCCATCAAAGGCAGAAAGATAACAAATACCCAAACACTTAAAAAGGAACATTCAGGATTATCAAAGGGAAAAGATAAAATCTCAACGCATGGAACTGAAGGAAAATGAAAACACAGCATAGTAAAATTTGTGGGACACAGTTGAATCAATGGAGAGCAAAATGTATAACCCTCAGGGCATACATAAGAAAGCAGGAGGAGCATCTGGGTGGCTCAGTCACTTAGTCCCACTATTGAGTTTGACTCGGGTCATGATCGGCCACGGGGCTCTGAGACTGAACCTGCTTTGTACCAGTGCTGTGCATGGAGGCTGCTTAATAATCTCTCTCTCTCTCTCTCTCTCTCTCTCTCTCCTCTTTCCCTCTCTAAAAATAAAACGAGTCTCAAAACAATAAGCTCTCAGTTTTAGAACCTAGAAAAAGGAGCGAAGATGAAACTAAAGAATAAAACTGAAAGAATCCCTCTACCCCATTTCAACATCTAGAGCTACAGTATGCAACAGGGTGTGGTGTTGGTGAAGGGATAGACAACTGGAACAGAAGAAAGATAGGTTATTGAAATTGGATCAAGCACCCAGAATGAGACCTCCTGCCAATATGTCCAATGGGGTTTTGACAAAGGTAAAAAGCCGTTCAATGAAGGAGTGACAGCGTTTTGAATCAATGGTGCTAGAGCCAGTGGACTTCCATAGGCAAAGAAGAAGAAGGAGCAGAAAAAGAGGGAGGGGGAGAGGCAGGAGGACGTGGAGGATGAGGAGGACGAAGACCACAATCTAAGTCTCAAACCCTAGACCAAACGTAACTCAGGGCGCCTGGGTGACTCAGCCGGTGAGGCAGCCAGCTCTTCATTTTGGCTCTTGTCATGCTCTCCGCTTCCCGGGACAGAGTCAGCCTCCAAGCGCCCTGAGCAGTCTGCTTGAGGATGCTCATTTCCCTTCTTCCTCCACCCTACTCCCTGCTCATGCACAAGATCACGCTCTCAAAAAGAAAAAAAAAAAAAAAAAACTTAAATATTTACTCAAAATGAATCAACACCTTACATGTAAAATAATAAGTCTCAGAAGGAAAAAATGGGGGGGAAAATTCCAGCATGTAAAGCTAGGTAAAGAATCCTCCAACTGGACATCAAACCATTGTCCATCACGGAAAAGTTGATTAATTGGACATGATCCAACAATCAGAATTGGAAGTCTGTACTGTCTGCAACACCTTGTTAAGGAGAACCAAAAGAAAAGCTACAAACTGGAAGAAAATATGTGTAAAACACATACGTGATGAAGGACTCCCGTCTGAAGTGTAGAAATTCAAAGGTTCACCCCCCAAATAAGCAAGCAATCCAGTCAGCAAAAGGAAAAAAAAAAAAATGGGCGAAGGACCTCAAAACTTCACCAGAGTATACAGATGGAAATCACATAAAAAGCTGCCATTGGTGCAATTCAGATGTAAAGTCCACTGAGCTCTCCCTGCACACCTATCACAATGATTCAACCCAAACGCACCGGAGAGGGAGAGAGAGACCCCACTACCAGATGCAAGGCAGGATGTGCAATGACTGGATCACTCGTGCATCGCTCGTGACAATGGAAGAGGTTAGAGCTAACTCTTGAAAACAGTTAACAGTTCCTTTGCTTTGTCAAAGCCTTGATTTCAATTCCAGTTAACATGCAGCGTCCTATCAATTTCGGGTGCCCAATACAGGGACTCAACCCTTCCTTGCACACAGTTGCTCTGAAAACCAGACTGGCAGCCACCATAGGACCCAGTCATTGCACTCTTGGCATTGGTCGGAGAGAAATCAAAACTTACGTTGGCTCAAAAAGCTGTACATGAATGTATCTGTGTCCTGATGGAAGCAGTGGGGCTGCCAAGGGGGTAGAAGGCACTGGAGTGGTTGGATATGGACACTGGACAGGCTTGTAAGAGATGGTCTCATCTTGCTTCTTTGAGGGCCCCTTCCCACTCACGGTGGTCCTGGGGACAAGGAGAAAAGGAATGTCAACGATTTCAAGATGTTCAAACCTGCCAAGCATTAGAACACCATCTCTTCGACACTACTTCATCCTCTTCTGAATCCTCAGTCTCCCAAAGCAGACAGGAGGCATCTGGTCCAAGAGGGGTTCCAGGCAGCGTCCCTTCCACAGGCCATCTCCCCTCTAGCCCACAAGTCCAAAGACCAGGCCCCAGGCTTTCAACTCATCTAATGGCTGTGCCTTCTCTAGGGGCACCAAGGAACTTCTGGGCTCCTTCTCTGCCTTCTAGGAGGCTCTACGGGGCTGGGTCGCGTGCTCTCCGCCGACTTGTGCCACCCGGCCAGTTGTCTCCTCCTACATTTGCCACATATTGGCACGGGAGGACCAAGTGAGGGGACGTCCTCTCGGAGAGATACATGGCGAACAGAATCGAGGTCCTCTGTCTTACATTGTTTCCTCGAATCTCTCAGTACTTTCTAGCTCCGCTTGATTTCCGACCCCAGGAGAGGGGGGTGGGTCCGAAGCCGAACAGCTGGCTTCCCATTTCTGTCTTTCCTGAATGTTTTCCCCACACCAAAGGACCTAAAACAACATCGATAACCTGATACGGTGTCTGTGGGCCAGCCATCCAGGTGCAAGTAGCCAGGTACCTGGGGCCCAGGATCTCTCCCAAGGCTGCTGTCAAGATGTCATCTGGGTCTTGGGTCATCTCCACGCTTCCTGGGCAGAAAAACCTGCTTTGGAGCTCATTCTGGTGGCTGTGAGCGGCCAGGGTCCTCCATGACCGTAAGTAGGAAATATTCATTCTTTGCCACATGGGCCTCTCCAGAATACAGCCCACAAGGAGCAGCCGGCTTCCCTGGGAACAGATGAGGGACGGAGGGAGGGAGGCCGGGCGGGCGGGCAAGCCCAAGGGGAGACCAGGTTCTTTGTAAACTAACCCCAGAAGTGACATCCTATCACTTTTGCCATATTCTGTCCTTTACAAGAGAGTCAGCAGTTCCTGACTCTAATCAAGAGGCAGAGTCGGTGACACAAAACGATGTGTACCAAAGATGGGAATCGTTGGAGACCCTTCAAGGCTGCCCTCCATACTTTGGTGGGACTTGACCTCAGCTAGCCACCGCTAGAATCTTGGCATCCCTACTAGGACGTGAACTAGGAGAACATTTGATCCAGCCTTTCTGGGATCCTTACGGCAGCTTGCCTACAAGTACCTCACACAAGGGTGCCTGTGTGGCTCTGTCAGTCCAGCGTCTGACTCTTGATTTCGGTTCAGGTCGTGATCACATGATCTGGGAAATCCTGCCCAACGTCCCGTTCTGCCCTCGAAGTGGAAGCCTGTCTAGGAATCTCTCTCTCTCTCTCTCTCTCTCTCTCTCTCTCTGCCCCTCCCCTGCATGCATGTGTGTGTCCCTTTTCCCTCTCTATCTCTCAAAAAGGAAGAAGAAGAAGGACTACTAGTAGTAGTAGTAGTAGTAGGAGTAGTACCAGGAGAAGTTATGTGCAGCCGTTGATAATTAGACAGCCCTGGTTACAATGGGAGCACTGACATTCGCTAGCTGTGTGATCTTGGGGCAAGTTGTTTCCCCTCTCTGAACCTCAGTAATTTAGGGCACACTGGGTTATCGGGACAATTAAGGGACCCACCAAATGCTCTTCAAACCCTTCATTGCTTGGCATAGAATCCCTTAATAAAACCAATTCTGAGGCGCAGTAGGATCAGCAATTTGAGATGTTTATTTCTTTCTTTTTTATTTGATGCTTCACGTTGAAAAATATTCTCTCACACTCCTATGGCTATAGGGAATGTGTAGCATCAGATAAATAATGGGCTGGGTCTCATAGAAAAGGAGCAATGGGTATGGCTTCAGGGGTAAGCACAGGAGCTTTTGTGCTCTGGCTGTGAGTGTTGGTGGCTGCTGGGAAGGGGAATCAGACCAGCAGGGGACCCGAGAACTTGGAGTCTGGCCAGTGCACCCTTGCTCCTTTCTTGGGCTTCTGGGGTTTCAGGGGAGCCTTGGGCCCTTGAGGGTATTTGGAGGCTGTGCCCGGAACAGCAGGAGCAGGAGCAGGAGCAGGAGCAGGAGCAGGAGCAGGAGCAGGAGCAGGAGGTCTCCCGGAGACAGGCTGGACCTTGGGCCCAGAGTGGGCCAGCTTCTGCCTGAGGCAATGGTTTTCTGCCTGGAGCCTTCGGAACTCCCTCTGTGCCCACAGGACAGCCTTCTGGCTCTCCTCACATGTGTTCTCCACCAGGAGGCGCTCCCGGTCATGCAAGGAGGAGATCTTCTGCCATTCCCCATGCAGGTCCTGGGCCATGTTCCTGTAGAGGCCTAAGTTCCACAGGGCAGCATCCGTCCTCCTGCGCACCTTGGCAAGGTCGTTCTTCAGTTGCAGGCAGCGTGCCTTCTCCTCCCTCATCTTCCTCTCCACGTGTTTGATGTGCTCCTCGCACAGCTTAGGCTCTGCCTCGAGCTTCAGGCACAACTTGTGAATCTCACTCTCCAGGAGGGTGTTTCGAAGGTGAAAAGATCCTTGCTCAGCATGGTGGATTGCTTTGTTCCCTGTGAGCTCTTCGTTCCGTGGACGTGCCTTCTTCAGTGCCCGGGAAGGCTTTCCTTTGCTCCCGGGGCTCCCGCCTGAGGGCCCATGGTCCGTGGAGGAGGAGCCAGGCCGCACCTGCCTGCTTGAGCCCCGACCTTCCAGATGATGTCTAAGAGGCTCTAGCAGATGCATCATCTTCAGGAGGATCTGGCTGAGGGTGTGGCCTTGGCTCTGGCCCTCAGCCCTGGCCTGCCGCCGCACTCCTCCCTCACCAAGTTCTGGCCTGCCTGCCTCCCCTGCCTCTTCCTGCGCTGTCTGTCCACAGCTGCCAATGTCCGGAACCAGCGGGTCTGCACTTCCCTGCAGATCAGGGCTGTCCTTGGTGCCTTCTGGTATTTTCCTCACAGGGCGTTCTCCATCTCCCTGGGCTGCTCCACAGATGGGACTTTCATTAGTCAGCTGCTCAGGGCTCTTCCACAGCCTTTCCCGAACCCCCTTCAGCAACTGCGTAGCGTTGTCCACGGAAAAATATGCGGCACCTTCATTCAGGGCAGCCAGAGCAAGAATCTGTAATGGGAGAGGACGGGCCGTCTGCTCAGAGGATGCCACGGCTCCACAGGCTTGTGCGTCCGCTTCGGTGTTCTCCATGCCTTTTCGAGAGACTGCCTTCTGGGCACAAGGCCCCTTTCTTCTTTGGAAGCTGAGTCCACTCCTTACTAGGAACATCACCGCTGCAGTGCCCACCAGCATCTCCCAGCCAAATCCAGAGACTCGTGGCACATGTGGCAAACGTTCGTCTGTCACCAACCCAGCAGCCCACAGCTGCTCCAGGACAGCCCACAGCGGCTCCAGAACTGTGTGGGGAGACATTTGGATGGCCAACAGCTGGCTCCGAAGAGCCTTGTGGCTTTGTCTGCGATCACCAGTGTCCTCTGGACCGCTAGTAACTGCTTGGAACCCCTAGGAGGGTTCCATCTCCAACACAAACCAGGGCCTGGCAACAGGAGCTGAAGGGACTAGGGGTGGGGGAGGTGCACCTGAGTCTCCAATGCCAATCAGGGCCTGGCAACAAGCGCCCAAGGTACTTAGGGTAGGGGAGGTGAATCACTATATTGTAGACCCGAAACAAATACAGCCCTTGGAATTAAAAGGTGAAAAATTTAAAAAAATAAAAATAAAAACCATACTAGCCATCAAAGGCAGAAAGATAACAAATACCCAAACACTTAAAAAGGAACATTCAGGATTATCAAAGGGAAAAGATAAAATCTCAACGCATGGAACTGAAGGAAAATGAAAACACAGCATAGTAAAATTTGTGGGACACAGTTGAATCAATGGAGAGCAAAATGTATAACCCTCAGGGCATACATAAGAAAGCAGGAGGAGCATCTGGGTGGCTCAGTCACTTAGTCCCACTATTGAGTTTGACTCGGGTCATGATCGGCCACGGGGCTCTGAGACTGAACCTGCTTTGTACCAGTGCTGTGCATGGAGGCTGCTTAATAATCTCTCTCTCTCTCTCTCTCTCTCTCTCTCTCCTCTTTCCCTCTCTAAAAATAAAACGAGTCTCAAAACAATAAGCTCTCAGTTTTAGAACCTAGAAAAAGGAGCGAAGATGAAACTAAAGAATAAAACTGAAAGAATCCCTCTACCCCATTTCAACATCTAGAGCTACAGTATGCAACAGGGTGTGGTGTTGGTGAAGGGATAGACAACTGGAACAGAAGAAAGATAGGTTATTGAAATTGGATCAAGCACCCAGAATGAGACCTCCTGCCAATATGTCCAATGGGGTTTTGACAAAGGTAAAAAGCCGTTCAATGAAGGAGTGACAGCGTTTTGAATCAATGGTGCTAGAGCCAGTGGACTTCCATAGGCAAAGAAGAAGAAGGAGCAGAAAAAGAGGGAGGGGGAGAGGCAGGAGGACGTGGAGGATGAGGAGGACGAAGACCACAATCTAAGTCTCAAACCCTAGACCAAACGTAACTCAGGGCGCCTGGGTGACTCAGCCGGTGAGGCAGCCAGCTCTTCATTTTGGCTCTTGTCATGCTCTCCGCTTCCCGGGACAGAGTCAGCCTCCAAGCGCCCTGAGCAGTCTGCTTGAGGATGCTCATTTCCCTTCTTCCTCCACCCTACTCCCTGCTCATGCACAAGATCACGCTCTCAAAAAGAAAAAAAAAAAAAAAACTTAAATATTTACTCAAAATGAATCAACACCTTACATGTAAAATAATAAGTCTCAGAAGGAAAAAATGGGGGGGAAAATTCCAGCATGTAAAGCTAGGTAAAGAATCCTCCAACTGGACATCAAACCATTGTCCATCACGGAAAAGTTGATTAATTGGACATGATCCAACAATCAGAATTGGAAGTCTGTACTGTCTGCAACACCTTGTTAAGGAGAACCAAAAGAAAAGCTACAAACTGGAAGAAAATATGTGTAAAACACATACGTGATGAAGGACTCCCGTCTGAAGTGTAGAAATTCAAAGGTTCACCCCCCAAATAAGCAAGCAATCCAGTCAGCAAAAGGAAAAAAAAAAAAATGGGCGAAGGACCTCAAAACTTCACCAGAGTATACAGATGGAAATCACATAAAAAGCTGCCATTGGTGCAATTCAGATGTAAAGTCCACTGAGCTCTCCCTGCACACCTATCACAATGATTCAACCCAAACGCACCGGAGAGGGAGAGAGAGACCCCACTACCAGATGCAAGGCAGGATGTGCAATGACTGGATCACTCGTGCATCGCTCGTGACAATGGAAGAGGTTAGAGCTAACTCTTGAAAACAGTTAACAGTTCCTTTGCTTTGTCAAAGCCTTGATTTCAATTCCAGTTAACATGCAGCGTCCTATCAATTTCGGGTGCCCAATACAGGGACTCAACCCTTCCTTGCACACAGTTGCTCTGAAAACCAGACTGGCAGCCACCATAGGACCCAGTCATTGCACTCTTGGCATTGGTCGGAGAGAAATCAAAACTTACGTTGGCTCAAAAAGCTGTACATGAATGTATCTGTGTCCTGATGGAAGCAGTGGGGCTGCCAAGGGGGTAGAAGGCACTGGAGTGGTTGGATATGGACACTGGACAGGCTTGTAAGAGATGGTCTCATCTTGCTTCTTTGAGGGCCCCTTCCCACTCACGGTGGTCCTGGGGACAAGGAGAAAAGGAATGTCAACGATTTCAAGATGTTCAAACCTGCCAAGCATTAGAACACCATCTCTTCGACACTACTTCATCCTCTTCTGAATCCTCAGTCTCCCAAAGCAGACAGGAGGCATCTGGTCCAAGAGGGGTTCCAGGCAGCGTCCCTTCCACAGGCCATCTCCCCTCTAGCCCACAAGTCCAAAGACCAGGCCCCAGGCTTTCAACTCATCTAATGGCTGTGCCTTCTCTAGGGGCACCAAGGAACTTCTGGGCTCCTTCTCTGCCTTCTAGGAGGCTCTACGGGGCTGGGTCGCGTGCTCTCCGCCGACTTGTGCCACCCGGCCAGTTGTCTCCTCCTACATTTGCCACATATTGGCACGGGAGGACCAAGTGAGGGGACGTCCTCTCGGAGAGATACATGGCGAACAGAATCGAGGTCCTCTGTCTTACATTGTTTCCTCGAATCTCTCAGTACTTTCTAGCTCCGCTTGATTTCCGACCCCAGGAGAGGGGGGTGGGTCCGAAGCCGAACAGCTGGCTTCCCATTTCTGTCTTTCCTGAATGTTTTCCCCACACCAAAGGACCTAAAACAACATCGATAACCTGATACGGTGTCTGTGGGCCAGCCATCCAGGTGCAAGTAGCCAGGTACCTGGGGCCCAGGATCTCTCCCAAGGCTGCTGTCAAGATGTCATCTGGGTCTTGGGTCATCTCCACGCTTCCTGGGCAGAAAAACCTGCTTTGGAGCTCATTCTGGTGGCTGTGAGCGGCCAGGGTCCTCCATGACCGTAAGTAGGAAATATTCATTCTTTGCCACATGGGCCTCTCCAGAATACAGCCCACAAGGAGCAGCCGGCTTCCCTGGGAACAGATGAGGGACGGAGGGAGGGAGGCCGGGCGGGCGGGCAAGCCCAAGGGGAGACCAGGTTCTTTGTAAACTAACCCCAGAAGTGACATCCTATCACTTTTGCCATATTCTGTCCTTTACAAGAGAGTCAGCAGTTCCTGACTCTAATCAAGAGGCAGAGTCGGTGACACAAAACGATGTGTACCAAAGATGGGAATCGTTGGAGACCCTTCAAGGCTGCCCTCCATACTTTGGTGGGACTTGACCTCAGCTAGCCACCGCTAGAATCTTGGCATCCCTACTAGGACGTGAACTAGGAGAACATTTGATCCAGCCTTTCTGGGATCCTTACGGCAGCTTGCCTACAAGTACCTCACACAAGGGTGCCTGTGTGGCTCTGTCAGTCCAGCGTCTGACTCTTGATTTCGGTTCAGGTCGTGATCACATGATCTGGGAAATCCTGCCCAACGTCCCGTTCTGCCCTCGAAGTGGAAGCCTGTCTAGGAATCTCTCTCTCTCTCTCTCTCTCTCTCTCTGCCCCTCCCCTGCATGCATGTGTGTGTCCCTTTTCCCTCTCTATCTCTCAAAAAGGAAGAAGAAGAAGGACTACTAGTAGTAGTAGTAGTAGTAGGAGTAGTACCAGGAGAAGTTATGTGCAGCCGTTGATAATTAGACAGCCCTGGTTACAATGGGAGCACTGACATTCGCTAGCTGTGTGATCTTGGGGCAAGTTGTTTCCCCTCTCTGAACCTCAGTAATTTAGGGCACACTGGGTTATCGGGACAATTAAGGGACCCACCAAATGCTCTTCAAACCCTTCATTGCTTGGCATAGAATCCCTTAATAAAACCAATTCTGAGGCGCAGTAGGATCAGCAATTTGAGATGTTTATTTCTTTCTTTTTTATTTGATGCTTCACGTTGAAAAATATTCTCTCACACTCCTATGGCTATAGGGAATGTGTAGCATCAGATAAATAATGGGCTGGGTCTCATAGAAAAGGAGCAATGGGTATGGCTTCAGGGGTAAGCACAGGAGCTTTTGTGCTCTGGCTGTGAGTGTTGGTGGCTGCTGGGAAGGGGAATCAGACCAGCAGGGGACCCGAGAACTTGGAGTCTGGCCAGTGCACCCTTGCTCCTTTCTTGGGCTTCTGGGGTTTCAGGGGAGCCTTGGGCCCTTGAGGGTATTTGGAGGCTGTGCCCGGAACAGCAGGAGCAGGAGCAGGAGCAGGAGCAGGAGCAGGAGCAGGAGCAGGAGCAGGAGCAGGAGGTCTCCCGGAGACAGGCTGGACCTTGGGCCCAGAGTGGGCCAGCTTCTGCCTGAGGCAATGGTTTTCTGCCTGGAGCCTTCGGAACTCCCTCTGTGCCCACAGGACAGCCTTCTGGCTCTCCTCACATGTGTTCTCCACCAGGAGGCGCTCCCGGTCATGCAAGGAGGAGATCTTCTGCCATTCCCCATGCAGGTCCTGGGCCATGTTCCTGTAGAGGCCTAAGTTCCACAGGGCAGCATCCGTCCTCCTGCGCACCTTGGCAAGGTCGTTCTTCAGTTGCAGGCAGCGTGCCTTCTCCTCCCTCATCTTCCTCTCCACGTGTTTGATGTGCTCCTCGCACAGCTTAGGCTCTGCCTCGAGCTTCAGGCACAACTTGTGAATCTCACTCTCCAGGAGGGTGTTTCGAAGGTGAAAAGATCCTTGCTCAGCATGGTGGATTGCTTTGTTCCCTGTGAGCTCTTCGTTCCGTGGACGTGCCTTCTTCAGTGCCCGGGAAGGCTTTCCTTTGCTCCCGGGGCTCCCGCCTGAGGGCCCATGGTCCGTGGAGGAGGAGCCAGGCCGCACCTGCCTGCTTGAGCCCCGACCTTCCAGATGATGTCTAAGAGGCTCTAGCAGATGCATCATCTTCAGGAGGATCTGGCTGAGGGTGTGGCCTTGGCTCTGGCCCTCAGCCCTGGCCTGCCGCCGCACTCCTCCCTCACCAAGTTCTGGCCTGCCTGCCTCCCCTGCCTCTTCCTGCGCTGTCTGTCCACAGCTGCCAATGTCCGGAACCAGCGGGTCTGCACTTCCCTGCAGATCAGGGCTGTCCTTGGTGCCTTCTGGTATTTTCCTCACAGGGCGTTCTCCATCTCCCTGGGCTGCTCCACAGATGGGACTTTCATTAGTCAGCTGCTCAGGGCTCTTCCACAGCCTTTCCCGAACCCCCTTCAGCAACTGCGTAGCGTTGTCCACGGAAAAATATGCGGCACCTTCATTCAGGGCAGCCAGAGCAAGAATCTGTAATGGGAGAGGACGGGCCGTCTGCTCAGAGGATGCCACGGCTCCACAGGCTTGTGCGTCCGCTTCGGTGTTCTCCATGCCTTTTCGAGAGACTGCCTTCTGGGCACAAGGCCCCTTTCTTCTTTGGAAGCTGAGTCCACTCCTTACTAGGAACATCACCGCTGCAGTGCCCACCAGCATCTCCCAGCCAAATCCAGAGACTCGTGGCACATGTGGCAAACGTTCGTCTGTCACCAACCCAGCAGCCCACAGCTGCTCCAGGACAGCCCACAGCGGCTCCAGAACTGTGTGGGGAGACATTTGGATGGCCAACAGCTGGCTCCGAAGAGCCTTGTGGCTTTGTCTGCGATCACCAGTGTCCTCTGGACCGCTAGTAACTGCTTGGAACCCCTAGGAGGGTTCCATCTCCAACACAAACCAGGGCCTGGCAACAGGAGCTGAAGGGACTAGGGGTGGGGGAGGTGCACCTGAGTCTCCAATGCCAATCAGGGCCTGGCAACAAGCGCCCAAGGTACTTAGGGTAGGGGAGGTGAATCACTATATTGTAGACCCGAAACAAATACAGCCCTTGGAATTAAAAGGTGAAAAATTTAAAAAAATAAAAATAAAAACCATACTAGCCAAATACCCAAACACTTAAAAAGGAACATTCAGGATTATCAAAGGGAAAAGATAAAATCTCAACGCATGGAACTGAAGGAAAATGAAAACACAGCATAGTAAAATTTGTGGGACACAGTTGAATCAATGGAGAGCAAAATGTATAACCCTCAGGGCATACATAAGAAAGCAGGAGGAGCATCTGGGTGGCTCAGTCACTTAGTCCCACTATTGAGTTTGACTCGGGTCATGATCGGCCACGGGGCTGTGAGACTGAACCTGCTTTGTACCAGTGCTGTGCATGGAGGCTGCTTAATAATATCTCTCTCTCTCTCTCTCTCTCTCCTCTTTCCCTCTCTAAAAATAAAACGAGTCTCAAAACAATAAGCTCTCAGTTTTAGAACCTAGAAAAAGGAGCGAAGATGAAACTAAAGAATAAAACTGAAAGAATCCCTCTACCCCATTTCAACATCTAGAGCTACAGTATGCAACAGGGTGTGGTGTTGGTGAAGGGATAGACAACTGGAACAGAAGAAAGATAGGTTATTGAAATTGGATCAAGCACCCAGAATGAGACCTCCTGCCAATATGTCCAATGGGGTTTTGACAAAGGTAAAAAGCCGTTCAATGAAGGAGTGACAGCGTTTTGAATCAATGGTGCTAGAGCCAGTGGACTTCCATAGGCAAAGAAGAAGAAGGAGCAGAAGAAGAGGGAGGGGGAGAGGCAGGAGGACGTGGAGGATGAGGAGGACGAAGACCACAATCTAAGTCTCAAACCCTAGACCAAACGTAACTCAGGGCGCCTGGGTGACTCAGCCGGTGAGGCAGCCAGCTCTTCATTTTGGCTCTTGTCATGCTCTCCGCTTCCCGGGACAGAGTCAGCCTCCAAGCGCCCTGAGCAGTCTGCTTGAGGATGCTCATTTCCCTTCTTCCTCCACCCTACTCCCTGCTCATGCACAAGATCACGCTCTCAAAAAGAAAAAAAAAAAAAAAAACTTAAATATTTACTCAAAATGAATCGACACCTTACATGTAAAATAATAAGTCTCAGAAGGAAAAAATGGGGGGGAAAATTCCAGCATGTAAAGCTAGGTAAAGAATCCTCCAACTGGACATCAAACCATTGTCCATCACGGAAAAGTTGATTAATTGGACATGATCCAACAATCAGAATTGGAAGTCTGTACTGTCTGCAACACCTTGTTAAGGAGAACCAAAAGAAAAGCTACAAACTGGAAGAAAATATGTGTAAAACACATACGTGATGAAGGACTCCCGTCTGAAGTGTAGAAATTCAAAGGTTCACCCCCCAAATAAGCAAGCAATCCAGTCAGCAAAAGGAAAAAAAAAAAAATGGGCGAAGGACCTCAAAACTTCACCAGAGTATACAGATGGAAATCACATAAAAAGCTGCCATTGGTGCAATTCAGATGTAAAGTCCACTGAGCTCTCCCTGCACACCTATCACAATGATTCAACCCAAACGCACCGGAGAGGGAGAGAGAGACCCCACTACCAGATGCAAGGCAGGATGTGCAATGACTGGATCACTCGTGCATCGCTCGTGACAATGGAAGAGGTTAGAGCTAACTCTTGAAAACAGTTAACAGTTCCTTTGCTTTGTCAAAGCCTTGATTTCAATTCCAGTTAACATGCAGCGTCCTATCAATTTCGGGTGCCCAATACAGGGACTCAACCCTTCCTTGCACACAGTTGCTCTGAAAACCAGACTGGCAGCCACCATAGGACCCAGTCATTGCACTCTTGGCATTGGTCGGAGAGAAATCAAAACTTACGTTGGCTCAAAAAGCTGTACATGAATGTATCTGTGTCCTGATGGAAGCAGTGGGGCTGCCAAGGGGGTAGAAGGCACTGGAGTGGTTGGATATGGACACTGGACAGGCTTGTAAGAGATGGTCTCATCTTGCTTCTTTGAGGGCCCCTTCCCACTCACGGTGGTCCTGGGGACAAGGAGAAAAGGAATGTCAACGATTTCAAGATGTTCAAACCTGCCAAGCATTAGAACACCATCTCTTCGACACTACTTCATCCTCTTCTGAATCCTCAGTCTCCCAAAGCAGACAGGAGGCATCTGGTCCAAGAGGGGTTCCAGGCAGCGTCCCTTCCACAGGCCATCTCCCCTCTAGCCCACAAGTCCAAAGACCAGGCCCCAGGCTTTCAACTCATCTAATGGCTGTGCCTTCTCTAGGGGCACCAAGGAACTTCTGGGCTCCTTCTCTGCCTTCTAGGAGGCTCTACGGGGCTGGGTCGCGTGCTCTCCGCCGACTTGTGCCACCCGGCCAGTTGTCTCCTCCTACATTTGCCACATATTGGCACGGGAGGACCAAGTGAGGGGACGTCCTCTCGGAGAGATACATGGCGAACAGAATCGAGGTCCTCTGTCTTACATTGTTTCCTCGAATCTCTCAGTACTTTCTAGCTCCGCTTGATTTCCGACCCCAGGAGAGGGGGGTGGGTCCGAAGCCGAACAGCTGGCTTCCCATTTCTGTCTTTCCTGAATGTTTTCCCCACACCAAAGGACCTAAAACAACATCGATAACCTGATACGGTGTCTGTGGGCCAGCCATCCAGGTGCAAGTAGCCAGGTACCTGGGGCCCAGGATCTCTCCCAAGGCTGCTGTCAAGATGTCATCTGGGTCTTGGGTCATCTCCACGCTTCCTGGGCAGAAAAACCTGCTTTGGAGCTCATTCTGGTGGCTGTGAGCGGCCAGGGTCCTCCATGACCGTAAGTAGGAAATATTCATTCTTTGCCACATGGGCCTCTCCAGAATACAGCCCACAAGGAGCAGCCGGCTTCCCTGGGAACAGATGAGGGACGGAGGGAGGGAGGCCGGGCGGGCGGGCAAGCCCAAGGGGAGACCAGGTTCTTTGTAAACTAACCCCAGAAGTGACATCCTATCACTTTTGCCATATTCTGTCCTTTACAAGAGAGTCAGCAGTTCCTGACTCTAATCAAGAGGCAGAGTCGGTGACACAAAACGATGTGTACCAAAGATGGGAATCGTTGGAGACCCTTCAAGGCTGCCCTCCATACTTTGGTGGGACTTGACCTCAGCTAGCCACCGCTAGAATCTTGGCATCCCTACTAGGACGTGAACTAGGAGAACATTTGATCCAGCCTTTCTGGGATCCTTACGGCAGCTTGCCTACAAGTACCTCACACAAGGGTGCCTGTGTGGCTCTGTCAGTCCAGCGTCTGACTCTTGATTTCGGTTCAGGTCGTGATCACATGATCTGGGAAATCCTGCCCAACGTCCCGTTCTGCCCTCGAAGTGGAAGCCTGTCTAGGAATCTCTCTCTCTCTCTCTCTCTCTCTCTCTCTCTGCCCCTCCCCTGCATGCATGTGTGTGTCCCTTTTCCCTCTCTATCTCTCAAAAAGGAAGAAGAAGAAGGACTACTAGTAGTAGTAGTAGTAGTAGGAGTAGTACCAGGAGAAGTTATGTGCAGCCGTTGATAATTAGACAGCCCTGGTTACAATGGGAGCACTGACATTCGCTAGCTGTGTGATCTTGGGGCAAGTTGTTTCCCCTCTCTGAACCTCAGTAATTTAGGGCACACTGGGTTATCGGGACAATTAAGGGACCCACCAAATGCTCTTCAAACCCTTCATTGCTTGGCATAGAATCCCTTAATAAAACCAATTCTGAGGCGCAGTAGGATCAGCAATTTGAGATGTTTATTTCTTTCTTTTTTATTTGATGCTTCACGTTGAAAAATATTCTCTCACACTCCTATGGCTATAGGGAATGTGTAGCATCAGATAAATAATGGGCTGGGTCTCATAGAAAAGGAGCAATGGGTATGGCTTCAGGGGTAAGCACAGGAGCTTTTGTGCTCTGGCTGTGAGTGTTGGTGGCTGCTGGGAAGGGGAATCAGACCAGCAGGGGACCCGAGAACTTGGAGTCTGGCCAGTGCACCCTTGCTCCTTTCTTGGGCTTCTGGGGTTTCAGGGGAGCCTTGGGCCCTTGAGGGTATTTGGAGGCTGTGCCCGGAACAGCAGGAGCAGGAGCAGGAGCAGGAGCAGGAGCAGGAGCAGGAGCAGGAGCAGGAGCAGGAGGTCTCCCGGAGACAGGCTGGACCTTGGGCCCAGAGTGGGCCAGCTTCTGCCTGAGGCAATGGTTTTCTGCCTGGAGCCTTCGGAACTCCCTCTGTGCCCACAGGACAGCCTTCTGGCTCTCCTCACATGTGTTCTCCACCAGGAGGCGCTCCCGGTCATGCAAGGAGGAGATCTTCTGCCATTCCCCATGCAGGTCCTGGGCCATGTTCCTGTAGAGGCCTAAGTTCCACAGGGCAGCATCCGTCCTCCTGCGCACCTTGGCAAGGTCGTTCTTCAGTTGCAGGCAGCGTGCCTTCTCCTCCCTCATCTTCCTCTCCACGTGTTTGATGTGCTCCTCGCACAGCTTAGGCTCTGCCTCGAGCTTCAGGCACAACTTGTGAATCTCACTCTCCAGGAGGGTGTTTCGAAGGTGAAAAGATCCTTGCTCAGCATGGTGGATTGCTTTGTTCCCTGTGAGCTCTTCGTTCCGTGGACGTGCCTTCTTCAGTGCCCGGGAAGGCTTTCCTTTGCTCCCGGGGCTCCCGCCTGAGGGCCCATGGTCCGTGGAGGAGGAGCCAGGCCGCACCTGCCTGCTTGAGCCCCGACCTTCCAGATGATGTCTAAGAGGCTCTAGCAGATGCATCATCTTCAGGAGGATCTGGCTGAGGGTGTGGCCTTGGCTCTGGCCCTCAGCCCTGGCCTGCCGCCGCACTCCTCCCTCACCAAGTTCTGGCCTGCCTGCCTCCCCTGCCTCTTCCTGCGCTGTCTGTCCACAGCTGCCAATGTCCGGAACCAGCGGGTCTGCACTTCCCTGCAGATCAGGGCTGTCCTTGGTGCCTTCTGGTATTTTCCTCACAGGGCGTTCTCCATCTCCCTGGGCTGCTCCACAGATGGGACTTTCATTAGTCAGCTGCTCAGGGCTCTTCCACAGCCTTTCCCGAACCCCCTTCAGCAACTGCGTAGCGTTGTCCACGGAAAAATATGCGGCACCTTCATTCAGGGCAGCCAGAGCAAGAATCTGTAATGGGAGAGGACGGGCCGTCTGCTCAGAGGATGCCACGGCTCCACAGGCTTGTGCGTCCGCTTCGGTGTTCTCCATGCCTTTTCGAGAGACTGCCTTCTGGGCACAAGGCCCCTTTCTTCTTTGGAAGCTGAGTCCACTCCTTACTAGGAACATCACCGCTGCAGTGCCCACCAGCATCTCCCAGCCAAATCCAGAGACTCGTGGCACATGTGGCAAACGTTCGTCTGTCACCAACCCAGCAGCCCACAGCTGCTCCAGGACAGCCCACAGCGGCTCCAGAACTGTGTGGGGAGACATCTGGATGGCCAACAGCTGGCTCCGAAGAGCCTTGTGGCTTTGTCTGCGATCACCAGTGTCCTCTGGACCGCTAGTAACTGCTTGGAACCCCTAGGAGGGTTCCATCTCCAACACAAACCAGGGCCTGGCAACAGGAGCTGAAGGGACTAGGGGTGGGGGAGGTGCACCTGAGTCTCCAATGCCAATCAGGGCCTGGCAACAAGCGCCCAAGGTACTTAGGGTAGGGGAGGTGAATCACTATATTGTAGACCCGAAACAAATACAGCCCTTGGAATTAAAAGGTGAAAAATTTAAAAAAATAAAAATAAAAACCATACTAGCCATCAAAGGCAGAAAGATAACAAATACCCAAACACTTAAAAAGGAACATTCAGGATTATCAAAGGGAAAAGATAAAATCTCAACGCATGGAACTGAAGGAAAATGAAAACACAGCATAGTAAAATTTGTGGGACACAGTTGAATCAATGGAGAGCAAAATGTATAACCCTCAGGGCATACATAAGAAAGCAGGAGGAGCATCTGGGTGGCTCAGTCACTTAGTCCCACTATTGAGTTTGACTCGGGTCATGATCGGCCACGGGGCTGTGAGACTGAACCTGCTTTGTACCAGTGCTGTGCATGGAGGCTGCTTAATAATCTCTCTCTCTCTCTCCTCTTTCCCTGTCTAAAAACAAAACGAGTCTCAAAACAATAAGCTCTCAGTTTTAGAACCTAGAAAAAGGAGCGAAGATGAAACTAAAGAATAAAACTGAAAGAATCCTTCTACCCCATTTCAACATCTAGAGCTACAGTATGCAACAGGGTGTGGTGTTGGTGAAGGGATAGACAACTGGAACAGAAGAAAGATAGGTTATTGAAATTGGATCAAGCACCCAGAATGAGACCTCCTGCCAATATGTCCAATGGGGTTTTGACAAAGGTAAAAAGCCGTTCAATGAAGGAGTGACAGCGTTTTGAATCAATGGTGCTAGAGCCAGTGGACTTCCATAGGCAAAGAAGAAGAAGGAGCAGAAGAAGAGGGAGGGGGAGAGGCAGGAGGACGTGGAGGATGAGGAGGACGAAGACCACAATCTAAGTCTCAAACCCTAGACCAAACGTAACTCAGGGCGCCTGGGTGACTCAGCCGGTGAGGCAGCCAGCTCTTCATTTTGGCTCTTGTCATGCTCTCCGCTTCCCGGGACAGAGTCAGCCTCCAAGCGCCCTGAGCAGTCTGCTTGAGGATGCTCATTTCCCTTCTTCCTCCACCCTACTCCCTGCTCATGCACAAGATCACGCTCTCAAAAAGAAAAAAAAAAAAAAAACTTAAATATTTACTCAAAATGAATCAACACCTTACATGTAAAATAATAAGTCTCAGAAGGAAAAAATGGGGGGGAAAATTCCAGCATGTAAAGCTAGGTAAAGAATCCTCCAACTGGACATCAAACCACTGTCCATCACGGAAAAGTTGATTAATTGGACATGATCCAACAATCAGAATTGGAAGTCTGTACTGTCTGCAACACCTTGTTAAGGAGAACCAAAAGAAAAGCTACAAACTGGAAGAAAATATGTGTAAAACACATACGTGATGAAGGACTCCCGTCTGAAGTGTAGAAATTCAAAGGTTCACCCCCCAAATAAGCAAGCAATCCAGTCAGCAAAAGGAAAAAAAAAAAATGGGCGAAGGACCTCAAAACTTCACCAGAGTATACAGATGGAAATCACATAAAAAGCTGCCATTGGTGCAATTCAGATGTAAAGTCCACTGAGCTCTCCCTGCACACCTATCACAATGATTCAACCCAAACGCACCGGAGAGGGAGAGAGAGACCCCACTACCAGATGCAAGGCAGGATGTGCAATGACTGGATCACTCGTGCATCGCTCGTGACAATGGAAGAGGTTAGAGCTAACTCTTGAAAACAGTTAACAGTTCCTTTGCTTTGTCAAAGCCTTGATTTCAATTCCAGTTAACATGCAGCGTCCTATCAATTTCGGGTGCCCAATACAGGGACTCAACCCTTCCTTGCACACAGTTGCTCTGAAAACCAGACTGGCAACCACCATAGGACCCAGTCATTGCACTCTTGGCATTGGTCGGAGAGAAATCAAAACTTACGTTGGCTCAAAAAGCTGTACATGAATGTATCTGTGTCCTGATGGAAGCAGTGGGGCTGCCAAGGGGGTAGAAGGCACTGGAGTGGTTGGATATGGACACTGGACAGGCTTGTAAGAGATGGTCTCATCTTGCTTCTTTGAGGGCCCCTTCCCACTCACGGTGGTCCTGGGGACAAGGAGAAAAGGAATGTCAACGATTTCAAGATGTTCAAACCTGCCAAGCATTAGAACACCATCTCTTCGACACTACTTCATCCTCTTCTGAATCCTCAGTCTCCCAAAGCAGACAGGAGGCATCTGGTCCAAGAGGGGTTCCAGGCAGCGTCCCTTCCACAGGCCATCTCCCCTCTAGCCCACAAGTCCAAAGACCAGGCCCCAGGCTTTCAACTCATCTAATGGCTGTGCCTTCTCTAGGGGCACCAAGGAACTTCTGGGCTCCTTCTCTGCCTTCTAGGAGGCTCTACGGGGCTGGGTCGCGTGCTCTCCGCCGACTTGTGCCACCCGGCCAGTTGTCTCCTCCTACATTTGCCACATATTGGCACGGGAGGACCAAGTGAGGGGACGTCCTCTCGGAGAGATACATGGCGAACAGAATCGAGGTCCTCTGTCTTACATTGTTTCCTCGAATCTCTCAGTACTTTCTAGCTCCGCTTGATTTCCGACCCCAGGAGAGGGGGGTGGGTCCGAAGCCGAACAGCTGGCTTCCCATTTCTGTCTTTCCTGAATGTTTTCCCCACACCAAAGGACCTAAAACAACATCGATAACCTGATACGGTGTCTGTGGGCCAGCCATCCAGGTGCAAGTAGCCAGGTACCTGGGGCCCAGGATCTCTCCCAAGGCTGCTGTCAAGATGTCATCTGGGTCTTGGGTCATCTCCACGCTTCCTGGGCAGAAAAACCTGCTTTGGAGCTCATTCTGGTGGCTGTGAGCGGCCAGGGTCCTCCATGACCGTAAGTAGGAAATATTCATTCTTTGCCACATGGGCCTCTCCAGAATACAGCCCACAAGGAGCAGCCGGCTTCCCTGGGAACAGATGAGGGACGGAGGGAGGGAGGCCGGGCGGGCGGGCAAGCCCAAGGGGAGACCAGGTTCTTTGTAAACTAACCCCAGAAGTGACATCCTATCACTTTTGCCATATTCTGTCCTTTACAAGAGAGTCAGCAGTTCCTGACTCTAATCAAGAGGCAGAGTCGGTGACACAAAACGATGTGTACCAAAGATGGGAATCGTTGGAGACCCTTCAAGGCTGCCCTCCATACTTTGGTGGGACTTGACCTCAGCTAGCCACCGCTAGAATCTTGGCATCCCTACTAGGACGTGAACTAGGAGAACATTTGATCCAGCCTTTCTGGGATCCTTACGGCAGCTTGCCTACAAGTACCTCACACAAGGGTGCCTGTGTGGCTCTGTCAGTCCAGCGTCTGACTCTTGATTTCGGTTCAGGTCGTGATCACATGATCTGGGAAATCCTGCCCAACGTCCCGTTCTGCCCTCGAAGTGGAAGCCTGTCTAGGAATCTCTCTCTCTCTCTCTCTCTCTCTCTCTCTCTGCCCCTCCCCTGCATGCATGTGTGTGTCCCTTTTCCCTCTCTATCTCTCAAAAAGGAAGAAGAAGAAGGACTACTAGTAGTAGTAGTAGTAGTAGGAGTAGTACCAGGAGAAGTTATGTGCAGCCGTTGATAATTAGACAGCCCTGGTTACAATGGGAGCACTGACATTCGCTAGCTGTGTGATCTTGGGGCAAGTTGTTTCCCCTCTCTGAACCTCAGTAATTTAGGGCACACTGGGTTATCGGGACAATTAAGGGACCCACCAAATGCTCTTCAAACCCTTCATTGCTTGGCATAGAATCCCTTAATAAAACCAATTCTGAGGCGCAGTAGGATCAGCAATTTGAGATGTTTATTTCTTTCTTTTTTATTTGATGCTTCACGTTGAAAAATATTCTCTCACACTCCTATGGCTATAGGGAATGTGTAGCATCAGATAAATAATGGGCTGGGTCTCATAGAAAAGGAGCAATGGGTATGGCTTCAGGGGTAAGCACAGGAGCTTTTGTGCTCTGGCTGTGAGTGTTGGTGGCTGCTGGGAAGGGGAATCAGACCAGCAGGGGACCCGAGAACTTGGAGTCTGGCCAGTGCACCCTTGCTCCTTTCTTGGGCTTCTGGGGTTTCAGGGGAGCCTTGGGCCCTTGAGGGTATTTGGAGGCTGTGCCCGGAACAGCAGGAGCAGGAGCAGGAGCAGGAGCAGGAGCAGGAGCAGGAGCAGGAGCAGGAGCAGGAGCAGGAGGTCTCCCGGAGACAGGCTGGACCTTGGGCCCAGAGTGGGCCAGCTTCTGCCTGAGGCAATGGTTTTCTGCCTGGAGCCTTCGGAACTCCCTCTGTGCCCACAGGACAGCCTTCTGGCTCTCCTCACATGTGTTCTCCACCAGGAGGCGCTCCCGGTCATGCAAGGAGGAGATCTTCTGCCATTCCCCATGCAGGTCCTGGGCCATGTTCCTGTAGAGGCCTAAGTTCCACAGGGCAGCATCCGTCCTCCTGCGCACCTTGGCAAGGTCGTTCTTCAGTTGCAGGCAGCGTGCCTTCTCCTCCCTCATCTTCCTCTCCACGTGTTTGATGTGCTCCTCGCACAGCTTAGGCTCTGCCTCGAGCTTCAGGCACAACTTGTGAATCTCACTCTCCAGGAGGGTGTTTCGAAGGTGAAAAGATCCTTGCTCAGCATGGTGGATTGCTTTGTTCCCTGTGAGCTCTTCGTTCCGTGGACGTGCCTTCTTCAGTGCCCGGGAAGGCTTTCCTTTGCTCCCGGGGCTCCCGCCTGAGGGCCCATGGTCCGTGGAGGAGGAGCCAGGCCGCACCTGCCTGCTTGAGCCCCGACCTTCCAGATGATGTCTAAGAGGCTCTAGCAGATGCATCATCTTCAGGAGGATCTGGCTGAGGGTGTGGCCTTGGCTCTGGCCCTCAGCCCTGGCCTGCCGCCGCACTCCTCCCTCACCAAGTTCTGGCCTGCCTGCCTCCCCTGCCTCTTCCTGCGCTGTCTGTCCACAGCTGCCAATGTCCGGAACCAGCGGGTCTGCACTTCCCTGCAGATCAGGGCTGTCCTTGGTGCCTTCTGGTATTTTCCTCACAGGGCGTTCTCCATCTCCCTGGGCTGCTCCACAGATGGGACTTTCATTAGTCAGCTGCTCAGGGCTCTTCCACAGCCTTTCCCGAACCCCCTTCAGCAACTGCGTAGCGTTGTCCACGGAAAAATATGCGGCACCTTCATTCAGGGCAGCCAGAGCAAGAATCTGTAATGGGAGAGGACGGGCCGTCTGCTCAGAGGATGCCACGGCTCCACAGGCTTGTGCGTCCGCTTCGGTGTTCTCCATGCCTTTTCGAGAGACTGCCTTCTGGGCACAAGGCCCCTTTCTTCTTTGGAAGCTGAGTCCACTCCTTACTAGGAACATCACCGCTGCAGTGCCCACCAGCATCTCCCAGCCAAATCCAGAGACTCGTGGCACATGTGGCAAACGTTCGTCTGTCACCAACCCAGCAGCCCACAGCTGCTCCAGGACAGCCCACAGCGGCTCCAGAACTGTGTGGGGAGACATCTGGATGGCCAACAGCTGGCTCCGAAGAGCCTTGTGGCTTTGTCTGCGATCACCAGTGTCCTCTGGACCGCTAGTAACTGCTTGGAACCCCTAGGAGGGTTCCATCTCCAACACAAACCAGGGCCTGGCAACAGGAGCTGAAGGGACTAGGGGTGGGGGAGGTGCACCTGAGTCTCCAATGCCAATCAGGGCCTGGCAACAAGCGCCCAAGGTACTTAGGGTAGGGGAGGTGAATCACTATATTGTAGACCCGAAACAAATACAGCCCTTGGAATTAAAAGGTGAAAAATTTAAAAAAATAAAAATAAAAACCATACTAGCCATCAAAGGCAGAAAGATAACAAATACCCAAACACTTAAAAAGGAACATTCAGGATTATCAAAGGGAAAAGATAAAATCTCAACGCATGGAACTGAAGGAAAATGAAAACACAGCATAGTAAAATTTGTGGGACACAGTTGAATCAATGGAGAGCAAAATGTATAACCCTCAGGGCATACATAAGAAAGCAGGAGGAGCATCTGGGTGGCTCAGTCACTTAGTCCCACTATTGAGTTTGACTCGGGTCATGATCGGCCACGGGGCTGTGAGACTGAACCTGCTTTGTACCAGTGCTGTGCATGGAGGCTGCTTAATAATCTCTCTCTCTCTCTCCTCTTTCCCTGTCTAAAAACAAAACGAGTCTCAAAACAATAAGCTCTCAGTTTTAGAACCTAGAAAAAGGAGCGAAGATGAAACTAAAGAATAAAACTGAAAGAATCCTTCTACCCCATTTCAACATCTAGAGCTACAGTATGCAACAGGGTGTGGTGTTGGTGAAGGGATAGACAACTGGAACAGAAGAAAGATAGGTTATTGAAATTGGATCAAGCACCCAGAATGAGACCTCCTGCCAATATGTCCAATGGGGTTTTGACAAAGGTAAAAAGCCGTTCAATGAAGGAGTGACAGCGTTTTGAATCAATGGTGCTAGAGCCAGTGGACTTCCATAGGCAAAGAAGAAGAAGGAGCAGAAGAAGAGGGAGGGGGAGAGGCAGGAGGACGTGGAGGATGAGGAGGACGAAGACCACAATCTAAGTCTCAAACCCTAGACCAAACGTAACTCAGGGCGCCTGGGTGACTCAGCCGGTGAGGCAGCCAGCTCTTCATTTTGGCTCTTGTCATGCTCTCCGCTTCCCGGGACAGAGTCAGCCTCCAAGCGCCCTGAGCAGTCTGCTTGAGGATGCTCATTTCCCTTCTTCCTCCACCCTACTCCCTGCTCATGCACAAGATCACGCTCTCAAAAAGAAAAAAAAAAAAAAAACTTAAATATTTACTCAAAATGAATCAACACCTTACATGTAAAATAATAAGTCTCAGAAGGAAAAAATGGGGGGGAAAATTCCAGCATGTAAAGCTAGGTAAAGAATCCTCCAACTGGACATCAAACCACTGTCCATCACGGAAAAGTTGATTAATTGGACATGATCCAACAATCAGAATTGGAAGTCTGTACTGTCTGCAACACCTTGTTAAGGAGAACCAAAAGAAAAGCTACAAACTGGAAGAAAATATGTGTAAAACACATACGTGATGAAGGACTCCCGTCTGAAGTGTAGAAATTCAAAGGTTCACCCCCCAAATAAGCAAGCAATCCAGTCAGCAAAAGGAAAAAAAAAAAATGGGCGAAGGACCTCAAAACTTCACCAGAGTATACAGATGGAAATCACATAAAAAGCTGCCATTGGTGCAATTCAGATGTAAAGTCCACTGAGCTCTCCCTGCACACCTATCACAATGATTCAACCCAAACGCACCGGAGAGGGAGAGAGAGACCCCACTACCAGATGCAAGGCAGGATGTGCAATGACTGGATCACTCGTGCATCGCTCGTGACAATGGAAGAGGTTAGAGCTAACTCTTGAAAACAGTTAACAGTTCCTTTGCTTTGTCAAAGCCTTGATTTCAATTCCAGTTAACATGCAGCGTCCTATCAATTTCGGGTGCCCAATACAGGGACTCAACCCTTCCTTGCACACAGTTGCTCTGAAAACCAGACTGGCAACCACCATAGGACCCAGTCATTGCACTCTTGGCATTGGTCGGAGAGAAATCAAAACTTACGTTGGCTCAAAAAGCTGTACATGAATGTATCTGTGTCCTGATGGAAGCAGTGGGGCTGCCAAGGGGGTAGAAGGCACTGGAGTGGTTGGATATGGACACTGGACAGGCTTGTAAGAGATGGTCTCATCTTGCTTCTTTGAGGGCCCCTTCCCACTCACGGTGGTCCTGGGGACAAGGAGAAAAGGAATGTCAACGATTTCAAGATGTTCAAACCTGCCAAGCATTAGAACACCATCTCTTCGACACTACTTCATCCTCTTCTGAATCCTCAGTCTCCCAAAGCAGACAGGAGGCATCTGGTCCAAGAGGGGTTCCAGGCAGCGTCCCTTCCACAGGCCATCTCCCCTCTAGCCCACAAGTCCAAAGACCAGGCCCCAGGCTTTCAACTCATCTAATGGCTGTGCCTTCTCTAGGGGCACCAAGGAACTTCTGGGCTCCTTCTCTGCCTTCTAGGAGGCTCTACGGGGCTGGGTCGCGTGCTCTCCGCCGACTTGTGCCACCCGGCCAGTTGTCTCCTCCTACATTTGCCACATATTGGCACGGGAGGACCAAGTGAGGGGACGTCCTCTCGGAGAGATACATGGCGAACAGAATCGAGGTCCTCTGTCTTACATTGTTTCCTCGAATCTCTCAGTACTTTCTAGCTCCGCTTGATTTCCGACCCCAGGAGAGGGGGGTGGGTCCGAAGCCGAACAGCTGGCTTCCCATTTCTGTCTTTCCTGAATGTTTTCCCCACACCAAAGGACCTAAAACAACATCGATAACCTGATACGGTGTCTGTGGGCCAGCCATCCAGGTGCAAGTAGCCAGGTACCTGGGGCCCAGGATCTCTCCCAAGGCTGCTGTCAAGATGTCATCTGGGTCTTGGGTCATCTCCACGCTTCCTGGGCAGAAAAACCTGCTTTGGAGCTCATTCTGGTGGCTGTGAGCGGCCAGGGTCCTCCATGACCGTAAGTAGGAAATATTCATTCTTTGCCACATGGGCCTCTCCAGAATACAGCCCACAAGGAGCAGCCGGCTTCCCTGGGAACAGATGAGGGACGGAGGGAGGGAGGCCGGGCGGGCGGGCAAGCCCAAGGGGAGACCAGGTTCTTTGTAAACTAACCCCAGAAGTGACATCCTATCACTTTTGCCATATTCTGTCCTTTACAAGAGAGTCAGCAGTTCCTGACTCTAATCAAGAGGCAGAGTCGGTGACACAAAACGATGTGTACCAAAGATGGGAATCGTTGGAGACCCTTCAAGGCTGCCCTCCATACTTTGGTGGGACTTGACCTCAGCTAGCCACCGCTAGAATCTTGGCATCCCTACTAGGACGTGAACTAGGAGAACATTTGATCCAGCCTTTCTGGGATCCTTACGGCAGCTTGCCTACAAGTACCTCACACAAGGGTGCCTGTGTGGCTCTGTCAGTCCAGCGTCTGACTCTTGATTTCGGTTCAGGTCGTGATCACATGATCTGGGAAATCCTGCCCAACGTCCCGTTCTGCCCTCGAAGTGGAAGCCTGTCTAGGAATCGCTCTCTCTCTGCCCCTCCCCTGCATGCATGTGTGTGTCCCTTTTCCCTCTCTATCTCTCAAAAAGGAAGAAGAAGAAGGACTACTAGTAGTAGTAGTAGTAGTAGGAGTAGTACCAGGAGAAGTTATGTGCAGCCGTTGATAATTAGACAGCCCTGGTTACAATGGGAGCACTGACATTCGCTAGCTGTGTGATCTTGGGGCAAGTTGTTTCCCCTCTCTGAACCTCAGTAATTTAGGGCACACTGGGTTATCGGGACAATTAAGGGACCCACCAAATGCTCTTCAAACCCTTCATTGCTTGGCATAGAATCCCTTAATAAAACCAATTCTGAGGCGCAGTAGGATCAGCAATTTGAGATGTTTATTTCTTTCTTTTTTATTTGATGCTTCACGTTGAAAAATATTCTCTCACACTCCTATGGCTATAGGGAATGTGTAGCATCAGATAAATAATGGGCTGGGTCTCATAGAAAAGGAGCAATGGGTATGGCTTCAGGGGTAAGCACAGGAGCTTTTGTGCTCTGGCTGTGAGTGTTGGTGGCTGCTGGGAAGGGGAATCAGACCAGCAGGGGACCCGAGAACTTGGAGTCTGGCCAGTGCACCCTTGCTCCTTTCTTGGGCTTCTGGGGTTTCAGGGGAGCCTTGGGCCCTTGAGGGTATTTGGAGGCTGTGCCCGGAACAGCAGGAGCAGGAGCAGGAGCAGGAGCAGGAGCAGGAGCAGGAGCAGGAGCAGGAGCAGGAGCAGGAGGTCTCCCGGAGACAGGCTGGACCTTGGGCCCAGAGTGGGCCAGCTTCTGCCTGAGGCAATGGTTTTCTGCCTGGAGCCTTCGGAACTCCCTCTGTGCCCACAGGACAGCCTTCTGGCTCTCCTCACATGTGTTCTCCACCAGGAGGCGCTCCCGGTCATGCAAGGAGGAGATCTTCTGCCATTCCCCATGCAGGTCCTGGGCCATGTTCCTGTAGAGGCCTAAGTTCCACAGGGCAGCATCCGTCCTCCTGCGCACCTTGGCAAGGTCGTTCTTCAGTTGCAGGCAGCGTGCCTTCTCCTCCCTCATCTTCCTCTCCACGTGTTTGATGTGCTCCTCGCACAGCTTAGGCTCTGCCTCGAGCTTCAGGCACAACTTGTGAATCTCACTCTCCAGGAGGGTGTTTCGAAGGTGAAAAGATCCTTGCTCAGCATGGTGGATTGCTTTGTTCCCTGTGAGCTCTTCGTTCCGTGGACGTGCCTTCTTCAGTGCCCGGGAAGGCTTTCCTTTGCTCCCGGGGCTCCCGCCTGAGGGCCCATGGTCCGTGGAGGAGGAGCCAGGCCGCACCTGCCTGCTTGAGCCCCGACCTTCCAGATGATGTCTAAGAGGCTCTAGCAGATGCATCATCTTCAGGAGGATCTGGCTGAGGGTGTGGCCTTGGCTCTGGCCCTCAGCCCTGGCCTGCCGCCGCACTCCTCCCTCACCAAGTTCTGGCCTGCCTGCCTCCCCTGCCTCTTCCTGCGCTGTCTGTCCACAGCTGCCAATGTCCGGAACCAGCGGGTCTGCACTTCCCTGCAGATCAGGGCTGTCCTTGGTGCCTTCTGGTATTTTCCTCACAGGGCGTTCTCCATCTCCCTGGGCTGCTCCACAGATGGGACTTTCATTAGTCAGCTGCTCAGGGCTCTTCCACAGCCTTTCCCGAACCCCCTTCAGCAACTGCGTAGCGTTGTCCACGGAAAAATATGCGGCACCTTCATTCAGGGCAGCCAGAGCAAGAATCTGTAATGGGAGAGGACGGGCCGTCTGCTCAGAGGATGCCACGGCTCCACAGGCTTGTGCGTCCGCTTCGGTGTTCTCCATGCCTTTTCGAGAGACTGCCTTCTGGGCACAAGGCCCCTTTCTTCTTTGGAAGCTGAGTCCACTCCTTACTAGGAACATCACCGCTGCAGTGCCCACCAGCATCTCCCAGCCAAATCCAGAGACTCGTGGCACATGTGGCAAACGTTCGTCTGTCACCAACCCAGCAGCCCACAGCTGCTCCAGGACAGCCCACAGCGGCTCCAGAACTGTGTGGGGAGACATCTGGATGGCCAACAGCTGGCTCCGAAGAGCCTTGTGGCTTTGTCTGCGATCACCAGTGTCCTCTGGACCGCTAGTAACTGCTTGGAACCCCTAGGAGGGTTCCATCTCCAACACAAACCAGGGCCTGGCAACAGGAGCTGAAGGGACTAGGGGTGGGGGAGGTGCACCTGAGTCTCCAATGCCAATCAGGGCCTGGCAACAAGCGCCCAAGGTACTTAGGGTAGGGGAGGTGAATCACTATATTGTAGACCCGAAACAAATACAGCCCTTGGAATTAAAAGGTGAAAAATTTAAAAAAATAAAAATAAAAACCATACTAGCCATCAAAGGCAGAAAGATAACAAATACCCAAACACTTAAAAAGGAACATTCAGGATTATCAAAGGGAAAAGATAAAATCTCAACGCATGGAACTGAAGGAAAATGAAAACACAGCATAGTAAAATTTGTGGGACACAGTTGAATCAATGGAGAGCAAAATGTATAACCCTCAGGGCATACATAAGAAAGCAGGAGGAGCATCTGGGTGGCTCAGTCACTTAGTCCCACTATTGAGTTTGACTCGGGTCATGATCGGCCACGGGGCTGTGAGACTGAACCTGCTTTGTACCAGTGCTGTGCATGGAGGCTGCTTAATAATCTCTCTCTCTCTCTCCTCTTTCCCTGTCTAAAAACAAAACGAGTCTCAAAACAATAAGCTCTCAGTTTTAGAACCTAGAAAAAGGAGCGAAGATGAAACTAAAGAATAAAACTGAAAGAATCCTTCTACCCCATTTCAACATCTAGAGCTACAGTATGCAACAGGGTGTGGTGTTGGTGAAGGGATAGACAACTGGAACAGAAGAAAGATAGGTTATTGAAATTGGATCAAGCACCCAGAATGAGACCTCCTGCCAATATGTCCAATGGGGTTTTGACAAAGGTAAAAAGCCGTTCAATGAAGGAGTGACAGCGTTTTGAATCAATGGTGCTAGAGCCAGTGGACTTCCATAGGCAAAGAAGAAGAAGGAGCAGAAGAAGAGGGAGGGGGAGAGGCAGGAGGACGTGGAGGATGAGGAGGACGAAGACCACAATCTAAGTCTCAAACCCTAGACCAAACGTAACTCAGGGCGCCTGGGTGACTCAGCCGGTGAGGCAGCCAGCTCTTCATTTTGGCTCTTGTCATGCTCTCCGCTTCCCGGGACAGAGTCAGCCTCCAAGCGCCCTGAGCAGTCTGCTTGAGGATGCTCATTTCCCTTCTTCCTCCACCCTACTCCCTGCTCATGCACAAGATCACGCTCTCAAAAAGAAAAAAAAAAAAAAAACTTAAATATTTACTCAAAATGAATCAACACCTTACATGTAAAATAATAAGTCTCAGAAGGAAAAAATGGGGGGGAAAATTCCAGCATGTAAAGCTAGGTAAAGAATCCTCCAACTGGACATCAAACCACTGTCCATCACGGAAAAGTTGATTAATTGGACATGATCCAACAATCAGAATTGGAAGTCTGTACTGTCTGCAACACCTTGTTAAGGAGAACCAAAAGAAAAGCTACAAACTGGAAGAAAATATGTGTAAAACACATACGTGATGAAGGACTCCCGTCTGAAGTGTAGAAATTCAAAGGTTCACCCCCCAAATAAGCAAGCAATCCAGTCAGCAAAAGGAAAAAAAAAAAATGGGCGAAGGACCTCAAAACTTCACCAGAGTATACAGATGGAAATCACATAAAAAGCTGCCATTGGTGCAATTCAGATGTAAAGTCCACTGAGCTCTCCCTGCACACCTATCACAATGATTCAACCCAAACGCACCGGAGAGGGAGAGAGAGACCCCACTACCAGATGCAAGGCAGGATGTGCAATGACTGGATCACTCGTGCATCGCTCGTGACAATGGAAGAGGTTAGAGCTAACTCTTGAAAACAGTTAACAGTTCCTTTGCTTTGTCAAAGCCTTGATTTCAATTCCAGTTAACATGCAGCGTCCTATCAATTTCGGGTGCCCAATACAGGGACTCAACCCTTCCTTGCACACAGTTGCTCTGAAAACCAGACTGGCAACCACCATAGGACCCAGTCATTGCACTCTTGGCATTGGTCGGAGAGAAATCAAAACTTACGTTGGCTCAAAAAGCTGTACATGAATGTATCTGTGTCCTGATGGAAGCAGTGGGGCTGCCAAGGGGGTAGAAGGCACTGGAGTGGTTGGATATGGACACTGGACAGGCTTGTAAGAGATGGTCTCATCTTGCTTCTTTGAGGGCCCCTTCCCACTCACGGTGGTCCTGGGGACAAGGAGAAAAGGAATGTCAACGATTTCAAGATGTTCAAACCTGCCAAGCATTAGAACACCATCTCTTCGACACTACTTCATCCTCTTCTGAATCCTCAGTCTCCCAAAGCAGACAGGAGGCATCTGGTCCAAGAGGGGTTCCAGGCAGCGTCCCTTCCACAGGCCATCTCCCCTCTAGCCCACAAGTCCAAAGACCAGGCCCCAGGCTTTCAACTCATCTAATGGCTGTGCCTTCTCTAGGGGCACCAAGGAACTTCTGGGCTCCTTCTCTGCCTTCTAGGAGGCTCTACGGGGCTGGGTCGCGTGCTCTCCGCCGACTTGTGCCACCCGGCCAGTTGTCTCCTCCTACATTTGCCACATATTGGCACGGGAGGACCAAGTGAGGGGACGTCCTCTCGGAGAGATACATGGCGAACAGAATCGAGGTCCTCTGTCTTACATTGTTTCCTCGAATCTCTCAGTACTTTCTAGCTCCGCTTGATTTCCGACCCCAGGAGAGGGGGGTGGGTCCGAAGCCGAACAGCTGGCTTCCCATTTCTGTCTTTCCTGAATGTTTTCCCCACACCAAAGGACCTAAAACAACATCGATAACCTGATACGGTGTCTGTGGGCCAGCCATCCAGGTGCAAGTAGCCAGGTACCTGGGGCCCAGGATCTCTCCCAAGGCTGCTGTCAAGATGTCATCTGGGTCTTGGGTCATCTCCACGCTTCCTGGGCAGAAAAACCTGCTTTGGAGCTCATTCTGGTGGCTGTGAGCGGCCAGGGTCCTCCATGACCGTAAGTAGGAAATATTCATTCTTTGCCACATGGGCCTCTCCAGAATACAGCCCACAAGGAGCAGCCGGCTTCCCTGGGAACAGATGAGGGACGGAGGGAGGGAGGCCGGGCGGGCGGGCAAGCCCAAGGGGAGACCAGGTTCTTTGTAAACTAACCCCAGAAGTGACATCCTATCACTTTTGCCATATTCTGTCCTTTACAAGAGAGTCAGCAGTTCCTGACTCTAATCAAGAGGCAGAGTCGGTGACACAAAACGATGTGTACCAAAGATGGGAATCGTTGGAGACCCTTCAAGGCTGCCCTCCATACTTTGGTGGGACTTGACCTCAGCTAGCCACCGCTAGAATCTTGGCATCCCTACTAGGACGTGAACTAGGAGAACATTTGATCCAGCCTTTCTGGGATCCTTACGGCAGCTTGCCTACAAGTACCTCACACAAGGGTGCCTGTGTGGCTCTGTCAGTCCAGCGTCTGACTCTTGATTTCGGTTCAGGTCGTGATCACATGATCTGGGAAATCCTGCCCAACGTCCCGTTCTGCCCTCGAAGTGGAAGCCTGTCTAGGAATCGCTCTCTCTCTGCCCCTCCCCTGCATGCATGTGTGTGTCCCTTTTCCCTCTCTATCTCTCAAAAAGGAAGAAGAAGAAGGACTACTAGTAGTAGTAGTAGTAGTAGGAGTAGTACCAGGAGAAGTTATGTGCAGCCGTTGATAATTAGACAGCCCTGGTTACAATGGGAGCACTGACATTCGCTAGCTGTGTGATCTTGGGGCAAGTTGTTTCCCCTCTCTGAACCTCAGTAATTTAGGGCACACTGGGTTATCGGGACAATTAAGGGACCCACCAAATGCTCTTCAAACCCTTCATTGCTTGGCATAGAATCCCTTAATAAAACCAATTCTGAGGCGCAGTAGGATCAGCAATTTGAGATGTTTATTTCTTTCTTTTTTATTTGATGCTTCACGTTGAAAAATATTCTCTCACACTCCTATGGCTATAGGGAATGTGTAGCATCAGATAAATAATGGGCTGGGTCTCATAGAAAAGGAGCAATGGGTATGGCTTCAGGGGTAAGCACAGGAGCTTTTGTGCTCTGGCTGTGAGTGTTGGTGGCTGCTGGGAAGGGGAATCAGACCAGCAGGGGACCCGAGAACTTGGAGTCTGGCCAGTGCACCCTTGCTCCTTTCTTGGGCTTCTGGGGTTTCAGGGGAGCCTTGGGCCCTTGAGGGTATTTGGAGGCTGTGCCCGGAACAGCAGGAGCAGGAGCAGGAGCAGGAGCAGGAGCAGGAGCAGGAGCAGGAGCAGGAGCAGGAGCAGGAGGTCTCCCGGAGACAGGCTGGACCTTGGGCCCAGAGTGGGCCAGCTTCTGCCTGAGGCAATGGTTTTCTGCCTGGAGCCTTCGGAACTCCCTCTGTGCCCACAGGACAGCCTTCTGGCTCTCCTCACATGTGTTCTCCACCAGGAGGCGCTCCCGGTCATGCAAGGAGGAGATCTTCTGCCATTCCCCATGCAGGTCCTGGGCCATGTTCCTGTAGAGGCCTAAGTTCCACAGGGCAGCATCCGTCCTCCTGCGCACCTTGGCAAGGTCGTTCTTCAGTTGCAGGCAGCGTGCCTTCTCCTCCCTCATCTTCCTCTCCACGTGTTTGATGTGCTCCTCGCACAGCTTAGGCTCTGCCTCGAGCTTCAGGCACAACTTGTGAATCTCACTCTCCAGGAGGGTGTTTCGAAGGTGAAAAGATCCTTGCTCAGCATGGTGGATTGCTTTGTTCCCTGTGAGCTCTTCGTTCCGTGGACGTGCCTTCTTCAGTGCCCGGGAAGGCTTTCCTTTGCTCCCGGGGCTCCCGCCTGAGGGCCCATGGTCCGTGGAGGAGGAGCCAGGCCGCACCTGCCTGCTTGAGCCCCGACCTTCCAGATGATGTCTAAGAGGCTCTAGCAGATGCATCATCTTCAGGAGGATCTGGCTGAGGGTGTGGCCTTGGCTCTGGCCCTCAGCCCTGGCCTGCCGCCGCACTCCTCCCTCACCAAGTTCTGGCCTGCCTGCCTCCCCTGCCTCTTCCTGCGCTGTCTGTCCACAGCTGCCAATGTCCGGAACCAGCGGGTCTGCACTTCCCTGCAGATCAGGGCTGTCCTTGGTGCCTTCTGGTATTTTCCTCACAGGGCGTTCTCCATCTCCCTGGGCTGCTCCACAGATGGGACTTTCATTAGTCAGCTGCTCAGGGCTCTTCCACAGCCTTTCCCGAACCCCCTTCAGCAACTGCGTAGCGTTGTCCACGGAAAAATATGCGGCACCTTCATTCAGGGCAGCCAGAGCAAGAATCTGTAATGGGAGAGGACGGGCCGTCTGCTCAGAGGATGCCACGGCTCCACAGGCTTGTGCGTCCGCTTCGGTGTTCTCCATGCCTTTTCGAGAGACTGCCTTCTGGGCACAAGGCCCCTTTCTTCTTTGGAAGCTGAGTCCACTCCTTACTAGGAACATCACCGCTGCAGTGCCCACCAGCATCTCCCAGCCAAATCCAGAGACTCGTGGCACATGTGGCAAACGTTCGTCTGTCACCAACCCAGCAGCCCACAGCTGCTCCAGGACAGCCCACAGCGGCTCCAGAACTGTGTGGGGAGACATCTGGATGGCCAACAGCTGGCTCCGAAGAGCCTTGTGGCTTTGTCTGCGATCACCAGTGTCCTCTGGACCGCTAGTAACTGCTTGGAACCCCTAGGAGGGTTCCATCTCCAACACAAACCAGGGCCTGGCAACAGGAGCTGAAGGGACTAGGGGTGGGGGAGGTGCACCTGAGTCTCCAATGCCAATCAGGGCCTGGCAACAAGCGCCCAAGGTACTTAGGGTAGGGGAGGTGAATCACTATATTGTAGACCCGAAACAAATACAGCCCTTGGAATTAAAAGGTGAAAAATTTAAAAAAATAAAAATAAAAACCATACTAGCCATCAAAGGCAGAAAGATAACAAATACCCAAACACTTAAAAAGGAACATTCAGGATTATCAAAGGGAAAAGATAAAATCTCAACGCATGGAACTGAAGGAAAATGAAAACACAGCATAGTAAAATTTGTGGGACACAGTTGAATCAATGGAGAGCAAAATGTATAACCCTCAGGGCATACATAAGAAAGCAGGAGGAGCATCTGGGTGGCTCAGTCACTTAGTCCCACTATTGAGTTTGACTCGGGTCATGATCGGCCACGGGGCTGTGAGACTGAACCTGCTTTGTACCAGTGCTGTGCATGGAGGCTGCTTAATAATCTCTCTCTCTCTCTCTCTCTCCTCTTTCCCTGTCTAAAAACAAAACGAGTCTCAAAACAATAAGCTCTCAGTTTTAGAACCTAGAAAAAGGAGCGAAGATGAAACTAAAGAATAAAACTGAAAGAATCCTTCTACCCCATTTCAACATCTAGAGCTACAGTATGCAACAGGGTGTGGTGTTGGTGAAGGGATAGACAACTGGAACAGAAGAAAGATAGGTTATTGAAATTGGATCAAGCACCCAGAATGAGACCTCCTGCCAATATGTCCAATGGGGTTTTGACAAAGGTAAAAAGCCGTTCAATGAAGGAGTGACAGCGTTTTGAATCAATGGTGCTAGAGCCAGTGGACTTCCATAGGCAAAGAAGAAGAAGGAGCAGAAGAAGAGGGAGGGGGAGAGGCAGGAGGACGTGGAGGATGAGGAGGACGAAGACCACAATCTAAGTCTCAAACCCTAGACCAAACGTAACTCAGGGCGCCTGGGTGACTCAGCCGGTGAGGCAGCCAGCTCTTCATTTTGGCTCTTGTCATGCTCTCCGCTTCCCGGGACAGAGTCAGCCTCCAAGCGCCCTGAGCAGTCTGCTTGAGGATGCTCATTTCCCTTCTTCCTCCACCCTACTCCCTGCTCATGCACAAGATCACGCTCTCAAAAAGAAAAAAAAAAAAAAAACTTAAATATTTACTCAAAATGAATCAACACCTTACATGTAAAATAATAAGTCTCAGAAGGAAAAAATGGGGGGGAAAATTCCAGCATGTAAAGCTAGGTAAAGAATCCTCCAACTGGACATCAAACCATTGTCCATCACGGAAAAGTTGATTAATTGGACATGATCCAACAATCAGAATTGGAAGTCTGTACTGTCTGCAACACCTTGTTAAGGAGAACCAAAAGAAAAGCTACAAACTGGAAGAAAATATGTGTAAAACACATACGTGATGAAGGACTGCCGTCTGAAGTGTAGAAATTCAAAGGTTCACCCCCCAAATAAGCAAGCAATCCAGTCAGCAAAAGGAAAAAAAAAAAATGGGCGAAGGACCTCAAAACTTCACCAGAGTATACAGATGGAAATCACATAAAAAGCTGCCATTGGTGCAATTCAGATGTAAAGTCCACTGAGCTCTCCCTGCACACCTATCACAATGATTCAACCCAAACGCACCGGAGAGGGAGAGAGAGACCCCACTACCAGATGCAAGGCAGGATGTGCAATGACTGGATCACTCGTGCATCGCTCGTGACAATGGAAGAGGTTAGAGCTAACTCTTGAAAACAGTTAACAGTTCCTTTGCTTTGTCAAAGCCTTGATTTCAATTCCAGTTAACATGCAGCGTCCTATCAATTTCGGGTGCCCAATACAGGGACTCAACCCTTCCTTGCACACAGTTGCTCTGAAAACCAGACTGGCAACCACCATAGGACCCAGTCATTGCACTCTTGGCATTGGTCGGAGAGAAATCAAAACTTACGTTGGCTCAAAAAGCTGTACATGAATGTATCTGTGTCCTGATGGAAGCAGTGGGGCTGCCAAGGGGGTAGAAGGCACTGGAGTGGTTGGATATGGACACTGGACAGGCTTGTAAGAGATGGTCTCATCTTGCTTCTTTGAGGGCCCCTTCCCACTCACGGTGGTCCTGGGGACAAGGAGAAAAGGAATGTCAACGATTTCAAGATGTTCAAACCTGCCAAGCATTAGAACACCATCTCTTCGACACTACTTCATCCTCTTCTGAATCCTCAGTCTCCCAAAGCAGACAGGAGGCATCTGGTCCAAGAGGGGTTCCAGGCAGCGTCCCTTCCACAGGCCATCTCCCCTCTAGCCCACAAGTCCAAAGACCAGGCCCCAGGCTTTCAACTCATCTAATGGCTGTGCCTTCTCTAGGGGCACCAAGGAACTTCTGGGCTCCTTCTCTGCCTTCTAGGAGGCTCTACGGGGCTGGGTCGCGTGCTCTCCGCCGACTTGTGCCACCCGGCCAGTTGTCTCCTCCTACATTTGCCACATATTGGCACGGGAGGACCAAGTGAGGGGACGTCCTCTCGGAGAGATACATGGCGAACAGAATCGAGGTCCTCTGTCTTACATTGTTTCCTCGAATCTCTCAGTACTTTCTAGCTCCGCTTGATTTCCGACCCCAGGAGAGGGGGGTGGGTCCGAAGCCGAACAGCTGGCTTCCCATTTCTGTCTTTCCTGAATGTTTTCCCCACACCAAAGGACCTAAAACAACATCGATAACCTGATACGGTGTCTGTGGGCCAGCCATCCAGGTGCAAGTAGCCAGGTACCTGGGGCCCAGGATCTCTCCCAAGGCTGCTGTCAAGATGTCATCTGGGTCTTGGGTCATCTCCACGCTTCCTGGGCAGAAAAACCTGCTTTGGAGCTCATTCTGGTGGCTGTGAGCGGCCAGGGTCCTCCATGACCGTAAGTAGGAAATATTCATTCTTTGCCACATGGGCCTCTCCAGAATACAGCCCACAAGGAGCAGCCGGCTTCCCTGGGAACAGATGAGGGACGGAGGGAGGGAGGCCGGGCGGGCGGGCAAGCCCAAGGGGAGACCAGGTTCTTTGTAAACTAACCCCAGAAGTGACATCCTATCACTTTTGCCATATTCTGTCCTTTACAAGAGAGTCAGCAGTTCCTGACTCTAATCAAGAGGCAGAGTCGGTGACACAAAACGATGTGTACCAAAGATGGGAATCGTTGGAGACCCTTCAAGGCTGCCCTCCATACTTTGGTGGGACTTGACCTCAGCTAGCCACCGCTAGAATCTTGGCATCCCTACTAGGACGTGAACTAGGAGAACATTTGATCCAGCCTTTCTGGGATCCTTACGGCAGCTTGCCTACAAGTACCTCACACAAGGGTGCCTGTGTGGCTCTGTCAGTCCAGCGTCTGACTCTTGATTTCGGTTCAGGTCGTGATCACATGATCTGGGAAATCCTGCCCAACGTCCCGTTCTGCCCTCGAAGTGGAAGCCTGTCTAGGAATCTCTCTCTCTCTCTCTCTCTCTCTCTCTCTCTGCCCCTCCCCTGCATGCATGTGTGTGTCCCTTTTCCCTCTCTATCTCTCAAAAAGGAAGAAGAAGAAGGACTACTAGTAGTAGTAGTAGTAGTAGGAGTAGTACCAGGAGAAGTTATGTGCAGCCGTTGATAATTAGACAGCCCTGGTTACAATGGGAGCACTGACATTCGCTAGCTGTGTGATCTTGGGGCAAGTTGTTTCCCCTCTCTGAACCTCAGTAATTTAGGGCACACTGGGTTATCGGGACAATTAAGGGACCCACCAAATGCTCTTCAAACCCTTCATTGCTTGGCATAGAATCCCTTAATAAAACCAATTCTGAGGCGCAGTAGGATCAGCAATTTGAGATGTTTATTTCTTTCTTTTTTATTTGATGCTTCACGTTGAAAAATATTCTCTCACACTCCTATGGCTATAGGGAATGTGTAGCATCAGATAAATAATGGGCTGGGTCTCATAGAAAAGGAGCAATGGGTATGGCTTCAGGGGTAAGCACAGGAGCTTTTGTGCTCTGGCTGTGAGTGTTGGTGGCTGCTGGGAAGGGGAATCAGACCAGCAGGGGACCCGAGAACTTGGAGTCTGGCCAGTGCACCCTTGCTCCTTTCTTGGGCTTCTGGGGTTTCAGGGGAGCCTTGGGCCCTTGAGGGTATTTGGAGGCTGTGCCCGGAACAGCAGGAGCAGGAGCAGGAGCAGGAGCAGGAGCAGGAGCAGGAGCAGGAGCAGGAGCAGGAGCAGGAGGTCTCCCGGAGACAGGCTGGACCTTGGGCCCAGAGTGGGCCAGCTTCTGCCTGAGGCAATGGTTTTCTGCCTGGAGCCTTCGGAACTCCCTCTGTGCCCACAGGACAGCCTTCTGGCTCTCCTCACATGTGTTCTCCACCAGGAGGCGCTCCCGGTCATGCAAGGAGGAGATCTTCTGCCATTCCCCATGCAGGTCCTGGGCCATGTTCCTGTAGAGGCCTAAGTTCCACAGGGCAGCATCCGTCCTCCTGCGCACCTTGGCAAGGTCGTTCTTCAGTTGCAGGCAGCGTGCCTTCTCCTCCCTCATCTTCCTCTCCACGTGTTTGATGTGCTCCTCGCACAGCTTAGGCTCTGCCTCGAGCTTCAGGCACAACTTGTGAATCTCACTCTCCAGGAGGGTGTTTCGAAGGTGAAAAGATCCTTGCTCAGCATGGTGGATTGCTTTGTTCCCTGTGAGCTCTTCGTTCCGTGGACGTGCCTTCTTCAGTGCCCGGGAAGGCTTTCCTTTGCTCCCGGGGCTCCCGCCTGAGGGCCCATGGTCCGTGGAGGAGGAGCCAGGCCGCACCTGCCTGCTTGAGCCCCGACCTTCCAGATGATGTCTAAGAGGCTCTAGCAGATGCATCATCTTCAGGAGGATCTGGCTGAGGGTGTGGCCTTGGCTCTGGCCCTCAGCCCTGGCCTGCCGCCGCACTCCTCCCTCACCAAGTTCTGGCCTGCCTGCCTCCCCTGCCTCTTCCTGCGCTGTCTGTCCACAGCTGCCAATGTCCGGAACCAGCGGGTCTGCACTTCCCTGCAGATCAGGGCTGTCCTTGGTGCCTTCTGGTATTTTCCTCACAGGGCGTTCTCCATCTCCCTGGGCTGCTCCACAGATGGGACTTTCATTAGTCAGCTGCTCAGGGCTCTTCCACAGCCTTTCCCGAACCCCCTTCAGCAACTGCGTAGCGTTGTCCACGGAAAAATATGCGGCACCTTCATTCAGGGCAGCCAGAGCAAGAATCTGTAATGGGAGAGGACGGGCCGTCTGCTCAGAGGATGCCACGGCTCCACAGGCTTGTGCGTCCGCTTCGGTGTTCTCCATGCCTTTTCGAGAGACTGCCTTCTGGGCACAAGGCCCCTTTCTTCTTTGGAAGCTGAGTCCACTCCTTACTAGGAACATCACCGCTGCAGTGCCCACCAGCATCTCCCAGCCAAATCCAGAGACTCGTGGCACATGTGGCAAACGTTCGTCTGTCACCAACCCAGCAGCCCACAGCTGCTCCAGGACAGCCCACAGCGGCTCCAGAACTGTGTGGGGAGACATCTGGATGGCCAACAGCTGGCTCCGAAGAGCCTTGTGGCTTTGTCTGCGATCACCAGTGTCCTCTGGACCGCTAGTAACTGCTTGGAACCCCTAGGAGGGTTCCATCTCCAACACAAACCAGGGCCTGGCAACAGGAGCTGAAGGGACTAGGGGTGGGGGAGGTGCACCTGAGTCTCCAATGCCAATCAGGGCCTGGCAACAAGCGCCCAAGGTACTTAGGGTAGGGGAGGTGAATCACTATATTGTAGACCCGAAACAAATACAGCCCTTGGAATTAAAAGGTGAAAAATTTAAAAAAATAAAAATAAAAACCATACTAGCCATCAAAGGCAGAAAGATAACAAATACCCAAACACTTAAAAAGGAACATTCAGGATTATCAAAGGGAAAAGATAAAATCTCAACGCATGGAACTGAAGGAAAATGAAAACACAGCATAGTAAAATTTGTGGGACACAGTTGAATCAATGGAGAGCAAAATGTATAACCCTCAGGGCATACATAAGAAAGCAGGAGGAGCATCTGGGTGGCTCAGTCACTTAGTCCCACTATTGAGTTTGACTCGGGTCATGATCGGCCACGGGGCTGTGAGACTGAACCTGCTTTGTACCAGTGCTGTGCATGGAGGCTGCTTAATAATCTCTCTCTCTCTCTCCTCTTTCCCTGTCTAAAAACAAAACGAGTCTCAAAACAATAAGCTCTCAGTTTTAGAACCTAGAAAAAGGAGCGAAGATGAAACTAAAGAATAAAACTGAAAGAATCCTTCTACCCCATTTCAACATCTAGAGCTACAGTATGCAACAGGGTGTGGTGTTGGTGAAGGGATAGACAACTGGAACAGAAGAAAGATAGGTTATTGAAATTGGATCAAGCACCCAGAATGAGACCTCCTGCCAATATGTCCAATGGGGTTTTGACAAAGGTAAAAAGCCGTTCAATGAAGGAGTGACAGCGTTTTGAATCAATGGTGCTAGAGCCAGTGGACTTCCATAGGCAAAGAAGAAGAAGGAGCAGAAGAAGAGGGAGGGGGAGAGGCAGGAGGACGTGGAGGATGAGGAGGACGAAGACCACAATCTAAGTCTCAAACCCTAGACCAAACGTAACTCAGGGCGCCTGGGTGACTCAGCCGGTGAGGCAGCCAGCTCTTCATTTTGGCTCTTGTCATGCTCTCCGCTTCCCGGGACAGAGTCAGCCTCCAAGCGCCCTGAGCAGTCTGCTTGAGGATGCTCATTTCCCTTCTTCCTCCACCCTACTCCCTGCTCATGCACAAGATCACGCTCTCAAAAAGAAAAAAAAAAAAAAAACTTAAATATTTACTCAAAATGAATCAACACCTTACATGTAAAATAATAAGTCTCAGAAGGAAAAAATGGGGGGGAAAATTCCAGCATGTAAAGCTAGGTAAAGAATCCTCCAACTGGACATCAAACCACTGTCCATCACGGAAAAGTTGATTAATTGGACATGATCCAACAATCAGAATTGGAAGTCTGTACTGTCTGCAACACCTTGTTAAGGAGAACCAAAAGAAAAGCTACAAACTGGAAGAAAATATGTGTAAAACACATACGTGATGAAGGACTCCCGTCTGAAGTGTAGAAATTCAAAGGTTCACCCCCCAAATAAGCAAGCAATCCAGTCAGCAAAAGGAAAAAAAAAAAATGGGCGAAGGACCTCAAAACTTCACCAGAGTATACAGATGGAAATCACATAAAAAGCTGCCATTGGTGCAATTCAGATGTAAAGTCCACTGAGCTCTCCCTGCACACCTATCACAATGATTCAACCCAAACGCACCGGAGAGGGAGAGAGAGACCCCACTACCAGATGCAAGGCAGGATGTGCAATGACTGGATCACTCGTGCATCGCTCGTGACAATGGAAGAGGTTAGAGCTAACTCTTGAAAACAGTTAACAGTTCCTTTGCTTTGTCAAAGCCTTGATTTCAATTCCAGTTAACATGCAGCGTCCTATCAATTTCGGGTGCCCAATACAGGGACTCAACCCTTCCTTGCACACAGTTGCTCTGAAAACCAGACTGGCAACCACCATAGGACCCAGTCATTGCACTCTTGGCATTGGTCGGAGAGAAATCAAAACTTACGTTGGCTCAAAAAGCTGTACATGAATGTATCTGTGTCCTGATGGAAGCAGTGGGGCTGCCAAGGGGGTAGAAGGCACTGGAGTGGTTGGATATGGACACTGGACAGGCTTGTAAGAGATGGTCTCATCTTGCTTCTTTGAGGGCCCCTTCCCACTCACGGTGGTCCTGGGGACAAGGAGAAAAGGAATGTCAACGATTTCAAGATGTTCAAACCTGCCAAGCATTAGAACACCATCTCTTCGACACTACTTCATCCTCTTCTGAATCCTCAGTCTCCCAAAGCAGACAGGAGGCATCTGGTCCAAGAGGGGTTCCAGGCAGCGTCCCTTCCACAGGCCATCTCCCCTCTAGCCCACAAGTCCAAAGACCAGGCCCCAGGCTTTCAACTCATCTAATGGCTGTGCCTTCTCTAGGGGCACCAAGGAACTTCTGGGCTCCTTCTCTGCCTTCTAGGAGGCTCTACGGGGCTGGGTCGCGTGCTCTCCGCCGACTTGTGCCACCCGGCCAGTTGTCTCCTCCTACATTTGCCACATATTGGCACGGGAGGACCAAGTGAGGGGACGTCCTCTCGGAGAGATACATGGCGAACAGAATCGAGGTCCTCTGTCTTACATTGTTTCCTCGAATCTCTCAGTACTTTCTAGCTCCGCTTGATTTCCGACCCCAGGAGAGGGGGGTGGGTCCGAAGCCGAACAGCTGGCTTCCCATTTCTGTCTTTCCTGAATGTTTTCCCCACACCAAAGGACCTAAAACAACATCGATAACCTGATACGGTGTCTGTGGGCCAGCCATCCAGGTGCAAGTAGCCAGGTACCTGGGGCCCAGGATCTCTCCCAAGGCTGCTGTCAAGATGTCATCTGGGTCTTGGGTCATCTCCACGCTTCCTGGGCAGAAAAACCTGCTTTGGAGCTCATTCTGGTGGCTGTGAGCGGCCAGGGTCCTCCATGACCGTAAGTAGGAAATATTCATTCTTTGCCACATGGGCCTCTCCAGAATACAGCCCACAAGGAGCAGCCGGCTTCCCTGGGAACAGATGAGGGACGGAGGGAGGGAGGCCGGGCGGGCGGGCAAGCCCAAGGGGAGACCAGGTTCTTTGTAAACTAACCCCAGAAGTGACATCCTATCACTTTTGCCATATTCTGTCCTTTACAAGAGAGTCAGCAGTTCCTGACTCTAATCAAGAGGCAGAGTCGGTGACACAAAACGATGTGTACCAAAGATGGGAATCGTTGGAGACCCTTCAAGGCTGCCCTCCATACTTTGGTGGGACTTGACCTCAGCTAGCCACCGCTAGAATCTTGGCATCCCTACTAGGACGTGAACTAGGAGAACATTTGATCCAGCCTTTCTGGGATCCTTACGGCAGCTTGCCTACAAGTACCTCACACAAGGGTGCCTGTGTGGCTCTGTCAGTCCAGCGTCTGACTCTTGATTTCGGTTCAGGTCGTGATCACATGATCTGGGAAATCCTGCCCAACGTCCCGTTCTGCCCTCGAAGTGGAAGCCTGTCTAGGAATCGCTCTCTCTCTGCCCCTCCCCTGCATGCATGTGTGTGTCCCTTTTCCCTCTCTATCTCTCAAAAAGGAAGAAGAAGAAGGACTACTAGTAGTAGTAGTAGTAGTAGGAGTAGTACCAGGAGAAGTTATGTGCAGCCGTTGATAATTAGACAGCCCTGGTTACAATGGGAGCACTGACATTCGCTAGCTGTGTGATCTTGGGGCAAGTTGTTTCCCCTCTCTGAACCTCAGTAATTTAGGGCACACTGGGTTATCGGGACAATTAAGGGACCCACCAAATGCTCTTCAAACCCTTCATTGCTTGGCATAGAATCCCTTAATAAAACCAATTCTGAGGCGCAGTAGGATCAGCAATTTGAGATGTTTATTTCTTTCTTTTTTATTTGATGCTTCACGTTGAAAAATATTCTCTCACACTCCTATGGCTATAGGGAATGTGTAGCATCAGATAAATAATGGGCTGGGTCTCATAGAAAAGGAGCAATGGGTATGGCTTCAGGGGTAAGCACAGGAGCTTTTGTGCTCTGGCTGTGAGTGTTGGTGGCTGCTGGGAAGGGGAATCAGACCAGCAGGGGACCCGAGAACTTGGAGTCTGGCCAGTGCACCCTTGCTCCTTTCTTGGGCTTCTGGGGTTTCAGGGGAGCCTTGGGCCCTTGAGGGTATTTGGAGGCTGTGCCCGGAACAGCAGGAGCAGGAGCAGGAGCAGGAGCAGGAGCAGGAGCAGGAGCAGGAGCAGGAGCAGGAGCAGGAGGTCTCCCGGAGACAGGCTGGACCTTGGGCCCAGAGTGGGCCAGCTTCTGCCTGAGGCAATGGTTTTCTGCCTGGAGCCTTCGGAACTCCCTCTGTGCCCACAGGACAGCCTTCTGGCTCTCCTCACATGTGTTCTCCACCAGGAGGCGCTCCCGGTCATGCAAGGAGGAGATCTTCTGCCATTCCCCATGCAGGTCCTGGGCCATGTTCCTGTAGAGGCCTAAGTTCCACAGGGCAGCATCCGTCCTCCTGCGCACCTTGGCAAGGTCGTTCTTCAGTTGCAGGCAGCGTGCCTTCTCCTCCCTCATCTTCCTCTCCACGTGTTTGATGTGCTCCTCGCACAGCTTAGGCTCTGCCTCGAGCTTCAGGCACAACTTGTGAATCTCACTCTCCAGGAGGGTGTTTCGAAGGTGAAAAGATCCTTGCTCAGCATGGTGGATTGCTTTGTTCCCTGTGAGCTCTTCGTTCCGTGGACGTGCCTTCTTCAGTGCCCGGGAAGGCTTTCCTTTGCTCCCGGGGCTCCCGCCTGAGGGCCCATGGTCCGTGGAGGAGGAGCCAGGCCGCACCTGCCTGCTTGAGCCCCGACCTTCCAGATGATGTCTAAGAGGCTCTAGCAGATGCATCATCTTCAGGAGGATCTGGCTGAGGGTGTGGCCTTGGCTCTGGCCCTCAGCCCTGGCCTGCCGCCGCACTCCTCCCTCACCAAGTTCTGGCCTGCCTGCCTCCCCTGCCTCTTCCTGCGCTGTCTGTCCACAGCTGCCAATGTCCGGAACCAGCGGGTCTGCACTTCCCTGCAGATCAGGGCTGTCCTTGGTGCCTTCTGGTATTTTCCTCACAGGGCGTTCTCCATCTCCCTGGGCTGCTCCACAGATGGGACTTTCATTAGTCAGCTGCTCAGGGCTCTTCCACAGCCTTTCCCGAACCCCCTTCAGCAACTGCGTAGCGTTGTCCACGGAAAAATATGCGGCACCTTCATTCAGGGCAGCCAGAGCAAGAATCTGTAATGGGAGAGGACGGGCCGTCTGCTCAGAGGATGCCACGGCTCCACAGGCTTGTGCGTCCGCTTCGGTGTTCTCCATGCCTTTTCGAGAGACTGCCTTCTGGGCACAAGGCCCCTTTCTTCTTTGGAAGCTGAGTCCACTCCTTACTAGGAACATCACCGCTGCAGTGCCCACCAGCATCTCCCAGCCAAATCCAGAGACTCGTGGCACATGTGGCAAACGTTCGTCTGTCACCAACCCAGCAGCCCACAGCTGCTCCAGGACAGCCCACAGCGGCTCCAGAACTGTGTGGGGAGACATCTGGATGGCCAACAGCTGGCTCCGAAGAGCCTTGTGGCTTTGTCTGCGATCACCAGTGTCCTCTGGACCGCTAGTAACTGCTTGGAACCCCTAGGAGGGTTCCATCTCCAACACAAACCAGGGCCTGGCAACAGGAGCTGAAGGGACTAGGGGTGGGGGAGGTGCACCTGAGTCTCCAATGCCAATCAGGGCCTGGCAACAAGCGCCCAAGGTACTTAGGGTAGGGGAGGTGAATCACTATATTGTAGACCCGAAACAAATACAGCCCTTGGAATTAAAAGGTGAAAAATTTAAAAAAATAAAAATAAAAACCATACTAGCCATCAAAGGCAGAAAGATAACAAATACCCAAACACTTAAAAAGGAACATTCAGGATTATCAAAGGGAAAAGATAAAATCTCAACGCATGGAACTGAAGGAAAATGAAAACACAGCATAGTAAAATTTGTGGGACACAGTTGAATCAATGGAGAGCAAAATGTATAACCCTCAGGGCATACATAAGAAAGCAGGAGGAGCATCTGGGTGGCTCAGTCACTTAGTCCCACTATTGAGTTTGACTCGGGTCATGATCGGCCACGGGGCTGTGAGACTGAACCTGCTTTGTACCAGTGCTGTGCATGGAGGCTGCTTAATAATCTCTCTCTCTCTCTCCTCTTTCCCTGTCTAAAAACAAAACGAGTCTCAAAACAATAAGCTCTCAGTTTTAGAACCTAGAAAAAGGAGCGAAGATGAAACTAAAGAATAAAACTGAAAGAATCCTTCTACCCCATTTCAACATCTAGAGCTACAGTATGCAACAGGGTGTGGTGTTGGTGAAGGGATAGACAACTGGAACAGAAGAAAGATAGGTTATTGAAATTGGATCAAGCACCCAGAATGAGACCTCCTGCCAATATGTCCAATGGGGTTTTGACAAAGGTAAAAAGCCGTTCAATGAAGGAGTGACAGCGTTTTGAATCAATGGTGCTAGAGCCAGTGGACTTCCATAGGCAAAGAAGAAGAAGGAGCAGAAGAAGAGGGAGGGGGAGAGGCAGGAGGACGTGGAGGATGAGGAGGACGAAGACCACAATCTAAGTCTCAAACCCTAGACCAAACGTAACTCAGGGCGCCTGGGTGACTCAGCCGGTGAGGCAGCCAGCTCTTCATTTTGGCTCTTGTCATGCTCTCCGCTTCCCGGGACAGAGTCAGCCTCCAAGCGCCCTGAGCAGTCTGCTTGAGGATGCTCATTTCCCTTCTTCCTCCACCCTACTCCCTGCTCATGCACAAGATCACGCTCTCAAAAAGAAAAAAAAAAAAAAAACTTAAATATTTACTCAAAATGAATCAACACCTTACATGTAAAATAATAAGTCTCAGAAGGAAAAAATGGGGGGGAAAATTCCAGCATGTAAAGCTAGGTAAAGAATCCTCCAACTGGACATCAAACCACTGTCCATCACGGAAAAGTTGATTAATTGGACATGATCCAACAATCAGAATTGGAAGTCTGTACTGTCTGCAACACCTTGTTAAGGAGAACCAAAAGAAAAGCTACAAACTGGAAGAAAATATGTGTAAAACACATACGTGATGAAGGACTGCCGTCTGAAGTGTAGAAATTCAAAGGTTCACCCCCCAAATAAGCAAGCAATCCAGTCAGCAAAAGGAAAAAAAAAAAATGGGCGAAGGACCTCAAAACTTCACCAGAGTATACAGATGGAAATCACATAAAAAGCTGCCATTGGTGCAATTCAGATGTAAAGTCCACTGAGCTCTCCCTGCACACCTATCACAATGATTCAACCCAAACGCACCGGAGAGGGAGAGAGAGACCCCACTACCAGATGCAAGGCAGGATGTGCAATGACTGGATCACTCGTGCATCGCTCGTGACAATGGAAGAGGTTAGAGCTAACTCTTGAAAACAGTTAACAGTTCCTTTGCTTTGTCAAAGCCTTGATTTCAATTCCAGTTAACATGCAGCGTCCTATCAATTTCGGGTGCCCAATACAGGGACTCAACCCTTCCTTGCACACAGTTGCTCTGAAAACCAGACTGGCAACCACCATAGGACCCAGTCATTGCACTCTTGGCATTGGTCGGAGAGAAATCAAAACTTACGTTGGCTCAAAAAGCTGTACATGAATGTATCTGTGTCCTGATGGAAGCAGTGGGGCTGCCAAGGGGGTAGAAGGCACTGGAGTGGTTGGATATGGACACTGGACAGGCTTGTAAGAGATGGTCTCATCTTGCTTCTTTGAGGGCCCCTTCCCACTCACGGTGGTCCTGGGGACAAGGAGAAAAGGAATGTCAACGATTTCAAGATGTTCAAACCTGCCAAGCATTAGAACACCATCTCTTCGACACTACTTCATCCTCTTCTGAATCCTCAGTCTCCCAAAGCAGACAGGAGGCATCTGGTCCAAGAGGGGTTCCAGGCAGCGTCCCTTCCACAGGCCATCTCCCCTCTAGCCCACAAGTCCAAAGACCAGGCCCCAGGCTTTCAACTCATCTAATGGCTGTGCCTTCTCTAGGGGCACCAAGGAACTTCTGGGCTCCTTCTCTGCCTTCTAGGAGGCTCTACGGGGCTGGGTCGCGTGCTCTCCGCCGACTTGTGCCACCCGGCCAGTTGTCTCCTCCTACATTTGCCACATATTGGCACGGGAGGACCAAGTGAGGGGACGTCCTCTCGGAGAGATACATGGCGAACAGAATCGAGGTCCTCTGTCTTACATTGTTTCCTCGAATCTCTCAGTACTTTCTAGCTCCGCTTGATTTCCGACCCCAGGAGAGGGGGGTGGGTCCGAAGCCGAACAGCTGGCTTCCCATTTCTGTCTTTCCTGAATGTTTTCCCCACACCAAAGGACCTAAAACAACATCGATAACCTGATACGGTGTCTGTGGGCCAGCCATCCAGGTGCAAGTAGCCAGGTACCTGGGGCCCAGGATCTCTCCCAAGGCTGCTGTCAAGATGTCATCTGGGTCTTGGGTCATCTCCACGCTTCCTGGGCAGAAAAACCTGCTTTGGAGCTCATTCTGGTGGCTGTGAGCGGCCAGGGTCCTCCATGACCGTAAGTAGGAAATATTCATTCTTTGCCACATGGGCCTCTCCAGAATACAGCCCACAAGGAGCAGCCGGCTTCCCTGGGAACAGATGAGGGACGGAGGGAGGGAGGCCGGGCGGGCGGGCAAGCCCAAGGGGAGACCAGGTTCTTTGTAAACTAACCCCAGAAGTGACATCCTATCACTTTTGCCATATTCTGTCCTTTACAAGAGAGTCAGCAGTTCCTGACTCTAATCAAGAGGCAGAGTCGGTGACACAAAACGATGTGTACCAAAGATGGGAATCGTTGGAGACCCTTCAAGGCTGCCCTCCATACTTTGGTGGGACTTGACCTCAGCTAGCCACCGCTAGAATCTTGGCATCCCTACTAGGACGTGAACTAGGAGAACATTTGATCCAGCCTTTCTGGGATCCTTACGGCAGCTTGCCTACAAGTACCTCACACAAGGGTGCCTGTGTGGCTCTGTCAGTCCAGCGTCTGACTCTTGATTTCGGTTCAGGTCGTGATCACATGATCTGGGAAATCCTGCCCAACGTCCCGTTCTGCCCTCGAAGTGGAAGCCTGTCTAGGAATCGCTCTCTCTCTCTCTCTCTCTCTCTCTGCCCCTCCCCTGCATGCATGTGTGTGTCCCTTTTCCCTCTCTATCTCTCAAAAAGGAAGAAGAAGAAGGACTACTAGTAGTAGTAGTAGTAGTAGGAGTAGTACCAGGAGAAGTTATGTGCAGCCGTTGATAATTAGACAGCCCTGGTTACAATGGGAGCACTGACATTCGCTAGCTGTGTGATCTTGGGGCAAGTTGTTTCCCCTCTCTGAACCTCAGTAATTTAGGGCACACTGGGTTATCGGGACAATTAAGGGACCCACCAAATGCTCTTCAAACCCTTCATTGCTTGGCATAGAATCCCTTAATAAAACCAATTCTGAGGCGCAGTAGGATCAGCAATTTGAGATGTTTATTTCTTTCTTTTTTATTTGATGCTTCACGTTGAAAAATATTCTCTCACACTCCTATGGCTATAGGGAATGTGTAGCATCAGATAAATAATGGGCTGGGTCTCATAGAAAAGGAGCAATGGGTATGGCTTCAGGGGTAAGCACAGGAGCTTTTGTGCTCTGGCTGTGAGTGTTGGTGGCTGCTGGGAAGGGGAATCAGACCAGCAGGGGACCCGAGAACTTGGAGTCTGGCCAGTGCACCCTTGCTCCTTTCTTGGGCTTCTGGGGTTTCAGGGGAGCCTTGGGCCCTTGAGGGTATTTGGAGGCTGTGCCCGGAACAGCAGGAGCAGGAGCAGGAGCAGGAGCAGGAGCAGGAGCAGGAGCAGGAGCAGGAGCAGGAGCAGGAGGTCTCCCGGAGACAGGCTGGACCTTGGGCCCAGAGTGGGCCAGCTTCTGCCTGAGGCAATGGTTTTCTGCCTGGAGCCTTCGGAACTCCCTCTGTGCCCACAGGACAGCCTTCTGGCTCTCCTCACATGTGTTCTCCACCAGGAGGCGCTCCCGGTCATGCAAGGAGGAGATCTTCTGCCATTCCCCATGCAGGTCCTGGGCCATGTTCCTGTAGAGGCCTAAGTTCCACAGGGCAGCATCCGTCCTCCTGCGCACCTTGGCGAGGTCGTTCTTCAGTTGCAGGCAGCGTGCCTTCTCCTCCCTCATCTTCCTCTCCACGTGTTTGATGTGCTCCTCGCACAGCTTAGGCTCTGCCTCGAGCTTCAGGCACAACTTGTGAATCTCACTCTCCAGGAGGGTGTTTCGAAGGTGAAAAGATCCTTGCTCAGCATGGTGGATTGCTTTGTTCCCTGTGAGCTCTTCGTTCCGTGGACGTGCCTTCTTCAGTGCCCGGGAAGGCTTTCCTTTGCTCCCGGGGCTCCCGCCTGAGGGCCCATGGTCCGTGGAGGAGGAGCCAGGCCGCACCTGCCTGCTTGAGCCCCGACCTTCCAGATGATGTCTAAGAGGCTCTAGCAGATGCATCATCTTCAGGAGGATCTGGCTGAGGGTGTGGCCTTGGCTCTGGCCCTCAGCCCTGGCCTGCCGCCGCACTCCTCCCTCACCAAGTTCTGGCCTGCCTGCCTCCCCTGCCTCTTCCTGCGCTGTCTGTCCACAGCTGCCAATGTCCGGAACCAGCGGGTCTGCACTTCCCTGCAGATCAGGGCTGTCCTTGGTGCCTTCTGGTATTTTCCTCACAGGGCGTTCTCCATCTCCCTGGGCTGCTCCACAGATGGGACTTTCATTAGTCAGCTGCTCAGGGCTCTTCCACAGCCTTTCCCGAACCCCCTTCAGCAACTGCGTAGCGTTGTCCACGGAAAAATATGCGGCACCTTCATTCAGGGCAGCCAGAGCAAGAATCTGTAATGGGAGAGGACGGGCCGTCTGCTCAGAGGATGCCACGGCTCCACAGGCTTGTGCGTCCGCTTCGGTGTTCTCCATGCCTTTTCGAGAGACTGCCTTCTGGGCACAAGGCCCCTTTCTTCTTTGGAAGCTGAGTCCACTCCTTACTAGGAACATCACCGCTGCAGTGCCCACCAGCATCTCCCAGCCAAATCCAGAGACTCGTGGCACATGTGGCAAACGTTCGTCTGTCACCAACCCAGCAGCCCACAGCTGCTCCAGGACAGCCCACAGCGGCTCCAGAACTGTGTGGGGAGACATCTGGATGGCCAACAGCTGGCTCCGAAGAGCCTTGTGGCTTTGTCTGCGATCACCAGTGTCCTCTGGACCGCTAGTAACTGCTTGGAACCCCTAGGAGGGTTCCATCTCCAACACAAACCAGGGCCTGGCAACAGGAGCTGAAGGGACTAGGGGTGGGGGAGGTGCACCTGAGTCTCCAATGCCAATCAGGGCCTGGCAACAAGCGCCCAAGGTACTTAGGGTAGGGGAGGTGAATCACTATATTGTAGACCCGAAACAAATACAGCCCTTGGAATTAAAAGGTGAAAAATTTAAAAAAATAAAAATAAAAACCATACTAGCCATCAAAGGCAGAAAGATAACAAATACCCAAACACTTAAAAAGGAACATTCAGGATTATCAAAGGGAAAAGATAAAATCTCAACGCATGGAACTGAAGGAAAATGAAAACACAGCATAGTAAAATTTGTGGGACACAGTTGAATCAATGGAGAGCAAAATGTATAACCCTCAGGGCATACATAAGAAAGCAGGAGGAGCATCTGGGTGGCTCAGTCACTTAGTCCCACTATTGAGTTTGACTCGGGTCATGATCGGCCACGGGGCTGTGAGACTGAACCTGCTTTGTACCAGTGCTGTGCATGGAGGCTGCTTAATAATCTCTCTCTCTCTCTCCTCTTTCCCTGTCTAAAAACAAAACGAGTCTCAAAACAATAAGCTCTCAGTTTTAGAACCTAGAAAAAGGAGCGAAGATGAAACTAAAGAATAAAACTGAAAGAATCCTTCTACCCCATTTCAACATCTAGAGCTACAGTATGCAACAGGGTGTGGTGTTGGTGAAGGGATAGACAACTGGAACAGAAGAAAGATAGGTTATTGAAATTGGATCAAGCACCCAGAATGAGACCTCCTGCCAATATGTCCAATGGGGTTTTGACAAAGGTAAAAAGCCGTTCAATGAAGGAGTGACAGCGTTTTGAATCAATGGTGCTAGAGCCAGTGGACTTCCATAGGCAAAGAAGAAGAAGGAGCAGAAGAAGAGGGAGGGGGAGAGGCAGGAGGACGTGGAGGATGAGGAGGACGAAGACCACAATCTAAGTCTCAAACCCTAGACCAAACGTAACTCAGGGCGCCTGGGTGACTCAGCCGGTGAGGCAGCCAGCTCTTCATTTTGGCTCTTGTCATGCTCTCCGCTTCCCGGGACAGAGTCAGCCTCCAAGCGCCCTGAGCAGTCTGCTTGAGGATGCTCATTTCCCTTCTTCCTCCACCCTACTCCCTGCTCATGCACAAGATCACGCTCTCAAAAAGAAAAAAAAAAAAAAACTTAAATATTTACTCAAAATGAATCAACACCTTACATGTAAAATAATAAGTCTCAGAAGGAAAAAATGGGGGGGAAAATTCCAGCATGTAAAGCTAGGTAAAGAATCCTCCAACTGGACATCAAACCACTGTCCATCACGGAAAAGTTGATTAATTGGACATGATCCAACAATCAGAATTGGAAGTCTGTACTGTCTGCAACACCTTGTTAAGGAGAACCAAAAGAAAAGCTACAAACTGGAAGAAAATATGTGTAAAACACATACGTGATGAAGGACTCCCGTCTGAAGTGTAGAAATTCAAAGGTTCACCCCCCAAATAAGCAAGCAATCCAGTCAGCAAAAGGAAAAAAAAAAAATGGGCGAAGGACCTCAAAACTTCACCAGAGTATACAGATGGAAATCACATAAAAAGCTGCCATTGGTGCAATTCAGATGTAAAGTCCACTGAGCTCTCCCTGCACACCTATCACAATGATTCAACCCAAACGCACCGGAGAGGGAGAGAGAGACCCCACTACCAGATGCAAGGCAGGATGTGCAATGACTGGATCACTCGTGCATCGCTCGTGACAATGGAAGAGGTTAGAGCTAACTCTTGAAAACAGTTAACAGTTCCTTTGCTTTGTCAAAGCCTTGATTTCAATTCCAGTTAACATGCAGCGTCCTATCAATTTCGGGTGCCCAATACAGGGACTCAACCCTTCCTTGCACACAGTTGCTCTGAAAACCAGACTGGCAACCACCATAGGACCCAGTCATTGCACTCTTGGCATTGGTCGGAGAGAAATCAAAACTTACGTTGGCTCAAAAAGCTGTACATGAATGTATCTGTGTCCTGATGGAAGCAGTGGGGCTGCCAAGGGGGTAGAAGGCACTGGAGTGGTTGGATATGGACACTGGACAGGCTTGTAAGAGATGGTCTCATCTTGCTTCTTTGAGGGCCCCTTCCCACTCACGGTGGTCCTGGGGACAAGGAGAAAAGGAATGTCAACGATTTCAAGATGTTCAAACCTGCCAAGCATTAGAACACCATCTCTTCGACACTACTTCATCCTCTTCTGAATCCTCAGTCTCCCAAAGCAGACAGGAGGCATCTGGTCCAAGAGGGGTTCCAGGCAGCGTCCCTTCCACAGGCCATCTCCCCTCTAGCCCACAAGTCCAAAGACCAGGCCCCAGGCTTTCAACTCATCTAATGGCTGTGCCTTCTCTAGGGGCACCAAGGAACTTCTGGGCTCCTTCTCTGCCTTCTAGGAGGCTCTACGGGGCTGGGTCGCGTGCTCTCCGCCGACTTGTGCCACCCGGCCAGTTGTCTCCTCCTACATTTGCCACATATTGGCACGGGAGGACCAAGTGAGGGGACGTCCTCTCGGAGAGATACATGGCGAACAGAATCGAGGTCCTCTGTCTTACATTGTTTCCTCGAATCTCTCAGTACTTTCTAGCTCCGCTTGATTTCCGACCCCAGGAGAGGGGGGTGGGTCCGAAGCCGAACAGCTGGCTTCCCATTTCTGTCTTTCCTGAATGTTTTCCCCACACCAAAGGACCTAAAACAACATCGATAACCTGATACGGTGTCTGTGGGCCAGCCATCCAGGTGCAAGTAGCCAGGTACCTGGGGCCCAGGATCTCTCCCAAGGCTGCTGTCAAGATGTCATCTGGGTCTTGGGTCATCTCCACGCTTCCTGGGCAGAAAAACCTGCTTTGGAGCTCATTCTGGTGGCTGTGAGCGGCCAGGGTCCTCCATGACCGTAAGTAGGAAATATTCATTCTTTGCCACATGGGCCTCTCCAGAATACAGCCCACAAGGAGCAGCCGGCTTCCCTGGGAACAGATGAGGGACGGAGGGAGGGAGGCCGGGCGGGCGGGCAAGCCCAAGGGGAGACCAGGTTCTTTGTAAACTAACCCCAGAAGTGACATCCTATCACTTTTGCCATATTCTGTCCTTTACAAGAGAGTCAGCAGTTCCTGACTCTAATCAAGAGGCAGAGTCGGTGACACAAAACGATGTGTACCAAAGATGGGAATCGTTGGAGACCCTTCAAGGCTGCCCTCCATACTTTGGTGGGACTTGACCTCAGCTAGCCACCGCTAGAATCTTGGCATCCCTACTAGGACGTGAACTAGGAGAACATTTGATCCAGCCTTTCTGGGATCCTTACGGCAGCTTGCCTACAAGTACCTCACACAAGGGTGCCTGTGTGGCTCTGTCAGTCCAGCGTCTGACTCTTGATTTCGGTTCAGGTCGTGATCACATGATCTGGGAAATCCTGCCCAATGTCCCGTTCTGCCCTCGAAGTGGAAGCCTGTCTAGGAATCGCTCGCTCTCTCTCTCTCTCTCTCTCTCTGCCCCTCCCCTGCATGCATGTGTGTGTCCCTTTTCCCTCTCTATCTCTCAAAAAGGAAGAAGAAGAAGGACTACTAGTAGTAGTAGTAGTAGTAGGAGTAGTACCAGGAGAAGTTATGTGCAGCCGTTGATAATTAGACAGCCCTGGTTACAATGGGAGCACTGACATTCGCTAGCTGTGTGATCTTGGGGCAAGTTGTTTCCCCTCTCTGAACCTCAGTAATTTAGGGCACACTGGGTTATCGGGACAATTAAGGGACCCACCAAATGCTCTTCAAACCCTTCATTGCTTGGCATAGAATCCCTTAATAAAACCAATTCTGAGGCGCAGTAGGATCAGCAATTTGAGATGTTTATTCCTTTCTTTTTTATTTGATGCTTCACGTTGAAAAATATTCTCTCACACTCCTATGGCTATAGGGAATGTGTAGCATCAGATAAATAATGGGCTGGGTCTCATAGAAAAGGAGCAATGGGTATGGCTTCAGGGGTAAGCACAGGAGCTTTTGTGCTCTGGCTGTGAGTGTTGGTGGCTGCTGGGAAGGGGAATCAGACCAGCAGGGGACCCGAGAACTTGGGAGTCTGGCCAGTGCACCCTTGCTCCTTTCTTGGGCTTCTGGGGTTTCAGGGGAGCCTTGGGCCCTTGAGGGTATTTGGAGGCTGTGCCCGGAACAGCAGGAGCAGGAGCAGGAGCAGGAGCAGGAGCAGGAGCAGGAGCAGGAGCAGGAGCAGGAGCAGGAGGTCTCCCGGAGACAGGCTGGACCTTGGGCCCAGAGTGGGCCAGCTTCTGCCTGAGGCAATGGTTTTCTGCCTGGAGCCTTCGGAACTCCCTCTGTGCCCACAGGACAGCCTTCTGGCTCTCCTCACATGTGTTCTCCACCAGGAGGCGCTCCCGGTCATGCAAGGAGGAGATCTTCTGCCATTCCCCATGCAGGTCCTGGGCCATGTTCCTGTAGAGGCCTAAGTTCCACAGGGCAGCATCCGTCCTCCTGCGCACCTTGGCGAGGTCGTTCTTCAGTTGCAGGCAGCGTGCCTTCTCCTCCCTCATCTTCCTCTCCACGTGTTTGATGTGCTCCTCGCACAGCTTAGGCTCTGCCTCGAGCTTCAGGCACAACTTGTGAATCTCACTCTCCAGGAGGGTGTTTCGAAGGTGAAAAGATCCTTGCTCAGCATGGTGGATTGCTTTGTTCCCTGTGAGCTCTTCGTTCCGTGGACGTGCCTTCTTCAGTGCCCGGGAAGGCTTTCCTTTGCTCCCGGGGCTCCCGCCTGAGGGCCCATGGTCCGTGGAGGAGGAGCCAGGCCGCACCTGCCTGCTTGAGCCCCGACCTTCCAGATGATGTCTAAGAGGCTCTAGCAGATGCATCATCTTCAGGAGGATCTGGCTGAGGGTGTGGCCTTGGCTCTGGCCCTCAGCCCTGGCCTGCCGCCGCACTCCTCCCTCACCAAGTTCTGGCCTGCCTGCCTCCCCTGCCTCTTCCTGCGCTGTCTGTCCACAGCTGCCAATGTCCGGAACCAGCGGGTCTGCACTTCCCTGCAGATCAGGGCTGTCCTTGGTGCCTTCTGGTATTTTCCTCACAGGGCGTTCTCCATCTCCCTGGGCTGCTCCACAGATGGGACTTTCATTAGTCAGCTGCTCAGGGCTCTTCCACAGCCTTTCCCGAACCCCCTTCAGCAACTGCGTAGCGTTGTCCACGGAAAAATATGCGGCACCTTCATTCAGGGCAGCCAGAGCAAGAATCTGTAATGGGAGAGGACGGGCCGTCTGCTCAGAGGATGCCACGGCTCCACAGGCTTGTGCGTCCGCTTCGGTGTTCTCCATGCCTTTTCGAGAGACTGCCTTCTGGGCACAAGGCCCCTTTCTTCTTTGGAAGCTGAGTCCACTCCTTACTAGGAACATCACCGCTGCAGTGCCCACCAGCATCTCCCAGCCAAATCCAGAGACTCGTGGCACATGTGGCAAACGTTCGTCTGTCACCAACCCAGCAGCCCACAGCTGCTCCAGGACAGCCCACAGCGGCTCCAGAACTGTGTGGGGAGACATTTGGATGGCCAACAGCTGGCTCCGAAGAGCCTTGTGGCTTTGTCTGCGATCACCAGTGTCCTCTGGACCGCTAGTAACTGCTTGGAACCCCTAGGAGGGTTCCATCTCCAACACAAACCAGGGCCTGGCAACAGGAGCTGAAGGGACTAGGGGTGGGGGAGGTGCACCTGAGTCTCCAATGCCAATCAGGGCCTGGCAACAAGCGCCCAAGGTACTTAGGGTAGGGGAGGTGAATCACTATATTGTAGACCCGAAACAAATACAGCCCTTGGAATTAAAAGGTGAAAAATTTAAAAAAATAAAAATAAAAACCATACTAGCCATCAAAGGCAGAAAGATAACAAATACCCAAACACTTAAAAAGGAACATTCAGGATTATCAAAGGGAAAAGATAAAATCTCAACGCATGGAACTGAAGGAAAATGAAAACACAGCATAGTAAAATTTGTGGGACACAGTTGAATCAATGGAGAGCAAAATGTATAACCCTCAGGGCATACATAAGAAAGCAGGAGGAGCATCTGGGTGGCTCAGTCACTTAGTCCCACTATTGAGTTTGACTCGGGTCATGATCGGCCACGGGGCTGTGAGACTGAACCTGCTTTGTTCCAGTGCTGTGCATGGAGGCTGCTTAATAATCTCTCTCTCTCTCTCTCTCTCTCCTCTTTCCCTGTCTAAAAACAAAACGAGTCTCAAAACAATAAGCTCTCAGTTTTAGAACCTAGAAAAAGGAGCGAAGATGAAACTAAAGAATAAAACTGAAAGAATCCTTCTACCCCATTTCAACATCTAGAGCTACAGTATGCAACAGGGTGTGGTGTTGGTGAAGGGATAGACAACTGGAACAGAAGAAAGATAGGTTATTGAAATTGGATCAAGCACCCAGAATGAGACCTCCTGCCAATATGTCCAATGGGGTTTTGACAAAGGTAAAAAGCCGTTCAATGAAGGAGTGACAGCGTTTTGAATCAATGGTGCTAGAGCCAGTGGACTTCCATAGGCAAAGAAGAAGAAGGAGCAGAAGAAGAGGGAGGGGGAGAGGCAGGAGAACGTGGAGGATGAGGAGGACGAAGACCACAATCTAAGTCTCAAACCCTAGACCAAACGTAACTCAGGGCGCCTGGGTGACTCAGCCGGTGAGGCAGCCAGCTCTTCATTTTGGCTCTTGTCATGCTCTCCGCTTCCCGGGACAGAGTCAGCCTCCAAGCGCCCTGAGCAGTCTGCTTGAGGATGCTCATTTCCCTTCTTCCTCCACCCTACTCCCTGCTCATGCACAAGATCACGCTCTCAAAAAGAAAAAAAAAAAAAAAACTTAAATATTTACTCAAAATGAATCAACACCTTACATGTAAAATAATAAGTCTCAGAAGGAAAAAATGGGGGGGAAAATTCCAGCATGTAAAGCTAGGTAAAGAATCCTCCAACTGGACATCAAACCATTGTCCATCACGGAAAAGTTGATTAATTGGACATGATCCAACAATCAGAATTGGAAGTCTGTACTGTCTGCAACACCTTGTTAAGGAGAACCAAAAGAAAAGCTACAAACTGGAAGAAAATATGTGTAAAACACATACGTGATGAAGGACTGCCGTCTGAAGTGTAGAAATTCAAAGGTTCACCCCCCAAATAAGCAAGCAATCCAGTCAGCAAAAGGAAAAAAAAAAAATGGGCGAAGGACCTCAAAACTTCACCAGAGTATACAGATGGAAATCACATAAAAAGCTGCCATTGGTGCAATTCAGATGTAAAGTCCACTGAGCTCTCCCTGCACACCTATCACAATGATTCAACCCAAACGCACCGGAGAGGGAGAGAGAGACCCCACTACCAGATGCAAGGCAGGATGTGCAATGACTGGATCACTCGTGCATCGCTCGTGACAATGGAAGAGGTTAGAGCTAACTCTTGAAAACAGTTAACAGTTCCTTTGCTTTGTCAAAGCCTTGATTTCAATTCCAGTTAACATGCAGCGTCCTATCAATTTCGGGTGCCCAATACAGGGACTCAACCCTTCCTTGCACACAGTTGCTCTGAAAACCAGACTGGCAACCACCATAGGACCCAGTCATTGCACTCTTGGCATTGGTCGGAGAGAAATCAAAACTTACGTTGGCTCAAAAAGCTGTACATGAATGTATCTGTGTCCTGATGGAAGCAGTGGGGCTGCCAAGGGGGTAGAAGGCACTGGAGTGGTTGGATATGGACACTGGACAGGCTTGTAAGAGATGGTCTCATCTTGCTTCTTTGAGGGCCCCTTCCCACTCACGGTGGTCCTGGGGACAAGGAGAAAAGGAATGTCAACGATTTCAAGATGTTCAAACCTGCCAAGCATTAGAACACCATCTCTTCGACACTACTTCATCCTCTTCTGAATCCTCAGTCTCCCAAAGCAGACAGGAGGCATCTGGTCCAAGAGGGGTTCCAGGCAGCGTCCCTTCCACAGGCCATCTCCCCTCTAGCCCACAAGTCCAAAGACCAGGCCCCAGGCTTTCAACTCATCTAATGGCTGTGCCTTCTCTAGGGGCACCAAGGAACTTCTGGGCTCCTTCTCTGCCTTCTAGGAGGCTCTACGGGGCTGGGTCGCGTGCTCTCCGCCGACTTGTGCCACCCGGCCAGTTGTCTCCTCCTACATTTGCCACATATTGGCACGGGAGGACCAAGTGAGGGGACGTCCTCTCGGAGAGATACATGGCGAACAGAATCGAGGTCCTCTGTCTTACATTGTTTCCTCGAATCTCTCAGTACTTTCTAGCTCCGCTTGATTTCCGACCCCAGGAGAGGGGGGTGGGTCCGAAGCCGAACAGCTGGCTTCCCATTTCTGTCTTTCCTGAATGTTTTCCCCACACCAAAGGACCTAAAACAACATCGATAACCTGATACGGTGTCTGTGGGCCAGCCATCCAGGTGCAAGTAGCCAGGTACCTGGGGCCCAGGATCTCTCCCAAGGCTGCTGTCAAGATGTCATCTGGGTCTTGGGTCATCTCCACGCTTCCTGGGCAGAAAAACCTGCTTTGGAGCTCATTCTGGTGGCTGTGAGCGGCCAGGGTCCTCCATGACCGTAAGTAGGAAATATTCATTCTTTGCCACATGGGCCTCTCCAGAATACAGCCCACAAGGAGCAGCCGGCTTCCCTGGGAACAGATGAGGGACGGAGGGAGGGAGGCCGGGCGGGCGGGCAAGCCCAAGGGGAGACCAGGTTCTTTGTAAACTAACCCCAGAAGTGACATCCTATCACTTTTGCCATATTCTGTCCTTTACAAGAGAGTCAGCAGTTCCTGACTCTAATCAAGAGGCAGAGTCGGTGACACAAAACGATGTGTACCAAAGATGGGAATCGTTGGAGACCCTTCAAGGCTGCCCTCCATACTTTGGTGGGACTTGACCTCAGCTAGCCACCGCTAGAATCTTGGCATCCCTACTAGGACGTGAACTAGGAGAACATTTGATCCAGCCTTTCTGGGATCCTTACAGCAGCTTGCCTACAAGTACCTCACACAAGGGTGCCTGTGTGGCTCTGTCAGTCCAGCGTCTGACTCTTGATTTCGGTTCAGGTCGTGATCACATGATCTGGGAAATCCTGCCCAACGTCCCGTTCTGCCCTCGAAGTGGAAGCCTGTCTAGGAATCGCTCGCTCTCTCTCTCTCTCTCTCTCTCTGCCCCTCCCCTGCATGCATGTGTGTGTCCCTTTTCCCTCTCTATCTCTCAAAAAGGAAGAAGAAGAAGGACTACTAGTAGTAGTAGTAGTAGTAGGAGTAGTACCAGGAGAAGTTATGTGCAGCCGTTGATAATTAGACAGCCCTGGTTACAATGGGAGCACTGACATTCGCTAGCTGTGTGATCTTGGGGCAAGTTGTTTCCCCTCTCTGAACCTCAGTAATTTAGGGCACACTGGGTTATCGGGACAATTAAGGGACCCACCAAATGCTCTTCAAACCCTTCATTGCTTGGCATAGAATCCCTTAATAAAACCAATTCTGAGGCGCAGTAGGATCAGCAATTTGAGATGTTTATTTCTTTCTTTTTTATTTGATGCTTCACGTTGAAAAATATTCTCTCACACTCCTATGGCTATAGGGAATGTGTAGCATCAGATAAATAATGGGCTGGGTCTCATAGAAAAGGAGCAATGGGTATGGCTTCAGGGGTAAGCACAGGAGCTTTTGTGCTCTGGCTGTGAGTGTTGGTGGCTGCTGGGAAGGGGAATCAGACCAGCAGGGGACCCGAGAACTTGGAGTCTGGCCAGTGCACCCTTGCTCCTTTCTTGGGCTTCTGGGGTTTCAGGGGAGCCTTGGGCCCTTGAGGGTATTTGGAGGCTGTGCCCGGAACAGCAGGAGCAGGAGCAGGAGCAGGAGCAGGAGCAGGAGCAGGAGCAGGAGCAGGAGCAGGAGCAGGAGGTCTCCCGGAGACAGGCTGGACCTTGGGCCCAGAGTGGGCCAGCTTCTGCCTGAGGCAATGGTTTTCTGCCTGGAGCCTTCGGAACTCCCTCTGTGCCCACAGGACAGCCTTCTGGCTCTCCTCACATGTGTTCTCCACCAGGAGGCGCTCCCGGTCATGCAAGGAGGAGATCTTCTGCCATTCCCCATGCAGGTCCTGGGCCATGTTCCTGTAGAGGCCTAAGTTCCACAGGGCAGCATCCGTCCTCCTGCGCACCTTGGCGAGGTCGTTCTTCAGTTGCAGGCAGCGTGCCTTCTCCTCCCTCATCTTCCTCTCCACGTGTTTGATGTGCTCCTCGCACAGCTTAGGCTCTGCCTCGAGCTTCAGGCACAACTTGTGAATCTCACTCTCCAGGAGGGTGTTTCGAAGGTGAAAAGATCCTTGCTCAGCATGGTGGATTGCTTTGTTCCCTGTGAGCTCTTCGTTCCGTGGACGTGCCTTCTTCAGTGCCCGGGAAGGCTTTCCTTTGCTCCCGGGGCTCCCGCCTGAGGGCCCATGGTCCGTGGAGGAGGAGCCAGGCCGCACCTGCCTGCTTGAGCCCCGACCTTCCAGATGATGTCTAAGAGGCTCTAGCAGATGCATCATCTTCAGGAGGATCTGGCTGAGGGTGTGGCCTTGGCTCTGGCCCTCAGCCCTGGCCTGCCGCCGCACTCCTCCCTCACCAAGTTCTGGCCTGCCTGCCTCCCCTGCCTCTTCCTGCGCTGTCTGTCCACAGCTGCCAATGTCCGGAACCAGCGGGTCTGCACTTCCCTGCAGATCAGGGCTGTCCTTGGTGCCTTCTGGTATTTTCCTCACAGGGCGTTCTCCATCTCCCTGGGCTGCTCCACAGATGGGACTTTCATTAGTCAGCTGCTCAGGGCTCTTCCACAGCCTTTCCCGAACCCCCTTCAGCAACTGCGTAGCGTTGTCCACGGAAAAATATGCGGCACCTTCATTCAGGGCAGCCAGAGCAAGAATCTGTAATGGGAGAGGACGGGCCGTCTGCTCAGAGGATGCCACGGCTCCACAGGCTTGTGCGTCCGCTTCGGTGTTCTCCATGCCTTTTCGAGAGACTGCCTTCTGGGCACAAGGCCCCTTTCTTCTTTGGAAGCTGAGTCCACTCCTTACTAGGAACATCACCGCTGCAGTGCCCACCAGCATCTCCCAGCCAAATCCAGAGACTCGTGGCACATGTGGCAAACGTTCGTCTGTCACCAACCCAGCAGCCCACAGCTGCTCCAGGACAGCCCACAGCGGCTCCAGAACTGTGTGGGGAGACATTTGGATGGCCAACAGCTGGCTCCGAAGAGCCTTGTGGCTTTGTCTGCGATCACCAGTGTCCTCTGGACCGCTAGTAACTGCTTGGAACCCCTAGGAGGGTTCCATCTCCAACACAAACCAGGGCCTGGCAACAGGAGCTGAAGGGACTAGGGGTGGGGGAGGTGCACCTGAGTCTCCAATGCCAATCAGGGCCTGGCAACAAGCGCCCAAGGTACTTAGGGTAGGGGAGGTGAATCACTATATTGTAGACCCGAAACAAATACAGCCCTTGGAATTAAAAGGTGAAAAATTTAAAAAAATAAAAATAAAAACCATACTAGCCATCAAAGGCAGAAAGATAACAAATACCCAAACACTTAAAAAGGAACATTCAGGATTATCAAAGGGAAAAGATAAAATCTCAACGCATGGAACTGAAGGAAAATGAAAACACAGCATAGTAAAATTTGTGGGACACAGTTGAATCAATGGAGAGCAAAATGTATAACCCTCAGGGCATACATAAGAAAGCAGGAGGAGCATCTGGGTGGCTCAGTCACTTAGTCCCACTATTGAGTTTGACTCGGGTCATGATCGGCCACGGGGCTGTGAGACTGAACCTGCTTTGTACCAGTGCTGTGCATGGAGGCTGCTTAATAATCTCTCTCTCTCTCTCCTCTTTCCCTCTCTAAAAACAAAACGAGTCTCAAAACAATAAGCTCTCAGTTTTAGAACCTAGAAAAAGGAGCGAAGATGAAACTAAAGAATAAAACTGAAAGAATCCTTCTACCCCATTTCAACATCTAGAGCTACAGTATGCAACAGGGTGTGGTGTTGGTGAAGGGATAGACAACTGGAACAGAAGAAAGATAGGTTATTGAAATTGGATCAAGCACCCAGAATGAGACCTCCTGCCAATATGTCCAATGGGGTTTTGACAAAGGTAAAAAGCCGTTCAATGAAGGAGTGACAGCGTTTTGAATCAATGGTGCTAGAGCCAGTGGACTTCCATAGGCAAAGAAGAAGAAGGAGCAGAAGAAGAGGGAGGGGGAGAGGCAGGAGGACGTGGAGGATGAGGAGGACGAAGACCACAATCTAAGTCTCAAACCCTAGACCAAACGTAACTCAGGGCGCCTGGGTGACTCAGCCGGTGAGGCAGCCAGCTCTTCATTTTGGCTCTTGTCATGCTCTCCGCTTCCCGGGACAGAGTCAGCCTCCAAGCGCCCTGAGCAGTCTGCTTGAGGATGCTCATTTCCCTTCTTCCTCCACCCTACTCCCTGCTCATGCACAAGATCACGCTCTCAAAAAGAAAAAAAAAAAAAAAACTTAAATATTTACTCAAAATGAATCAACACCTTACATGTAAAATAATAAGTCTCAGAAGGAAAAAATGGGGGGGAAAATTCCAGCATGTAAAGCTAGGTAAAGAATCCTCCAACTGGACATCAAACCACTGTCCATCACGGAAAAGTTGATTAATTGGACATGATCCAACAATCAGAATTGGAAGTCTGTACTGTCTGCAACACCTTGTTAAGGAGAACCAAAAGAAAAGCTACAAACTGGAAGAAAATATGTGTAAAACACATACGTGATGAAGGACTCCCGTCTGAAGTGTAGAAATTCAAAGGTTCACCCCCCAAATAAGCAAGCAATCCAGTCAGCAAAAGGAAAAAAAAAAAATGGGCGAAGGACCTCAAAACTTCACCAGAGTATACAGATGGAAATCACATAAAAAGCTGCCATTGGTGCAATTCAGATGTAAAGTCCACTGAGCTCTCCCTGCACACCTATCACAATGATTCAACCCAAACGCACCGGAGAGGGAGAGAGAGACCCCACTACCAGATGCAAGGCAGGATGTGCAATGACTGGATCACTCGTGCATCGCTCGTGACAATGGAAGAGGTTAGAGCTAACTCTTGAAAACAGTTAACAGTTCCTTTGCTTTGTCAAAGCCTTGATTTCAATTCCAGTTAACATGCAGCGTCCTATCAATTTCGGGTGCCCAATACAGGGACTCAACCCTTCCTTGCACACAGTTGCTCTGAAAACCAGACTGGCAACCACCATAGGACCCAGTCATTGCACTCTTGGCATTGGTCGGAGAGAAATCAAAACTTACGTTGGCTCAAAAAGCTGTACATGAATGTATCTGTGTCCTGATGGAAGCAGTGGGGCTGCCAAGGGGGTAGAAGGCACTGGAGTGGTTGGATATGGACACTGGACAGGCTTGTAAGAGATGGTCTCATCTTGCTTCTTTGAGGGCCCCTTCCCACTCACGGTGGTCCTGGGGACAAGGAGAAAAGGAATGTCAACGATTTCAAGATGTTCAAACCTGCCAAGCATTAGAACACCATCTCTTCGACACTACTTCATCCTCTTCTGAATCCTCAGTCTCCCAAAGCAGACAGGAGGCATCTGGTCCAAGAGGGGTTCCAGGCAGCGTCCCTTCCACAGGCCATCTCCCCTCTAGCCCACAAGTCCAAAGACCAGGCCCCAGGCTTTCAACTCATCTAATGGCTGTGCCTTCTCTAGGGGCACCAAGGAACTTCTGGGCTCCTTCTCTGCCTTCTAGGAGGCTCTACGGGGCTGGGTCGCGTGCTCTCCGCCGACTTGTGCCACCCGGCCAGTTGTCTCCTCCTACATTTGCCACATATTGGCACGGGAGGACCAAGTGAGGGGACGTCCTCTCGGAGAGATACATGGCGAACAGAATCGAGGTCCTCTGTCTTACATTGTTTCCTCGAATCTCTCAGTACTTTCTAGCTCCGCTTGATTTCCGACCCCAGGAGAGGGGGGTGGGTCCGAAGCCGAACAGCTGGCTTCCCATTTCTGTCTTTCCTGAATGTTTTCCCCACACCAAAGGACCTAAAACAACATCGATAACCTGATACGGTGTCTGTGGGCCAGCCATCCAGGTGCAAGTAGCCAGGTACCTGGGGCCCAGGATCTCTCCCAAGGCTGCTGTCAAGATGTCATCTGGGTCTTGGGTCATCTCCACGCTTCCTGGGCAGAAAAACCTGCTTTGGAGCTCATTCTGGTGGCTGTGAGCGGCCAGGGTCCTCCATGACCGTAAGTAGGAAATATTCATTCTTTGCCACATGGGCCTCTCCAGAATACAGCCCACAAGGAGCAGCCGGCTTCCCTGGGAACAGATGAGGGACGGAGGGAGGGAGGCCGGGCGGGCGGGCAAGCCCAAGGGGAGACCAGGTTCTTTGTAAACTAACCCCAGAAGTGACATCCTATCACTTTTGCCATATTCTGTCCTTTACAAGAGAGTCAGCAGTTCCTGACTCTAATCAAGAGGCAGAGTCGGTGACACAAAACGATGTGTACCAAAGATGGGAATCGTTGGAGACCCTTCAAGGCTGCCCTCCATACTTTGGTGGGACTTGACCTCAGCTAGCCACCGCTAGAATCTTGGCATCCCTACTAGGACGTGAACTAGGAGAACATTTGATCCAGCCTTTCTGGGATCCTTACGGCAGCTTGCCTACAAGTACCTCACACAAGGGTGCCTGTGTGGCTCTGTCAGTCCAGCGTCTGACTCTTGATTTCGGTTCAGGTCGTGATCACATGATCTGGGAAATCCTGCCCAACGTCCCGTTCTGCCCTCGAAGTGGAAGCCTGTCTAGGAATCGCTCTCTCTCTGCCCCTCCCCTGCATGCATGTGTGTGTCCCTTTTCCCTCTCTATCTCTCAAAAAGGAAGAAGAAGAAGGACTACTAGTAGTAGTAGTAGTAGTAGGAGTAGTACCAGGAGAAGTTATGTGCAGCCGTTGATAATTAGACAGCCCTGGTTACAATGGGAGCACTGACATTCGCTAGCTGTGTGATCTTGGGGCAAGTTGTTTCCCCTCTCTGAACCTCAGTAATTTAGGGCACACTGGGTTATCGGGACAATTAAGGGACCCACCAAATGCTCTTCAAACCCTTCATTGCTTGGCATAGAATCCCTTAATAAAACCAATTCTGAGGCGCAGTAGGATCAGCAATTTGAGATGTTTATTTCTTTCTTTTTTATTTGATGCTTCACGTTGAAAAATATTCTCTCACACTCCTATGGCTATAGGGAATGTGTAGCATCAGATAAATAATGGGCTGGGTCTCATAGAAAAGGAGCAATGGGTATGGCTTCAGGGGTAAGCACAGGAGCTTTTGTGCTCTGGCTGTGAGTGTTGGTGGCTGCTGGGAAGGGGAATCAGACCAGCAGGGGACCCGAGAACTTGGAGTCTGGCCAGTGCACCCTTGCTCCTTTCTTGGGCTTCTGGGGTTTCAGGGGAGCCTTGGGCCCTTGAGGGTATTTGGAGGCTGTGCCCGGAACAGCAGGAGCAGGAGCAGGAGCAGGAGCAGGAGCAGGAGCAGGAGCAGGAGCAGGAGCAGGAGCAGGAGGTCTCCCGGAGACAGGCTGGACCTTGGGCCCAGAGTGGGCCAGCTTCTGCCTGAGGCAATGGTTTTCTGCCTGGAGCCTTCGGAACTCCCTCTGTGCCCACAGGACAGCCTTCTGGCTCTCCTCACATGTGTTCTCCACCAGGAGGCGCTCCCGGTCATGCAAGGAGGAGATCTTCTGCCATTCCCCATGCAGGTCCTGGGCCATGTTCCTGTAGAGGCCTAAGTTCCACAGGGCAGCATCCGTCCTCCTGCGCACCTTGGCAAGGTCGTTCTTCAGTTGCAGGCAGCGTGCCTTCTCCTCCCTCATCTTCCTCTCCACGTGTTTGATGTGCTCCTCGCACAGCTTAGGCTCTGCCTCGAGCTTCAGGCACAACTTGTGAATCTCACTCTCCAGGAGGGTGTTTCGAAGGTGAAAAGATCCTTGCTCAGCATGGTGGATTGCTTTGTTCCCTGTGAGCTCTTCGTTCCGTGGACGTGCCTTCTTCAGTGCCCGGGAAGGCTTTCCTTTGCTCCCGGGGCTCCCGCCTGAGGGCCCATGGTCCGTGGAGGAGGAGCCAGGCCGCACCTGCCTGCTTGAGCCCCGACCTTCCAGATGATGTCTAAGAGGCTCTAGCAGATGCATCATCTTCAGGAGGATCTGGCTGAGGGTGTGGCCTTGGCTCTGGCCCTCAGCCCTGGCCTGCCGCCGCACTCCTCCCTCACCAAGTTCTGGCCTGCCTGCCTCCCCTGCCTCTTCCTGCGCTGTCTGTCCACAGCTGCCAATGTCCGGAACCAGCGGGTCTGCACTTCCCTGCAGATCAGGGCTGTCCTTGGTGCCTTCTGGTATTTTCCTCACAGGGCGTTCTCCATCTCCCTGGGCTGCTCCACAGATGGGACTTTCATTAGTCAGCTGCTCAGGGCTCTTCCACAGCCTTTCCCGAACCCCCTTCAGCAACTGCGTAGCGTTGTCCACGGAAAAATATGCGGCACCTTCATTCAGGGCAGCCAGAGCAAGAATCTGTAATGGGAGAGGACGGGCCGTCTGCTCAGAGGATGCCACGGCTCCACAGGCTTGTGCGTCCGCTTCGGTGTTCTCCATGCCTTTTCGAGAGACTGCCTTCTGGGCACAAGGCCCCTTTCTTCTTTGGAAGCTGAGTCCACTCCTTACTAGGAACATCACCGCTGCAGTGCCCACCAGCATCTCCCAGCCAAATCCAGAGACTCGTGGCACATGTGGCAAACGTTCGTCTGTCACCAACCCAGCAGCCCACAGCTGCTCCAGGACAGCCCACAGCGGCTCCAGAACTGTGTGGGGAGACATCTGGATGGCCAACAGCTGGCTCCGAAGAGCCTTGTGGCTTTGTCTGCGATCACCAGTGTCCTCTGGACCGCTAGTAACTGCTTGGAACCCCTAGGAGGGTTCCATCTCCAACACAAACCAGGGCCTGGCAACAGGAGCTGAAGGGACTAGGGGTGGGGGAGGTGCACCTGAGTCTCCAATGCCAATCAGGGCCTGGCAACAAGCGCCCAAGGTACTTAGGGTAGGGGAGGTGAATCACTATATTGTAGACCCGAAACAAATACAGCCCTTGGAATTAAAAGGTGAAAAATTTAAAAAAATAAAAATAAAAACCATACTAGCCATCAAAGGCAGAAAGATAACAAATACCCAAACACTTAAAAAGGAACATTCAGGATTATCAAAGGGAAAAGATAAAATCTCAACGCATGGAACTGAAGGAAAATGAAAACACAGCATAGTAAAATTTGTGGGACACAGTTGAATCAATGGAGAGCAAAATGTATAACCCTCAGGGCATACATAAGAAAGCAGGAGGAGCATCTGGGTGGCTCAGTCACTTAGTCCCACTATTGAGTTTGACTCGGGTCATGATCGGCCACGGGGCTGTGAGACTGAACCTGCTTTGTACCAGTGCTGTGCATGGAGGCTGCTTAATAATCTCTCTCTCTCTCTCTCTCTCCTCTTTCCCTGTCTAAAAACAAAACGAGTCTCAAAACAATAAGCTCTCAGTTTTAGAACCTAGAAAAAGGAGCGAAGATGAAACTAAAGAATAAAACTGAAAGAATCCTTCTACCCCATTTCAACATCTAGAGCTACAGTATGCAACAGGGTGTGGTGTTGGTGAAGGGATAGACAACTGGAACAGAAGAAAGATAGGTTATTGAAATTGGATCAAGCACCCAGAATGAGACCTCCTGCCAATATGTCCAATGGGGTTTTGACAAAGGTAAAAAGCCGTTCAATGAAGGAGTGACAGCGTTTTGAATCAATGGTGCTAGAGCCAGTGGACTTCCATAGGCAAAGAAGAAGAAGGAGCAGAAGAAGAGGGAGGGGGAGAGGCAGGAGGACGTGGAGGATGAGGAGGACGAAGACCACAATCTAAGTCTCAAACCCTAGACCAAACGTAACTCAGGGCGCCTGGGTGACTCAGCCGGTGAGGCAGCCAGCTCTTCATTTTGGCTCTTGTCATGCTCTCCGCTTCCCGGGACAGAGTCAGCCTCCAAGCGCCCTGAGCAGTCTGCTTGAGGATGCTCATTTCCCTTCTTCCTCCACCCTACTCCCTGCTCATGCACAAGATCACGCTCTCAAAAAGAAAAAAAAAAAAAAACTTAAATATTTACTCAAAATGAATCAACACCTTACATGTAAAATAATAAGTCTCAGAAGGAAAAAATGGGGGGGAAAATTCCAGCATGTAAAGCTAGGTAAAGAATCCTCCAACTGGACATCAAACCATTGTCCATCACGGAAAAGTTGATTAATTGGACATGATCCAACAATCAGAATTGGAAGTCTGTACTGTCTGCAACACCTTGTTAAGGAGAACCAAAAGAAAAGCTACAAACTGGAAGAAAATATGTGTAAAACACATACGTGATGAAGGACTGCCGTCTGAAGTGTAGAAATTCAAAGGTTCACCCCCCAAATAAGCAAGCAATCCAGTCAGCAAAAGGAAAAAAAAAAAATGGGCGAAGGACCTCAAAACTTCACCAGAGTATACAGATGGAAATCACATAAAAAGCTGCCATTGGTGCAATTCAGATGTAAAGTCCACTGAGCTCTCCCTGCACACCTATCACAATGATTCAACCCAAACGCACCGGAGAGGGAGAGAGAGACCCCACTACCAGATGCAAGGCAGGATGTGCAATGACTGGATCACTCGTGCATCGCTCGTGACAATGGAAGAGGTTAGAGCTAACTCTTGAAAACAGTTAACAGTTCCTTTGCTTTGTCAAAGCCTTGATTTCAATTCCAGTTAACATGCAGCGTCCTATCAATTTCGGGTGCCCAATACAGGGACTCAACCCTTCCTTGCACACAGTTGCTCTGAAAACCAGACTGGCAACCACCATAGGACCCAGTCATTGCACTCTTGGCATTGGTCGGAGAGAAATCAAAACTTACGTTGGCTCAAAAAGCTGTACATGAATGTATCTGTGTCCTGATGGAAGCAGTGGGGCTGCCAAGGGGGTAGAAGGCACTGGAGTGGTTGGATATGGACACTGGACAGGCTTGTAAGAGATGGTCTCATCTTGCTTCTTTGAGGGCCCCTTCCCACTCACGGTGGTCCTGGGGACAAGGAGAAAAGGAATGTCAACGATTTCAAGATGTTCAAACCTGCCAAGCATTAGAACACCATCTCTTCGACACTACTTCATCCTCTTCTGAATCCTCAGTCTCCCAAAGCAGACAGGAGGCATCTGGTCCAAGAGGGGTTCCAGGCAGCGTCCCTTCCACAGGCCATCTCCCCTCTAGCCCACAAGTCCAAAGACCAGGCCCCAGGCTTTCAACTCATCTAATGGCTGTGCCTTCTCTAGGGGCACCAAGGAACTTCTGGGCTCCTTCTCTGCCTTCTAGGAGGCTCTACGGGGCTGGGTCGCGTGCTCTCCGCCGACTTGTGCCACCCGGCCAGTTGTCTCCTCCTACATTTGCCACATATTGGCACGGGAGGACCAAGTGAGGGGACGTCCTCTCGGAGAGATACATGGCGAACAGAATCGAGGTCCTCTGTCTTACATTGTTTCCTCGAATCTCTCAGTACTTTCTAGCTCCGCTTGATTTCCGACCCCAGGAGAGGGGGGTGGGTCCGAAGCCGAACAGCTGGCTTCCCATTTCTGTCTTTCCTGAATGTTTTCCCCACACCAAAGGACCTAAAACAACATCGATAACCTGATACGGTGTCTGTGGGCCAGCCATCCAGGTGCAAGTAGCCAGGTACCTGGGGCCCAGGATCTCTCCCAAGGCTGCTGTCAAGATGTCATCTGGGTCTTGGGTCATCTCCACGCTTCCTGGGCAGAAAAACCTGCTTTGGAGCTCATTCTGGTGGCTGTGAGCGGCCAGGGTCCTCCATGACCGTAAGTAGGAAATATTCATTCTTTGCCACATGGGCCTCTCCAGAATACAGCCCACAAGGAGCAGCCGGCTTCCCTGGGAACAGATGAGGGACGGAGGGAGGGAGGCCGGGCGGGCGGGCAAGCCCAAGGGGAGACCAGGTTCTTTGTAAACTAACCCCAGAAGTGACATCCTATCACTTTTGCCATATTCTGTCCTTTACAAGAGAGTCAGCAGTTCCTGACTCTAATCAAGAGGCAGAGTCGGTGACACAAAACGATGTGTACCAAAGATGGGAATCGTTGGAGACCCTTCAAGGCTGCCCTCCATACTTTGGTGGGACTTGACCTCAGCTAGCCACCGCTAGAATCTTGGCATCCCTACTAGGACGTGAACTAGGAGAACATTTGATCCAGCCTTTCTGGGATCCTTACGGCAGCTTGCCTACAAGTACCTCACACAAGGGTGCCTGTGTGGCTCTGTCAGTCCAGCGTCTGACTCTTGATTTCGGTTCAGGTCGTGATCACATGATCTGGGAAATCCTGCCCAACGTCCCGTTCTGCCCTCGAAGTGGAAGCCTGTCTAGGAATCTCTCTCTCTCTCTCTCTCTCTCTCTCTCTCTGCCCCTCCCCTGCATGCATGTGTGTGTCCCTTTTCCCTCTCTATCTCTCAAAAAGGAAGAAGAAGAAGGACTACTAGTAGTAGTAGTAGTAGTAGGAGTAGTACCAGGAGAAGTTATGTGCAGCCGTTGATAATTAGACAGCCCTGGTTACAATGGGAGCACTGACATTCGCTAGCTGTGTGATCTTGGGGCAAGTTGTTTCCCCTCTCTGAACCTCAGTAATTTAGGGCACACTGGGTTATCGGGACAATTAAGGGACCCACCAAATGCTCTTCAAACCCTTCATTGCTTGGCATAGAATCCCTTAATAAAACCAATTCTGAGGCGCAGTAGGATCAGCAATTTGAGATGTTTATTCCTTTCTTTTTTATTTGATGCTTCACGTTGAAAAATATTCTCTCACACTCCTATGGCTATAGGGAATGTGTAGCATCAGATAAATAATGGGCTGGGTCTCATAGAAAAGGAGCAATGGGTATGGCTTCAGGGGTAAGCACAGGAGCTTTTGTGCTCTGGCTGTGAGTGTTGGTGGCTGCTGGGAAGGGGAATCAGACCAGCAGGGGACCCGAGAACTTGGAGTCTGGCCAGTGCACCCTTGCTCCTTTCTTGGGCTTCTGGGGTTTCAGGGGAGCCTTGGGCCCTTGAGGGTATTTGGAGGCTGTGCCCGGAACAGCAGGAGCAGGAGCAGGAGCAGGAGCAGGAGCAGGAGCAGGAGCAGGAGCAGGAGCAGGAGGTCTCCCGGAGACAGGCTGGACCTTGGGCCCAGAGTGGGCCAGCTTCTGCCTGAGGCAATGGTTTTCTGCCTGGAGCCTTCGGAACTCCCTCTGTGCCCACAGGACAGCCTTCTGGCTCTCCTCACATGTGTTCTCCACCAGGAGGCGCTCCCGGTCATGCAAGGAGGAGATCTTCTGCCATTCCCCATGCAGGTCCTGGGCCATGTTCCTGTAGAGGCCTAAGTTCCACAGGGCAGCATCCGTCCTCCTGCGCACCTTGGCGAGGTCGTTCTTCAGTTGCAGGCAGCGTGCCTTCTCCTCCCTCATCTTCCTCTCCACGTGTTTGATGTGCTCCTCGCACAGCTTAGGCTCTGCCTCGAGCTTCAGGCACAACTTGTGAATCTCACTCTCCAGGAGGGTGTTTCGAAGGTGAAAAGATCCTTGCTCAGCATGGTGGATTGCTTTGTTCCCTGTGAGCTCTTCGTTCCGTGGACGTGCCTTCTTCAGTGCCCGGGAAGGCTTTCCTTTGCTCCCGGGGCTCCCGCCTGAGGGCCCATGGTCCGTGGAGGAGGAGCCAGGCCGCACCTGCCTGCTTGAGCCCCGACCTTCCAGATGATGTCTAAGAGGCTCTAGCAGATGCATCATCTTCAGGAGGATCTGGCTGAGGGTGTGGCCTTGGCTCTGGCCCTCAGCCCTGGCCTGCCGCCGCACTCCTCCCTCACCAAGTTCTGGCCTGCCTGCCTCCCCTGCCTCTTCCTGCGCTGTCTGTCCACAGCTGCCAATGTCCGGAACCAGCGGGTCTGCACTTCCCTGCAGATCAGGGCTGTCCTTGGTGCCTTCTGGTATTTTCCTCACAGGGCGTTCTCCATCTCCCTGGGCTGCTCCACAGATGGGACTTTCATTAGTCAGCTGCTCAGGGCTCTTCCACAGCCTTTCCCGAACCCCCTTCAGCAACTGCGTAGCGTTGTCCACGGAAAAATATGCGGCACCTTCATTCAGGGCAGCCAGAGCAAGAATCTGTAATGGGAGAGGACGGGCCGTCTGCTCAGAGGATGCCACGGCTCCACAGGCTTGTGCGTCCGCTTCGGTGTTCTCCATGCCTTTTCGAGAGACTGCCTTCTGGGCACAAGGCCCCTTTCTTCTTTGGAAGCTGAGTCCACTCCTTACTAGGAACATCACCGCTGCAGTGCCCACCAGCATCTCCCAGCCAAATCCAGAGACTCGTGGCACATGTGGCAAACGTTCGTCTGTCACCAAACCAGCAGCCCACAGCTGCTCCAGGACAGCCCACAGCGGCTCCAGAACTGTGTGGGGAGACATTTGGATGGCCAACAGCTGGCTCCGAAGAGCCTTGTGGCTTTGTCTGCGATCACCAGTGTCCTCTGGACCGCTAGTAACTGCTTGGAACCCCTAGGAGGGTTCCATCTCCAACACAAACCAGGGCCTGGCAACAGGAGCTGAAGGGACTAGGGGTGGGGGAGGTGCACCTGAGTCTCCAATGCCAATCAGGGCCTGGCAACAAGCGCCCAAGGTACTTAGGGTAGGGGAGGTGAATCACTATATTGTAGACCCGAAACAAATACAGCCCTTGGAATTAAAAGGTGAAAAATTTAAAAAAATAAAAATAAAAACCATACTAGCCATCAAAGGCAGAAAGATAACAAATACCCAAACACTTAAAAAGGAACATTCAGGATTATCAAAGGGAAAAGATAAAATCTCAACGCATGGAACTGAAGGAAAATGAAAACACAGCATAGTAAAATTTGTGGGACACAGTTGAATCAATGGAGAGCAAAATGTATAACCCTCAGGGCATACATAAGAAAGCAGGAGGAGCATCTGGGTGGCTCAGTCACTTAGTCCCACTATTGAGTTTGACTCGGGTCATGATCGGCCACGGGGCTGTGAGACTGAACCTGCTTTGTTCCAGTGCTGTGCATGGAGGCTGCTTAATAATCTCTCTCTCTCTCTCTCTCTCTCCTCTTTCCCTGTCTAAAAACAAAACGAGTCTCAAAACAATAAGCTCTCAGTTTTAGAACCTAGAAAAAGGAGCGAAGATGAAACTAAAGAATAAAACTGAAAGAATCCTTCTACCCCATTTCAACATCTAGAGCTACAGTATGCAACAGGGTGTGGTGTTGGTGAAGGGATAGACAACTGGAACAGAAGAAAGATAGGTTATTGAAATTGGATCAAGCACCCAGAATGAGACCTCCTGCCAATATGTCCAATGGGGTTTTGACAAAGGTAAAAAGCCGTTCAATGAAGGAGTGACAGCGTTTTGAATCAATGGTGCTAGAGCCAGTGGACTTCCATAGGCAAAGAAGAAGAAGGAGCAGAAGAAGAGGGAGGGGGAGAGGCAGGAGGACGTGGAGGATGAGGAGGACGAAGACCACAATCTAAGTCTCAAACCCTAGACCAAACGTAACTCAGGGCGCCTGGGTGACTCAGCCGGTGAGGCAGCCAGCTCTTCATTTTGGCTCTTGTCATGCTCTCCGCTTCCCGGGACAGAGTCAGCCTCCAAGCGCCCTGAGCAGTCTGCTTGAGGATGCTCATTTCCCTTCTTCCTCCACCCTACTCCCTGCTCATGCACAAGATCACGCTCTCAAAAAGAAAAAAAAAAAAAAAAACTTAAATATTTACTCAAAATGAATCAACACCTTACATGTAAAATAATAAGTCTCAGAAGGAAAAAATGGGGGGGAAAATTCCAGCATGTAAAGCTAGGTAAAGAATCCTCCAACTGGACATCAAACCATTGTCCATCACGGAAAAGTTGATTAATTGGACATGATCCAACAATCAGAATTGGAAGTCTGTACTGTCTGCAACACCTTGTTAAGGAGAACCAAAAGAAAAGCTACAAACTGGAAGAAAATATGTGTAAAACACATACGTGATGAAGGACTCCCGTCTGAAGTGTAGAAATTCAAAGGTTCACCCCCCAAATAAGCAAGCAATCCAGTCAGCAAAAGGAAAAAAAAAAAATGGGCGAAGGACCTCAAAACTTCACCAGAGTATACAGATGGAAATCACATAAAAAGCTGCCATTGGTGCAATTCAGATGTAAAGTCCACTGAGCTCTCCCTGCACACCTATCACAATGATTCAACCCAAACGCACCGGAGAGGGAGAGAGAGACCCCACTACCAGATGCAAGGCAGGATGTGCAATGACTGGATCACTCGTGCATCGCTCGTGACAATGGAAGAGGTTAGAGCTAACTCTTGAAAACAGTTAACAGTTCCTTTGCTTTGTCAAAGCCTTGATTTCAATTCCAGTTAACATGCAGCGTCCTATCAATTTCGGGTGCCCAATACAGGGACTCAACCCTTCCTTGCACACAGTTGCTCTGAAAACCAGACTGGCAACCACCATAGGACCCAGTCATTGCACTCTTGGCATTGGTCGGAGAGAAATCAAAACTTACGTTGGCTCAAAAAGCTGTACATGAATGTATCTGTGTCCTGATGGAAGCAGTGGGGCTGCCAAGGGGGTAGAAGGCACTGGAGTGGTTGGATATGGACACTGGACAGGCTTGTAAGAGATGGTCTCATCTTGCTTCTTTGAGGGCCCCTTCCCACTCACGGTGGTCCTGGGGACAAGGAGAAAAGGAATGTCAACGATTTCAAGATGTTCAAACCTGCCAAGCATTAGAACACCATCTCTTCGACACTACTTCATCCTCTTCTGAATCCTCAGTCTCCCAAAGCAGACAGGAGGCATCTGGTCCAAGAGGGGTTCCAGGCAGCGTCCCTTCCACAGGCCATCTCCCCTCTAGCCCACAAGTCCAAAGACCAGGCCCCAGGCTTTCAACTCATCTAATGGCTGTGCCTTCTCTAGGGGCACCAAGGAACTTCTGGGCTCCTTCTCTGCCTTCTAGGAGGCTCTACGGGGCTGGGTCGCGTGCTCTCCGCCGACTTGTGCCACCCGGCCAGTTGTCTCCTCCTACATTTGCCACATATTGGCACGGGAGGACCAAGTGAGGGGACGTCCTCTCGGAGAGATACATGGCGAACAGAATCGAGGTCCTCTGTCTTACATTGTTTCCTCGAATCTCTCAGTACTTTCTAGCTCCGCTTGATTTCCGACCCCAGGAGAGGGGGGTGGGTCCGAAGCCGAACAGCTGGCTTCCCATTTCTGTCTTTCCTGAATGTTTTCCCCACACCAAAGGACCTAAAACAACATCGATAACCTGATACGGTGTCTGTGGGCCAGCCATCCAGGTGCAAGTAGCCAGGTACCTGGGGCCCAGGATCTCTCCCAAGGCTGCTGTCAAGATGTCATCTGGGTCTTGGGTCATCTCCACGCTTCCTGGGCAGAAAAACCTGCTTTGGAGCTCATTCTGGTGGCTGTGAGCGGCCAGGGTCCTCCATGACCGTAAGTAGGAAATATTCATTCTTTGCCACATGGGCCTCTCCAGAATACAGCCCACAAGGAGCAGCCGGCTTCCCTGGGAACAGATGAGGGACGGAGGGAGGGAGGCCGGGCGGGCGGGCAAGCCCAAGGGGAGACCAGGTTCTTTGTAAACTAACCCCAGAAGTGACATCCTATCACTTTTGCCATATTCTGTCCTTTACAAGAGAGTCAGCAGTTCCTGACTCTAATCAAGAGGCAGAGTCGGTGACACAAAACGATGTGTACCAAAGATGGGAATCGTTGGAGACCCTTCAAGGCTGCCCTCCATACTTTGGTGGGACTTGACCTCAGCTAGCCACCGCTAGAATCTTGGCATCCCTACTAGGACGTGAACTAGGAGAACATTTGATCCAGCCTTTCTGGGATCCTTACGGCAGCTTGCCTACAAGTACCTCACACAAGGGTGCCTGTGTGGCTCTGTCAGTCCAGCGTCTGACTCTTGATTTCGGTTCAGGTCGTGATCACATGATCTGGGAAATCCTGCCCAACGTCCCGTTCTGCCCTCGAAGTGGAAGCCTGTCTAGGAATCTCTCTCTCTCTCTCTCTGCCCCTCCCCTGCATGCATGTGTGTGTCCCTTTTCCCTCTCTATCTCTCAAAAAGGAAGAAGAAGAAGGACTACTAGTAGTAGTAGTAGTAGTAGGAGTAGTACCAGGAGAAGTTATGTGCAGCCGTTGATAATTAGACAGCCCTGGTTACAATGGGAGCACTGACATTCGCTAGCTGTGTGATCTTGGGGCAAGTTGTTTCCCCTCTCTGAACCTCAGTAATTTAGGGCACACTGGGTTATCGGGACAATTAAGGGACCCACCAAATGCTCTTCAAACCCTTCATTGCTTGGCATAGAATCCCTTAATAAAACCAATTCTGAGGCGCAGTAGTATCAGCAATTTGAGATGTTTATTCCTTTCTTTTTTATTTGATGCTTCACGTTGAAAAATATTCTCTCACACTCCTATGGCTATAGGGAATGTGTAGCATCAGATAAATAATGGGCTGGGTCTCATAGAAAAGGAGCAATGGGTATGGCTTCAGGGGTAAGCACAGGAGCTTTTGTGCTCTGGCTGTGAGTGTTGGTGGCTGCTGGGAAGGGGAATCAGACCAGCAGGGGACCCGAGAACTTGGAGTCTGGCCAGTGCACCCTTGCTCCTTTCTTGGGCTTCTGGGGTTTCAGGGGAGCCTTGGGCCCTTGAGGGTATTTGGAGGCTGTGCCCGGAACAGCAGGAGCAGGAGCAGGAGCAGGAGCAGGAGCAGGAGCAGGAGCAGGAGCAGGAGCAGGAGCAGGAGGTCTCCCGGAGACAGGCTGGACCTTGGGCCCAGAGTGGGCCAGCTTCTGCCTGAGGCAATGGTTTTCTGCCTGGAGCCTTCGGAACTCCCTCTGTGCCCACAGGACAGCCTTCTGGCTCTCCTCACATGTGTTCTCCACCAGGAGGCGCTCCCGGTCATGCAAGGAGGAGATCTTCTGCCATTCCCCATGCAGGTCCTGGGCCATGTTCCTGTAGAGGCCTAAGTTCCACAGGGCAGCATCCGTCCTCCTGCGCACCTTGGCGAGGTCGTTCTTCAGTTGCAGGCAGCGTGCCTTCTCCTCCCTCATCTTCCTCTCCACGTGTTTGATGTGCTCCTCGCACAGCTTAGGCTCTGCCTCGAGCTTCAGGCACAACTTGTGAATCTCACTCTCCAGGAGGGTGTTTCGAAGGTGAAAAGATCCTTGCTCAGCATGGTGGATTGCTTTGTTCCCTGTGAGCTCTTCGTTCCGTGGACGTGCCTTCTTCAGTGCCCGGGAAGGCTTTCCTTTGCTCCCGGGGCTCCCGCCTGAGGGCCCATGGTCCGTGGAGGAGGAGCCAGGCCGCACCTGCCTGCTTGAGCCCCGACCTTCCAGATGATGTCTAAGAGGCTCTAGCAGATGCATCATCTTCAGGAGGATCTGGCTGAGGGTGTGGCCTTGGCTCTGGCCCTCAGCCCTGGCCTGCCGCCGCACTCCTCCCTCACCAAGTTCTGGCCTGCCTGCCTCCCCTGCCTCTTCCTGCGCTGTCTGTCCACAGCTGCCAATGTCCGGAACCAGCGGGTCTGCACTTCCCTGCAGATCAGGGCTGTCCTTGGTGCCTTCTGGTATTTTCCTCACAGGGCGTTCTCCATCTCCCTGGGCTGCTCCACAGATGGGACTTTCATTAGTCAGCTGCTCAGGGCTCTTCCACAGCCTTTCCCGAACCCCCTTCAGCAACTGCGTAGCGTTGTCCACGGAAAAATATGCGGCACCTTCATTCAGGGCAGCCAGAGCAAGAATCTGTAATGGGAGAGGACGGGCCGTCTGCTCAGAGGATGCCACGGCTCCACAGGCTTGTGCGTCCGCTTCGGTGTTCTCCATGCCTTTTCGAGAGACTGCCTTCTGGGCACAAGGCCCCTTTCTTCTTTGGAAGCTGAGTCCACTCCTTACTAGGAACATCACCGCTGCAGTGCCCACCAGCATCTCCCAGCCAAATCCAGAGACTCGTGGCACATGTGGCAAACGTTCGTCTGTCACCAACCCAGCAGCCCACAGCTGCTCCAGGACAGCCCACAGCGGCTCCAGAACTGTGTGGGGAGACATTTGGATGGCCAACAGCTGGCTCCGAAGAGCCTTGTGGCTTTGTCTGCGATCACCAGTGTCCTCTGGACCGCTAGTAACTGCTTGGAACCCCTAGGAGGGTTCCATCTCCAACACAAACCAGGGCCTGGCAACAGGAGCTGAAGGGACTAGGGGTGGGGGAGGTGCACCTGAGTCTCCAATGCCAATCAGGGCCTGGCAACAAGCGCCCAAGGTACTTAGGGTAGGGGAGGTGAATCACTATATTGTAGACCCGAAACAAATACAGCCCTTGGAATTAAAAGGTGAAAAATTTAAAAAAATAAAAATAAAAACCATACTAGCCATCAAAGGCAGAAAGATAACAAATACCCAAACACTTAAAAAGGAACATTCAGGATTATCAAAGGGAAAAGATAAAATCTCAACGCATGGAACTGAAGGAAAATGAAAACACAGCATAGTAAAATTTGTGGGACACAGTTGAATCAATGGAGAGCAAAATGTATAACCCTCAGGGCATACATAAGAAAGCAGGAGGAGCATCTGGGTGGCTCAGTCACTTAGTCCCACTATTGAGTTTGACTCGGGTCATGATCGGCCACGGGGCTGTGAGACTGAAACTGCTTTGTTCCAGTGCTGTGCATGGAGGCTGCTTAATAATCTCTCTCTCTCTCTCTCTCTCCTCTTTCCCTGTCTAAAAACAAAACGAGTCTCAAAACAATAAGCTCTCAGTTTTAGAACCTAGAAAAAGGAGCGAAGATGAAACTAAAGAATAAAACTGAAAGAATCCTTCTACCCCATTTCAACATCTAGAGCTACAGTATGCAACAGGGTGTGGTGTTGGTGAAGGGATAGACAACTGGAACAGAAGAAAGATAGGTTATTGAAATTGGATCAAGCACCCAGAATGAGACCTCCTGCCAATATGTCCAATGGGGTTTTGACAAAGGTAAAAAGCCGTTCAATGAAGGAGTGACAGCGTTTTGAATCAATGGTGCTAGAGCCAGTGGACTTCCATAGGCAAAGAAGAAGAAGGAGCAGAAGAAGAGGGAGGGGGAGAGGCAGGAGGACGTGGAGGATGAGGAGGACGAAGACCACAATCTAAGTCTCAAACCCTAGACCAAACGTAACTCAGGGCGCCTGGGTGACTCAGCCGGTGAGGCAGCCAGCTCTTCATTTTGGCTCTTGTCATGCTCTCCGCTTCCCGGGACAGAGTCAGCCTCCAAGCGCCCTGAGCAGTCTGCTTGAGGATGCTCATTTCCCTTCTTCCTCCACCCTACTCCCTGCTCATGCACAAGATCACGCTCTCAAAAAGAAAAAAAAAAAAAAAACTTAAATATTTACTCAAAATGAATCAACACCTTACATGTAAAATAATAAGTCTCAGAAGGAAAAAATGGGGGGGAAAATTCCAGCATGTAAAGCTAGGTAAAGAATCCTCCAACTGGACATCAAACCATTGTCCATCACGGAAAAGTTGATTAATTGGACATGATCCAACAATCAGAATTGGAAGTCTGTACTGTCTGCAACACCTTGTTAAGGAGAACCAAAAGAAAAGCTACAAACTGGAAGAAAATATGTGTAAAACACATACGTGATGAAGGACTGCCGTCTGAAGTGTAGAAATTCAAAGGTTCACCCCCCAAATAAGCAAGCAATCCAGTCAGCAAAAGGAAAAAAAAAAAATGGGCGAAGGACCTCAAAACTTCACCAGAGTATACAGATGGAAATCACATAAAAAGCTGCCATTGGTGCAATTCAGATGTAAAGTCCACTGAGCTCTCCCTGCACACCTATCACAATGATTCAACCCAAACGCACCGGAGAGGGAGAGAGAGACCCCACTACCAGATGCAAGGCAGGATGTGCAATGACTGGATCACTCGTGCATCGCTCGTGACAATGGAAGAGGTTAGAGCTAACTCTTGAAAACAGTTAACAGTTCCTTTGCTTTGTCAAAGCCTTGATTTCAATTCCAGTTAACATGCAGCGTCCTATCAATTTCGGGTGCCCAATACAGGGACTCAACCCTTCCTTGCACACAGTTGCTCTGAAAACCAGACTGGCAACCACCATAGGACCCAGTCATTGCACTCTTGGCATTGGTCGGAGAGAAATCAAAACTTACGTTGGCTCAAAAAGCTGTACATGAATGTATCTGTGTCCTGATGGAAGCAGTGGGGCTGCCAAGGGGGTAGAAGGCACTGGAGTGGTTGGATATGGACACTGGACAGGCTTGTAAGAGATGGTCTCATCTTGCTTCTTTGAGGGCCCCTTCCCACTCATGGTGGTCCTGGGGACAAGGAGAAAAGGAATGTCAACGATTTCAAGATGTTCAAACCTGCCAAGCATTAGAACACCATCTCTTCGACACTACTTCATCCTCTTCTGAATCCTCAGTCTCCCAAAGCAGACAGGAGGCATCTGGTCCAAGAGGGGTTCCAGGCAGCGTCCCTTCCACAGGCCATCTCCCCTCTAGCCCACAAGTCCAAAGACCAGGCCCCAGGCTTTCAACTCATCTAATGGCTGTGCCTTCTCTAGGGGCACCAAGGAACTTCTGGGCTCCTTCTCTGCCTTCTAGGAGGCTCTACGGGGCTGGGTCGCGTGCTCTCCGCCGACTTGTGCCACCCGGCCAGTTGTCTCCTCCTACATTTGCCACATATTGGCACGGGAGGACCAAGTGAGGGGACGTCCTCTCGGAGAGATACATGGCGAACAGAATCGAGGTCCTCTGTCTTACATTGTTTCCTCGAATCTCTCAGTACTTTCTAGCTCCGCTTGATTTCCGACCCCAGGAGAGGGGGGTGGGTCCGAAGCCGAACAGCTGGCTTCCCATTTCTGTCTTTCCTGAATGTTTTCCCCACACCAAAGGACCTAAAACAACATCGATAACCTGATACGGTGTCTGTGGGCCAGCCATCCAGGTGCAAGTAGCCAGGTACCTGGGGCCCAGGATCTCTCCCAAGGCTGCTGTCAAGATGTCATCTGGGTCTTGGGTCATCTCCACGCTTCCTGGGCAGAAAAACCTGCTTTGGAGCTCATTCTGGTGGCTGTGAGCGGCCAGGGTCCTCCATGACCGTAAGTAGGAAATATTCATTCTTTGCCACATGGGCCTCTCCAGAATACAGCCCACAAGGAGCAGCCGGCTTCCCTGGGAACAGATGAGGGACGGAGGGAGGGAGGCCGGGCGGGCGGGCAAGCCCAAGGGGAGACCAGGTTCTTTGTAAACTAACCCCAGAAGTGACATCCTATCACTTTTGCCATATTCTGTCCTTTACAAGAGAGTCAGCAGTTCCTGACTCTAATCAAGAGGCAGAGTCGGTGACACAAAACGATGTGTACCAAAGATGGGAATCGTTGGAGACCCTTCAAGGCTGCCCTCCATACTTTGGTGGGACTTGACCTCAGCTAGCCACCGCTAGAATCTTGGCATCCCTACTAGGACGTGAACTAGGAGAACATTTGATCCAGCCTTTCTGGGATCCTTACGGCAGCTTGCCTACAAGTACCTCACACAAGGGTGCCTGTGTGGCTCTGTCAGTCCAGCGTCTGACTCTTGATTTCGGTTCAGGTCGTGATCACATGATCTGGGAAATCCTGCCCAACGTCCCGTTCTGCCCTCGAAGTGGAAGCCTGTCTAGGAATCGCTCTCTCTCTCTCTCTCTCTCTCTCTCTCTCTGCCCCTCCCCTGCATGCATGTGTGTGTCCCTTTTCCCTCTCTATCTCTCAAAAAGGAAGAAGAAGAAGGACTACTAGTAGTAGTAGTAGTAGTAGGAGTAGTACCAGGAGAAGTTATGTGCAGCCGTTGATAATTAGACAGCCCTGGTTACAATGGGAGCACTGACATTCGCTAGCTGTGTGATCTTGGGGCAAGTTGTTTCCCCTCTCTGAACCTCAGTAATTTAGGGCACACTGGGTTATCGGGACAATTAAGGGACCCACCAAATGCTCTTCAAACCCTTCATTGCTTGGCATAGAATCCCTTAATAAAACCAATTCTGAGGCGCAGTAGGATCAGCAATTTGAGATGTTTATTTCTTTCTTTTTTATTTGATGCTTCACGTTGAAAAATATTCTCTCACACTCCTATGGCTATAGGGAATGTGTAGCATCAGATAAATAATGCGCTGGGTCTCATAGAAAAGGAGCAATGGGTATGGCTTCAGGGGTAAGCACAGGAGCTTTTGTGCTCTGGCTGTGAGTGTTGGTGGCTGCTGGGAAGGGGAATCAGACCAGCAGGGGACCCGAGAACTTGGGAGTCTGGCCAGTGCACCCTTGCTCCTTTCTTGGGCTTCTGGGGTTTCAGGGGAGCCTTGGGCCCTTGAGGGTATTTGGAGGCTGTGCCCGGAACAGCAGGAGCAGGAGCAGGAGCAGGAGCAGGAGCAGGAGCAGGAGCAGGAGCAGGAGCAGGAGGTCTCCCGGAGACAGGCTGGACCTTGGGCCCAGAGTGGGCCAGCTTCTGCCTGAGGCAATGGTTTTCTGCCTGGAGCCTTCGGAACTCCCTCTGTGCCCACAGGACAGCCTTCTGGCTCTCCTCACATGTGTTCTCCACCAGGAGGCGCTCCCGGTCATGCAAGGAGGAGATCTTCTGCCATTCCCCATGCAGGTCCTGGGCCATGTTCCTGTAGAGGCCTAAGTTCCACAGGGCAGCATCCGTCCTCCTGCGCACCTTGGCGAGGTCGTTCTTCAGTTGCAGGCAGCGTGCCTTCTCCTCCCTCATCTTCCTCTCCACGTGTTTGATGTGCTCCTCGCACAGCTTAGGCTCTGCCTCGAGCTTCAGGCACAACTTGTGAATCTCACTCTCCAGGAGGGTGTTTCGAAGGTGAAAAGATCCTTGCTCAGCATGGTGGATTGCTTTGTTCCCTGTGAGCTCTTCGTTCCGTGGACGTGCCTTCTTCAGTGCCCGGGAAGGCTTTCCTTTGCTCCCGGGGCTCCCGCCTGAGGGCCCATGGTCCGTGGAGGAGGAGCCAGGCCGCACCTGCCTGCTTGAGCCCCGACCTTCCAGATGATGTCTAAGAGGCTCTAGCAGATGCATCATCTTCAGGAGGATCTGGCTGAGGGTGTGGCCTTGGCTCTGGCCCTCAGCCCTGGCCTGCCGCCGCACTCCTCCCTCACCAAGTTCTGGCCTGCCTGCCTCCCCTGCCTCTTCCTGCGCTGTCTGTCCACAGCTGCCAATGTCCGGAACCAGCGGGTCTGCACTTCCCTGCAGATCAGGGCTGTCCTTGGTGCCTTCTGGTATTTTCCTCACAGGGCGTTCTCCATCTCCCTGGGCTGCTCCACAGATGGGACTTTCATTAGTCAGCTGCTCAGGGTTCTTCCACAGCCTTTCCCGAACCCCCTTCAGCAACTGCGTAGCGTTGTCCATGGAAAAATATGCGGCACCTTCATTCAGGGCAGCCAGAGCAAGAATCTGTAATGGGAGAGGACGGGCCGTCTGCTCAGAGGATGCCACGGCTCCACAGGCTTGTGCGTCCGCTTCGGTGTTCTCCATGCCTTTTCGAGAGACTGCCTTCTGGGCACAAGGCCCCTTTCTTCTTTGGAAGCTGAGTCCACTCCTTACTAGGAACATCACCGCTGCAGTGCCCACCAGCATCTCCCAGCCAAATCCAGAGACTCGTGGCACATGTGGCAAACGTTCGTCTGTCACCAACCCAGCAGCCCACAGCTGCTCCAGGACAGCCCACAGCGGCTCCAGAACTGTGTGGGGAGACATTTGGATGGCCAACAGCTGGCTCCGAAGAGCCTTGTGGCTTTGTCTGCGATCACCAGTGTCCTCTGGACCGCTAGTAACTGCTTGGAACCCCTAGGAGGGTTCCATCTCCAACACAAACCAGGGCCTGGCAACAGGAGCTGAAGGGACTAGGGGTGGGGGAGGTGCACCTGAGTCTCCAATGCCAATCAGGGCCTGGCAACAAGCGCCCAAGGTACTTAGGGTAGGGGAGGTGAATCACTATATTGTAGACCCGAAACAAATACAGCCCTTGGAATTAAAAGGTGAAAAATTTAAAAAAATAAAAATAAAAACCATACTAGCCATCAAAGGCAGAAAGATAACAAATACCCAAACACTTAAAAAGGAACATTCAGGATTATCAAAGGGAAAAGATAAAATCTCAACGCATGGAACTGAAGGAAAATGAAAACACAGCATAGTAAAATTTGTGGGACACAGTTGAATCAATGGAGAGCAAAATGTATAACCCTCAGGGCATACATAAGAAAGCAGGAGGAGCATCTGGGTGGCTCAGTCACTTAGTCCCACTATTGAGTTTGACTCGGGTCATGATCGGCCACGGGGCTGTGAGACTGAACCTGCTTTGTACCAGTGCTGTGCATGGAGGCTGCTTAATAATCTCTCTCTCTCTCTCCTCTTTCCCTGTCTAAAAACAAAACGAGTCTCAAAACAATAAGCTCTCAGTTTTAGAACCTAGAAAAAGGAGCGAAGATGAAACTAAAGAATAAAACTGAAAGAATCCTTCTACCCCATTTCAACATCTAGAGCTACAGTATGCAACAGGGTGTGGTGTTGGTGAAGGGATAGACAACTGGAACAGAAGAAAGATAGGTTATTGAAATTGGATCAAGCACCCAGAATGAGACCTCCTGCCAATATGTCCAATGGGGTTTTGACAAAGGTAAAAAGCCGTTCAATGAAGGAGTGACAGCGTTTTGAATCAATGGTGCTAGAGCCAGTGGACTTCCATAGGCAAAGAAGAAGAAGGAGCAGAAGAAGAGGGAGGGGGAGAGGCAGGAGGACGTGGAGGATGAGGAGGACGAAGACCACAATCTAAGTCTCAAACCCTAGACCAAACGTAACTCAGGGCGCCTGGGTGACTCAGCCGGTGAGGCAGCCAGCTCTTCATTTTGGCTCTTGTCATGCTCTCCGCTTCCCGGGACAGAGTCAGCCTCCAAGCGCCCTGAGCAGTCTGCTTGAGGATGCTCATTTCCCTTCTTCCTCCACCCTACTCCCTGCTCATGCACAAGATCACGCTCTCAAAAAGAAAAAAAAAAAAAAAACTTAAATATTTACTCAAAATGAATCAACACCTTACATGTAAAATAATAAGTCTCAGAAGGAAAAAATGGGGGGGAAAATTCCAGCATGTAAAGCTAGGTAAAGAATCCTCCAACTGGACATCAAACCATTGTCCATCACGGAAAAGTTGATTAATTGGACATGATCCAACAATCAGAATTGGAAGTCTGTACTGTCTGCAACACCTTGTTAAGGAGAACCAAAAGAAAAGCTACAAACTGGAAGAAAATATGTGTAAAACACATACGTGATGAAGGACTGCCGTCTGAAGTGTAGAAATTCAAAGGTTCACCCCCCAAATAAGCAAGCAATCCAGTCAGCAAAAGGAAAAAAAAAAAATGGGCGAAGGACCTCAAAACTTCACCAGAGTATACAGATGGAAATCACATAAAAAGCTGCCATTGGTGCAATTCAGATGTAAAGTCCACTGAGCTCTCCCTGCACACCTATCACAATGATTCAACCCAAACGCACCGGAGAGGGAGAGAGAGACCCCACTACCAGATGCAAGGCAGGATGTGCAATGACTGGATCACTCGTGCATCGCTCGTGACAATGGAAGAGGTTAGAGCTAACTCTTGAAAACAGTTAACAGTTCCTTTGCTTTGTCAAAGCCTTGATTTCAATTCCAGTTAACATGCAGCGTCCTATCAATTTCGGGTGCCCAATACAGGGACTCAACCCTTCCTTGCACACAGTTGCTCTGAAAACCAGACTGGCAACCACCATAGGACCCAGTCATTGCACTCTTGGCATTGGTCGGAGAGAAATCAAAACTTACGTTGGCTCAAAAAGCTGTACATGAATGTATCTGTGTCCTGATGGAAGCAGTGGGGCTGCCAAGGGGGTAGAAGGCACTGGAGTGGTTGGATATGGACACTGGACAGGCTTGTAAGAGATGGTCTCATCTTGCTTCTTTGAGGGCCCCTTCCCACTCACGGTGGTCCTGGGGACAAGGAGAAAAGGAATGTCAACGATTTCAAGATGTTCAAACCTGCCAAGCATTAGAACACCATCTCTTCGACACTACTTCATCCTCTTCTGAATCCTCAGTCTCCCAAAGCAGACAGGAGGCATCTGGTCCAAGAGGGGTTCCAGGCAGCGTCCCTTCCACAGGCCATCTCCCCTCTAGCCCACAAGTCCAAAGACCAGGCCCCAGGCTTTCAACTCATCTAATGGCTGTGCCTTCTCTAGGGGCACCAAGGAACTTCTGGGCTCCTTCTCTGCCTTCTAGGAGGCTCTACGGGGCTGGGTCGCGTGCTCTCCGCCGACTTGTGCCACCCGGCCAGTTGTCTCCTCCTACATTTGCCACATATTGGCACGGGAGGACCAAGTGAGGGGACGTCCTCTCGGAGAGATACATGGCGAACAGAATCGAGGTCCTCTGTCTTACATTGTTTCCTCGAATCTCTCAGTACTTTCTAGCTCCGCTTGATTTCCGACCCCAGGAGAGGGGGGTGGGTCCGAAGCCGAACAGCTGGCTTCCCATTTCTGTCTTTCCTGAATGTTTTCCCCACACCAAAGGACCTAAAACAACATCGATAACCTGATACGGTGTCTGTGGGCCAGCCATCCAGGTGCAAGTAGCCAGGTACCTGGGGCCCAGGATCTCTCCCAAGGCTGCTGTCAAGATGTCATCTGGGTCTTGGGTCATCTCCACGCTTCCTGGGCAGAAAAACCTGCTTTGGAGCTCATTCTGGTGGCTGTGAGCGGCCAGGGTCCTCCATGACCGTAAGTAGGAAATATTCATTCTTTGCCACATGGGCCTCTCCAGAATACAGCCCACAAGGAGCAGCCGGCTTCCCTGGGAACAGATGAGGGACGGAGGGAGGGAGGCCGGGCGGGCGGGCAAGCCCAAGGGGAGACCAGGTTCTTTGTAAACTAACCCCAGAAGTGACATCCTATCACTTTTGCCATATTCTGTCCTTTACAAGAGAGTCAGCAGTTCCTGACTCTAATCAAGAGGCAGAGTCGGTGACACAAAACGATGTGTACCAAAGATGGGAATCGTTGGAGACCCTTCAAGGCTGCCCTCCATACTTTGGTGGGACTTGACCTCAGCTAGCCACCGCTAGAATCTTGGCATCCCTACTAGGACGTGAACTAGGAGAACATTTGATCCAGCCTTTCTGGGATCCTTACGGCAGCTTGCCTACAAGTACCTCACACAAGGGTGCCTGTGTGGCTCTGTCAGTCCAGCGTCTGACTCTTGATTTCGGTTCAGGTCGTGATCACATGATCTGGGAAATCCTGCCCAACGTCCCGTTCTGCCCTCGAAGTGGAAGCCTGTCTAGGAATCGCTCTCTCTCTCTCTCTCTCTCTCTCTCTCTCTGCCCCTCCCCTGCATGCATGTGTGTGTCCCTTTTCCCTCTCTATCTCTCAAAAAGGAAGAAGAAGAAGGACTACTAGTAGTAGTAGTAGTAGTAGGAGTAGTACCAGGAGAAGTTATGTGCAGCCGTTGATAATTAGACAGCCCTGGTTACACTGGGAGCACTGACATTCGCTAGCTGTGTGATCTTGGGGCAAGTTGTTTCCCCTCTCTGAACCTCAGTAATTTAGGGCACACTGGGTTATCGGGACAATTAAGGGACCCACCAAATGCTCTTCAAACCCTTCATTGCTTGGCATAGAATCCCTTAATAAAACCAATTCTGAGGCGCAGTAGGATCAGCAATTTGAGATGTTTATTTCTTTCTTTTTTATTTGATGCTTCACGTTGAAAAATATTCTCTCACACTCCTATGGCTATAGGGAATGTGTAGCATCAGATAAATAATGCGCTGGGTCTCATAGAAAAGGAGCAATGGGTATGGCTTCAGGGGTAAGCACAGGAGCTTTTGTGCTCTGGCTGTGAGTGTTGGTGGCTGCTGGGAAGGGGAATCAGACCAGCAGGGGACCCGAGAACTTGGAGTCTGGCCAGTGCACCCTTGCTCCTTTCTTGGGCTTCTGGGGTTTCAGGGGAGCCTTGGGCCCTTGAGGGTATTTGGAGGCTGTGCCCGGAACAGCAGGAGCAGGAGCAGGAGCAGGAGCAGGAGCAGGAGCAGGAGCAGGAGCAGGAGCAGGAGCAGGAGGTCTCCCGGAGACAGGCTGGACCTTGGGCCCAGAGTGGGCCAGCTTCTGCCTGAGGCAATGGTTTTCTGCCTGGAGCCTTCGGAACTCCCTCTGTGCCCACAGGACAGCCTTCTGGCTCTCCTCACATGTGTTCTCCACCAGGAGGCGCTCCCGGTCATGCAAGGAGGAGATCTTCTGCCATTCCCCATGCAGGTCCTGGGCCATGTTCCTGTAGAGGCCTAAGTTCCACAGGGCAGCATCCGTCCTCCTGCGCACCTTGGCGAGGTCGTTCTTCAGTTGCAGGCAGCGTGCCTTCTCCTCCCTCATCTTCCTCTCCACGTGTTTGATGTGCTCCTCGCACAGCTTAGGCTCTGCCTCGAGCTTCAGGCACAACTTGTGAATCTCACTCTCCAGGAGGGTGTTTCGAAGGTGAAAAGATCCTTGCTCAGCATGGTGGATTGCTTTGTTCCCTGTGAGCTCTTCGTTCCGTGGACGTGCCTTCTTCAGTGCCCGGGAAGGCTTTCCTTTGCTCCCGGGGCTCCCGCCTGAGGGCCCATGGTCCGTGGAGGAGGAGCCAGGCCGCACCTGCCTGCTTGAGCCCCGACCTTCCAGATGATGTCTAAGAGGCTCTAGCAGATGCATCATCTTCAGGAGGATCTGGCTGAGGGTGTGGCCTTGGCTCTGGCCCTCAGCCCTGGCCTGCCGCCGCACTCCTCCCTCACCAAGTTCTGGCCTGCCTGCCTCCCCTGCCTCTTCCTGCGCTGTCTGTCCACAGCTGCCAATGTCCGGAACCAGCGGGTCTGCACTTCCCTGCAGATCAGGGCTGTCCTTGGTGCCTTCTGGTATTTTCCTCACAGGGCGTTCTCCATCTCCCTGGGCTGCTCCACAGATGGGACTTTCATTAGTCAGCTGCTCAGGGCTCTTCCACAGCCTTTCCCGAACCCCCTTCAGCAACTGCGTAGCGTTGTCCACGGAAAAATATGCGGCACCTTCATTCAGGGCAGCCAGAGCAAGAATCTGTAATGGGAGAGGACGGGCCGTCTGCTCAGAGGATGCCACGGCTCCACAGGCTTGTGCGTCCGCTTCGGTGTTCTCCATGCCTTTTCGAGAGACTGCCTTCTGGGCACAAGGCCCCTTTCTTCTTTGGAAGCTGAGTCCACTCCTTACTAGGAACATCACCGCTGCAGTGCCCACCAGCATCTCCCAGCCAAATCCAGAGACTCGTGGCACATGTGGCAAACGTTCGTCTGTCACCAACCCAGCAGCCCACAGCTGCTCCAGGACAGCCCACAGCGGCTCCAGAACTGTGTGGGGAGACATTTGGATGGCCAACAGCTGGCTCCGAAGAGCCTTGTGGCTTTGTCTGCGATCACCAGTGTCCTCTGGACCGCTAGTAACTGCTTGGAACCCCTAGGAGGGTTCCATCTCCAACACAAACCAGGGCCTGGCAACAGGAGCTGAAGGGACTAGGGGTGGGGGAGGTGCACCTGAGTCTCCAATGCCAATCAGGGCCTGGCAACAAGCGCCCAAGGTACTTAGGGTAGGGGAGGTGAATCACTATATTGTAGACCCGAAACAAATACAGCCCTTGGAATTAAAAGGTGAAAAATTTAAAAAAATAAAAATAAAAACCATACTAGCCATCAAAGGCAGAAAGATAACAAATACCCAAACACTTAAAAAGGAACATTCAGGATTATCAAAGGGAAAAGATAAAATCTCAACGCATGGAACTGAAGGAAAATGAAAACACAGCATAGTAAAATTTGTGGGACACAGTTGAATCAATGGAGAGCAAAATGTATAACCCTCAGGGCATACATAAGAAAGCAGGAGGAGCATCTGGGTGGCTCAGTCACTTAGTCCCACTATTGAGTTTGACTCGGGTCATGATCGGCCACGGGGCTGTGAGACTGAAACTGCTTTGTTCCAGTGCTGTGCATGGAGGCTGCTTAATAATCTCTCTCTCTCTCTCTCTCTCCTCTTTCCCTGTCTAAAAACAAAACGAGTCTCAAAACAATAAGCTCTCAGTTTTAGAACCTAGAAAAAGGAGCGAAGATGAAACTAAAGAATAAAACTGAAAGAATCCTTCTACCCCATTTCAACATCTAGAGCTACAGTATGCAACAGGGTGTGGTGTTGGTGAAGGGATAGACAACTGGAACAGAAGAAAGATAGGTTATTGAAATTGGATCAAGCACCCAGAATGAGACCTCCTGCCAATATGTCCAATGGGGTTTTGACAAAGGTAAAAAGCCGTTCAATGAAGGAGTGACAGCGTTTTGAATCAATGGTGCTAGAGCCAGTGGACTTCCATAGGCAAAGAAGAAGAAGGAGCAGAAGAAGAGGGAGGGGGAGAGGCAGGAGGACGTGGAGGATGAGGAGGACGAAGACCACAATCTAAGTCTCAAACCCTAGACCAAACGTAACTCAGGGCGCCTGGGTGACTCAGCCGGTGAGGCAGCCAGCTCTTCATTTTGGCTCTTGTCATGCTCTCCGCTTCCCGGGACAGAGTCAGCCTCCAAGCGCCCTGAGCAGTCTGCTTGAGGATGCTCATTTCCCTTCTTCCTCCACCCTACTCCCTGCTCATGCACAAGATCACGCTCTCAAAAAGAAAAAAAAAAAAAAAACTTAAATATTTACTCAAAATGAATCAACACCTTACATGTAAAATAATAAGTCTCAGAAGGAAAAAATGGGGGGGAAAATTCCAGCATGTAAAGCTAGGTAAAGAATCCTCCAACTGGACATCAAACCATTGTCCATCACGGAAAAGTTGATTAATTGGACATGATCCAACAATCAGAATTGGAAGTCTGTACTGTCTGCAACACCTTGTTAAGGAGAACCAAAAGAAAAGCTACAAACTGGAAGAAAATATGTGTAAAACACATACGTGATGAAGGACTGCCGTCTGAAGTGTAGAAATTCAAAGGTTCACCCCCCAAATAAGCAAGCAATCCAGTCAGCAAAAGGAAAAAAAAAAAATGGGCGAAGGACCTCAAAACTTCACCAGAGTATACAGATGGAAATCACATAAAAAGCTGCCATTGGTGCAATTCAGATGTAAAGTCCACTGAGCTCTCCCTGCACACCTATCACAATGATTCAACCCAAACGCACCGGAGAGGGAGAGAGAGACCCCACTACCAGATGCAAGGCAGGATGTGCAATGACTGGATCACTCGTGCATCGCTCGTGACAATGGAAGAGGTTAGAGCTAACTCTTGAAAACAGTTAACAGTTCCTTTGCTTTGTCAAAGCCTTGATTTCAATTCCAGTTAACATGCAGCGTCCTATCAATTTCGGGTGCCCAATACAGGGACTCAACCCTTCCTTGCACACAGTTGCTCTGAAAACCAGACTGGCAACCACCATAGGACCCAGTCATTGCACTCTTGGCATTGGTCGGAGAGAAATCAAAACTTACGTTGGCTCAAAAAGCTGTACATGAATGTATCTGTGTCCTGATGGAAGCAGTGGGGCTGCCAAGGGGGTAGAAGGCACTGGAGTGGTTGGATATGGACACTGGACAGGCTTGTAAGAGATGGTCTCATCTTGCTTCTTTGAGGGCCCCTTCCCACTCATGGTGGTCCTGGGGACAAGGAGAAAAGGAATGTCAACGATTTCAAGATGTTCAAACCTGCCAAGCATTAGAACACCATCTCTTCGACACTACTTCATCCTCTTCTGAATCCTCAGTCTCCCAAAGCAGACAGGAGGCATCTGGTCCAAGAGGGGTTCCAGGCAGCGTCCCTTCCACAGGCCATCTCCCCTCTAGCCCACAAGTCCAAAGACCAGGCCCCAGGCTTTCAACTCATCTAATGGCTGTGCCTTCTCTAGGGGCACCAAGGAACTTCTGGGCTCCTTCTCTGCCTTCTAGGAGGCTCTACGGGGCTGGGTCGCGTGCTCTCCGCCGACTTGTGCCACCCGGCCAGTTGTCTCCTCCTACATTTGCCACATATTGGCACGGGAGGACCAAGTGAGGGGACGTCCTCTCGGAGAGATACATGGCGAACAGAATCGAGGTCCTCTGTCTTACATTGTTTCCTCGAATCTCTCAGTACTTTCTAGCTCCGCTTGATTTCCGACCCCAGGAGAGGGGGGTGGGTCCGAAGCCGAACAGCTGGCTTCCCATTTCTGTCTTTCCTGAATGTTTTCCCCACACCAAAGGACCTAAAACAACATCGATAACCTGATACGGTGTCTGTGGGCCAGCCATCCAGGTGCAAGTAGCCAGGTACCTGGGGCCCAGGATCTCTCCCAAGGCTGCTGTCAAGATGTCATCTGGGTCTTGGGTCATCTCCACGCTTCCTGGGCAGAAAAACCTGCTTTGGAGCTCATTCTGGTGGCTGTGAGCGGCCAGGGTCCTCCATGACCGTAAGTAGGAAATATTCATTCTTTGCCACATGGGCCTCTCCAGAATACAGCCCACAAGGAGCAGCCGGCTTCCCTGGGAACAGATGAGGGACGGAGGGAGGGAGGCCGGGCGGGCGGGCAAGCCCAAGGGGAGACCAGGTTCTTTGTAAACTAACCCCAGAAGTGACATCCTATCACTTTTGCCATATTCTGTCCTTTACAAGAGAGTCAGCAGTTCCTGACTCTAATCAAGAGGCAGAGTCGGTGACACAAAACGATGTGTACCAAAGATGGGAATCGTTGGAGACCCTTCAAGGCTGCCCTCCATACTTTGGTGGGACTTGACCTCAGCTAGCCACCGCTAGAATCTTGGCATCCCTACTAGGACGTGAACTAGGAGAACATTTGATCCAGCCTTTCTGGGATCCTTACGGCAGCTTGCCTACAAGTACCTCACACAAGGGTGCCTGTGTGGCTCTGTCAGTCCAGCGTCTGACTCTTGATTTCGGTTCAGGTCGTGATCACATGATCTGGGAAATCCTGCCCAACGTCCCGTTCTGCCCTCGAAGTGGAAGCCTGTCTAGGAATCGCTCTCTCTCTCTCTCTCTCTCTCTCTCTCTCTGCCCCTCCCCTGCATGCATGTGTGTGTCCCTTTTCCCTCTCTATCTCTCAAAAAGGAAGAAGAAGAAGGACTACTAGTAGTAGTAGTAGTAGTAGGAGTAGTACCAGGAGAAGTTATGTGCAGCCGTTGATAATTAGACAGCCCTGGTTACAATGGGAGCACTGACATTCGCTAGCTGTGTGATCTTGGGGCAAGTTGTTTCCCCTCTCTGAACCTCAGTAATTTAGGGCACACTGGGTTATCGGGACAATTAAGGGACCCACCAAATGCTCTTCAAACCCTTCATTGCTTGGCATAGAATCCCTTAATAAAACCAATTCTGAGGCGCAGTAGGATCAGCAATTTGAGATGTTTATTTCTTTCTTTTTTATTTGATGCTTCACGTTGAAAAATATTCTCTCACACTCCTATGGCTATAGGGAATGTGTAGCATCAGATAAATAATGCGCTGGGTCTCATAGAAAAGGAGCAATGGGTATGGCTTCAGGGGTAAGCACAGGAGCTTTTGTGCTCTGGCTGTGAGTGTTGGTGGCTGCTGGGAAGGGGAATCAGACCAGCAGGGGACCCGAGAACTTGGGAGTCTGGCCAGTGCACCCTTGCTCCTTTCTTGGGCTTCTGGGGTTTCAGGGGAGCCTTGGGCCCTTGAGGGTATTTGGAGGCTGTGCCCGGAACAGCAGGAGCAGGAGCAGGAGCAGGAGCAGGAGCAGGAGCAGGAGCAGGAGCAGGAGCAGGAGGTCTCCCGGAGACAGGCTGGACCTTGGGCCCAGAGTGGGCCAGCTTCTGCCTGAGGCAATGGTTTTCTGCCTGGAGCCTTCGGAACTCCCTCTGTGCCCACAGGACAGCCTTCTGGCTCTCCTCACATGTGTTCTCCACCAGGAGGCGCTCCCGGTCATGCAAGGAGGAGATCTTCTGCCATTCCCCATGCAGGTCCTGGGCCATGTTCCTGTAGAGGCCTAAGTTCCACAGGGCAGCATCCGTCCTCCTGCGCACCTTGGCGAGGTCGTTCTTCAGTTGCAGGCAGCGTGCCTTCTCCTCCCTCATCTTCCTCTCCACGTGTTTGATGTGCTCCTCGCACAGCTTAGGCTCTGCCTCGAGCTTCAGGCACAACTTGTGAATCTCACTCTCCAGGAGGGTGTTTCGAAGGTGAAAAGATCCTTGCTCAGCATGGTGGATTGCTTTGTTCCCTGTGAGCTCTTCGTTCCGTGGACGTGCCTTCTTCAGTGCCCGGGAAGGCTTTCCTTTGCTCCCGGGGCTCCCGCCTGAGGGCCCATGGTCCGTGGAGGAGGAGCCAGGCCGCACCTGCCTGCTTGAGCCCCGACCTTCCAGATGATGTCTAAGAGGCTCTAGCAGATGCATCATCTTCAGGAGGATCTGGCTGAGGGTGTGGCCTTGGCTCTGGCCCTCAGCCCTGGCCTGCCGCCGCACTCCTCCCTCACCAAGTTCTGGCCTGCCTGCCTCCCCTGCCTCTTCCTGCGCTGTCTGTCCACAGCTGCCAATGTCCGGAACCAGCGGGTCTGCACTTCCCTGCAGATCAGGGCTGTCCTTGGTGCCTTCTGGTATTTTCCTCACAGGGCGTTCTCCATCTCCCTGGGCTGCTCCACAGATGGGACTTTCATTAGTCAGCTGCTCAGGGCTCTTCCACAGCCTTTCCCGAACCCCCTTCAGCAACTGCGTAGCGTTGTCCACGGAAAAATATGCGGCACCTTCATTCAGGGCAGCCAGAGCAAGAATCTGTAATGGGAGAGGACGGGCCGTCTGCTCAGAGGATGCCACGGCTCCACAGGCTTGTGCGTCCGCTTCGGTGTTCTCCATGCCTTTTCGAGAGACTGCCTTCTGGGCACAAGGCCCCTTTCTTCTTTGGAAGCTGAGTCCACTCCTTACTAGGAACATCACCGCTGCAGTGCCCACCAGCATCTCCCAGCCAAATCCAGAGACTCGTGGCACATGTGGCAAACGTTCGTCTGTCACCAACCCAGCAGCCCACAGCTGCTCCAGGACAGCCCACAGCGGCTCCAGAACTGTGTGGGGAGACATTTGGATGGCCAACAGCTGGCTCCGAAGAGCCTTGTGGCTTTGTCTGCGATCACCAGTGTCCTCTGGACCGCTAGTAACTGCTTGGAACCCCTAGGAGGGTTCCATCTCCAACACAAACCAGGGCCTGGCAACAGGAGCTGAAGGGACTAGGGGTGGGGGAGGTGCACCTGAGTCTCCAATGCCAATCAGGGCCTGGCAACAAGCGCCCAAGGTACTTAGGGTAGGGGAGGTGAATCACTATATTGTAGACCCGAAACAAATACAGCCCTTGGAATTAAAAGGTGAAAAATTTAAAAAAATAAAAATAAAAACCATACTAGCCATCAAAGGCAGAAAGATAACAAATACCCAAACACTTAAAAAGGAACATTCAGGATTATCAAAGGGAAAAGATAAAATCTCAACGCATGGAACTGAAGGAAAATGAAAACACAGCATAGTAAAATTTGTGGGACACAGTTGAATCAATGGAGAGCAAAATGTATAACCCTCAGGGCATACATAAGAAAGCAGGAGGAGCATCTGGGTGGCTCAGTCACTTAGTCCCACTATTGAGTTTGACTCGGGTCATGATCGGCCACGGGGCTGTGAGACTGAAACTGCTTTGTTCCAGTGCTGTGCATGGAGGCTGCTTAATAATCTCTCTCTCTCTCTCTCTCTCCTCTTTCCCTGTCTAAAAACAAAACGAGTCTCAAAACAATAAGCTCTCAGTTTTAGAACCTAGAAAAAGGAGCGAAGATGAAACTAAAGAATAAAACTGAAAGAATCCTTCTACCCCATTTCAACATCTAGAGCTACAGTATGCAACAGGGTGTGGTGTTGGTGAAGGGATAGACAACTGGAACAGAAGAAAGATAGGTTATTGAAATTGGATCAAGCACCCAGAATGAGACCTCCTGCCAATATGTCCAATGGGGTTTTGACAAAGGTAAAAAGCCGTTCAATGAAGGAGTGACAGCGTTTTGAATCAATGGTGCTAGAGCCAGTGGACTTCCATAGGCAAAGAAGAAGAAGGAGCAGAAGAAGAGGGAGGGGGAGAGGCAGGAGGACGTGGAGGATGAGGAGGACGAAGACCACAATCTAAGTCTCAAACCCTAGACCAAACGTAACTCAGGGCGCCTGGGTGACTCAGCCGGTGAGGCAGCCAGCTCTTCATTTTGGCTCTTGTCATGCTCTCCGCTTCCCGGGACAGAGTCAGCCTCCAAGCGCCCTGAGCAGTCTGCTTGAGGATGCTCATTTCCCTTCTTCCTCCACCCTACTCCCTGCTCATGCACAAGATCACGCTCTCAAAAAGAAAAAAAAAAAAAAAACTTAAATATTTACTCAAAATGAATCAACACCTTACATGTAAAATAATAAGTCTCAGAAGGAAAAAATGGGGGGGAAAATTCCAGCATGTAAAGCTAGGTAAAGAATCCTCCAACTGGACATCAAACCATTGTCCATCACGGAAAAGTTGATTAATTGGACATGATCCAACAATCAGAATTGGAAGTCTGTACTGTCTGCAACACCTTGTTAAGGAGAACCAAAAGAAAAGCTACAAACTGGAAGAAAATATGTGTAAAACACATACGTGATGAAGGACTGCCGTCTGAAGTGTAGAAATTCAAAGGTTCACCCCCCAAATAAGCAAGCAATCCAGTCAGCAAAAGGAAAAAAAAAAAATGGGCGAAGGACCTCAAAACTTCACCAGAGTATACAGATGGAAATCACATAAAAAGCTGCCATTGGTGCAATTCAGATGTAAAGTCCACTGAGCTCTCCCTGCACACCTATCACAATGATTCAACCCAAACGCACCGGAGAGGGAGAGAGAGACCCCACTACCAGATGCAAGGCAGGATGTGCAATGACTGGATCACTCGTGCATCGCTCGTGACAATGGAAGAGGTTAGAGCTAACTCTTGAAAACAGTTAACAGTTCCTTTGCTTTGTCAAAGCCTTGATTTCAATTCCAGTTAACATGCAGCGTCCTATCAATTTCGGGTGCCCAATACAGGGACTCAACCCTTCCTTGCACACAGTTGCTCTGAAAACCAGACTGGCAACCACCATAGGACCCAGTCATTGCACTCTTGGCATTGGTCGGAGAGAAATCAAAACTTACGTTGGCTCAAAAAGCTGTACATGAATGTATCTGTGTCCTGATGGAAGCAGTGGGGCTGCCAAGGGGGTAGAAGGCACTGGAGTGGTTGGATATGGACACTGGACAGGCTTGTAAGAGATGGTCTCATCTTGCTTCTTTGAGGGCCCCTTCCCACTCATGGTGGTCCTGGGGACAAGGAGAAAAGGAATGTCAACGATTTCAAGATGTTCAAACCTGCCAAGCATTAGAACACCATCTCTTCGACACTACTTCATCCTCTTCTGAATCCTCAGTCTCCCAAAGCAGACAGGAGGCATCTGGTCCAAGAGGGGTTCCAGGCAGCGTCCCTTCCACAGGCCATCTCCCCTCTAGCCCACAAGTCCAAAGACCAGGCCCCAGGCTTTCAACTCATCTAATGGCTGTGCCTTCTCTAGGGGCACCAAGGAACTTCTGGGCTCCTTCTCTGCCTTCTAGGAGGCTCTACGGGGCTGGGTCGCGTGCTCTCCGCCGACTTGTGCCACCCGGCCAGTTGTCTCCTCCTACATTTGCCACATATTGGCACGGGAGGACCAAGTGAGGGGACGTCCTCTCGGAGAGATACATGGCGAACAGAATCGAGGTCCTCTGTCTTACATTGTTTCCTCGAATCTCTCAGTACTTTCTAGCTCCGCTTGATTTCCGACCCCAGGAGAGGGGGGTGGGTCCGAAGCCGAACAGCTGGCTTCCCATTTCTGTCTTTCCTGAATGTTTTCCCCACACCAAAGGACCTAAAACAACATCGATAACCTGATACGGTGTCTGTGGGCCAGCCATCCAGGTGCAAGTAGCCAGGTACCTGGGGCCCAGGATCTCTCCCAAGGCTGCTGTCAAGATGTCATCTGGGTCTTGGGTCATCTCCACGCTTCCTGGGCAGAAAAACCTGCTTTGGAGCTCATTCTGGTGGCTGTGAGCGGCCAGGGTCCTCCATGACCGTAAGTAGGAAATATTCATTCTTTGCCACATGGGCCTCTCCAGAATACAGCCCACAAGGAGCAGCCGGCTTCCCTGGGAACAGATGAGGGACGGAGGGAGGGAGGCCGGGCGGGCGGGCAAGCCCAAGGGGAGACCAGGTTCTTTGTAAACTAACCCCAGAAGTGACATCCTATCACTTTTGCCATATTCTGTCCTTTACAAGAGAGTCAGCAGTTCCTGACTCTAATCAAGAGGCAGAGTCGGTGACACAAAACGATGTGTACCAAAGATGGGAATCGTTGGAGACCCTTCAAGGCTGCCCTCCATACTTTGGTGGGACTTGACCTCAGCTAGCCACCGCTAGAATCTTGGCATCCCTACTAGGACGTGAACTAGGAGAACATTTGATCCAGCCTTTCTGGGATCCTTACGGCAGCTTGCCTACAAGTACCTCACACAAGGGTGCCTGTGTGGCTCTGTCAGTCCAGCGTCTGACTCTTGATTTCGGTTCAGGTCGTGATCACATGATCTGGGAAATCCTGCCCAACGTCCCGTTCTGCCCTCGAAGTGGAAGCCTGTCTAGGAATCGCTCTCTCTCTCTCTCTCTCTCTCTCTCTCTCTGCCCCTCCCCTGCATGCATGTGTGTGTCCCTTTTCCCTCTCTATCTCTCAAAAAGGAAGAAGAAGAAGGACTACTAGTAGTAGTAGTAGTAGTAGGAGTAGTACCAGGAGAAGTTATGTGCAGCCGTTGATAATTAGACAGCCCTGGTTACAATGGGAGCACTGACATTCGCTAGCTGTGTGATCTTGGGGCAAGTTGTTTCCCCTCTCTGAACCTCAGTAATTTAGGGCACACTGGGTTATCGGGACAATTAAGGGACCCACCAAATGCTCTTCAAACCCTTCATTGCTTGGCATAGAATCCCTTAATAAAACCAATTCTGAGGCGCAGTAGGATCAGCAATTTGAGATGTTTATTTCTTTCTTTTTTATTTGATGCTTCACGTTGAAAAATATTCTCTCACACTCCTATGGCTATAGGGAATGTGTAGCATCAGATAAATAATGCGCTGGGTCTCATAGAAAAGGAGCAATGGGTATGGCTTCAGGGGTAAGCACAGGAGCTTTTGTGCTCTGGCTGTGAGTGTTGGTGGCTGCTGGGAAGGGGAATCAGACCAGCAGGGGACCCGAGAACTTGGGAGTCTGGCCAGTGCACCCTTGCTCCTTTCTTGGGCTTCTGGGGTTTCAGGGGAGCCTTGGGCCCTTGAGGGTATTTGGAGGCTGTGCCCGGAACAGCAGGAGCAGGAGCAGGAGCAGGAGCAGGAGCAGGAGCAGGAGCAGGAGCAGGAGCAGGAGGTCTCCCGGAGACAGGCTGGACCTTGGGCCCAGAGTGGGCCAGCTTCTGCCTGAGGCAATGGTTTTCTGCCTGGAGCCTTCGGAACTCCCTCTGTGCCCACAGGACAGCCTTCTGGCTCTCCTCACATGTGTTCTCCACCAGGAGGCGCTCCCGGTCATGCAAGGAGGAGATCTTCTGCCATTCCCCATGCAGGTCCTGGGCCATGTTCCTGTAGAGGCCTAAGTTCCACAGGGCAGCATCCGTCCTCCTGCGCACCTTGGCGAGGTCGTTCTTCAGTTGCAGGCAGCGTGCCTTCTCCTCCCTCATCTTCCTCTCCACGTGTTTGATGTGCTCCTCGCACAGCTTAGGCTCTGCCTCGAGCTTCAGGCACAACTTGTGAATCTCACTCTCCAGGAGGGTGTTTCGAAGGTGAAAAGATCCTTGCTCAGCATGGTGGATTGCTTTGTTCCCTGTGAGCTCTTCGTTCCGTGGACGTGCCTTCTTCAGTGCCCGGGAAGGCTTTCCTTTGCTCCCGGGGCTCCCGCCTGAGGGCCCATGGTCCGTGGAGGAGGAGCCAGGCCGCACCTGCCTGCTTGAGCCCCGACCTTCCAGATGATGTCTAAGAGGCTCTAGCAGATGCATCATCTTCAGGAGGATCTGGCTGAGGGTGTGGCCTTGGCTCTGGCCCTCAGCCCTGGCCTGCCGCCGCACTCCTCCCTCACCAAGTTCTGGCCTGCCTGCCTCCCCTGCCTCTTCCTGCGCTGTCTGTCCACAGCTGCCAATGTCCGGAACCAGCGGGTCTGCACTTCCCTGCAGATCAGGGCTGTCCTTGGTGCCTTCTGGTATTTTCCTCACAGGGCGTTCTCCATCTCCCTGGGCTGCTCCACAGATGGGACTTTCATTAGTCAGCTGCTCAGGGTTCTTCCACAGCCTTTCCCGAACCCCCTTCAGCAACTGCGTAGCGTTGTCCATGGAAAAATATGCGGCACCTTCATTCAGGGCAGCCAGAGCAAGAATCTGTAATGGGAGAGGACGGGCCGTCTGCTCAGAGGATGCCACGGCTCCACAGGCTTGTGCGTCCGCTTCGGTGTTCTCCATGCCTTTTCGAGAGACTGCCTTCTGGGCACAAGGCCCCTTTCTTCTTTGGAAGCTGAGTCCACTCCTTACTAGGAACATCACCGCTGCAGTGCCCACCAGCATCTCCCAGCCAAATCCAGAGACTCGTGGCACATGTGGCAAACGTTCGTCTGTCACCAACCCAGCAGCCCACAGCTGCTCCAGGACAGCCCACAGCGGCTCCAGAACTGTGTGGGGAGACATTTGGATGGCCAACAGCTGGCTCCGAAGAGCCTTGTGGCTTTGTCTGCGATCACCAGTGTCCTCTGGACCGCTAGTAACTGCTTGGAACCCCTAGGAGGGTTCCATCTCCAACACAAACCAGGGCCTGGCAACAGGAGCTGAAGGGACTAGGGGTGGGGGAGGTGCACCTGAGTCTCCAATGCCAATCAGGGCCTGGCAACAAGCGCCCAAGGTACTTAGGGTAGGGGAGGTGAATCACTATATTGTAGACCCGAAACAAATACAGCCCTTGGAATTAAAAGGTGAAAAATTTAAAAAAATAAAAATAAAAACCATACTAGCCATCAAAGGCAGAAAGATAACAAATACCCAAACACTTAAAAAGGAACATTCAGGATTATCAAAGGGAAAAGATAAAATCTCAACGCATGGAACTGAAGGAAAATGAAAACACAGCATAGTAAAATTTGTGGGACACAGTTGAATCAATGGAGAGCAAAATGTATAACCCTCAGGGCATACATAAGAAAGCAGGAGGAGCATCTGGGTGGCTCAGTCACTTAGTCCCACTATTGAGTTTGACTCGGGTCATGATCGGCCACGGGGCTCTGAGACTGAACCTGCTTTGTACCAGTGCTGTGCATGGAGGCTGCTTAATAATCTCTCTCTCTCTCTCTCTCTCTCTCTCTCTCCTCTTTCCCTGTCTAAAAACAAAACGAGTCTCAAAACAATAAGCTCTCAGTTTTAGAACCTAGAAAAAGGAGCGAAGATGAAACTAAAGAATAAAACTGAAAGAATCCTTCTACCCCATTTCAACATCTAGAGCTACAGTATGCAACAGGGTGTGGTGTTGGTGAAGGGATAGACAACTGGAACAGAAGAAAGATAGGTTATTGAAATTGGATCAAGCACCCAGAATGAGACCTCCTGCCAATATGTCCAATGGGGTTTTGACAAAGGTAAAAAGCCGTTCAATGAAGGAGTGACAGCGTTTTGAATCAATGGTGCTAGAGCCAGTGGACTTCCATAGGCAAAGAAGAAGAAGGAGCAGAAGAAGAGGGAGGGGGAGAGGCAGGAGGACGTGGAGGATGAGGAGGACGAAGACCACAATCTAAGTCTCAAACCCTAGACCAAACGTAACTCAGGGCGCCTGGGTGACTCAGCCGGTGAGGCAGCCAGCTCTTCATTTTGGCTCTTGTCATGCTCTCCGCTTCCCGGGACAGAGTCAGCCTCCAAGCGCCCTGAGCAGTCTGCTTGAGGATGCTCATTTCCCTTCTTCCTCCACCCTACTCCCTGCTCATGCACAAGATCACGCTCTCAAAAAGAAAAAAAAAAAAAAAACTTAAATATTTACTCAAAATGAATCAACACCTTACATGTAAAATAATAAGTCTCAGAAGGAAAAAATGGGGGGGAAAATTCCAGCATGTAAAGCTAGGTAAAGAATCCTCCAACTGGACATCAAACCATTGTCCATCACGGAAAAGTTGATTAATTGGACATGATCCAACAATCAGAATTGGAAGTCTGTACTGTCTGCAACACCTTGTTAAGGAGAACCAAAAGAAAAGCTACAAACTGGAAGAAAATATGTGTAAAACACATACGTGATGAAGGACTCCCGTCTGAAGTGTAGAAATTCAAAGGTTCACCCCCCAAATAAGCAAGCAATCCAGTCAGCAAAAGGAAAAAAAAAAAATGGGCGAAGGACCTCAAAACTTCACCAGAGTATACAGATGGAAATCACATAAAAAGCTGCCATTGGTGCAATTCAGATGTAAAGTCCACTGAGCTCTCCCTGCACACCTATCACAATGATTCAACCCAAACGCACCGGAGAGGGAGAGAGAGACCCCACTACCAGATGCAAGGCAGGATGTGCAATGACTGGATCACTCGTGCATCGCTCGTGACAATGGAAGAGGTTAGAGCTAACTCTTGAAAACAGTTAACAGTTCCTTTGCTTTGTCAAAGCCTTGATTTCAATTCCAGTTAACATGCAGCGTCCTATCAATTTCGGGTGCCCAATACAGGGACTCAACCCTTCCTTGCACACAGTTGCTCTGAAAACCAGACTGGCAACCACCATAGGACCCAGTCATTGCACTCTTGGCATTGGTCGGAGAGAAATCAAAACTTACGTTGGCTCAAAAAGCTGTACATGAATGTATCTGTGTCCTGATGGAAGCAGTGGGGCTGCCAAGGGGGTAGAAGGCACTGGAGTGGTTGGATATGGACACTGGACAGGCTTGTAAGAGATGGTCTCATCTTGCTTCTTTGAGGGCCCCTTCCCACTCACGGTGGTCCTGGGGACAAGGAGAAAAGGAATGTCAACGATTTCAAGATGTTCAAACCTGCCAAGCATTAGAACACCATCTCTTCGACACTACTTCATCCTCTTCTGAATCCTCAGTCTCCCAAAGCAGACAGGAGGCATCTGGTCCAAGAGGGGTTCCAGGCAGCGTCCCTTCCACAGGCCATCTCCCCTCTAGCCCACAAGTCCAAAGACCAGGCCCCAGGCTTTCAACTCATCTAATGGCTGTGCCTTCTCTAGGGGCACCAAGGAACTTCTGGGCTCCTTCTCTGCCTTCTAGGAGGCTCTACGGGGCTGGGTCGCGTGCTCTCCGCCGACTTGTGCCACCCGGCCAGTTGTCTCCTCCTACATTTGCCACATATTGGCACGGGAGGACCAAGTGAGGGGACGTCCTCTCGGAGAGATACATGGCGAACAGAATCGAGGTCCTCTGTCTTACATTGTTTCCTCGAATCTCTCAGTACTTTCTAGCTCCGCTTGATTTCCGACCCCAGGAGAGGGGGGTGGGTCCGAAGCCGAACAGCTGGCTTCCCATTTCTGTCTTTCCTGAATGTTTTCCCCACACCAAAGGACCTAAAACAACATCGATAACCTGATACGGTGTCTGTGGGCCAGCCATCCAGGTGCAAGTAGCCAGGTACCTGGGGCCCAGGATCTCTCCCAAGGCTGCTGTCAAGATGTCATCTGGGTCTTGGGTCATCTCCACGCTTCCTGGGCAGAAAAACCTGCTTTGGAGCTCATTCTGGTGGCTGTGAGCGGCCAGGGTCCTCCATGACCGTAAGTAGGAAATATTCATTCTTTGCCACATGGGCCTCTCCAGAATACAGCCCACAAGGAGCAGCCGGCTTCCCTGGGAACAGATGAGGGACGGAGGGAGGGAGGCCGGGCGGGCGGGCAAGCCCAAGGGGAGACCAGGTTCTTTGTAAACTAACCCCAGAAGTGACATCCTATCACTTTTGCCATATTCTGTCCTTTACAAGAGAGTCAGCAGTTCCTGACTCTAATCAAGAGGCAGAGTCGGTGACACAAAACGATGTGTACCAAAGATGGGAATCGTTGGAGACCCTTCAAGGCTGCCCTCCATACTTTGGTGGGACTTGACCTCAGCTAGCCACCGCTAGAATCTTGGCATCCCTACTAGGACGTGAACTAGGAGAACATTTGATCCAGCCTTTCTGGGATCCTTACGGCAGCTTGCCTACAAGTACCTCACACAAGGGTGCCTGTGTGGCTCTGTCAGTCCAGCGTCTGACTCTTGATTTCGGTTCAGGTCGTGATCACATGATCTGGGAAATCCTGCCCAACGTCCCGTTCTGCCCTCGAAGTGGAAGCCTGTCTAGGAATCGCTCTCTCTCTCTCTCTCTCTCTCTCTCTCTCTCTGCCCCTCCCCTGCATGCATGTGTGTGTCCCTTTTCCCTCTCTATCTCTCAAAAAGGAAGAAGAAGAAGGACTACTAGTAGTAGTAGTAGTAGTAGGAGTAGTACCAGGAGAAGTTATGTGCAGCCGTTGATAATTAGACAGCCCTGGTTACAATGGGAGCACTGACATTCGCTAGCTGTGTGATCTTGGGGCAAGTTGTTTCCCCTCTCTGAACCTCAGTAATTTAGGGCACACTGGGTTATCGGGACAATTAAGGGACCCACCAAATGCTCTTCAAACCCTTCATTGCTTGGCATAGAATCCCTTAATAAAACCAATTCTGAGGCGCAGTAGGATCAGCAATTTGAGATGTTTATTTCTTTCTTTTTTATTTGATGCTTCACGTTGAAAAATATTCTCTCACACTCCTATGGCTATAGGGAATGTGTAGCATCAGATAAATAATGCGCTGGGTCTCATAGAAAAGGAGCAATGGGTATGGCTTCAGGGGTAAGCACAGGAGCTTTTGTGCTCTGGCTGTGAGTGTTGGTGGCTGCTGGGAAGGGGAATCAGACCAGCAGGGGACCCGAGAACTTGGAGTCTGGCCAGTGCACCCTTGCTCCTTTCTTGGGCTTCTGGGGTTTCAGGGGAGCCTTGGGCCCTTGAGGGTATTTGGAGGCTGTGCCCGGAACAGCAGGAGCAGGAGCAGGAGCAGGAGCAGGAGCAGGAGCAGGAGCAGGAGCAGGAGCAGGAGCAGGAGGTCTCCCGGAGACAGGCTGGACCTTGGGCCCAGAGTGGGCCAGCTTCTGCCTGAGGCAATGGTTTTCTGCCTGGAGCCTTCGGAACTCCCTCTGTGCCCACAGGACAGCCTTCTGGCTCTCCTCACATGTGTTCTCCACCAGGAGGCGCTCCCGGTCATGCAAGGAGGAGATCTTCTGCCATTCCCCATGCAGGTCCTGGGCCATGTTCCTGTAGAGGCCTAAGTTCCACAGGGCAGCATCCGTCCTCCTGCGCACCTTGGCGAGGTCGTTCTTCAGTTGCAGGCAGCGTGCCTTCTCCTCCCTCATCTTCCTCTCCACGTGTTTGATGTGCTCCTCGCACAGCTTAGGCTCTGCCTCGAGCTTCAGGCACAACTTGTGAATCTCACTCTCCAGGAGGGTGTTTCGAAGGTGAAAAGATCCTTGCTCAGCATGGTGGATTGCTTTGTTCCCTGTGAGCTCTTCGTTCCGTGGACGTGCCTTCTTCAGTGCCCGGGAAGGCTTTCCTTTGCTCCCGGGGCTCCCGCCTGAGGGCCCATGGTCCGTGGAGGAGGAGCCAGGCCGCACCTGCCTGCTTGAGCCCCGACCTTCCAGATGATGTCTAAGAGGCTCTAGCAGATGCATCATCTTCAGGAGGATCTGGCTGAGGGTGTGGCCTTGGCTCTGGCCCTCAGCCCTGGCCTGCCGCCGCACTCCTCCCTCACCAAGTTCTGGCCTGCCTGCCTCCCCTGCCTCTTCCTGCGCTGTCTGTCCACAGCTGCCAATGTCCGGAACCAGCGGGTCTGCACTTCCCTGCAGATCAGGGCTGTCCTTGGTGCCTTCTGGTATTTTCCTCACAGGGCGTTCTCCATCTCCCTGGGCTGCTCCACAGATGGGACTTTCATTAGTCAGCTGCTCAGGGCTCTTCCACAGCCTTTCCCGAACCCCCTTCAGCAACTGCGTAGCGTTGTCCACGGAAAAATATGCGGCACCTTCATTCAGGGCAGCCAGAGCAAGAATCTGTAATGGGAGAGGACGGGCCGTCTGCTCAGAGGATGCCACGGCTCCACAGGCTTGTGCGTCCGCTTCGGTGTTCTCCATGCCTTTTCGAGAGACTGCCTTCTGGGCACAAGGCCCCTTTCTTCTTTGGAAGCTGAGTCCACTCCTTACTAGGAACATCACCGCTGCAGTGCCCACCAGCATCTCCCAGCCAAATCCAGAGACTCGTGGCACATGTGGCAAACGTTCGTCTGTCACCAACCCAGCAGCCCACAGCTGCTCCAGGACAGCCCACAGCGGCTCCAGAACTGTGTGGGGAGACATTTGGATGGCCAACAGCTGGCTCCGAAGAGCCTTGTGGCTTTGTCTGCGATCACCAGTGTCCTCTGGACCGCTAGTAACTGCTTGGAACCCCTAGGAGGGTTCCATCTCCAACACAAACCAGGGCCTGGCAACAGGAGCTGAAGGGACTAGGGGTGGGGGAGGTGCACCTGAGTCTCCAATGCCAATCAGGGCCTGGCAACAAGCGCCCAAGGTACTTAGGGTAGGGGAGGTGAATCACTATATTGTAGACCCGAAACAAATACAGCCCTTGGAATTAAAAGGTGAAAAATTTAAAAAAATAAAAATAAAAACCATACTAGCCATCAAAGGCAGAAAGATAACAAATACCCAAACACTTAAAAAGGAACATTCAGGATTATCAAAGGGAAAAGATAAAATCTCAACGCATGGAACTGAAGGAAAATGAAAACACAGCATAGTAAAATTTGTGGGACACAGTTGAATCAATGGAGAGCAAAATGTATAACCCTCAGGGCATACATAAGAAAGCAGGAGGAGCATCTGGGTGGCTCAGTCACTTAGTCCCACTATTGAGTTTGACTCGGGTCATGATCGGCCACGGGGCTCTGAGACTGAACCTGCTTTGTTCCAGTGCTGTGCATGGAGGCTGCTTAATAATCTCTCTCTCTCTCTCTCTCTCTCTCTCTCTCCTCTTTCCCTGTCTAAAAACAAAACGAGTCTCAAAACAATAAGCTCTCAGTTTTAGAACCTAGAAAAAGGAGCGAAGATGAAACTAAAGAATAAAACTGAAAGAATCCTTCTACCCCATTTCAACATCTAGAGCTACAGTATGCAACAGGGTGTGGTGTTGGTGAAGGGATAGACAACTGGAACAGAAGAAAGATAGGTTATTGAAATTGGATCAAGCACCCAGAATGAGACCTCCTGCCAATATGTCCAATGGGGTTTTGACAAAGGTAAAAAGCCGTTCAATGAAGGAGTGACAGCGTTTTGAATCAATGGTGCTAGAGCCAGTGGACTTCCATAGGCAAAGAAGAAGAAGGAGCAGAAGAAGAGGGAGGGGGAGAGGCAGGAGGACGTGGAGGATGAGGAGGACGAAGACCACAATCTAAGTCTCAAACCCTAGACCAAACGTAACTCAGGGCGCCTGGGTGACTCAGCCGGTGAGGCAGCCAGCTCTTCATTTTGGCTCTTGTCATGCTCTCCGCTTCCCGGGACAGAGTCAGCCTCCAAGCGCCCTGAGCAGTCTGCTTGAGGATGCTCATTTCCCTTCTTCCTCCACCCTACTCCCTGCTCATGCACAAGATCACGCTCTCAAAAAGAAAAAAAAAAAAAAAACTTAAATATTTACTCAAAATGAATCAACACCTTACATGTAAAATAATAAGTCTCAGAAGGAAAAAATGGGGGGGAAAATTCCAGCATGTAAAGCTAGGTAAAGAATCCTCCAACTGGACATCAAACCATTGTCCATCACGGAAAAGTTGATTAATTGGACATGATCCAACAATCAGAATTGGAAGTCTGTACTGTCTGCAACACCTTGTTAAGGAGAACCAAAAGAAAAGCTACAAACTGGAAGAAAATATGTGTAAAACACATACGTGATGAAGGACTCCCGTCTGAAGTGTAGAAATTCAAAGGTTCACCCCCCAAATAAGCAAGCAATCCAGTCAGCAAAAGGAAAAAAAAAAAATGGGCGAAGGACCTCAAAACTTCACCAGAGTATACAGATGGAAATCACATAAAAAGCTGCCATTGGTGCAATTCAGATGTAAAGTCCACTGAGCTCTCCCTGCACACCTATCACAATGATTCAACCCAAACGCACCGGAGAGGGAGAGAGAGACCCCACTACCAGATGCAAGGCAGGATGTGCAATGACTGGATCACTCGTGCATCGCTCGTGACAATGGAAGAGGTTAGAGCTAACTCTTGAAAACAGTTAACAGTTCCTTTGCTTTGTCAAAGCCTTGATTTCAATTCCAGTTAACATGCAGCGTCCTATCAATTTCGGGTGCCCAATACAGGGACTCAACCCTTCCTTGCACACAGTTGCTCTGAAAACCAGACTGGCAACCACCATAGGACCCAGTCATTGCACTCTTGGCATTGGTCGGAGAGAAATCAAAACTTACGTTGGCTCAAAAAGCTGTACATGAATGTATCTGTGTCCTGATGGAAGCAGTGGGGCTGCCAAGGGGGTAGAAGGCACTGGAGTGGTTGGATATGGACACTGGACAGGCTTGTAAGAGATGGTCTCATCTTGCTTCTTTGAGGGCCCCTTCCCACTCACGGTGGTCCTGGGGACAAGGAGAAAAGGAATGTCAACGATTTCAAGATGTTCAAACCTGCCAAGCATTAGAACACCATCTCTTCGACACTACTTCATCCTCTTCTGAATCCTCAGTCTCCCAAAGCAGACAGGAGGCATCTGGTCCAAGAGGGGTTCCAGGCAGCGTCCCTTCCACAGGCCATCTCCCCTCTAGCCCACAAGTCCAAAGACCAGGCCCCAGGCTTTCAACTCATCTAATGGCTGTGCCTTCTCTAGGGGCACCAAGGAACTTCTGGGCTCCTTCTCTGCCTTCTAGGAGGCTCTACGGGGCTGGGTCGCGTGCTCTCCGCCGACTTGTGCCACCCGGCCAGTTGTCTCCTCCTACATTTGCCACATATTGGCACGGGAGGACCAAGTGAGGGGACGTCCTCTCGGAGAGATACATGGCGAACAGAATCGAGGTCCTCTGTCTTACATTGTTTCCTCGAATCTCTCAGTACTTTCTAGCTCCGCTTGATTTCCGACCCCAGGAGAGGGGGGTGGGTCCGAAGCCGAACAGCTGGCTTCCCATTTCTGTCTTTCCTGAATGTTTTCCCCACACCAAAGGACCTAAAACAACATCGATAACCTGATACGGTGTCTGTGGGCCAGCCATCCAGGTGCAAGTAGCCAGGTACCTGGGGCCCAGGATCTCTCCCAAGGCTGCTGTCAAGATGTCATCTGGGTCTTGGGTCATCTCCACGCTTCCTGGGCAGAAAAACCTGCTTTGGAGCTCATTCTGGTGGCTGTGAGCGGCCAGGGTCCTCCATGACCGTAAGTAGGAAATATTCATTCTTTGCCACATGGGCCTCTCCAGAATACAGCCCACAAGGAGCAGCCGGCTTCCCTGGGAACAGATGAGGGACGGAGGGAGGGAGGCCGGGCGGGCGGGCAAGCCCAAGGGGAGACCAGGTTCTTTGTAAACTAACCCCAGAAGTGACATCCTATCACTTTTGCCATATTCTGTCCTTTACAAGAGAGTCAGCAGTTCCTGACTCTAATCAAGAGGCAGAGTCGGTGACACAAAACGATGTGTACCAAAGATGGGAATCGTTGGAGACCCTTCAAGGCTGCCCTCCATACTTTGGTGGGACTTGACCTCAGCTAGCCACCGCTAGAATCTTGGCATCCCTACTAGGACGTGAACTAGGAGAACATTTGATCCAGCCTTTCTGGGATCCTTACGGCAGCTTGCCTACAAGTACCTCACACAAGGGTGCCTGTGTGGCTCTGTCAGTCCAGCGTCTGACTCTTGATTTCGGTTCAGGTCGTGATCACATGATCTGGGAAATCCTGCCCAACGTCCCGTTCTGCCCTCGAAGTGGAAGCCTGTCTAGGAATCGCTCTCTCTCTCTCTCTCTCTCTCTCTCTCTCTGCCCCTCCCCTGCATGCATGTGTGTGTCCCTTTTCCCTCTATCTCTCAAAAAGGAAGAAGAAGAAGGACTACTAGTAGTAGTAGTAGTAGTAGGAGTAGTACCAGGAGAAGTTATGTGCAGCCGTTGATAATTAGACAGCCCTGGTTACAATGGGAGCACTGACATTCGCTAGCTGTGTGATCTTGGGGCAAGTTGTTTCCCCTCTCTGAACCTCAGTAATTTAGGGCACACTGGGTTATCGGGACAATTAAGGGACCCACCAAATGCTCTTCAAACCCTTCATTGCTTGGCATAGAATCCCTTAATAAAACCAATTCTGAGGCGCAGTAGGATCAGCAATTTGAGATGTTTATTCCTTTCTTTTTTATTTGATGCTTCACGTTGAAAAATATTCTCTCACACTCCTATGGCTATAGGGAATGTGTAGCATCAGATAAATAATGGGCTGGGTCTCATAGAAAAGGAGCAATGGGTATGGCTTCAGGGGTAAGCACAGGAGCTTTTGTGCTCTGGCTGTGAGTGTTGGTGGCTGCTGGGAAGGGGAATCAGACCAGCAGGGGACCCGAGAACTTGGAGTCTGGCCAGTGCACCCTTGCTCCTTTCTTGGGCTTCTGGGGTTTCAGGGGAGCCTTGGGCCCTTGAGGGTATTTGGAGGCTGTGCCCGGAACAGCAGGAGCAGGAGCAGGAGCAGGAGCAGGAGCAGGAGCAGGAGCAGGAGCAGGAGCAGGAGGTCTCCCGGAGACAGGCTGGACCTTGGGCCCAGAGTGGGCCAGCTTCTGCCTGAGGCAATGGTTTTCTGCCTGGAGCCTTCGGAACTCCCTCTGTGCCCACAGGACAGCCTTCTGGCTCTCCTCACATGTGTTCTCCACCAGGAGGCGCTCCCGGTCATGCAAGGAGGAGATCTTCTGCCATTCCCCATGCAGGTCCTGGGCCATGTTCCTGTAGAGGCCTAAGTTCCACAGGGCAGCATCCGTCCTCCTGCGCACCTTGGCGAGGTCGTTCTTCAGTTGCAGGCAGCGTGCCTTCTCCTCCCTCATCTTCCTCTCCACGTGTTTGATGTGCTCCTCGCACAGCTTAGGCTCTGCCTCGAGCTTCAGGCACAACTTGTGAATCTCACTCTCCAGGAGGGTGTTTCGAAGGTGAAAAGATCCTTGCTCAGCATGGTGGATTGCTTTGTTCCCTGTGAGCTCTTCGTTCCGTGGACGTGCCTTCTTCAGTGCCCGGGAAGGCTTTCCTTTGCTCCCGGGGCTCCCGCCTGAGGGCCCATGGTCCGTGGAGGAGGAGCCAGGCCGCACCTGCCTGCTTGAGCCCCGACCTTCCAGATGATGTCTAAGAGGCTCTAGCAGATGCATCATCTTCAGGAGGATCTGGCTGAGGGTGTGGCCTTGGCTCTGGCCCTCAGCCCTGGCCTGCCGCCGCACTCCTCCCTCACCAAGTTCTGGCCTGCCTGCCTCCCCTGCCTCTTCCTGCGCTGTCTGTCCACAGCTGCCAATGTCCGGAACCAGCGGGTCTGCACTTCCCTGCAGATCAGGGCTGTCCTTGGTGCCTTCTGGTATTTTCCTCACAGGGCGTTCTCCATCTCCCTGGGCTGCTCCACAGATGGGACTTTCATTAGTCAGCTGCTCAGGGCTCTTCCACAGCCTTTCCCGAACCCCCTTCAGCAACTGCGTAGCGTTGTCCACGGAAAAATATGCGGCACCTTCATTCAGGGCAGCCAGAGCAAGAATCTGTAATGGGAGAGGACGGGCCGTCTGCTCAGAGGATGCCACGGCTCCACAGGCTTGTGCGTCCGCTTCGGTGTTCTCCATGCCTTTTCGAGAGACTGCCTTCTGGGCACAAGGCCCCTTTCTTCTTTGGAAGCTGAGTCCACTCCTTACTAGGAACATCACCGCTGCAGTGCCCACCAGCATCTCCCAGCCAAATCCAGAGACTCGTGGCACATGTGGCAAACGTTCGTCTGTCACCAACCCAGCAGCCCACAGCTGCTCCAGGACAGCCCACAGCGGCTCCAGAACTGTGTGGGGAGACATTTGGATGGCCAACAGCTGGCTCCGAAGAGCCTTGTGGCTTTGTCTGCGATCACCAGTGTCCTCTGGACCGCTAGTAACTGCTTGGAACCCCTAGGAGGGTTCCATCTCCAACACAAACCAGGGCCTGGCAACAGGAGCTGAAGGGACTAGGGGTGGGGGAGGTGCACCTGAGTCTCCAATGCCAATCAGGGCCTGGCAACAAGCGCCCAAGGTACTTAGGGTAGGGGAGGTGAATCACTATATTGTAGACCCGAAACAAATACAGCCCTTGGAATTAAAAGGTGAAAAATTTAAAAAAATAAAAATAAAAACCATACTAGCCATCAAAGGCAGAAAGATAACAAATACCCAAACACTTAAAAAGGAACATTCAGGATTATCAAAGGGAAAAGATAAAATCTCAACGCATGGAACTGAAGGAAAATGAAAACACAGCATAGTAAAATTTGTGGGACACAGTTGAATCAATGGAGAGCAAAATGTATAACCCTCAGGGCATACATAAGAAAGCAGGAGGAGCATCTGGGTGGCTCAGTCACTTAGTCCCACTATTGAGTTTGACTCGGGTCATGATCGGCCACGGGGCTGTGAGACTGAACCTGCTTTGTACCAGTGCTGTGCATGGAGGCTGCTTAATAATCTCTCTCTCTCTCTCTCTCTCCTCTTTCCCTGTCTAAAAACAAAACGAGTCTCAAAACAATAAGCTCTCAGTTTTAGAACCTAGAAAAAGGAGCGAAGATGAAACTAAAGAATAAAACTGAAAGAATCCTTCTACCCCATTTCAACATCTAGAGCTACAGTATGCAACAGGGTGTGGTGTTGGTGAAGGGATAGACAACTGGAACAGAAGAAAGATAGGTTATTGAAATTGGATCAAGCACCCAGAATGAGACCTCCTGCCAATATGTCCAATGGGGTTTTGACAAAGGTAAAAAGCCGTTCAATGAAGGAGTGACAGCGTTTTGAATCAATGGTGCTAGAGCCAGTGGACTTCCATAGGCAAAGAAGAAGAAGGAGCAGAAGAAGAGGGAGGGGGAGAGGCAGGAGGACGTGGAGGATGAGGAGGACGAAGACCACAATCTAAGTCTCAAACCCTAGACCAAACGTAACTCAGGGCGCCTGGGTGACTCAGCCGGTGAGGCAGCCAGCTCTTCATTTTGGCTCTTGTCATGCTCTCCGCTTCCCGGGACAGAGTCAGCCTCCAAGCGCCCTGAGCAGTCTGCTTGAGGATGCTCATTTCCCTTCTTCCTCCACCCTACTCCCTGCTCATGCACAAGATCACGCTCTCAAAAAGAAAAAAAAAAAAAAAAAACTTAAATATTTACTCAAAATGAATCAACACCTTACATGTAAAATAATAAGTCTCAGAAGGAAAAAATGGGGGGGAAAATTCCAGCATGTAAAGCTAGGTAAAGAATCCTCCAACTGGACATCAAACCATTGTCCATCACGGAAAAGTTGATTAATTGGACATGATCCAACAATCAGAATTGGAAGTCTGTACTGTCTGCAACACCTTGTTAAGGAGAACCAAAAGAAAAGCTACAAACTGGAAGAAAATATGTGTAAAACACATACGTGATGAAGGACTCCCGTCTGAAGTGTAGAAATTCAAAGGTTCACCCCCCAAATAAGCAAGCAATCCAGTCAGCAAAAGGAAAAAAAAAAAATGGGCGAAGGACCTCAAAACTTCACCAGAGTATACAGATGGAAATCACATAAAAAGCTGCCATTGGTGCAATTCAGATGTAAAGTCCACTGAGCTCTCCCTGCACACCTATCACAATGATTCAACCCAAACGCACCGGAGAGGGAGAGAGAGACCCCACTACCAGATGCAAGGCAGGATGTGCAATGACTGGATCACTCGTGCATCGCTCGTGACAATGGAAGAGGTTAGAGCTAACTCTTGAAAACAGTTAACAGTTCCTTTGCTTTGTCAAAGCCTTGATTTCAATTCCAGTTAACATGCAGCGTCCTATCAATTTCGGGTGCCCAATACAGGGACTCAACCCTTCCTTGCACACAGTTGCTCTGAAAACCAGACTGGCAACCACCATAGGACCCAGTCATTGCACTCTTGGCATTGGTCGGAGAGAAATCAAAACTTACGTTGGCTCAAAAAGCTGTACATGAATGTATCTGTGTCCTGATGGAAGCAGTGGGGCTGCCAAGGGGGTAGAAGGCACTGGAGTGGTTGGATATGGACACTGGACAGGCTTGTAAGAGATGGTCTCATCTTGCTTCTTTGAGGGCCCCTTCCCACTCACGGTGGTCCTGGGGACAAGGAGAAAAGGAATGTCAACGATTTCAAGATGTTCAAACCTGCCAAGCATTAGAACACCATCTCTTCGACACTACTTCATCCTCTTCTGAATCCTCAGTCTCCCAAAGCAGACAGGAGGCATCTGGTCCAAGAGGGGTTCCAGGCAGCGTCCCTTCCACAGGCCATCTCCCCTCTAGCCCACAAGTCCAAAGACCAGGCCCCAGGCTTTCAACTCATCTAATGGCTGTGCCTTCTCTAGGGGCACCAAGGAACTTCTGGGCTCCTTCTCTGCCTTCTAGGAGGCTCTACGGGGCTGGGTCGCGTGCTCTCCGCCGACTTGTGCCACCCGGCCAGTTGTCTCCTCCTACATTTGCCACATATTGGCACGGGAGGACCAAGTGAGGGGACGTCCTCTCGGAGAGATACATGGCGAACAGAATCGAGGTCCTCTGTCTTACATTGTTTCCTCGAATCTCTCAGTACTTTCTAGCTCCGCTTGATTTCCGACCCCAGGAGAGGGGGGTGGGTCCGAAGCCGAACAGCTGGCTTCCCATTTCTGTCTTTCCTGAATGTTTTCCCCACACCAAAGGACCTAAAACAACATCGATAACCTGATACGGTGTCTGTGGGCCAGCCATCCAGGTGCAAGTAGCCAGGTACCTGGGGCCCAGGATCTCTCCCAAGGCTGCTGTCAAGATGTCATCTGGGTCTTGGGTCATCTCCACGCTTCCTGGGCAGAAAAACCTGCTTTGGAGCTCATTCTGGTGGCTGTGAGCGGCCAGGGTCCTCCATGACCGTAAGTAGGAAATATTCATTCTTTGCCACATGGGCCTCTCCAGAATACAGCCCACAAGGAGCAGCCGGCTTCCCTGGGAACAGATGAGGGACGGAGGGAGGGAGGCCGGGCGGGCGGGCAAGCCCAAGGGGAGACCAGGTTCTTTGTAAACTAACCCCAGAAGTGACATCCTATCACTTTTGCCATATTCTGTCCTTTACAAGAGAGTCAGCAGTTCCTGACTCTAATCAAGAGGCAGAGTCGGTGACACAAAACGATGTGTACCAAAGATGGGAATCGTTGGAGACCCTTCAAGGCTGCCCTCCATACTTTGGTGGGACTTGACCTCAGCTAGCCACCGCTAGAATCTTGGCATCCCTACTAGGACGTGAACTAGGAGAACATTTGATCCAGCCTTTCTGGGATCCTTACGGCAGCTTGCCTACAAGTACCTCACACAAGGGTGCCTGTGTGGCTCTGTCAGTCCAGCGTCTGACTCTTGATTTCGGTTCAGGTCGTGATCACATGATCTGGGAAATCCTGCCCAACGTCCCGTTCTGCCCTCGAAGTGGAAGCCTGTCTAGGAATCTCTCTCTCTCTCTCTCTCTCTCTCTCTCTCTCTGCCCCTCCCCTGCATGCATGTGTGTGTCCCTTTTCCCTCTCTATCTCTCAAAAAGGAAGAAGAAGGACTACTAGTAGTAGTAGTAGTAGTAGGAGTAGTACCAGGAGAAGTTATGTGCAGCCGTTGATAATTAGACAGCCCTGGTTACAATGGGAGCACTGACATTCGCTAGCTGTGTGATCTTGGGGCAAGTTGTTTCCCCTCTCTGAACCTCAGTAATTTAGGGCACACTGGGTTATCGGGACAATTAAGGGACCCACCAAATGCTCTTCAAACCCTTCATTGCTTGGCATAGAATCCCTTAATAAAACCAATTCTGAGGCGCAGTAGGATCAGCAATTTGAGATGTTTATTCCTTTCTTTTTTATTTGATGCTTCACGTTGAAAAATATTCTCTCACACTCCTATGGCTATAGGGAATGTGTAGCATCAGATAAATAATGGGCTGGGTCTCATAGAAAAGGAGCAATGGGTATGGCTTCAGGGGTAAGCACAGGAGCTTTTGTGCTCTGGCTGTGAGTGTTGGTGGCTGCTGGGAAGGGGAATCAGACCAGCAGGGGACCCGAGAACTTGGAGTCTGGCCAGTGCACCCTTGCTCCTTTCTTGGGCTTCTGGGGTTTCAGGGGAGCCTTGGGCCCTTGAGGGTATTTGGAGGCTGTGCCCGGAACAGCAGGAGCAGGAGCAGGAGCAGGAGCAGGAGCAGGAGCAGGAGCAGGAGCAGGAGCAGGAGGTCTCCCGGAGACAGGCTGGACCTTGGGCCCAGAGTGGGCCAGCTTCTGCCTGAGGCAATGGTTTTCTGCCTGGAGCCTTCGGAACTCCCTCTGTGCCCACAGGACAGCCTTCTGGCTCTCCTCACATGTGTTCTCCACCAGGAGGCGCTCCCGGTCATGCAAGGAGGAGATCTTCTGCCATTCCCCATGCAGGTCCTGGGCCATGTTCCTGTAGAGGCCTAAGTTCCACAGGGCAGCATCCGTCCTCCTGCGCACCTTGGCGAGGTCGTTCTTCAGTTGCAGGCAGCGTGCCTTCTCCTCCCTCATCTTCCTCTCCACGTGTTTGATGTGCTCCTCGCACAGCTTAGGCTCTGCCTCGAGCTTCAGGCACAACTTGTGAATCTCACTCTCCAGGAGGGTGTTTCGAAGGTGAAAAGATCCTTGCTCAGCATGGTGGATTGCTTTGTTCCCTGTGAGCTCTTCGTTCCGTGGACGTGCCTTCTTCAGTGCCCGGGAAGGCTTTCCTTTGCTCCCGGGGCTCCCGCCTGAGGGCCCATGGTCCGTGGAGGAGGAGCCAGGCCGCACCTGCCTGCTTGAGCCCCGACCTTCCAGATGATGTCTAAGAGGCTCTAGCAGATGCATCATCTTCAGGAGGATCTGGCTGAGGGTGTGGCCTTGGCTCTGGCCCTCAGCCCTGGCCTGCCGCCGCACTCCTCCCTCACCAAGTTCTGGCCTGCCTGCCTCCCCTGCCTCTTCCTGCGCTGTCTGTCCACAGCTGCCAATGTCCGGAACCAGCGGGTCTGCACTTCCCTGCAGATCAGGGCTGTCCTTGGTGCCTTCTGGTATTTTCCTCACAGGGCGTTCTCCATCTCCCTGGGCTGCTCCACAGATGGGACTTTCATTAGTCAGCTGCTCAGGGCTCTTCCACAGCCTTTCCCGAACCCCCTTCAGCAACTGCGTAGCGTTGTCCACGGAAAAATATGCGGCACCTTCATTCAGGGCAGCCAGAGCAAGAATCTGTAATGGGAGAGGACGGGCCGTCTGCTCAGAGGATGCCACGGCTCCACAGGCTTGTGCGTCCGCTTCGGTGTTCTCCATGCCTTTTCGAGAGACTGCCTTCTGGGCACAAGGCCCCTTTCTTCTTTGGAAGCTGAGTCCACTCCTTACTAGGAACATCACCGCTGCAGTGCCCACCAGCATCTCCCAGCCAAATCCAGAGACTCGTGGCACATGTGGCAAACGTTCGTCTGTCACCAACCCAGCAGCCCACAGCTGCTCCAGGACAGCCCACAGCGGCTCCAGAACTGTGTGGGGAGACATTTGGATGGCCAACAGCTGGCTCCGAAGAGCCTTGTGGCTTTGTCTGCGATCACCAGTGTCCTCTGGACCGCTAGTAACTGCTTGGAACCCCTAGGAGGGTTCCATCTCCAACACAAACCAGGGCCTGGCAACAGGAGCTGAAGGGACTAGGGGTGGGGGAGGTGCACCTGAGTCTCCAATGCCAATCAGGGCCTGGCAACAAGCGCCCAAGGTACTTAGGGTAGGGGAGGTGAATCACTATATTGTAGACCCGAAACAAATACAGCCCTTGGAATTAAAAGGTGAAAAATTTAAAAAAATAAAAATAAAAACCATACTAGCCATCAAAGGCAGAAAGATAACAAATACCCAAACACTTAAAAAGGAACATTCAGGATTATCAAAGGGAAAAGATAAAATCTCAACGCATGGAACTGAAGGAAAATGAAAACACAGCATAGTAAAATTTGTGGGACACAGTTGAATCAATGGAGAGCAAAATGTATAACCCTCAGGGCATACATAAGAAAGCAGGAGGAGCATCTGGGTGGCTCAGTCACTTAGTCCCACTATTGAGTTTGACTCGGGTCATGATCGGCCACGGGGCTGTGAGACTGAACCTGCTTTGTACCAGTGCTGTGCATGGAGGCTGCTTAATAATCTCTCTCTCTCTCTCTCTCTCCTCTTTCCCTGTCTAAAAACAAAACGAGTCTCAAAACAATAAGCTCTCAGTTTTAGAACCTAGAAAAAGGAGCGAAGATGAAACTAAAGAATAAAACTGAAAGAATCCTTCTACCCCATTTCAACATCTAGAGCTACAGTATGCAACAGGGTGTGGTGTTGGTGAAGGGATAGACAACTGGAACAGAAGAAAGATAGGTTATTGAAATTGGATCAAGCACCCAGAATGAGACCTCCTGCCAATATGTCCAATGGGGTTTTGACAAAGGTAAAAAGCCGTTCAATGAAGGAGTGACAGCGTTTTGAATCAATGGTGCTAGAGCCAGTGGACTTCCATAGGCAAAGAAGAAGAAGGAGCAGAAGAAGAGGGAGGGGGAGAGGCAGGAGGACGTGGAGGATGAGGAGGACGAAGACCACAATCTAAGTCTCAAACCCTAGACCAAACGTAACTCAGGGCGCCTGGGTGACTCAGCCGGTGAGGCAGCCAGCTCTTCATTTTGGCTCTTGTCATGCTCTCCGCTTCCCGGGACAGAGTCAGCCTCCAAGCGCCCTGAGCAGTCTGCTTGAGGATGCTCATTTCCCTTCTTCCTCCACCCTACTCCCTGCTCATGCACAAGATCACGCTCTCAAAAAGAAAAAAAAAAAAAAAAAACTTAAATATTTACTCAAAATGAATCAACACCTTACATGTAAAATAATAAGTCTCAGAAGGAAAAAATGGGGGGGAAAATTCCAGCATGTAAAGCTAGGTAAAGAATCCTCCAACTGGACATCAAACCATTGTCCATCACGGAAAAGTTGATTAATTGGACATGATCCAACAATCAGAATTGGAAGTCTGTACTGTCTGCAACACCTTGTTAAGGAGAACCAAAAGAAAAGCTACAAACTGGAAGAAAATATGTGTAAAACACATACGTGATGAAGGACTCCCGTCTGAAGTGTAGAAATTCAAAGGTTCACCCCCCAAATAAGCAAGCAATCCAGTCAGCAAAAGGAAAAAAAAAAAATGGGCGAAGGACCTCAAAACTTCACCAGAGTATACAGATGGAAATCACATAAAAAGCTGCCATTGGTGCAATTCAGATGTAAAGTCCACTGAGCTCTCCCTGCACACCTATCACAATGATTCAACCCAAACGCACCGGAGAGGGAGAGAGAGACCCCACTACCAGATGCAAGGCAGGATGTGCAATGACTGGATCACTCGTGCATCGCTCGTGACAATGGAAGAGGTTAGAGCTAACTCTTGAAAACAGTTAACAGTTCCTTTGCTTTGTCAAAGCCTTGATTTCAATTCCAGTTAACATGCAGCGTCCTATCAATTTCGGGTGCCCAATACAGGGACTCAACCCTTCCTTGCACACAGTTGCTCTGAAAACCAGACTGGCAACCACCATAGGACCCAGTCATTGCACTCTTGGCATTGGTCGGAGAGAAATCAAAACTTACGTTGGCTCAAAAAGCTGTACATGAATGTATCTGTGTCCTGATGGAAGCAGTGGGGCTGCCAAGGGGGTAGAAGGCACTGGAGTGGTTGGATATGGACACTGGACAGGCTTGTAAGAGATGGTCTCATCTTGCTTCTTTGAGGGCCCCTTCCCACTCACGGTGGTCCTGGGGACAAGGAGAAAAGGAATGTCAACGATTTCAAGATGTTCAAACCTGCCAAGCATTAGAACACCATCTCTTCGACACTACTTCATCCTCTTCTGAATCCTCAGTCTCCCAAAGCAGACAGGAGGCATCTGGTCCAAGAGGGGTTCCAGGCAGCGTCCCTTCCACAGGCCATCTCCCCTCTAGCCCACAAGTCCAAAGACCAGGCCCCAGGCTTTCAACTCATCTAATGGCTGTGCCTTCTCTAGGGGCACCAAGGAACTTCTGGGCTCCTTCTCTGCCTTCTAGGAGGCTCTACGGGGCTGGGTCGCGTGCTCTCCGCCGACTTGTGCCACCCGGCCAGTTGTCTCCTCCTACATTTGCCACATATTGGCACGGGAGGACCAAGTGAGGGGACGTCCTCTCGGAGAGATACATGGCGAACAGAATCGAGGTCCTCTGTCTTACATTGTTTCCTCGAATCTCTCAGTACTTTCTAGCTCCGCTTGATTTCCGACCCCAGGAGAGGGGGGTGGGTCCGAAGCCGAACAGCTGGCTTCCCATTTCTGTCTTTCCTGAATGTTTTCCCCACACCAAAGGACCTAAAACAACATCGATAACCTGATACGGTGTCTGTGGGCCAGCCATCCAGGTGCAAGTAGCCAGGTACCTGGGGCCCAGGATCTCTCCCAAGGCTGCTGTCAAGATGTCATCTGGGTCTTGGGTCATCTCCACGCTTCCTGGGCAGAAAAACCTGCTTTGGAGCTCATTCTGGTGGCTGTGAGCGGCCAGGGTCCTCCATGACCGTAAGTAGGAAATATTCATTCTTTGCCACATGGGCCTCTCCAGAATACAGCCCACAAGGAGCAGCCGGCTTCCCTGGGAACAGATGAGGGACGGAGGGAGGGAGGCCGGGCGGGCGGGCAAGCCCAAGGGGAGACCAGGTTCTTTGTAAACTAACCCCAGAAGTGACATCCTATCACTTTTGCCATATTCTGTCCTTTACAAGAGAGTCAGCAGTTCCTGACTCTAATCAAGAGGCAGAGTCGGTGACACAAAACGATGTGTACCAAAGATGGGAATCGTTGGAGACCCTTCAAGGCTGCCCTCCATACTTTGGTGGGACTTGACCTCAGCTAGCCACCGCTAGAATCTTGGCATCCCTACTAGGACGTGAACTAGGAGAACATTTGATCCAGCCTTTCTGGGATCCTTACGGCAGCTTGCCTACAAGTACCTCACACAAGGGTGCCTGTGTGGCTCTGTCAGTCCAGCGTCTGACTCTTGATTTCGGTTCAGGTCGTGATCACATGATCTGGGAAATCCTGCCCAACGTCCCGTTCTGCCCTCGAAGTGGAAGCCTGTCTAGGAATCTCTCTCTCTCTCTCTCTCTCTCTCTCTGCCCCTCCCCTGCATACATGTGTGTGTCCCTTTTCCCTCTCTATCTCTCAAAAAGGAAGAAGAAGAAGGACTACTAGTAGTAGTAGTAGTAGTAGGAGTAGTACCAGGAGAAGTTATGTGCAGCCATTGATAATTAGACAGCCCTGGTTACAATGGGAGCACTGACATTCGCTAGCTGTGTGATCTTGGGGCAAGTTGTTTCCCCTCTCTGAACCTCAGTAATTTAGGGCACACTGGGTTATCGGGACAATTAAGGGACCCACCAAATGCTCTTCAAACCCTTCATTGCTTGGCATAGAATCCCTTAATAAAACCAATTCTGAGGCGCAGTAGGATCAGCAATTTGAGATGTTTATGTCTTTCTTTTTTATTTGATGCTTCACGTTGAAAAATATTCTCTCACACTCCTATGGCTATAGGGAATGTGTAGCATCAGATAAATAATGGGCTGGGTCTCATAGAAAAGGAGCAATGGGTATGGCTTCAGGGGTAAGCACAGGAGCTTTTGTGCTCTGGCTGTGAGTGTTGGTGGCTGCTGGGAAGGGGAATCAGACCAGCAGGGGACCCGAGAACTTGGAGTCTGGCCAGTGCACCCTTGCTCCTTTCTTGGGCTTCTGGGGTTTCAGGGGAGCCTTGGGCCCTTGAGGGTATTTGGAGGCTGTGCCCGGAACAGCAGGAGCAGGAGCAGGAGCAGGAGCAGGAGCAGGAGCAGGAGCAGGAGCAGGAGCAGGAGGTCTCCCGGAGACAGGCTGGACCTTGGGCCCAGAGTGGGCCAGCTTCTGCCTGAGGCAATGGTTTTCTGCCTGGAGCCTTCGGAACTCCCTCTGTGCCCACAGGACAGCCTTCTGGCTCTCCTCACATGTGTTCTCCACCAGGAGGCGCTCCCGGTCATGCAAGGAGGAGATCTTCTGCCATTCCCCATGCAGGTCCTGGGCCATGTTCCTGTAGAGGCCTAAGTTCCACAGGGCAGCATCCGTCCTCCTGCGCACCTTGGCGAGGTCGTTCTTCAGTTGCAGGCAGCGTGCCTTCTCCTCCCTCATCTTCCTCTCCACGTGTTTGATGTGCTCCTCGCACAGCTTAGGCTCTGCCTCGAGCTTCAGGCACAACTTGTGAATCTCACTCTCCAGGAGGGTGTTTCGAAGGTGAAAAGATCCTTGCTCAGCATGGTGGATTGCTTTGTTCCCTGTGAGCTCTTCGTTCCGTGGACGTGCCTTCTTCAGTGCCCGGGAAGGCTTTCCTTTGCTCCCGGGGCTCCCGCCTGAGGGCCCATGGTCCGTGGAGGAGGAGCCAGGCCGCACCTGCCTGCTTGAGCCCCGACCTTCCAGATGATGTCTAAGAGGCTCTAGCAGATGCATCATCTTCAGGAGGATCTGGCTGAGGGTGTGGCCTTGGCTCTGGCCCTCAGCCCTGGCCTGCCGCCGCACTCCTCCCTCACCAAGTTCTGGCCTGCCTGCCTCCCCTGCCTCTTCCTGCGCTGTCTGTCCACAGCTGCCAATGTCCGGAACCAGCGGGTCTGCACTTCCCTGCAGATCAGGGCTGTCCTTGGTGCCTTCTGGTATTTTCCTCACAGGGCGTTCTCCATCTCCCTGGGCTGCTCCACAGATGGGACTTTCATTAGTCAGCTGCTCAGGGCTCTTCCACAGCCTTTCCCGAACCCCCTTCAGCAACTGCGTAGCGTTGTCCACGGAAAAATATGCGGCACCTTCATTCAGGGCAGCCAGAGCAAGAATCTGTAATGGGAGAGGACGGGCCGTCTGCTCAGAGGATGCCACGGCTCCACAGGCTTGTGCGTCCGCTTCGGTGTTCTCCATGCCTTTTCGAGAGACTGCCTTCTGGGCACAAGGCCCCTTTCTTCTTTGGAAGCTGAGTCCACTCCTTACTAGGAACATCACCGCTGCAGTGCCCACCAGCATCTCCCAGCCAAATCCAGAGACTCGTGGCACATGTGGCAAACGTTCGTCTGTCACCAACCCAGCAGCCCACAGCTGCTCCAGGACAGCCCACAGCGGCTCCAGAACTGTGTGGGGAGACATTTGGATGGCCAACAGCTGGCTCCGAAGAGCCTTGTGGCTTTGTCTGCGATCACCAGTGTCCTCTGGACCGCTAGTAACTGCTTGGAACCCCTAGGAGGGTTCCATCTCCAACACAAACCAGGGCCTGGCAACAGGAGCTGAAGGGACTAGGGGTGGGGGAGGTGCACCTGAGTCTCCAATGCCAATCAGGGCCTGGCAACAAGCGCCCAAGGTACTTAGGGTAGGGGAGGTGAATCACTATATTGTAGACCCGAAACAAATACAGCCCTTGGAATTAAAAGGTGAAAAATTTAAAAAAATAAAAATAAAAACCATACTAGCCATCAAAGGCAGAAAGATAACAAATACCCAAACACTTAAAAAGGAACATTCAGGATTATCAAAGGGAAAAGATAAAATCTCAACGCATGGAACTGAAGGAAAATGAAAACACAGCATAGTAAAATTTGTGGGACACAGTTGAATCAATGGAGAGCAAAATGTATAACCCTCAGGGCATACATAAGAAAGCAGGAGGAGCATCTGGGTGGCTCAGTCACTTAGTCCCACTATTGAGTTTGACTCGGGTCATGATCGGCCACGGGGCTGTGAGACTGAACCTGCTTTGTACCAGTGCTGTGCATGGAGGCTGCTTAATAATCTCTCTCTCTCTCTCTCTCTCCTCTTTCCCTGTCTAAAAACAAAACGAGTCTCAAAACAATAAGCTCTCAGTTTTAGAACCTAGAAAAAGGAGCGAAGATGAAACTAAAGAATAAAACTGAAAGAATCCTTCTACCCCATTTCAACATCTAGAGCTACAGTATGCAACAGGGTGTGGTGTTGGTGAAGGGATAGACAACTGGAACAGAAGAAAGATAGGTTATTGAAATTGGATCAAGCACCCAGAATGAGACCTCCTGCCAATATGTCCAATGGGGTTTTGACAAAGGTAAAAAGCCGTTCAATGAAGGAGTGACAGCGTTTTGAATCAATGGTGCTAGAGCCAGTGGACTTCCATAGGCAAAGAAGAAGAAGGAGCAGAAGAAGAGGGAGGGGGAGAGGCAGGAGGACGTGGAGGATGAGGAGGACGAAGACCACAATCTAAGTCTCAAACCCTAGACCAAACGTAACTCAGGGCGCCTGGGTGACTCAGCCGGTGAGGCAGCCAGCTCTTCATTTTGGCTCTTGTCATGCTCTCCGCTTCCCGGGACAGAGTCAGCCTCCAAGCGCCCTGAGCAGTCTGCTTGAGGATGCTCATTTCCCTTCTTCCTCCACCCTACTCCCTGCTCATGCACAAGATCACGCTCTCAAAAAGAAAAAAAAAAAAAAAAACTTAAATATTTACTCAAAATGAATCAACACCTTACATGTAAAATAATAAGTCTCAGAAGGAAAAAATGGGGGGGAAAATTCCAGCATGTAAAGCTAGGTAAAGAATCCTCCAACTGGACATCAAACCATTGTCCATCACGGAAAAGTTGATTAATTGGACATGATCCAACAATCAGAATTGGAAGTCTGTACTGTCTGCAACACCTTGTTAAGGAGAACCAAAAGAAAAGCTACAAACTGGAAGAAAATATGTGTAAAACACATACGTGATGAAGGACTCCCGTCTGAAGTGTAGAAATTCAAAGGTTCACCCCCCAAATAAGCAAGCAATCCAGTCAGCAAAAGGAAAAAAAAAAAATGGGCGAAGGACCTCAAAACTTCACCAGAGTATACAGATGGAAATCACATAAAAAGCTGCCATTGGTGCAATTCAGATGTAAAGTCCACTGAGCTCTCCCTGCACACCTATCACAATGATTCAACCCAAACGCACCGGAGAGGGAGAGAGAGACCCCACTACCAGATGCAAGGCAGGATGTGCAATGACTGGATCACTCGTGCATCGCTCGTGACAATGGAAGAGGTTAGAGCTAACTCTTGAAAACAGTTAACAGTTCCTTTGCTTTGTCAAAGCCTTGATTTCAATTCCAGTTAACATGCAGCGTCCTATCAATTTCGGGTGCCCAATACAGGGACTCAACCCTTCCTTGCACACAGTTGCTCTGAAAACCAGACTGGCAACCACCATAGGACACAGTCATTGCACTCTTGGCATTGGTCGGAGAGAAATCAAAACTTACGTTGGCTCAAAAAGCTGTACATGAATGTATCTGTGTCCTGATGGAAGCAGTGGGGCTGCCAAGGGGGTAGAAGGCACTGGAGTGGTTGGATATGGACACTGGACAGGCTTGTAAGAGATGGTCTCATCTTGCTTCTTTGAGGGCCCCTTCCCACTCACGGTGGTCCTGGGGACAAGGAGAAAAGGAATGTCAACGATTTCAAGATGTTCAAACCTGCCAAGCATTAGAACACCATCTCTTCGACACTACTTCATCCTCTTCTGAATCCTCAGTCTCCCAAAGCAGACAGGAGGCATCTGGTCCAAGAGGGGTTCCAGGCAGCGTCCCTTCCACAGGCCATCTCCCCTCTAGCCCACAAGTCCAAAGACCAGGCCCCAGGCTTTCAACTCATCTAATGGCTGTGCCTTCTCTAGGGGCACCAAGGAACTTCTGGGCTCCTTCTCTGCCTTCTAGGAGGCTCTACGGGGCTGGGTCGCGTGCTCTCCGCCGACTTGTGCCACCCGGCCAGTTGTCTCCTCCTACATTTGCCACATATTGGCACGGGAGGACCAAGTGAGGGGACGTCCTCTCGGAGAGATACATGGCGAACAGAATCGAGGTCCTCTGTCTTACATTGTTTCCTCGAATCTCTCAGTACTTTCTAGCTCCGCTTGATTTCCGACCCCAGGAGAGGGGGGTGGGTCCGAAGCCGAACAGCTGGCTTCCCATTTCTGTCTTTCCTGAATGTTTTCCCCACACCAAAGGACCTAAAACAACATCGATAACCTGATACGGTGTCTGTGGGCCAGCCATCCAGGTGCAAGTAGCCAGGTACCTGGGGCCCAGGATCTCTCCCAAGGCTGCTGTCAAGATGTCATCTGGGTCTTGGGTCATCTCCACGCTTCCTGGGCAGAAAAACCTGCTTTGGAGCTCATTCTGGTGGCTGTGAGCGGCCAGGGTCCTCCATGACCGTAAGTAGGAAATATTCATTCTTTGCCACATGGGCCTCTCCAGAATACAGCCCACAAGGAGCAGCCGGCTTCCCTGGGAACAGATGAGGGACGGAGGGAGGGAGGCCGGGCGGGCGGGCAAGCCCAAGGGGAGACCAGGTTCTTTGTAAACTAACCCCAGAAGTGACATCCTATCACTTTTGCCATATTCTGTCCTTTACAAGAGAGTCAGCAGTTCCTGACTCTAATCAAGAGGCAGAGTCGGTGACACAAAACGATGTGTACCAAAGATGGGAATCGTTGGAGACCCTTCAAGGCTGCCCTCCATACTTTGGTGGGACTTGACCTCAGCTAGCCACCGCTAGAATCTTGGCATCCCTACTAGGACGTGAACTAGGAGAACATTTGATCCAGCCTTTCTGGGATCCTTACGGCAGCTTGCCTACAAGTACCTCACACAAGGGTGCCTGTGTGGCTCTGTCAGTCCAGCGTCTGACTCTTGATTTCGGTTCAGGTCGTGATCACATGATCTGGGAAATCCTGCCCAACGTCCCGTTCTGCCCTCGAAGTGGAAGCCTGTCTAGGAATCGCTCTCTCTCTCTCTCTCTCTCTCTCTCTGCCCCTCCCCTGCATGCATGTGTGTGTCCCTTTTCCCTCTCTATCTCTCAAAAAGGAAGAAGAAGAAGGACTACTAGTAGTAGTAGTAGTAGTAGGAGTAGTACCAGGAGAAGTTATGTGCAGCCGTTGATAATTAGACAGCCCTGGTTACAATGGGAGCACTGACATTCGCTAGCTGTGTGATCTTGGGGCAAGTTGTTTCCCCTCTCTGAACCTCAGTAATTTAGGGCACACTGGGTTATCGGGACAATTAAGGGACCCACCAAATGCTCTTCAAACCCTTCATTGCTTGGCATAGAATCCCTTAATAAAACCAATTCTGAGGCGCAGTAGGATCAGCAATTTGAGATGTTTATTTCTTTCTTTTTTATTTGATGCTTCACGTTGAAAAATATTCTCTCACACTCCTATGGCTATAGGGAATGTGTAGCATCAGATAAATAATGGGCTGGGTCTCATAGAAAAGGAGCAATGGGTATGGCTTCAGGGGTAAGCACAGGAGCTTTTGTGCTCTGGCTGTGAGTGTTGGTGGCTGCTGGGAAGGGGAATCAGACCAGCAGGGGACCCGAGAACTTGGAGTCTGGCCAGTGCACCCTTGCTCCTTTCTTGGGCTTCTGGGGTTTCAGGGGAGCCTTGGGCCCTTGAGGGTATTTGGAGGCTGTGCCCGGAACAGCAGGAGCAGGAGCAGGAGCAGGAGCAGGAGCAGGAGCAGGAGGTCTCCCGGAGACAGGCTGGACCTTGGGCCCAGAGTGGGCCAGCTTCTGCCTGAGGCAATGGTTTTCTGCCTGGAGCCTTCGGAACTCCCTCTGTGCCCACAGGACAGCCTTCTGGCTCTCCTCACATGTGTTCTCCACCAGGAGGCGCTCCCGGTCATGCAAGGAGGAGATCTTCTGCCATTCCCCATGCAGGTCCTGGGCCATGTTCCTGTAGAGGCCTAAGTTCCACAGGGCAGCATCCGTCCTCCTGCGCACCTTGGCAAGGTCGTTCTTCAGTTGCAGGCAGCGTGCCTTCTCCTCCCTCATCTTCCTCTCCACGTGTTTGATGTGCTCCTCGCACAGCTTAGGCTCTGCCTCGAGCTTCAGGCACAACTTGTGAATCTCACTCTCCAGGAGGGTGTTTCGAAGGTGAAAAGATCCTTGCTCAGCATGGTGGATTGCTTTGTTCCCTGTGAGCTCTTCGTTCCGTGGACGTGCCTTCTTCAGTGCCCGGGAAGGCTTTCCTTTGCTCCCGGGGCTCCCGCCTGAGGGCCCATGGTCCGTGGAGGAGGAGCCAGGCCGCACCTGCCTGCTTGAGCCCCGACCTTCCAGATGATGTCTAAGAGGCTCTAGCAGATGCATCATCTTCAGGAGGATCTGGCTGAGGGTGTGGCCTTGGCTCTGGCCCTCAGCCCTGGCCTGCCGCCGCACTCCTCCCTCACCAAGTTCTGGCCTGCCTGCCTCCCCTGCCTCTTCCTGCGCTGTCTGTCCACAGCTGCCAATGTCCGGAACCAGCGGGTCTGCACTTCCCTGCAGATCAGGGCTGTCCTTGGTGCCTTCTGGTATTTTCCTCACAGGGCGTTCTCCATCTCCCTGGGCTGCTCCACAGATGGGACTTTCATTAGTCAGCTGCTCAGGGCTCTTCCACAGCCTTTCCCGAACCCCCTTCAGCAACTGCGTAGCGTTGTCCACGGAAAAATATGCGGCACCTTCATTCAGGGCAGCCAGAGCAAGAATCTGTAATGGGAGAGGACGGGCCGTCTGCTCAGAGGATGCCACGGCTCCACAGGCTTGTGCGTCCGCTTCGGTGTTCTCCATGCCTTTTCGAGAGACTGCCTTCTGGGCACAAGGCCCCTTTCTTCTTTGGAAGCTGAGTCCACTCCTTACTAGGAACATCACCGCTGCAGTGCCCACCAGCATCTCCCAGCCAAATCCAGAGACTCGTGGCACATGTGGCAAACGTTCGTCTGTCACCAACCCAGCAGCCCACAGCTGCTCCAGGACAGCCCACAGCGGCTCCAGAACTGTGTGGGGAGACATTTGGATGGCCAACAGCTGGCTCCGAAGAGCCTTGTGGCTTTGTCTGCGATCACCAGTGTCCTCTGGACCGCTAGTAACTGCTTGGAACCCCTAGGAGGGTTCCATCTCCAACACAAACCAGGGCCTGGCAACAGGAGCTGAAGGGACTAGGGGTGGGGGAGGTGCACCTGAGTCTCCAATGCCAATCAGGGCCTGGCAACAAGCGCCCAAGGTACTTAGGGTAGGGGAGGTGAATCACTATATTGTAGACCCGAAACAAATACAGCCCTTGGAATTAAAAGGTGAAAAATTTAAAAAAATAAAAATAAAAACCATACTAGCCATCAAAGGCAGAAAGATAACAAATACCCAAACACTTAAAAAGGAACATTCAGGATTATCAAAGGGAAAAGATAAAATCTCAACGCATGGAACTGAAGGAAAATGAAAACACAGCATAGTAAAATTTGTGGGACACAGTTGAATCAATGGAGAGCAAAATGTATAACCCTCAGGGCATACATAAGAAAGCAGGAGGAGCATCTGGGTGGCTCAGTCACTTAGTCCCACTATTGAGTTTGACTCGGGTCATGATCGGCCACGGGGCTGTGAGACTGAACCTGCTTTGTACCAGTGCTGTGCATGGAGGCTGCTTAATAATCTCTCTCTCTCTCTCTCTCTCTCTCTCTCTCTCCTCTTTCCCTGTCTAAAAACAAAACGAGTCTCAAAACAATAAGCTCTCAGTTTTAGAACCTAGAAAAAGGAGCGAAGATGAAACTAAAGAATAAAACTGAAAGAATCCTTCTACCCCATTTCAACATCTAGAGCTACAGTATGCAACAGGGTGTGGTGTTGGTGAAGGGATAGACAACTGGAACAGAAGAAAGATAGGTTATTGAAATTGGATCAAGCACCCAGAATGAGACCTCCTGCCAATATGTCCAATGGGGTTTTGACAAAGGTAAAAAGCCGTTCAATGAAGGAGTGACAGCGTTTTGAATCAATGGTGCTAGAGCCAGTGGACTTCCATAGGCAAAGAAGAAGAAGGAGCAGAAGAAGAGGGAGGGGGAGAGGCAGGAGGACGTGGAGGATGAGGAGGACGAAGACCACAATCTAAGTCTCAAACCCTAGACCAAACGTAACTCAGGGCGCCTGGGTGACTCAGCCGGTGAGGCAGCCAGCTCTTCATTTTGGCTCTTGTCATGCTCTCCGCTTCCCGGGACAGAGTCAGCCTCCAAGCGCCCTGAGCAGTCTGCTTGAGGATGCTCATTTCCCTTCTTCCTCCACCCTACTCCCTGCTCATGCACAAGATCACGCTCTCAAAAAGAAAAAAAAAAAAAAAACTTAAATATTTACTCAAAATGAATCAACACCTTACATGTAAAATAATAAGTCTCAGAAGGAAAAAATGGGGGGGAAAATTCCAGCATGTAAAGCTAGGTAAAGAATCCTCCAACTGGACATCAAACCATTGTCCATCACGGAAAAGTTGATTAATTGGACATGATCCAACAATCAGAATTGGAAGTCTGTACTGTCTGCAACACCTTGTTAAGGAGAACCAAAAGAAAAGCTACAAACTGGAAGAAAATATGTGTAAAACACATACGTGATGAAGGACTCCCGTCTGAAGTGTAGAAATTCAAAGGTTCACCCCCCAAATAAGCAAGCAATCCAGTCAGCAAAAGGAAAAAAAAAAAATGGGCGAAGGACCTCAAAACTTCACCAGAGTATACAGATGGAAATCACATAAAAAGCTGCCATTGGTGCAATTCAGATGTAAAGTCCACTGAGCTCTCCCTGCACACCTATCACAATGATTCAACCCAAACGCACCGGAGAGGGAGAGAGAGACCCCACTACCAGATGCAAGGCAGGATGTGCAATGACTGGATCACTCGTGCATCGCTCGTGACAATGGAAGAGGTTAGAGCTAACTCTTGAAAACAGTTAACAGTTCCTTTGCTTTGTCAAAGCCTTGATTTCAATTCCAGTTAACATGCAGCGTCCTATCAATTTCGGGTGCCCAATACAGGGACTCAACCCTTCCTTGCACACAGTTGCTCTGAAAACCAGACTGGCAACCACCATAGGACACAGTCATTGCACTCTTGGCATTGGTCGGAGAGAAATCAAAACTTACGTTGGCTCAAAAAGCTGTACATGAATGTATCTGTGTCCTGATGGAAGCAGTGGGGCTGCCAAGGGGGTAGAAGGCACTGGAGTGGTTGGATATGGACACTGGACAGGCTTGTAAGAGATGGTCTCATCTTGCTTCTTTGAGGGCCCCTTCCCACTCACGGTGGTCCTGGGGACAAGGAGAAAAGGAATGTCAACGATTTCAAGATGTTCAAACCTGCCAAGCATTAGAACACCATCTCTTCGACACTACTTCATCCTCTTCTGAATCCTCAGTCTCCCAAAGCAGACAGGAGGCATCTGGTCCAAGAGGGGTTCCAGGCAGCGTCCCTTCCACAGGCCATCTCCCCTCTAGCCCACAAGTCCAAAGACCAGGCCCCAGGCTTTCAACTCATCTAATGGCTGTGCCTTCTCTAGGGGCACCAAGGAACTTCTGGGCTCCTTCTCTGCCTTCTAGGAGGCTCTACGGGGCTGGGTCGCGTGCTCTCCGCCGACTTGTGCCACCCGGCCAGTTGTCTCCTCCTACATTTGCCACATATTGGCACGGGAGGACCAAGTGAGGGGACGTCCTCTCGGAGAGATACATGGCGAACAGAATCGAGGTCCTCTGTCTTACATTGTTTCCTCGAATCTCTCAGTACTTTCTAGCTCCGCTTGATTTCCGACCCCAGGAGAGGGGGGTGGGTCCGAAGCCGAACAGCTGGCTTCCCATTTCTGTCTTTCCTGAATGTTTTCCCCACACCAAAGGACCTAAAACAACATCGATAACCTGATACGGTGTCTGTGGGCCAGCCATCCAGGTGCAAGTAGCCAGGTACCTGGGGCCCAGGATCTCTCCCAAGGCTGCTGTCAAGATGTCATCTGGGTCTTGGGTCATCTCCACGCTTCCTGGGCAGAAAAACCTGCTTTGGAGCTCATTCTGGTGGCTGTGAGCGGCCAGGGTCCTCCATGACCGTAAGTAGGAAATATTCATTCTTTGCCACATGGGCCTCTCCAGAATACAGCCCACAAGGAGCAGCCGGCTTCCCTGGGAACAGATGAGGGACGGAGGGAGGGAGGCCGGGCGGGCGGGCAAGCCCAAGGGGAGACCAGGTTCTTTGTAAACTAACCCCAGAAGTGACATCCTATCACTTTTGCCATATTCTGTCCTTTACAAGAGAGTCAGCAGTTCCTGACTCTAATCAAGAGGCAGAGTCGGTGACACAAAACGATGTGTACCAAAGATGGGAATCGTTGGAGACCCTTCAAGGCTGCCCTCCATACTTTGGTGGGACTTGACCTCAGCTAGCCACCGCTAGAATCTTGGCATCCCTACTAGGACGTGAACTAGGAGAACATTTGATCCAGCCTTTCTGGGATCCTTACGGCAGCTTGCCTACAAGTACCTCACACAAGGGTGCCTGTGTGGCTCTGTCAGTCCAGCGTCTGACTCTTGATTTCGGTTCAGGTCGTGATCACATGATCTGGGAAATCCTGCCCAACGTCCCGTTCTGCCCTCGAAGTGGAAGCCTGTCTAGGAATCTCTCTCTCTCTCTCTCTCTCTCTCTCTGCCCCTCCCCTGCATACATGTGTGTGTCCCTTTTCCCTCTCTATCTCTCAAAAAGGAAGAAGAAGAAGGACTACTAGTAGTAGTAGTAGTAGTAGGAGTAGTACCAGGAGAAGTTATGTGCAGCCGTTGATAATTAGACAGCCCTGGTTACAATGGGAGCACTGACATTCGCTAGCTGTGTGATCTTGGGGCAAGTTGTTTCCCCTCTCTGAACCTCAGTAATTTAGGGCACACTGGGTTATCGGGACAATTAAGGGACCCACCAAATGCTCTTCAAACCCTTCATTGCTTGGCATAGAATCCCTTAATAAAACCAATTCTGAGGCGCAGTAGGATCAGCAATTTGAGATGTTTATTTCTTTCTTTTTTATTTGATGCTTCACGTTGAAAAATATTCTCTCACACTCCTATGGCTATAGGGAATGTGTAGCATCAGATAAATAATGGGCTGGGTCTCATAGAAAAGGAGCAATGGGTATGGCTTCAGGGGTAAGCACAGGAGCTTTTGTGCTCTGGCTGTGAGTGTTGGTGGCTGCTGGGAAGGGGAATCAGACCAGCAGGGGACCCGAGAACTTGGAGTCTGGCCAGTGCACCCTTGCTCCTTTCTTGGGCTTCTGGGGTTTCAGGGGAGCCTTGGGCCCTTGAGGGTATTTGGAGGCTGTGCCCGGAACAGCAGGAGCAGGAGCAGGAGCAGGAGCAGGAGCAGGAGCAGGAGCAGGAGCAGGAGCAGGAGCAGGAGGTCTCCCGGAGACAGGCTGGACCTTGGGCCCAGAGTGGGCCAGCTTCTGCCTGAGGCAATGGTTTTCTGCCTGGAGCCTTCGGAACTCCCTCTGTGCCCACAGGACAGCCTTCTGGCTCTCCTCACATGTGTTCTCCACCAGGAGGCGCTCCCGGTCATGCAAGGAGGAGATCTTCTGCCATTCCCCATGCAGGTCCTGGGCCATGTTCCTGTAGAGGCCTAAGTTCCACAGGGCAGCATCCGTCCTCCTGCGCACCTTGGCGAGGTCGTTCTTCAGTTGCAGGCAGCGTGCCTTCTCCTCCCTCATCTTCCTCTCCACGTGTTTGATGTGCTCCTCGCACAGCTTAGGCTCTGCCTCGAGCTTCAGGCACAACTTGTGAATCTCACTCTCCAGGAGGGTGTTTCGAAGGTGAAAAGATCCTTGCTCAGCATGGTGGATTGCTTTGTTCCCTGTGAGCTCTTCGTTCCGTGGACGTGCCTTCTTCAGTGCCCGGGAAGGCTTTCCTTTGCTCCCGGGGCTCCCGCCTGAGGGCCCATGGTCCGTGGAGGAGGAGCCAGGCCGCACCTGCCTGCTTGAGCCCCGACCTTCCAGATGATGTCTAAGAGGCTCTAGCAGATGCATCATCTTCAGGAGGATCTGGCTGAGGGTGTGGCCTTGGCTCTGGCCCTCAGCCCTGGCCTGCCGCCGCACTCCTCCCTCACCAAGTTCTGGCCTGCCTGCCTCCCCTGCCTCTTCCTGCGCTGTCTGTCCACAGCTGCCAATGTCCGGAACCAGCGGGTCTGCACTTCCCTGCAGATCAGGGCTGTCCTTGGTGCCTTCTGGTATTTTCCTCACAGGGCGTTCTCCATCTCCCTGGGCTGCTCCACAGATGGGACTTTCATTAGTCAGCTGCTCAGGGCTCTTCCACAGCCTTTCCCGAACCCCCTTCAGCAACTGCGTAGCGTTGTCCACGGAAAAATATGCGGCACCTTCATTCAGGGCAGCCAGAGCAAGAATCTGTAATGGGAGAGGACGGGCCGTCTGCTCAGAGGATGCCACGGCTCCACAGGCTTGTGCGTCCGCTTCGGTGTTCTCCATGCCTTTTCGAGAGACTGCCTTCTGGGCACAAGGCCCCTTTCTTCTTTGGAAGCTGAGTCCACTCCTTACTAGGAACATCACCGCTGCAGTGCCCACCAGCATCTCCCAGCCAAATCCAGAGACTCGTGGCACATGTGGCAAACGTTCGTCTGTCACCAACCCAGCAGCCCACAGCTGCTCCAGGACAGCCCACAGCGGCTCCAGAACTGTGTGGGGAGACATTTGGATGGCCAACAGCTGGCTCCGAAGAGCCTTGTGGCTTTGTCTGCGATCACCAGTGTCCTCTGGACCGCTAGTAACTGCTTGGAACCCCTAGGAGGGTTCCATCTCCAACACAAACCAGGGCCTGGCAACAGGAGCTGAAGGGACTAGGGGTGGGGGAGGTGCACCTGAGTCTCCAATGCCAATCAGGGCCTGGCAACAAGCGCCCAAGGTACTTAGGGTAGGGGAGGTGAATCACTATATTGTAGACCCGAAACAAATACAGCCCTTGGAATTAAAAGGTGAAAAATTTAAAAAAATAAAAATAAAAACCATACTAGCCATCAAAGGCAGAAAGATAACAAATACCCAAACACTTAAAAAGGAACATTCAGGATTATCAAAGGGAAAAGATAAAATCTCAACGCATGGAACTGAAGGAAAATGAAAACACAGCATAGTAAAATTTGTGGGACACAGTTGAATCAATGGAGAGCAAAATGTATAACCCTCAGGGCATACATAAGAAAGCAGGAGGAGCATCTGGGTGGCTCAGTCACTTAGTCCCACTATTGAGTTTGACTCGGGTCATGATCGGCCACGGGGCTGTGAGACTGAACCTGCTTTGTACCAGTGCTGTGCATGGAGGCTGCTTAATAATCTCTCTCTCTCTCTCTCTCTCTCTCCTCTTTCCCTCTCTAAAAATAAAACGAGTCTCAAAACAATAAGCTCTCAGTTTTAGAACCTAGAAAAAGGAGCGAAGATGAAACTAAAGAATAAAACTGAAAGAATCCCTCTACCCCATTTCAACATCTAGAGCTACAGTATGCAACAGGGTGTGGTGTTGGTGAAGGGATAGACAACTGGAACAGAAGAAAGATAGGTTATTGAAATTGGATCAAGCACCCAGAATGAGACCTCCTGCCAATATGTCCAATGGGGTTTTGACAAAGGTAAAAAGCCGTTCAATGAAGGAGTGACAGCGTTTTGAATCAATGGTGCTAGAGCCAGTGGACTTCCATAGGCAAAGAAGAAGAAGGAGCAGAAGAAGAGGGAGGGGGAGAGGCAGGAGGACGTGGAGGATGAGGAGGAAGAAGACCACAATCTAAGTCTCAAACCCTAGACCAAACGTAACTCAGGGCGCCTGGGTGACTCAGCCGGTGAGGCAGCCAGCTCTTCATTTTGGCTCTTGTCATGCTCTCCGCTTCCCGGGACAGAGTCAGCCTCCAAGCGCCCTGAGCAGTCTGCTTGAGGATGCTCATTTCCCTTCTTCCTCCACCCTACTCCCTGCTCATGCACAAGATCACGCTCTCAAAAAGAAAAAAAAAAAAAAAACTTAAATATTTACTCAAAATGAATCAACACCTTACATGTAAAATAATAAGTCTCAGAAGGAAAAAATGGGGGGGAAAATTCCAGCATGTAAAGCTAGGTAAAGAATCCTCCAACTGGACATCAAACCACTGTCCATCACGGAAAAGTTGATTAATTGGACATGATCCAACAATCAGAATTGGAAGTCTGTACTGTCTGCAACACCTTGTTAAGGAGAACCAAAAGAAAAGCTACAAACTGGAAGAAAATATGTGTAAAACACATACGTGATGAAGGACTCCCGTCTGAAGTGTAGAAATTCAAAGGTTCACCCCCCAAATAAGCAAGCAATCCAGTCAGCAAAAGGAAAAAAAAAAATGGGCGAAGGACCTCAAAACTTCACCAGAGTATACAGATGGAAATCACATAAAAAGCTGCCATTGGTGCAATTCAGATGTAAAGTCCACTGAGCTCTCCCTGCACACCTATCACAATGATTCAACCCAAACGCACCGGAGAGGGAGAGAGAGACCCCACTACCAGATGCAAGGCAGGATGTGCAATGACTGGATCACTCGTGCATCGCTCGTGACAATGGAAGAGGTTAGAGCTAACTCTTGAAAACAGTTAACGGTTCCTTTGCTTTGTCAAAGCCTTGATTTCAATTCCAGTTAACATGCAGCGTCCTATCAATTTCGGGTGCCCAATACAGGGACTCAACCCTTCCTTGCACACAGTTGCTCTGAAAACCAGACTGGCAACCACCATAGGACCCAGTCATTGCACTCTTGGCATTGGTCGGGGAGAAATCAAAACTTACGTTGGCTCAAAAAGCTGTACATGAATGTATCTGTGTCCTGATGGAAGCAGTGGGGCTGCCAAGGGGGTAGAAGGCACTGGAGTGGTTGGATATGGACACTGGACAGGCTTGTAAGAGATGGTCTCATCTTGCTTCTTTGAGGGCCCCTTCCCACTCACGGTGGTCCTGGGGACAAGGAGAAAAGGAATGTCAACGATTTCAAGATGTTCAAACCTGCCAAGCATTAGAACACCATCTCTTCGACACTACTTCATCCTCTTCTGAATCCTCAGTCTCCCAAAGCAGACAGGAGGCATCTGGTCCAAGAGGGGTTCCAGGCAGCGTCCCTTCCACAGGCCATCTCCCCTCTAGCCCACAAGTCCAAAGACCAGGCCCCAGGCTTTCAACTCATCTAATGGCTGTGCCTTCTCTAGGGGCACCAAGGAACTTCTGGGCTCCTTCTCTGCCTTCTAGGAGGCTCTACGGGGCTGGGTCGCGTGCTCTCCGCCGACTTGTGCCACCCGGCCAGTTGTCTCCTCCTACATTTGCCACATATTGGCACGGGAGGACCAAGTGAGGGGACGTCCTCTCGGAGAGATACATGGCGAACAGAATCGAGGTCCTCTGTCTTACATTGTTTCCTCGAATCTCTCAGTACTTTCTAGCTCCGCTTGATTTCCGACCCCAGGAGAGGGGGGTGGGTCCGAAGCCGAACAGTTGGCTTCCCATTTCTGTCTTTCCTGAATGTTTTCCCCACACCAAAGGACCTAAAACAACATCGATAACCTGATACGGTGTCTGTGGGCCAGCCATCCATCCAGGTGCAAGTAGCCAGGTACCTGGGGCCCAGGATCTCTCCCAAGGCTGCTGTCAAGATGTCATCTGGGTCTTGGGTCATCTCCACGCTTCCTGGGCAGAAAAACCTGCTTTGGAGCTCATTCTGGTGGCTGTGAGCGGCCAGGGTCCTCCATGACCGTAAGTAGGAAATATTCATTCTTTGCCACATGGGCCTCTCCAGAATACAGCCCACAAGGAGCAGCCGGCTTCCCTGGGAACAGATGAGGGACGGAGGGAGGGAGGCCGGGCGGGCGGGCAAGCCCAAGGGGAGACCAGGTTCTTTGTAAACTAACCTCAGAAGTGACATCCTATCACTTTTGCCATATTCTGTCCTTTACAAGAGAGTCAGCAGTTCCTGACTCTAATCAAGAGGCAGAGTCGGTGACACAAAACGATGTGTACCAAAGATGGGAATCGTTGGAGACCCTTCAAGGCTGCCCTCCATACTTTGGTGGGACTTGACCTCAGCTAGCCACCGCTAGAATCTTGGCATCCCTACTAGGACGTGAACTAGGAGAACATTTGATCCAGCCTTTCTGGGATCCTTACGGCAGCTTGCCTACAAGTACCTCACACAAGGGTGCCTGTGTGGCTCTGTCAGTCCAGCGTCTGACTCTTGATTTCGGTTCAGGTCGTGATCACATGATCTGGGAAATCCTGCCCAACGTCCCGTTCTGCCCTCGAAGTGGAAGCCTGTCTAGGAATCTCTCTCTCTCTCTCTCTCTCTGCCCCTCCCCTGCATGCATGTGTGTGTCCCTTTTCCCTCTCTATCTCTCAAAAAGGAAGAAGAAGAAGGACTACTAGTAGTAGTAGTAGTAGTAGGAGTAGTACCAGGAGAAGTTATGTGCAGCCGTTGATAATTAGACAGCCCTGGTTACAATGGGAGCACTGACATTCGCTAGCTGTGTGATCTTGGGGCAAGTTGTTTCCCCTCTCTGAACCTCAGTAATTTAGGGCACACTGGGTTATCGGGACAATTAAGGGACCCACCAAATGCTCTTCAAACCCTTCATTGCTTGGCATAGAATCCCTTAATAAAACCAATTCTGAGGCGCAGTAGGATCAGCAATTTGAGATGTTTATTTCTTTCTTTTTTATTTGATGCTTCACGTTGAAAAATATTCTCTCACACTCCTATGGCTATAGGGAATGTGTAGCATCAGATAAATAATGGGCTGGGTCTCATAGAAAAGGAGCAATGGGTATGGCTTCAGGGGTAAGCACAGGAGCTTTTGTGCTCTGGCTGTGAGTGTTGGTGGCTGCTGGGAAGGGGAATCAGACCAGCAGGGGACCCGAGAACTTGGAGTCTGGCCAGTGCACCCTTGCTCCTTTCTTGGGCTTCTGGGGTTTCAGGGGAGCCTTGGGCCCTTGAGGGTATTTGGAGGCTGTGCCCGGAACAGCAGGAGCAGGAGCAGGAGCAGGAGCAGGAGCAGGAGCAGGAGCAGGAGCAGGAGGTCTCCCGGAGACAGGCTGGACCTTGGGCCCAGAGTGGGCCAGCTTCTGCCTGAGGCAATGGTTTTCTGCCTGGAGCCTTCGGAACTCCCTCTGTGCCCACAGGACAGCCTTCTGGCTCTCCTCACATGTGTTCTCCACCAGGAGGCGCTCCCGGTCATGCAAGGAGGAGATCTTCTGCCATTCCCCATGCAGGTCCTGGGCCATGTTCCTGTAGAGGCCTAAGTTCCACAGGGCAGCATCCGTCCTCCTGCGCACCTTGGCAAGGTCGTTCTTCAGTTGCAGGCAGCGTGCCTTCTCCTCCCTCATCTTCCTCTCCACGTGTTTGATGTGCTCCTCGCACAGCTTAGGCTCTGCCTCGAGCTTCAGGCACAACTTGTGAATCTCACTCTCCAGGAGGGTGTTTCGAAGGTGAAAAGATCCTTGCTCAGCATGGTGGATTGCTTTGTTCCCTGTGAGCTCTTCGTTCCGTGGACGTGCCTTCTTCAGTGCCCGGGAAGGCTTTCCTTTGCTCTCGGGGCTCCCGCCTGAGGGCCCATGGTCCGTGGAGGAGGAGCCAGGCCGCACCTGCCTGCTTGAGCCCCGACCTTCCAGATGATGTCTAAGAGGCTCTAGCAGATGCATCATCTTCAGGAGGATCTGGCTGAGGGTGTGGCCTTGGCTCTGGCCCTCAGCCCTGGCCTGCCACCGCACTCCTCCCTCACCAAGTTCTGGCCTGCCTGCCTCCCCCGCCTCTTCCTGCGCTGTCTGTCCACAGCTGCCAATGTCCGGAACCAGCGGGTCTGCACTTCCCTGCAGATCAGGGCTGTCCTTGGTGCCTTCTGGTATTTTCCTCACAGGGCGTTCTCCATCTCCCTGGGCTGCTCCACAGATGGGACTTTCATTAGTCAGCTGCTCAGGGCTCTTCCACAGCCTTTCCCGAACCCCCTTCAGCAACTGCGTAGCGTTGTCCACGGAAAAATATGCGGCACCTTCATTCAGGGCAGCCAGAGCAAGAATCTGTAATGGGAGAGGACGGGCCGTCTGCTCAGAGGATGCCACGGCTCCACAGGCTTGTGCGTCCGCTTCGGTGTTCTCCATGCCTTTTCGAGAGACTGCCTTCTGGGCACAAGGCCCCTTTCTTCTTTGGAAGCTGAGTCCACTCCTTACTAGGAACATCACCGCTGCAGTGCCCACCAGCATCTCCCAGCCAAATCCAGAGACTCGTGGCACATGTGGCAAACGTTCGTCTGTCACCAACCCAGCAGCCCACAGCTGCTCCAGGACAGCCCACAGCGGCTCCAGAACTGTGTGGGGAGACATTTGGATGGCCAACAGCTGGCTCCGAAGAGCCTTGTGGCTTTGTCTGCGATCACCAGTGTCCTCTGGACCGCTAGTAACTGCTTGGAACCCCTAGGAGGGTTCCATCTCCAACACAAACCAGGGCCTGGCAACAGGAGCTGAAGGGACTAGGGGTGGGGGAGGTGCACCTGAGTCTCCAATGCCAATCAGGGCCTGGCAACAAGCGCCCAAGGTACTTAGGGTAGGGGAGGTGAATCACTATATTGTAGACCCGAAACAAATACAGCCCTTGGAATTAAAAGGTGAAAAATTTAAAAAAATAAAAATAAAAACCATACTAGCCATCAAAGGCAGAAAGATAACAAATACCCAAACACTTAAAAAGGAACATTCAGGATTATCAAAGGGAAAAGATAAAATCTCAACGCATGGAACTGAAGGAAAATGAAAACACAGCATAGTAAAATTTGTGGGACACAGTTGAATCAATGGAGAGCAAAATGTATAACCCTCAGGGCATACATAAGAAAGCAGGAGGAGCATCTGGGTGGCTCAGTCACTTAGTCCCACTATTGAGTTTGACTCGGGTCATGATCGGCCACGGGGCTGTGAGACTGAACCTGCTTTGTACCAGTGCTGTGCATGGAGGCTGCTTAATAATCTCTATCTCTCTCTCTCTCTCTCTCTCTCTCTCCTCTTTCCCTGTCTAAAAACAAAACGAGTCTCAAAACAATAAGCTCTCAGTTTTAGAACCTAGAAAAAGGAGCGAAGATGAAACTAAAGAATAAAACTGAAAGAATCCTTCTACCCCATTTCAACATCTAGAGCTACAGTATGCAACAGGGTGTGGTGTTGGTGAAGGGATAGACAACTGGAACAGAAGAAAGATAGGTTATTGAAATTGGATCAAGCACCCAGAATGAGACCTCCTGCCAATATGTCCAATGGGGTTTTGACAAAGGTAAAAAGCCGTTCAATGAAGGAGTGACAGCGTTTTGAATCAATGGTGCTAGAGCCAGTGGACTTCCATAGGCAAAGAAGAAGAAGGAGCAGAAGAAGAGGGAGGGGGAGAGGCAGGAGAACGTGGAGGATGAGGAGGACGAAGACCACAATCTAAGTCTCAAACCCTAGACCAAACGTAACTCAGGGCGCCTGGGTGACTCAGCCGGTGAGGCAGCCAGCTCTTCATTTTGGCTCTTGTCATGCTCTCCGCTTCCCGGGACAGAGTCAGCCTCCAAGCGCCCTGAGCAGTCTGCTTGAGGATGCTCATTTCCCTTCTTCCTCCACCCTACTCCCTGCTCATGCACAAGATCACGCTCTCAAAAAGAAAAAAAAAAAAAAAACTTAAATATTTACTCAAAATGAATCAACACCTTACATGTAAAATAATAAGTCTCAGAAGGAAAAAATGGGGGGGAAAATTCCAGCATGTAAAGCTAGGTAAAGAATCCTCCAACTGGACATCAAACCACTGTCCATCACGGAAAAGTTGATTAATTGGACATGATCCAACAATCAGAATTGGAAGTCTGTACTGTCTGCAACACCTTGTTAAGGAGAACCAAAAGAAAAGCTACAAACTGGAAGAAAATATGTGTAAAACACATACGTGATGAAGGACTCCCGTCTGAAGTGTAGAAATTCAAAGGTTCACCCCCCAAATAAGCAAGCAATCCAGTCAGCAAAAGGAAAAAAAAAAAATGGGCGAAGGACCTCAAAACTTCACCAGAGTATACAGATGGAAATCACATAAAAAGCTGCCATTGGTGCAATTCAGATGTAAAGTCCACTGAGCTCTCCCTGCACACCTATCACAATGATTCAACCCAAACGCACCGGAGAGGGAGAGAGAGACCCCACTACCAGATGCAAGGCAGGATGTGCAATGACTGGATCACTCGTGCATCGCTCGTGACAATGGAAGAGGTTAGAGCTAACTCTTGAAAACAGTTAACAGTTCCTTTGCTTTGTCAAAGCCTTGATTTCAATTCCAGTTAACATGCAGCGTCCTATCAATTTCGGGTGCCCAATACAGGGACTCAACCCTTCCTTGCACACAGTTGCTCTGAAAACCAGACTGGCAACCACCATAGGACCCAGTCATTGCACTCTTGGCATTGGTCGGAGAGAAATCAAAACTTACGTTGGCTCAAAAAGCTGTACATGAATGTATCTGTGTCCTGATGGAAGCAGTGGGGCTGCCAAGGGGGTAGAAGGCACTGGAGTGGTTGGATATGGACACTGGACAGGCTTGTAAGAGATGGTCTCATCTTGCTTCTTTGAGGGCCCCTTCCCACTCACGGTGGTCCTGGGGACAAGGAGAAAAGGAATGTCAACGATTTCAAGATGTTCAAACCTGCCAAGCATTAGAACACCATCTCTTCGACACTACTTCATCCTCTTCTGAATCCTCAGTCTCCCAAAGCAGACAGGAGGCATCTGGTCCAAGAGGGGTTCCAGGCAGCGTCCCTTCCACAGGCCATCTCCCCTCTAGCCCACAAGTCCAAAGACCAGGCCCCAGGCTTTCAACTCATCTAATGGCTGTGCCTTCTCTAGGGGCACCAAGGAACTTCTGGGCTCCTTCTCTGCCTTCTAGGAGGCTCTACGGGGCTGGGTCGCGTGCTCTCCGCCGACTTGTGCCACCCGGCCAGTTGTCTCCTCCTACATTTGCCACATATTGGCACGGGAGGACCAAGTGAGGGGACGTCCTCTCGGAGAGATACATGGCGAACAGAATCGAGGTCCTCTGTCTTACATTGTTTCCTCGAATCTCTCAGTACTTTCTAGCTCCGCTTGATTTCCGACCCCAGGAGAGGGGGGTGGGTCCGAAGCCGAACAGTTGGCTTCCCATTTCTGTCTTTCCTGAATGTTTTCCCCACACCAAAGGACCTAAAACAACATCGATAACCTGATACGGTGTCTGTGGGCCAGCCATCCATCCAGGTGCAAGTAGCCAGGTACCTGGGGCCCAGGATCTCTCCCAAGGCTGCTGTCAAGATGTCATCTGGGTCTTGGGTCATCTCCACGCTTCCTGGGCAGAAAAACCTGCTTTGGAGCTCATTCTGGTGGCTGTGAGCGGCCAGGGTCCTCCATGACCGTAAGTAGGAAATATTCATTCTTTGCCACATGGGCCTCTCCAGAATACAGCCCACAAGGAGCAGCCGGCTTCCCTGGGAACAGATGAGGGACGGAGGGAGGGAGGCCGGGCGGGCGGGCAAGCCCAAGGGGAGACCAGGTTCTTTGTAAACTAACCCCAGAAGTGACATCCTATCACTTTTGCCATATTCTGTCCTTTACAAGAGAGTCAGCAGTTCCTGACTCTAATCAAGAGGCAGAGTCGGTGACACAAAACGATGTGTACCAAAGATGGGAATCGTTGGAGACCCTTCAACGCTGCCCTCCATACTTTGGTGGGACTTGACCTCAGCTAGCCACCGCTAGAATCTTGGCATCCCTACTAGGACGTGAACTAGGAGAACATTTGATCCAGCCTTTCTGGGATCCTTACGGTAGCTTGCCTACAAGTACCTCACACAAGGGTGCCTGTGTGGCTCTGTCAGTCCAGCGTCTGACTCTTGATTTCGGTTCAGGTCGTGATCACATGATCTGGGAAATCCTGCCCAACGTCCCGTTCTGCCCTCGAAGTGGAAGCCTGTCTAGGAATCTCTCTCTCTCTCTCTCTCTCTCTCTCTCTCTCTCTGCCCCTCCCCTGCATGCATGTGTGTGTCCCTTTTCCCTCTCTATCTCTCAAAAAGGAAGAAGAAGAAGGACTACTAGTAGTAGTAGTAGTAGTAGTAGGAGTAGTACCAGGAGAAGTTATGTGCAGCCGTTGATAATTAGACAGCCCTGGTTACAATGGGAGCACTGACATTCGCTAGCTGTGTGATCTTGGGGCAAGTTGTTTCCCCTCTCTGAACCTCAGTAATTTAGGGCACACTGGGTTATCGGGACAATTAAGGGACCCACCAAATGCTCTTCAAACCCTTCATTGCTTGGCATAGAATCCCTTAATAAAACCAATTCTGAGGCGCAGTAGGATCAGCAATTTGAGATGTTTATTTCTTTCTTTTTTATTTGATGCTTCACGTTGAAAAATATTCTCTCACACTCCTATGGCTATAGGGAATGTGTAGCATCAGATAAATAATGGGCTGGGTCTCATAGAAAAGGAGCAATGGGTATGGCTTCAGGGGTAAGCACAGGAGCTTTTGTGCTCTGGCTGTGAGTGTTGGTGGCTGCTGGGAAGGGGTATCAGACCAGCAGGGGACCCGAGAACTTGGAGTCTGGCCAGTGCACCCTTGCTCCTTTCTTGGGCTTCTGGGGTTTCAGGGGAGCCTTGGGCCCTTGAGGGTATTTGGAGGCTGTGCCCGGAACAGCAGGAGCAGGAGCAGGAGCAGGAGCAGGAGCAGGAGCAGGAGCAGGAGCAGGAGGTCTCCCGGAGACAGGCTGGACCTTGGGCCCAGAGTGGGCCAGCTTCTGCCTGAGGCAATGGTTTTCTGCCTGGAGCCTTCGGAACTCCCTCTGTGCCCACAGGACAGCCTTCTGGCTCTCCTCACATGTGTTCTCCACCAGGAGGCGCTCCCGGTCATGCAAGGAGGAGATCTTCTGCCATTCCCCATGCAGGTCCTGGGCCATGTTCCTGTAGAGGCCTAAGTTCCACAGGGCAGCATCCGTCCTCCTGCGCACCTTGGCGAGGTCGTTCTTCAGTTGCAGGCAGCGTGCCTTCTCCTCCCTCATCTTCCTCTCCACGTGTTTGATGTGCTCCTCGCACAGCTTAGGCTCTGCCTCGAGCTTCAGGCACAACTTGTGAATCTCACTCTCCAGGAGGGTGTTTCGAAGGTGAAAAGATCCTTGCTCAGCATGGTGGATTGCTTTGTTCCCTGTGAGCTCTTCGTTCCGTGGACGTGCCTTCTTCAGTGCCCGGGAAGGCTTTCCTTTGCTCCCGGGGCTCCCGCCTGAGGGCCCATGGTCCGTGGAGGAGGAGCCAGGCCGCACCTGCCTGCTTGAGCCCCGACCTTCCAGATGATGTCTAAGAGGCTCTAGCAGATGCATCATCTTCAGGAGGATCTGGCTGAGGGTGTGGCCTTGGCTCTGGCCCTCAGCCCTGGCCTGCCACCGCACTCCTCCCTCACCAAGTTCTGGCCTGCCTGCCTCCCCCGCCTCTTCCTGCGCTGTCTGTCCACAGCTGCCAATGTCCGGAACCAGCGGGTCTGCACTTCCCTGCAGATCAGGGCTGTCCTTGGTGCCTTCTGGTATTTTCCTCACAGGGCGTTCTCCATCTCCCTGGGCTGCTCCACAGATGGGACTTTCATTAGTCAGCTGCTCAGGGCTCTTCCACAGCCTTTCCCGAACCCCCTTCAGCAACTGCGTAGCGTTGTCCACGGAAAAATATGCGGCACCTTCATTCAGGGCAGCCAGAGCAAGAATCTGTAATGGGAGAGGACGGGCCGTCTGCTCAGAGGATGCCACGGCTCCACAGGCTTGTGCGTCCGCTTCGGTGTTCTCCATGCCTTTTCGAGAGACTGCCTTCTGGGCACAAGGCCCCTTTCTTCTTTGGAAGCTGAGTCCACTCCTTACTAGGAACATCACCGCTGCAGTGCCCACCAGCATCTCCCAGCCAAATCCAGAGACTCGTGGCACATGTGGCAAACGTTCGTCTGTCACCAACCCAGCAGCCCACAGCTGCTCCAGGACAGCCCACAGCGGCTCCAGAACTGTGTGGGGAGACATTTGGATGGCCAACAGCTGGCTCCGAAGAGCCTTGTGGCTTTGTCTGCGATCACCAGTGTCCTCTGGACCGCTAGTAACTGCTTGGAACCCCTAGGAGGGTTCCATCTCCAACACAAACCAGGGCCTGGCAACAGGAGCTGAAGGGACTAGGGGTGGGGGAGGTGCACCTGAGTCTCCAATGCCAATCAGGGCCTGGCAACAAGCGCCCAAGGTACTTAGGGTAGGGGAGGTGAATCACTATATTGTAGACCCGAAACAAATACAGCCCTTGGAATTAAAAGGTGAAAAATTTAAAAAAATAAAAATAAAAACCATACTAGCCATCAAAGGCAGAAAGATAACAAATACCCAAACACTTAAAAAGGAACATTCAGGATTATCAAAGGGAAAAGATAAAATCTCAACGCATGGAACTGAAGGAAAATGAAAACACAGCATAGTAAAATTTGTGGGACACAGTTGAATCAATGGAGAGCAAAATGTATAACCCTCAGGGCATACATAAGAAAGCAGGAGGAGCATCTGGGTGGCTCAGTCACTTAGTCCCACTATTGAGTTTGACTCGGGTCATGATCGGCCACGGGGCTCTGAGACTGAACCTGCTTTGTACCAGTGCTGTGCATGGAGGCTGCTTAATAATCTCTCTCTCTCTCTCTCTCTCTCTCTCTCTCTCTCCTCTTTCCCTGTCTAAAAACAAAACGAGTCTCAAAACAATAAGCTCTCAGTTTTAGAACCTAGAAAAAGGAGCGAAGATGAAACTAAAGAATAAAACTGAAAGAATCCTTCTACCCCATTTCAACATCTAGAGCTACAGTATGCAACAGGGTGTGGTGTTGGTGAAGGGATAGACAACTGGAACAGAAGAAAGATAGGTTATTGAAATTGGATCAAGCACCCAGAATGAGACCTCCTGCCAATATGTCCAATGGGGTTTTGACAAAGGTAAAAAGCCGTTCAATGAAGGAGTGACAGCGTTTTGAATCAATGGTGCTAGAGCCAGTGGACTTCCATAGGCAAAGAAGAAGAAGGAGCAGAAGAAGAGGGAGGGGGAGAGGCAGGAGGACGTGGAGGATGAGGAGGACGAAGACCACAATCTAAGTCTCAAACCCTAGACCAAACGTAACTCAGGGCGCCTGGGTGACTCAGCCGGTGAGGCAGCCAGCTCTTCATTTTGGCTCTTGTCATGCTCTCCGCTTCCCGGGACAGAGTCAGCCTCCAAGCGCCCTGAGCAGTCTGCTTGAGGATGCTCATTTCCCTTCTTCCTCCACCCTACTCCCTGCTCATGCACAAGATCACGCTCTCAAAAAGAAAAAAAAAAAAAAAAACTTAAATATTTACTCAAAATGAATCAACACCTTACATGTAAAATAATAAGTCTCAGAAGGAAAAAATGGGGGGGAAAATTCCAGCATGTAAAGCTAGGTAAAGAATCCTCCAACTGGACATCAAACCACTGTCCATCACGGAAAAGTTGATTAATTGGACATGATCCAACAATCAGAATTGGAAGTCTGTACTGTCTGCAACACCTTGTTAAGGAGAACCAAAAGAAAAGCTACAAACTGGAAGAAAATATGTGTAAAACACATACGTGATGAAGGACTCCCGTCTGAAGTGTAGAAATTCAAAGGTTCACCCCCCAAATAAGCAAGCAATCCAGTCAGCAAAAGGAAAAAAAAAAAATGGGCGAAGGACCTCAAAACTTCACCAGAGTATACAGATGGAAATCACATAAAAAGCTGCCATTGGTGCAATTCAGATGTAAAGTCCACTGAGCTCTCCCTGCACACCTATCACAATGATTCAACCCAAACGCACCGGAGAGGGAGAGAGAGACCCCACTACCAGATGCAAGGCAGGATGTGCAATGACTGGATCACTCGTGCATCGCTCGTGACAATGGAAGAGGTTAGAGCTAACTCTTGAAAACAGTTAACAGTTCCTTTGCTTTGTCAAAGCCTTGATTTCAATTCCAGTTAACATGCAGCGTCCTATCAATTTCGGGTGCCCAATACAGGGACTCAACCCTTCCTTGCACACAGTTGCTCTGAAAACCAGACTGGCAACCACCATAGGACCCAGTCATTGCACTCTTGGCATTGGTCGGAGAGAAATCAAAACTTACGTTGGCTCAAAAAGCTGTACATGAATGTATCTGTGTCCTGATGGAAGCAGTGGGGCTGCCAAGGGGGTAGAAGGCACTGGAGTGGTTGGATATGGACACTGGACAGGCTTGTAAGAGATGGTCTCATCTTGCTTCTTTGAGGGCCCCTTCCCACTCACGGTGGTCCTGGGGACAAGGAGAAAAGGAATGTCAACGATTTCAAGATGTTCAAACCTGCCAAGCATTAGAACACCATCTCTTCGACACTACTTCATCCTCTTCTGAATCCTCAGTCTCCCAAAGCAGACAGGAGGCATCTGGTCCAAGAGGGGTTCCAGGCAGCGTCCCTTCCACAGGCCATCTCCCCTCTAGCCCACAAGTCCAAAGACCAGGCCCCAGGCTTTCAACTCATCTAATGGCTGTGCCTTCTCTAGGGGCACCAAGGAACTTCTGGGCTCCTTCTCTGCCTTCTAGGAGGCTCTACGGGGCTGGGTCGCGTGCTCTCCGCCGACTTGTGCCACCCGGCCAGTTGTCTCCTCCTACATTTGCCACATATTGGCACGGGAGGACCAAGTGAGGGGACGTCCTCTCGGAGAGATACATGGCGAACAGAATCGAGGTCCTCTGTCTTACATTGTTTCCTCGAATCTCTCAGTACTTTCTAGCTCCGCTTGATTTCCGACCCCAGGAGAGGGGGGTGGGTCCGAAGCCGAACAGTTGGCTTCCCATTTCTGTCTTTCCTGAATGTTTTCCCCACACCAAAGGACCTAAAACAACATCGATAACCTGATACGGTGTCTGTGGGCCAGCCATCCATCCAGGTGCAAGTAGCCAGGTACCTGGGGCCCAGGATCTCTCCCAAGGCTGCTGTCAAGATGTCATCTGGGTCTTGGGTCATCTCCACGCTTCCTGGGCAGAAAAACCTGCTTTGGAGCTCATTCTGGTGGCTGTGAGCGGCCAGGGTCCTCCATGACCGTAAGTAGGAAATATTCATTCTTTGCCACATGGGCCTCTCCAGAATACAGCCCACAAGGAGCAGCCGGCTTCCCTGGGAACAGATGAGGGACGGAGGGAGGGAGGCCGGGCGGGCGGGCAAGCCCAAGGGGAGACCAGGTTCTTTGTAAACTAACCCCAGAAGTGACATCCTATCACTTTTGCCATATTCTGTCCTTTACAAGAGAGTCAGCAGTTCCTGACTCTAATCAAGAGGCAGAGTCGGTGACACAAAACGATGTGTACCAAAGATGGGAATCGTTGGAGACCCTTCAACGCTGCCCTCCATACTTTGGTGGGACTTGACCTCAGCTAGCCACCGCTAGAATCTTGGCATCCCTACTAGGACGTGAACTAGGAGAACATTTGATCCAGCCTTTCTGGGATCCTTACGGCAGCTTGCCTACAAGTACCTCACACAAGGGTGCCTGTGTGGCTCTGTCAGTCCAGCGTCTGACTCTTGATTTCGGTTCAGGTCGTGATCACATGATCTGGGAAATCCTGCCCAACGTCCCGTTCTGCCCTCGAAGTGGAAGCCTGTCTAGGAATCTCTCTCTCTCTCTCTCTCTCTCTCTCTCTGCCCCTCCCCTGCATGCATGTGTGTGTCCCTTTTCCCTCTCTATCTCTCAAAAAGGAAGAAGAAGAAGGACTACTAGTAGTAGTAGTAGTAGTAGTAGGAGTAGTACCAGGAGAAGTTATGTGCAGCCGTTGATAATTAGACAGCCCTGGTTACAATGGGAGCACTGACATTCGCTAGCTGTGTGATCTTGGGGCAAGTTGTTTCCCCTCTCTGAACCTCAGTAATTTAGGGCACACTGGGTTATCGGGACAATTAAGGGACCCACCAAATGCTCTTCAAACCCTTCATTGCTTGGCATAGAATCCCTTAATAAAACCAATTCTGAGGCGCAGTAGGATCAGCAATTTGAGATGTTTATTTCTTTCTTTTTTATTTGATGCTTCACGTTGAAAAATATTCTCTCACACTCCTATGGCTATAGGGAATGTGTAGCATCAGATAAATAATGGGCTGGGTCTCATAGAAAAGGAGCAATGGGTATGGCTTCAGGGGTAAGCACAGGAGCTTTTGTGCTCTGGCTGTGAGTGTTGGTGGCTGCTGGGAAGGGGTATCAGACCAGCAGGGGACCCGAGAACTTGGAGTCTGGCCAGTGCACCCTTGCTCCTTTCTTGGGCTTCTGGGGTTTCAGGGGAGCCTTGGGCCCTTGAGGGTATTTGGAGGCTGTGCCCGGAACAGCAGGAGCAGGAGCAGGAGCAGGAGCAGGAGCAGGAGCAGGAGCAGGAGCAGGAGGTCTCCCGGAGACAGGCTGGACCTTGGGCCCAGAGTGGGCCAGCTTCTGCCTGAGGCAATGGTTTTCTGCCTGGAGCCTTCGGAACTCCCTCTGTGCCCACAGGACAGCCTTCTGGCTCTCCTCACATGTGTTCTCCACCAGGAGGCGCTCCCGGTCATGCAAGGAGGAGATCTTCTGCCATTCCCCATGCAGGTCCTGGGCCATGTTCCTGTAGAGGCCTAAGTTCCACAGGGCAGCATCCGTCCTCCTGCGCACCTTGGCGAGGTCGTTCTTCAGTTGCAGGCAGCGTGCCTTCTCCTCCCTCATCTTCCTCTCCACGTGTTTGATGTGCTCCTCGCACAGCTTAGGCTCTGCCTCGAGCTTCAGGCACAACTTGTGAATCTCACTCTCCAGGAGGGTGTTTCGAAGGTGAAAAGATCCTTGCTCAGCATGGTGGATTGCTTTGTTCCCTGTGAGCTCTTCGTTCCGTGGACGTGCCTTCTTCAGTGCCCGGGAAGGCTTTCCTTTGCTCCCGGGGCTCCCGCCTGAGGGCCCATGGTCCGTGGAGGAGGAGCCAGGCCGCACCTGCCTGCTTGAGCCCCGACCTTCCAGATGATGTCTAAGAGGCTCTAGCAGATGCATCATCTTCAGGAGGATCTGGCTGAGGGTGTGGCCTTGGCTCTGGCCCTCAGCCCTGGCCTGCCGCCGCACTCCTCCCTCACCAAGTTCTGGCCTGCCTGCCTCCCCCGCCTCTTCCTGCGCTGTCTGTCCACAGCTGCCAATGTCCGGAACCAGCGGGTCTGCACTTCCCTGCAGATCAGGGCTGTCCTTGGTGCCTTCTGGTATTTTCCTCACAGGGCGTTCTCCATCTCCCTGGGCTGCTCCACAGATGGGACTTTCATTAGTCAGCTGCTCAGGGCTCTTCCACAGCCTTTCCCGAACCCCCTTCAGCAACTGCGTAGCGTTGTCCACGGAAAAATATGCGGCACCTTCATTCAGGGCAGCCAGAGCAAGAATCTGTAATGGGAGAGGACGGGCCGTCTGCTCAGAGGATGCCACGGCTCCACAGGCTTGTGCGTCCGCTTCGGTGTTCTCCATGCCTTTTCGAGAGACTGCCTTCTGGGCACAAGGCCCCTTTCTTCTTTGGAAGCTGAGTCCACTCCTTACTAGGAACATCACCGCTGCAGTGCCCACCAGCATCTCCCAGCCAAATCCAGAGACTCGTGGCACATGTGGCAAACGTTCGTCTGTCACCAACCCAGCAGCCCACAGCTGCTCCAGGACAGCCCACAGCGGCTCCAGAACTGTGTGGGGAGACATTTGGATGGCCAACAGCTGGCTCCGAAGAGCCTTGTGGCTTTGTCTGCGATCACCAGTGTCCTCTGGACCGCTAGTAACTGCTTGGAACCCCTAGGAGGGTTCCATCTCCAACACAAACCAGGGCCTGGCAACAGGAGCTGAAGGGACTAGGGGTGGGGGAGGTGCACCTGAGTCTCCAATGCCAATCAGGGCCTGGCAACAAGCGCCCAAGGTACTTAGGGTAGGGGAGGTGAATCACTATATTGTAGACCCGAAACAAATACAGCCCTTGGAATTAAAAGGTGAAAAATTTAAAAAAATAAAAATAAAAACCATACTAGCCATCAAAGGCAGAAAGATAACAAATACCCAAACACTTAAAAAGGAACATTCAGGATTATCAAAGGGAAAAGATAAAATCTCAACGCATGGAACTGAAGGAAAATGAAAACACAGCATAGTAAAATTTGTGGGACACAGTTGAATCAATGGAGAGCAAAATGTATAACCCTCAGGGCATACATAAGAAAGCAGGAGGAGCATCTGGGTGGCTCAGTCACTTAGTCCCACTATTGAGTTTGACTCGGGTCATGATCGGCCACGGGGCTCTGAGACTGAACCTGCTTTGTACCAGTGCTGTGCATGGAGGCTGCTTAATAATCTCTCTCTCTCTCTCTCTCTCTCTCTCTCTCTCTCCTCTTTCCCTGTCTAAAAACAAAACGAGTCTCAAAACAATAAGCTCTCAGTTTTAGAACCTAGAAAAAGGAGCGAAGATGAAACTAAAGAATAAAACTGAAAGAATCCTTCTACCCCATTTCAACATCTAGAGCTACAGTATGCAACAGGGTGTGGTGTTGGTGAAGGGATAGACAACTGGAACAGAAGAAAGATAGGTTATTGAAATTGGATCAAGCACCCAGAATGAGACCTCCTGCCAATATGTCCAATGGGGTTTTGACAAAGGTAAAAAGCCGTTCAATGAAGGAGTGACAGCGTTTTGAATCAATGGTGCTAGAGCCAGTGGACTTCCATAGGCAAAGAAGAAGAAGGAGCAGAAGAAGAGGGAGGGGGAGAGGCAGGAGGACGTGGAGGATGAGGAGGACGAAGACCACAATCTAAGTCTCAAACCCTAGACCAAACGTAACTCAGGGCGCCTGGGTGACTCAGCCGGTGAGGCAGCCAGCTCTTCATTTTGGCTCTTGTCATGCTCTCCGCTTCCCGGGACAGAGTCAGCCTCCAAGCGCCCTGAGCAGTCTGCTTGAGGATGCTCATTTCCCTTCTTCCTCCACCCTACTCCCTGCTCATGCACAAGATCACGCTCTCAAAAAGAAAAAAAAAAAAAAAAACTTAAATATTTACTCAAAATGAATCAACACCTTACATGTAAAATAATAAGTCTCAGAAGGAAAAAATGGGGGGGAAAATTCCAGCATGTAAAGCTAGGTAAAGAATCCTCCAACTGGACATCAAACCACTGTCCATCACGGAAAAGTTGATTAATTGGACATGATCCAACAATCAGAATTGGAAGTCTGTACTGTCTGCAACACCTTGTTAAGGAGAACCAAAAGAAAAGCTACAAACTGGAAGAAAATATGTGTAAAACACATACGTGATGAAGGACTCCCGTCTGAAGTGTAGAAATTCAAAGGTTCACCCCCCAAATAAGCAAGCAATCCAGTCAGCAAAAGGAAAAAAAAAAAATGGGCGAAGGACCTCAAAACTTCACCAGAGTATACAGATGGAAATCACATAAAAAGCTGCCATTGGTGCAATTCAGATGTAAAGTCCACTGAGCTCTCCCTGCACACCTATCACAATGATTCAACCCAAACGCACCGGAGAGGGAGAGAGAGACCCCACTACCAGATGCAAGGCAGGATGTGCAATGACTGGATCACTCGTGCATCGCTCGTGACAATGGAAGAGGTTAGAGCTAACTCTTGAAAACAGTTAACAGTTCCTTTGCTTTGTCAAAGCCTTGATTTCAATTCCAGTTAACATGCAGCGTCCTATCAATTTCGGGTGCCCAATACAGGGACTCAACCCTTCCTTGCACACAGTTGCTCTGAAAACCAGACTGGCAACCACCATAGGACCCAGTCATTGCACTCTTGGCATTGGTCGGAGAGAAATCAAAACTTACGTTGGCTCAAAAAGCTGTACATGAATGTATCTGTGTCCTGATGGAAGCAGTGGGGCTGCCAAGGGGGTAGAAGGCACTGGAGTGGTTGGATATGGACACTGGACAGGCTTGTAAGAGATGGTCTCATCTTGCTTCTTTGAGGGCCCCTTCCCACTCACGGTGGTCCTGGGGACAAGGAGAAAAGGAATGTCAACGATTTCAAGATGTTCAAACCTGCCAAGCATTAGAACACCATCTCTTCGACACTACTTCATCCTCTTCTGAATCCTCAGTCTCCCAAAGCAGACAGGAGGCATCTGGTCCAAGAGGGGTTCCAGGCAGCGTCCCTTCCACAGGCCATCTCCCCTCTAGCCCACAAGTCCAAAGACCAGGCCCCAGGCTTTCAACTCATCTAATGGCTGTGCCTTCTCTAGGGGCACCAAGGAACTTCTGGGCTCCTTCTCTGCCTTCTAGGAGGCTCTACGGGGCTGGGTCGCGTGCTCTCCGCCGACTTGTGCCACCCGGCCAGTTGTCTCCTCCTACATTTGCCACATATTGGCACGGGAGGACCAAGTGAGGGGACGTCCTCTCGGAGAGATACATGGCGAACAGAATCGAGGTCCTCTGTCTTACATTGTTTCCTCGAATCTCTCAGTACTTTCTAGCTCCGCTTGATTTCTGACCCCAGGAGAGGGGGGTGGGTCCGAAGCCGAACAGTTGGCTTCCCATTTCTGTCTTTCCTGAATGTTTTCCCCACACCAAAGGACCTAAAACAACATCGATAACCTGATACGGTGTCTGTGGGCCAGCCATCCATCCAGGTGCAAGTAGCCAGGTACCTGGGGCCCAGGATCTCTCCCAAGGCTGCTGTCAAGATGTCATCTGGGTCTTGGGTCATCTCCACGCTTCCTGGGCAGAAAAACCTGCTTTGGAGCTCATTCTGGTGGCTGTGAGCGGCCAGGGTCCTCCATGACCGTAAGTAGGAAATATTCATTCTTTGCCACATGGGCCTCTCCAGAATACAGCCCACAAGGAGCAGCCGGCTTCCCTGGGAACAGATGAGGGACGGAGGGAGGGAGGCCGGGCGGGCGGGCAAGCCCAAGGGGAGACCAGGTTCTTTGTAAACTAACCCCAGAAGTGACATCCTATCACTTTTGCCATATTCTGTCCTTTACAAGAGAGTCAGCAGTTCCTGACTCTAATCAAGAGGCAGAGTCGGTGACACAAAACGATGTGTACCAAAGATGGGAATCGTTGGAGACCCTTCAACGCTGCCCTCCATACTTTGGTGGGACTTGACCTCAGCTAGCCACCGCTAGAATCTTGGCATCCCTACTAGGACGTGAACTAGGAGAACATTTGATCCAGCCTTTCTGGGATCCTTACGGCAGCTTGCCTACAAGTACCTCACACAAGGGTGCCTGTGTGGCTCTGTCAGTCCAGCGTCTGACTCTTGATTTCGGTTCAGGTCGTGATCACATGATCTGGGAAATCCTGCCCAACGTCCCGTTCTGCCCTCGAAGTGGAAGCCTGTCTAGGAATCGCTCTCTCTCTCTCTCTCTCTCTCTCTCTCTGCCCCTCCCCTGCATGCATGTGTGTGTCCCTTTTCCCTCTCTATCTCTCAAAAAGGAAGAAGAAGAAGGACTACTAGTAGTAGTAGTAGTAGTAGGAGTAGTACCAGGAGAAGTTATGTGCAGCCGTTGATAATTAGACAGCCCTGGTTACAATGGGAGCACTGACATTCGCTAGCTGTGTGATCTTGGGGCAAGTTGTTTCCCCTCTCTGAACCTCAGTAATTTAGGGCACACTGGGTTATCGGGACAATTAAGGGACCCACCAAATGCTCTTCAAACCCTTCATTGCTTGGCATAGAATCCCTTAATAAAACCAATTCTGAGGCGCAGTAGGATCAGCAATTTGAGATGTTTATTTCTTTCTTTTTTATTTGATGCTTCACGTTGAAAAATATTCTCTCACACTCCTATGGCTATAGGGAATGTGTAGCATCAGATAAATAATGGGCTGGGTCTCATAGAAAAGGAGCAATGGGTATGGCTTCAGGGGTAAGCACAGGAGCTTTTGTGCTCTGGCTGTGAGTGTTGGTGGCTGCTGGGAAGGGGTATCAGACCAGCAGGGGACCCGAGAACTTGGAGTCTGGCCAGTGCACCCTTGCTCCTTTCTTGGGCTTCTGGGGTTTCAGGGGAGCCTTGGGCCCTTGAGGGTATTTGGAGGCTGTGCCCGGAACAGCAGGAGCAGGAGCAGGAGCAGGAGCAGGAGCAGGAGCAGGAGCAGGAGCAGGAGGTCTCCCGGAGACAGGCTGGACCTTGGGCCCAGAGTGGGCCAGCTTCTGCCTGAGGCAATGGTTTTCTGCCTGGAGCCTTCGGAACTCCCTCTGTGCCCACAGGACAGCCTTCTGGCTCTCCTCACATGTGTTCTCCACCAGGAGGCGCTCCCGGTCATGCAAGGAGGAGATCTTCTGCCATTCCCCATGCAGGTCCTGGGCCATGTTCCTGTAGAGGCCTAAGTTCCACAGGGCAGCATCCGTCCTCCTGCGCACCTTGGCAAGGTCGTTCTTCAGTTGCAGGCAGCGTGCCTTCTCCTCCCTCATCTTCCTCTCCACGTGTTTGATGTGCTCCTCGCACAGCTTAGGCTCTGCCTCGAGCTTCAGGCACAACTTGTGAATCTCACTCTCCAGGAGGGTGTTTCGAAGGTGAAAAGATCCTTGCTCAGCATGGTGGATTGCTTTGTTCCCTGTGAGCTCTTCGTTCCGTGGACGTGCCTTCTTCAGTGCCCGGGAAGGCTTTCCTTTGCTCCCGGGGCTCCCGCCTGAGGGCCCATGGTCCGTGGAGGAGGAGCCAGGCCGCACCTGCCTGCTTGAGCCCCGACCTTCCAGATGATGTCTAAGAGGCTCTAGCAGATGCATCATCTTCAGGAGGATCTGGCTGAGGGTGTGGCCTTGGCTCTGGCCCTCAGCCCTGGCCTGCCGCCGCACTCCTCCCTCACCAAGTTCTGGCCTGCCTGCCTCCCCCGCCTCTTCCTGCGCTGTCTGTCCACAGCTGCCAATGTCCGGAACCAGCGGGTCTGCACTTCCCTGCAGATCAGGGCTGTCCTTGGTGCCTTCTGGTATTTTCCTCACAGGGCGTTCTCCATCTCCCTGGGCTGCTCCACAGATGGGACTTTCATTAGTCAGCTGCTCAGGGCTCTTCCACAGCCTTTCCCGAACCCCCTTCAGCAACTGCGTAGCGTTGTCCACGGAAAAATATGCGGCACCTTCATTCAGGGCAGCCAGAGCAAGAATCTGTAATGGGAGAGGACGGGCCGTCTGCTCAGAGGATGCCACGGCTCCACAGGCTTGTGCGTCCGCTTCGGTGTTCTCCATGCCTTTTCGAGAGACTGCCTTCTGGGCACAAGGCCCCTTTCTTCTTTGGAAGCTGAGTCCACTCCTTACTAGGAACATCACCGCTGCAGTGCCCACCAGCATCTCCCAGCCAAATCCAGAGACTCGTGGCACATGTGGCAAACGTTCGTCTGTCACCAACCCAGCAGCCCACAGCTGCTCCAGGACAGCCCACAGCGGCTCCAGAACTGTGTGGGGAGACATTTGGATGGCCAACAGCTGGCTCCGAAGAGCCTTGTGGCTTTGTCTGCGATCACCAGTGTCCTCTGGACCGCTAGTAACTGCTTGGAACCCCTAGGAGGGTTCCATCTCCAACACAAACCAGGGCCTGGCAACAGGAGCTGAAGGGACTAGGGGTGGGGGAGGTGCACCTGAGTCTCCAATGCCAATCAGGGCCTGGCAACAAGCGCCCAAGGTACTTAGGGTAGGGGAGGTGAATCACTATATTGTAGACCCGAAACAAATACAGCCCTTGGAATTAAAAGGTGAAAAATTTAAAAAAATAAAAATAAAAACCATACTAGCCATCAAAGGCAGAAAGATAACAAATACCCAAACACTTAAAAAGGAACATTCAGGATTATCAAAGGGAAAAGATAAAATCTCAACGCATGGAACTGAAGGAAAATGAAAACACAGCATAGTAAAATTTGTGGGACACAGTTGAATCAATGGAGAGCAAAATGTATAACCCTCAGGGCATACATAAGAAAGCAGGAGGAGCATCTGGGTGGCTCAGTCACTTAGTCCCACTATTGAGTTTGACTCGGGTCATGATCGGCCACGGGGCTGTGAGACTGAACCTGCTTTGTACCAGTGCTGTGCATGGAGGCTGCTTAATAATCTCTCTCTCTCTCTCTCTCTCTCTCTCTCTCTCCTCTTTCCCTGTCTAAAAACAAAACGAGTCTCAAAACAATAAGCTCTCAGTTTTAGAACCTAGAAAAAGGAGCGAAGATGAAACTAAAGAATAAAACTGAAAGAATCCTTCTACCCCATTTCAACATCTAGAGCTACAGTATGCAACAGGGTGTGGTGTTGGTGAAGGGATAGACAACTGGAACAGAAGAAAGATAGGTTATTGAAATTGGATCAAGCACCCAGAATGAGACCTCCTGCCAATATGTCCAATGGGGTTTTGACAAAGGTAAAAAGCCGTTCAATGAAGGAGTGACAGCGTTTTGAATCAATGGTGCTAGAGCCAGTGGACTTCCATAGGCAAAGAAGAAGAAGGAGCAGAAGAAGAGGGAGGGGGAGAGGCAGGAGGACGTGGAGGATGAGGAGGACGAAGACCACAATCTAAGTCTCAAACCCTAGACCAAACGTAACTCAGGGCGCCTGGGTGACTCAGCCGGTGAGGCAGCCAGCTCTTCATTTTGGCTCTTGTCATGCTCTCCGCTTCCCGGGACAGAGTCAGCCTCCAAGCGCCCTGAGCAGTCTGCTTGAGGATGCTCATTTCCCTTCTTCCTCCACCCTACTCCCTGCTCATGCACAAGATCACGCTCTCAAAAAGAAAAAAAAAAAAAAACTTAAATATTTACTCAAAATGAATCAACACCTTACATGTAAAATAATAAGTCTCAGAAGGAAAAAATGGGGGGGAAAATTCCAGCATGTAAAGCTAGGTAAAGAATCCTCCAACTGGACATCAAACCATTGTCCATCACGGAAAAGTTGATTAATTGGACATGATCCAACAATCAGAATTGGAAGTCTGTACTGTCTGCAACACCTTGTTAAGGAGAACCAAAAGAAAAGCTACAAACTGGAAGAAAATATGTGTAAAACACATACGTGATGAAGGACTCCCGTCTGAAGTGTAGAAATTCAAAGGTTCACCCCCCAAATAAGCAAGCAATCCAGTCAGCAAAAGGAAAAAAAAAAAATGGGCGAAGGACCTCAAAACTTCACCAGAGTATACAGATGGAAATCACATAAAAAGCTGCCATTGGTGCAATTCAGATGTAAAGTCCACTGAGCTCTCCCTGCACACCTATCACAATGATTCAACCCAAACGCACCGGAGAGGGAGAGAGAGACCCCACTACCAGATGCAAGGCAGGATGTGCAATGACTGGATCACTCGTGCATCGCTCGTGACAATGGAAGAGGTTAGAGCTAACTCTTGAAAACAGTTAACAGTTCCTTTGCTTTGTCAAAGCCTTGATTTCAATTCCAGTTAACATGCAGCGTCCTATCAATTTCGGGTGCCCAATACAGGGACTCAACCCTTCCTTGCACACAGTTGCTCTGAAAACCAGACTGGCAACCACCATAGGACCCAGTCATTGCACTCTTGGCATTGGTCGGAGAGAAATCAAAACTTACGTTGGCTCAAAAAGCTGTACATGAATGTATCTGTGTCCTGATGGAAGCAGTGGGGCTGCCAAGGGGGTAGAAGGCACTGGAGTGGTTGGATATGGACACTGGACAGGCTTGTAAGAGATGGTCTCATCTTGCTTCTTTGAGGGCCCCTTCCCACTCACGGTGGTCCTGGGGACAAGGAGAAAAGGAATGTCAACGATTTCAAGATGTTCAAACCTGCCAAGCATTAGAACACCATCTCTTCGACACTACTTCATCCTCTTCTGAATCCTCAGTCTCCCAAAGCAGACAGGAGGCATCTGGTCCAAGAGGGGTTCCAGGCAGCGTCCCTTCCACAGGCCATCTCCCCTCTAGCCCACAAGTCCAAAGACCAGGCCCCAGGCTTTCAACTCATCTAATGGCTGTGCCTTCTCTAGGGGCACCAAGGAACTTCTGGGCTCCTTCTCTGCCTTCTAGGAGGCTCTACGGGGCTGGGTCGCGTGCTCTCCGCCGACTTGTGCCACCCGGCCAGTTGTCTCCTCCTACATTTGCCACATATTGGCACGGGAGGACCAAGTGAGGGGACGTCCTCTCGGAGAGATACATGGCGAACAGAATCGAGGTCCTCTGTCTTACATTGTTTCCTCGAATCTCTCAGTACTTTCTAGCTCTGCTTGATTTCCGACCCCAGGAGAGGGGGGTGGGTCCGAAGCCGAACAGCTGGCTTCCCATTTCTGTCTTTCCTGAATGTTTTCCCCACACCAAAGGACCTAAAACAACATCGATAACCTGATACGGTGTCTGTGGGCCAGCCATCCAGGTGCAAGTAGCCAGGTACCTGGGGCCCAGGATCTCTCCCAAGGCTGCTGTCAAGATGTCATCTGGGTCTTGGGTCATCTCCACGCTTCCTGGGCAGAAAAACCTGCTTTGGAGCTCATTCTGGTGGCTGTGAGCGGCCAGGGTCCTCCATGACCGTAAGTAGGAAATATTCATTCTTTGCCACATGGGCCTCTCCAGAATACAGCCCACAAGGAGCAGCCGGCTTCCCTGGGAACAGATGAGGGACGGAGGGAGGGAGGCCGGGCGGGCGGGCAAGCCCAAGGGGAGACCAGGTTCTTTGTAAACTAACCCCAGAAGTGACATCCTATCACTTTTGCCATATTCTGTCCTTTACAAGAGAGTCAGCAGTTCCTGACTCTAATCAAGAGGCAGAGTCGGTGACACAAAACGATGTGTACCAAAGATGGGAATCGTTGGAGACCCTTCAAGGCTGCCCTCCATACTTTGGTGGGACTTGACCTCAGCTAGCCACCGCTAGAATCTTGGCATCCCTACTAGGACGTGAACTAGGAGAACATTTGATCCAGCCTTTCTGGGATCCTTACGGCAGCTTGCCTACAAGTACCTCACACAAGGGTGCCTGTGTGGCTCTGTCAGTCCAGCGTCTGACTCTTGATTTCGGTTCAGGTCGTGATCACATGATCTGGGAAATCCTGCCCAACGTCCCGTTCTGCCCTCGAAGTGGAAGCCTGTCTAGGAATCTCTCTCTCTCTCTCTCTCTCTCTCTCTCTGCCCCTCCCCTGCATGCATGTGTGTGTCCCTTTTCCCTCTCTATCTCTCAAAAAGGAAGAAGAAGAAGGACTACTAGTAGTAGTAGTAGTAGTAGGAGTAGTACCAGGAGAAGTTATGTGCAGCCGTTGATAATTAGACAGCCCTGGTTACAATGGGAGCACTGACATTCGCTAGCTGTGTGATCTTGGGGCAAGTTGTTTCCCCTCTCTGAACCTCAGTAATTTAGGGCACACTGGGTTATCGGGACAATTAAGGGACCCACCAAATGCTCTTCAAACCCTTCATTGCTTGGCATAGAATCCCTTAATAAAACCAATTCTGAGGCGCAGTAGGATCAGCAATTTGAGATGTTTATTTCTTTCTTTTTTATTTGATGCTTCACGTTGAAAAATATTCTCTCACACTCCTATGGCTATAGGGAATGTGTAGCATCATATAAATAATGGGCTGGGTCTCATAGAAAAGGAGCAATGGGTATGGCTTCAGGGGTAAGCACAGGAGCTTTTGTGCTCTGGCTGTGAGTGTTGGTGGCTGCTGGGAAGGGGAATCAGACCAGCAGGGGACCCGAGAACTTGGAGTCTGGCCAGTGCACCCTTGCTCCTTTCTTGGGCTTCTGGGGTTTCAGGGGAGCCTTGGGCCCTTGAGGGTATTTGGAGGCTGTGCCCGGAACAGCAGGAGCAGGAGCAGGAGCAGGAGCAGGAGCAGGAGCAGGAGCAGGAGCAGGAGCAGGAGCAGGAGGTCTCCCGGAGACAGGCTGGACCTTGGGCCCAGAGTGGGCCAGCTTCTGCCTGAGGCAATGGTTTTCTGCCTGGAGCCTTCGGAACTCCCTCTGTGCCCACAGGACAGCCTTCTGGCTCTCCTCACATGTGTTCTCCACCAGGAGGCGCTCCCGGTCATGCAAGGAGGAGATCTTCTGCCATTCCCCATGCAGGTCCTGGGCCATGTTCCTGTAGAGGCCTAAGTTCCACAGGGCAGCATCCGTCCTCCTGCGCACCTTGGCAAGGTCGTTCTTCAGTTGCAGGCAGCGTGCCTTCTCCTCCCTCATCTTCCTCTCCACGTGTTTGATGTGCTCCTCGCACAGCTTAGGCTCTGCCTCGAGCTTCAGGCACAACTTGTGAATCTCACTCTCCAGGAGGGTGTTTCGAAGGTGAAAAGATCCTTGCTCAGCATGGTGGATTGCTTTGTTCCCTGTGAGCTCTTCGTTCCGTGGACGTGCCTTCTTCAGTGCCCGGGAAGGCTTTCCTTTGCTCCCGGGGCTCCCGCCTGAGGGCCCATGGTCCGTGGAGGAGGAGCCAGGCCGCACCTGCCTGCTTGAGCCCCGACCTTCCAGATGATGTCTAAGAGGCTCTAGCAGATGCATCATCTTCAGGAGGATCTGGCTGAGGGTGTGGCCTTGGCTCTGGCCCTCAGCCCTGGCCTGCCACCGCACTCCTCCCTCACCAAGTTCTGGCCTGCCTGCCTCCCCTGCCTCTTCCTGCGCTGTCTGTCCACAGCTGCCAATGTCCGGAACCAGCGGGTCTGCACTTCCCTGCAGATCAGGGCTGTCCTTGGTGCCTTCTGGTATTTTCCTCACAGGGCGTTCTCCATCTCCCTGGGCTGCTCCACAGATGGGACTTTCATTAGTCAGCTGCTCAGGGCTCTTCCACAGCCTTTCCCGAACCCCCTTCAGCAACTGCGTAGCGTTGTCCACGGAAAAATATGCGGCACCTTCATTCAGGGCAGCCAGAGCAAGAATCTGTAATGGGAGAGGACGGGCCGTCTGCTCAGAGGATGCCACGGCTCCACAGGCTTGTGCGTCCGCTTCGGTGTTCTCCATGCCTTTTCGAGAGACTGCCTTCTGGGCACAAGGCCCCTTTCTTCTTTGGAAGCTGAGTCCACTCCTTACTAGGAACATCACCGCTGCAGTGCCCACCAGCATCTCCCAGCCAAATCCAGAGACTCGTGGCACATGTGGCAAACGTTCGTCTGTCACCAACCCAGCAGCCCACAGCTGCTCCAGGACAGCCCACAGCGGCTCCAGAACTGTGTGGGGAGACATTTGGATGGCCAACAGCTGGCTCCGAAGAGCCTTGTGGCTTTGTCTGCGATCACCAGTGTCCTCTGGACCGCTAGTAACTGCTTGGAACCCCTAGGAGGGTTCCATCTCCAACACAAACCAGGGCCTGGCAACAGGAGCTGAAGGGACTAGGGGTGGGGGAGGTGCACCTGAGTCTCCAATGCCAATCAGGGCCTGGCAACAAGCGCCCAAGGTACTTAGGGTAGGGGAGGTGAATCACTATATTGTAGACCCGAAACAAATACAGCCCTTGGAATTAAAAGGTGAAAAATTTAAAAAAATAAAAATAAAAACCATACTAGCCATCAAAGGCAGAAAGATAACAAATACCCAAACACTTAAAAAGGAACATTCAGGATTATCAAAGGGAAAAGATAAAATCTCAACGCATGGAACTGAAGGAAAATGAAAACACAGCATAGTAAAATTTGTGGGACACAGTTGAATCAATGGAGAGCAAAATGTATAACCCTCAGGGCATACATAAGAAAGCAGGAGGAGCATCTGGGTGGCTCAGTCACTTAGTCCCACTATTGAGTTTGACTCGGGTCATGATCGGCCACGGGGCTGTGAGACTGAACCTGCTTTGTACCAGTGCTGTGCATGGAGGCTGCTTAATAATCTCTCTCTCTCTCTCTCTCTCCTCTTTCCCTGTCTAAAAACAAAACGAGTCTCAAAACAATAAGCTCTCAGTTTTAGAACCTAGAAAAAGGAGCGAAGATGAAACTAAAGAATAAAACTGAAAGAATCCTTCTACCCCATTTCAACATCTAGAGCTACAGTATGCAACAGGGTGTGGTGTTGGTGAAGGGATAGACAACTGGAACAGAAGAAAGATAGGTTATTGAAATTGGATCAAGCACCCAGAATGAGACCTCCTGCCAATATGTCCAATGGGGTTTTGACAAAGGTAAAAAGCCGTTCAATGAAGGAGTGACAGCGTTTTGAATCAATGGTGCTAGAGCCAGTGGACTTCCATAGGCAAAGAAGAAGAAGGAGCAGAAGAAGAGGGAGGGGGAGAGGCAGGAGGACGTGGAGGATGAGGAGGACGAAGACCACAATCTAAGTCTCAAACCCTAGACCAAACGTAACTCAGGGCGCCTGGGTGACTCAGCCGGTGAGGCAGCCAGCTCTTCATTTTGGCTCTTGTCATGCTCTCCGCTTCCCGGGACAGAGTCAGCCTCCAAGCGCCCTGAGCAGTCTGCTTGAGGATGCTCATTTCCCTTCTTCCTCCACCCTACTCCCTGCTCATGCACAAGATCACGCTCTCAAAAAGAAAAAAAAAAAAAAACTTAAATATTTACTCAAAATGAATCAACACCTTACATGTAAAATAATAAGTCTCAGAAGGAAAAAATGGGGGGGAAAATTCCAGCATGTAAAGCTAGGTAAAGAATCCTCCAACTGGACATCAAACCATTGTCCATCACGGAAAAGTTGATTAATTGGACATGATCCAACAATCAGAATTGGAAGTCTGTACTGTCTGCAACACCTTGTTAAGGAGAACCAAAAGAAAAGCTACAAACTGGAAGAAAATATGTGTAAAACACATACGTGATGAAGGACTCCCGTCTGAAGTGTAGAAATTCAAAGGTTCACCCCCCAAATAAGCAAGCAATCCAGTCAGCAAAAGGAAAAAAAAAAAATGGGCGAAGGACCTCAAAACTTCACCAGAGTATACAGATGGAAATCACATAAAAAGCTGCCATTGGTGCAATTCAGATGTAAAGTCCACTGAGCTCTCCCTGCACACCTATCACAATGATTCAACCCAAACGCACCGGAGAGGGAGAGAGAGACCCCACTACCAGATGCAAGGCAGGATGTGCAATGACTGGATCACTCGTGCATCGCTCGTGACAATGGAAGAGGTTAGAGCTAACTCTTGAAAACAGTTAACAGTTCCTTTGCTTTGTCAAAGCCTTGATTTCAATTCCAGTTAACATGCAGCGTCCTATCAATTTCGGGTGCCCAATACAGGGACTCAACCCTTCCTTGCACACAGTTGCTCTGAAAACCAGACTGGCAACCACCATAGGACCCAGTCATTGCACTCTTGGCATTGGTCGGAGAGAAATCAAAACTTACGTTGGCTCAAAAAGCTGTACATGAATGTATCTGTGTCCTGATGGAAGCAGTGGGGCTGCCAAGGGGGTAGAAGGCACTGGAGTGGTTGGATATGGACACTGGACAGGCTTGTAAGAGATGGTCTCATCTTGCTTCTTTGAGGGCCCCTTCCCACTCACGGTGGTCCTGGGGACAAGGAGAAAAGGAATGTCAACGATTTCAAGATGTTCAAACCTGCCAAGCATTAGAACACCATCTCTTCGACACTACTTCATCCTCTTCTGAATCCTCAGTCTCCCAAAGCAGACAGGAGGCATCTGGTCCAAGAGGGGTTCCAGGCAGCGTCCCTTCCACAGGCCATCTCCCCTCTAGCCCACAAGTCCAAAGACCAGGCCCCAGGCTTTCAACTCATCTAATGGCTGTGCCTTCTCTAGGGGCACCAAGGAACTTCTGGGCTCCTTCTCTGCCTTCTAGGAGGCTCTACGGGGCTGGGTCGCGTGCTCTCCGCCGACTTGTGCCACCCGGCCAGTTGTCTCCTCCTACATTTGCCACATATTGGCACGGGAGGACCAAGTGAGGGGACGTCCTCTCGGAGAGATACATGGCGAACAGAATCGAGGTCCTCTGTCTTACATTGTTTCCTCGAATCTCTCAGTACTTTCTAGCTCCGCTTGATTTCCGACCCCAGGAGAGGGGGGTGGGTCCGAAGCCGAACAGCTGGCTTCCCATTTCTGTCTTTCCTGAATGTTTTCCCCACACCAAAGGACCTAAAACAACATCGATAACCTGATACGGTGTCTGTGGGCCAGCCATCCAGGTGCAAGTAGCCAGGTACCTGGGGCCCAGGATCTCTCCCAAGGCTGCTGTCAAGATGTCGTCTGGGTCTTGGGTCATCTCCACGCTTCCTGGGCAGAAAAACCTGCTTTGGAGCTCATTCTGGTGGCTGTGAGCGGCCAGGGTCCTCCATGACCGTAAGTAGGAAATATTCATTCTTTGCCACATGGGCCTCTCCAGAATACAGCCCACAAGGAGCAGCCGGCTTCCCTGGGAACAGATGAGGGACGGAGGGAGGGAGGCCGGGCGGGCGGGCAAGCCCAAGGGGAGACCAGGTTCTTTGTAAACTAACCCCAGAAGTGACATCCTATCACTTTTGCCATATTCTGTCCTTTACAAGAGAGTCAGCAGTTCCTGACTCTAATCAAGAGGCAGAGTCGGTGACACAAAACGATGTGTACCAAAGATGGGAATCGTTGGAGACCCTTCAAGGCTGCCCTCCATACTTTGGTGGGACTTGACCTCAGCTAGCCACCGCTAGAATCTTGGCATCCCTACTAGGACGTGAACTAGGAGAACATTTGATCCAGCCTTTCTGGGATCCTTACGGCAGCTTGCCTACAAGTACCTCACACAAGGGTGCCTGTGTGGCTCTGTCAGTCCAGCGTCTGACTCTTGATTTCGGTTCAGGTCGTGATCACATGATCTGGGAAATCCTGCCCAACGTCCCGTTCTGCCCTCGAAGTGGAAGCCTGTCTAGGAATCGCTCTCTCTCTCTCTCTCTCTCTCTGCCCCTCCCCTGCATGCATGTGTGTGTCCCTTTTCCCTCTCTATCTCTCAAAAAGGAAGAAGAAGAAGGACTACTAGTAGTAGTAGTAGTAGTAGGAGTAGTACCAGGAGAAGTTATGTGCAGCCGTTGATAATTAGACAGCCCTGGTTACAATGGGAGCACTGACATTCGCTAGCTGTGTGATCTTGGGGCAAGTTGTTTCCCCTCTCTGAACCTCAGTAATTTAGGGCACACTGGGTTATCGGGACAATTAAGGGACCCACCAAATGCTCTTCAAACCCTTCATTGCTTGGCATAGAATCCCTTAATAAAACCAATTCTGAGGCGCAGTAGGATCAGCAATTTGAGATGTTTATTTCTTTCTTTTTTATTTGATGCTTCACGTTGAAAAATATTCTCTCACACTCCTATGGCTATAGGGAATGTGTAGCATCAGATAAATAATGGGCTGGGTCTCATAGAAAAGGAGCAATGGGTATGGCTTCAGGGGTAAGCACAGGAGCTTTTGTGCTCTGGCTGTGAGTGTTGGTGGCTGCTGGGAAGGGGAATCAGACCAGCAGGGGACCCGAGAACTTGGAGTCTGGCCAGTGCACCCTTGCTCCTTTCTTGGGCTTCTGGGGTTTCAGGGGAGCCTTGGGCCCTTGAGGGTATTTGGAGGCTGTGCCCGGAACAGCAGGAGCAGGAGCAGGAGCAGGAGCAGGAGCAGGAGCAGGAGCAGGAGCAGGAGCAGGAGCAGGAGCAGGAGGTCTCCCGGAGACAGGCTGGACCTTGGGCCCAGAGTGGGCCAGCTTCTGCCTGAGGCAATGGTTTTCTGCCTGGAGCCTTCGGAACTCCCTCTGTGCCCACAGGACAGCCTTCTGGCTCTCCTCACATGTGTTCTCCACCAGGAGGCGCTCCCGGTCATGCAAGGAGGAGATCTTCTGCCATTCCCCATGCAGGTCCTGGGCCATGTTCCTGTAGAGGCCTAAGTTCCACAGGGCAGCATCCGTCCTCCTGCGCACCTTGGCAAGGTCGTTCTTCAGTTGCAGGCAGCGTGCCTTCTCCTCCCTCATCTTCCTCTCCACGTGTTTGATGTGCTCCTCGCACAGCTTAGGCTCTGCCTCGAGCTTCAGGCACAACTTGTGAATCTCACTCTCCAGGAGGGTGTTTCGAAGGTGAAAAGATCCTTGCTCAGCATGGTGGATTGCTTTGTTCCCTGTGAGCTCTTCGTTCCGTGGACGTGCCTTCTTCAGTGCCCGGGAAGGCTTTCCTTTGCTCCCGGGGCTCCCGCCTGAGGGCCCATGGTCCGTGGAGGAGGAGCCAGGCCGCACCTGCCTGCTTGAGCCCCGACCTTCCAGATGATGTCTAAGAGGCTCTAGCAGATGCATCATCTTCAGGAGGATCTGGCTGAGGGTGTGGCCTTGGCTCTGGCCCTCAGCCCTGGCCTGCCGCCGCACTCCTCCCTCACCAAGTTCTGGCCTGCCTGCCTCCCCTGCCTCTTCCTGCGCTGTCTGTCCACAGCTGCCAATGTCCGGAACCAGCGGGTCTGCACTTCCCTGCAGATCAGGGCTGTCCTTGGTGCCTTCTGGTATTTTCCTCACAGGGCGTTCTCCATCTCCCTGGGCTGCTCCACAGATGGGACTTTCATTAGTCAGCTGCTCAGGGCTCTTCCACAGCCTTTCCCGAACCCCCTTCAGCAACTGCGTAGCGTTGTCCACGGAAAAATATGCGGCACCTTCATTCAGGGCAGCCAGAGCAAGAATCTGTAATGGGAGAGGACGGGCCGTCTGCTCAGAGGATGCCACGGCTCCACAGGCTTGTGCGTCCGCTTCGGTGTTCTCCATGCCTTTTCGAGAGACTGCCTTCTGGGCACAAGGCCCCTTTCTTCTTTGGAAGCTGAGTCCACTCCTTACTAGGAACATCACCGCTGCAGTGCCCACCAGCATCTCCCAGCCAAATCCAGAGACTCGTGGCACATGTGGCAAACGTTCGTCTGTCACCAACCCAGCAGCCCACAGCTGCTCCAGGACAGCCCACAGCGGCTCCAGAACTGTGTGGGGAGACATTTGGATGGCCAACAGCTGGCTCCGAAGAGCCTTGTGGCTTTGTCTGCGATCACCAGTGTCCTCTGGACCGCTAGTAACTGCTTGGAACCCCTAGGAGGGTTCCATCTCCAACACAAACCAGGGCCTGGCAACAGGAGCTGAAGGGACTAGGGGTGGGGGAGGTGCACCTGAGTCTCCAATGCCAATCAGGGCCTGGCAACAAGCGCCCAAGGTACTTAGGGTAGGGGAGGTGAATCACTATATTGTAGACCCGAAACAAATACAGCCCTTGGAATTAAAAGGTGAAAAATTTAAAAAAATAAAAATAAAAACCATACTAGCCATCAAAGGCAGAAAGATAACAAATACCCAAACACTTAAAAAGGAACATTCAGGATTATCAAAGGGAAAAGATAAAATCTCAACGCATGGAACTGAAGGAAAATGAAAACACAGCATAGTAAAATTTGTGGGACACAGTTGAATCAATGGAGAGCAAAATGTATAACCCTCAGGGCATACATAAGAAAGCAGGAGGAGCATCTGGGTGGCTCAGTCACTTAGTCCCACTATTGAGTTTGACTCGGGTCATGATCGGCCACGGGGCTGTGAGACTGAACCTGCTTTGTACCAGTGCTGTGCATGGAGGCTGCTTAATAATCTCTCTCTCTCTCTCTCTCTCTCTCTCTCTCCTCTTTCCCTCTCTAAAAATAAAACGAGTCTCAAAACAATAAGCTCTCAGTTTTAGAACCTAGAAAAAGGAGCACAAATGAAACTAAAGAATAAAACTAAAAGAATCCTTCTATCCCATTTCAACATCTATAGCTACAGTATGCAAGAGCAAGAATGACACATTGGACCAGATGGACCTCATAGATATATACAAAACATTCTACCCTAAAACAACAGAACACTCATTCTTCTCAAGTTCACATGGAACCTTCTCTAGAATAGACCACATAGTGGGTCACAACTTAGGACTCATCCAATACCAACAGACTGAGATTATTCCCTTTATATTCTCAGATCACAATGCTTTGAAACTGGAGTTCCATCACAAGGAAAAGTTCAGAAGGAACTCAAACACCTGGAAGCTACAGACCACCTTGCTTAAGAATGCTTGGATCAACCAGGAGATCAAAGAAGAACTGAAACAATTCATGGAAACCAATTAGAATGAAGACACTTCGATCCAAAACCTATGCGATACAGCAAAGGCGGTCCTAATGGGGAAATACATAGCCATCCAAGCATCCCTCAAAAAAAAAAAAAAATGAAAAATCCAGAACACACCACCTGTCTCTACATCCTAAAGAACTGGAGAATCAACGAAAAATCAAACCAACTCCACACATAAGAAGGGAAATCATCAAGATTAGAGCTGAGATCTGTGAGGTAGAAACCAGAGATACAGTAGAATGTATCAATGAAACTAGAAGCTGGTTTTTGAAAGAATCAATAAGATCAATAAACCATTGGCCACACTAATCTAAAAAAAAAGAGAGAACGCCCAAATTCATAAAATTATGAATGAAAAGGGAGAGATCATATCTAAAACCAAGGAAGTAGAAAACATGATCAGAAATTATTATCAACAGTTATATACCAGTAAACTAAGCAACCTAGATGAAATGGATGCATTCAGGAGAACTATAAACTCCCAAAATTGAACCAGGAAGAAATTGACAACCTGAATAAACCGATATCTAGTAACAATATTGAAGCAGTGATCAAAAACCTCCCAAAAACAAGAGCCCAGGACCTGATGGATTCCCTGGGGAATTCTACCAAACTTTCAAAGAAGTTGAAACACCTATTCTCCTGAAGCTGTTTCAAAAAATTGAAGCAGAAGGAAAACTTCCAGACTCTTTCTATGAAGCCAGCATTAGCCTAATCCCCAAACCAGGCAAAGACCCTACCAAAAAGGAGAATTTCGGACCAATATCACTGATGAATATGGATGCTAAGATTCTCAACAAGATCCTAGCAAACAGGATCCAACAGCACTTTCAAAAGATTATCCACCATGACCAGGTGGCTACAAAGATGGTTCAACATTCACAAATCAATCAATGTGATAGAACAAATTAATATGAGAAGAGAGAAGAAGCACATGGTCCTCTCAATCGATGCAGAAAAAGCATTTGACAAAATCCAGCATCCATTCATGATTAAAACGCTTCAAAGTATAGGGATAGAGGGAACATTCCTGAACTTCATAAAATCCATCTATGAAAGACCCACAGCAAATATCATCCTCAATGGAAAAAAAAGTTTGCAGCCTTCCCGTTGAGATCAGGAAGACGACAAGGATGCCCACTCTCAACCACTCTTGTTCAACATAGTATTAGAAGTCCTAGCAACAGCAATCAAACAAAGAGGAAAAGTATCCAAATGGGCAATGAAGAAGTCAAACTATCTCTCTTCCCAGAAGACATGATTCTTTACATGGAAAACCCAAAAGACTCCACCCACAAACTAGTAGAACTCATACAGCAATCAGTAACGAGGCAGGATACAAAGTCTATGTACAGAAATCAGTGGCTTTCTTATATACTAACAATGAAAATACAGAAAGGGAAATTAGAGAATCGATTCCATTTACTATAGCACCAAGAATGATAAGATACCTGGGAATAAACCTAACCAAAGAGGTAAAGAATCTGTACTCGAGGAACTACAGAACACTCATGAAAGAAATTGTAGAAGACATAAAAAGATGGAAGACCATTCCATGCTCTTGGATCATAAGAATAAACAGTGTTAAATTGTCTATACTGCCTAGAGCAATCTATACTTTTAATGGCATTCCAATAAAAATTCCACCGGTATTCTTCAAAGAGCTGGAGCAAATAGTCCACAAATTTATATGGAACCAGAAGAGACCCCGAATCGCTAAGGAAATGTTGAAAAACAGAAATAAAACTGGGGGCATCACGCTACCTGATTTCAAGCTTTACTACAAAGCCGTGATCACCAAGACAGCATGGTACTGGCATAAAAACAGACACATAGACCAGTGGGATAGAGTAGAGAGCCCAGATATGGACCCTCTACTCTATGGTCAAATAATCTTTGACGAAACAGGAAAAAAAATACAGTGAAAAAAAGACAGTCTCTTCAATAAATGGTGCTGGGAAAACTGGGCAGCTATATGTAGAAGAATGAAACTCAACCGTTCTCTTACACCATACACAAAGATAAACTCAAAATGGATAAAAGACCTCAACTTGAGATAGAATCCATCAGAATCCTAGAGGAAAATATAGGCACTAGCCTTTTCGATATCAGCCACAGCAACTTTTTCAAGATATGTCTCCAAAGGCAAAGGAAAGAAAAGCGAAAATGAACTTTTGGGATGGGACTGGAGGAGATTATGCTGAGTGAAATAAGTCAGGCAGATAGTCAAGTATCATATGGTTTCACTTATTTGTGGAGCATAACAAATAGCATGGTGGTCATGGGGAGTTAGGAGAGGGGAGTTGGTCTACGGCCATACCACCCTGAACGCGCCCGATCTCGTCTGATCTCAGAAGGAGAGGGGAGTTGGGGGAAATTGGAAAGGGAGGTGAACCATGGGAGACTATGGACTCTGAAAAACAATCTGAGGGGTTTTAAGTGGCGGGGGGGTGGGAGGTTGGAGGAACCAGGTGGTGGGTATTAGATAGGGCACAGATTGCATGGAGCATTGGGTGTGGTACAAAAACAATGAATACTGTTATGCTGAAAATAAATAAAAAAGAAATTTTAAAAAAAGAAATTAAAAATAGAACTATTCTATGACCTTGCAATTGCACTACTGGCTATTTGCTCCAAAGATACTGATGCAGTGAAAAAAAGGGTCATCTGTACACCAAGGCTCATAGCAGCAATGGCCACAGTCATCAAATTGTGGAAAGAACCAAGATACCCTTCAACTGATGAATGGATAAAGAAGATATGATCCATATATACAATGGAGAATTATGCCTCCATCAGAAAGGGTGAATAACTTTTGTATCAACATGGATGGGACTGGGACAGATTACGTTGAGTGAAATAAGCAGAGAGAGTCAATAATCATATTATTTCAATTACTTGTGGAACATTGGGAGATAGAGAGAAGCAATTTGGGGGAATTGGAGGGGGAGACAATCCATGAGAGACTGTGGCCTCTGAGAAACAAATTGAGTGTTTCAAAGTGGATGGGGTAGGGTTTGGGTTAGGCTGGTGGTGGGTATTATGGAGGGCACGTATTGCATGGTACACTGGGTGTGGTGCATAAACAATGAATTTTGGAACACTGAAAAAGATTAAATTAAAGTTTTTTAAAAATGAAAAAAATATCAAAAGCTTCTGCACAGCAAAGGAAATAGTCAACAAAACAAAGAGGCAACCGACGGAATGGGAGAAGATATTTGCAAATAAGAGAACAAACAAAAGGTTGATAACCAGGATCTAGAAAGAACTCAAACTCAACACACACAAAACAGAAAATAATATCAAAAAATGGGCAGAAGATATGAACAGACACCTCTCCAATGAAGACATACAAATGGCTATCAGACACATAAAAAAAATGTTCATCATCACTAGCCCTCAGGGAGATTTAAATTAAAACCACATTGAGATATCACCTTACACCAGTTAGAATGGCCAAAATTAACAAGACAGGAAACAACATGTGTTGGAGGGTGTGTGGAGAAAGGGGAACCCTCTTCTACTGTTGGTGGGAATGCAAGTTGGTGCAGCCACTTTGGAGAACAGTGAGGAGATTCCTCAAGAAATTAATAATAGAGCTTCCCTATGACCCTGCAATTGCATTACAGGGTATTTATCCCAAAGATACAGATGTAGTGAAAAGAAGGGCCATCCATACCCCAATGTATATAGCAGCAATGGCCATGGTCCCCAAACTGTGTAAAAAACCAAGGTGCCCTTCAGCGGATGAATGGATAAGGAAGATGTGGTCCATATACACTATAGAGTATTATGCCTCCATCAGAAAGGATGAATACCCAACTTTTGTAGCAACATGGACGGGACTGGAAGAGATTATGCTGAGTGAAATAAGTCAAGCAGAGACGGTCAATTATCATATGGTTTCACTTATTTGTGGAGCATAACAAATAGCATAGAGGACATGGGGAATTAGAGAGGAGAAGGGAGTTGAGGGAAATTGGAAGGGCAGGTGAACCATGAGAGACTATGGACTCTGAAGAACAATCTGAGGGATTTGAAGGGGCGGAGGGGTGGGAGTTTGGTTGAACCAGGTGGTGGGTATTAGAGAGGGCACAGTTTGCATGGAGCACTGGGTGTGGTGCAAAAACAATGAATACTGTTATGCTCAAAATTAATTAATTTTAAAAAATAAACTTACAAAATTGTATAAAAAAAGTAAAAGAGAGAGAGAGACAATGTCTGATTACTTAACAGAAACTTTTGTGTGTAGTTCTTTTTCTCATTAAATTGTTTTTATTTCAAGATACAATATATGGGGAGGATAAAAGTTGAAACACCATAAATATTTATAAACTGAATGGAGGTCTTTTTTCCTCCCAGTTTCCTCCTCATCAGTCTCAGCAGATATAACTGTGATTAGGAGACTTTGGGTCTTCTTTTAGCTTTCTTACACATGTAGGCATATATAAGCATGGATGATACATGTTACCTATGCTCTTTTACAAGGAGAGGATTTCAAACTGATGCGTAAAATTCATGTCTCTAACCCTCTTCTCCCCCTCCTCTCATCCCCTGGTATGGGAAAAGAGCTCCATGGATATATCACAAAGTACATTCTTTAAATTCTCTAAATTTTTAACATGTCTCAATTTATTTATCCACTCCTCGGATGGAGAAGAAAAAAGAATAAATGAAAGAAAAAGAAACTATTTAAAGAGAGCAACCTTCCATAGAGCTTTAACCCAAGTTAAAAGTTAGCATAGGCACACTCATTCCTTAAATAAGCCTTCACTGAGTGCATGCTAAGGTCAGATGACTAGTGACAAAACTAAGTCTTCACACAAGAACTAACCACTGAGAGGAGCCACAAATGGAAAGAGCCTGAATCATGAACAGAGGAAAGCTGACCAATGAAGCAGAGCACAAACATTGGATTGTTGTGTGAGCTGATCCAAAGTCTCTCCTTTGACCCATTATAAAAGTGGCAGTGTATTTGTTTCTACAACCTAAACTATCACAACTAATGCACTGAGTTAGACAAAACAAAAAACAAAGAAAAAAATGTTTTCAGTAGATAGCTGATAAGCATGCTCTGTTTTCAATATGTCTGGTCTCTTTAAATCTTGGGATAAATTTCTGATTCTTTTTCAACTTAATGCGACGATGAATTGTAAATTTCATATTTCCACAGTAATCACTGATAGTTTCCCTGATTACAAAAATTTAAATTACAGTGATAACTCATACATGTCAGTAAGAACTTTCCCAAATGGGAAGTTAAGAGAATGTGATTGTGCTGAGTATCTGCATTACAAACACATTTTATTTATTTATTTTTATTTTTTACTAACGTTATTTTTCTAAAGATTTTATTTATTTATTTGTCAGAGAGAGAGAGAGAGACAGAGAGAGAACAAACAGGGGGAGCAACAGGCAGAGGGAGAAGCAGTCTCAATCCCAGGATCCCGGGATCCTGAGCCGAAGGCAGTTGCTTAACTGAGTGAGACACCCAGGCATCCCTACACACATATTTTATATTTTGTTTTTATATTTAACTTAAATTTTTAAAAAAAATGAATTTTAATTCTAGGAGAGTTAACATACAGTGTTATACTAGTTTCAGGTGTATAATATAGTGACTCAGCAAGTCCATACCTTATTCAGTGCTCATCATGAGAAGTGTATTCTTAATCCCCCCTCACCTCTTTCACCCTTCCCCCAACTCACCTCACCTCTGGTGACCATCCATTAAAAAATATTTTAGATTTAAGACATTTCCTTTTTTTTCATCTTTCATCATAAATGTGGACCTATAACTAGAGATCTATCAAAAATTTATATAATTTCATATCCTTCCTCATATGATAATTAAGTAAAACTGTCATCAAATTTGAATATAAATCCCAATTTCAGTGGCAATGATTTCTTACTTAAGTACTATCCCTACCTAAGAAAAAAATTATGATGGAATACTATTTAAAATGGAAATAAGGAAACATCACATTGATTCTTGCACAAGGACCTATACAATGTTATTAAACTCGTTTTATTGACAACAATTTTACAAAATGTACAACATACTTCACCTTAGATTATTTTTCATGGTAGCTCCAAAAAGTAAAGCAAAGAAGCTGAGTTGTTATCTAATTAAATGGGAGCTGCAAGGGAGGAGCAAGATGGGGGAAGAGTAAAAGACTTAAATAGCACCAGGTCCCAGGAGTTCAGCTAGATAGTTATCAAACTATTCTGAATACCTACAAACTCAACAGGAGATCAAAGAGAAGAAGACCAGTAATTCTAAGAGAAAAAAGACCACTTCCCAGAAGGAAGAACGTGCAGAGAAGTGAATCCGAGGTGACATATGGGAAGACACACTGTGGGGGAAAGGCCAGCTCCCAGCAAAAAAGATGGAGCAGCAGAGAACATAAAAGGAACTTTTAGAAGTCTACTCCATTGAGGGATGTCATTGTAGAGGCTAGAGGGGGGTGGGGGTGAGGAGAACACTCGTGGGGATAGTATGGTCTCAGGATCCACAGGGTCAAAAAAAGACCAGGGGTGTCTGAATGTGGCAAAGCTCCCAGGTATAGAGCAAGGAAGCCAGCTGCAGAGACAGAGCCAAGGAGGAAGAACTAAGCTCAAGGTTACCTTAAACCATGATCCGTGGCATAGCTGGGCCACTACTCTCCCAGCAGGAACCCCACAAGGGGCAGATCAGGGGAGAACCCCCATTCCTCCTCCAAGAGGAGCTGTGCAGGAGAACAGTGCTGGAATCAGCTGGGTTTGGAGACTCCAAATGGGGCCATTCTCCAGAGATAGAAAAACTCAGACACAGGATGGGTGAGCTTGGAGTGCAGCCGGAGATAGGGAGACAGAGGGATTAACTGCTTTTCTCTGAGGGTGCACTGAGCAGTAGGGCCTGCAAGCTCTTAGCAACTCCAGGGCCAGAGACTGAGAGGCCACCATCTTCATTCTGGTCCTCCACAGCTATACAGAAAGTGTTTGGGGAACAAAAGTTCCCAAATGCAAACACGAGCAGATTACTTAGCCTGGCCCCTGGCAAGGGTGGTGCAGTTCCACCTCAGACAAAGACATTTGAGAATCACTGCAACAGGCCCCTCCCCCAGTAGATTAGCAAGAACATCTAGCCAAGAACAAGTTCACTACTCAATGAGAACTGCAGAACTCCAGAGCTAGGGGAAAGCAATACATAGAATTCATGACTTTTTTCCACGATTCTTTAGTCTTTGAAAGTTAATTTTTTATATTTTGTTTTTTTCTTATTCTATTTGTAAAAATTTCTCCTCCATCTTATTTTAACGTCTTTTAACTATTTTATCAATACCTTTTTAAAAACTTTTTTAAAATTTTCATTGTTATAGTCACATTCAACCCCTTCATTGTATTGAACTTTATTTTTTGTATACATAGTTTTTTTTTCTTTAAAATTTTGGGACACAGGTTCTTCTAATAGACCAAAATATACCCTAAATCTAGCACATGTCTTTGTTCTAGTCTCCAGCCTGATCACATTCTTTCCCCTTTTTTCTTGCTTTTTCAAAGAACTTATCATTTCCTCTTTTAGAATCTTTTTTAATTTTCAGCTTTACAATCATATTCTGTCCCTTCATCCTGTTTACTCATATTTTGTCTGTTCTATTCACCAGTCCAATATATGTATTTTTTTTCTTTTTTCCTTTTTTTCTCCTTTCTTTTCCTCCCAGTTTGGGGTGACTTCTGACTTGGTTAGTATGTAATTTTCTGGGATCATTGCCACCCTTGTAGTATTTTGTTCTCTCATTCATCTTTTTTATCTGGATAAAATGACAAGGTGGAAAAACTCACCACAAAAAAAACAAAAACAAAAACAAACAAACAAAAAAAAAAAAACAAGAGGTTGTACCGGTGCCTAGGGACCTAATCCATACAAACAATAGTAATGGCTCAGAACTACAGTTTAGAATGATGATTATCAAGATGGTAGCTTGGCTTGAAAAAAGTATGGAAGACCCCAGAGAACCCCTTTCTGGAGAAATAAAAACCCCTTCTGGAGGAATACAAGAATGAAAATCTAACTACACTGAAATCGAAAAAGGTATTAATGAGGTATAATAAAAAAAACTGGAGGCTCTTACTTCAAGAATAAATGAGGCAGAAGAGAGAATTAGTGATTTAGAAGACCAAATGATGGAGAAGAAAGAAGCGGAGAAAAAGACAAACTACTACTGAACCACGAAGGCAGAATTTGAGAGATAAATGATACCATAAGATGAAATAATATTAGGATAATTGGGATGACAGAAGAAGAAAGAAAGAGAGAAGCAGAAAGTATTTTGGAACAAATTATAGCAGAGAATTTCCCTAGTTGGGCAAAGGGAACAAGCATCAAAATCCAGGAGACACAGAGAACCCCCTCAAAATCAATAAAAATAGGGGGTTGGGGGGTCGGGAGAGTGGGGTGGGGTTATGGACATCGGGGAAGGTATGCGCTATGCTGAATACTGTGAAGTGTGTAAACCTGGAGATTCACAGACCTGTACCCCTGGGGATAAAAATATATTTTATGTTTATAAAAAATAAAAGTAAATAAAAATAAATTTAAAAATCAATAAAGATAGGTCCACACCCTGTCATCTAATAGTAAAACTTACAATTCCCAGTGACAAAGAGAAAATCCTGAAAGCAGCCCGGGACAAGAGGTCTGTAAACTACAACAGTAAAAATACTAGATTGGAAGCAGACCTATCGACAGAGATCAGGCAGGCTTATATCACTGGCATGATATAAGCAGAGCACTATAACGAGAAAAATATGCAACCAAGAATACTATATCCAGCTAGGCTGTCATTGAAAATAGAAGGAGAGATAAAAAGCTTCCAGGACAAAGACTAAAAGAATTTGCAAACACCAAACAGGAAATATTAAAAGCGGTCCTCTAATCAAGACAGAGCCTAAAAGTAACAGACCAGAAAGGAACAAAGACAATATACAGTAACCGTTACCTTACAGGCCAAAGTCTATAGTCTATAAAAGTCTATAGTAAGAGATGAGGAAGGATACTACTATATCCTACTTACAAGGTCTGTCCAACAAGAAGATCTAACAATTTTAAGTATTTATGCCCCTAACATGGGAGCAGGCAATTATATAAACCAATTAACAACAAAATCAAAGAAACACATTGATAATAACACTAATAATAATAGTAGGGGACTTTAACAACCCTCTCACTGAAATGGATAGATGATCTAAGGAAAAGATCTACAAGGAAATGAAGGCTTTATTTAAATGACACATTGGACCAGATGGACATCACAGATATATTTAGAACACTCCATCCCAGAATAACAGATTACACATACTTCTCTAGTGTACATGGAACATTCTCCAGAATAGATCACATCCTGGATCACAAATCAGGTCTCAACTGGTACCAAAAGATTGGGATCATTCCCCACATATTTTCAGGCCACAATACTTTGAAACTATAACTCAACCACAAGAGGAAAGTTGGAAAAAAACCTCAAATACATAGAGGCTAAAGAGCATACTGCTAAAAATGAATGGGTCAACCAAGAAATTAAAGAATTAATAGAAAAATTCATGAAAATGAAAACACAACTGTTCTAAATCATTCAGAAACAGCAAAGGGAGTCCTTGATGGAAACGTATATAGCAAGACAACACTTCTCAAGAAACAAGAAAGGTCTCAAGTACACAACCTAAACCTACACCTAAAGGAGCTGGAGAAAGAATAGCAAAGAAAGCCTAAATCCCGCAGGAGAAGATCAGAGTAGAAATCAATGAAATAGAAAGCAAAAAAACCAGCAGAACAAGTGAACAAGTGAACAAAACTAGGAGCTGGTTCTTTGAAAGAACTAATAAAATTGCTAAACTCCTGGCAAGACTTATCATAAAGAAAAGAGAAAGGACCAAATAAATAAAAACATGAATGAAAGAGGAGAGATCACAACCAACATCAAAGAAATACAATTATAAAGAACATATTACGAGCAACTACACACCAGCAAATTTGACAATCTGGAAGAAATGGATGCATTCCTAGAGACATATAAACTACCAAAACTAAACCAGGAAGAAACAGAAAACATGAACGGACCCATAACTACTAAGGAGATTGAAACAGTCGTTAAAAAAAAAAAAAAAAAAAAATCTCCCCAAAAACAGGAGCCCATGGTCAGATGTCTTCCCAGGGGAATTCTACCAAGCATTTAAAGAATTAACACACCTATTCTCCTGAAACTGTTACAAAAAATAGAAATAGAAGGAAAACTTCCAAACTCATTTTATGAGACCAGCATTGCCTTGATCCCAAAACCAGACAGAGACCCCATCAAAGAGAATTACAGACCAATATCCTTGATGAACATGGATGCAAAAAAATCTCACCAAAATACTAGCTGATAGGATCCAATAGGACATTAAAAAGATTATTCACTATGACCAAGTGGGATTTATTCTTTGGCTTCAAGGTTGGTTCAACATCTGCAAATCAATCAATGTGATACAATACAATAATAAAAGAAAGAACAGGAACCATATGACACTCTTAAGAGATGCCAAAAAAGCATTTGACAAAGTACAGCATCCTTTCTTGATCAAAACTCATTACAGTGTAGGGATAGAGGGTACATACCTCAATATCATCAAAGCCATCACAGCAAATGTCCATTCTCAATGAGGAAAAACAGAACTTTTTCCCTAAGGTCAAGAACACAGCAGGGATGTCCACTATCACCACTGCTATTGAACATAAAACCAGAAGTACTAGCCTCAATAATCAGACAAGAAAAAGAAATTAAAGGCATCCAAATTGGCAAAGAAGAAGTCAAACTCTCACTCTTTGTATATATGACACTTTATGTGGAAAACCCAAAAGACCCTCCAAAACTGCTAGTACTCATAGAGGAATTCACTGAAGTGTAAGGATATAAAATCAGTGCACAGAAATCAGTTGCATTTCTATACATCAACAACAGTACAGAAGAAAGAGAAATTAAAGAGTCAATCCCAATTACAATTGCACCCAAAACCATAAGACACCTAGAAATAAAATAAACCTAACCAAAGAGGCAAGGAATCTGTACTCAGAAAACTATAATGTATTCATGAAAGAAATTGAGGAAGACACAAAGAAATGGAAAAGTCTTCCATGCCCATGAATTGGAAAAACAAATATTGTGAATATGTCTGTGCTACCTAAAGCAATCTACACATTTAATGCAATCTCTATCAAAATACCATGGTTTTTTTCCAAAGAAATGGAATAAATAACTTTAAAATTTATATGGAACCAGAAAAGACCCCAAATAGCCAGAGGAATGTTGAAAAGAAAACTAAAGTTGGCAGAATCACAATTCTGGACTTCAAGCTCTATTACAAACCTATAATCATCAAGACAGTATGGGACTGGCACAAAAAGAGACACATAGGTCAATAGAAAAGAACAGAGAGCCCAGAAATGGATCCTCAACTCTATGGTCAACTAATCTTTGACAAGGCAGGAAAGAATGTCCAATGGAAAAATGACAGTCTCTTCAACAAATGGCATTGGGGAAACTGGACAGCCATATGCAGAGGAATGAAGCTGGACCATTTCCTTACAACACACACAAAAATAGACTCAAAATGGATAGAATACCTCAATGTGAGACAGAAATCCATCAAAATCTTTGAGAAGAACACAGGCAGCAAAACCTCTTCAACATCAGCCACAGCAACTTCTTCCTAGAAACATCACCAAAGAAAGGCAAGGCAAGCGAGGGCAAAAATGAACTATTGGGATTTCATCAAGATCAAAAGCTTTTACACAGCAAAGGAAACAGTCAACAAAACCAGAAGACCACTGACAGAATGGGAGAAGATGTCTGCAAATGACACATCTGATAAAGGACTAGTACCTAAATTCGATAAAGAACTTATCAAACTCAACACCCAAAGAACAAATAATCCAATCAAGAAATGGGCAGAAGACATGAACAGACATTTCTGCAAAGAAGACATCCAGATGGCCATCAGATACACGAAAAAGTACTCAGAGTCACTCAGCATCGGGGACATACAAATCAAAACCACAGTAAGAGACTGGGGGGACAAGATGGCGGGGGAGTAGGAGGAGGCGCATTTTCAGCCGGTACCCAAAAGTGAGCTGATTACCTACCAAAGAACTCCATTCACCCATGAAATCAGCCTGAGATCAGAATCATACACGTCTGGATCTCTCCAGGGGCAGAAGACGCCAGTGGGCAGGTAAAGCAGAGTGGGAATGGCTGACTGATATCGGAAGATAAACAAAAGGGGGAGGGAGCCACCAGAGGCGACCGGTTGGAAATAATACCCCAAATACGAGTGAGAGTGCCCTGCGTCTGGGAACCAACAATAACTTGGAGACTGGTTGAAAGCACTCCAAAAGAGCAAAGGATCATGGGGGGAAATTGCGGGAATCGGGGTGGCTAGGGACAGGGGCTTAAGTCCCTGGTCCCAGGACAGCCTCCCCTGGCACTGAGGAAGAGATAGTGCAGCAGAGAAACCAGGTCTTGGTCTCTAAGCTGCCAGCACGCCCGAGAATACATGGGTTCTGGCTCCTGTGAGGGGATGGGAGCCATGCAAGTCGGCAGAACGTGCGAGCCCTACTACAATGCCTGATATACACACGCACTTCCCTCATGCTCCCCTGAGAGAGTTACAAAGGCCTGGCCGGCGCTCTTTGACCCGCGCCATTGTTTCCAAAGCCTAAGCCGTGCACCCCAAAACTCTCCCCTGACAGAGGTGCGCAAAAGCCCAGCCTGGTGCTTTCGGACCTGCGCCCCGTTCTCATTGCCTGAGACGCACGTGCGACCCATAGCTGTCCCTGAAAGAGGTGCGCGCGACCCATAGCCTCCCCTGAAAGAGGTGCGCGCAAGCAGGGCACTCTTAGACTCAGCAAGACCAGGCACTCCCAGCCCCGGCCAGCGGCAAAATCTCAGCGTGCGATTGCTGCTCGGAACCTCTCTGGCGGTCGGGACCTCCCAGACAGCCACCAGTGCCTTGGCTATGAGTACAAGCAAAAGATCCTGCATCCCCAGGGTCTGCAACTTGGAACCTGCTCTGGCAGCGGTCAAGGGGGAACTTATTTCGGCTCTGCACCCAGACTGAGGCTTCTCTCTGAGAGGGAGGTCAGGGTGCGGTTTTTTTTTCCTCTAAAACTACAAAAACCATCAAAGGTGGTCAAGGTGAGAGAAAAAAAAGTGAACATAAAACCCGCCAGAGAACAAACCCTGAAAATAACCAGTTTCCATGCTCTTGGATTGGAAGAATAAACATTGTTAAAATGTCTATACCTCCTAGAGCAATCTATACTTTTAATGCTATTCCGATCAAAATTCCACCAGTATTCTTCAAAGAGCTGGAGCAAATAATCCAGAAATTTGTATAGAATCAGAAGAGACCCCGAATCGCTAAAGAAATGTTGAAAAACAAAAATAAAACTGGGGGCATCACGTTACCTGATTTCAAGCTTTATTACAAAGCTGTGATCACCATGACAGCATGGTACTGGCATAAAAACAGACACATAGACCAGTGGAACAGAGTAGAGAGCCCAGATATGGACCCTCAACTCTATGGTCAAATAATCTTCGACAAAACAGGAAAAAATATACAGTGGAAAAAAGACAGTATCTTCAATAAATGGTGATGGGAAAACTGGGCAGCTCTATGTAGAAGAATGAAACTCGACCATTCTCTTACACCGTACACAAAGTTAAACTCAAAATGGATAAAAGACCTCAACGTGAGACAGGAATCCATCAGAACCCTAGAGGAGAACATAGGCAGTAATCTCTTCGATATCAGCCACAGCAACTTCTTTCAAGGAAACAAAATCAAAGATGAACTTTTGGGACTTCATCAAAATCAAAAGCAGTAATGTCCACAATAGCCAAACTATGGAAAGATCTGCAAGATCCCTGAAGATCTCTTCTGAACCTTCTCCAGTTTGTGAGGGTTTCCCTTCATACAGAACATCTCTACAAATGAACACTACCACTCAGATGCAAGCTGGTGAATAAATCATGTAGTGATATCAGTATTTCTCCAGAACCCTACAATATATATCTTGATTCTATAAGATTGTATTAACACATCCCACCTTATAACTAATTCAAAGTGCTCCATTAGTCAACAATGCCTCTAGATCATTTTCCTCTATTGTATGCTTTAATAGTTAGACTTTTGATTTAATCTAGATTGGTATCATAGCAAACTCTCAAACCCCTTACTAATATACAAATATATTATGTTTGGGGGCACCTGGGTGGCTCAGTTGGTTAACTGTCTGTTTTCAGCTCAGGTTATGATCCCAAGGTCCTAGAATGGAGCCCTGTGTCAAGTTGCCTGCTTAGCAGGGAGCCTGCTTCTCTCTCTCCCTGTCCCTCCACTTGTGCTCTCTCTCTCTCTCTCTCTTTCAAATAAATAAAATTTTTAAAAAATCTTTAAAAGCTAGATTATGTTTAAGTCATTACCATAAGTTCCCATTAGCTCCTAGGTCCTGATCAAAAATCAGAATAATATTAATTGACCTCTGTGAGGTAAAACACTTCTTTTCAAAAACAGCCCAAGGCATCTGTTTAATAATCTATTAATGAAATTTTGTGGGGTAATGACATCAAGTCCAACAATCTTGTTATGTTTTAAAGTATATCTCACAATATAAACATAACATCACTCGTATTATATTTGACTAAATCCTACTGAAACATTTCTATCACTGTAGTGATTTGTCTTTAATATTTAATAGCAAGTTTTAAGAATCAGTACAGTAGGTACCTTTACCACCTTCTACCAGAGTAGAATAGTAATAGTAATAGATAATAGTAATCTACTATTATCACATGAAATGTCCATTAAATAATTCCCAGAGGATTGCTTATGCACTTAAAGGAATCTATACAAAGATTGCTTATGCATTTAAAGGAATCTTTACAAAGACAAACATACACATTTGTCTAAAAATACTCCTTCTAAATGAATGGCCTATAGCATTTCTCTTTATACCATGTGTATAAGTCGTAAATGGTAAAGAAGAACCATTGTGCTCTTGATTTACCATGATTGAATCTGTACATTATTACTAGGACAATGGCAACTCGAAATCATTAAGAATCTTTTAGCTAAAGAGTTGTACAATGCTAGAAATATTAAAAATTTGACCAAGTGTATATACAGTCTTCGGTATAGTCATGATATGCCTCTCACTTAAAATCCATCCCATGTACAAGTAGACAATAAGCATCTCTTTTTAAATAATGTTGTGGTTATTTTCCCCTCGCTACATGATAAATCTACCTTTCTCTGTAGCTAAGAGAAAAGAAAACAAAACAAAAACCTCACAACTTTATCTTTAAAGTAAATGAAATTTATGATATTTTGAAATTACATGCATTTTTTTTCATTTACCTAGAAATCCCAGGAAGAGTTTGGGGTTAGAAATAAAGAAGTCAAGCTACAAAATTCACAGAAGAAATTGAAATAAATATGGCAATGAACATCAGATTACTAGGTAAGATTCAGGAGCACTAAAGCCTATCAAAATGACAACGTCAGGCAAGTGAACTAGAATATAAAAAATGTGGAAGCAGTAAAACCAGCCAGGCAGATCATCAGAAGAGAGCAATGTCTCTAGGGCAATGGTTCTCAAAGTTTAGAGTTTGGGAGACACACACGCTTCTTGAAATTCCCAGATTCCCTGGTCCTACCTTCCGAGACTGAAACGGAGTAAAGCTGGGGTAGGTCCCAGGTCATTCCAGTAAATGCTGATGCATGTGGAACACTCTAAGTAACATTGCCTTGGAGGGTTTAAGTACCTGAATCCAGGTGCTCAAGTGCATCATATGGCAACCCTGCTGACAGGGAGACAGAGGTGAGCACAGGTCTCTGCCTGAGCTAGTCCTGACTGCTTCCTAGTCCGAGGGCAGATAGGCATTGATCGTGTTACCACGGTTGCAAATATACCACATGGTCACCTCTGGTATATTTCATCACTGGTGAATATTCACTTACACCTAAATAATGTTACATAACTTGGTTAGTGTTTTATCTTCATTTTGAAAATTGATGCTAATTTTTAAATCTAGAAATCTGTTCTTTGACAATTCCATATTTAGTCACTGAACAATCGTGTGATAAACACTTTTCTCTAGATGAATGCTAAAGTCAGGGTTTTAACATTTCTATAACATGCCAAACAATGTGTTAAACCTTTCTTCCTGGTATAAATCTCTAGCAAGTTGGTTTCTCTGTTTGTGAAGTTTTAGGAAGCAAGAAGGAGAGAGGGAGACAGGAGGGAGGGAGAAAAGGAGGAAGGGAGGAAGGAAGGAAGGAAGGAAAGAAGGAAGGAAGATGGGAAGAAAGATGGAGGGGGGACAGGAGGAAGGAAGATAAAAGAACAGGAAAGATGTTTGGTTAGATCAGTTTTGTACATTCTTTCATGGGTCACCAAGTAGATATTGATGGCAGCAGATTATTAAACTATGGGGGAAAAAGAAAACCTATAGAAATACTTTTACAAAGATGGAATTTCATATGGCTGTGAAAAAAATATTGCCCATGAAAATAAGCTATTTTAAGAGTACAGTAATATATCATAGAGTCATAAACCAACATTTGAGAGACAAAGTATAAAAGAATTATTTTAAAAAAATAAGAAGGCTTGTATAAATCATTAATTTTGAACTATCCTAAAGCCATTACCCATAATGTAATGTGTATATGTACATATCCAATACAGATTTTTTTTTAAAGATTTTACTTATTTATTTGACAGAGAGAGAGAGAGAGATCACAAGCTGGCAGAGAGGCAAGCAGAGAGAGAGAGAGGGGAAGAAGGCTCCCTGCTGAGCAGAGAGCCCGATGCGGGGCTCGATCCCAGGACCCTGAGACCATGACCTGAGCCGAAGGCAGACGCTTTAACCAACTGAGCCACCCAGATGCTCCAATACAGAATTTTTTTTAAGATTTTATTTACTTATTTGACAGATGGGGGATCACAAGGAGGCAGAGAAGCAGACAGAGAGAGAGAGAGAGAGGAAGAAGCAGGCTCCCTGCTGAGCAGAGAGCCCGATGCGGGGCTCCATCCCAGGACCCTGGGATCATGACCCGAGCCAAAGGCAGAGGCTTTAACCCACTGAGCCACCCAGGTGCCCCAATACAGATATTTTTAAATAGTGTGTTTACCCATATGATTCAGAGTTTTGCTATCTCAGCAATCCCTTAAACAATAAATAACCAAAATAATGTATTTTTCATCTAGATGATTTATCCTTTTTAACATTCATTTCCCTTTAAGAAGCAATACTTTTCATGTAAAATCACACCTGTGATGAATTATATATATAGAACTCAAAACAGCAAAGCCCCAGCAAGGAAGTTCCATGGATGGTTCTAATCCTGACCGCTTTTATTAAATCAGGAAAGGAAGGCTGAGTAGCAGTTCAAGGGGAAAAGTAACCATCCATTAATAACTGCACCCTGGGTGGGAATCTACTCATCCAGTGCCTCTCCTTCCAAAAGCTTCTCTTTCTAGTCTAGTCTGTGGAAACCTATGTCATCTCTCCTCCTTCAACTTGGTCCCAGCAGGTGCAAAGGCTTGGGACATGACCCCTGTTCCTGATACTAGTGGAAGAAACAGATATGAAAGCAGAGAATTAAATGCAGTGTGATCACTGCAGTAACAGAGTATCAACAAAATGAGAGCTGGCATGAATTAACACTATCAGAGATAGCTGTGTGTATATGATTATTTGTTTATCATTAACTATATAGTTTGTTCCATGTTGTGGTTTTGGGTTTCAATCATTCTTTAGGGATTTTCTTTGTCAGACTTACAAAGTACACCATTTCAATATCACTTTCTGATAGGGTGAAAAGATCAGTCTGAAATGGTGAAGCAAACCATGACTTCAGTCACTAAAGCCAGGACCCAGAGGCAGTCCATGTTAGCAAAACTCTTCACCAATGGCTCCCCTCCCCACTGTGGGTGTCTCATGGTCAAGGTCCAGCCAGAAAATGGTGACAATTCAGAATCTAATTTGTTAAGAAGCTGAATAATAATTTTGATTCTATAATTTGAGGTATAACCAGGTGTGAATTATATAGTCAGCATACATGAAAGACTAGTAAATTCAAAGTGCCATTACGGAATGTAATGTAATGTAATGTAATGTGGAATATGATGCATTTCCATAGGTGAACACTAGTTAGGTACCAAAGTATGCTTTCAGAAAATGACAACACAAAGAAAAGAAAGTCAGGGGCGTGTGTATTTATGTTATGGCTCCTTTTCTAATTTCCAGTGTGTCTTCAAACATTAAAATGATTTATGAAACACTGTAACAATAGAACAAAGCCCCATCTCTGAAAAAGACCCAATGAAAATAATATTGCTAAACCGCATCTGGATTATTTGAAAGGTTAAATCTTTTTATGTTAAGTTCTCTTACTATGTTATGTAAGGGTTCATTACTGATTCTTTGCAGCTATGAGGATGCAAAAAATCACTATAATAGGAAACTAGTCACTAATTATCTGACCCCATTGTCAGCGCTCCCTGCTTAACACCAGAGTCTACCCCATTCATCTTGTCAACTAAATGTTGAATGTCAATATCAGAAAAAGGCAGACTGCAGAGAGAAGACATAATCTTGACAAAGAAGAAGGATGACAGGAGGCCCTGAAACTTCCCCCAATCATATACAAAGCACTGACAGATGAAGATCTAACAAGAGCTGGAACACTCACTATGGAAGAAAAGAAAATTGACAAGAATGACAACTAGGTGGGCGTCTCATAAGAGAATGGTTTCAATATCAAAGGAGTGTCTCGAGAAAATGAATGAAGCATTTGAATATTCTCTCTCAAAAAATCTTTTAAAACTACTAGAAAAGTTAAACATGAAATGAAGAATATCACATCATTTTATCACATAATGTCATAAAATGTATGCCCCCCAGCAAGATTCAGCATTTGGTTCACTCTTTTTGAGATTCAATTTATTGACTGATGTTTTAACCTAGATTCTGTCATATATTAGATAAAACTAATAACATAAATGTTCATTTTATAGAAATAAAGTCCCAAACAAGCTTCCTCCCTCCCAGTTAGGAAATTCTGCTCCCTTTCCACATAGATTGACTTTCAGTAGCCTTCTTCCCAAACCACCTATCCTTAAGTAAAAAGGGCCATCTATAAATCAATTCTGTCTTAAGGCAGTAGACAAATTTGTAACTACAAATCGCTTTGTAGAAAGGAAAAAAAAATTCCCATCACAACCTCTGTTAAACTCACACTCATAAAGTAAGAGAACATGACTTGAAGACAATATACTGTCAGACACAAACTTAATCTTATGGAAAGCAGGAAATGGATGTTAAAATGCTTTTGTGCCATTACATTTCTCCACGTAGAAGACTAAGAGGTGTCAAATTTCTATTCTGTTTCTATTTCGTAAAATGCAGTAACTATTTTCATCTTATTTTTTCCAGCACCTTCATATATTAATAATTCTCCCTATTATCTTTTAATATGATTGTTTGCAGATTTGAGAGATCTATTTGAGAGATTTATATCCATGATAAGGCTATCACGGATATAAAGCTGAATTTACCAAGTGATATAATGCTTTTTGATACTCCCATATTGATAGAGTTCATTAGGACTCCAAAGATTAGAGTTACCATTACGATACTATCAATCAGCCAAAGAGCAGACCAAGATGGCGGCTGGTCCTGTTCTATGAAATGAATCAGTGACTCTGATTAAACAACTAATGAACTTCCTTTCTGAGCACACTGATTATTACCCTACAATTACCTTTGGTAGAATATCCTGTGCAATGCTCTGAATGTTGGATAAGACATAAAACTGAGATATGATAAATTATAATAATAAAAGGCAGAACTTCAAATATGAGCAATTAAACTACAGATCTTCTGTAATGACAGTCACTATATAAATGATGACAAAAACCTAATTTCTATAGTCAATTTACTTCTAAATGGCAAGCAATCAACTTAATCTAAAGAATAAACTAAATTTTTTTCTGAGTAGATACAATATTATACAGTGACAAGGAATATAGGTTTAAACTCTGCCATCCATTAGCTGTAAGCATTTGGGGTAAAGTATATTGCCCTTATTTTTTAAATCTGTGTAATGGGGATTATAATACCTCAGCAAACTCTTAAGGACTCACCAGGATTGCATACACTGGAAGATCAGCCTTTCCTCAAAAGGAAAGTGGCATACTGGCCAACAAGGACCTCTGTCCTCCCCTAGGAAAGACTACAGGAATCTTAGATTTTGATCTTGAATCTTGAGTGATGTAATAGAATGGTAGAAAAAATTATTAGAGTCTATTTATTTTAGTCAGGGCACTGATGAACCTACCTACCAGCTTTGGCGGCCTAGACACCCTTAAGAGTGTAGCTTTTCTACTGATTCTGTGAGCCACCCCACATCTTTTTAAATTAATTCTTCTTTTAGTTTCTGTGACTTGGAGCTATCTAACCTTAACTGAAGAGATAGAACACCTTCAGTAGTCAGGAGCATGCATTAGACAAATAGGAATTTCTCAAGGGTAAAATCCTACCATTGAACCAGAGCTTTAAAATACTTCTCATTTGCATAGGATTTTACAGTATGCAAAGCACCTCCACTTATTTCGTTTGACTCCTGTAATAACCCACACAGTATGTGGGAGAGGTCTGATGCATCATCCCCAGAGTAAGGGTTAGATTTCAGACTAGAGATGAAGTCTCCTTGAAAATCAGGCTTCAGCTCTATGTCATCTAATTTGGGACCATAGATTTCAATCACTTGTTTACCTAAATTCAACATAAAGGAATGTAATGATAATTTATAGCACAAAATAATAGACAGGCAAGATACCTGACAGATTTTACTATAAAAAAAAAACCTTCATATGATTAATGGAAAAATAAGACTAGATAATTAAGTAACTTACTTAAAATAAATAATCCACCTAAGGTGAAAGTAATGCTAATTCATGGTGTATCAGATTCAGATCCCATTCAAGAAATTTTAGTTACTGGAGCAAGGGTGTCATCCCTCAGGTGGTCCTCAAGGGTCTGCAGGAGCTTGGGGAAAGAACTAGACAGGGAGTTGTTTCCCAACCTTATTAGCTCAAGACTTCTCACCTCAAAGGCTTTTGAAGGAACTCTCCATTCTTGGCCAGCATGCCACCTGACATCTGCCCTTGGCCATGTCCTTGGCCATGACCTAAACCCACCAGAGCCACTCTAAACATACACAAAGCTGTCTGCAAGCTGAGTAGTAATCTTTGTTAGCAATTCAAAGAAAGTTCTGTAACTATCCCCCTTCCCTCCCAGGGCCTGCATTCATCCTGTAAGACTACCTCTCTCTCCTGGACAAATCAGAGTCCTATCAGCAGTTTCTCCAAAGCTTCCAGGAACAGACCAGGTATGAATATTATAAGAGCTTTCCCCGCTCTCTCCAAGCTGGTGGACTGAGATGAGGGATCGTGTTCTCATCAAAAGCTGCCAACCAGTTAGCTGGGCCTTCCTCCAAGCTGCGTTCCCTCCATGTCCCAAAACCCCCCAAAGTGGCCTGGCTGTGTCTTATGCAATTATATTCAAATCCTACTCAAATAGAATCTGCCTTGCTGCCCTTTTTTGGGACCCGACGCTCATATGATCTCCTCTGTATCTGCTGGAACTATAGTTCCTATCTGATTTCCTATAGCCAGTTTCCTCTGTCCTAATGCTGCATTCTCCTCTTGTGCTTCAACTGTTAGTTGTAAACACAAAGAGCTGGTGAGATTGAGGCACCCCCTGTTAGGGGCTGTAAGTAATGGAACATGATCCACACACATTCTTCCTTTGAGTAACTGGCATGCCCATAGCAAAAAATATCAACTTTTTAAAGAATCTCTTAATTCTGCAGTAGATACAATTTTTTTTAAAAATATACATGAGGAGGGCGCCTGGGTGGCTCAGTGGGTTGAGCCGCTGCCTTCCGCTCAGGTCATGATCTCAGGGTCCTGGGATCGAGTCCCGCATCCGGCTCTCTGCTCAGCAGGGAGCCCGCTTCCCTCTCTCTCTCTCTGCCTGACTCTCCATCTACTTGTGATTTCTCTCTGTCAAATAAATAAATAAAAAATCTTAAAAATAAAAAATATACATGAGGAGAAACAAAATTATGAAAGATTCCACTGTCCTAGAGTACCGAGAATCTGTGAGGTTTTGTTTTGGGAAAAGGCCTGGCAGATATCAATGAGAAACCCTGCAATTTAAAGCATGTTCAGTTTTTCTTCCAATGCTCGAGTGACAACAGAACAACAAAAGCAAACTTCAGTCCATTTTTCTCAACCCAGCAGGACAATCGCTCCCCAGGAAAGGAATTATCATCATGAATCAACTGCAAAACACACAACCCTTTTAACTGACTGAAATAAGTAGCATTCATACTGATATGCGAGGTCACCCTGGACACTTGAAATGAAAGAATATAGACAAAGAGAAAGCTTCGATCCCAGCTGGATTTGAAAAGTTTCATGGTGAAGAGTGGATAAACTGGGGAATCCAGAGCTCAAGGTTTGAGGTTTCTTTGCAAATCTGAGTGGATATAATTTTAGATCTAAATGGAAACCAACATATTGAAGATTCAAAACAAATCAGTCAATTATAAGGTCCTAAAGATAAAAAGCAATCCACTCAAATTTGTGTGATACATTATTTGGTTGGAAACATTTTAAATCTTCTCTATACCTCTAAAAAATGTCTTAATTGCTTTACTTTATAAAAATAAATGATCCCAGTTGAAAGCTCATCTCATCTCAATTAAGTCAATTTAAAGACAAAATTTTAGTTTATGCTTTATATAGCACTAAAATAACATAGGGCTCTAGCCCCATGAAGTAATAGGGATTCAAAGTTACCATGGATGAAAACATATAACAGAGTCTGAATATCACTCTTTGTTTGCTTTATCGTTTAAAAAAATCTTTCTTTAATGATTCATAAATCCATAAGACTTTTCATCTTGAATGGACCTTAAAAATTACATCATAGACAGTTTCTTCATTTAGAAATGATGACATAATTGCAATGAAATGCAATTTAAGAGATTAAGTGACCTTAAAATGAAATTCATCATCACACCTAATTTAGAATCTGAAAATTAACAGTATCATAGAACACATACGGGGTGTTACTCCCCTTCTTTACTCTCTCCAGGTTTCAGGCTATGTACTTATTGACCAAAGGAAGGCAGGGAAAAGGATAATCGAGATGCACAAACAATGAAATACCAAAGCTTATAATCCACACAATATTAGAAGGCTCTATGACAAAGCTTTCAGGTTGACGTTAAGTCAATTAACTTGCCATTCTAAAGATATTTAAAAATAATGACAGCACTTTGCAGAAATGGTTATAGCCTTCTGGCATTATCTGGGAAAATGACCATTTATGGCTCCATCCAATGTCAACAGTTCTACATGCAGCATAAGACATAACAAAACTATTTTAAGCTTCCTTGTTGAGTAGAGTGAATGTACCTCCCAGCCTTCAATGTGAGACTGCCATTCCTCTAAAACTTCTAACTTCTCAATCTGCCTCTTGGCCTCGTTTATGTTGGAATAGACCACTTTCATGGCTTGGAGAGCTTCAATTACTGCTGTGTGGTCACTGTGTTTCCTTGGAGTCCGCTTCAGCAACTCCTGTTTATACATAAAACAAAACAAAACAAAACAAACAAACAAACAAAAAAACCTGCCCTTTGATCTTCAGCTTTCTGGTACAGTAGGTTCAGAATGACCAGGAAATGAGAACTGCAGAGATCATGAGAGCCACTTTCAGAAGGGACATCACAAACTCCAGATCAAAAACAAAAGGTTGAATCAATGAATATACGTTACCCTGACACACATTTTGCAGCTCCTTTAATTTTTTTCCCTTAAAATTATTTTGTTTTAAAAACTAAATTAGGTGTGAGGGGAGAGAGAGGAGCGAGAGAGGGAGGGGAAAGGGTGGGAGGGAGGGAGAGAGGGAGAGAGAGAGAGAGAGAGAAAGAAGTGCTGCATGCTTCATCTTTGAGAGGAGGGGAAAACAAAAGACCTCAGCGGCAGTTTTGTTGCTGTGTCTGGCTTAAAGAGAATTCTGGACATCCATGCTGAAAAAAGCAAAGCTCAGCTGAGACTACTTCTATCAAAAAAATTATATTATCTGAGAATGGGTTGGATCAGTACAGGTGGTTTGAGAAGACACTGACTGAGGACCATGGAAAGGTGGGAAAGGACGTGCGGCTTCTCTGCTTCCTTTCAACGGAGCTCTAGGCACCACAAGGCCACATAAGGAGGGTGAGGTCCCTGGAGTGGACTACATTTTCATCACCGTTGAAGATTTTATGGAATTGGAGAAAAGCGGTGCTCTCCTAGAAAGTGGGACTTATGAAGCATATTTTCCTGGGGTTGTTGCCACCCTTTTAGTATTTTACTTGCCCCTTCATATACTCTTATCTGGACAAAATGACAAGACGGAAAAATTCAACACAAAAAAAAGAACAAGAGGCAGTACCGAAGGCTAGGGACCTAATCAATACAGACATTGGTAATATGTCAAATCTAGAGTTCAAAATGACCATTCTCAAGGTTCTAACCGGGCTCGAAAAAGGCATGGAAGATATGAAGAGAAACCCTCTCGAGAGATATAAAAGCCCTTTCTGGAGAAATAAAAGAACTAAAATCTAACCAAGTTGAAATCAAAAAAGCTATTAATGAGGTGCAATCAAAAATGGAGGCTCTCACTGCTAGGATAAATGAGGCAGAAGAAAGAATTAGTGATATAGAAGACCAAATGACAGAGAATAAAGAAGCTGAGCAAAAGAGGGACAAACAGCTACTGGACCACGAAGGGAGAATTCGAGAGATAAGTGACACCATAAGACAAAACAACATTAGAATAATTGGGATTCCAGAAGAAGAAGAAAGAGAGAGGGGAGCAGAAGGTATACTGGAGAGAATTATTGGGGAGAATTTCCCCAATATGGCAAAGGGAATGAGCATCAAAATTCAGGAGGTTCAGAGAATGCCCCTCAAAATCAATAAGAATAGGCCCACACCCCGTCACCTAATAGTAAAATTTACAAGTCTCAGTGACAAAGAGAAAATCCTGAAAGCAGCCCGGGAAAAGAAGTCTGTAACATACAATGGTAAAAATATTCGATTGGCAGCTGACTTATCCACAGAGACCTGGCAGGCCAGAAAGAGCTGGCATGATATTTTCAGAGCACTAAACGAGAAAAACATGCAGCCGAGAATACTATATCCAGCTAGGCTATCATTGAAAATAATAGGAGAGATGAAAAGCTTCCAGGACAAACAAAAACTGAAAGAATTTGCAAACACCAAACCAGCTCTACAGGAAATCTTGAAAGGGGTCCTCTAAGCAAAGAGAGAGCCTACAAGTGGTAGATCAGAAAGGAACAGAGACCATATACAGTAACAGTCACCTTACAGGCAATACAATGGCCCTAAATTCATATCTCTCAATAGTTACCCTGAATTTTAATGGGCTAAATGCCCCTGTCAAAAGACAAAGGCTATAGAATGGATAAAAAAACAAAACCCATCTATATGTTGCCTCCAAGAAACTCATTTTAAGCCCAAAGACACCTCCAGATTTAAAGTGAGGGGGTGGAAAAGAATTTACCATGCTAATGGACATCAGAAGAAAGCAGGAGTGGCAATCCTTATATCAGATCAATTAGATTTTAAGCCAAAGACTATAATAAGAGATGAGGAAGGACACTATATCATACTCAAAGGGTCTGTCCAACAAGAAGATTTAACAATTTTAAATATCTATGCCCCCAACGTGGGAGCAGCCAACTATATAAACCAATTAATAACAAAATCAAAGAAACACATCAACAATAATACAATAGTAGTAAGGGACTTTAACACTCCCCTCACTGAAATGGACAGATCATCCAAGCAAAAGATCAGCAAGGAAATAAAGGCCTTAAATGACACACTGGACCAGATGAACATCACAGATATATTCAGAACATTTCATCCCAAAGCAACAGAATACACATTCTTCTCTAGTGCACATGGAACATTCTCCAGAATAGATCACATCCTTGGTCCTAAATCAGGACTCAACCGGTATCAAAAGATTGGGATCATTCCCTGCATATTTTCAGACCACAATGCTCTAAAGCTAGAACTCAACCACAAAAGGAAGTTTGAAAAGAACCAAAATACATGGAGACCAAACAGCATCCTTCTAAAGAATGAATGGGTCAACCGGGAAATTAAAGAAGAATTGAAAAAAATCATGGAAACAAATGATAATGAAAATACAACGGTTCAAAATCTGTGGGACACAACAAAGGCAGTTCTGAGAGGAAAATATATAGCGGTACAAGCCTTTCTCAAGAAACAAGAAAGGTCTCAGGTACACAACCTAACCCTACACCTAAAAGAGCTGGAGAAAGAACAAGAAAGAAACCCTAAACCCAGCAGGAGAAGAGAAATCATAAAGATCAGAGCAGAAATCAATGAAATAGAAACCAAAAAAACAATAGAACAAATCAACGAAAGTAGGAGCTGGTTCTTTGAAAGAATTAATAAAATTGATAACCCCCTGGCCAGACTTATCAAAAAGAAAAGAGAAAGGACCCAAATAAATAAAATCATGAATGAAAGAGGAGAGATCACAACTAACACCAAAGAAATACAAACTATTATAAGAACATACTATGAGCAACTCTACGCCAATAAATTTGACAATCTGGAAGAAATGGATGCATTCCTAGAAACATATAAACTACCACAACTGAACCAGGAAGAAATAGAAAGCCTGAACAGACCCATAACCAGTAAGGAGATTGAAACAGTCATTAAAAATCTCCAAACAAACAAAAGCCCAGGGCCAGACGGCTTCCCGGGGGAATTCTACCAAACATTTAAAGAAGAACTAATTCCTATTCTCCTGAAACTATTCCAAAAAATAGAAATGGAAGGAAAACTTCCAAACTCATTTTATGAGGCCAGCATCACCTTGATCCCAAAACCAGACAAGGATCCCACCAAAAAAGAGAGCTATAGACCAATATCCTTGATGAACACAGATGCGAAAATACTCAACAAAATACTAGCCAATAGGATTCAACAATACATTAAAAAGATTATTCACCATGACCAAGTGGGATTTATTCCAGGGCTGCAAGGTTCGTTGAACATCCGCAAATCAGTCAATGTGATACAACACATCAATAAAAGAAAGAACAGGAACCATATGATACTCTCAATAGATGCTGAAAAAGCATTTGACAAAGTACGCATCCCTTCCTGATCAAAACTCTTCAAAGTGTAGGGATAGAGGGCACATACCTCAATATCATCAAAGCCATCTATGAAAAACCCACCGCAAATATCATTCTCAATGGAGAAAAACTGAAAGCTTTTCCGCTAAGGTCAGGAACACGGCAGGGATGTCCATTATCACCACTGCTATTCAACATAGTACTAGAGGTCCTAGCCTCAGCAATCAGACAACAAAAGGAAATTAAAGGCATCCAAATCGGCAAAGAAGAAGTCAAATTATCACTCTTCGCAGATGATATGATACTATATGTGGAAAACCCAAAAGACTCCACTCCAAAACTGCTAGAACTTATACAGGAATTCAGTAAAGTGTCAGGATATAAAATCAATGCACAGAAATCAGTTGCATTTCTCTACACCAACAGCAAGACAGAAGAAAGAGAAATTAAGGAGTCAATCCCATTTACAATTGCACCCAAAACCATAAGATACCTAGGAATAAACCTAACCAAAGAGACACAGAATCTATACTCAGAAAACTATAAAGTACTCATGAAAGAAATTGAGGAAGACACAAAGAAATGGAAAAATGTTTCATGCTCCTGGATTGGAAGAATAAATATTGTGAAAATGTCTATGCTACCTAAAAGCAATCTACACATTTAATGCAATTCCTATCAAAGTACCATCCATCTTTTTCAAAGAAATGGAACAAATAATTCTAAAATTTATATGGAACCAGAAAAGACCTCGAATAGCCAAAGGGATATTGAAAAAGAAAGCCAACGTTGGTGGCATCACAATTCCGGACTTCAAGCTCTATTACAAAGCTGTCATCATCAAGACAACATGGTACTGGCACAAAAACAGACACATAGATCAATGGAACAGAATAGAGAGCCCAGAAATAGACCCTCAACTCTACAGTCAACTAGTCTTCGACAAAGCAGGAAAGAATGTCCAATGGAAAAAAGACAGCCTCTTCAATAAATGGTGCTGGGAAAATTGGACAGCCACATGCAGAAAAATGAAATTGGACCATTTCCTTACACCACACACGAAAATAGACTCAAAATGGATAAAGGACCTCAATGTGCGAAAGGAATCCATCAAAATCCTTGAGGAGAACACAGGCAGCAACCTCTTCGACCTCAGCCGCAGCAGCATCTTCCTAGGAACAACGCCAAAGGCAAGGGAAGCAAGGGCAAAAATGAACTATTGGGATTTCATCAAGATCAAAAGCTTTTGCACAGCAAAGGAAACAGTTAACAAAATCAAAAGACAACTGACAGAATGGGAGAAGATATTTGCAAACGACATATCAGATAAAGGACTAGTGTCCAGAATCTATAAAGAACTTAGCAAACTCAACACCCAAAGAACAAATAATCCAATCAAGAAACGGGCAGAGGACATGAACAGACATTTCTGCAAAGAAGACATCCAGATGGCCAACAGACACATGAAATTGTCTGTTGAAATTGACTCCATATCACTCGGCATCAGGGAAATACAAATCAAAACCACGATGCGATATCACCTCACACCCGTCAGAATGGCTAAAATCAACAAGTCAGGAAATGACAGATGCTGGCGAGGATGTGGAGAAAGGGGAACCCTCCTACACTGTTGGTGGGAATGCAAGCTGGTGCAGCCACTCTGGAAAACAGCATGGAGGTTCCTCAAAATGTTGAAAATAGAACTGCCCTATGACCCAGCAATTGCACTATTGGGTATTTACCCTAAAGATACAAATGTAGTGATCCAAAGGGGCACGTGCACCCGATTGTTTATAGCAGCAATGTCCACAATAGCCAAACTATGGAAAGAACCTAGATGTCCATCAACAGATGAATGGATCAAGAAGATGTGGTATATATACACAATGGAATACTATGCAGCCATCAAAAGAAATGAAATCTTGCCATTTGCGACAACATGGATGGAACTAGAGCGTATCATGCTTAGCGAAATAAGTCAAGCAGAGAAAGACAACTATCATATGATCTCCCTGATATGAGGAAGTGGTGATGCAACATGGGGGCTTAAGTGGGTACGAGAAGAATAAATGAAACAAGATGGGATTGGGAGGGAGACAAACCATAAGTGACTCTTAATCTCACAAAACAAACTGAGGGTTGCTGGGGGGAGGGGTTTGGGAGAAGGGGGTGGGATTATGGACATTGGGGAGGGTATGTGCTTTGGTGAGTGCTGTGAAGTGTGTAAACCTGGTGATTCACAGACCTGTACCCCTGGGGATAAAAATATATGTTTATAAATAATAAAAAAATTAAAAAAAAAAAAGAAAAAGATTAGAACCTTGTGCCAAATCCTTTTCCTACAATGCCTATCAGAGTGGCTGGCAAAAAGAAAGGAGTTGATAAATATGTAATAAATGGAGAAAAGAGCACCTCAAATATCATACTGATAATTTAGCAAACTTTATACTAGCATTTTACAAACATTGAGACTACTGTCCTACATTCATTGAGAAGAGAGACCAAGAGCTGAGCAAGAAACGTTGAAAAAGAAAAGACGGGGGGTAGCAGTATTTGCCCCCCACCCTGAACTGTTGTGAGCAACTTTGCTTTAGTCAAGTGTATTCAAGTCAGCAAAACTAGCATCATGACTTTAACTTCACCCAGGCACTTTAGAAGACAGGGGAGCAAAGAAGTGTTCTGACTCAAGCATGCTCTTTGAGGGCTTCATCCCCCATTGCAATCAGTTTATCAAAGTATTTTTTCCAACCCCACACGGTGTTGTCCCCAGAGGAACCAAATGAAATACAACTATGTACATCTCACTGTATTTCCAGTGATGTTTCAGCATCCCTACATACGTTAGCACCCCTTATAAACACAGCCACCCCTTTCCCTAGCCCTGGGTTGAAGTGCCTAAGAAATTCATGACTGCTTAACACACTGTTATTTCCTTGTCTAATAGGACTGTACAGATCATGAACTGTCTTCATAATAGCAGAGATGGGTTGTCACTTTAGACTGGCTTATTAAAGCCAACTCTCTATCTGTGCATCCAGGAAGAATATCTTCTAAATGGGCTCCCACAGATCTCTCTGATGATGAAAACTATGGCAGCACATCCAAGTACCCAAATAATACCATCACGAAATCTGTAAACTCTTACCTGTCTTCATAAGGGTGACTGTTATTATCCCCCATTTTATGGAGATGGAAAATGACACCAGCGATATAATGAATTTCTTAAAGTCATTCAGGTAGTTAGAGATCACTTAGTACCAGAGCAGGAATTATAAAAGCCAGGTTTCCTACCAGACTGTGCTGCAGGATCATCTAAAAACCAGCATGCTTCGGACTTTACTGGCATGGCCTGACACAATTCAGTCAATAAACTAGATCAAGGGAATCAAAGAGTCAACTGTGCTGAGAACAGACTGGATTCACTAAGACAATAAAGCTCTAACACCTCCTAAAAAGCCCTAAAATTTTAGTGGCATAGAAGCCTCTTCTGGCTGTGGCAGAGAAAAGGGATCAGTAAATCCTCTTCCTGAACCAACAAACAAACAAACAACTGTAACCTGAGAAAAATTGTCAAAAATATCAACTTCAGGGCTCTGGAAATCAACTAAAGTCAAACAAAAAATCCGAGAAGTGTTTATGCATGAAAAACTGCTGAAATATCAGGTAAGGAAGGTGGGAGTCTATAGCATTCTCACAAGAGCTTCTCTCACCTTCCCCCCGCCTCCTCGTGCCTCCACCCTCCTCAGCTCGCCCTGCACAGTGTCCCTATCAAAATGGTGCTTCCACAGTGGCTCTCCTGCAGTGGCCCCATCACAGGAGCCCTAACATAGTGATAGAACCTGAAAACCTGCTTTCAGGTGGGGCTGCAGAGAGTAAATATCTCACTCCTGAGGGAATTGTCAATAATGTTAGCACAGTCTATAAGAAAAATGGAGAATGCCCACAATTCTGGTGGCCTGAGATTACAGCCCTCTTTGGAGCAGATATCAGGCTGTGCATCTGCAGAAAAGACCCAAGGGGCAAGGGGTGTCCCCATGGAAAGAAAAACCTAGATCTCACTTGAAAACTGCCTACCCTTTGAATGTATCTCCCACCCCCTCCAAAGTAACACATAGATCCATAGACAAGATGATTAACAATGTTTGGTTACCTCTGACAAACCACTGACAGCACTAAGTTAAGCAGTTACTAGAGTGACCCCCTAAAAAGAGAGGCTAAATTATAAAACAAAAAAATTGAGTAGAGATAGCAGCTGTACATTCAAGAGTCAAGTTCTTAAATCAAGTCCAGGAAAGTTACAAAAAAAAAAAAAAAACACACAAACACAAACAAAAAACAACAACCAACTTCAGGAAATAAACTTGATAAATTAAGATGCATATTGTTCTTAGAGCAATCACCCACCCCCCAAAAAAATAGTTCAAAAAAATCAACAGGGGAAATAAAACTGTACACTAAGGAAGGTAAAGAAGGAACAGAGGGGCAACAACAAAAACACATACAGAAAAAAACAATAAAATGTACCTGTCAACGCAGCAATATCAATAATTCAGTTAATGATCAAAGAATGGAACACTCCAATCAAAAGTAAGAGATGATCAGGCTGGATAAAAAAGCAAGATCCATAATGATGTACTACAGTTGGCTAATTGAATTTAAATAAAATAATTTTTTTTTAAAAAAGGCAAGATCTTTGGTGAGTGCTGTGAAGTGTGTAAACCTGGTGATTCACAGACCTGTACCCCTGGGGACTAAAAATATATGTTTATAAAAAATAAAAAATTAAAAGTTTAAAAAAAAATAGACCTATCATTGAGGAAAAAAAAAAAAAAAAAAAAGGCAAGATCCTACTATATACTGTATTCCAGGAACATGTTTTAGATTCAAAGACCTAAGTAGTTTATAAGTAAAATACTAGAAAAAGATACATAAACAGTACAAGAATTGCCATGGCTATAATAATATCAGCTAAAACAGACTTTAAGAAAAGAAATACCTCTAGGGACAAAGAAAAACATTTTATGATCAATAGAAATACAAATACAAGCACTTTCAATGCGTATATATTTAACAATAGAACCCCAAAACATACAAAACAAAACTGACATAATTGAAAGGCAAGACAGACAATTTAAAAATTATACCTATAGATTTCAATATCCTACCCTCAATAACTGACAGAACACCTAGAGGAAAAGACAAAGAAAAGAAGAACAACACTATGAACAAAACGGACCTAACATTTATTGAACATTTCACCCAACAGCTACAGAATATGCATAGTTTTTAAGCATATATGGAACACATTGGAGGGGGGGGGGGTACAAAACAAAACAAAAAAAACAAAAACCAAAAACCAAAAAACTCCAGACCATATGCTGAACCATAAAAATGTTTTAATGAATTTAAAAATATTTAAATGATTTAATTATGTTCTCTGGCCAAAATGGAATTAAATTTAAAAACTCAACTACAGGGACGCCTGGGTGGCTCAGTTGGTTAAGCAGCTGCCTTCGGCTCAGGTCATGATCCCAGCGTCCTGGGATCGAGTCCCATATCTGGCTCCTTGCTCCGCAGGGAGCCTGCTTCTCCCTCTGACTCTGCCTTCCACTCTGCCTGTGCTCGCTCTCACTCTCTCTCTCTCTCACAAATAAATAAATAAAATCTTTAACAAAAAAAAAAAAATAAAAAAAAAAATAAAAACTCAACTACAGGAAGAAATCTGGAAAATTCCAACATTAGGAAATAAAATAATAGAATGTTAAAACTGATGATTCTAAGATTTTACCCTACTGACAAGCTCAAAAAGTCAACTGGCCAGAGATTTCTGGATGCTGGGAGAACACATGAAACTCCTAGGCCAGAGCTACAGGACTTTTTTTTTCCTTAAAGTAATAGCAGTAGCCAGAGTATCCTTATTTGGGGGCCAGTTTACCAAGGCTCAGTTCCCAAATCGCAACACAAGGAAAGCCAGGTGGCCCATGCACATGGACACCAGGAGAGGAGACCTGAGGCTAAGAAACATGCATCTTTCATGAGGGCAGCAGGCATGACTGCCCGCCGCTTAGGAGGGAGAGAATATCTCTACCTTCTGATATAAACATCCTTTATATCGTGATATAAACATCCTTTAAAGAGCATCCAGAACAAAAGCAGTCAGTTCCTCTGCTCAGAAAATGTGCAGGGACACAGTCCCATGCAGAGCTGTCTTCTAAGACAAACTCTAAATAAAGAATAGACTATAGATATTACAAAGGAAACTGGACCTTTTCAATAACTGAATGAAACTGAAAACACATGTAAAATTTTATGGAATAAAACTAATGCAGGGTGTAGGACAAAATTCATAGCTTTAAACACCTACGTCGGAAAAAGCAAAAAGGTCCCAATAAAAACTCTAGACAAACTATGAATATAGAGGACCTTCTTCAACTGGAAGAGGACATCTGTGACAACAGTTAATATCACACTTCATGATGAAAAACTGATTGATTTCCCCCAAGATCAGAAACAAGGCAGGCATGTCTGTTCTTATCACTTCTATTCAATAGGAAACTGGTTCTAACCAGCGCAAAACCCAGGGGTGGGGGGAAGACATCTATATTGAAAAGGAAGCAATATAACTGTCTTTACAATCAGATGACTTCATTCTATATGTAAAGTGTCCTAAAGAATCTACCAAAAAACTACTAGAACTAATATATGAATTTAAAGCACACTATACAAAAATATACAATAAACAAAAATAAATAAAAGTCATATGTTTACATGGTAGCACTGAACAGTCCAAAAAATGATATTAAGATCATTCTGATCACAATAGGATCAAAAAGAGCAAAATACTTGAGAAAAAATTAAGAAAGTAAGTATAAAACCTGAAGACAGACTTCTTAAATAAAATGAAAACATGTTCATATGGAAAAAAATTTAATAAATCCTACTTAAACAAAATGTAAGAATTTTGATTTCCAAAAGATAACATTTTTAAACAAACCACACTGAGTGGAAATATTCACAAATTTTACATCAGATACAGAAGGTTTATTCCAAATAAAGAACATTTATAGCTCAATATAAGATAAACATCTCAATTTAAAAATGGAACAAAAAATTTGAATAAGCATTTCACCAACAGGATAGATGAATGTCTAATAAGAACATTGAAAGCATGCCTGATACCAATGGTCATGAGAGAAATGCAAATAAAAATCATCTTGAGATAAAGTACACATCCACTAACCCAGCTGTTCTTGCAACTGGTAATATGTGTTTGCAAAGATATAAAGAAACTGCACACCTACATTGCTGGTGTATATGGCACAGTCATTTTGGCAGTTTCTTAAGTACACTTACTATGACCTAGCAATTCCACTCTTAGCATCCATCCCAGAGAAATGAAAATATCCACACAAAGACTTGTACATGAATGTTCATCTCACCATTGTTTATAAAACAGTTCAAACTGGGCATTTCCTGGCTTTTTCTATACTAATACCTATCTCTGAAAAGATCTTCAAGGCCCATCATTAATCATACTTGCTTGCTGACCCAAAGTCCATACGCCAGCAAATGGATAAATAAAATACGGTATAACCATACAACGAATACTATCCAGCAATAAAAATGAATGGCATATGGATACCTATTACAATGAGGATGAACCCCAAAACATTTTACTCAGTAAAAGAAACCAGGTGTAAAATATTGCATTGAAGGATTCCATTTGTAAGAACTATCCAGAAAAGGCAAACTACAGAGACTGAAAGTAAATCAATGATTGCCTAGAGTTTACAGGGGTTGTAGAGATGGACCATGAGCAAGCAGGAGGGAATTTTCAGGGTGCTAGAAACTTCTATAACTGGATAGTGGTGATGGTTCCTCCACTCCACAACTGGCTAAATATTATTGAATTGTACTCTTACAATGTGGTCCTCACTGGCAATTAAACTGTCCAAATTACTACCAAAATATGCATTTGTTTGTGCTATCCTGAAGAAATGAAACAGATTCTTATTGTTTCTGTGGAAAGTGAGTAAGGAATTTATGCAGGAGAAAGGTCAATCTTTAAATTTCTTTTCTACCATACCCAGGATCTGCTTCCTTCCTGTGACTGCTCCACTTACAGTTCTCTTAGCAAAAGCAAATGAAAGCTGCTGATGGATATAAAAGCGATACCCAAAGATACAGATGTTGTGAAAAGAAGGGCCTTCTGTACCCCAAAGTTTATAGCAGCAATGGCCACGGTCGCCAAACTATGGAAAGAACCAAGATGCCCTTCAACGGACGAATAGATAAGGAAGATGTGGTCCATATACACTATGGAGTATTATGCCTCCATCAGAAAGGACGAATACCCAACTTTTGTAGCAACATGGACGGGACTCGAAGAGATTACGCTGAGTGAAATCAGTCAAGCAGAGAGTCAATTATCATATGCTCTCACTTATTTGTGGAGCATAACAAATAGCATGGAGGACAAGGGGTGTTAGAGAGGAGAATGGAGTTGGGAGAAATTGGAAGGGGAGGTGAACCATGAGAGACTATGGACTCCGAAAAACAGTCTGAGGGGTTTGAAGTGGCGGGGGGGTGGGAGGTTGGGGTAGTGGGTGGTGGGTATTATGGAGGGCACGGATTGCATGGAGCAATGGGTGTGGTGAAAATATAATGAATACTGTTTTTCTGAAAATAAATAAATTAATTTATAAAAATAAAAAAGAAAGCAATGATGAACTCTGGCATAAAAGTCTTCTCTCACTAAGAATCTGTGGTTCTCACAAACAATTCATAGTCAGTCAGGAGAGGGCATGATCAGTGTTTTCCCATCCATGAGCTTCTGCCAACTCTCCCTTCTTATGATTAGAGTCCTTTGGGACTCTAGTCTCCTAGCCCGGACACATTTAAACCTTTGTCCCATGAGTAATTTTTACACCAGACTGACGCTAGTCCCTGGTTCTTAGAGAGCCTATCAACAAATCATAGCATATGGTAACACTCATATATATACTTAGCAAAAGAAATGTGCAGATTTTCTTATTTTGTTAAGTCCGAGAAGCAATTTCTGTGCCTTCTCATGGTAACTACAATATTCATCATACGAAAATTGTCTTTCTGTGAATTTGAATAAGGATAAGTTAGAAAGAGTCATGGTAGTAGCTATTTGGAAAGATTAACCTGTGTGATGTTTGTGAACATACTTTATGTGTCCAAAGTGTTTACTATATTTTGGGAGCTCTACTCTATGTATGTATCTAAGCAGACTTTATTTATCAATTTTCTCTGATTCAAGAAGAATAATCTAGGAAAAAGGTTATATTATCGAGAGTCCAATATGATGTATGCAATACTAAGTAAATGAGCCAAATGGTAGCAAATTACAGCGAAGAGAGTACTTAGCTTTCTAAGTACTAAGTTTATAAGAGGGTTCAGATACAGCTTTAAAAAAAAAAAAAAAGTAGTATCTGAGCAAGGTTCAGAGAGATGAAGCCATCATTCCCAGGAAGGGTGAGGGAAGAAAGCATTTTAGGAACAGGGAAAAGCATGTGCCTGATCATGCAGGAATAGAGAGACCTAGTATCCTGCAGTTCACATGCACCAATCTGGACAGCTGTGTTTAGGAGGGACACGGACAAACCAGAGAATAGTCAGCAACAAGTGGCTAAGATAATAATGATGGACTTTGGAGACTCGACTCTAATATGAGACTCTCTGTGAGAAAGTATGAGAGGTCATTTCAAGTAGAATGATTTGTTAGTATAATAAAGTAAGGAAATGGTAGCTACTTTCAGACAGCTGTGATGGGACAGTGTAATGGGACCTACAACACTGTGTAGCTCCAAAACACAAAACTAAGACCACTGGGTGGAAATTGCAAGGGCAATCCATAATGGGCAGTGGTAGGCAGATTCGGGAATAACATAAAGATCTTCTAGTGTTTATAGCTCTCACTAAAAGTGATTAAGTAGGAACAAAATAAATAGCCTTCGTATTTGCCACAGAAGGGGTACTTTCTTTCTTTTTTTTTTTTTTTAAGATTGTATTTATTTGTCAGAGAGAGCAAGCAAGAGCGAGCACAGGCAGACAGAGTGGAAGGCAGAGTCAGACAGAGAAGCAGGCTCCCTGCGGAGCAAGGAGCCCGATGTGGGACTCGATCCCAGGACGCTGGGATCATGACCTGAGCCGAAGGCAGCTGCTTAACCAACTGAGCCACCCAGGCATCCCAGAAGGGGTACTTTCAAAAAGGGAGTAATTTCACCATCATGACCTCTAAGCATCCTTCTGTCATTAGATTTTTTTCTCTCAGTGGCTAGGATTAGTATCTACCAAAGCAGCTCCAATAAGAGAAAATCTATTGATCAAATATTAGATCAAAATTTGATCAAATATTGATCAAATATTGATCAAACATTAGAACCAAAGTATACCCTCTGGAATTTCCACGACATACATTTGGAAAGCAACACTGAGTGCTATTTTATATAGCCAGCAAAAAATATGTTGAGTTACTTATTTCAAGAGATGGTATGACCCAGAATGAAATATGCTTCAGAAATAGTTTAGCTACATTCATGGATGACAGATTCAGAGTGTGTTACTGAGGAAATGGATGTCAGAGTGCAAGATTCCCATGTGAGGTGCTGGACTAAGGTAGCAAATGCTCCAGCTGGCAGAAGATGTGAATTCCTTCATGAAGAGGACCAGTCTGGATTAAGTGGACACAAACATGCGTGGCTTCCAGTCATACCCAAGGAAAGTATGGCTTGATCTTCCTACGCCAAGGAGCCTCTCTCCATTTAATATTAATTACCTTTATGAAATATTTCCTGATTATAAAAAGAACATATGCAGTTCTGTCCACTCCATACAGAATTACAGACCTAGAAATGACATACCATTACTTTTCTAAAGGCTAAATAAAAATAAAAATAAACAAAAATTTACTCTGTGACAAAATACTCGTATGCATTTTTAAATAAAACATCAATTATATAGCATTTTAGTACAGAAAGGAATTCAGATGGGTGTTCTGAAAATTAGCATCAGTGGGATGCTATAAATAGCAAACGATTTTTTTTGCTATGAATATCCTTCAGTTCTGAAAATAATTTTCATTTTATAGGTGACTTCTGACTTCATAAATCAACTGCACAAATAATTTCAACTATCCTGTCTGAAGAGACAGAAATGATTACACGAGCATGATGTGTAATTTGAAACAATTGAGGACTGACTGGTTATTCTTCTGCACCACTCAGTACAACCTTCTGAGAAGCTACCCTTGAGAAACACCGAGACTCTGGCGTTGGTGTACCTAGAGTGACACGGCTCGTTCACCTGCAGGCTTGTCACCAGCCGATTAACAAGGGAACATTCTGACTCACAAAGGCTCATCACGCCATTATAAGAGTAAGTATTTTCTGCTTCAAAAGGGAAATGCTCTATGCTTGGGAGAAACATAAAAATCCGTTCATTATTAACAGCCTGAATATTCATTAGGATTCCAAGATACAGAGGATGCTAAGAACTAACTTGCTGGGAAAAAGAAAAGGCTGTTTGTTCTTCACTGAATAAAATGGATGATTTGAGACCCTCGCCCCTTTTCTGGCTCTCAGTGGAAGATTTCATTGGCCTTAAAAGAACCCAAACTTTTGGTGTCACATTTTACTTCTACACTGAGTTCTCACATGCTACTGTGCCAAAAGCTAAACCATAAAATCTCAGGGGGCGGGGGGCAGAGCTTTTAAAATAAACAGAAATTGATCTTACAAAGTGAAGAAAGCGGGTTCCCACTTCTTGTTGAGCGTTAGGTTCTGGATGCAGGCGTTCTTCCACGACTTTTAAAAATTCCTTATGTACAGCAAGGATATCTTCAATGTTTAAGAACAGCATCTACAAATAAATATGATAAGTGCAATAGTGAAGCACGTCAAACAAAAGCCCATAAGAGGATGGTATTCTCTTTCCAAGCTGAAAATTTCAGGGCATGCTTATCCTTTCCACCTACCCAGAGGGCAGAGGACCAATTTTGTCTGGACATGCTTTCTACTCCTACACAGCTCTGGGAACCAAGAACTCATTCCTGGCTCTCAGGAAAAGCCCGAGTGACTAAATCCAAGTGTGACAGTCCCCAACCCATTAGTGAGAATGGGCAGCAGATAACATAGTGAAGACAGATTTGCTGGCAGGCTTTTGGGGGAAAGGCTTCTTTGGTCTCTGGAATGGCATCCTGGAATAGACACCTTCCCCTCTGGGAAGGTGCTGTGTCTGGAAGTGATAGCTTGGATAGGTACAAGGTCATTTTGCAGGGATGTGAGGAGCCAGCCCTGAGGCAAAGTGGATAACCTGGATGGCAAAGTGAAGAGCTAGATAGAACCTGGCACTCTTATTGACCTACCTGAGTCACAGGTCCTGAACCTTCTCTTCTATCTGGAGTCCCCAAATGAGAGCTGAAGTGTCTTCAAGTCATTTGAATAATAAGTGTTTTTTGCTTGCTACCTAAAGCACACAAACTAAAACGCTCCCATGTAAGAGAATTTGAAAGTTTGTTTTTCATTTTTGAAAAAATAGTCAGAAGAGCCTATAAAAATCCTTGGGAATTTTTTTTGTTTTATTTTGTAAAATAAAACAGCAAATCAGGGGCCTCTGGGTGGCTCAGTGGGTTAAAGCCTCTGCCTTCGGCTCAGGTCATGATCCTAGGGTCCTGGGATCAAGCCCCGCATCGGGCTCTCTGCTCAGCAGGAAGCCTGCTTCCTCCTCTCTCTCTGCCTGCCTCTCTGCCTACTTGTGATCTCTGTCTGTTAAATAAATAAATAAAATCTTAAAAAAAAAAAAAACAGCAGATCAGCACCAAAAATAAACATCAATAATAATTTAGGCAGCTTAAATGAATAATAACAGTAGTGCAATTAATTTTCATTTACCTCCTCCCCCTTTACAAAACTGTTTATCATTTTCCTTTCCTGTAGCCTAAAAGGAAAGGGTTATACATGTGTTTCTGAGTTGAATACATTATGCAGACATTTTCTGCACCACGGAACCACCCAAATCATTTACTCTTTTGGTAATCAAAGATTGGAAGTCACATTTGTCCACATCTTGCCTTCCTAAGCCACCTCTGGCAATGCTCCCACTTAGGGCTCTGCTACCCCCTGCTCATAGACACTGAGGCTCTTGGTCGGGGGTTTGTTTTTCTTCTTCTTTTCAAACTGTCCAAAGGCCTCGGCAAAAAAATTGTTCCATGTCTTCTACGCCGTCCTCATTACTCTCTGTTTCTTTTCCCAAACCCTCTTTCCCTTTATCTCAGGGTTGCCCACACAAGTGACTGGCGCAGAACTCATAGTGGAACTGAGGAGAAGCTGAAGAGCCTACATTAATATCCCACAAAAGAAATTTTAACTAAAAGGGAATGTGTGCTTGGATTGAGGGCCGACTGTGCCTCCTCACCTTCATTGTTTCTTCTATTACGTTTTTATCAATTTTTGATGCAGCACACTGGTTCATTTAGTGTAAGAATGCCTACATGAAAGGAACAACAAAAAAAGATACTGTGACAGCAACATTAGGTTAATAAAATAACAGGGTGTTGATTAGAACTAAATTTTTTATAGGAAACCAGAGTTTAAAAACCCAGTAACTACTGAGAATAATAGTTTTGTTGTAAAAGGTGAAACCCTGGTTCATGATGGTTTCTCCCTGGGAATTATATCAATCAGAATTTGGGAGCAAGACCAAAAGTGATCATGTATATATGAACTAAATTTATCTACCACGATCTCATTGTTCTGTGGTAAACAGTTAGGAGTCAAATGTTTCCTAAACTTCTAAGTCTTGTGAAGCACAAAACACCAAAATCTTACAAAAAATGGGACTTCTGATTTTATAAAAAGGGGGGGGGTGTCAGAAATTCCAAGGTGATCCTTTGGAACTAAGATAGACTGAGGGAAGGAAGTAGGGAGTCAAAGATAGAAAGAGAATGAAAGAGAAAGAAAGAAAGTGACTTTTCAAGAAGGAATGAAACAATTTCCCTTCCCTTCTTAACTACCCCCTCCCAAGTTTTAGAAAGCCAGATTTTGTATTTCTGGGATCAGGTCAGGGCTCTCCAAAGTATTTTAAAAAGTTCCTTAGTATTTCAAAGATCTGGACTCTCCTTAATAAGTCATTAATTAAGCTTGGACCCATGACCAAGTAAGCTCTTATTTTTGCAAAGGAAGAAAACAGTAGAAAGAGCTATTTATATTGGGTCTTAAAAGAGAACGTTTGGAAGGAAAAGGAGAAGTGACTTTCCATCCAGCAAATCTGGCTTGTGTCTTCAAGACATTGCTCATTAACCACCTAGGAACCAGGTGAAATCATTGTTTCCCTTGTCTGTCTTAAGAACTTCAAGCACTACCAGCCAAGCTGGGGTATGACTACACAGCCCATCAACCCCCAGGGCACACAGAGTCTCCAGGGAACCTCTGGATACTATATCAAACAAATGAAGATTAAAGTGAGAATCCCATTTTTGACATGCTATATTGACAAAGATTTAAGAGATTAAGAAAACCGAGTATTGCTCCTAACGTTCCAAAGTTATCACCCTCAAGCACATTGGAGTAAGAATATGAAATAGCACAGGGGTGTGTCAGTGGCTCAGTTGGTTAAGCATCCAACTCTTGATTTCAGCTCAGGTCATGATCTCTGAGTTGTGCGACAGAGCCACCCATCAGGCTCTGGGCTGAGTGTGAAGCCTACTGAAGATTCTCTTTCTCCCTCTGCCTCTGCCCCTCCCCACTCCCTCTATGAAAAAAAGGGGGGGTATAAAATGGCACAACATTTCTGGGAACAACTTGACCATATAGCTCAAATTTTTAAATGGACATACCCTTTAACCCAGAAATTCTTACCTCCATGAATTTATCCCAAGAAAACTTTCAGACAAGATAAAACATTAATTACAAAAGTGAAAACATTGGAAACAACCTAAATGCCCATTAATAAGGGAATAGTTTATATGATGGTACATGCAAATTACAAAATACTATGCAGAACTATAATCATAAATGGAATATGATAAAAATTTCATAGAAATATGTGTAGACAGATGTCTATAAAATATTGTTTCATGAACAAATTTACCAAACAGCTTTCTTGATAGGGACACACATATATGTACACACATATACATATTATATACAAGCATATAGGCATAAATACACTTGTGTAATGGCAGTGTGCATTCATACTAAGAAAAAACATGTAGCATATATCAAAATGCAGCAGTGGTTAAAGTGACCTTTGTATACCTTCTTATGCACAGAATATTTGGCTGTGAGCATACTGTAACACTAGTAAAAAGAAAAGCAAAAGTATTTAAAAGAAACAAAACAAATGAGCCATAGGACCTCATTCCTAGCATTAGCTTCAAACCAATCTCTATTCCCGACTCAATCAGTTCATGTTTCAATCTATAACTACAAAGCCACATCAATACTAACAACCTAAACAGAATGAAATAATTCAGCTGAATTAAATAAACTTAATAAGAAAGTAATGGATGTCACCATATTTTTTTAATTGGAAACATGTGATATGATTTTTGAACTATTATCTAGAGTTGAGTAAAATGGCTCATGAAAAGAGATTTCAAATTTTCTGACTTTGCCCATTTTAATCACTATCAGTCTCATTTTTAATTTTAGATTTGGTTTTGTGCACTCATATCAAAAGAACTCATCAGTTCTTTCCACTTAGTCTTAAAATAACATGGTGGTTGTAGTCGCCTAGTTTATATTTCGTGTTGACCACACAGTAAACAGATAACCTCTCATGCAAGCAAAATCGAAAGTTCACCTCTACACTTATAAACCTTTTCTTAGGAGCTGAACTTAGTCACATTCTGAAGCCCATGAATTAAAGTAAGGAGACAGTACGAATGAATCAAAATATGAGTTAGAAAGGCACATACAAACTAAGAAAGTAAACTGTATCTTCATCTGACTTATCTTTTTCGCCTCTGTGACAACATGGAACTTTTTGTTTAACTGTATATGAAAGAAAACCTGGAAATTGTTAACATTTCTGATGAGGCATTTATCTTCCTAAGAGCTTCATTTTATATACACAGTTCAGTCAGATTTCAGATAGTTTGCCTAGAGCACAAAATCACTAAAACTGACATTCTTGACAAAACATGTAAAACTTCCTTCCTCAAGATAAAGAAAAATAACGTGTTTTCAGAATCCTCTTGTAACAAGCAACATCTAACGAAGTCCTTTCAGACTTTGTAATTGGAGCATTTCATTTTTCTCCAATCAGTCAAAGAAGCATTAATACCCTAAATACAAAAATACATGAGGGATTTCATACGCTGTTTTATCTCTGCATTCATTAATTCCCTTTGGTCCAGAGTTTCAGCAGAATTAGGTCATCTTCACTTTGATATGAATATGTTGAAAATAAGTACTGGAAAAAGCCTGTAATGCCAGTGGTTCTCAAGCTTTTTATTGTGCATGAAATTTGGAGAGTTTCTTCTAATTGCAGATTGCCCTATCCCCAGAAGGTCTGACTCAGCAGACTAGTTGAGGACTCAGAAATCTGCACTTTGGGTAAGTTCCCCATGATTCTGATGCAGTTGGTCTCTCTAGACCACATATGATTAACACTCCTGTGAGTTCTTTCTTCCAAAGACTAAAGAAACTGTGAAGAAACAAGTAAGTTCATCTCAATAGCAAAAATGGGTTCAGTTATTTCTTTTTCATTTTCAAACCCTATATCAGCTCCCTTTATGCACAATAACCTCTGGATCTGCCACTTGGTGTTCCTGATCATCGCAGCAGAGGATACCCTTTGGACCATGAATCTCAAATATGGGCTTCATAAACGGGGCATAATAATATCTGAAGGCTAGGGAGATGCAGAGACCAGTGAGCTAAGACAGACTACGTTGCATTTGGAAGAGGTGAGGCTCACAGTTGCCCCTTCTTGTACACCAGCTTGCAGGTGTGTTAGCATGAACTCAGTTTGCCAGCATTCCCATAACAATGACTACACAACACATTCCTAGATTCGCTGCAGTCAGGCACTTCCCTTTCCCTACACCAAGAACAAAACTCCTCATCTCCTCTTCAATTTCTTCCATATTGTTTTTTTCCTACCATATATTTGGTAAAATGGGGTAAATGCCATATATTAATTAAAGCTTAAGAAAGCTAAAAATGTCACAAATGTGCTACCAAGAAAGTAAAAGAAGGAAGAAAATCACGAGGATGTAAGAGAGAGAAGACAGCAATTCCCTTCCTCCATGTCTGTCCATCTGGGCCACTGCTTGCTCAAAGGGTAAGGCAAACTCCACGAAGAATTCTCTTCTCAGAATGTACCAGCTACTTTGTACTTCTGATGTACTAATTTATCTCCTTCAACTCATTTTTGTCCTTCCCACTCTTTCTGTCAGGCACGCACAGTAGATCACTCTTAAAAGTCACTATGGAGTATTATGCCTCCATCAGAAAGGATGAATACCTAACTTTTGTAGCAACATGGACGGGACTGGAAGAGATTATGCTGAGTGAAATAAGTCAAGCAGAGAGAGTCAATTATCATATGGTTTCACTTATTTGTGGAGCATAACAAATAACATGGAGGACATGGGGAGTTATAGAAGAGAAAGGAGTTGGGGGAAATTGGAAGGGGGGGTGAACCATGAGAGACTATGGACTCTGAAAAACAATCTGAGGGGTTTGAACTGGCGGGGGGGTGGGAGGTTGGGGAACCAGGTGGTGGGTATTAGAGAGGGCACGGATTGCATGGAGCACTGGGTGTGGTGCAAAAATAATGAATACTGTTATGCTGAAAATAAATAAAAAATAAATTTAAAAAAGTCACACAGACATGTTCATTGCTATAATATTTTCAGATAGTTGTGGATATTCTTCTTTAATACAACACCAAACCTCAGTAAGTGGTCACTTCTTAAAGGGTATTCATGATTTTTAATCTGAAACCAACCATATCAGTGAACTCTCCACACTCTGTTGCATTATACACGAACTGGTCTATCTGCAGTTTGAAGGGATCTACTATATATGCATGATGCTATAAGTATTTTTAGCAATGATTCACTGGGAGTTAAACATATCTTCAAGATACTAACACATTTTGTTACTTAATGTCAAAGAATACCCACATCACAATACTTAATATAAGTATCCAACTCCTTAGAAAAATCTGTAGCTATTAGGAAAGTATCCAGCTCATACATATAAATTTTCCAAAACTAGAAATTCACTTGCAAACTTGAATTTATCATCATCAAAAAATACTATCAGTTGTTTTCCTTGAGGTGACAAGCTTACTTCATTCTTAAAAAACAAACAAACAAAAAAAACAACTACCTGCCAAATGCCCGAATGCGCTGAAACTGAAACCTAGTTTATCTCACAGTTGTTATTTCAAGTAAATATAATGTTCCATAGCAACTCAATCACAAATTCTAGTGCCTGGAGACAACCATATTTTTGAGTATGCAACAGAAGTACTAGGTATACTTCCCATTTCATCACACAGAATATTTAAAAGGCACATGCTCAAGAGTCAGGACTTAATAAAACCAATAATTTTTACAGCTTTAAGTGAAACTGGCATCCCTTTGTCACTCCCTCATGAGTAAGACCAGGAAGTATATAAGTGGCTACAAGTAGAGTTTGGTGCTACTGCTCAATTCACACTAAAACATCAGCAGTTTTACACATGACTGATTTTCCCCCACCAGTGTAATCAACAGCACGGGGGGGGGGGTGAGGGGGGACAAAATAATGTCTTAGTATTACCATGAAAATAGCTTTGACCTTATATATTCTCCAAAAGGATTTTGCAAAACTGCAAAGCACACGTTGAGAACCACTGTTTTAGGCATATTAAACATATCAATAAACAAAACAGTCAAGAATTTCTGCTCTTATTCTAGTGGGAGGTGAGAGACAATATTCAATAAACATACTCAGCGTTCAAGAAGTTAGGAGCTAAAACTGAGCGATAAACTTACTGTAATAATAAAAACATACCTACACACATTTGAAAAAAAAATAAGTATTAAATTTTACCAAACATTTAAATTATACCAAGTCTCTACAATCTCTTTCAGAAAACAAGAGTAAAAGAAACACTTCCTACCTTGTTTTATAAGGCCAGCATCACCCTAATACCAAAACCAAATACTTCCGAAGAAAATAACAGACCAGTATCTCTTATAAGTATAAAAGTTATAAGCAAAATATTAACAAATAAAAGCCACAAATGTCTAAAAACAATTGTACTCCACAGCCAAGGGGCATTTACCATAGGTATGCAAAGCTGGCTCAACATTCTAAAATCAGTTAATGAAATCCATCACATTACCAGTCTAAAAAGAAAAATCATATAATCCGATCAAAAGATGAAGAAAAAAGCATTTGACAATTCCAACACCCACTCATGACAAATGTTCAGTAAACTAAGGATACAAGGGAATGTCCTCAACATTATTTAAAAAAATCTTTAAAAAAGCTAACATCATATATAATGGTGAGAAACTAGAAAATTTCCCATTACAATCAGGACCAAGGCAAGAATGTCTCCTGTCACCACTCCTTTTCAGCATTGTCCTCTATTTCCTAGCTAATACAATAAGACAAAAAAGGAAGTTAAAAGCATATAGGTTGGAAAGGAAAAATAAAACTGTCTTTGTTCACAAATGATATGATTGTCTATGTGGGAAATGCAAAAGAATCAACAAAAAAACCTCCTGGAACTTAGAAGCAATTATAGCAAAGTTGCAGGATACATGGTTAATATACAAAATTCACTCACTTTCCTCTGTGCCAGCAATGAACAAATGGAATTGAAATTAAAAACACAATACCATTTACATTAGCACCTCCAAAAATGAAATACTTAGGTACAAATCTAACAAAATATTTACAACAGGAGAAAGCCACAAAACTCTGATAAAAAAAATATACCAACAAAGGGGTGCCTGGGTGGCTCAGTGGGTTAAGCCACTGCCTTTGGCTCAGGTCATGATCTCAGGGTCCTGGGATCAAGCCCCGCAACGGACTCTCTGCTCAGCAGGGAGCCTGCTTCCTTCTCTCTCTCTCTCTGCCTGCCTCTCTGCCTACTTGTGATCTCTCTTTCTGTCAAATAAATAAATAAAATCTTTAAAAAAAGAATATACCAAAAAAGACTAAATAAGTGGAGAGAGGTAGTCCACATTAATGGGTAGGAAGCCTCCGTAATGTCAAGATGCTAGTTCTTCCCAACCTGATTTAACACAACTTTAATCAAAATTCTAGCAAGTTCTTTATAAGTTTATATGAAGAATGAAAGACTCAGAATAGCCAAACAGTACTCAAAAATAAAAAAAAAGTCAGAAGACTGGCACTACTTGATTTCAAGGCTTATTATAAAGCCATAATCAAAACAGTATGGATTTGATTAAAGAACAAATAGATAAATGAAATACAACAGAGAGCCCAGAAACAGACTCACACTAATAGTCAACTAAGCTTGGACAAAGGCGCAAAAGCTATGCTATACAATGGAGAAAGGATAGTCTTTTTAACAAACAGCGCTGGGAACAACTGGACATCCACATGTAAAAAGACAAAATGAGAGACTATGGACTCTGAAAAACAATCTGAGGGGTTTGAAGTGGCGGGGGAGGGCCTGGGAGGTGGGAGTACCAGGTGGTGGGTATTATAGAGGGCACGGATTGCATGGAGCACTGGGTGTGGTGAAAAAATGATACTGTTATGCTGAAAATAAATAAATTTTAAAAAAGACAAAAAAAAAGAATCTAGACACAAACCCTATATCCTTCAGAAGAATTAGCTCAAAATGGATCAGACCCAAATATAAAATACAAAACCATAAAGTGCCTAGAATTAACATAGGGGGAAATTTCTACGTGACCCCACATAAGGTGATGACTTTTTTAGATATAACACCAAAGGCATGATCCATGAAAAAAATAATTGACAATCCAGACATCATTAAAATTAAAAACTTTTCCTCTGTGAATGACAGGAGAATAAGAAGACAAGCCACAAACCAGAAAGTATTTCCCTAAGAATTATATGACACATGTGATAAAGAACCATTATCCAAAAGGTACAAAGTAAAACTCAACAATAAGAAAGTCAACAATGAAATTAAAAAATGGGCAGAACTGAACAGACAACTTACCAAAGAAGATCTACTCATGGCAAATAAGCATATGAAAAGGTGTTCAAATCTTCTGTCATTAGGCAGCTTCCAATTAAAACAACAATGAGATACTACACACCTATCAGAAAGGACAAAATCCAAAATACTCTGAGTGCCAAAGGCTGGCAGGATGGGGAATAATCAGAAACTCTCACTCATTGCCGGTGGGAATGCAAACTGATACAGCCACTTTGGGAAACAGTTTGGCATATTCTTAACATGAATGTTCTTACCATGCCAATTCAGCGATCGTGTTCCTTAGAAGTTACCTAAATGAGGTGAAAATTTATCCATAACAAAACCTGCACCTGGAAGTTCATAGCAGCTGTATTCATAAATGACAAAAGTTGGAAGCAATCAAGATGTTCTTCAGTAAGTGAATGGCTAAATACATCCAGACAATGGAATATTCTCAACCTAAAAAAGAAGTGAGCATGATCTGGCGCCTCCCTCCTCTCATATTCTATCTCATCCCCACTTCTCCATTCTGGACCACTGCCCAACCACAACCACCTCTCTGCGCCTCCCCAACAGGCCACACCAACTTCCACCTTGGCACCTTTTCACAACCTGCTTCCCCTGCCTAAAACCCTCTTCATCTGGCTGCTGTCACTCACTTCTATGCTTCAGGTCTCTCATGGCCATCCAATCTAAGGGTTCCCTTTCCCACCCCCCATCATTATCTACCTACCCCATTACTCTACTTTATCTACCCTAAGGCACTACCTGCTCCTCCATGTCCCATTTTATGTATTTGTTTACTTGTCCCCCACATTCATACCAGGGCTCTGTGAAGGCAGTCTATCTGTTTTGTTCACTCGGGTTTCCCCAGTGTCTCCCAACAACGCCTGGCACTTGGTAAGCACTCAATAACGTTAGTGGTTTAAGTAAAAAATATTTTCTTCACTAGAGGGTCTTTGTTTCTGAAGACCACCAGACTGTGTAGTATTAATTCCCCTAGTGTATTATCTTCCCAGCTATTAGAATATAGTTAATCATCAGCAACTTAGAATATAAGAATATCATACAATCATTTTTCTTTTTCATCATCATATACCAGAGTAACTCAATATTAACACTCTTGACACTTGTGCCAGAAAAACGTTGGTTGTGGAGTTTGTCCTGAACATGTAGGATGTTTAAGAGTTTCATGGTCTGCACTGACTAGATGCTAACAGCAACTACCATCCCATTTGCAACAACCAAAAATGTCTCTCCACGTTGCCATGACTCAGCACCCCCACAGTGGTGCAGTTGAGCGCCCCTGGTATATACAGTCCCAAAATACCAATAGCACTGTTAAGGAAATTCACAAACTTGAGACTAAAAGCTTCTGCATTATCAACATCTCTGGGCTACATTATAAAAATAATTTTTTCTGTCTTCCTGGGCTTTAGCAATGTCCCATTATTTCTCCATATATGTTCTTATTTCAATGATTTTGTTAGATTGTAAGTAAAAAGTCCACCACATTTTTATAAAATTATTAGGCAGAGTTATTTTTAAAGTTCCTTTCAAACTGCGGATTTTTTAAAGCTCCTTTTGTTGTGTAGTTTCAACTCAGACACAATGAACAACAATTATAAAATACTTTGAGTTTGCATGTCTGTTCTCCATCAGACTATATAATGCTACAGGAAATGTATGGGCAGCATGTTTTCATCTTTTGGAACAGATATTAGTTTGTCCCTAGACTGCCATGACAACATTCCATCCATACAAAACTCCAAAAACTATTAGAATAATAAATCACTTGTCACTTGTTCAGTAGCACTAAAGACTAACCTTCTTGGGCATCTATCACAATACAAACCATTAAAGGAAAATATATGCCACTCTGGGTTACTCAGATGGATGCCTAAAAAGATCACAGTGATACCAAACACTATGTCAATATCCAGAGAAAAAACCCTTGGAATGTTGGTGTTTTTTCATGATTCAGAACCAAAAGGATTTATTATGTCATATTTGTTGAGAGCCTGTTAATACATACTCAATTTCCCAGCAAAAGATGTTTTATTCTTTCTCAAAACAACTATTATTTCAAAATTAACATCACCAACATCTAGGCGAAGATAATTTTTCACCATACAACCATACTTTTTAAAACTTCCTTGGCTGAAACTTCCCCAGGATTTGAGGATAATCAAAACATTATTTATTGTCTTCTATTCGACCTCAATGTGTTAAAAGGCAGCATGACAGAATTGTGCTCTTCAAGACTTCTCAGGGGAAGGAATTCATGAAAGATCAGCATGTGATCAGTACCACAACTACATACAGGGCACAGGATTTTAAGGATGGTTAATAGGTGGCTAGAGAGCCACTAGCGAAAATGGACAGAAGATGAAGGAAAAACCAAAACCATGATCAATGGAATCTCGGAGAAGCCTAAAATTGAAGGGAGAGTAAAAATTAGAAAATTTACTAAGTGATTTCATTAACATACCAAAATAAAAGCAAACTTTTCTGAAGTGTGTTTTTTTGTCAATTTTTGTTATTTTGTCAAGTTTTTGTTTTTCTCTTGTGTGTTTTTGTGATTTCAATTCCTACCCTCTCATCCTCACTGCTCAGCCCATAAAAGTAGATTAATACTAGCCATCTTTCCCGGATATTTAACTTCCACTGACTTAAGGCAATGAGTTAAGTCTAAAGCAGAGATCGAAAGCAGTAGAGGTATTTTTGAACGTAACGCACTTGGTTAAAATATTGTTTCAACTGCTACCGTTTAAGGAAATAAGAACGCTTACATAAAAATCAATCATTACAATCTCTCTTCAAACACTAGGAAAAAAAAAAGAAATCAACCCAGGTTCCACATTTCTGAATGGTAGCAATAGCCTGGAGCAAAAGCAACCACAAGTTCCCTTCACCCGCTGCAGTCATCACTATTCCCTGTTACCCCGAGACCAAAACTAAAATGGCAATTGCTTTTTATTCTCAACACTAATATTATCTAATTCATATAAAATTCATTTTACTAATTTTTGTGACTTAGAATTCTCTGTGGCCCTTTAAATTTTCAGCACATAATCTTGAGGTTTTGCCAAAGCCCTGTTGGCTTTTATAAAGCTTTCTTAAGTAGTAATCACTCTGTTAGGGTCCGTGATCCAAGGAACGAAACCAACACAAAGCGAAAGTCAAGCAAAGCTTTACTTTGCACCAAGCATCGAAAATCAAACCAACCAGGTGGGCCCTCTCTTACAAAGAGGCGACTACGACCAAGACACCGACCCCGACGCTTCCCCTTACCCGGGAAGGCCAGGCCGCACCCCTTACCAGGCGAGGCGGGGACAGGCGGCTGCCCTTACCCGGCGAGGCCAGGCGGCTGCCCTTACCCGGCTAGGCGAGGCCAGGCCGCTCCCCTTACCAGGCAAGGTGAGGCCAGGCGGCTGCCCTTACCCGGCTAGGCGAGGCCAGGCCGCTCCCCTTACCAGGCAAGGCTAGACGGCTACCCTTACCGGGCGAGGCGAGGCAAGGCGGCTGCCCTTACCGGGCGAGGCGAGGCAAGGCGGCTGCCCTTACCGGGCGAGGCGAGGCCAGGCCGCTCCCCCTACCCGGCAAGGCCAGGCAGCTGCCCTTACCCAGCGAGGCCTGGCCGCTCCCCTTACCGGGCAAGGCGAGGCCAGGCGGCTGCCCTTATCGGGTGAGGCGAGGCCAGGCCGCTCCCCTTCCCGGGCGAGGCGAGGCCAGGGGGCTGCCCTTATCCGGTGAGGCGAGGCCAGGCGGCTGCCCTTACCCGGCAAGGCCAGGCCACTCCCCTTACCGGGCAAGGCAAGTCCAGGCCGCTCCTGGTCCAGGCTGCTCCCCTTACCGGGCAAAGAGAGGCCGCTCCTGGTCCAGGCCGCTCCCAGGCAAGGCTCATGACGTTCCCGATGACCACGATGCTCCTGAGGATCCCGACACTCCCGACGATGCTGCTCCTGATGATGCTGCTCCAGATGACCCCGAAACTCCCAACAATTACCACCCTGCTATTACTGCTATTACTGCTATTACTACTACCCCTACTACCCCTACTACCACGGCGACTATAACTACTCCCCTGCCTCACAGACTAAGCTTTACAGTGGTGGTTGAGCCCCGCCCACACACAAGTGGCCAATGAGACTGCAACAGACAGGGAAAACTGCACAGTCACGCTCGGTCAGCAATACCGGTGGCCAATTGAATTCCAACTCACCACAGCGAATACATGCGTGCCCCACTGATTGGATGTCTCCATCTGACCTGGCCTGCCCCCATATCCGGGCCCTGCAAGCAAGCTCCTTGGGGAGGGGCAGGGGCAACCCAAGCCCACAAGGAAATGGCTCCCTCTGGCCAACCGGGCTCTTACAATTCCACACGTTTAACTTCTATTTGATTTTATTTTCAAAGTTTGCTTATTTTTAGTAATCTCTACACCCAGTGGAGGGCTTGAACTCAGCACCCTGAGATCAAGTCACATGGTCCCCTGACTGAGCCCCCAGAGTTCTAAGTTTTAAAATGGCACTTGGTCTTAAAGTATTAGAGTGAAAAAGTCCCCAGATGAGAAGAGAAAAAGCTTGAAGAAAAAGCACAAAGAAAATTGGAGCCTATTTCTTAACATCCGTTTTTCGAAGGCATTAACAATTATATTAGATGTTAATTCTAACACAAAGGTTACATTTTTTTTTTCAGATGGGCCTGTCATTTTACATTATCATCCTGTGTGAGTTCTGTCCATACCAAGATCATGTAGCAGATTACTGAATTCAAAGCCATAGTGTGGCCTTACTCCACATACATTGTTCAACCTTTATTAGTACTTTGTGCTCTAAATCCTCTCAAGGATTATAGATGGGCTGCAGGCTCTATAAACACCTTACAGTTTGATTTTGAATTAACTTTTTCTACCTTCTTTGCATTTGTTAGTTTTTAAATTTCTGAAGTGTTTAGAAAATATAATCAAAGAGATTGATTGACATGAACCACATTTGAGGGCAAACCTGGAATTCTGAGCAGAAAAGATCCAATATTGCATGATAATATGGAACATACATATATTTTAACAAACAATAGCACCCTCCCCCCCAACAAATACCTTGAGTTATTTGTTTGGAAACCAAGAAATTGTCTTGAAGTTAGCATCAGTTGGCTTGATTTACTGTTAAGAGAGGAGCAAAAATGGGAGGCAGGGGTTTACCCTTTAGTTCTTTTTTCTCTAGTGTTAGGAATAAATAAAACCACAGTAGATGTAATAGAACTATGGCTGTGGTTGCAGCAGTAGTGGCAGAAATACCAGTTAGCATTTATTTGGCCCTGATTATGCACTGACGCTGTGCAAAGTTCCGACAAAAATTACCTCTGTGAATTCTTTTCACTTCTCTGGGAAGTAGGTACTATTACTCTTTTGAAAAGATTTTTTATTGATTTGAGAGAGAACAAGAACAAGACAGAGAGAGAGAGAGAAAGCCAAAGAGCATGCACCCATAAGCAGGGGTAGGGGCAGAGGGAGAGAGAGAGAATATCAAGCAGATTCCGTGCTGAGTGCAGAGCTGGATGTGGGGCTTACCCCAGGACCCTGAGATAGTGACCTGAGTCAAAACAAAGAGCCAGAGACTCAGCCAACTAAGCCACTCAAACATCCCAAAGTACTATTATTTTTAACCTAATTTAATATGTAAGGAAACCAAGGCTCAGAGCCTTGGCTGCATTCCCTGCCTATGAGACATCTTGTGTCTGTGTAGGTGTGTGGTAGGTGTTTACAGGTGTGTTGAGGAGGATTAGCTCTGCAGGGTTTCAAAACAGCAGACTATAAACATTGGGCACTTCGTTTTTTTTTTTTTTTTTTTTTAAAGATTTTATTTATTTGTCAGAGAGAGTGAGCGAGAGCGAGCACAGGCAGACAGAGTGGAAGGCAGAGTCAGACGGAGAAGCAGGCTCCCTGCGGAGCAAGGAGCCCGATATGGGACTCGATCCCAGGACGCTGGGATCATGACCTGAGCCGAAGGCAGCTGCTTAACCAACTGAGCCACCCAGGCGTCCCATCTTATTTATTTAGTTGGTTTTTTCCTGAAGTCTGATGTATCACTGACCATTCTGGAAAAAGACATCAATCACCCAAGACAATACAAGGAACACAAGATCATCATGAATCAAATGATATTTGGAATATGTCAGCCAAGAGACATTTATTGCCAAAAAGTCACTTTATTTAAAAAAAATATTTAATAGTTTAAAATAAAGTAAAATGACAGGCCAATCTGAAAAAAGTTCTACACAAAAGTCAGGTACAGAAAAGAAGACTAATATTCTTGGAGTTGCCTTAGATTTTCTGAATGCTATCAACTATTTATAGCACCAAGAGAAGCATTAAACAAACATGGTGTAATAGGCAAGATTATAAAACAAAAATTAAAATCTATTCCTTGATGTATTACAAGTCATAATATTTGTAAAAGAGCTCAAAGTCAGATGAAAATAATGAACCTTTCATTACATTCTGAATTAATAACAAAAAAAGGGTATTTCAAATATCTCAGAATTTTGGGTGGCATTTAATAAGATAAAAGTATGTTTCCAGTTTTGGTGATCGATATGGGATAAAATGAATTTCTTAAGCTTATACGAACATAATTGTGAAAAATTTTCTCAATAAAATGCCGGTTCAATTAATTATTTATTTTAATCAATCAATCAATTAATTATTAATCAAATAATTGTTATTTGGTGCTGGCACAATTAATTATTTATTTTAATTAATAATTAATTAATTAATTATCAATCGATCAATTATTTAGTTTTAATATTCTGCAAATATTTATTCAGAGATGCCATGAGACTATTGTGGCTCTAATATAATACTTCATATTGTGATGCTCAGGAATTCACAGTGATATCAGATAACTTAAAAAACACACCACAATGAAAGAAAAGGCTAAGCAGGAATTACAAAGCACGCTATATAGATAATATTCTCAAGCACAAATTTTTCTCTGGCGCAGGAAACTGGTCATTTCCCAAATTTAAAGTGCAGAACACTATTCCTGTTTAAGTCGTTATTTGAGAATTCAGTTCCCATGAAAAGGAAATGTAGCAGCAAGGGAAGGAAAAGTATTTAATGCTGGAAAACAACCCAGAGATATGACTGAGGATCTCAACTCGAGGATTCGTCTCTACCTGGTATCCAGACCTCTTTTTTTTTTTCCCACACTCTGTTCTATCTCACTATAAAATCCCACAAGGTAGAGAAGAAAGGTTTTTTAAATTAGCTTCATGATACATGTATGCTTGAACTAATTTAAAGAACGTTCTTTATTTAGAAATGTCTGTATCTATTTTACCTTTTCTTCAGAACTCCTAAAATTGTTCATTCCTATCCGTAAGATACATGTGACTTTTCTACCAACATCCTTTTGCCCCTTCGGACTTACCATATCCCTTCTCTCCTTTCTTCCTGTCTAGATAGTCAACATACTATCCACTTCGCAGTCTGTAGTTCTGTTTCCTTCCCATTTTCATTCTATTTGAACTCTATTTCTAAAAGGAACTAATGTATAGTAATGTTAACAGTTAGTTTGGGGCCAGTACAGATCAGTGGAACGGAAGAGAGCCCAGAAAACACTCTGAGTAGGAGGGAATTCTGTATTTGAAACCAATGGTGTTTTATTTTTTTAAATTAATATATTCATTGTAGAGAAAGAAAGCACTTGCAAGCATGCACAAGAGAGAAGAGAGAGGGGCAGAGGGAGGAGGAGAGAGAGAATCCTCAAGTTGACTCCATGCTGGCCCACAGCCCCACGTGGAGTCCAGTCTCACAACCTTGAGATCATGACCTCAGCTGAAATCAAGAGTCTGAGGCTTAACCAACTGACCCCCCAGATGCCCCATGAAGCACGTGGTACTTTAAATCAGTAGGGAAGGAATGCAAAGGTGTTGAGACAAGAGTCAGTCCAGTTTGCAGACTTTGTCAACATAACAAAATAGAATGTGAAGTGGTTTGAAGTTTGAATTCTGGAGCCAGTCTGCCTGGATTCAAACCCCAGGTCTACTAAATGCTAGATATAAGACATCTCACCAGTAAATTTACCTCCCTGATGCAGTCCCAACATCTGTAAAATAATATGGTATTTATCCTTATAGCCTTCATGCAAAGGTTAAATAAATTAATATTTGTGAAGCAACTATTACATCAAAAACCAATATATCATGTTAGCTATAACTACTATTTTTTCCTATTTTATTTTATATCACCAAATATACTTGCCAGATGTTAGTCTCATTAAATGACAGTACATTTAATCTCTGAAAGACCTTCAAGAAGAATCAGTCTTTTATATAACATGTGATAATCAGTGCATTAACAACAGGATTAGCATCATATATGTATAAATATGTAAAATATCTTTATTTTGTCTTTATGCCATTTATAATTTTTATTCATAATTTGCTTTGTAAAAATACATTAACAATCTTTAAAAAGGGAAATATCTGAAAGATTTTGCTTATGGACTCAAGAAATATGAGAAAAAATAACTGAAAATCTGTGATATCAATTATTATCAATAATCCCACTATGTTTCAAAAGCCAAGAGGAAAATGAAATAGGAAATACCATAAATAATCTGTATACATGAACCAAGTAGGAGCCAGGAAAATACTATTAATGAGTTCATTTCCATAGATATTAGCTTGCAGCTCCATCAACAGCTGAATATTCATGAAGCAAGTTGGATGCAGGTAAATGAGAAAACTTCCCCTACAGGAAAACAGCAACTATAACAACAACAACAGTTTATGCATTTTTTTCCTGACCTGAGTTATGTAAAATAACAAAGAAAAAGCTAATGTCCTTTCAAAACTTTATGAATTTTGTTATATAACCACAAAGATGCAATAGATTTGCTTACTGCTCCAAAACAGCAAATACTCTCTAATACCAGTACTTTCTTTGTTTCAGAACACTTAAATCATCCTAGATCCCCAAGAAGCAGCCTTAATGGGATGTAAATGAAATTGTCCCTAGGCTGAGTGCACATTACTAACATGGCTTAGGGCAATTATTTGCAGAGCTTAGAGCTTGAAAATACAAACAATATAAAGAACAAACTAAACAGTAAACTAAAATCTAATCAGAACTACACCCAATGTTTGGGGGTTTGTCTGGAAGTCCTAAGTGCCCCCAGCAAGAAGACTTCAGGCAGCAATGATATTATTCAGGGTGATGGGAGCATGTGTCCCGCTGTCATTAGTCTGAAAGTTATACGAATATACAGATGCTCCTTGACGTGGAGTGGGGAGAAGAGGAGGTGGGAGGAAGGGAAAATGGCACCTACCGGGGAATAGTTTTTATTGTCATGGCCTCTTCCAAAAGCAATAGGATTTAGATTTGGACCCTAGAGCTGATAAAGAACCGGAATAAAATTCAGAAATGAAGTCGCACGTGACTTTATAGTGCCGAGTCACACTGTAGAGGTGGGTTATCAGCTTGAAACTCAGGAATTGGTGTCCTTGAGCATCCCAGTTCCCTGGACCTGAGACAGTAAAACTAATTCCAGACTCTGCTTCCCAGGGTGGAAGAGGCAATGCGGTCTGTTTATCGCTTGTTGCCTTGTGTTAAGTTTATGGTCCTGAAACACCCACCTTCTCCCAGTGTCCATTTATCACCTTGTTTCATACTCTGTGCCTGTGTCCTCACCATGCCCTCTCCCTGGAATGCCCTCCCCCACTCCAAATTTAGTCAACTTTTACTCCTCCCTAACAGTGGTTCAGAGCCCTCTTCTGTAGGTAGCCTTGCATTAATTCTCTAGGTTGGGGTTGGTTCTGCTCTTCTGTTTTCCAGAATGCCCTGTGCACTTTCTCATGATTGTACCTCATGTACTATTTGATTGTATTAAATTTATGCATCCCTCTCCCCAACTAGCTTGAAGCTGATGGGGATAAACGCAATATTTTGACTGCCTTTATACCCAAAACAACTGGCTAATGCTGTGCACATAGTAGAAATTCAATGTTTCATAAATGAACAATGGACTGAATGCAAGCTAGATTAAGAAATCTCTAGGTCTCTGTTTCTTCATGTGTAAGCAGGGGCCAAAAATAGTATCACCTTATAGAGAAGGAAAAGAGGTAGAGGATGAGAGCAGAGAGGTAAGGAGAGGGGAGAGTATAGGACCTGGTTGACCATTATAAGAACTTCGACTTTTACTCATAGTGCAATGGGGAAGGTTTTGAACTGAGTAGTGACAGGACTTGGTCTATGTTTTAGATGGAGTCTGGTAGCTTTCTGATAATAAAAAATGAGATGCAAGCTCAGAAGCAGGAAGATGAGTGATGAAGCCATTGCATCTCTCATTTGATGAAATGAATTTTGTTAGTACTGCCATAATTACAAATGTTTTTCACATATCCATATGCACACACACACACACACACACACACACCACTTCAACTAATAAACGCCAATCCAAGTAATACCATTTTTTATTTCTCAAAATCATTTAAAATGTCAGTTAAGGAATAGATGGATGGCAATTTCTTCTGTTCTCTGTTTCTCTTTTTCATTTAAATATTCCCTTCTATTCTGTAGACTGAATTAAGGAAGCCATCAAAAACTATTACTTATAAACAGTGTCAATAATTGCTTACTTATGTATCACTTCATTAAGTTAAGAATAAATGGGATGTGGCCATACTGGTTCTTTCTCATTCCAAAGTGATAGAAATGAATGATGAATTCCCCGGGTTGAAAGTCCACACTCACTGGAATATTTGTTCAGAAATGAGAAATGTTATATATATTTTCATATATGGATTGTGACTGTTTGAGAAAAATATTAAACATTATTTTAATCAATGAGTAAATTGCCTAAATACTAAACTAAAAATCTAAAACAAGAGTATTTCATATAAATTGACATGGCCCTTTTCTCAGTGGCAAGAAATAAAAACAACTCTGAATTCTCAGTTGACTAAGTAAAGACAGACATAACTGCTTTGATGCCTATTCACTAAAGAATTAATTAATAAAAGCCCATATGAATAAAGGGTCATGAAATAATTAGCCATGAACAGAAAAAGAAAGGCAGGTACAGAATAATTAAGGTTACTGTTCAAATATACTATTTCTATCACAGATAGAGCAATAATATTTAATTTATTATTTAATAAATAAAGTGTCCATTTTTTTACCAGTTATATAAATTAACTCAATTAATGTTACCATAATCCTCTAAGTTTGGATATAATCTTAGCTGAATTTTAACAATGGAGAAACTGGGTCTCAAAGAAGTGAAGTAACTTCTCCAAGGTCAAGCAGCCAGGATATGAGGGAGCCTGGATTAAACCCCTGCTTGACTCAGTACCAACTCTTTCATGGCTCACTGGATTATGAGACCCACACTACCTTAAAGGGAAATTAAAATAATCAGGCCAGGAGACCTCATGCAGAGCCTGAAACAGAAACCAAATTATGATCAGTTTCTAAATTTGATTTCCAAAGTTCTTAGCCCTGCTTTGGGAAAGGATGTCACTCCCTCATATCTTTGAGCACAGAAATCTTCCCTGTAAGGCTACTTGATTTGATTGTAGGGACTTTTTCCTGAAATGAATAAGAAGCACAGAATTTGCATAAACTCTTATATCTGTAACAGAATATTGTTTACAGAAGAAAATTTTCTGAAAATCCTGTCCTCTTAACCTTATGCTATAGCATAAGTTAAGACCACATTAAAGAGCACAATACAATTGAGTACCTACTTTCAGCTGACAAATTCCATCAATTACCAGGGGCAGACCAAAGTCTGCGTGGTTAGCATACTACCCACTAGTTTCACCTACAAAAGGTAGGAAATGGCCTTTCACCATTTGAGGAATTTAGATACTTAGAGCTCCCTTGTTTTCATCCAAAATTATTGTATTACTACTGCAGAGAGAAATACAGGAGCTTATAAGGGTTTGGGACATAGGATACATCCCAAACCCTGAAACCCTGAATCAGTCTTCAGACATAAGAAATAAAAATATATATATATATATATACAAACAAACAAACAAACAAAAACAATGTACTAATGAATTCAAAACAGCATAAAATCTCCTTTGAAGATGACCAATGGAGTGAATAATGATGATAATTATCCTAAGCATTCATTCTCCAGAAAGCTAACTGATGAAATGAATTTTGTTAGTACCTCCATAATTACAAATGTTTTTCACACATCCATATGCACACACACACACACACACACACCCCATTTCAATTAATAAACGCCGATGATGTTAAATCTAAGTTTTGCCCCATCGAAACACCATTAATTAGGGAAATTAATAGGCAAACCTCAGACTGCGGAAAAAATATCTGTAATACGTAAGTCTGACAAAGATTCCTTATGTAGAATATACAAATATTTAAATCAATAATAAAAAAAGAAATACTTTACAATTTTTTAACAGGTAAACATTTGAACAGAAAGAAGATACAAAAATGCCAATAAACACTTAAAAGAGCAGCTTGGATCATCTGTTATCAGGAACAATCATATTAAAATGAAAATAAGATACACTAATAGCATGAACTAAAACAATAAAGACTAAAAATACAAAGATTTGGGGAGAATGTGATTTTATCTAGGACTACAAATGACACTCTAAAAATAAGTTGAAGTGCCAATTCTCACTCTCAATCATCGTCAGGTGAGCAATTTATTTCATAGCCTGTCTGTGATACATAAGCAGTGAAAATAAAAAATTAAACCCCATAATAAAAAGCTTATTAAGAAAATATTATGCATTATACTAATTATAAGGAATCTAAGCATGAAAAGCCATGCAATTCTATTCGGTAGCTTTACAATAACTCTAAACCTTATACTTCCATTATCTGTAAAACTTTATTATATATCATTATGTATGGAGGGCAATCAACATAAAGAGTGTACTAAGTAAACTGTTTAAAAGAAGAGGAGAAAACTATGGATCAGAAAGAAGGGAAGAAAAGAGAAAAGATGAAACAATTCTTCTCAAAATGTTTAAAATTTAGTTTTAGGATAGAATTATACACCTATCAAATTATATTCAAATTATATAGATCTCTTTTGCATATACTGTCTTCTAGGGTCTAACCCTTGTGTCCTCTCCAGGCACAGCTCTTCTCTTAATGTCCGGGATTTTATACGGTCTGACACATAGCACAAGCTCCATACACATGTGTTAACTTGTTATCTGGGCTTCATGGTGAAGCAGTGCTCCTGAATACTGAGTCAGCAATGGTAGTTACTGATAAAATTCATAAAGACCAGGATTAAATCTGTTTCCCCGGTTCTCTCACAGAGTCTAGCCCAGAATCTCACACATAACAGATGCGTAATGAAAACATGCTAAATTCATTGGGTATAACAATTTCATTTCTCCATTGTTCTCTTTTGAATTCCAATTTTCCAACAACTACTTCATACATGATTATATGTAAATAACTCATGGTCATCTGTATTATCTTCTTCAAGTACAGGAAGATATTTCATTCAAGATTTAAGAGAAACAATTACTCGACATCAAAAGGCTGTAATCAGTGAAAAAATCTGCTCTCCTCTTTACCAGAAAACTTAGAATAATACATTCAGTGACAATATTAAGGCAATTCCAACTGAATTTTTGTTCTGGTATCTATGCCATGTCAAATAATTGTCAAAGGCAAAAGAGAAGATTCCTGGGCTGGCTAATGCAGGTTTTTTCCTGTTGCCTGTCAATAGCTACCTGCTTGATGACCTGCACTGCAGGTTTCTGAGATAGTAAGTGTAGTCTATAGCCTTGGGACAGAAGGAAGCATGAGGGGCACCTGGGTGGCTCAGTGGGTTAAAACCTCTGCCTTCAGTTCAGGTCTTGATCCCAGGGTCCTGGGATAGAGTCCCACATTGGGCTCTCTACTCAGGGGGGAGCCTGCCTCTGGGCCTGCTTGTGATCTCTGTCAAATAAATAAAATCTTAAAAAAAAAAAAAAAAAAGACGACGACGAAGAATAAGCAAGCATGATCTGGCTTGCACTAGATGAATGCTTTAACCAGTGGAATCCCCCAGGACCAGATGATAGTAGATGAGCAATAATCAATTTAAAATTATATAAATCATTCCTACAGAACTTCATTAGGCTTTTCAAATATTATTTCTCAGCCATTCCTTGTCTCAAAGTCATACTTTAATTCCAATCATTTCCCTTCAATCACCAGTGTCATTGATAAGAACTGCAGCCACCACTGCAGTGGTGAAGGAAGGTTTCAATCCATCCTTCAGGGCCTAGATCAAAGCCCACTTCCTTCCAGAAGATTTCCTCCAATCCTTTGGCCCATATATTTTTCTTTTCTTAATTAAATAACCAATAGAATTACTAGATAAAATACTCAATAAGTAGCTACCAAACTGAAGTAGCAATTCTAAATTTTCAAAAAGTTAGACATAGTATTCTTTCTACGAAACTAGAATTTTATGTACAAATTGAACATTTCATCTTCAATCATATGATTACAAATGGATGCTACTATCTGGAAAAAGAACACAGTCCAATAAAATGGGCTGTATGGTTAGAAAGTCAAGTTGAAGCATGGCATTAATTTGAGGACCTACCTGTATTTTAAAGAAACAGAATTCTTTTTTTTTTACTTATTTATTTTCAGCATAACAGTATCATTATTTTTTCAATACACCCAGTGCTCCATGTAATCCGTGACCTCTATAATACCCACCACCTGGTACCCCAACCTCCCACCACACCCCCCAGCCACTTCAAACCCCTCAGATTGTTTTTCAGAGTCCATAGTCTCTCATGATTCACCTCCCCTTCCAATTTACCCCAACCCCCTTCTCTCTAACTCCCCATGTCCTCCATGCTTTTTGTTATGCTCCACAAATAAGTTCTTAAACAATAGAACACCTATCTCTAAATACTTATAAATCTAGAACAAATTTTAATAATCATTTCCTCATCATTAAAAGAAAAAAAAACAGAATACTTTGAAATCTGCTTACAAACTTAAGCCAAGGATAATTTTGAACAGTTCATGTAACTTTCAAAAACTAAGTAATTATATGATAAATTTCTATATGGATGAAAAATAATGCTAATGGTATAAGCTAGACATAGCTGACACCTAGCACAATTGCTGTGAAGAAGACATAACATGCTTAATATAAAATTTTGCTCTCTATACATTTTCCTGTGTGAATGCTCTCACCCTATCACTGCTGCACTGTCCTAACCTCACGTCCCACAAGGCACAGAGTCCATGGTCAATCATGAGAGAAAGGCAAACACAAGAACTACTTCCCTCAACATACCCCAAGTGCCTCCATCTCTACCATTTTCTCCTCTTATATATAGATCTTCTGCATCCTAATAGATGGACAATAAAGGCTACCTCTACAAACAAAGGAAGAACACAAACTGAATGCACTATCCTCTGTGATCTGTTAAGATCTTTTTAAAGATAGGATTTTACACGTCTCTAAACATAATAAAAAATATGAATAGCCTATTGAAATTAACACTTGGGAGATACATACTGACATCAGGAGAGTAAATGGAGCAATTATTTTATGCAAGTGATGTAAAACTAAAGGCTCTGTGGAATCAGGACAAATTTATTATTTTTTCCCCTTTGATGTCCAAAAGTAGGTCAGGTCCTGTCTAAGAGACCAGCCCTTGCCAATTACCCTGATGTCTCCAATATAGATGAGAGATAACTCTTACATAGCTTTCATTTGAAATTTTAGCTACCTTCTTTTGACTCTGAAAACTAGACTTTGGGGGGGGCACAATTTTCTGAAGTGTCTAGGGACCAAAATGGATCAAATTATTTCCCAATCAGCCTTTCCTATCCCTATCCAGAATTCCTACTTTCTCTCAACTAATAGGTTAGCTATAAAAACAAGTGTTAACTCTAATATCTATGTGAGTCACTGTAGTGCCTAAAGTGGTCAGAAAAATACAAATAAGTGAGAGAAGATGCTTCTTGGCCATAGCAGAAAGCTGGCACTTTGGAGAGCTGAAGGACCTAATATAATATATAGCACACAGCAGATGAGCAGTGAGTTAAGTCAAAAGCCAGTTATCTAGACAACTTTCACTCTGCATTTTGGGGTCTTCCCATCATTAATGTATCTATAGCTGTCTCCCTCCACTCTGTTTCTAGGTTGAATGATCTCAGAGAGTCAGCTTGTCTTCAGGAAGAATGGGGTCTATTAGACTAGCCAGGTAGCATCCATGTGCTGACATGTCATTTCCCAGTGTGTATTCTGAGAACAAGCTTCTCAAGATGCTCAGGTGAAAAATTATCCAAAGCTTCTGGAAAACTGTAGACTTTGTCCCTTCTTAAGATTCACAATGAATATTTACATTTTCCCAACTGGTTTGATCTTGGGACCTATTTATTAAGTGGTTTTTATTACTATACCAAACATCTTATATTCTATAGAACATCTTTTGGAAAGAGTAGAGTTTATGCATTTGAAATCTTATTAATGTCTATGTTTTAGGTAACTCCACAAAGTGCTGAAGTGGGCTTTCTGAATTTATTAGCTCCAATAGCTTAAAATTTATTTCTTCTGCTCTACATTTCTGAATGAAAGGAGTGCTGTTTTCACCATATACACAGTTTTCACTGATGAAATATACCCCTGAAATATATACTCTGTTGTCCTTCTCAGTACCAGCACTCTGAAAGTCTACCCTACCCTCTTTCTTTAGCCAGATAACTTCCACTCATCTTTTAAGACCGTTCAGTCATCACTTCTTTTGCATCCTGTGGGATGTCTCACCTTCTCTACTTCCCACCAGCCCTAAACTCTCTCCTCCCCTAGGATGGATCAAGTGTCCCTCATCCACACTTATCTCCACCATTCAGCAAATAAAGGTAAATAGATACTTCTTTATTACTTGCTTGGTGCTTAGAACTTGAAGGTAATTCAACAAATGCTTGGGACTAAATCTCCAAATAATATATTTGCTCTTGAAGGACAAGTAACATTTTACTCATATTTCTTATTCTAGCACCATGCAAGAAGATAGTAGCTATCCAATAAATATATTAATTTCAAAAATACTTTTTGTGTATATTCTATACATATCCAGCTCCTCACATATGCACAAGAGTCAAAATATTAACTTCCTGGATAAATTAATTTATATATTAATAGAAAAGGATTGGGATAGGGGAAGGTGAATCTTCTAGTATAATAAGTGAATTTGAGAAAATATGAAATGTTCATCCTCCTGACATTATTCCACTTTTGCTAATTAGTTCAAAAGAAATTTTTGTTATGAAGTAGGAGAGGAGGAAGGAGACCATTTTTCTAGCCACTGTCCTATGCTTTAAATCTGGATTAGGCTTCTTCTAAAGCTATAATACCGAGAAGGCCAACCTGTGTGCCAAAGGGCCTCTAAAGCTAAACACTGTGGGGTTCTACATGCTATAAGCATTTCCAGCACTCTGGACAGCTGCATTTTTCGTCCACATTTTCAAAGTAGAATTTGTACTATGTCCTGCCTGTGCAGAGGACAACCTAGGGGACTGCAGGCAAATTAATTCACAAAGAGCACTAAAAATTGTTACACAAGGCAATTTGATTGTTTCATCTCTCATGTGACTTTGACGTGTCCATTTGAGAGACACAATTATAATTAACCTTAAAACAGAACTCTAGAGGCCTCCAGATCTGAGTCGAGGAAAACCATATAGCGCTGATGTTGAGAGAACAATCACACAGCATAAGCTCAGTCACTCACCAGCTGTGTGATTTGCAAGAAGGTCCTCAGCTTCACTAAGCATGTATTTCCCAGTCTGAAAAATGGTCATTTGTGGTTAAAATTAATTGAAATGGTGTAAAGTCTTCAGACATTTATTTCTATAGAACCATCTCCCCTATCCCATAATTTGAGCAGTAGAGGATGGAGGTCTGCAAATTGTTGCTTTCTCTCCATGAAGCTCAAATTAAGGTATCCAGCAACCCATGGCATTCAAAAGCATTGTATCTAAAAGAACTGCTAAACTTAAGTTTTAAAGAATTGACAGAAGCCTATTGGGATACAAAACACCAGCCATTCTTAGCTGCAAGTCAGTCATTTACCACCGGCTGGGTGAAACTTCAGGCAATGGACTATTTTTCCCAGGGTACTTCTCCCTTCACCTATTCTTCCTTTCTCTTCCATGTTTATGGGAGAGGGGAGATGGTTCTATAGAAATAAATGCAATAAAAGTATTTAATAGGGAAGCATTTGCTATCTTATTTTCTGAGTTGCTTTCGTTCTCATTTGCATTTGTCTTAGAGAACACTGGCCATCACTTTCTTTTTTTTTTTTTTTAAAGATTTTATTTATTTATTTGACAGAGAGAGAACACAAGTAGGCAGAGAGGCAGGCAGAGAGAGAGGAGGAAGCAGGCTCCCTGCTGAGCAGAGAGCCCGATGCGGGACTCGATCCCAGGACCCTGAGACCATGACCTGAGCCGAAGGCAGCGGCTTAACCCACTGAGCCACCCAGGCGCCCTGGCCATCACTTTCTTGAGCTGGTTTTATAACAATAGTATTAACATCAACAAATTACAATTTACTATTGCTTAAAGACTTCTATACCATTCTCAGTCTCTCATGAGACTGAGCCCTGTGTCAGGACTTGCGTTCTTCATGGAGTCTGCTTAAAACTCTCTTCCTCTCCCTCTGCCCCTCCTCACTGCTCTCTCTCTCTCTCTTTCTCTCTCTCTCTCTCAAATAAGTAGATAAATCTTTACCAAAAAAATGTTTCTGACCTATATCATTTTCCTCCTCTCCGAAGAACTTCTCTTAGCATTTCTTGTTCCGCAGAACTACTGGCAACAAATTCCCTTAATTTTTGTTGTCTCAGAAAATTTTTATTTCTTTTTTACTTTTGAAGGATAATTTTGCTGGAAATAGATTTTTAGTTAATGTTTTTTTTCATACTTGCTTGCATGGTTTCTGAAGAGAAGTCTGATGTAATTCTTATTCTTGTCCCTCTGTAGGCATTCCTCCTCACCCCCAGCTTCATTCAAGATTTTCTCCTTGTCTCTGATTTTCTGAAGTTTGAATAAAATATGCCTAAATGTAGATTTTTAAATATTTGCCTACTTAGTGTTCTCCAGGTTTCCTGGATATGTGGATTGGTGTATGTCATTAATTTTGGAAAATTCTCAACCATTACTTAAAGTATTTTTTTCTGTTCCTTTCCTTCTTCTCTTTTTTATATTCTCATTACACATTTGTTCTACATTTTTTAATTGTCCCACAATTCATGAATGCTCTGTTCTGTTTCTTTCACTATTTTTTTTCTCTTTGCTTTTAAATTTCTATTGATCTATCTTTGAGTTCACTGATTCGTCCCTTGGCTATGTCTAGTCCAATTATGAGCCCCTCAAATTTATTCTGCGTTTCTGTAACAGTGTTTCTGATTTCTGCTGTTTTCTTTGGATTTCTTTTTTTCAGAGTGTTTCTCTCTCCACTTACGTTACTTACTTATATTTGCATGTTGTCCACTTTTCCTCATGAAGCGCTTATTTTATTAATTATAGCTATTTTAAATTTCCAGTTTGAAAATTGCAAAATCTCTGCCTTATCTGAGTCTGGTTCTAATGGCTCTATCTGTTTGGGCTGTGCTTTTTTGTTTTTAGCATGTCTTTTAAATTTTCATTAAAACCTGGACACAATGTTCTCAGTAAAAGGATCTATGTAAATAGGCCGTGAGCAGACGGTTTTATGTTTGCCTGGCTAGGAGTTGAGCTGTGTTTGCTATTTGCTGTAGCTGTAAGTGTTAAAGGCCAAAATTTCATCGGTGTCCACTTTTTTTTTTTTAATCCCTCACGCCTTTGTGTTTTCCTTGAAATTTCTTAAAATAGGACTAAGGCTTATAGTTTTCCCTTTGCAATCTTTTGTGCAGGAGCATTATTGAGGTGGTGGTAAGGAGTGGGGTGAGGAGAAGTGTTCTATAGTCTCAATCTTTTAGTAATCCTATGCCCCTGGGCTTTGACCTTCACAGGTGCTTCTCTGCCACTTCCCATCTCTGCTTAGGTGAGACAGGAGGACTAGAGGAAATTGGAGTTCAATAATTCTCTCCTCCCAGTACTGTCAGTCTCTGGTAAAACCCAAAGTGGTTAGGTTCTCGTGAAATAATTTCCTTTGAGGGTAGGCTTGTGTTAAGAAGTACAAAATGCTCGCGGCATATTTCAGAGTCGTTAATTCTCCTTTCCCTAAAGGAAGCTTCCTGATCTTCAGTCAGAGCGCCTGATGGGATTCATAGAGGTAACTCATGGAAGGGTGGGGCCCCTAAGACTCCAGTCCTAATTTTTAACTCTCCATCATTGTGCATATTGATCTTCCAGGAATTTGTTTATTATAATTTAACTTTTCCTACCTTGGTTGACTCCAGCAGCCAGCTTTTCCAGGGCTTTTGTTCCCAGAAAGCTGTGATTCTCTGTATTCACCTGTCACCAATTTGGGAGGCATTGGTCAACCTTGTGACACAACTCTTGGATGAATCTAAGAAAAAGTCATTGGTGTTCTATTTATTCAGCTTTATTCTTCTTGGAAGTGAGGACTTCCAAGTTGGAAAACAGAAGCCTCATTTAGTTTTCAAGGTATTTTTTTCTCTAAGACAAATAAGAACACACACATTTTTGTACATGTGTACTTTTGATGTACCTGTGCCTGGTTTTCCATTACCAAAAGAGTAGAATAACTGAATACTAAGATACAGTAATTTTCTTTAAATTTTAATTCCAATGCAGTTAATACACAGTGTTATATTCATTTTAGGTGTGTAATTAGTGATTTGACAATTCCATATATTACTCAGTGCTCATCAAAATAGGTGTACTTTTCATCCCCATCACTTATTTCACCCATCCCAACAGCCAATTATCCTGTGATAACCATCTATTTATTCTCTATAGTTGAGTCTGGATTTTTGTTTGTTCTTTAAAGATTTTGTTTACTTGACAGAGAGCACAGATGGGGGAACAGCAGGCAGAGGCAGAACGGAGAGGGAGAAGCAGGCTCCCTGCCAAGCAAGGAGCACAATGTGGGGATCATGACCTGAGTCAAAGGCAGACATTTAACCAACTGAGCCACCCAGGTGCCCAAGAGTATTTTTTGTCTCTTTTTTCCCCTTTGTTCATTTATATTGTTTCTTAAATTACCATGTACCAGTGAAATCATATGGTATTTATTTCTTTCTGGCTGACTTATTTTACTTAGCATTATATACTCTAGATCCATCTATGTTGTTACAAATGGCAATATTTCATTCTTTTTTATCCCTGAATAATATGTAATTGTATGTATATACCACGCCTTCTTTATTAATTCATCTACCAAGGCACACTTCCATAATTTTGCTATCGTAAATAATGCTCCAATAAACATAGGTGTGCATAGATCCTTTCAAGTTAGGGTTTTCATATTCTTTGGATAAATACCAGAAGTGGAATTATGGATCAAAGGTAGTTCTATTTTTAATTTTTTAAGTAACCTTCATACTATCTTTCACAGTGGCTATACCAGTTTACATTCCTCCTAACAGTAGATGAGCGCACTTTTCTCTCCATATCCTTGCCAACACCATTTTTTATTTTTTGACGTTAGCCATCTGACAGGTGTGAGGTGTAATTATGATTTTGATTTGCATTTCCCTGATGATGAGTGATGTTGAGCATCTTGTCACGTATCTGTTAGCCCTTTGGATGTCGTCTTTGGAGAAATGGCTTTTTCTGTCTTCTGCCCATTTTAAGTTGGATTATTTGGTGTTGAGTTGTATAGTTCTTTGTATATTTTGGATACTAAGCCTTTATCAGATATGTCATTTGCAAATATCTTTACCTATTCAGTAGGTTATCTTTCAGTTGTATTGTTTCCTTTGCTGTGTAGTTTTTTTGTTTGTTTGTTTCGATGTAGTCCCAATACTTTATTTTGCTTTTGCTTCCCTTGCCTCAGGAGACATATCTAGAAAAAAAGTTGCAATGGCCAATATCAGATAAATTATTGCCTATGTTCTCTTCTAGGGTTTTTATGGTTTCAGATCTCACAAATAGGTCTTTCCTCCATTTTGAGTTTATTTTTGTGTATGGTGTAAGAAAGTGGTCCAGTTTCATTCTTTTGCATGTAGCTGTCCAGTTTTCCAAAAACTATTTGTTGAAGAGGCTATCTTTTTTCATTGCATCTTGTTGCCTCCTTTGTCATACATTAGTTGACCATATAATTATAGATTTATTTCTAGGCTTTCCATTCTGTTCTATTGATCCTCTCTGTTTTTGTGCCAGTGCCATACTATTTTGATGACTACAGCTTTGTAATATAGCTTGACACTGGAATAGTGTTACCTCCAGCTTTGTTTTATTTATTTATTTTTTTCATGATTGCTTTGATTATTTGGGGTCTGTAGGAATTCCAAACAAATTTTAGGTTTGTTTGTTCTAGTTCTGTGAAAAATGCTGTTGGCATTGTGATAGAAATTGCATTAAATCTCTAGATTGCTTTGGGTGGTATGGACATTTTAACAATATTTGTTCTTCCAATCCATAAGCATGGAATGACTTCCATTTGTTTCTGTTTTCTTTTATTTCTTTCATCAGTGTTTTATAGTTCTCAGTACAGGTTTTTGAACTCCTTGGTTAAGTTTATTCCTAGGTATTTTATTAATTTGGGGCAATTGTAAATAGGGTCGTTTTCCTAATTTCTCTTTCGATTCATCACCAGTATATAGAAATGCAGTGGATAGCTGCATATTGATTTTTTTTTTTTTATCCTGCAACTTTACTGAGTTCATTTATCTGTTCTAATAGGTTTTTTTGGTGACATCTTTAGGGTTTTCTATATATAGTATCATGTCCTCTGTTAAATGGTGGAAGTTCTATTTCTTCCTCACCAATTATATACCTCTTATTTCTTTTTGTTGTCTGATTGCTTGGGTATAACTTCCGGTACTATGTTGAATGAGTGGTGAGAATGCACATACTTCTGTTGTTCCTGACCTTAGAGGGAAATCTTTCTGTTTTTCACCATTGAGTATGAGGTAAGAGATGTATTTTTCATTTATAGACTTTTCTGAGATATGTTTCCTGTAAACCTACAAGCTTTCTATCATGATTGGCTATATTTTTTCAAATGTTTTTCTGCATCTATTAAGTTGATCATATAATTTGTGTTCTTTCTCTTATTGATGTGATGTATCATGTTGTTTGATTTGCAAGAATTGAAATATGTGGTAGAATTCATTTATGAATCCCACTGGTTCTGAACTTTTGTTTGTTGGGAATTTCTTAATTACTTATTCTTTCATTGCTGGAAATTGATATATTCCAATTTTCTATCTCTTCCTGATTTAGTTTAGGGAGCTTATATGTTTCTAGAAATTTACCCACTTCTTCTAGGTTGTCCAATGTCCACGCATGTAATTTTTCATAATATTCTTTTATAATCCTTTGTATTTCTGTGGTGTTGGTTATTTCTTCTCTTTCATTCTGATTTTCTTTCTCTCTCTTTCTCATCTCTCTGTATTTCTATCTGTCTCTCCCTCTTTCATTCTTTCTATCTTTTTGTGTGTGTGTGTGATGAATCTGGCTAAAGTTTTATCAATTTTGTTGAACTTTTCAAAGAAACAGCTCCTGGTTTCATTGATCTGTGCTATCATTTTCTTTGTTTCTTTGTTTGTTTGTTTGTTTTCAGTTTCTATTTTGTTTATTTCTAGTCTCTTCTTGACAGTTTCCTTTCTTCTACTTGTTTTCAATTTTGTTCTTCTTTTTCTAAATTGTAAGATTAGGTTGTTTATTTGAGATTTTTCTTGCTTCTTGAGGTATGCCTGTCTTGCTATAAACTTCCCTTTCAGAACGTCTTTTGCTGCATCCTAAAGATTTTGGACCATTGTGTTTTCATTTTCTTTGTGTCCATGTAATTTTTTATTTCCTCTTTGATTTCTTGGTTGATTCATTCATTGTTTCATAGCATGTTATTTAACCTTGATATGTCTGTGCTCTTTTTAGATTTTTTTCTTGTGATTGATTTCTAGTTTCATAGCATTATGGTCAGGAAATATGCATGGTATGACTGATATTTTTTAATTTGTTGAGACTTATTTTGTGGGCTAATATGTGACATATTCTGGAGAATATTCTATGTGCACTTGTAAAGAATGTGTATTCTGCTGTTTTAGCATGAAATGTTCTGAGTCTATCTGTTAAATCCATCAATCCAATGTGTGATTCAGTTCCCTGTTTCTATGTTGAATTTCTGTTTGGATGAGCTCTCCAGTGATGTAAGTGGGGGTGTTAAATCCCTCTACTGTAATAATTGTTTTATTATCGATTACTACCTTTATGTTTGTTATTAATCATATTATGAATTTGTTTATTTTTGTGTTGAGTGCATAAATATTTACATTTGCTATACCTTCTTGTTGGGTTTTCCTTTATATTATCAAGTACTGCCCTATTTTGTCTCTTATTATCATCTTTGTCTTATTTTTTTTAAAGATTTTATTTATTTATTTGACAAACAGAGATCACAAGTAGGCAGAATGGCAGGCAGAAAGAGAGGGGGAAGCAGGCTCCCTGTGGAGCAGAGAGCCTGATGCGGGGCTCAATCCCAGGACCCTGGGATCATGACCTGAGCCAAAGGCAGAGGTTTAACCCACTGAGCCACCCAGGCGCCCCATCATCTTTGTTTTAAAGTCTGTTTCATTCAATATAAGATTCTCTACTGCAACTTTCTTTTCACACTTATTTGCATGATGAATATTTGTCCATCCTTTACTTTCAATTTGTGTGTATCTTTAGGTATATGAAATGAGTCTCTTGTAGCCAGCATGTAAGTGTTTTTTTCTTTGTTATCCATTCCATCATCCTATGTCTTTTAATTGATGCATTTAGTTTATTTACATTCACAATAATTATTTGCAGGTATGTACTTACTGCCATTTTGTTGCTTGTTTTATGGTTGTTTTTATAGATCATCTTTGTTCCTTTCTTCCTTGTTCTCTTCTCTCACAATAACTTGCCTCTCTTTAGTGATTTACTTGGATTATTCTCTCCTTACTTTTTGTATGTCTATTACTTTTTTGATTTTGCATTACCAAGAGGTTTGTATATAACACCTGCATATAGCAGTCTAGCTTAAGTTGATGTTTGCTTAAGTTTGAACCCATTTTTGCCTTATCTCCCTGTCACATTTTAGGTATTTAATGCTGTACTTTACATCTTTTTCTTTTGTGAGTCCTTTGATTAATTTTAACAAATAAGCTCACTTTTACTGCTTTTGTGCTTCCTGCTTTTCTTAACTTATGATTTTTCTTTCCCACTAGAAGAGTCACCTTCAACATTTCTTCTTGGATTGTTTTAGTGTCATGAACTCATTCAATTTATATCTAGGAAATTCTTTATTTCTCCTTCTATTCTGAATGATAGCTTTGCTGGACACACTATTTTAAGTTGCAAGGTGTTTTTTTTTTTCTTTTGTCAGCATTTTGAATATATCATACCATTCATTTCTGGCTTGCATATTTTCTGCTGAAAAATCAGGCTTATGGGGGCACCTGGGTGGCTCAGTCATTAAGCATCTGCCTTCGGCTAAGTTCGTGATCCCAGGGTCCTGGGCTGGAGCCCTGCATCGGGTTCCCTGCTCAGCAGGGAACCCACTTCTCTCTCTCCTCCCCACTCCTGCTCCCTCTCACTATCTGTATCTCTCTCAAATAAATAAATAAACTTTTTAAAAAAAAATCAGGCTGACAACTTAACAGGGTTTCCATTGTATGGAACTGTTATCTCTTGCTGCTTTAAAAAATTCTCTCTTTACTACTACCTTTTAGCAGTTTTTTTTTTTATATAATTTTTTTTTATTTTTATAAACATATATTTTTATCCCCAGGGGTACAGGTCTGTGAATCACCAGGTTTACACACTTCACAGCACTCACCAAATCACATGCCCTCCCCAATGTCCATAATCCCAACCCCTTCTCCCAAACCCCCTCCCCTCGGCAACCCTCAGTTTGTTTTGTGAGATTAAGAGTCACTTATGGTTTGTCTCCCTCCCAATCCCATCTTGTTTCATTTATTCTTCTTCTACCCACTTAAGCCTCCATGTTGCATCACCACTTCCTCATATCAGGGAGATCATATGATAGTTGTCTTTCTCTGCTTGACTTATTTCGCTAAGCATGATACGCTCTAGCAGTTTTAATTACTGTGTGTCTTGGTGTGGACCTCTTTTGGTTGATTTATTGAGCCATCTCTGTGCCTTCTCAGTCTGGATTTCTATTTCCATCCCCATATTCAGGAAGTTTTCAGCTATTATTTCCTCAAATGAATTTTCTGCCCCCTTTTCTCTCTCTTCTCCTTCTGGGATCTCTCTAATGTTAATGTCATTATGCTTCATGGCATCACTGGATTCCCTGTCTATTCTCACTTTGCCTAAATTCTTTTTTTTTCACCTGTTCAGTTTGCTTATTTTCCATCACACTGTCCTGAGGCCATTAATTCATTCTTCTGCTTCCTCTAGTCTGGTATTTATTCTATCTAGTGTACTTTGAAGTCCATTTATTGTGCTCTTCATTTCTGATTGGTTCTCCTTTATCTGTTTGGTGAGACACTGATGTCCTCCACTCTTTATCTTTATCTTTATCTTTATCTATATCTTTATCTTTATCTTTATCTGTTTGGTGAGACACTGTTGTCCTCCACTCTTTTCTCAAACCCAGTATCTTCATGGTCATTACTTTAAATTCTCTATCAGGCATATTACCCATCCCTATTTCATTTAGTTCTCTTGCTGTGATTTTGTACTCTTCTTTGATGTTTTTTCTGTCTCCTCATTTTATCTAACTCTCTATGCATGTATCTAGGTATTAAGAAAGTTAGCTATGTCTCCTTCTCTTAAAAGTAGTGTCCTTATGAAGAAGAGGTCCTATGGTGCTCTTCAGTGTCCTGTCCCTTGTCCACCAGAACCTGGCACTTCAGGTGTGTTTCCTATATGTGTTACATGTACCCTGATGTTATGGCTGAGCCATTTTTCCTTTAGTCCAGTTGTCTGTAATGGCTCTCTTTGCTTGTTGTGGGCAGGTTTCAGTCAGTAGGCTAGTCTGGGGCCACCTTGGGCTGAAGTTGAGTCAGCCCAGTTGTTTGTCAGAGATGTAATAGCACGCAATTGCAGAGTGTTTTCCCTTGAGAAGCTTTCATTGGTGGGTGGGGCTACATTCAGACCAGCTGTTTGCTACCAGCCCACTTCTGGGTTGGGTGGTCTTACTGTTGTGTGTAGTTATCTTTCACTCTCCCTTGAGCAGGACTCAGTATGGAGTGGTGCTGGCTCTTGTCAAGGCTGCTTGCACATTTCCAGTTTTGTGATACTGCTTTGGTTGGTCTCTGGCCAAGAGTGCATTGGAGGAGACGAATCTGTGGTGTGCATGGAAGCAGGATGCATGCTGATTTGCAAGGTCTTCACATTTGTTTTCTAGGGGAGGGTATCTGCAGTGCTGGGACAGAGGCCCACCTGGATGGAGGGAATGGGGCACACTGTTAATCAAGTTAAGTAGTGAAGTGGCTGTGTGTTTATGCTGGGAGACATGGGGACTGAAATGGTGCCTGCCATTTCCTTTGTTCCTGCAGGATTCTGCCAGTGACCTAATCCCTCTAGGACATGCTCTGAGATGAGTAAACAACTCTCTCACCCATATGCCTCACATGTTTTTCAAGCTGTTACTTCTATGCTGTATCTTGTAGGACTATTTAGTGTGTTGTCTCTTTAAGGGTAGGGATGATTTCCTATGGACCTCCCACCTCTCCCAGAGCCAGGCCCCCTAATTTTTTAAAATCCCAGGCTAAAGTCCCACTGATTATAAGTACTTATAAAATTTGGCCCTTCTGGTTTTCAAAGCCAAATATTATGGTGATTTGTCTTGCCCCTTCAGGTTCCCCAGTGTGAGGGCCTGTTTCTCTCTCCTCTCTTTACCCATGGCATCCCTTCCAGCTGGCGATAATCCCAAGGGACTATTTAGGAACCGTGTCTCTGCCCTTCCTATGCTCTTCCATGTGGCCTCTCTTCTACAGTTAGTTTAGTGGGGTTTGTTTTGCCAGACTTGGAGTCATTTTCTGTGCTATTTACATTGATGCAAGTGTTATTTAGTATTATCTATGGGTTTAGGTGTGCTTAGGGTCCTCTACTCTTATCATCTTCCCAGGTATCCCAGGGTATGCTAATTTTTAGATCTAGTATACACCACCAAACTCAGTGTGCTTCCTCCTGTAGCAAATGAGTTGTTGCTCTGCATCCATGTGAACACTGAGGGACTGTCAGTCTCTTCAATTTTAGCTAGTGTTCTATGTGTGGTGGTGCCTCATTATTGTGATTTTCATTTGCTCTGATATATTTATTAATGAAAGTAAATACCACTTACATACTTTCTTTTGTAAGTTACCCTCTCAGATCTTCTATTCCTTTTTCTCTTAGATCATTTGACTTTTTCTTATTAAGTTTTAGGAGGTTTTTACATATTCTGAATGTGAGACCTTTGTCAGTTGTATATGTTGCATATATTTACTCACACTGTCACTTGCCTCTTCACTCCACGATGGCATCTTTGATTTAAAAATCCTTGATTTGAATGTAGTCTAGTCTATCAATCTCCTCCTTTATATGTATTGCTTTTTATAATCTGTCCAAGAAGTAATTTCTAGGGTGCTTGTGCGGTTAAATTATTTAAGTATCCAACTTGTGAATTCAGTTTAGGTCATGGTCTCAGGGTTGAGATCAAGCCCTACATTGGACTCTGCACTCAGCACTCTGACTTTAGATCTGCTTGGGATTCTCTCTCTCCCTCTGCCCCTCCTCACCTCATGCCTCTCTCTCTCCCAAAATAAATAAAATCTTTTTTAAAAAAGCATCCAACTCTGGGTTTTGGCTCAGGTCATGATCTCAGAGTCATGAGATTGAGCCCTGTGTGGGTTCCACATGCTTAATAGGGAGTCTACTTCTCTCCCTCTGGCCCTTCCTTTTTCCAAATAAGTAGATAAATCTTAAAAAAAAAAAAAAAAAAAAAAAAGGAAGAGATCATTTTCTACCTCTCCTACCTCAAGTTCATAAAAATAATTTATCTTATGAAATATTTATTTTTTACAATTCCAAGCTAATTCTTTCAGGAATAGATTTTTGTAAGTCGTATAAAACAGATCTCAAGATTTACCTTTTACATATGCTGTACAATTGACATAGCACTATCACTAATTTTTATCACTAACCTTTAGTACTTCCTTTGTCATAGATGATGTGTCCTCTTATGCATGGGTTGTTTTTGGACACACCTTTTCTATTGGTTTATTTTCTTTTCTTGTTTCACTCTTACTGTCTTCTTATAGCTTTATATTAAGTTTTGTATCTATATAATACTTTCTTTCATTTAATTCTTCTTTAAGAATGTCATTTCTTGGCCTTTTGCAAATCATACCAAATTTATAGTCAGATTATCAACTTCCATTTTTAAAACCTTGCTGGGATTTTGATTTATTTAGTGTTAATTTTTGACTGGATTTTATTATATTTTAATTATAATTATAATGTAACATAGATTAACATAGATGGTGGGAGTAGGATTGCTAAATATCAGAAAGAGGGGGCAGTATTTTATATAATCTTTTAAATATTAGCATAACCTGACAGAAGAAAGACCTTTCAGTAAAGTTTATAGCGGGTAATTGCAAAAGATTTGTAAGCATATGCATCCAATCAAGATTGTGGATCAGTCTGACATCTTATGGGAATCTCTCAATCCTAGCAAGGACAGATGGAGCTCTTGATTGTTTGTGCAGAAATAAACGATGGAAAGGTTCTCAAAATTTGCAAGAATCTATACATATATTCTCAATGGGTCCAGAAGTCTCAAAAAGGTTTTTAAATGTTTTGTTTAGGTAATCATCTAAAAAAATTGAGATCAACATATTCTGGGCCTTCTAGATGGCCTTTGTTTTGATAACCAAGTTGTTTTATTTCTATGCACAAAATTACACATAAGAAAACCCAGAGAATGAAACATAAATTTCTTGATGAATTCATTTCAAAAGTGACAGAAACCTGTAAGCTTCAACTCACCTGGTTGACTTGAAATGACTACTGTATGAGGGCTTTAAGTTGTCTGAGGGCTTACTTTTCTGCATCAGTAAGCTATAAAATCACATCATATTTTAATAATAGTTGACATTATTTTAAAATATGAGGATAGATTATTGTAATAAAAGTGAATATGACTTTAGAAAAATCTATCCTGGTTTTATAAATTTACTTGTATTTGGGCTTTGTTACCTGAAGCTAGTTTCTGGGACTTGTTTTTAAGTGAATCCCCTGGGGGAAGGGGAGCAGGGCAGTATAAGGATTAGACAACAAGGTTTTTGTTTAACCCCAATGAAAGCCTCTTACTAAAATATAAAAATATAAAATAGGTCCTTACAAATATGAGCACAGTATGAGATTTGACTTTAGGGCTTAATATTCTTTTTGGAGGGGGAATGATGTGGTCCATTTCTGTTGACCCTGACTTGAGTTTCACAGTTCTGAGTAACTGTGTCTTCTCCCAGGAATACAGACATTTTCAATGCCAGGGAGGGAGTGGTAAACATGGAGGAATATTAGACTTATTCTCCAGAAATCTCCTGCTTGATATTCCACTGCTGGCAACATGTATTTTCTGGTACTGAGATTAACAGCAGGAAGGAGCACTCCATGCATGAGCCTAAGCTTCTGGGGTTTTAATGGGTTGCAGGAAACTTCGTTGTGAGCAGTAATGAATCTGCTGGAAATCAGAGCTGGAATTAAGACAGATTCTTTACCATTGGCCTGGTGTGGAATAACTTGGAGGTACACTTGCTGAGGCAATAATGAGTCTTTAGTAATGCAAACTGGTAACTGCTCAAGGCTACTGGGTCTGAGATTTATAATCCTACATCACTGAGTTTTTGAAAGCTTAAAATCAAGCCAATAATTAAGATGTTGACTACTAATATTTGTTGAGAGATTTTTGGTTTTGTTTTACTTTCTTTTTAATCAGGAGAAGTGATAGTAGGGGTAGAAGGAAAAGAAAGAAACCCTAATGAGCATCAGAGTCATTAATTTTGAAAATATCCCATGGGATTATTCTGACTCACAATTTTGGTTAAAATTGGAGACAGATTGACACTTTTAAAGTTCAGATTTCTATTTTGGTTGCTTAAGGTTATTCATTTATACTTTAATTAGAAAACTGTGGTAGAGTACTCTGTAGGACTTAGTTTTAAACCCTCCTTCCATCATTTGCCCTACTCCTCATTCTAAAAAAAAAAAGGGGGGAAATGGGTCTATTGAATATATATTATTTATGATCCATGAGAGCAGGGACTGTATCTTCCATATTCACTGCTGATTTCAAAGCTTAGTATAGCGTCCAACACATACTTAGTTCTCAATAAATATCAATTAAATGAATTTCTACCTTCCAGATTACCTTGCTTCCAACTTCTAAATCACATACTAAGAGCTTCACATAATGGCAGCTCTGGTAAGTTTCACACCAGTTTTCCTTGTGGTGTGACATTTATTTTTAGGCACCAACTCATTTATTTATATTTAAGTTAATGAAAACAAATGAAATGACAAGTGAAAATAACGTGTTATAGACCCATTTAATCAGTGTTTCAATTATATCAGCCATTCTTAATTTTTTAAGACAATTTCTAGAGCAGTTTTAGGTTTAAAGCAAATATGAAAGAAAGGTACAGAGATTTCCCTTCTACCCCTTGCCCTCCCCACATTATCAACGTCTCCCCACCCAGATTAGTACATTGGTTACAACTGAGAACCCCAAATCATTACCACTCAAAGTCCACAGTTTACATTAGGGTTCACTCTTGGTGTATGTTCTGGGGGTTTGGACAAATGTATAATGACATGTATTTACCACTGTAGTATCATACAGCATTGTTTCACTACCCTAAAATCCTGGTAATTCACCTATTCATCTGTCCCCCAACTCCTGGCAACCACTTATCTTTTTTACTGTCTCCACAATTTTGCTTTATCCAAAATATCCTTACAATAATACAGTGTATAGTCTTTTCATATTGGCTTTTTCACTTAGTGATATGCATTTAACTTTCCTCTGTGACTTTTCATAGCTTGATATCTCATTTCTTTTTAGTGCTGAACAATATTCCACTGTTTGGATGTATCATAGTTTATCCATTCACCCACTGAAGAACATTTTAGTTGCTTCTGAGTTTTGGTAATTATGAATAATGTTGCTATAAACATTTAAGTACAGGTTTGTGTGGGTATAAATTTCCAAATGCTTTGAGTAAATATCAAGTAATGTAATGACTAGGTTGTGTGATAAGATTATGGAATATGTTCAGTTTGAAAAAAACAAAAAACAAACACCAAATAATTATTCAAAGTGAATCCACTGTTTTGTATTCCCACCAGAATAAAGAATTCCTGTTGCTCCACAGCCTTGCCAGCCTTTGCTGTTGTCAATGGTCCAGATTTTGGCCTTTCTAGTAGGTGTATAGTGGTATCTTGTTGTTATAATTCACATTTTCTGATGACATATGATGTGCAGCATTTATATCATGTGTATTTGCCATTTATATCTTTTCTTTGGTGAGTGTCTGTTAAGGTCATTGGTCTATTTTCAGTCTCTCCCTTTTTTTTAAGATTTTATTTATTCATTTTACAGAGAGAGATCACACGTAGGCTGAGAGTCAAGAGAGAGAGGAGGAGGAAGCAGGCTCCCTGCTGAGCAGAGAGCCTGATGTGGGACTTGATCTCAGGACCCTGAGATCACGACCTGAGCCGAAGGCAGAGGCTTAACCCACTGAGCCTCCCAGGAGCCTATTTTTGTTTGTTTGTTCATTTGTTTGTTATTATCCTCTTGAGTTTTAGGGTCTTTTAAAAAAGAGTTCTTTATATATTTTGGATAATATCTTTATCAGGTCTATCTTTTATAAATATTTTCTCTAAATCTATAGTTTCCTGTTTCATTCTTTCAAAAATATCTTCCATAGATAGACCAGAAATTAATTCTATTTCATCTTTGATTCCTTTCATCAGAATTTTTGTGTTTCTTCATGTCGATTTTGTACTTTTTATATATTTATATCTAAATATTTCATTTTTGAGGTTTCTAATGTAAAGTATGTTGTATTTTCAGGTTCAAATTTCACCTGTTAGTTGCTGCTGGTATATAGGAAAGCTATTGACTTATGTACATCAATATTATATCTTAAAACCTTATAATAGTCATTAATTAGTTCCAGAATTTTTTATGGATCCATTTGGATTTTTTACATAGATAATAATGCCAAACAAGACATTTTTATTTCTTCCTTCCCTGTCTATATACTTTTAATTTCCTTTCATTATTATATTGCATTAGCTAATACTTCGAGTGCAGTATTGAAAAAGAATAGTGAGAGGGGATATCCCTGCCTTATTCCTGATCTTAGTGGGAAAGCTTCTTGTTTCTCATCATTAAGTATAATATTAGCTGTAGAGTTTTTTAAATAGATATTCTTTATCAAGTTGAGGAAATTCCCCTCTATTCCTAGTTTACAGGGAGTTTTTATCATGAATGGGTATTGGATTTTGCCAAATACTTTTTTTTTTATATGGTCATGTGATTTTATTTAGCCTGTTGCTGTGCAGTATTACATTAATTGATTTTCAGATGATAAACCAACCTTGCATACCTGTAATAAATCCCCTTTGGTCATGGTTTGTATTTGGCCCAGCATGTGATCTATCTTGATTAATGTTCCATATGAGCTTGAGAAGAATGTTTATCTGCTGTTAGATGAAATAGTCTATGGATGTCCATTATAGCCTGGTGATCAATAACAATGTTGATTTCACTTATGTCCTTACTGATTTTCTGCCTGCTAGATCTATCCATTTCTGATAAAGGGGTGCTGAAGTCTCCAACTATAATTATGTATTCATCTATTTCTCTTAGCACTTCTACCAGTTTTTGCCTCATAAATTTTGGCCTCATATATTTTGATGATCGTTTATTAAGTTCACACACACTAAGAACTGTTATGTTTCCTTGGAGAGTGATTTCCCTTGTTTGAAGTTTGCTCAGTCTAATATTAGTATTACAATCTTCACTTCCTTCTGATCAATATTAGCAGTAAATATGTTTCTTTATTCACTTACTTTTAAATTATGTATGTCTTTATGTTTTAAAGTTATTCTCTTATGGGGTGCCTGGGTGGCTCTGTTGTTGGGTATCTGCCTTTGGTTCAGGTCGTGGTCCTGGGGTCCTGGGATTGAGCCCCACATAGGCTCTCTGCTCAGCGGAAAGCTTGCTTTTCCCTCTCCCACTCCCCCTGCTTATGTTCCCTCTCTCGCTGTGTCTCTCTCTGTCAAATAAACAAATAAATAAAATCTTTAAAAAAAATAAATAAAGTTGTTTTCTTACATACAGCATATAATTGAGGGTTTTTTTTATCCATTCTGACAATCTTTTTATTGTCATATTTAGATGATTAACATTCAAGGTGATTACTGACATAACTGGATTAATATTTACCATGTTACTGTTTTCTATCTGTTGCCCCAATTTTTTCTATTTTTGTCTTCCACTCTTTTTCTGTGATGTTGTTTTTAATTAAGCATTTTTCCTTTATTCCAAGTTATCACTTTTCTTAACATATTAGCTATATTTTCTTTTAGTTTTTTTTTTTTAGTGGTTGCCATAGAATTTGCAATATTCATTTACAGCTAATCAAAGATGACTTTCAAATAACACCATACAGTTTCACAGATAATGTAAGTAACTTATAACAATAAAATAAACCTAATTTGTCCTTCCCATATTTTTTCAGTGCTTTAATTCACTGTCTTTTGTATAAGCATATATAAGCATATATTGTATGTTAGATATAGAATCAAGTATATACCATCAAATGCATTGTTGTATTTTGAACAAACTGTTATATATTTGGTCATATAATGAGTAGTAAATAAGCCACAGAGATCTAATGCACAATATAATGAACATAGACAATATTGTACTCAAATTAAGTAATCTAATAAATAGCACTACAATGGCAATCATATTACAATATGTAAGTGTGTCAAAGTAACATGCTGTACACCTTAAATTTCACAATATGTCATATTTATTTTTTTAAATAAAGAAAAACAAAAAAATTTGTTTAATTTTTATTTATTCCTTCTCTAATACTTTCTCTTCTTTATGTAGATCTGAGTTTTTGATACCCATAATTTTCCTTCTTTCTATAGAATTTATTTTAATAAATGTTTCTTGAAATGTGAGTCTATGGGCAATAAAGTCCCTCAATTTTTGTTGCAAAAGCCTTTATTTTTCATTTATGAAGTATAATTTTGTAATATGCCAAATCCTATGTTGGTGGTGTTTTCTCTCAAGCCTTAGATATTTCACCTCACCGTCTTCCTACTTTTGTGATTGCTGAAAAGAAGTTGGACATAATTATTTTATCTTTGTCTTCAGTAGACAAGGTACTTTCTTCTCTGTCTTGTTTGAGGATTTTATCTTTGACTTTTTTATAGTTTGAAAATGATATGCTTAGGTGTAGTGTATGAGGTTTTTTAGTTTGGTTGGTTTGGGTTTGGGTTTGTATTTATCCTGCTTGTTCTCTGAGCTTCCTGGATATGTAGTTTGATGTGCGACATTAATTTGGAAAAGTTCTCAGTCATTGTTGCTTCAGTTTCATTTCTGCTCCTTTCTCTCTTATCCTTTGGTATTCCCATTGCACATATGTTACATCTTTAATGGTTGTCTCACGTTTCTTGGATATTCTGTTCTGTTTTTTCATTCTTGGTTCCCATATTTATTTTACTCATGGAGGTTTTTATTTTTACCTCCTCAAGCTCCATGTGCAGTCCTTTAATGAAACCCAAAAGTCACTCTTTGTTTCTGTCACTGTTACTATCTTTGGCATTGATTTTTTTCTTAGGATTTCAATCTCTCTGCCTACATTGCCTATCTGTTCTTGTATGCTGTCTAATTTATGTATTGGAGCCCTTAGCATATTAATCATAGTTGTTTTTTTATTACATTTTTTAAAATTCCAGTATATTTACCATACAGTGTTATATTAGTTTCAGGTGTACAATAAAATGATTCCAAAATTCTATATATTACTCACTGCTCATCGTGATAACTGTACTCTTAATCCTGGTCACCAACTCCACCCATCTCCCACCCACCTTCCTTCTGGTAACCTTCAGTTTGTTCTATATTAAAAGTCTTTTTTTTTTTTTTGGTTTGTCCCCTTTTCTTTGATCATTTGTTTCATTTCTTAAATTCTACATACAAGTGAATTCATGTATTTGTCTTTCTCTGACTTATTTCACTTAACATTATACTTTTTAGATTCCTTCATGTTTTTGTAAGTGGCAAGTTTTTATTCTTTTTATGGATGAGTAATACTACATTCTATTATATAGATATATAGATAATGTAATATATATATATATATATATATATATATATATATATATATATCCCACTTCCTTAGATGTTCATCTATTAATGAATACTTGGATTGTTTCCATAATTTAGCTATAATAAATAATGCTACCATAAACATAGGGTACATATATCTTAGCAAATTAGTATTTTCATATTCTTTGGGGAAAATACCCAGGAGTGGGATTACTGGATCATATGATAATTCTATTTGTAATTAAAAAAAATATATATTTTATTTATTTATTTATTTGTCAGAAAGAGAGAGAGAAAGCACACAAGCAGGCAGAGAGGCAGGCAGAGGTGGAGAGAGAGGAAGGCTCCCCGCCAAGCAAGGAGCCCAATGAGGGACTTGATCCCCGGACCCCAGGATCATGACCTGAGCCAAAGGCAGCTGCTTAACCCACTGAGCAACACAGATGTCCCTATTTTTAATTTTTTTGAGAAAATTTCATTCTGTTTTCCCCAGTGGCTGTACCAGTTTACATTCCCACCAAGGGTGCATGAGGTTTCCTTTTTCTCCCCATCTTCACCAACACTTATTTTTTAGGTTTTGATGTTTGCCATTCTGACAAGTATGAGTTGATATCTCATTGTAGTTTTAATTTGCATTTCCTTGAGTGTAGGTGATAATGAACATTTTTTCATGTGTCTGGTGGCCATCTGAGTGTCTTCTTTGGGGAAATGCATGTTCATGTCTTCTGCCCTTTTATAAATTGGAATGTTTGGGTTTTGGGTGTTGACTCTTATAAGGTCTTTATATATTTTGAATACTAATCCTTTATCAAATAAGTCATTTCCAGATACCTACTCCCATTTACTAGGTTGTCTTTTAGTTTTATTGATTGTTTACTTCACTGCAAGTAAAGCTTTTTATTTTGATATAGTTCCAATAGTTTATTTTTGCTTTTGTTTCCCTTTGCCCAAGAGACATATCTGGAAAAATGTTGTTATGGCCAATGTCAAAAAAGTTACTGCCCATGTTTACTGTAGGATTTTTATGGTTTCAATTTTGCATTTAGGTCTTTAATCCATTTCAAAAATATTATTATATATGGTGTAAGGAACAGGTCCACTTTTATTCGTTTGCATGTAGCTGTCCAGTTTTCTCAAAACGATTTGTTGAAACTTTTTTCCCCATGGCAATGTCTTGCCTCCTTTGTTGAAGATTAATTGAGCATATAGTCATGTATTTAATTTGGGGCTTTCTATTCTGTTCCATAGGTCTGTTTTTATACCAGTACTATACTGTTTGGATGACTATAGCTTTGTAATATAGCTTAAAATCTGCAATCCTCCAGTTTTATTTTACTTTTTCATAATTTCTTTGGCTGTTCCAAACAAATTTTAGTATTGCTGGGGGGCCTGGATGGCTCAGTTGGCTAAATGTCTGCCTTCGGCTCAGTCATGATCCTAGGGTCCTGGATTCAATCCCTGTATTGGGCTCCCTGCTCAGCAGGAGTCTTCTTGTCCCTCTACTCTCCCCTACCACTTGTGCTCTCTCTCTGTCTCTCTCTCTCAAATAAATAAAATCTTTTTACAAAATGTTGTTGGTATTTTGGTAGGAACTATATTAAATCTGTAGATTAATTTGGGTAGTGTGAACATTTTAACAATATTGGATTTCTCTTAATCCATGAACATGAAATGACTTTTCCTTGGTGTTTTCAATTTTTTTCATCACTGTTTATAGTTTTCAGAGTATAGGTCTTTTACCTCCTTGCTTAAGTTTATTCCTAGATATTTTATTGTTTGGGGGCAATTATAAATTGGATTTTTTATTAATTTCTCTTTTATCCAATTTCATTGCTGGAAATTGGTCTGTTGAAATTTTCTACTTCCTTCTGCTTCAGTTTCAGGAGGTTATATGTTTCCAAGGATTTATCCTTTTCTTTTAGGTTGCCCAATTTATTGGCATATAATTTTTCATAGTAATCCCATATAATCCCTTGTGTTTCCATGGCATTAGCTGTTATTTCTCGTTGTTCATTTCAAATTTGTTTATCTCCTAGTTTCACTGATCTCTTCTATTGGCTTTTTGTAGTTTATATTTGTTTATTTCTGCTTTAATCTTTATTATTTCCTTCTTTCTACTCTTTTGGGTTTTGCCTGGACTTTTTCTAGATCCTTTAGGTGTTAAGGTGAGGTGTTTGTTTGTTTGTTTGTTTGTTTGTTTAGTTTTTCTTGCTTCTGGAGGTATGCCTGCACTGCTATCATCTTCCCTCTCAGAACATCTTTTGTAACATCAAAGAATTTGGATCATTGTGCTTTCATTTTCATCTGTCTCCATGTATTTTTTTTTAACTTCCTCTTTGATGTCTTGGTTGACCCATTCATTGTATTTGTATTCTTTCCAGATTTTTTATTGTGCTTGATTTCTATAGTGTCATAGTGGTGTGGTCAAAAGGTGCATAGCAAAATTTCAGTCTTTTATAATTTGTTGAGACTTGTTTTATGGCCTAACTTGTCCTCTCTTCTAGAGAGTATAATATGGGCACCTTAAAGAATGTGTATTCTGCTGTTTTTAAGTGGAATGTCTTGAATATATATGTTAAATCTTCTAGTTCTATGTGTCATACAAAGCTATGTTTCCTTGATGATTTTCTATTTAGATGATCTATCCATTGATGTAAATGGAGTGTTAAGGTCCCCTAGTATTGTATTGGTATTGATTACTTCCATTAAGTGTGTTATTAGCTGCTTTATGTATTTGGGTGCTCCCATGTTGGCTGCATAAATATTTACAATTGTTAGAGCTCTTTGTTGGATTTGTTCCCTTTATGGTTATATAGTGTCCTTCTTTGTCTCTTGTTACCATCTTTGTTTTAAAGTCTATTTTGCCTGATATAAGTTTGGCTATCCAGGCTTTTATTTCATTTCCATTTGCATGATAAATACTTTTCCTTCTCTTCCCTGTCAATCTGCATGTGCTCAGAAATGGGACTCCTATAGACAGCATATAGATGGTTGTTTTCTTTCTTATCCATGCCATCACCCTTCATCTCTTGATTGGGTCATTTAGTTTATTTACATTCAAAGTAATTATTGATAGGTATGTACTTACTGCCATTTTGTTACTTGTTTTATGGTTGTTTGTGTAGTTCTCTCTTCCATTCTTCTCTTGCTCTTTTCTCTCACAGTTTTCTGGCTTTGTTTCATGATGTATTTAGATCCTTTCACACTATGTTTTTGCATTTCTATTACTAATTTTTGATTCTCAGTTACCATTAGGTTTATACTTAACATTTCATGCATACAGCAGTCTATATTAAATTGATGGTCACTTAAGATCGAAGCCATTCTTTACTTCTTTCCCCACCCCATAAATTTCAGGTATATGGTTTCAGATTTTACACCCTTTTAATTGATGAATCCTTCCACTGATAATTACAGATTCACTTAATTTTATTTGTTTTTTTTTCTTCCTACTTTTCTTATTCTTACTTTTGGTCTTTCCTTTCTACTCAAATGGTCCCCTTTAACATTTCTTATAGAGTGGCCTTAGTGATGATGAGTTCCTTTAACTCTTTATTTATATTTTTATTCCAAATGATAGCCTTGATGGATAAAGTATTTTTGATTGCAGGTTTTTTTCCCTGTCAGCACTTTGAATATATGGTGCCAATTTCTTCTGGTCTATAAAATTTCTGCTGAAAAATTAGCTGATAGTCTTATGGGATTTTCTTGTCCATAACTGTTTTCTCCTGCTGCTTTAAAAATCCTCTCTTTATCACTACTTTTTGTTATTTCAATTACTATGTGTCTGGTGTGGACATCCTTGGGTTGATTTTGTTGGTGGCCCTCTGTGCCTCCGTGATCTGGATATCTATTTCCTTCCCCATAATCAGGAAACTTTCAGCTATTATTTCTTCAGATATACTTTCTGCTCTCTTTTCTCTCTCTTCTCCTTCTGGGGCCTCTATAATGCTAATGCTATTACACTTGATGGTGTCACTTATTTCCCTTCATCTATTTTCATTTATTATAATTCTTTTTTCTCTCTCCTGTTCAGCTTCATTCCTTTCTATTATTCTGCCCTTCAGATTACTGATCCATTCCTCTACTTCCTCTAGTCTACTATTTATTCCCTAGCATATTTTTAATTTTACTTAAGATGTTCGTCTCTGACTTGTTCTTTTTTATGTGGACCTCTTTGAAGTCCTCCATTCTCTTTTCTTTTTATGACAATTATTTTAAATTCTGTATCAGGTGTATTACTAATCTCCACTTTGTTTAGCTCTCTTGCTGTGATTTTGTCATGTTCTTTCATTTGGAACATTTTTTTCCCCATTTCTTCGTTTTGTCTAACACTCTGTGTCTGTTTCCAGGTATTAAAAAGTCAGCTACATCTCTTGCTCTTGAACGTAGTGGCCTTATGAAGAAGAGGTCCTGTCATGTCCTGTAGTGCTCTGTCCCTTGTTCACCAAAAACTAGCACTTTAGGTTTTTCTCCTTTGCGTGTTGTATGTACTCTTTTGGTGTGGCTGAGCCACGTTTGCCTTCAGTCCAGGTTTCTATAATGGTTCTCTTTGCCTGTTGTATGCAGTGTTTGGTCCCTGTGTTGTTAGTGGGTTAGTGTGGAACCACCTTAAAATCATGTTGTCAGACCAGGCATTTGCTAAAGATGCAGTAACATCAAACTGCAGGGTGCTTTGCCTGTGTTTTCCCCTGAGAAGTTTTTATTGGTGGATGGGGCCTGTAGTCATACCAGATGTCTGCCCCTAGCTCATTGCTGGGTCCACAGTGGAACTGGTGTGTGTGGTTATCTTCTCCTCTTCCCAAGGGAGGAATCACTTTAGAGTGGTGCTGCCTGCTGTTGGGCCGCTTGCACACTGCTAGGCTTGTAACACTGCTTTTGATGTTTTGATGGTCTCCAGCCAAGGGTGTATTGTTGCGAGCAGGCCTGCAGAATGTGGGGGCAGGACACATGGTGCCAGCAAGGTTAGAGCTGGCCTGCTGTGGGACAGGACCTGCAGCTACCTGGGAAAATTCCTGGGGAGTCAGTTTGGGATGGAAGGTACGGTTTCACAGAACAGTGTGTGGACAAGGCATACTGTTTGCAAGCTAGGTCTACAGTCTTAATGCTATGCCAGTTCCGTCAGGTGTCCCTGTATTTAGGCTGGGGTGCAAGAGAGCAAAATGGTACCTGCCAGCTGTTTTGTTCTTGGTGAAGTCTCCCCAAAATCCTTGCCCTCCAGCACATGCTCTAAGATTAAGAAATAATCAATCAATCAATCAATCAATCTTCCTGTGTACTCTAGGCATTCTTCAAACTGCTACTTCTGTGCTGTATCACAGGAGCGGTGTTTGTTGTGCTATCTTTGGCTCTCTTAGAACCAAGCTGCTGATTTTTAAAGTTCCAGGTGGAACTGATTGTTTGCCCACTCTGGTTTTCAAAGCCAAATATTATGCTGATTTGTTTTCCCAGTCTGGATTGCCCATGCCTGGGATACCTGGTGTGGGTCTGTTCCTCTCCCCTCACTGAGCCCACAGCATCCCTCCCTCCTGCAGACAATCTCACGGGTCCATTTGGCTCCCGACTATGTCTCTGGCCTTCCTATTGTCTTGAATGTGGGCTCTTCTCTACATTTAGCTGTGGGGATTCTCTTTTGCTAGTCTTCAGATCATTTTCTGGATTATTTACACTGATGCTGGTGTTTTCTAGTTGTATACAGGGGATGAAGGGTTAGGTTAGGAACTTCCTACTCTGAAGTCTTCTCCTGATGTCCAATCCTCATTGTTTTAAATTCCCTGTCTGAAAATTCCAACATCCCTGTCATGTCCAGTTCTGGTGCTTGCTCTTTCTCTTCAATCTGTGTTTATTGCCTTTTAATATGCCTTGTAATTTTCTCTTGATTACTGGATATGATGTGCTCGGGGAAATGAACAACAGTAAGTAGGCCTTTGGTAATGTAGTCGTAGTTCTAGTGAGAGGGAAGCATTCTCTAGTGCAATGGTTAGGTCTCAGTCCTTTAGTGTGCTTGTGCCTCTGGACTGTGAACTTCACAACTGATTCTGGTTTTTAATTTTTTATTTTATTTTATTTTTTTTAACTCCACAAAGGCTGAAGCTGGGTATTTTCTTCCTTAGGTCAGATAGGCTCAGAGAAAATCCCAGCAGGTTAGGCTCTACTTAACTAGTTTTTTTCCCAAAGATAGACCACGTTAAGAAGAGTAGAGTCGGGGGAGGAGTCAAGAAGTAGCAGGCTGAGACTACTTCAGCTAGCCGGAGATCAGCTAGATAGCTTATCTAAAGATTGCAAACACCTGAAAATCCAACGGCAGATCGAAGAGAAGAAGAACAGCAATTCTGGAAACAGAAAAACAACCACTTTCTGAAAGGTAGGACCGGCGGAGAAGTGAATCCAAAGGACGGGAAGATAGACCCCGGGGGGGGGGGGGGAGGGGCCGGCTCCCGGCAAGCGGCGGAGCAACCGCGCACAAAATCAGGACTTTTAAAAGTCTGTTCCGCTGAGGGACATCGCTCCAGAGGCTAAACCGGGAAACCGGGGCGAAGCCCATGCGGGGTCAGCGTGGCCTCAGGTCCCACAGGGTCACCGAAGGATCGGGGGTGTCTGAGTGTCGCAGAGCTTGCGGGTATTGGAACCGGAAAGCCGGCTACAGAGACAGAGCCGACAGTAAGCTCGCAGCTTGGTGTAACCTTGAAACGATGGCAGGCTCGGTGAGCTCGGAGCGCGGCCAGAGGTCAGGCAGACGGGAGTAACTGGTCGCTGTTCTCTGAGGGCACACTGAGGAGTGGGGCCCTGGGCTCTCGGCTTCTCCGGGCCAGAGACCAGGAGGCCGCCATTTGTATTCCCGTCCTCCGGAACTCTACCGAAAGTGCTCAGGGAACAAAAGCTCCTGCAAGCAAACCTGAGCGGATTACTCACCCCGGACCCTGATAAGGGAGGTGCAATTCCGACTGGGGCAAAGACACTTGAGAATGACTACAACAGGCCCCTCCCCCAGAAGATCAACAACCAAGTTCACCTACCAAGGAGTGTGGTTTCAATACCAAGGAGAGCAGCAGAATTCCAGAGGAGGAGAAAGCAAAGCACGGAACTCATGGCTTTTTCCCTGTGATTTTTTTTTTAGTTTTGCAGTTAATTTAATTTTTTTCTTTTTCTTGTTTTTTTTTCTCGCCTTCTGGTTAAATTTTTTTTTAACTTTTACCTTTTTCTTTTTTAATGTATTTTAACTAGTTTATCTACTATATATATTTTTTCTTTTTTATATTTTTCTTATTTGTTTTCTTAATTCTTTTCTTTTCCTTTTTTTTCCTTTCTTCCTATTTGAACCTCTTTTTATCCCCTTTCTCCTCCCTCACGATTTGGGATCTCTTCTAATTTGGTTAAAGCATATTTTCCTGGGGTTGTTGCCACCCTTTTAGTATTTTACTTGCTCCTTCATATACTCTTATCTGGACAAAATGACAAGACGGAAAAATTCAACACAAAAAAAAGAACAAGAGGCAGTACCGAAGGCTAGGGACCTAATCAATACAGACATTGGTAATATGTCAAATCTAGAGTTCAGAATGACAATTCTCAAGGTTCTAGCCGGGCTCGAAAAAGGCATGGAAGATATTAGAGAAACCCTCTCGAGAGATATAAAAGCCCTTTCTGGAGAAATAAAAGAACTAAAATCTAACCAAGTTGAAATCAAAAAAGCTATTAATGAGGTGCAATCAAAAATGGAGGCTCTCACTGCTAGGATAAATGAGGCAGAAGAATTAGTGATATAGAAGACCAAATGACAGAGAATAAAGAAGCTGAGCAAAAGAGGGACAAACAGCTACTGGACCACGAGGGGAGAATTCGAGAGATAAGTGACACCTTAAGACAAAACAACATTAGAATAGTTGGGATTCCAGAAGAAGAAGAAAGAGAGAGGGGAGCAGAAGGTATACTGGAGAGAATTATTGGGGAGAATTTCCCCAATATGGCAAAGGGAACGAGCATCAAAATTCAGGAGGTTCAGAGAATGCCCCTCAAAATCAATAAGAATAGGCCCACACCCCGTCACCTAATAGTAAAATTTACAAATCTCAGTGACAAAGCGAAAATCCTGAAAGCAGCCCGGGAAAAGAAGTCTGTAACATACAATGGTAAAAATATTCGATTGGCAGCTGACTTATCCACAGGGACCTGGCAGGCCAGAAAGAGCTGGCATGATATTTTCAGAGCACTAAATGAGAAAAACATGCAGCCAAGAATACTATATCCAGCTAGGCTATCATTGAAAATAGAAGGAAAGATTAAAAGCTTCCAGGACAAACAAAAACTGAAAGAATTTGCAAACACCAAACCAGCTCTACAGGAAATCTTGAAAGGGGTCCTCTAAGCAAAGAGAGAGCCTACAAGTGGTAGATCAGAAAGGAACAGAGACCATATACAATAACAGTCACCTTACAGGAAATACAATGGCACTAAATTCATATCTCTCAATAGTTACCCTGAATGTGAATGGGCTAAATGCCCCTGTCAAAAGACACAGGGTATCAGAATGGATAAAAAAACAAAACCCATCTATATGTTGCCTCCAAGAAACTCATTTTAAGCCCGAAGACACCTCCAGATTTAAAGTGAGGGGGTGGAAAAGAATTTACCATGCTAATGGACATCAGAAGAAAGCAGGAGTGGCAATCCTTATATCAGATCAATTAGATTTTAAGCCAAAGACTACAATAAGAGATGAGGAAGGACACTATATCATACTCAAAGGGTCTGTCCAACAAGAAGATTTAACAATTTTAAATATCTATGCCCCCAACGTGGAAGCAGCCAACTATATAAACCAATTAATAACAAAATCAAAGAAACACATCAACAATAATACAATAGTAGTAGGGAACTTTAACACTCCCCTCACTGAAATGGACAGATCATCCAAGCAAAAGATCAGCAAGAAAATAAAGGCCTTAAACGACACACTGGACCAGATGGACATCACAGATATATTCAGAACATTTCATCCCAAAGCAACAGAATACACATTCTTCTCTAGTGCACATGGAACATTCTCCAGAATAGATCACATCCTCGGTCCTAAATCAGGACTCAACCGGTATCAAAAGATTGGGATCATTCCCTGCATATTTTCAGACCACAATGCTCTAAAGCTAGAACTCAACCACAAAAGGAAGTTTGAAAAGAACCAAAATACATGGAGACTAAACAGTATCCTTCTAAAGAATGAATGGGTCAACCAGGAAATTAAAGAAGAATTGAAAAAAATCATGGAAACAAATGATAATGAAAATACAACGGTTCAAAATCTGTGGGACACAACAAAGGCAGTTCTGAGAGGAAAATATATAGCAGTTCAAGCCTTTCTCAAGAAACAAGAAAGGTCTCAGGTACACAACCTAACCCTACACCTAAAGGAGCTGGAGAAAGAACAAGAAAGAAACCCTAAGCCCAGCAGGAGAAGAGAAATCATAAAGATCAGAGCAGAAATCAATGAAATAGAAACCAAAAAAACAATAGAACAAATCAACGAAACTAGGAGCTGGTTCTTTGAAAGAATTAATAAAATTGATAAACCCCTGGCCCGACTTATCAAAAAGAAAAGAGAAAGGACCCAAATAAATAAAATCATGAATGAAAGAGGAGAGATCACAACTAACACCAAAGAAATACAAACTATTATAAGAACATACTATGAGCAACTCTACGCCAATAAATTTGACAATCTGGAAGAAATGGATGCATTCCTAGAAACATATAAACTACAACTGAACCAGGAAGAAATAGAAAGCCTGAACAGACCCATAACCAGTAAGGAGATTGAAACAGTCATTAAAAATCTCCAAACAAACAAAAGCCCAGGGCCAGACGGCTTCCCGGGGGAATTATACCAAACATTTAAAGAACTAATTCCTATTCTCCTGAAACTGTTCCAAAAAATAGAAATGGAAGGAAAACTTCCAAACTCATTTTATGAGGCCAGCATCACCTTGATCCCAAAACCAGACAAGGATCCCACCAAAAAAGAGAGCTATAGACCAATATCCTTGATGAACACAGATGCGAAAATACTCAACAAAATACTAGCCAATAGGATTCAGCAGTACATTAAAAGGATTATTCACCACGACCAAGTGGGATATATTCCAGGGCTGCAAGGTTGGTTCTACATCCGCAAATCAGTCAATGTGATACAACACATCAATAAAAGAAAGAACAAGAACCATATGATACTCTCAGTAGATGCTGAAAAAGCATTTGACAAAGTACAGCATCCCTTCCTGATCAAAGCTCTTCAAAGTGTAGGGATAGAGGGCACATACCTCAATATCATCTAAGCCATCTATGAAAAACCCACCGCAATTATCATTCTCAATGGAGAAAAACTGAAAGCTTTTCCGCTAAGGTCAGGAACATGGCAGGGATGTCCATTATCACCACTGCTATTCAACATAGTACTAGAGGTCCTAGCTTCAGCAATCAGACAACAAAAGGAAATTAAAGGCATCCAAATCGGCAAAGAAGAAGTCAAATTATCACTCTTCGCAGATGATATGATACTATATGTGGAAAACCCAAAAGACTCCACTCCAAAACTGCTAGAACTTATAAATTAAAAAAAAAGAAGAGTAGAGTCTTCTGGCATATTTCCAAATAACTCCTTTCCCCTCTCCCTGCCATAAACATGAAGGGAATTTACTGTGATATTTCCTGTGAGCACCACTCAAGCTCCTGACGGTAAGATCACAAAAGTGTGGCAGTCACCTTTGACTGGCTTCCCCTAATGCCTTTAATTCTCAGATTTGTACAGGCCTAGCCTCCAGCAATTTACCAACACACTCAGATTTTCTGACCCTATTACTTGTTCCTTGGGAGGTTTCTACTCCAGTATATTGTAATTCTCTATCTGTCTAATTTTGTTGGAAACAGTTTGCCCCAAGACCTTAATCCTCTTAAAGATCCAAAAAAAAGTGTAGATTTTTCAGTTTGTTCAGTTTTATATCTGTTGTTAAGATAAAGTGGTGACCCTCTAATTTCCTTACATACCAATCCAGAAACCATAACCACCCTTAATTTTTAAGCCTAAATAATTCTAATAAAACATACTTTGGCAATATGTTTATACATTCCATAAACCTGATGTGTCTGTTAATTCAGCCCTTTTGGGATTAACCCAAACATTTGGAATAGGTCAAAAAGACTGAGACAAAGAGACAGTTTCTTATTATGAGGAGATGATGTGCTTCAGGGTAGGCTTTGAATGGAACCCTTCTTGCAGTGATCATCTAACTTTTTAGTTTCACTTTCTGCCTCTGTTCAATGAAGGAGGAGAAGCTCCCAGTGGTGTAACTTGAGCTCATTTCACACTCTTAGGACCTCTAAGAAGCTGGATCATACCTTCTCACGATTATAACTCATAAAGGAAGTGCTTGTCCAGAAGGCAGCTAATTTACAGCACCTTAGTAGGTGGGCATAAACAAGATCTCCATGCAGCAGGAAGGAGAGTAGCTATCTGAAGAAAACTGATCCTGTGAAATTTGGTTTGGTTTGAGTTTAGGCTTGTAGAGAACATCAGCACTTGCACTTCTAGGCAGGAGCATGAAGTAGGCAGAGAGAGTAGTGATAGAAATAATGGCTCATGACAAGCTGGGAATAAGTAGCGACTAAAGCAGTGGCTCTATAACAGTAGTTCCAGCTCTGGCAGCAGTGTATGCCTGTTCATGAGAAGACAGCTAGGAGCTGTTTAATCACAGAGCTGCTATCAGAGGCTGTACATGGCACTCTCCTCACATGACCTTCCTTTCTGGCCCCATATAGCTGTTTCAGATCTTTATTCCTCCTATCTTCTTAGCTAACCTGGAGGAGGCTAATTAGCACATGTGTAAATAAGTAAGGACTTCTTCTGGCTCTAATATTCTAGAATTATTCTGAGCACAGTAGAAACACATTAATTCAGATAATTTGTTCCAAATTTCTAATTATTCCATTTGGACTAAGCTGCAGTTTATTTTTTTTTTCAGCAAAATTTTATTATAGATAGCTCAAATTGAAAAGAAAGGGGGTAGAGGGATTATTAAAATCTTTAAGGAGACAAACTTAATTTAATATGTTAAAACTATTTGATCTGAGATATATATCAGAAACTATCTTAGAAATATATATATATATATATCTCAGATAAAATAGTTTTATATGAGATAGATAAAACTATTTTATCTGAGATATATATATGGAACTTGCATCTAACAGATTAAAAATGGATAGGGAAAACAGACAAATCAACAAATATATTGTTGTGATAAATGCTGAGAGAGAGGTGTATACATGGTGTGTTAACAAAAAGAAGAATACCTCAGGTACACTAGGGTTGGGAACCCAGGGAGAGAGAGACTCCCTGGAAATTACAGAGTGTGGAGGATAAAACAACACACCTTCTGTGTGCTTCTTTCTCATTACCCTTCTAACGCATTAACAGCGCTTCTGATACCAGGTGTGTGTGTGTGTGTGTCCCAAACCAAACAATTCTCTGCAATGCCTGTCGGATATCTTAAAGTTTAATTCAATTTTAATACTAGTTGGAATTAATGTAGACCCCACAAGTTAAGGGCTAATTTCCACAAGACTTCACCTAACTTCAACTTGTCAATTGCAAGTAATAGGTCCCCAGGTTACCCATAGCTTAGCTACAAATCAGAGGTTCCCATGATTTCCCCCCTTAAATTCAACTATTTCCTAGAAAAACTCACTAAACTCAAGAAAACTCTTACTTGCATTTATTATGTTTATTAGAAATACAGTATATGATTAACAATGTAGATAAGCAGCCAGATGAAGAGCTCCATAAGACAAGGTCTGAAAGGGTCCTGAGCACAGGAGCTTCTATCCCTGTGGAGTTGAGTACTCTCCCAACATATGGTTTTGTACACCAACCTGGAAGCTCCCTGAATCCCATACCTTTGGGATTTTTATGGAGACTTCATCACATAGGTATGATTAATTGTTAAATCAATTTTGAGCCCCTCTTCTGTTCCTTGGGGTTGGGGCTTGGGCTAAAAGTTCAAAGCATCTTCCTGGCAACCAGTCGTCATCCAGGAGCCAGAAAATTCCAAAGGATTTAGGAGCTCTGTGTAAGGAACCAGTGCCAAAAACCAAATATTAGAACAAATGCTCCTAGTGCTCTTATCACTTGGGAAATTACAATGGTTTCAGGAACTCTCTGCCAGGAACCATAGCCAGAGGCCAATATATATATTTTATATTATTTCACATGTTGGCCGAGGTTTGATGGTTGAATCTAGGTGTCTAGATGAAGAGGAGAGGGCAAGAACACCACGAAAAGCATTTACAGACAACCACAAATAGTACCATGGAAATGGAGACCATATGGCAGTAATATTGGAGGGCATAATCAATTCTCATTATTCATGATAGTTATATACTTTAAACTTGTGAGCAGTGAACTAGGGAACACTGAATTATTAATTTGTGGTGTGGGTCACAGAATATAGGGTTAAGTTTCTGTGAGTCTCTGGTCAAAACATATTTATCAACTGAAACACAATTGGTGCTACATAGGTTTGTTTGCCAGAATTCTTGTAAAACAAGCTGGTCACATCAGTGTTGAAAGTCTGTCCTTACACATAACACTTTTCTTGTACAGCACTTATCAGGTACTTTTAAAATTTTTCTGAAGCCTCCAGATTCCTTTGGCCACACTGACTCTGGCCTTTATAAAAAAAAAAAAAAAAGAAAGAAAGAAAGAAAGAAAAGAGAAAAAGAAAGAAATGGTATTCTGTTCAACTTAGCTGCTTGAAGTCCTAGCCAGAGCAACTAAATAAGAAAATAATAATAATAATAATAATAATGGCATCAATAGAACTCATACAGCAATTCAGTAATGTGGCAGGATACAAAGTCAATGTACAGAAATCAGTGGCTTTCTTATACACTAACAATGAAAATACAGAAAGGGAAATTAGAGAATCGATTCCATTTACTATAGCACCAAGAACCATAAGATACCTGGGAATAAACCTAACCAAAGAGGTAAAGGATCTGTATTCGAGGAACTATAGAACACTCATGAAAGAAATTGAAGACACAAAATGATGGAAGACCATTCCATGCTCGTGGATTGGAAGAATAAATATTGTTAAAATGTCTATACTGCCTAGAGCAATCTATACTTTTAATGCCATTCCAAACAAAATTCCCCCGGTATTTTTCAATGAGCTGGAGCAAATAATCCAAAAATTTGTATGAAATCAGAAGATATCTTCAATTGCTAAGGAAATGTTGAAAAACAAAAATAAAACTGACAGCATCACGTTACCTGATTTCAAGCTTTACTACAAAGCTGTGATCACCAAGACAGCATGGTACTGGCATAAAAACAGACACATAGATCAGTGGAACAGAGTGGAGAGCCCAGATATGGACCCTCAACTCTAAAGTAAAATAATCTTTGAAAAAGCAGGAAAAAATATACAGTGGAAAGAAGACAGTCTCTTCAATAAATGGTCCTGGGAAAACTGGACAGCTATATGCAGAAGAATGAAACTCGACCATTCTCTTACACCATACACAAAGATAAACTCAAAATGGATAAAAGACCTCAACGTGAGACAGGAATCCATCAGAATCCTAGAGGAGAACATGGGCAGTAATCTCTTTGATATCAGCCACAGCAACTTCTTTCAAGATATGTCTCCAAAGACAAAGGAAACAAAAGCAAAAATGAACTTTTGGGACTTCATTGAGATAAAAAGCTTCTGCACAGCAAAGGAAACAGTCAAGAAAACAAAGAGGCACCCCACAGAATGGGAGAAGATATTTGCAAATGACAGTACAGACAAAAGGTTGATATCCAGGATCTATAATGAACTCCTCAAACTCAACACACATGAAACAGGCAAACATATCAAAAAATGGGCAGAAGATATGAACAGACACTTCTCCAATCAAGACATACAAATGATTATCAGACACATGAAAAAATGTTCATCATCACTAGCCCTCAGGGAGATTCAAATTAAAACCACATTGAGATACCACCTTACACCAGTTAGAATGGCCAAAATTAGCAAGACAGAAAACAATGTGGGTTTTAGAGGATGTGAAGAAAGAGGAACCCTCTTACACTGTTGGTGGGAATGCAAGTTGGTGCAGCCACTTTGGAGAACAGTATGGAGGTTCCTCAAGAAATTAAAAATAGAGCTTCCCTATGACCCTGCCATTTCACTCCTGGGTATTTACCCCAAAGATACAGATGTAGTGAAAAGAAGGGCCATTTGTACCCCAATGTTCATAGCAGCAATGGCCACAGTCACCAAACTGTGGAAGGAACTAAGATGCCCTTCAACAGACAAATGGATAAGGAAGATGTGGTCCATATACATGATGGAGTATTATGCCTCCATCAGGAAGGATGAATACCCAACTTTTGTAGCAACATGGACGGGACTGGAAGGGATTATGCTAAGTGAAATAAGTCAAGCAGAGAGAGTCAATTATCATATGGTTTCACTTATTTGCGGAGCATTACAAATAACATTGGAGGATATGGGGAGATGGAGAGGAGAAAGGAGTTGAGGGAAATTGGAAGGGGAGGTGAACCATGAGAGACTATGGACTCTGGAAAACAACTGGGGGGTTTTGAAAGGGTGGGGGGTGGGAGGTTGGTAGAACCAGGTGGTGGGTATTGGGGAGGGCACAGATTGCATGAAACACTGGCTGTGGTGCAAAAACAATGACTACTGTTATGCTGAAAACAAATTTAAAAAATAATAAGGGCATCAAAATTGTAAAGGAAGATGTAAATTTCTTTCTGTCTGCAGATGACATGACTTTATACACATAGAAAACCTTGGAAATTCTACAAAGAAACTGTTAGAATAAGTGAATTCAACAAAGTTGTAAGATACAAAATCAGCACACAAATATCAATAGAGTTTCTATATATTAACAATGAACAATCTAAAAAAGGTGTTAAGAAAACTCATTTATGAAGGGTACCTCTGTGTCACAGTCAATTGAGCATCTCAGTCTTGTTTTTGGCTCAAGTCATGCTCTCAGGGTCCTGGAATGAGCCCCATGTTCAGCTCCACACTCAGTGGGAAGTCTGCTTGAAAGATTCTCTCCCTCCGCTCCATCCCCCAGTCTCTCAAATAAACAAGTAGATCTTAAAAAGTAAGATGTCTCATTTACAATAGCATCAGAACGAATAAAATACTCAGAATATAAATATAACCAAGAAGCTGAAAGGCTTATATTTTGAAGTCTATAAAATGTTGCTGGAAGAGGTCAAAGACATAAACAACTGAAAAGACACGCCTTGTTCATGGATTGGAAGGCTTAACATTTTTAAGACGTCAATGCCACCCAAAGTGATCCACAAGTTTAATGTAATCCCTATCAAAGTCCCCCCCCAAAATTAGAAAAATCCATCCTAAATTCATTTAGAATCTCAAAGGATTCTATATCACTAACTGAAACAATCTTAAAAATTGGACAAGTTGGAAGTCTCGTGCTTCATGATTTCAAACTTATTACAAATCTGCAATGATCAAATGAGCATCATAATGACCTAAAAACAAATGGTAGCTCAATGGAATAGAAATCCCAGAGAGAAACTCATGCATATATGGTCAAATGATCTTCAGGCAGGATACCAAATTTATTCAATGGGGAAACATGCTACAATGTGGATGAACCTTGAGGCCATTATGCTATGTAAAATAAACCAGACACAAAAGGACAAATATTATATGATCCTACTTATGGGCAATACCTAGAATAGTCAAATTCTTAGAGACAGAAAGTAGAATAGTGGTTACCAGGGCTGGGGATGAATGAGGAGTTACTGTTTAATGGTTAGAGTTTCCCTTTGAGAAGATGGAAAAGTTCTTGAAATAATGGCGGTGATGGTTGCACTATATATATATATATATACTTACACACACACATATATACACATATATATATATTTGAGTGTATATATATTTGAGCTTTTTAAAAATTTTGTATACACACACACACATACACACATATATACAAAATAAAAAATACACACACAATTGTCTATATACACTTAGAACATTGTTAATGAGAATTTATATGCATAGATCGTCTATTGTTAATACTATGTAATGCTGTCTGCTACATGAAGAAAAAAAAGTAAAGTTATGAATCCCAAAATTATATTTTAGAATATTCTGTTACCTTGTTTAAAAAAATAAACATTTCATATTTTGGCTTTCTTTTTCAAAAATTCCAAATTTTAAAAATAGTGAACATTTACACAGTATTAAATCTCCCATAAATTATAATCAATCTATTCCACATATTATATGAGATAGGCTAACAGGTTAATATATATAGAAAGATATTTACTTCCCTTCCCATCATCAGCTGCAAAATATTTGAAGAGCATATATCTAAATACCTTTGCAACTCTGTAAAATCTTTATTTGCCCTATTTGCTGAATTTCAGTCTTCACAAATACACTGAAAAAGGAAAAGCCAGTCCCAACTTGCTTCTTCATGCTAGATTCAGAATTGAATTTTTTTCTTTCTAATATAGTAGAAGACTCTCATTAGTACACAAAACTATTATTGAAATATTGAATGATAATCCCCTCTTAAGACATCAGAAAAAGAAGCCAATTCAACGTGAATTTAATATCAAAATATCCTGAAATTGAACCAAAATCTCATTCTAAGCCTGTACTATATAACTAATGATGTTGAAAACCTGATGATGGTTTGTTGTTTGATTTTTTTGTTCCTTCACCATTGTTATTTTTATTCTGTGATAGATTTTGCTATACTCCCACACAGACCAATTTCCAGTGTCATTTCTAATCAACCAAACTCAAGTTAGGAAAACTTATAATAAGGTTTTTATTCTTGGGATTTCACAATAAGACCTAAGACAAAAAACTGAGAACAGAAAGTTAACTCTTACTCATGCAACCTGACTGGGCATTAAAACATTTAGACATCCTTGAATATTTGCATTAAACATGAGTTTGATATAGAAATAGTTAATTAGTAAAAAAAATTTTCAGCAATACAGAGTTAATTATGCTACTTTATATAGACAAATTAGAGCCATAGGAGGTGTCAACCAACTTTCTCAACATCTCAATAACACAATAATATAGATGCAATCACTTCCATACAATGTTATCCTTAGCTCATAAAAATAAGTTATCTTTCAGCATTTTTTTCTCTTCCATCTTTTCTGGAGATGGTTGAATGTACAAAAGATTAAGAATATGTAGCAGAAATCAATAATTATTCATTTAAGACAATTTGGGAAAAAGGGTACATCCTTCCTCATACCATACAAAATCGATTGTCAATAACTGAAAGATTTAATAACAAAATGAAATTATAAAGACATTGTAAGAAATAAATATTATTGCATTGAGAAATGTCTAAGTACTGAAAGTAGAAATTATGAAAAATAAAACATGGGGTAAGAAAAAAAAAAAGTAAAAACAAAAGAAATAGAAAACCTGTAAAAAATCTGAATGAAGGGCGCCTGGGTGACTCAGTGGGTTAAAGCCTCTGCCTTCAGCTCAGGTCATGATCCCAGGGTTCTGGGATCGAGCCCCGCATCGGGCTCTCTGCTCGGTGGGGAGCCGGCTTCCTCCTCTCTCTCTGCCTGCTTCTCAGCCTACTTGTGATCTCTGTCTGTCAAATAAATAAATAAAATATTTTAAAAAAATCTGAATGAGGCTAGCTGAAATATAAAAGTTGGGAAGCAAAAATCTTAATCCTTTAGTTTATAATTTGTCCAATTCAGATAGTGAAGGGATGGAATAGCCAAAGGACTAGAAGTCAAGCCAGTGGTTGACTTGGTCCACTAGTCCGTAGACCTAATTTTTCTCTCTCCTGTGACAAGTACGTCACTCCAAAAATTACTAGATTTGGATGTTGTACCCTAGGGATATTAACACCAATAATGGCCTTTTCCTGTCATAATTATGTGCTCCCCATGCAAGCTTATAATTAGAATATGACTTTCCTATAAATATCTACTTACAGGGAAAGACTGTGTTGTTACAGTGATACAAGTTTTCTGGTATATTCAGTAACCAGATATTATTCATTTATTTATTCATTCATTAAATAAGCCCAGAACATATCATATGCCCTGGGCACAGCCCTAAGATTATTAATTTAAATAAACATAAAAGAATTCCTATATGACAACAAAGGAATAAGGATCTTGCTTTTTGCTTAGTTTTTCTTTTTTTTTTTTTTAAGATTTATTTATTTATTTTAGAAAGAGAGAGTGTGCTCTAGTGAGGTGGAGGGGAAGGGCAGAAAAAGGCACTTGCTGAGTATGGAAGCTGATGTGGGGATGGATCCCAGGACCATGAGATCATGACTTGAGCCAAAATCAAGAGTCAACCACTTAACTGACTGAGCCAACCAGGTGCTCCATGCCTTGCTTTTTAAATAATTCACTCCATCCTCCAAATTGTTTCAACATGCATAACCATATATAAATTACATATTTGTGACCTTCTATGTGAATAACATACAGTACATATTGTAAAAATATTTTTAAGAAAATCAAATTCCAGGATGACCTGTTGTGCCTTCCATTTTCTTCCTATGAGTAATCCATCTGTATGTCTTTGGAGAAATGTCTGCTCATGGCTTCTGCCTATTTTGATCCATTTAATTAGATTATGAGGGGGTTTTGTTTGTTTTGTTTTGTTTTGTTTTGGGGGGCTTGACATTGAGTTGTATAAGTTTTTTATGTATTTTGGGTACTATTCCTTTATTGGATATATCATTTGTGAATATCTTTTCCAATTCAGTAAGTTGTCCCTGTTTTGTTGATTCTTTCTTTCGCAATGCAGAAACTTTTTATTTTTATAAAGTGCCAATAGTTTATTTTTGTTTTTGTTTCTCTTGCCTCAGGAGACTTACCTGGGAAAATGTTGCTATGGAAAATGTCAGGGAAATTATTGACTGTGCTCTCTTTAAGGATTTTTATGGTTTCAGGTCTCAGATTTAGGTCTTCACTCCATTTTGAGATTATTTATTTATTTATTTTTAGTTTTTTGTTTTTTTGTATGATGTGAGAAAATAATCCAGTTCCATTCTTTTGCAACTAGCTCTCCCATTTTCTTAACACCTTTTATAGAAGAGGCTATCTTTTTTCCATTGTGTATTCTTGTCTCCTTTATCAAAGTTTAATTGACCACATAATCATGGGTTTATTTGTGGGGTATCTGTTCTGTTCTATAGATCTGTGTGTCTATTTTTGTGCCAGTACTATATTGTTTTGATAACTGCATCTTTGTACTGTATCTTGATATCTGGAATTATGATAGTTTCAGTTTTGTACTTCTCTTTCAAGACATCTCTGGCTTTGCAGGGTCTTTTGTGATTCCATACAAATTTTAAGATGATTTGTTCTAGTTCTGTGAAAAATGCTGTTGGTATTTTGATAGTGATTGCATTAAATGTGTAGATTGCTTTGGGTTGTATGGACATTTTAACAAAATTTGTCTTGCAATCTATGAGCATGGAATATCTTTCCATTTTTTGTGTCATCTTTAACTTCTTTCAGTGATGTTTCATGGTTCTCAGAGTACAGGTCTTTCACCTCTTGGGGAAGTTTGTTTGTTAGTATTTTATTATTTTTGGTATAATTGTAAATGGAATTGTTTTCTTAATTTTTTTCTGCTACTTCATTATAAGTGAATAGAAAGGCAACAGATTTCTGTACATTGATTTTGTATCCTGCAACCTTAATGAATCCATTTATTGGTTGTAGTCGCTTTTTGGCGGTGTCCAGGGTTTTCAGTATATTATCACGCCATCTGCAAATGAAAGTTTTACTTCTCTCTTACCAATTTGGATGACTTTTATTTCTTTTTGTTGTGTGGTTGCTATGGCTAGGATTTCCAGTACCATGTTGAATAAAACTGCTCAGAGTGAATATCTTTGCCTTATTCTTGACCATGAGGGAAAAGTTCTCATTTTTTTCACCATTGAGTATGACATTAGTTGTGGGTTGTTCATTTAAAGCTTTTATTATGTTGAGGGATGTTCCCTCTAAACCTACTTTGTTGAGGGTTTTTATCATGAATTAGTGTAGTACTGGGTCAAATGCATTTTTCTCATTTGTCAAAATGACTATATGGTTCTTACTCTTCTCTTACTGATGTGATGTATCAGGTTGATTGATTTGCAAATATTGGACAACCTTTTTTTTAAGATTTTTTTATTTATTTGACAGAGAGAGATAGTGAGAGCAGGAACACAGCAGGGGGACTGGGAGAGGAAGAAGCAGGCTTCCTGCAGGGAACCTCGTGTGGGGCTCAATCCAATGAAACAATTTCATTGTTCCCAGGGTCCTGGGATCATGACGTGAGCTGAAGGCAAACACTTAACAATTGAGCCACCCAGGTACTCCTTCTATTGGGCAACACTTGCATCCCAGGAATAAATCCGACATGATCATAGTGAATGATTTTTTTTAATGAGTTGTTAGATTTGGTTTGCTAGTGTTTTGTTGAGAATTTTTGCATCTATGTTCATCAGAGATATTGGTCTATAGTTCTTTTCTTTTGTAGTGTCTTCACCTGGTTTTCGTGTCAGGGTAATGCTGGCCTCATAGAATGAATTTGGAGATTTTCCATTCTCTTCTATTTTTTGGTAATAGTTTGAAAAGAATAGGTATTAACTTTTCTTTAAGTGTTTGGTAAAACTCACCTATGATGTCATCTGGTCCTAGACTTTTGTTTGGGGGAGGTCTTTTTTAAAATTTTTATTTTCCTAATTACTGATTCAATTTCTTTGTTCATAATCAGTCTGCTAGAGTTTTTTATTTCTTCTTGATTCAGTTATGAGAAGTAATATTTTTTAAGAATTTATCCATTTCTTCTAGGTTGTCCAATTTTTTAACATATAATTTTTCATAATATTGTCACACCTTTGTTTTTCTGTGGTGTTGATTGTTATGTCTCCTCTTTCATTTCTGATTTTGAGTCCTATTTCTCTCTCTCTCTTTCTCTTTCTCTCATTCCAATGGGTTTGACTAGTAGTTTATCAGGTTTTTTTTTATGCTCTCCAAGAACCAGCTACTGATTTCATTTATCTCTTCCAATGTTTTATTTGTTCGTTTTTAACTTCCATTTCACTTATCTCTGCTTCAATCTTTTTTTCAATCTCTGCTTTTAATCTTTTTTAATATTCATCCTTCTGCTGGTTTTGGTTTTTTTTTCCCCCTAGCTTCTTTAGGTTTAAGGTTAGGTTAATTATTTGAAATTTTTCTCACTTCTTGAGGTAGTCCTCTAAACTTGCTTTAAAATTCCCTTTTGGAATAGCTTTTGCTGCTTCCAAAAGATTCCAGGCTATTGTGTTTCTTTCTCATTCATATTAATGTATTTTTAAACTTTCTCTTTGATTTCTTGGTTGACCTTTCCTTGTTTAGTTTTATGTTATTTAACCCAGTTGTATGTGTGTACTTTCCAGAGTTTTCTTATAGTTGATTTCTGAGTTCATAGCACTGTGGTCAGAAAAGATGCATGGTATGATTTCAGTCCTTTTTAATTTTTGGAGACTTGTTTTATGGTCTAATGCATGATCTATTCTGGAGAATATTCGATGTGTACTTGAAAAGAATGTATATGCTGCTATTTTAGGATGGAATGTTCTGAATATACCAATTAGATACATCTGGTCAAATGTGTGATTCAAAGCCATTGTTTCCTCATTGATTTTCTCTTTGAATGATCTCTCCATTAATGTAAGTAGACTGTTAAAGTCCCATATTATTTTGTATCCACATTGATTACTTCCTTTATGTTTGTTATTAATTGCTTTATGTATTTGAAGGCTCCATTGGTGGGTGCATAAATACTTATAATTGTTATATCTTCTTGTTGAATTATTTCCTTTATGGTTATATAGTGTCCTTCTTTGTAACTTGTTATAGTCTTTGTTTTCAACGTCTATTTTGTCTGGAAGAATCCTGTAGATGACAGAAAAGTAGGGGAACTGTGTTTCATCCGGTCTCTTGAATTTACCTAGATATCTAACAGATCATTCAGAATATCTGTAAATTCAACCTGAGATCTAAGGAAAGAATTGCTACCATTCTACAAATAGAAAAGAGACCACTTTTTGCAGAGGAAGAAGGTACAGAGACATGAATTTGAGGGGATATATAAACCACAGCGGGGAGGGAGCCCCTGGAAGTAGGCCACTGCAAAGGGATATAGCAGCAGTACACAAAATCAGAACTTTTAGAAGTCTGCTTCCATGAGGGACATCGCTGGCTGAAATATGCTCAGGCAATGAAGCAGGGCAGACTCTTAAGCAGTGTGGTCTCAGGACCCCCAGGGTCACAGAAAGAATGGGGATGCCTGAGGACAGCAGAGTGCCCAAGTGTTGGAGCAGAGAATCCAACTATAATTAGCGAGCTCCAGAGTGGCTTCTCAGCTATGTGTTTCAATAAACTGTGAACCCCAGCACAATCAGGAAACCACTCTCCAAGCAGGGACCCAAAAAAGAACAACCGCTATGAGACCTGCCTCCTTTTCCCGGGAGGAGTGGCACAGGTCAGAAAAAGATAAGGCAAAGGCTCCCCAAACAGGCTTTGTTGAGGCAACTCTCCTTCCCCTCGGAGGATTGGTGTGGGTAAACACAACAGGAGTCTGGGGAGTTTGAAGCATATGCAAGAGTCTGATTGTCTTTCCCTGAAGGTGCACTGAGAGGTAGGGGACATGATCCTTCAGCTCTGGGGCTGGAGATTGGAGTAGCACCATTATTTTTTATTTTTTTTGTTCACCCTATAAAGCAGCAGGAAAAGACAAATAGAGCAATCCAAATGGGTTTACACTGAGCCAAGCCCCTGGCAAGGAATGGTGCAATTCCATCCAGGCAAAGACACCTGAGAATCAGTGCAAAATCCCTCTTCCCCAGAAGACCATCAGGATCCTCAGGGGAATATCAAATTAATAGATCCCTCAAAACCTAAAAACTCTTGTGCAAATAGTATATAGTATATAGAATTGGGGTTTTGGGCACGAGTGTTTAATCCTTCAGTTTAAGATTTATCTTTTTCCTTTTCAACTAGTTTTTTTATTTTATCAACTCTTTGTTTTTAAGTCTTTTTAAAATTCCATTTGTCCATTTTCACTTTATAGATATATACTTCATTTTTTGCTTCCTTTCACTGTATACAATTTTATTTTTGTTATATATAAATTTTGCTTTCTTTACAATTCTAAGATTCAGTGTCTTCTAACAAACAGGACAAAATACACACAGGGCAAGTGGATTACCCTGTTTTGTCCACCTGTGTCCACCTCACCTGTGAGATTATATTCTTTTTTTTCTACTTTTTTTGTTTTTCTATTCTTTTTTGTTTTCTGGACTCTTCAGATTTGTCTAGTGTGTATTTCACTTGATATTTTTTATTTTGTTCTCCCACTAATCCTTTCTTCTCTGGGAAAATTCACTAGAAGAAAGAAACCACAACAAAAGAAAGAACCAGAAATAATACTTTCTGCCACAGATCTTACCAATATGGACATAAGTGAAATGTCAGAGCTGGCATTAAAGATATCGGTTATAAAGTTACTAGCTCTCTTGAAAAAAAAAACATAAAAGACTTTAGAGAATATCTTAGTGCAGAAATTTAAAAATGCTTTAACTGAGATGTGGTCTAAAATGGCTGCTCTAATAGCTAGGGTAAATGAGGCAGAAGAGAGAGTCAGTGACATAGGAGACAAGACAGTTGAAAGAAAGGCAGCTGAGGAAGAGAGAGAAAAACAATTAATGGACCATAAGGGGAGGCTTTGAGAGATCAGTGATACCATAAAGTGCAACAATATTAGAATTATTGGGGTTCCCAGAGAAAGAAGAAAGAGAGAGAGAGAGAGAGAATGTACATTTGAGCAAATCATAGCTGAAAACTTCCCTAATCTGGGGAAGGAAATGTGCATTCAAGTTCAAGAAGTAAAAGGAATGTCCCCTGAAATCAACAAAAATAGATCAACACCCTGCCCCATAATAGTGAAGCTTGCAAATTTCAGAGATAAAGAGAAAATCCTGAATGAAGTTCAAGGCAGGAGTTCCTTAAACTACAATAGTAGAAACATTAGACTGGCAACAGACCTGTCCACAGAGACCTGGTAGACCAGAAAGGACTAGCATGATATATTCAGAGTACTACATAAGAAAAACATGCAGCCAAGAATACTTCATCTATCAAGGCTGCCATTCAGGATGGAAGGAGGGATAACGTTTTCAGGACAAAGAGAAACTAAAACAATTGTGATCACTAAACCAGCCCTGCAAGAGATTAAAGAGGATCCTGTAAGTGAAGAAAGAGCCCAAAAGTAGCATAGACCAGAAAGAAACAGAGATAATCTACAGGGACTTTACAGATAATACAATGGCACTAAATTCATTTATGTCAGTAGTTACTCTGAATATAAGTAGGCTAAATGCTCCAACCAAAAGACAGAGGATATCAGATTGAATAAAAAAGCAAGAACCATCCATATGCTGCATACAAGAGACTCATTTTAGACCTAAAACACCACCAGATTGAAAGTGAGGGGGTCGAGAAACATTTACCATGCTAATGAACGTTAAAGAAAGCTGAAGTGGAATCCTTATATCAGACAGATCAGGTTTTAAACCAAAGATGATAATAGAAGATGAGGAAGGACAGTATATCATACTTAAAGGGTCCATCCAACAAGAAGATCTAACAATTATAAATATTTATACTCCTAATTTGGAAACAGCCAATTACATAAACCAATTAATAACCAAATTAAAGCAACAGATTGTTAATTATACAATAATAGTAGGGGACTTCTACACCCCACTCACAGCAAAGGACAATCATCTAAGCAGAAGATCAACAAGGAAGTAAGGGCTTTGAATGACAATGACACACTGGACCAGGTGGAATTCACGGATATATACAGAGCATTCAATCCTAAAACAACAGAAAACACATTCTTCTTGAGTGCACATGGAACATATTTCAGAACATACCACATACTGGGTCAAAAATAAGGTCTCAATGGGTACCAAAAGATTGGGATTATTCCCAGTAATTTTCAAACTACAATCTTTTAGAACTCGAACTCAATCACAAGAGGAAATTTGGAAGAAACTTAAACACTTAGAGGTTAAAGAGCATCTTACTAAAGAATGAATGGGTCAATCAGGAAATTAAAGAATAATTTAAAAAATTCATGGAAACAAATGAAAATGAAAACACAACTGTCCAAAACCTTTGGGACACAGAAAAGGTGGTCCTAAGGGGGAAATATATAACCATCCAAGCCTTTCTCAAAAAATTAAATAAGTCTCAAATACACAATCTAACCTTATACCTAAAGAAACTGGAGAAAAAACAACAAATAAAGCTTAAACCAAGCAGAAGAGAAATAATAAAGATTAGAGCAGAAATCAATGAAACAGAAACCAAAAGAAGAGTAGAACATATCAACAAAACTAGAAGCTGATTCTTTGAAAGAATTAATAGGATCAATAAACCCCTCACCAGATTTATTTAAAAGAAAAGAGAAAGGACCCAAATTAATAAATTGAAAATTAATAAATTGAAAAATGAAAGAGGAGAGATCATGATCAATATCAAGGAAATACAAACAATTGTAAGAACATATTTTGAGTTACTATATGCCCACAAATTAAGCAACCTGAGAGAAATGGATACATTCCTGGAGACTTATAAACTACCAGAACTCTAAGAGGAAGAAACAGATAACCTGAACAAACCCACACCAGCAAGGAAATTGAAGCAGTGATAAAATAATCTCCCAACACCTGAGTCCAGATCTGGATGGCTTTCCAAACATTTAAAGAAGAACTAATACCTACTCTTCTGAACTTTTTCCAAAAGATAGAAACAGAAAGAAAATTTCCAAAGTCTTTCTATGAGGCCAGAATTACCTTGATCCCAAATCCAAAGAACTCACCAAAAAGAATTACACACCAACATCCCTGATGAGCATGGGTGCCAAAATTCTCACCAAGATATTAGTAAGGTCCGGGGGAACAAGATGGCGGGGAAGTAGCAGGTGGCGCCTTTTAAACCTGTACCCTAAAGTGAGCTGATTACCAACCAAAGAACTCTGATCACCCATGAAATCAGCCTGAGATCAGAATTATACACGTCTGGATCTCTACAGGGGCAGAAGACGCCAGTGGGCAGGTAAAGCGGAGTGGGACCGGCGGACTGATAACGGAAGATAAACAGAAGGGGAAGGGAGCCACCAGAGGTGACTGGTTGGAAAATAATACTCCTAATATGAGCGAGAGTGCCCTGCGTCTTGGGACCAGCATTAAATTGGAGACTGGTTGAAAGTACTTCAAAAGAGCAAAGGATTGAGGGGAGGATATTGTGGGAATCGGGGCTGCTGGGGACAGGGACTTAAGTCCCCGGTCCCAGGACAGCCTCCCCTGGCGCTGAGCCAGAGAGAATGCGGCAGAGAAACCAGGTCTTGGTCCCTAAGCCACCAGCGTGCCCGAGAAGGCATGGAGTTAGGCTCCTGTGAGGGGATGGGAGCCTCGCCAGACAACAGAATATGCAAGCCCTGCTATAGAGCCTGAGATGCGTGCACCCCTCATCCTCCCCTGAGAGAGGTACACAAAGGCCCAGCCGGCGCTCTTTGATCCACACCATTGTTTCAGAGCCTAAGATGCACGCCCCAAACTCTCCCCTGAAAGAGGTGCATGAAGGCCCAGCCTGGTGCTTTCGGATCTGCGCCCCATTCTCAGAGCCTGAAATGCGTGCGTGACCCACAGCCTCCCCTAAAAGAGGTGCGCGCAAGCCGGCTGCTCTTAGACCCAGGAAGACCAGGTACTCCCAGCCCGGGCCAGTGGGAAAATCTCAGTGTGCAATCACTGCTTGGAACCTCTCTGGTGGTCTGGAGCTGCCCAGACAGCAGCTGCTGCCATGGTTTTGGGTACAAGCAAAAGATCCTATGTCCCCAGGGACCGCGACTTGGAACCTGCACTGCCAGCCGCCAAGGGGGAACTTATTTGGGCTCTGTAGCCAGACTGAGGTATCTCTCTGAGAGGGAGGTCAGGGTGCAGTTTGTTTTCCTCTAAAACTACAAAAACCATCAAAAGCGGTCAAGGTGAGAGAAAAAAAAAACAAAGTGAACAAACATAAAAACCGCCAGAGAACAAAAGCCTGAAAAAAACCAGTTTCCTCAGAGTCTACACCCCTGAGGAGAGTGGGGGGACTTAACTCAGGGAACATCATTGACTGAAAACCCACGTGGCAGGCCCATCCCCCAGAAAACCAACCAAGAAAGGGAAAAAAAAAAGACTACAAGAGAATAACCACGACTACTTCATAGGACTTTTATTTTTAACTCGTTCCCACTATTCTGATTCATTTTTATATATATAGATAGATAGATAAATTTTCAACCTATTTACCATCACAGTGAGCTGTCCAGTACATCAAATTCCATAATAACCTTCTAACATGAACTTTTTGATACATACACCTGTGTTTTTCTTTTGGATTTCTATTTTTTGATATTTTTTTTAAATTTTAGTTTAGTTTAGTTTATTCCTTTTTATTTTTATTTTCTAATATTCATATAGAGTTAAGCTTCAAAGTAATCCCCTTTCCCCAGTGAATACTACCCCTATAGGTTAACCAAATTTTAATCCCCCCTTTATCTTAGGAAAGTTGAGTCCTTTAACAAAGATATCAAGATACATCCAGGAAGAATCAAAATAACCTTCCTCGCCCACAATGAGAATTTATAACCACTCTCCCATCTTTTTCTTCCACCAGTATTCTGTGTTTTTGTGTTTGTCCTAGTAGTATATAAATCTTACAATTGGGGTTCTTTTTGACGAGGTTCTTCCTTTATTTGCATATATATATTTTTTCTCTTGTCATATACTTTTATCTGTCTTTTATCCATTTTGAGTTTATCTTTGTGTACATTAAAAGAGAATGGTCGAGTTTCATTCTTCTACGTATAACTCTCAATGTGAATGGCCTAAATGCGCCCATAAAATGGCACAGGGTTGCAGATTGGATAAAACGACAGGACCCATCCATATGTTGTCTACAATAGACCCATTTTGAACCTAAAGATAGACCCAGACTGAAAGTGAAGGGATGGAGAAGCATCTTTCATGCCAATTGGCCTCAAAAGAAGGCTGGGGTAGCGATTCTCATATCAGACAAATTAAATTTTAAACTAAAGACTGTAGTCAGAGATACAGAAGGACATTACATCATTCGTAAAAGGACTATCCACCAAGATGATCTAACAATTGTAAATATCTATGCCCCCAATATAGGAGCAGCCAATTACATAAGAAAACTGTTAATCAAAACAAAGAGTCATATTGATCTGAATACATTAACAGTAGGAGATCTTAACACGCCTCTCTCAGAAAGAGACAGATCATCGAAGCAGAAAATCAATAAAGAAACAAGAGCATTGCATGACACACTGGACCAGATAGACCTCATAGATATATACAGAACATTCCACCCTAAAACAACAGAATACTCATTCTTCTCAAGTGCACATGGAACCTTCTTAAGAATAGACCACATACTGGGTCACAAATCAGGACTCAACCGATAACAAAAGACTGAGATTATTCCCTGCATATTCTTAGATCACAATGCTTTGAAACTGGAGCTCAATCACAAGGAAAAGTTCTGAAGGAACTCAAACACCTGGAAGCTAAAGACCACCTTGCTTAAGAATGCTTGGATCAACCAGGAGATCAAAGAAGAACTGAAACAATTCATGGAAACCAACAAGAATGAAGACACTTCAGTCCAAATCCTATCAGATACAGCAAAGGCGGTACTAAGGGGGAAATACATAGCCATCCAAGCCTCTCTCAAAAATTGAAAAATCCAGAACACAGCAGCTGTCTCTACACCTTAAAGAACTGGAGAATCAACAACAAATCAAACCAACTCCACACATAAGAAGGGAAATCATCAAGATTAGAGCTGATATCAATGAAGTAGAAACCAGAGATACAGTAAATGTATCAATGAAACTAGAAGCTGGTTTTTTGAAAGAATCAATAAGATTGATAAACCATTGGCCAACCTAATCCAAAATAAAAGAGAGAAATCCCAAATTCATAAAATTATGAATGAAAAGGGAGAGATCACAACTAACACCAAGGAAGTAGAAGCAATCCTCAGACGTTATTATTAAGTTATATGCCAATAAGCTAAAAAACCTAGATGAAATGGATGCATTCTTGGAAAACTATAAACTCCCAAAATTGAACCAGGAAGAAACTAACAACCTGAATAGACCGATATCTCATAACGAGATTGAAGCTGTGATCAAAAACTTCCCAAAAAACAAGAGCCCAGGACATGATGGATTCGCTGGGGAATTTTACCAAACTTTCAAAGAAGAAATAACACCTATTCTCCTAAAGCTGTTTCAAAAATTTGAAGCAGAAGGAAAACTTCCAGACTCCTTCTATGAAGCCAGCATCACCCTGATCCCCAAACCAGGCAAAGACCCTACCAAAAAGGAGTATTTCAGACCAATATCACTGATGAATATGGATGTTAAGATTCTCAACAAGATCCTAGCAAACAGGATCCAACAGCACATTAAAAAGATTATCCACCACGACCAGGTGGGATTCATTCCTGGGCTACAAGGATGGTTCAACATTCGCAAATCAATCAATGTGATAGAACAAATTAATATGAGAAAAGAGAAGAACCACATGGTCCTCTCGATTGATGCAGGAAAAGCATTTGGCAAAATCCAGCATCCATTCATGATTAAAACGCTTCAAAGTATAGGGATAGAGGGTACATTCCTGAACTTCATCAAATCTATCTATGAAAGACCCACAGCAAATATCATCCTCAGTGGGAAAAAGCTTGCAGCCTTCCCATTGAGATCCTAGCAACAGCAATCAGACAACAAAGAGAAATAAAAGGTATCCAAATTGGCAATGAAGAAGTCAAGCTCTCTCTATTCACAGATGACATGATTCTTTATATGGAAAACCCAAAAGACTTCACCCCCAAACTACTAGAACTCATACAGCAATTCAGCAACGTGACAGGATACAAAGTCAATGTACAGAAATCAGTGGCTTTCTTATACACTAACAATGAAAATACAAAAAGGGAAATTAGAGAATCGATTCCATATACTATAGCACCAAGAACCATAAGATACCTGGGAATAAACCTAACCAAAGAGGTAAAGGATCTGTATTCGAGAAACTACAGAACACTCATGAAAGAAATTGAAGAAGACACAAAAAGATGGAAGACCATTCCATGCTCTTGGATTGGAAGAATAAACATTGTTAAAATGTCTCTACTGCCTAGAGCAATTTATACTTTTAATGCCATTCCGATCAAAATTCCACCGGTATTCTTCAAATAGCTGGAGCAAATAATCCAAAAATTTGTATGGAATCAGAAGAGACCCCAAATCGCTAAGGAAATGTTGAAAAACAAAATAAAACAAAAATAAAAACATCATGTTACCTGATTTCAAGCTTTACTACAAAGCTGTGATCACCAAGACAGCATGGTACTGGCATAAAAACAGACACATAGATCAGTGGAACAGAGTGGAGAGATCAGATATGGACCCTCATCTCTATGGTCAATTAATCTTCAACAAAACAGGGAAAAATATACAGTGGAAAGAAGACAGTCTCTTCAATAAATGGTGCTGGGAAAACTGGACAGCTATATCTAGAAGAATGAAACTCGACCATTCTCTTACAATGTACACAAAGATAAACTCAAAATGGATAAAAGACCTCAACGTGAGACAGGAATTCATCAGAATCCTAGAGGAGAACATAGGCAGTAATCTCTTCGATATCAGCCACAGCAATTTCTTTCAAGATATGTCTCCAAAGGCAAAGGAAACAAAAGCGAAAATAAACTTTTGGGACTTCATCAAAATCAAAAGCTTCTGCACAGCAAAGGAAGCAGTCAAAAAAACAAAGAGGCAACCCACGGAATGGGGGAAGATATTTGCAAATGACAGTACAGACAAAAGGTTGATATCCAGGATCTATAATGAACTCCTCAAACTCAACACACACGAAACAGGCAAACATATCAAAAAATGGGAAGAAGATATGAACAGACACTTCTCCAATCAAGACATACAAATGGCTATCAGACACATGCAAAAATGTTCATCATCATTAGCCCTCAGGGAGATTCAAATTAAAACCACATTGAGATATTACCTTACACCAGTTAGAATGGCCAAAATTAACAAAACAGGAAACAACATGTGTTGGAGAGGATGTGGAGAAAGGGGAACCCTCTTACACTGTTGGTGGGAATGCAAGTTGGTGCAGCCTCTTTGGAGAACAGTGTGGAGATTCCTCAAGAAATTAAAAATAGAGTTTCCCTATGACCCTGCCATTTCACTCCTGGGTATTTACCCCAAAGATACAGATGTAGTGAAAAGAAGGGCCATTTGTACCCCAATGTTCATAGCAGCAATGGCCACGGTCACCAAACTGTGGAAGGAACTAAGATGCCCTTCAACAGACAAATGGATAAGGAAGATGTGGTCCATATACATGATGGAGTATTATGCCTCCATCAGAAAGGATGAATACCCAACTTTTGTAGCAACATGGACTGGACTGGAAGAGATGATGCTGAGTGAAATAAGTCAAGCAGAGAGAGTCAACTATCATATGGTTTCACCTATTTGTGGAGCATAACAAATATCATGGAGGACAAGGGGTGTTAGAGAGGAGAAGGGAGTTGGGGTAAATTGGAAGGGGAGGTGAATCATGAGAGACTATGGACTCTGAAAAACAATCTGAGGGGTTTGAAGTGGCGGGGGCATGGGAGGTCGGGGTACCAGGTGGTGGGTATTATAGAGGGCACGGATTGCATGGAGCACTGGGTGTGGTGTAAAAATGATGAATACTGTTTTTCTGAAAATAAATAAATCAATTTAATTAAAAAAAAAGAAAGATACAAATTGCTGCAATTTTATAAAATTGGCAGGAAATCTGTAAGAAAAGATCTAGGAAATCTCAGAATTTAGTGCAAAATGACCAAGAGGTATGAGCCAATACACAAAAGATGAGAAAAGAGGTTAAGTCTAATCCATACAGAATTGTGTATGTTTGAAAGAATGAGTAGAGAATATTCAAAGAAATTACAGGAAGATGTGTTCCCAGAGATAAAGAAAGTAAGTTCACAGCCATGAACTCAAAATGGTCACAGACCTAAGTTGATGAGCCGAAATGACCATTCAAGAAGATGCGCAGGAGAAAATGGTCAGGACTTTGCATTAGGTGAAGAGTTCTCAGTCACTACAGTAAGAACAAAACATGTAAGAGAAAAACATAAGATGACCATGTTTTTTTTGCATCAAACTTTACCACTGAGAAAAGGAACAGAGAAGTCACTGATAAGGAGATGATATTTGCGGATTAAATACCCAAAGAGGACTCCCATTGCAAGACATAAGAGTACTTTGAACTCACTGAATGGGCAGAAGGAACACACTGTTAATAAAAAGGCAGTATAAGACTCAGATACACATGTTACCGAAGAAGACACATGCATGGTTCATAAGCACAGACAAAGGTCATCAATGTTACTAGTCCGCAGGGCAGCACATGTGAAACCAGGGACCATTTTACACCAACAAGTGCGTTCTGATCAAAAGACAATACCAAGTGTTCCTGAGAACATGGAGAAAGTGGACCCTCCTAGATTGCTAGGAGGAACGAAAATGAAAGAGCCACATTGGAAGCCACTTTGAGAGTTCTTAAGAGTTCAACACAAGCTTCCCATAGACCCAGCAATTCCACAACCAGACATCTTTCTTAGAGAAACAAGAACATTTGTTGACTCAAGCCTGGTTCAGAAACCTTTGGGACAGCATGACTCACAAAAGGAAAAACCTGACAGCAACACCAGCCACTGACTGGTGAATGAACAAAAGGTGGTCCATCTGGACCGTGGAATTCTACTCGGCAACAACAGGAGAGAAATCTGACTGAAGCTACAGCATGGAGGACCCTGAAAAGCATGCTACATGAAAGAAGCCAGTCACCAAGGTCTCATTCGATTTATGTACAACGTCTGGAAAGGAGCCATGTATAGAGACAGAAAGCAGATCAGCATTGCTTGGGGCTGGAGAAGAGAGTGAAAATTGTCTGCAAAGGGGCTGGAGGAGGTGTGGGGAGGAGAAGAAAGTCTCTAAAACAAACTAGGGTCCTATCTGAACAACGCTGTCATTGTAGGGAAACCCTTACAATGGGTGAAACTCTTATATGTAAATTTCACCTAAAAAAAAAAAAGAAAAAGAAAGAAAGAAGGTGACAGTCCCACCTCAGTGTGTCCTGGGGTCCCCAGGAAAACACTGGCTGTTGAGGTGCCACATCCTGGGTCTAGCAGTTGGTGATTTAGAGCCTGATGTCTGAGGTCACAGCCAGAGTGAGGGATTCAGGGCCTGTGTCTTCAGCCTCTGGCCCCCGCAGTTCCCCTGGACTCCACAAGAGGGCAGATGACTTAAGGGGGAAGACCTCCAGGTGGCACAAATAGATCAGGGGGCAGGAGGCAAAGAGCGGGGAACCAGCTCCCTGGAGATTTGGGGAGGAAGTGAGGGCTGTAGAACACATGAAAGCAGCTGGCATGATCTGGAAAGATTTTTTTTTAAATATTTATTTATAAATTTATTTATATATTTATTTATCTGACAGAGAGAGAGAGAGAGACCAAGCAGAGGATGCCGCAGAAGGAGAGGGAGAAGCCGGTTTGGGGAGACAGATGGGGGCTCCATCCCAGGACTCTGGGATCATGACCTGAGCTGAAGGCAGACGTTTAACCTACTCAGTTTCCCAGGTGCCCCTGGATAGATTTGAAGTAGGTTTGGTCTGCTGTTTAGGCTCTACCCATCAACTTTTAGGTTAACAGCCAAAGACATAATGACATAATTGATGCTCTTCCTGCACTGGCACTGAGGCTCCCCTACCCCCATCAGAATAGGGAAAAGAGCCCGTGCTGCTATTAAAATTCTTCTAAGTTTAAATGGAACATTTTGGGCTGGTTTAGAGGGAACCTCCCCATTTCTGGCCATCTATATATGGCCAGCTTCTGGGCGCTGAGCCATATCTGCAGGGACTTAGAAGGGGCACCCTGGTCCTTCACATTGGAGCTGGGCTTGTGAAGAAGGGTTCCTGCTAATCTGTATTTCCCTGGCCTGGGCTGAGCATCCTCATCCAAGATCAGGTGCTGCAGTGACCTAAAGTGGGCAACCTCCTGTGTGTCACTGCTTCTCTCTGGCAGAGTCTGAAGGAGGCCCATGGTAGAGGTGGACGGAGAGGCAGGGATAGAATTCTACACTCTGTTAGAAGGCCGTCCACAGTGAAGATTTAAAGAAAAATATTAAGACGATAGATGTCAGATTATATACTTGGTGATACAGTAACAGCTCTGCGTGGTGACAGAAGGTAGCTTACACTTGTAGTGAATATAACATAATTTGTAGAGTTGTCCAATCCCTATCTTGTCATGTGAAGCTGATGTCACATGGTGTATCCACTATAAATCAAGTTTTTAAATAACCTGAAGGTGAGGGGAAACATTTGAAAAAGAAGCAATAAAACTACAGTTGACTGGGGAACAACACGGGTTTGAATTGTACTGAACAATGTAGGTCCACTTAAGGGGTGATTTCTTTTCTTACAAATATAGTATGGTACTGTCAACGTATTTTCTCTTCCTCGTGATTTTCTCAATGACATTTTCTTTACACTAACTCACTGAATTGAAAGAATAAGGTATGTAATACAAACAACATTAAATATGTGTTAGTCAACTGTTTTTGTTATCTGTAAGGCTGTTACACTAAGTACACCCACAAACACCCCACCTACTAGAGTCTATAACTTAAATCGGCCCAGTTGCAGGATATAAGATGGACAAAATCAAGTGTTTCTAAACCCTGGCAGTGAACAATCGGAAAAGGAAATTAAGAAAACAATTCCATTTATAACAGCACCCACCAGAATAGTATCTAGGAATAATTGACTCAAGGAGGCACAAAACCTGTACACTGAAAACTACAAAACATTGCTGCGTGAGATTAAAGAAAACCTAAACAAGTGGAAAGACATCCCGTGTTCACCGATTGGAAGGACTGAAGTGGCTGAGAAGGCAACAACATGTGGCTAAGAAGGCAACACCATGATCCGCAGATTCCGTGGGATTCCTATCAAACTTTTTTCTTCTGCCTTCCCTATAGCACTTTGCAATACATTTCCTCTCAGACATTGTGGTTTCTTTCTTTCTTTCTTTCTTTCTTTCTTTCTTTCTTTCTTTCTTTCTTTCTTTCTTCTTTCTTTTTTAATATTTTTTTATTTATTTGACAGACAGAAATCACAAGTAGGAAGAGAGGCAGGGGGAGAAAGCTCTCTGCTCAGCAGAGAGCCCGATGCCAGGCTCGATCCCAGGATGCTGGACACTGGGATCCTCACCTGAGTCGAAGGCAGAGGCTTTAACCCACTGAGCCACCCAGGCACCCCAAACACTGTGGTTTTCATCTCTTAAACTGAGATTGGGGGTTTGTTTTGTTTTGTTTTGTTTTACATTTTCCATGTATCTGCTGAGTGTTTTGAACTGATGGGATGCAGTTATAACAAACGCTTTCTTGTCCTCTGGTGATTCTCACCTTGGTGTCAGCTCTGGGTCATTTTCAGATAAGTGACCCGTCTCCTCATGAGGACTCATTTCCCCTGCTTGTCTGCAGACCTCAAAATGTCAGATGGGATGCCACACAATGTGAATGCTATCATGTTGGTTGCTGCATATTTTTTGTTTTCTGTAATATTAAGCTTTGTTTAGTGATGCATTTAAATTACTTGGAAACATTTCTGGCATATCCTTAATGATTTATTAAATGGTCCAGAAGAATAAGCCACTTCCTGCAGGTCCCTACTGGTGTGCCGGCCCCAGTAAAAATCAAAGTTGGAAAGCATCAATGTAGATTCCGAACAGAGGCTTTTACACGGGAAAAAGACAAGAGGCCCAATCTTTTCCTGAAAACTGTGCATAGAGGACTCCCGCGTGTCTCCAGTGAGAAAGACCATCAACCAGCAATGCAGTTAAGTGGGTGATAAATTACGCATTCACTGAGTAAGTGGTACCGCTAAAACAGCAACACCAGCAAACGTTCTCTTAAAAGATAAAGCTGTAAGAGAAACTTAAAAATCAGAGCATTCTGTTATTGAACACCTATTACCTGGGGAAAGCGCGAACGCAGTCCCCCACTACCATAAATTATGGAGTCGAGTTTCCCACATTTGGGGAAATCGCAGGGGTCACATGTCCGTAGTGCAATGGACAAGCCTCATCCTGGGAAAATGACCTGCTTGATCATGGTGTCTCCCCTGCCGGGTAAGTATGACCCTCTCTGCCTCCGCCTCCGCCCCACACTAGCCTCACCCGCCGTCCACCCTGCACACATGCTCACTTGCCAACCAACACCCCCAAACCCTCAGCAGCCATTCCTGCTCCAAGCATCTTCACCCTCCACAGAAGTCTTCCTAATACAATGGAAGCCATAGCACTGCTTCATCCTCTGCCCCAGGAATTCTCTGGCCCAGAACCTAGGCCTAATGATAACTGATTTACATCAGACACACCCCATCCATGACGTCAGGGGGTCTCCCTGCCATCGCACACAGACAGGCACACAGAGCACTCAGCACAGGGAAGGCTGCCCCAGCCTGAGAGGAACACGAGGGAGGACTTTCCAGCAGACAGAGAAGCGCAGATCCATCTCTCCCTCTCTCCTTCTCTCTGTCTCTCCCTCTCTCCCTCTCCTTAAAATCTGCTTTGAGGAGACAGAGGGCGTTGGCTACACCTGTGGAACTCAGCCTCCTAGCCAGTCCCCCACGCATCCCCCCAGGTCTGGACACCCTGGGGGATGGAGCAGGGAACCCAAAGTCAGCAACCTCTGGGCTGGCCCTCTGGCTGACAGCTGCTGGCAACATCCCAGGCCCTGAGAACACCGCGGGGGACAGCTTATTTACCAGGCCAGCTCCTAGGGCAATGACGCAGAGTTCCCTCGAGGCTGTCCTGGAGAGAACGACCAAGGATCCCACTGTTGAGGACGGGGCCAAAGGAAACCATCCCTTCCGCTCCCTTAAACAGGGCTCAGAGTTCACAGCAGGGGGTTAGCGGGGTGCCACCTCTGCCACCACCTTCCCTCCCTCCACCATGGTGCTCTTCCCCTTGGATGAGATTTCTGCATCCAAGTCGGGGGGGGGGGGGGGGGGGGGAGGGGAAATGCCAGGTCTGGGAAACAAAGCAAAACAAATACTCCCAAGAGACCAGTACTTGGGCAATTGTATGGCCCTGGATGGAGTGTCTGAGGGTCCTGATTTGCCTTTGTCTAGATTGCGCCTTGAGGGAGTGCTTTTCTTTTATGAGATTGTTGAAATTCGAAAAGATTGGGGGGTGGAGGGTGTCCAACTTTAGTTGTCACCTAGTTCGTAGTGTGGTGGGAGGCAGAATAATGCCCTGTCCCTAGGAGGTGCCCATGGTAATGCCAGTGAGGAGGAAGCAGAAGGCTAGCTAAAGGACAGAGCACAGGCTGACTCCCTGAAACCCTGACCTCCCACTCCTGGGTGAGATCTCTGGGACAGTTCCAGGAAGCTGCCAGCTGTGTTCTTGGTAATGCTGAACTATAGGGAAAAACAACCTTAACTTGACATTGGCAAAGGCCTCCAGGATCTTGAAGGTCCTCTTTAGCATATTCTTTTGAAAACCTCCCTTTCTCCCAACCCCTAATGCCAAAGTATATAATGAGCCTTGGCTCCCAACCCCAGGGCAGCAGCTCTTTCTGCCCAAGGGTCCTGTCCCCATGCTTTAGTAAAATCAACATTTTGCACCAGAGACGTTGCAAGGATTCTTGCTTCATCGTTGGCTCCCAACCTCACTCCGCCAAACCTCACCTGTATTCCGAAAACCCATCACCAGGAACCTGTGCACGTTCCATCAGCAGCAAAAGGGACCCTGCCGAGGTGCTTATGTTAAGGACCCTGAGATGGGGAGATGATCCTGGATTCCCCAGGCAACCTCTGGAAAGACCAGGGGGTCTTAAAACTGGAAGAGGCAGAGAAAGAGGTCAGACAGATGCTGTGTGAGGAGGACTCTGCCTGCTGGGGCTGGGGCTGAGCATGGAGGAGGGGCCTCTAAAAGCTGGAACAGGCAAAGAGACACACCTAAAAAAATAGAAACTTCCAGATATTTTACCAGCAAAAATGGGATTTGTCAGGAATAAAAGGGGAAGGCGATCTGGGATAAAGCAGCGTTGGCAAATCCATAGGCTAGTCCAGAGAACAAAGGGGAGGGACACTCTTTTCTTTGGAGGAAAGGGGTCAGTTAGGAAGATTGTTCTGAAAGTCCATCGGGGTGAAGTGTGAGTTGGAAGAGCACTGCTGTCTCCCTGGGAGGAAAAGCTAGCATTTCTTCCTCTGGCCAGGTTAGTAGAGGCCTATGCCTGTGCAATGTCAAGTCCCTGTAAGGTCAGATCAGCACCTCCCCTGGGGCTGCAGTGCCCTAGGAGGTAAGGAGGGCAGAGGAGCTCTTTTGCTAAAACCTCAGGACTGCATTTATGTGCGGTTTCCCTTGACTCATTTCCACCCTCTCCTAGAGCCTCCAGAAGGGAAGGTACCCAGTGGACATCTCGATCTTTGTCCAGTGAGATCCTTGTTGGGACTCTGCACCCTCAGAACTGTAAGGTTAAAAAAATATATAGATGTGTGTTCTTGTAATGCGTTCTGTTTATGGTGACTTGGTAACACAGTAAGAAGCATCTAGCTCATTCACCTCAGTGGTAATGAGTTCTGGGGAATGCGATAAATTCTGTACAAACTCTGTAGGTTCTCTGTCTTAGGTCCACAGGTCAAGAGCTAGTTTTATTCGGGTTTATGTCTTACTTTTAAGTACCTGCTGATGTGATGTGGGCCAGGAGCAAATGGTCAAGAAAGAATTCTTGAGGCGTCTTCAGGGCAAAAAAGGTGTTTTTATTAAAGTCCAGGGACAGGACCCCTGGACAGGAAGAGGTGGCCTGGGATTGTGAGGAGTGATTTACCATATACTGTACATTGGGGTTGGAGGGTGGAGATAAAGACTTTCCAAAGGGATTTTTAGGTGTTATAAGAGACGGTAAGGAAATTTACTTTTATTCACATTTCACTGGCCTTTGCTCTCCTCATCACCTGCCACCTGTTTTCTTTCCATTCTTTTCTGTGGGATTCACAGTCCGTTCCCTGCATGGGCTCAGCCAGGTTCTTATGGGAATTATGCCAAGTGGAAGCCACTGGAGGCCACACAGAAAGATATTTCAAGAGTGGGCTCTGTTACTCTCACAGGGAGGGTTAGGACATAACTTACAAAGAGGTGAATATTGGACAATATACCCATCAAAGGTACATCTTTGTTGCAACGAGTTCTCTTAAGGCACAAAGCTACTTTTCAGCCTTTCACAAAGGGTGAAAAGCAACTGATCTGTGACTGAATCCTGAGCGGTGTGAGGTTAATACGACATCATACTCTGTTGCTTTCCTAAATGTTATGTACTTAAAATGAATTTTGTAGAAGCAGTGTCTGAGTTCTTCACTGATTACTGACTATCCCATCAGAGTGCAGCAGCCTTGATGGCACAGGGTTGGAGGAGGAATCGCTGGGATGCTGGAATAAGCACAGGGCAACATGGTCTCATGCTTGGTTTCTTTGCCTTAATAGCTTACGGACTTTCATCCATTCAGCCGATTGGGCCAGTGAGTTCCTCTGTATTGACAGCCAAAGGCCTTCGTGGAAATACTTGAATAACAGACTGTGAGAGCAGATGTGGAGTCACTCCATTGACTATAAAAATAGGGGGCATCTCTACCTCCGGTGAGAGTCTTTTTTGGGGTCTTTTTGTTACTGGTGGCTGTGATGGTGATGGTTGTGAGATACTATTTGAGGGTTTTGTTTGTTGTTGTCCGTGCTTATGACTCTCTAGGAAATAATTGTGGAGTGATAGCTTTATAGTAATTCTTGGAAAGCAAAAGAACATAACTAACGACTCTTCCCAAGGAATATTTGCAGATCTCTGTGCCAACATTTATGGAAGGACTTATACACTTTTCAGTTAAAGGTTATCAATCGAAGTGAAACAACTCTATACTTTTGGGTCAATGTTGGAGAACAACAGTTTTAAACTGAGGTCTGCATCAGAATCACCTGGGGTAAGATACAGGTGTAGTGAAAAGAAGGGCCATCTGTACCCCAATGTTCATAGCAGCAATGGCCAGTCGCCAAAGTGGAAAGAACCAAGATGCCCTTCAACAGACGAATGGATAAGGAAGATGTGGTCCATATACTCTATGGAGTATTATGCCTCCATCAGGAAGGATGACTTGGGACAGGACTAGAGGAAATTATGCTGAGTGGAATAAGTCAAGCAGAGTCAATTATCATATGGTTTCACTTATTTGTGGAGCATAAGGAATACCATGGAGAGCATGGGGAGCTGGAGAGGAGATGGGAGTTGGGGGAAATTGGAGGGGCAGATGAACCATGAGAGACTGTGGACTCTGAGAAACAATCTGAGGGTTTTGGAGGGGAGGGGGTGGGAGGCTGGGTTAGCCTGGTGGTGGGTATTATGGAGGGCGCGCATTGCATGGAGCACTGGGTATGGTGCATAAACAATGAATTTGGAACACTGAAAAGAATTTTTTTTTTTTTAAGAAAGCTAAACACACACACACACACACACACACACACAAAATTCTGAAACCCAAAAGGAAAAAAAAAAAAAAAAGAATCACCTGGGGATATTTGTGTAAGAAATGCAGATTCTGGGGCCACACATCAATGAAATACTTAGGATTGGAGCCCAGGAAGTGGCTCCTGTGATCTCCACTGCTGATTCTAAGACTCTCCAAACCTAAGAACCACTCTCTAATATTTTTAAATTGGGAATTCTTACAAAATGACAGAGAAGGCAAAACTCCTTTTAAACTTAGACTTCAACAGTAGTCTATGACCTTTTTAGGGACAGTGTGTCTTTCCTACTCTTACACGCTCAGCCTAGAGACTGGTGCCGAAATCAGAAACAGAGCAGGTGAGGAAAAACCTTTTATTTCTTTGTACACGTTTTACTTTCATAGCCGCCAAAAGGACTGTTTCATTTCCTCTAACAGACCCTGTCCGCCAGTTATGTTGCCCTCGACAAATTACTATAGCAACATAGATAAATACCTATCGTACATTTATACACACATACATGCCTTCTAAAGCACTGTCAGGACACAGACTAGGCTTTCCCACAACTGGTGCTTCTCAGGTGCCTCTTAAAAATGATCACTGGTTTGTCTTATAGGACTTTCAATGGGCTTGGGCTGGCCCTGAGCCTGAGTTCCCCAGAGAGGAGTTAGGGTGATGAAAGGGAACGGCGTATTCAGAGTGAGGTGGCCACACTTTGGAGATCATAAAAGAAGGGAACTGGGAGGTGCTAGGCTAAGCAGGAGATGGCACGTGGGAAGCCACCGCTTTCACCAGGAGCATTCGAAGCACTCAGGAGTCTCGGTGTAGACAGACGCCCAGCTGAACGGCGGCTGGGCTAAGCCAGGCCCAGGGAAGCGTGGATCTGGAACTTGTACTGGCTGCGCCCCACTGGCCCTCGGGGCACTGCTGTCACTCGTGGGCTTTGGAACGGGCTGAGGAGCTCTTATGTGGGGATCAGGGGTCCCATCTGTAGGAAGCAGGGTGCTATGTCCCCTGAGCTGACTGTCTGAGGGTAGGCGTTGGAGCGAGGACTGGCTGTGGCCAGTTTCCAGGCCAGTGAGGCGCGCAGAAGCAGTGTCAGGAGCTCCTCTACAGACCAGTGCTGGGATGAGCAGCCCCTGGCGGGTGGTGCTCCTCAGCCACAGGAGAGGCTGGCTGCCCTTCAGCCTCCTCCACTGGCAAGAGGATGGGACCCTCTGGCAGGTGTGGAGGACTGGGCTCCAGGTCTCCTCAGCAGATTGGGATCTGCACCAAAGGGGGACAGGCCCAGGCTTCCTGCTGTTTGAAGGACCTCTGATGGCTCCTTTTCTTCCGTGGCTCCTGGAAGGCAAGGGTCACAAGACTGGGGTGCACGGCAGCACCCTTAGGGACTTCACCTGGAGACAGAAATACAACAAGGTGAGAACCTAGTATCAGGTTCTGCTGGTGGCTCCCTGACCTGCAGTGAGCACTGGGTAGGGGCTGAGCCAGGAGCTCAGTGAGAGCCTGTCAAAGGGATGAGCCCAGGGGAGGGGGTGTGGAACTGTGGAGCCCCTCATGCCACCAGGTGAGAGGGGAGCTTCCCCACCACCTTGGGTGGGTGACAGCCCTGCTCAGAGCCACTGCACACGAGGTGCTCAGATCTTCATGGGCCAGTCCACTCCCTAGTTCACTTGGAGCAAAACAATGGCTTCTGTGACTTCCCAGGAACCGAAGCACTTAGTATGAAACATGCCCATGAAGAAACAGCCTGTTGTAGGAAGGAGAGGATGTAATGCAGGGAAGTCCCCTGCTCAGTTCATGTCCCATGTACTTAATGAGGAGAGGGAGGGGCCCCGTCAGCAGGGAGCTCCAACAGCCCCTAGTGCCACCTCTTACAGATGGATGGGCCAAGGCCACAGGGCCAGCTAGTGACAAGCCTGGGATTGGAACGCAGGCCTCAAGCCTTTCCATTGGTCTCTGGAAAGTGCAGAGGAAACTTCCAAAGATGGGGAAGCCAGTGGGTGTGTGGGGCCATTGGGTTACCTTTGCTGGGACAGGAATAAGGCTTTACAGAGGTCATCTTGTATGTGTTCTTCTAAAGAGGCTCAGGAAAGAAAGGAATCATCAGAGAAGAAAAAAAAGGGAATTAGAAAAACAAACAAACAAAAAAAAAGGTTGGGGGGAGGGCAAAGTCATGGCCTGACCCATTTTCACACCATGGGATCAATATTCTCTTAGGCTACATAAGGAACATTCCTAGGAAAAGGTCCAATTGCTTATGGAAGAAATTTAATGTCCAACGAAGGGTTTAGTTTCTTTCCCTATTCTTTTTTAAGGAATCTCCTTGGCTAGCGTGGAGCCCAACACAGGGCATGAAGCCTCAACCCTGAGATCAAGACGTGAGCCAACATCAAGTCAGATGCTCAACTGACTGAGCCACCTGGTTCCCCTAGGGTTTAGTTTCTGATTTACAAGCCATTTGGTACACTTCAGCTTACTTGCTAGGGATCGGATTAGTATTTTAAGTAAATGTACAGAATACCTGCCATATACATAAAATGTTTCCCTTCAAGTTTCATTTTTATTTATTACAAATTCTCTTTTAGGTCAAGAAGACCCAATGGTTGGTTTCCTTTGGAAAAAGAAAGACCAAGATTGAATGGCTATTCTCTGCCAATAGAGTGTGCAACAGAATCAATTGATGACATCTCTGGTTTATTTTCTCATGAAGTGAAAAGGGCTACAGGAAACACTAGAGCTGGCCCCAGAGCCCCTTTCCTAGAAGCTAATTCAGAGGCATACTCCCCATGTCCTCTGGTCTTGGGAATCAACTCACTTGCTTTCCTTGGAATCCTGACTTGGCCTAGAGGAGGGAAGAAGTGCGGTGAGGAGAGAAGAGGGTCACGATGTCACCGGGAGATGAGATGGCAGGGAAGGGACTGGGGTGGGAGAGGTGATGGGGAGCGAAGCTAGAAGGACATTTAGTGAGGACGTGAGTCCTAGGAATGGACTAAAATCTCCTGAAAGGTCAGAGTGGGTCGGGGATCATCTGCAGACTCTGGAGACAGGTGGGGATGGATTTGGGCTGTGTTCTGTGGCTCTGGCAGGTGCAGTGGTGTCCTTACCTCCAAATTAGTCCTTGCCTTCTTCAAAACATCATGTGTCCTGGTCACTAAAACAACAAAACAGCCCAATAGGTAGAAGTGACCATCTGGGGCCATACTTGCCTAGTGTGTACCAAAGGGTCTTTTTCTGGCAGCTCAGATCAGGGTCTCCTGCTGCCCCCATGCACCCCTCCCTCCGCATCCCCAATTACTCATGGCACAGGAGGTTTGGGGACATCACACACTGGTCTGCAGCCCTCCTCCCCACCCCACCCCGTCTGTCTGGTCCTGGTCCATCGGCAGCACAAGGGGGGAGCCTGGAAGTCCTCCCACCCCTACTTTCCTCTCTCATCCCCTGGCTCAGGGGCACCCACACTGATTGAAGATGAACTGCTCCATGCTCTCCTTCTGCTGGTTGGCGGTCTTCAGACGCTCTGCTGTGCTCTGAAGGACACTCTCCTGTTTGGACAGTCTGGTTCTCAGTTCCAGAAGTTCCCTTTGCAGGGACTGTCCCTGGGGAAGAGAAACAGACTCTCTGTCACAGGTCAGAAGGCCTCAAGAACCAGACGCTTTGTGGCTCTTGACAATCAAAAGCAGGATTCTATAATCCTATCAATGATTTCTGGACTGGAGTCCCTCCAGGAGAGACACTAGAAGGCTCCAGCTGAGGCCAACTTAGACTAAGGGAGTTAGGTCAGCACACTGAGACCCTGGGAGCCCCCATGCACATGAACACAGGCCTCCACTCCTGTGGCTGTAGAGGCCTTGAACCCCAGTCAGTGCCACGACTCCCAGCGGTGAGTCCTGACCACACATTCAGTGCTCAGAAAGTCCAATGGGCTCATTGGGCTCGATGAGTCCAAGAGCACACATTCAGTGCTGACATTGGTTCTAGTACCGGGCCTCACAGATAAGACTTGCTAGCTGGGCGTGTTTTGCCTAGGGAGACAGTGTGCGATTCTGTAAATCTTTGGAACAACTTCAAGATGGCAGAACACCTTCTGCCTCAGAACCAGCATAGTTGGGGCCCATAAGGTGTTAGTGCTTTAATCTGGCCTCAGGCTCCTAGATGGGGCTGGTAGGGGGAGACGGAGAAAAATTGCTGTCCACACTCCCCCCGACCAGAGTTCAGGCCTCATATCTGAGAGCACCTGGTGGTAGGGCGGCTGACTCTTCCAGGCCTGGCCCAGAGAGGTGGAGGAAAGCCGTGTGTGGGATGCAGTGGGTGGCTCTAGGAAGCTGCTCATCTCATGGTGACATTCTGTGGGGATGACGTGGGGAAAGGAGATGTCGACATTTTCACAGGTCCCTACGTTTTTTGGCTCAGCTAAGTTCAGAAAGGGAAAGAACCCAAACACGGTGGGAGGAGAAGGGATGTCGTAGGACCTGCCCTGCCAGCCGCCACCATGGATGACAAGTCTTCCCCCGGGGACGCTCCCCTAAGGCCCCCCTGTCTCATCTCAACTGTCCAGCCCCTGACGTTTAGGACTTGGGAACTGAGGAGGCAGAATGGCATTTGGGGCAGAAGCGATGAAGGAGGCTGCCACTCACTGTGCTGTCAGACAGGACAGGGCTGGGAGAGCTGGGCAGGGCCGCTCGCCAGAACATGGTGAGGAGGGAGGCCGACTCGTCCAGGGTGTGCTGCAGGGCCTGGGCGCTGCTCCCAAGTTCATGGATGCCTTTGCTGCCCGGCACCTGGGAGAAAGTAGAGATTGCCCTGGGCACCAGACTGAGCGATCATTCCCTTCCCCCTGCTCCGGCTCCCTCAGCACAGGGCTCGGGTTTCCCTCAAGAATGAGGCACAAGCATGGGCCTGCTTGAACGTGTGAAACCATTTTTAAACCTGGAAGCCCTGGATCTCCATTTCAGCAGTGACCCCCAACTTGTAAGAATCACTAGATTCTGACTTCTCTCATACTCTCTGTAAGCTGCTAGTCCTGCTCTGTGCTCTCGGGTCTAATGTCCCTGATTTTTGCTTGGGCACCCCCATGCGTATCTCTAAATCATACCTTCTGCTTCAACTGGGCTGAACCATTTGTAGCTCCAAGGACTGTGATGCCATTCCCTTCACCTGGGATGCTATCCTCCACCAGCCAGAGAAGCCGTGTATCTTGCCAGTGGTTCCTCTAGGACCCTGTGACTTTCCTTGCCTGGACCAAGGACCCCTTCTGTGTTTGCACCCTCCCAACTCAGAGCATGGCTTCTGACATGGAGCCCAGACCCCCTGTTGTCCTTATTTACTTGGATATGTGGCCTTCTCTCTGGGGTGGAGGCTCTTGCAGACAGGGCTGTCCCTGCACATCCATGCACCTCCAGTGCCTCAAACAGCACTGCAGCTGGTACCTGGTCTCTGAATATGGAAACGCTCTGAGAAGGTGTGCTGCCTGCTTCCCTGCCCTGCTCAGTCTGCCCAGAGAAATCCCATGGCTGCCAGGCTTCGCCCCTTCCACAGCATGTGGCCCATGCGGATGCAAATCCTGAATTTCCAGCTGCCTGATTAAGTGATTTTACTCTGCCGATGGATGACCATGTACAAGGCCATGGACCAGATAATAAGCGAGGAAAGGGTGCTCAGTAGAGCACGACACATAAGCCAGTACTCAGCAAATCCCCTACAGATGAGGATGACAATTCTCTTCTGCCTCTTCTGTATTTCTGAGAAAAAAAATGTTAGGGCAGAGTGTAAAGTGAAAACAGGAGATGGAGAAGAAAGGCCCAGCTGGGTGTAAGCAGAAGATGTAGGCTCAGCTATGGGAGATATGCCGTGGGAGAAGGAGCTAAGATCAGAAGGAAAAAGTACACAAGGAAAAGGAACACTTAAGACCTACAGTGTGATTACCTCTGTGCCCTGAGTTTCAAGGCCAGGGAAGGTGCGGGCTGATCTCACAAGATCTGCTATCTTTTTGACCAGCAGTTTTCCCTCCTCTATCTGCTGTCTTAGGGCACTGTAGTCATCAATGTGGCCAATGACATGGCGGCCATGTTTATTGGCAAAGGAGCCATCAGTAGCTTCACCCTCCAGCTTGGGATTCTTCGTCACTGGAGAAGCATCCAAATCCAGCTCTGAAAAACAAGACCAGAACAACATAGAATCCACAGTGATGAGCATATCCTCAGTCCACTTCATTCTAAAATAGACATCAAGGAGTAAAGAGGCCAGGAATAGGAAAGGCACTCTGGGAAAAGTACAGCAAGGTGTGAAGTCCATAGATTTCTGGGTTCTATGTTTTTATGATCTTTCCTACATCATCTCATAATGATCAAATTGCCAGGAGGAAAAATTTTATCCTTACTGACAAATGAAATATCCAGGACAAATATTATTTTAATGAAAAATTTTAAATTTCCAGTTAAGAAGACAGACAAACTAAGGGTTCTGGAAAGGAGGGGGGTGGGGGTTTGGGAAAGCCTGGTGGTGAGTATTAAGGAGAGCAAATATTGCATGGAGCATTGGGTGTGGTGCATAAACAATGAATCTTGGAACACTGAAAAATAAAATAATAAAATAAAATAAATAAAAAATAAACCCATTTATAAAAAGAAGACAGAGACAAATTAAGCCGGACACAGAGAGCACTTTCAAGGATGGAGAGATCACCGTGCAGTGAAGCACAACAGAGCAATAGGAAAACCACAGGAGGAAGAATAATGGCAAAAAAAAAGGTAGCCACAGAAGGTGCAATGAGTAGGGCTAAAGACTTTGGGACCCGAGGAGAAAAATCTCTACATTCAGGTAATGTGCCCATTAGTAACCACAGGCTACGTGTACTGGGAATTCTCCATCATCAATCCCTGAATCCTTCCGTTGCCATATTTACCATTTGTCCTCTTGAAAATGGTGGTCTCTGAGCCAGGAGCAGCAGCAGAAAGGCTAGGGAATGTGAGCACTGGAGAATTCATGCCAACATCTCGGACTGGAGGGGAAGCATTGGAGTCTAGGATGTAAAGACAATAAAAATTTTCGGCAACCCTGGAATCACCACTAACCAAACCCAAGCACAGCCTAGTTGTCACCAGCAGAGACCTAAGGCAGCGTGGTTGGTCCTCATTACACCCCAACTGTGACGGTAAGCAACAGCAAACAAATCCCTTAGTTTGGAACAAGAACATGTCCCTTTAATGGAAGCGAGCTCCATGAGAAGCGACTTCTGGTTTGAAAGATTATTAGGAGCATTTTTCTAGCCTGCGTTTTGAATACAATTATGTGTGCAATTTTTAGTACACTGCCTTGTAACTAAACCTATGATGCAGAGAACAAAGGCAAAAGGAAATGTACATAAAGTTAAATTTCCTTATAACCTGCAGTCCACTGATACACATTTGAGGCAGGCAGAATAAGACATTATAGGAACCCCAACTGTCTTAAACTTAATGACCTACTAGAGGGAAAAACAGTCTTAGCTTGACAAAAGCCAGGTCTCCAGGATCTCATGAGTCTTCTTTAGCATATTAAAGTCCTTTTGGAAACTTCCCTTTGCCTGTAGCTCTCCCAATTCCAAACTATATAATCTATGGCTCCTCACAGCCCCAGTGCCGCTCTTTCTGCCCACTGGTCCTGTCCCCGTGCTATCATAAGAACACCTTTTTGCACTGAAAATGTCTCAAGAATTCTTTCTTGAGCTCTGAACTCCAATATTTCCACATCAATATGTGTAGTATATGTGTCAAAAATACGGAATCAAAGTATGAATGGACTTGTGGGCAATTAAACTAGCATTCCCCCTTTTTTTTTTTAAAGATTTATTTATTTATTTATTTGACAGACAGAGATCTCAAGCAGACAGAGAGGCAGACAGAGAGAGAGAGGAGGAAGCAGGCTCCCTGCTGAGCAGAGAGCCCGATGCGGGTCTCCATCCCAGGACCCTGGGTTCATGACCTGAACCAAAGGCAGAGGCTTTAACCCACTGAGCCACGCAAGCGCCCCCAATCATCATTCTGATGAGTTAGTGATGGGAAAAATGTAGCCAGATGAGAAGGGTAGAGACAGAAGGCACAGCAGGTTAGAGACATCCTCTTGGAAACCAGGCAGCAATCCTACAGTGAAAGAAGTGGAAAATATCAGAGAAGGCAAGAAATCCTGCTCAGGAGGTGGCCTAGAACCAGATCTCCAGCTCAGGCCACTGTGGTGGGTAAGGAGAGGGCACAGTGTCGGAGTCACTGGGGCTGAGCCCTGGCTGGGGTCATGGGGACACAGTGACGGAGGAAAGCTGGGCCAGGAGGGCAGAGTGGGGAGTTATAACTGAACACTACAACCATCACGGCTCCCCCAGGGGGAGCCAGGCATTCACCTATTTATGGCTGAGCAGTTACTATGGGACACAGTTCACGTGACACTTTCTCATCTAATGGCCACAACACAGGATCTTGGAAGTGTCACCTTCATTTGACAAGTGAGGTCAGTGCCTAATTGGTGAAAGTCTAGCAGGACCAGGGGGAAAAGCTAAGGATTAACATGCCCCAGGAAGAGCAGGCAGGAACGTGTCTGAAAGCTCATCTTTAGAGAATCTTGAGAAGAAATGGCTCCTACTGAAATAAAATTGAAAATAGGGTCCTGGGGGTGAGAGAAGATGGCTAATTAAAAAAAGAAAAGAATAAGTTGAAATGAGTGTGTCAAGATGGAGGGCAACAGTACTAACATTCAGACTGAAGCTAGGCGAAGGGGGCTGGATGAAGGACATTGAGAAGAGAGGGAGAGAGCAGGCAAGGCAGTATCTGGAAGGGCAGACGCGGAGGGGAGGGGTGGGGAGGAGATGACAGCCACTGGGAATAAAGGGAGCTATCATCCCCCTGCTTTCCACAACCAGCATTGCCTGCGGGACGGGAATGGTTTCCACTCAGCTGAGCTCCCCTCCAATCAGGGAATGGGAATCTGGAAGGCAAGCGATACCGAGACAGAGGCTGGTGAGGAGGAAGGCCAGCAGCTGGAAATAAAAACATCCAGTTCGAATCCTGGGTCTTAGCTGGTTAATGTCTCAATCTCAAAGTTTTCCCACATTGAAATATGAAAGTAAAACCTCCCTTACCTCAGATGAAACAGTTTGGAAAATTGTTTGAAAACTCGTGGTAAATTTTAAAGCACTCCACAAGTACAAGGAATAGATATTAACTCACAAGCTATTAACTATTGAGCGATGCATACCGTGTCAGGCACTTATAAATTATTGCACTTAAGGCTTAATTACCATATTACCATATAAGATACATATGATTGTCCATAAGATACATATGATTATTGTCCTCACCTTGAAGATGAGGAAAGTAAGGCTTCAGTACCTGGGGACTTCAAACACCTTGCCCAAGGCAAGCAACTTGTACCCGCAAACTCAGAATCTGGGGCCTGAGCCAGCTGGTACCCTCATTCCCACCCTCTCACCCAAGGTTGTAGATTGAAACAACTCTGATTTCACCAGGACCCTAAGGAGTGTGGAAGAGGGAAGATCCCTTCCACCACAGACATCCTGGCCACTGCCCCACTGGCATGGTGCCCCTGCCCTTCCTACCTTGGAGGAGCGGTTGCTGGTTTCCAGGGTCCTCCTGGTGGGTGGAGGAGGGGCTGAGGCTGGCTTTGCTCCCCCTGCCATCCAACTGCTGCTCCAGCCTCAATCTCAGACAGCTGTTCACCTGGATGCTTTGCTCCAGCTGCCCTCGCAAAGCTCGGATCTCTGCCACCAGGTGGCTCAGCTCACTGCTCAAAGGGACCTGGAGACAGGCTTCCCAGGTGGGAGCTGAAAGAAGAGAGAGAGAAGGGGTGTGGTGGCTCAGATCCAAGCTTTTCCAAGCATTTGTCAGAACACTCCTCAGGCATTCCTTTCTACTCTGGACCCTGCTGTCCTCTTAGGGCCCCAGGAGGCAAGGCCTTTGGGATGGAGCTGCCTCCTTTTGCTGCGTGGGTCTCCCACTCACTGAGCGAGATACCACACACTGGAACTGCCTCGAGGCTCATGTGACCCACCTGCATCTGGAGAGCCTTCCATGAGCAGGTGGGGTCAAAGCCTATTATTATTTGACTTCCACGGTCACCCTGGTCCTACAGGCCAGAGAGCAGGGTCTTCAGAGATAGGGCAGTTCGGCACTGGGCTAGAGAAGTCCTGGGGATTTGGGAGGAGGAAAGCTGATGCCTCAGTGCTCAGGGGTCACAGCAGAAAGGAGGAGGAGGTCACGAGGGAGAGGAGACGAGGCACCGGGCCTTTCGCAGGCAGCATGGAGGAACGCGAGTCTCTCTAGAGGCCAGGGGTCACAACTCACTGAACTAGTCTACTTCACCACGCTTTTGTTTTGTTTTAAATCTCTGTTTGCTATCACAGTCTGTTTCTTTGTACTAGGGATGAAGACAGCTAAGAAATATTCTACTAAACCACATATCTTATCTGAAAGCTTGAAGCCAAATAGATTTCAAAAAGTGGAATTTGGTTTGGTGTTTAGGAAGGCCAGAGGATCCGTACGCCATCTCTCATGTAGCCCACATACCAGGTTGTCTCTGGGCCACAGGCCTTTAGGCAAATACATTCATATTTCCATGACGAGCCGGGTGAACATTACCACTGAGTGGGGTTAAGTCAAGTCTGTGGATACCACTTTGGTCACTTCAGACAGGTTTTGTGACCGAATGAGTATGTGAAAGAGCTACCACAAGAATTCATGGTTCTCATGGGATTATAGAATTAAGGATAAGAATCTATGGGGTTTCAGAGATAGGAGCTTTAAAATGACTCCTAAAACAACCATAAGAAGGGAAAAAGGCATGAAAGAGGATGTAGTCAGGCTGAAGGGATTCTTTTTCCTCTGTTGTATGAAAACAAAATTGAAAGGAAAAAAAAAAAATCAAACTAAATTTACAAATGAAAAACTGTTCCCAAGAAGTTCGTAGAGAAAGGCTTCTCCAAGCTGTTACCACAAGTTATAAGGGATAAGAGTTTACTATGAGAAATTTTCTGGAAACATCCCATATTTTCTATTTTTACTCATTTGCATTATGTTTTTATGATCACCATAGTAACCAAATACTGCTAGAGCGTCTTATAAGGAGGCCGGAGGTCTCCTTATAAGGCGGGAGGCAACTCTCCCTGAGAAGTCCTCATGGGGCACCTGCAGTCTATGGTTAGTATCGACCAACCCCAAAGCTCCATGAAGCTCCTTCCTATCTTTCTTTCCCTATATCCAAATCCTCACAAAGTTTTGCTTCTTTCTAAAAATGTTGTCTTCTATCCATTCCTCTTTATCTTCCCAACGGCACCTTAGATCAGACTCTCCTCATGTAAATACCCCATAACCACACCCATTCAGTGGGTTTCCCTTATTTGAGTGTCTCCCGACTGCAGTGTGTCCCACTAGTCTGAGAGTTCTGTTCCCATCAAGTATCTGTTTTGTTTGGGAAAACGTACTTACTCATTTTCCATGGCCCACTCTGTAGAATGTAAACTTCCATGGTACTTCATAGCTCCTCTATAAACCAGCAACCATCTCAACTGACCGGACTTCTCACACTCCCTGATACAAAGCTCTCCAAGGGGAAGGCTGGACCCGGTGCTCCCAGGAGTTCCGGGAGCTATTCTCTCAGCCTGCGGTGCCCCTGATACTTCTTCAAGTTCTGGTTCACCTTCTCATCAGCAAGTTAGGAAATCCAATCAGTCTTTATGAAAATTCAAATTTGGCTGAATATTGAAAATTCTGTATTGCTTAAGGAATTTTTTAACAGATCATTAAAAAAATTAGAATTGAAAGGCCTAAACATCCCATCCAAAGCAAGAGCTGTTTCTATGGGATCCTTGACAAGTCATCCCTTTCTATTTAAAGGGGCTTGGATGGGAGACTTATTCCTTCACAAACTAACAATTCCATCCCTCGAAATCTCTAGTGGTCAGGAAGGCATAAGAATGATGTAAGTCCAAATTCTACAGCCCTTTATTCTTTGATGGCCCTTGTTCAGACCTCTAAAGAGATGCCAAACACAACAGCTCTTTTTCACCTGATAGTTCTTCAAATATTTAAAACCAGGTCTCATCTCCTTGTGATCTTGTCCAGGCTGAAAATTGTTGTTTCTCTGACAGTTCAAGATTTCTGGTCACCCAGCATGGTGGCTCCTGTCTTCACTTTGCTCCCTGGTTTGCCAAAGTCCCTTTTACAAGGTGGTGTCCCACAATCTAACAATATTTCTGATACGGTCTCTCACCCTACTGTGGTCTCAGGTTGAACTGGTTTTTGTAGCAACCTTTGCCTACAAGTTCCTTGTCCCAGCGGGTTTCTAAGTAACTCCCTATTCTCAAGTCCATGAATGGCTAGAGAGCCAGACCTTCTGATCCTGTACCTCTGATATTTTTAATCAAGCTCAGGGTTTCTTTTTATCTTTTCTAAATTTCTTTTATTTTTTTAAAGATTTTATTGATTTATTTGACAGAGATCACAAGCAGGCAGAGAGGCAGGCAGAGAGAGAGGTGGAAGCAGGCTCTCCGCTGAGCAGAGAACCTGATGTGGGCTCGATCCCAGGACCCTGACATCATGACTTGAGCTGAAAGCAGAGGCTTCACCCCCTGAGACACCTACATGCCCCAATCTTTTCTAAATTTCATCATATTGACATCAGTACTCTGTTCCAGCCTGGTTGGAGTTACTAACTTGATGTTCACAATACCCTCCCCAATTTGAACAACAATGGAGAAATAGAAGAAGATTCTCCAACATGAGATCAGTATTTTAAAGCAGGTGGCAAAAAGTCCTCAATAAAACAGTTTAAAATTTAAATCCAGGCTTGGAATTTAGATCCTAACAGAGGTATTTCTGTAGATGTTGTGCATCTTTTAACTTTCTCCCTGGGGAACGCGTCAGGGTAGGAGCAGAGGGCCCGCTGTACTGGCTGCATGGGGGCAATATGTATAACTCAAAATATTCAAGAGCTTCTCACATGATGGTGCCATCAGGACAGTTCTTTGAATTTTTTTTTTAAGTCCCTGTATAACCTGGACTTTGCTCAACTTTTCTCTGGCCACCTAGGCAGGCAGAGTTGGACTCTTATCTAACTACTTTTAAGGATGTCTTGGATGGATCTTGCACATGTCACCAACCTCTGGGCTTTACATGAGAGAACAACTTTGTTCTTACTGGGAGCCCCAGACCTGGCTGAGGCAGAACTCTGTAGCTTTCCAGAGCTCTACGACTCCCAGGGTAAGGACCTCTTCAGAATCCTAAGTAAGGGCAGGGAGCTCACTGGGGAGGGGAGAGGGAGAACACATACCTTTCAGCCCTTTCTTGGAATTGCCATAAAGCGCCTCGTAGATCTGTAGCTCCGACTGGAGGGACTGGAAGAGCTGCTGTTTCTCCTCACACTGCTGCTGCAGGAGGGTGAGCTTGTGCTGCAGCCTGCACGGGGGAGGCAAGGGCCCGCTGAGCGCCTGGCGCTCCCCTGCCACCTGCTGTCAGCCAGCCTTCGCATCATGGGGCTTTAGCCCTAGATGTCAACCCAGGGGTCGTGAAGACCATTACTTTTACTTTACGGATGTGGAAACAGAGGCTCTGAGAGGTGAAGTAACTTTGCTTGATATCATGCCATTAGCTACGTTAGTTGGGAAGTAACTTTGCTTGATGTCATGCCATTAGCTACATTAGTTGGGAGCAGACACACAAGCTCCGTATTCTTCCTGCCCCTATGGTGCTCTATTCCTGGTGATAGGCAGTCATAGGGTTTATGTCGGGGATGCGCATGATGACTGGTGGGGATGCTTCCTACGTTACAGTGAGACCAATATCCTTAAACTAACAGGAAGGATGAGAACATTTTTTTTCTCCAGGATCTGATACGCTGAACCCCCCCCCCCTTTTTTTTTAAAGACGGATCTGAGAGAGACAGAGATCACTTGCCTGCAAGCGGTAGGAGGAGCAGAAGAGGAGGGAGAAGAGGAGGGAAAGAATCCCAAACAGACTCCAAGCTGAGCGCCAAACCCAGTGCAGGGCTCATTCTCATGACCCCAAGATAATGACCCGAGCCAAAATCAACAGCTGGACACTTAACCAACTGAGCCACCCAGGTGCCCCTCGTATGCTGAAGCCTTCTAAAATAAGGTTTTTCTCTCCCAACTTTGGAGTGAAAAGGCATTCTCAGAGAAGTCCTTCCTTCTGCTCAAACTCATCCATAAATCAGGAATAGCAGAGGGGAAACTGAGGGCCCCCAAAGGCTCCAATACCTGTCTTGTCAATATCCCATTAAATCTGAAAACAGGGCCCCCTTCCTTCTTATCAGGCTCCCCCTTACCTGGAGTCTTTCTCCTGGAGGGACAGGCGTTCCTCCTGGAAATGCAAGATCTCCTGTTGCTTCTCCTTCAAGTCTTCCAGAAGCTGCTGCCGTTCCCCCTTTTGGCGCTCCAGCTCCATCTCCAGCTCTTGAAGCCGGGATCGAGAGGACAGCAGGGCCTCTTTCAGGCGTTCCGTCTCCTGGGAGTGCTCTGGGGAACAGAACACAGGACGACTTACACTGTGGGGGCAGAGGCTGGCAGGACAAGGAGCCCAAGCTCCTCCATCCTGACGGGCAGAACTAAGGCAATGGGAATGCAAGCTGATGCCGCATCTGCTTAGAAAAACAGAGGGTGTCAGCTCATTACATCCACACACCCTGGGGAATGTGGAGTCTCCATCTTTGCAATGCCCTTGATCTTCTGCTTTCACAAGGTCTACCCTGCTATTAGAGAAAACGCTGAGGTTTCTTTCTTTCCTCCTTTCCTTCCTTCCTTCTTGCCTTCATTCCTTCTTCCCTTCCTTCCTTCCTTCCTTCCTTCCTCCCTTTTCTTTGAGAATTTATTTATTTATCTGAAAGAGAGAGACAAAGCAGGAGCAGCAGGGAGGAAGCAGAGGGAGAGGAAGAAGCAGACTCCTCTCCCTGCTGAGCAGGGGGCTCCATCCCAGGACCCTGGGTTCATGATCTGAGCCAAAGGCAGGTGCTTAACCAACTGAGCCACCCAGGTGCCCCCAAAGCTGTGGTTTCTTTCTTTTTCTTTTTTTCCAAAGATTCTATATATTTATTTGACAGACAGAGATCACAAGTAGGCAGAGAGGCAGGCAGAGAGAAAGGGGGAAGCAGGCTCCCGAGGAGCAGAGAGCGGGGGATCATGACCTGAGCTGAAGGCAGAGGTCTTAACCCACTGAGCCACCCAGGTGCCCCAAACGCTGTGGTTTCTAATGCTCACTATTTTCTAAGTTCACACACCCTCTGTGTGATAATCCTTTCTTTAATTTTGCCAAAGAGCAGCATCAAGATTTCTTGTCTATAGTTTTTAGAATATATTATATTCGTCAATTTGAAAATGGGGACATCTGTCCTTTTCTGGGCTTGTGGAATCTCAATAACTTGCATGATTTCCCAGACACTAAGGACAGGGGCTCTGAGAACCAGGCTGCAGGAGCTGTCAGTCTACCAGGGGGAAGTCCCTGGGCCTGGCCCACTGTGCTTTTCCACATCTTAGTGACTTCTCCCCACTGAGGTCTGTGCTAGCCTGTCCCGGCATGCAAAGATGGTTTAGCAGTTACGTCTTCTCTCTTCTCTGTTATGTCTCGTTACTTCCCCATCAGTGACCTCTCCCCTCACATCTTCCTGCTCTGAAGAGGCAGATTTAAAAACAACACTTGCTATCTCTTCCTGTTCCACAACATTCTGGGCTTAATCCTTTAGGAAAGTATTAGTCTTTCATGACTATTCAATAAATATTTGCAGATAAATATAATTTTTATTGACCATATATTGATTTGATCAAGTCAATTGACACTAAGGTTAGCTGCCCCCCAGTCACAGAGGAAATGATGCCCCCCCTCCCTTGGATGTCCATCAAATAGTGTTGGGAATGCTCTGGAGGACATCTGGCTGGTGCTTCCAGGCACAGAGTCCTGAGGATTACTGAGCAGAGAGGAGCCGGAACTGGGTGAGTGAGGGGAAGCAGTGAGGAGACGGGGAGAGACACATGATGCTGCAGTAAAGTCTGGACAGGGAGAACAGACACCTAACTGGTAGCCAGTTCATAACTAATGACTGAGTATCTGAGTATCTGTGGTTTGCACAGAGGTGGTGGGTTTCCTAGAGCTATCTTTGTACCGAGTACCTGGGAGTGTGAAGGCCCACAGTTGGGACCTCTCAGGAAGTAACCCCTTCTAGACTGAGAACCACATGGGACCTTGGGTTGGTGGATCTGGTTAGCTGTTATTTCCACCTTCTCTTGGCTTCAACGGTGATTGGTGTGGCCAGGACGAAAGGGACCGGGAAGGAGCGCAGTGTGTGGCTTTTACCACCCACCTCTAGAAACATGACTCAGCTGAGCCTGAAGGCTCCGGTTTTCTTCCTTAAGGACTCTGTTCTCATTGTAGAGCTGCGGTGTGGGTTCTAGGCCAGGGCTGTAGAAACTGGAGGTAGATCCTGTCCCAGAAAGTGTAAGCAGACACATTACACATTAGGGTAACAGATGCTTTCCAGAAACTACCCATTCTGTCCCTCCAGAAATACTGTCCCAACCCAGCAGGAGTGTCTGGGTCCCCAAGACCTGGACCCCAAGCATGGCGGGCCAAGTGCCTGCTTTCTGTTCAGGCCCCACCACGTGCCCGAGCTGCAGCTGTTCCAGAGGCTCTTGTCCCCACAGGAGCCACCGCAGGGCTGGGGGCAGGACAAGGGCATGTAGAAGGATTGGCGTCCAAGGGACCCAAGCCCGAGAGGAGAGTGTTGGGAGAATGGCCGCCTTGGTGAGTGGCTACGGGAGGGCACCCACTGAGCGGGCTCCACCATGTGCCAATCCCATGACAAGGTGGAGAGGTCAGCAGGCACATATACAAGCAGACTAAGGACGGGCTGGGAAGTCAGACGCCCTGCAGACACGCCTTGTTAGCTCTGCCAGGAGGAAAGTTCTCTCTTAGCTCTAAGTGAGGATAAGAGCACCTGCCCCCCCTGCCTTGCCGGACTGTTCGGAAGGAGCAAGTAGAGAAAAGCCCAACACATGCTTTGGAAAGCATGAAGCCCAGCCTCCAGAGGCTCCCCAGTTATGGCAGTATGGGAGGCTCTGGGCCTCTCCTACCGCTCCCACGGGCTGCACAGCTGAGCCGGTGTTCAAGCTGCTCCCGCAGCCGGTCGTTGATGCAGATGGACTCCTCCAGGCGCTGGCGCAGGTTCCGGATCTCTCCAAGATGTTCCTCCAGCAGGTCAGCCCCTGCAGCCATCCCGTCAGGACCGGGGAGAGGTGCGAGATGAGGAATCCTGGTCACCAGGGGGGCCCAGGTGGAAGTGGGGCACAGCCAGTGGCTCCTCAGCAGGATCCCTAAACATCCCCACCCTTCCACCAACTGCATTTTCTCACATGGGCACTCAGGAACACAGCAACTTTGCTTAAAGAGGAAACGGGCTGTCAAACCCAGGAGACCTCGTGAAGCATGCCCCAGGGGCCTCCTCCTACACACAGTTAAGTGTGAGGGAGTTTCAAGATTATTTAATTATTTGAGAGAGAGAGTGCATGAGCAGGTTGGGGGGGGGGCACAAAGAGAGGGAGAAGCAGACTTTCCACTGAGCAGGGAGCCCTCGATGTGGGGCTCGATCCAAGGACCCTGAGATCATGACCTGAGCTGAAGGCAGACACTTAACCAGCTGAGCCACCCAGGTGCCCCAAAATATGAGGGAGTTTTAAATGTAAGTGTACGGTGACCAGTGTAACCGGTGAGGGTGAGGGAGTTCCACATGGTTTAGAAAAATAACTGAAGTGTCGGGAAATGTATGGTGAGTTGAGTGTGACTTTCTCCTGAGTGTGTTAGGGAAGACTTCACTCTAGCCTGATATCGTTATTCTTATGGATACTTGACGGAATAGTCTTTAACGAGGCATCAAGCCCTTCCTCCAGCCTCAGTGAGGAGGCATAAGGTAGAAGTCCATGGATATAAACTTCCCCTGTGTGGTTAATGACATGAACGTGAGAGCACAAGGTGTGTCTCTGACTTTCCCAATTCCCTGAACAGCACTGAGGCCATGGGCAGGGAGGCTGAAGCAGGGCACTTAGGAAGGCCCAGCACAGATAGGACCCTGTCATTTTACCCCCACTCTGTAAGCCAGGGACTAGAGAAATGAAAAACGCCCCTGCCCAGCTAGGAGACTCTAAATGAGATTTCATTTCACAGACCGACCTGTTGGGCTTTATGTTTTACCTGTGGGTTTGGAGTTAAGCTGACACACAGAGGATCCTGAGGACAGGTCGCCTGATACACTCCCTTTCTGAGGCCTCATCACATCCCACTGGCTGCCGCTGCCCAGATAGCTGGGCTCCAGGATTCTGCCCAGTTCTGGGCCGCCCCTCAGTGGAGAGTGGGGCTGGGCGGGGTTGAGATAGTGAGAAGAGCTGGCTTCTAAATGGTTGCTTGGCAATGCAGATGGGGAAGCAGGATGCACGGTGCTGACACCTGGGCAGAAAGAAACCAGAGTGAGGAAGAGAGGATTGGAAGGGAAGGACCAGGAAGGAAGTGTGGGATTGCTAAAAGTGGACACCAAAGGGGACATGTGCGATGTCAGAAATGCCAGTCCATTGTGGAATACCAGTTAGATGAAGACCATAACCTAGAAGCCATAACTTTCACCTCATGTGTTTGCTGGCATGAGACACCAAGAGGCGGAGGATGGACAAAGTATGTGGAAGTCACCAGTGTACACAAAGGAAAAGTCCAGAGGCTGCACTCCTGGCTTCTACTAAAATTCCTCACGATACAGTCCAGGAAAGTTCTGGAAGGAGAACTCAGTCCCAAAGTTGGAGGATATAGCACATTCCTATTCATAGATGTGCTCAATGTTAGCATCCATGGAGGGATGTGGGAACTTTCATTTAACATGAGGCTGATGCTCTCATAGATCTTCGGAAATCATGGGCTTTCCCCTGAGCCAAATCATCTCTGCTTCTATGTGAAAAGAAGTCCAGGCTGTGGGAGAGACAGAGAGAGGTGGGCAGGGCTGTAGTTTAGGATATTCCTATTCAGAAGACTCCTTTCCTTCAGGGATTATCAGCATGGGCAGCATAGTAAGCAGGTAGCTTGACCTAAGCAAAGAGGAAGAGGTCATCATTCCCTCCAACCAAGCCAAACTCCTCTGAGGGGATAATGCAATTGGCTACTTGTCAACTTTTAATCTCCATTTGTAACTGGTTCTCAAACTTATCCACACACTACAGTCACCTCGGAAAATGTAAACAAACACATACTGATGCCTGGACCTCCCAGAGATTTTGCCTTAACTGGGGATACAGCTTGGGCACTGGATGTTTTAAAACCATCCCAGGTGATTCTCATTGGCAGCAAAGTTTGAGAAGTACCCATCATGGGTCTCTCCTTCCTCAATCTGCAAAATAATAGATGTCCATTAGGATCACTGGGGGATGAAAAATGTCAGCATCTGAATCTTTTTTTTTTTTTTTTTTAAGTAGGCTCCATGCCCAGCATGGAGGCCAAAGTGGGGCTTGAACTCATCACCCTGAGATCAAGACCTGAGCTGAGATCTAGAGTCAGATGCCTAACTCACTGAGAGTCACTGAGCTACCCACTTGACCCTCAACATCTAGATTTTAGTTGGGATTTGTAAAGATGTGATTTTCTGCCTCTTTCACACCCCCTTCCTCCCCAGCCCAACACAAGGCAAAGGGGGAAATCAGGGGTAGTCAACCGCTTACATTTTAACCAAGGCTATAGAAGGTTCCAAGTCTATCAGTAACAGTGATCAGCATTCTCATGTTCCTGGTTGCCCAGGCCACACAACAGAGAGCACATGCCCTAAACCATGCAAAGACGCCAGACAGACTCTAACACAAGGAGATCTTTGCCCCACGCTGCCCCAAGAAGCTGCCATGCACCACTGCCCACGTGGAAGCTTGTTTCCAAGTGGACAAGGAACACTGGTAAGCTGCCATCCCTCAGAGAGGCCTGTGCTTGAGGACAGAAAAGACAGGGCTGTCATCTTGCTCACTAAAGCTGGGACCATCCAAACTCTGGTCAATGGCTCAGACTAAGTATGACTTGATCCCATATCAACAGACCCTTTTTCATGCACAGATGTCTCCTATCACTCCTTTTGGACAAAGACAAACTGACAAATGTGGAAAGGTAAAGGAAAAGAAAAGTCAGCTAGAGATCACTCTTGCCATTTTGATATGGGACAAATTTGTTATCCGTCAAATATCAAATTCTAGATCAGAGGTTCTGATGAATTGTCTACTGATCTCTAAAGAGACAGAGAAAAGACTGTTTCAAGGGGCTTCCAGAATTTGTTGAGCTTAGCTCTGAGCAGGATGGTAACAAAACCATCCTAGACAGAAAAGGTATCATGGAAACACAGGACTGGGAGCAGAAGACCTGGACTTAAGCCATCTCTCCCACTGACTAGTAACCTTAAACAAGTAGCTCTACTCCTCTGAGCCTTAGTTCCCTGCCCGGGCTCTACCTATCACACAAGTGGTGTGAGGCTCAGGAAGACCAGGTTTGTGTTGCTGGGTTAGCCTCGACTGCTACACCTGGGTAAAGCTGTGGATAAGCAGGAGGCAGTCTTCTAGACATTTCTGCCTGCAAAAATGGGAGCTGTACAAACTCTCCTAAAAGGGGTGTTATCTAATTGGTTCTGGGAATCAAACTGGGACAGAGTAGACTAGAGAGTGTGGTCACTTTCAGGATTGACATAAGAAACAAGCTGGGCTAAATGACGATGGGGACTTCAGTATGAATTCTCAGCTGTGGTCCTAGGTCACTGGACACTGTGACTGGTTTCCCTTACCATCAATCTCTGGCTCATCTGAGCCTTTATTTATTTATTTATTTACTTACTTACTTACTTATTTATTTTTAAGACACACAGAATGTGGTTTTAAGGTAACATCAAACTGATTTCTAAGTTTTTTTTTTAAGCATTAAAAAAAGAGAGCATTAAGCATTAAGAGAGCATTAAGCATTTAAACATTAAAAAACTAGAAAGCAAATTCCTCATTTGAAGGTTTTTCTTCTTTTTTTCTAAGCTATAAATGACCCCACCAACAATTTTGACAATGAGTCATACAGCCCAGACATATATTGAAGCCTTTCCAAAAAGATGACCATACAGAGCCTATAACGGTTACGATCAATACGATCAAGGATCTCTGGGAGTCAGAGGACAGAATTTACAATCAGGTATCACAGCCTGTGCTTCCAGTCCGAGCCGCCAACCTGTAACCTGTCCCAGGGTAGAAATGAACCCTGTGCCCTAGGAAGTGGGGCTTTGTCACCTCTTCTGAATCCCTCTACTGCTACTACCCTTCACACCCTCAACCTAATGATGTCAGGAGCCGAACTTGATGAAGAGTGTGTTTCACAGCAGGAGACTATCATAGGCATGGAAAGGACTCCCTGGAAATGGCCACTTTGTCTCGCCTATATAGGTAAGGCACAAAAGCTCTCACCCATGCCCTGCCTGCTGACACATCACCGCTGTGTCAGGCTTTCAGGAGACTTGCTGGTATCCCACACTGGCAGCAGCAGTGGGACAGGAGCAGGTCTAGGGCCTGACGCAACGATGAGACACACACACACACACACACACACACACACACACACACCAGAAAAACAACAGTAAAGGTATTTCCCAAAAAAAGCAAGCAGGGCCACTCGCCAGTCCCCTGCTGGCAACGTGCACACCCTAGGTCGTTTTTCAAAACTCCGCCACCAAGCCAAAGCCATGCAGGGCCACATGGGGCAGGGCAGCCTGGCCCAAGCACATGAAGGCCACAGGAAGTGCTCACTTTCTCCCAGTTGTTTCTGCAGCATCTGCAGCTCCTGCTGAGCCTCTGCCAAGGAGACCACGGGGGTCTCACAGCAGCCAAGGAGGGGAGGGCCAGTGGGGCTGAAAGGCAGGAAGCTGGGTGCTGCTGAGGGCAATGGTGCCTGGGGAAGGCTAACCAGCGTGGGTATGGAGGGAAAGTGAAGGCCTAGAAACACAGAGTTGGGAAGAAAGTAGACACGTCATTAGAAAGAAAGGAATAGGGAAAAGTTGAAAATGAAACTATGTCTTGCCCTGATGTCTCCTTGGGGGGAGGCTATCATTCAGCATGGTGACAGCCAACAAGGCGAAGGGCCAGGGTTGCCACCCAAAAGCCGGGCTTAGCGGACCCCTCCTCCTTCTTCCTCGCCGGGGACTTCCGGCATACATACTCTATGCTCATCTTGGAAACAACTGGCTAAAGCAGGCAAGGTGGCATAGCTGTATCCCAGGCAGCTATGAGAGCCTTTCCCAGCTGTCCCAGGCACGGAGGGATCAGGATGTCCGCACGTTAATGTTCCCAATCACCCCTGGGTGGGAGTGGGTCCTTGCCCCTGTGACAAGACTCCCTACACCTGGAACTCCTCTGAGAGTATGAGGGCTCACCCTGAGGAGGGCAGAAGCGGGCTAGGACTGTGGGGAAATGTGCATTCCTCATGTGTGTCATTCAAGTCTCATGGACACAAACCTGAGAATCTCAAATCAACGCATTCATTCACCAAAAGAAAAATCAAGGTCTTGGTAAAGTGACTCAGACACAAGAGCTTGCATGCTGGTCTGGGCATCCAAATCACTTGGGAAAAATTCTTAAGGCGTGCAGTTGCTTCAGGCTCTGTTCTAAGTCATAAACTTTGGGAGGAGGGCTTGGAAACTTGCATTTAAAGTAGATCTCCACAGATGACCATGATGTAGCCCATCTATGAACAAGTCTTTAGGGACCCTGGGACATTCTGATGTCTGAATCTATCTTCTCTTTCCTAAAAACAGTTATATGGCAGGAAGCCTGTGGAGGGAGCAGAAACCAAGACTGATCTGTGGAGAATGCCTGCCGTGGAAAACAATGAGTACATTCTAATCACATCCCTCGCGCCAGGATGCTGATACACTGTCAGAGAAACACTGCGAGGACCCCCACATTGCCCAGTGACACAGGTCAGGCATCCTTCATGTAGGCATTCTGATTTTAAAACCCCTGGCCTTCTGCTCCGTTTGACCCCAGAGCATTTGCACAGATGTCTACAGCACTAGGCAAACAGGTTTTCCCCATGACTCCCTGGGCCAGCTGCTGCCTACTCTGGCCCAGAAACTTCGAGCCCCAGCTCAGAAAGGGTCAGAAACATCGCCTTCTTAAGATTTTGGCTGATGGGCTCTCAGGAGAAATGGGAGCCACAGAAGAACAGCACTGTGCCTTCTGCGGGCACCTTATGACAAACCACACCGAGGGCAGCCAGCTGGTTGTGGCAAGGGGTAGGAGGCAGGGACAAGGCTTGCCTTCTTCTTGCCATCGCTGGTGTGGGGCTCTAACTGAACAGCACACTCCTGGCAATTAGCTTGGGGCAGCTAAATGAAATATACCCCTCCAACTGGCTGCAGGACAGGCACTACATACGTATCAGGAGCTGCCCAGCTGTTCATAAATCCATGAATGAATGGCTATGTAATGTGAACAGAATCTTGTAGGATCCTGAAGCATCCCGAGTTGTTGCAGAGGCTTGCCCTGAAGATAAATGGGTAATGCTTCCAGGCTAGCCATGAAGTGACTTTCTTTTTGTTCTGTGGTGACTATAATCATGGGAGAGACCTCTTTTGCCTCTTTGCTCCCCAGAGTGAAATGAAAGAAAGAAATGAAAATGTTTACTTTAAAAGGATTCGCTGACTACTGGTCAAAATTGGTATTCTGATCAAAGTCTACTGCAGATCTCTGATTTGCCTAAAATATTTAGAACCAAGAAAATGCAGACACAATTGGTGGACTAGGAAGGCCTCTTGATTTCATCTAGGATCTGATGCCTAGAAGCCTCTGACAGTGGAAACATTCGTCCCTGAAGAAAAGTCAAACAGGCTGCTGAGGGAGAGGAGACAGCGCTCCCGCTGTGTTGGCTGTCGCATACCTGGATGGGCCTGGTTGGCCTCCTGGGGGGGTTTCTGGGGAGCTGGCAAGCTGATGGGGTTGCTGCTGGGTTCGGCCTTAACCCCCCGAGGTGCACTGGTTGCTGATGGCTTAGAAGACAGTACAGCAGAATGACTCGAATGATGGATGGAATCTACAAAACCCATGAATGAAAGAAAATGTTTGGTGGTCGACAAAGAACTGGAATCTGGCCTTCTATTGAGCCAGGGGTACCAGGGCAGGGCCTGGCTTTCCGGGAAAGCACCAAGCACAAACACTGTGAGCCGTGTTCATTTCCTTGCTTGCAGATAGCTTCTTGAGGGAGGCAAGCCACCTTAGGGGTGAGAGTGGGGCCCAGACCCAGAAACCATGAAAATGGCATTTCCAAATGTACCAGGTGGGAGCGACAGCATCCGTGACTGCTGACAGATACCCAGGGGACACTAGTTCAGGACATGCAGTGAGCAAGACCTCTGCAGGAGGGAGATGATGTCCCATTTGAAGAAGGAAGTCAGACAGACAGTCTGTGCTCATGAGACAATGGGGAAGAGCCTGCCTGGATGTTCTCGCTCTTCCCACTGTGCTTCCCCTTGGGTCTACCAGCTTGCAAATCCAGTGGAGACCTTGAAACAACCCCTGGAGTCAGGAGCAGAGCAAAGATCCTGAGGCACTGGGGCCTGTACTTGGGGCTTCGTCCCAGGGCCACATTCAGCCTGACACACACCAGGGAGGATCTGCAAGGCCTGGCTAGAGAAACAGGAGGTTACCTGAGTGACCACGCAGAGCCTTCTTCTCTTCGTAGTGTGTGTACTCGCTGGCTACATCCATGTCAGAGCTGGCTTCCAGCTCATCGGACAGGAAGGAGGATCTGCTGGGAGAGCGCTGGGAGTCCGACAAGTCGTGGCTGCTGGAGGGCGTGAGGGACCGGGCGTCCAGCTTGGCTTGCAGGACCTCGATCACTTTCTCCTTCTCCTGCAGCTCTCTGCTGAGCCTAGTGGGGTGGAAGGAGACAATAGGTGAAGCCAAGGGCACTGGCCCAACTTGTCCTGACCAAGGCACATGGGAAAAGCCACCTAAGTCAAGGGAACCATTCCTGTGAAGAACCATCAAGATAGCCTATCACTGATTAGGGGCGGAGAGTAGGTGGGGTGCAGTGGGAGAAAGAGGGGCAATCACTATCCAGGGCACTGGCCACGGGAGACGCTGGGAACTAGCAGAGACTCAGCCAGCCCTGTAAGGCACAGCTGCTCCAAGTGCGGCCCCAAGAACTGCTGGTTACCAGTCTCCAAGAAGGTAAGTACAGTAATGGAAGGTAAGCGGTGACAAACATGCAGCAGTCTGGCATTGCCCTTGACAACCAAGAGCAGGATGCGTGGAATCATGTGGATGATTGAGCTATAGCCCAGGTATGTGTCTGGGATGGATTAGCAATGAAAACAAAACCAAAATGCTTTGCTCTTCACCGCAGGGACTTGGAGCAGCACCACGTGGTCTAAAGCAGGCTTCTGACAGAGAGGGGCTTAGACTAGAGGCTACAGCTACGGATTTTGAGCCCATATTTTACTGTACACGGTAAGATTCTCTGCAGTGACTCATTGAAAACTGGTTCATGAAAGACCGTAGCCTCCCAGGAGTCTGCAACACCCAGGCCTTTCCCCCACCTCCCCACCCCCGAGGAACTACATTATGGTTCTTCAATTCTTTTTTTCCCCCCGGGGGAACTGGACAACTACCAAATGAGCTGCCAACGTAGCTTAGGGTAAGCCAACTCAGCAGCACAGCCTCATCTTTAAACACCCAGGAAGAAAGCAGAGGAGAGCCTTGGGGTGCCAAGGACCCCTGGAACCTGGTTAGTTTACTGTTGGATCAGACTGAGTCTAGGTTACCAAGCCTGGAGCATAATTACACAATAGAAATCAACAGAATTATAGCAAAAGAGAGGCTAAAGTGTCTCATGAATAAATGAACATGTTATAATCAGCATTTCCCTGCCCCAATTTGTAAAGTTACAGTCACCCTGGACCCCTTGGGCCTTGTTCCTGATTCCTTTATCAGATCCTATTTCAAGTTACCTGAGGGCCAGCGGTTCAAGTCCAGCTTGATCTTTCTCACTTTTATGATCCTCTGTAAGCCAAATTTAGAAAAACATGGTAAGAAATTAAATAGATTCCACTTCCTACATTATAAATGCAAGCATCTGTGAGTACAGAATGGTGATTCCTCTGTGTATGTCCAAGACATGTAGGAGAATTACTTGGAAAGGTTGCAGATTGTAGCCTCAGAGGGGAGACCTGTGGGCTCTCTCGAACTCACCAGGCAGATCTCCCCTGACCTCGTGATCAGCCTCAGGACTTCCTCTACCCTAAATCAATGCAAAGAAGTTTGAAGCGCACTTGCTCAGCTTCTCTCTGGAATATTCCACCTTCCAAGCCTGTCATAGACTCACTCCCAGATGCATGCTCTGTGTCCCATCACAGCATTCATGGAGAGCCCACTCTTGCTCTAAGAGATGACAAACCATCCTGTCCCACCTCTGCACCTGCCACCAGTGTGTGGGATGGTTGGCCCCCAAGACTGATCCCACTATCTCTTGGTACTCTCAGGAAATGTCTTCTAAGTAAAGAACTCGGGCGCCTGGGTGGCTCAGTGGTTAAGCCGCTGCCTTCGGCTCGGGTCATGATCTCAGGGTCCTGGGATCGAGTCCCGCATCGGGCTCTCTGCTCAGCAGGGAACCTGCTTCCTCCTCTCTCTCTCTCTGCCTGCCTCTCTGCCTACTTGTGATTTCTCTCTGTCAAATAAATAAATAAAATCTTTAAAAAAAAAAAATAAAATAAAATAAATAAAACTAAGTAAAGAACTCAATAATAACCCATATTCCTAGCGTTGCACTACGAGATTCAGTGCCCAAACTATGTCCAAAGGGCAGGATGCTTTAACTATACTGGAATTATATTTATGTATGACACCATGTGATAAACAAAGAGACAGTGAAAGGCTAAACTATTGCCCAAAGCAAATTAATGGCGGCATCCAGGCCACCACTGGGGTCTTGCAATTCTCAGGTCAGGTTCTTTTCACTATGATGACATCCTCCGATCTCTTCTCCCTTTCTCCCCCTTAGCACTGGATGGACACAGCCTGCTTCCCTAAAAGTCACTTGCCATGAGTGCTCCAGTTTCTGCCATTGCAATCATGACCTCCGAATCCTATGTTTCTCCTCAGTGTTCCCCACCAACCAGTCCTGACCCTGTAATGGCCCCAGGAAATGAAATGGAACAGGACCTGGATTAAAAGACTGTGGTGGAGGTGTGGTGGCCACCTGGGGCTCGGGTTATGGGAGTGACCGAGTGTGTGTCAAAGCCCTGTGGCCAACTTACTGGTGCTGAGTTTGCTGGTAAGCCTCTCTGTTAGCTGGCTTCCCTGGGCAAGTTGCTCTCGGAAGCTCTGCCCCAGATAGTAGTCAATGTCATTGCTCCTAAGAAGGTCCTCAAAAGATTTTACTGTATCTTTCGCATGCTGGGTGAGAAGGTAACAGATGCCTCTCCCTTCTCGTATCTTCTGGCGTAGGTACGACAGCTCTCGGGCCTGATCCTGAATCAGGGAATCATATTTCCTAATACACGAGAGAAGAGGAAAAAGTAAGAATGAAAAGGAGTGAAAGTGAAATTACGGGCCTTCAGTAGAGATTTCCGTGAGAACATCTCAAAGGAGCTCCCCAGGCTCGATTCTGGCGCAGAAACTAAAGTATATAAGAGTAAATCCCCCTCTGATACATGATGTCAGTTTAGCAATTTAGTGGTTCTTACAATGTTTTGTGCATGTTAGCCTTATGTCCAGGAGAATCGTAGGTCCTGTGGAGGTAAATATGGTGCCCAATTTTACATTCCTCATGGGACTAGTAGAGTGTAGATTCACAGCTGATACTTAAGAAACACTAAATGTATTTATTGAGTAGATATTCAATAGACATAATAAATAAAAATAAGTTCAGTGACTAGAATCACTTAATCCTGGGACACCTGGCTGGCTGGCTCAGTAAGAAGAGCTCACAACACTTGATGACAGGGTCGGGAGTTCAAGCCCCACGTTGGGTGGAGACATTATGTAAAATAAATAAATACATAAACTTGGAGGGAAAAAAGGAATTACTTAATTCTAAGTCTAGATAAGATCTTTCATGCCTTCTATTTGGAAAATCATCTCTATTATGGCAGACTGTTTTGCCAAGATGGCCATTACATTCCTGTTCCACATGTTGTTTTGCCAATGTGCCTTTGCTCCTTCTCTCATTGTTCTCCACCTCCTTAAATCTGGGCAAGCTCTATGAGCACTGTGACTGAGGCAATAAGGGAAGCGACACTGTGTTAAGTCTAGGAGTTGCTCTGAACTGTCCTGGCAACTTCTACTTCCACTCTGTTGGAAGCCAGCCACCATGCAGAAGTGGAACAACCTAAGACCACTTGAGAGGCATACCCCAAGAAGAAAGACCCTGGAAGACAAGAAGCCAAGGGGGGAAAAAGAGAAGGCAAGGAGCATCATATCACCAGACACGTGAAGCCATCGGATGGCTGCCCCGGAAGGGATCCCCAAGCAACAGCCATCATGCTGAGCCCTGTAAATCCACATAAATTATTGTTTGAGGCCACTAAGCTTTTGCATGGTTTGGTACTCAGTGCACATAACAAGGACAGATACCCAGTGTCTTCCAACACAAAGTATTATATTCCAACACAAAGTCATACTGAGAGCTTAATGTATGTGAGGCAATTTTGATCACTTGTACTAATTCATTTAAACCCAGTAACCACCTGTTGAGATAGGTTCTCTCAGTCTCCTCATTTAATAGGTGAGGAAAGAGCCCAGAAGTTCTAAGTAAGTTTAACAGCTAGAAAGTGCCAGAGCTAGGATTCAGACCCAGGCAATCTGACTCCAGTCTTCCTACTACACCACATATCCAGTCACTTTACTAATAGATTCCTGAGAGGAAATCCCAGAGACCTGGTGTCTCCCAAGCAAGGCCTACTGACCTTTCTTTGGATCTAGGCCTAGCATTGAAATAGGCACTCTTCTGATCGCCTTATTGGGTTCTCTCTTCTACTGCCTGGGCTAGCCCACCTCCAACACAAACTTAGACATTTTCAATCCTATCGGGGTCCAAAGATTGTCCCCCTTACCCAGGCCAGGAGGCTGATCTCAGTTCCTCTGCCAGCTTCCCTTCCACTCCAGTTTTTGGGAGCTGGGCCTCTAGCTGGGATACTCTCTGGATCAGACTCTCCAGATCCTTTTTAGCCTGAAGCCCCGGGGGGTAGAAAGCCCCAGTGCCATCAGACAGCCACCCCTCATCCTCATCAGTGACACTGTGAGGTGAAGATCCCTCGAGGGTGTCAACGGCCTTCAGCTTTTGCGGTCTCTCCAGACTAGATGAATAATCACTTGTAACCGAGAGAGACCGGACCCGGCTCTTGAGGTTCTGGATGATCTTGTTGGCATTCTGCAGCTGGGCCTTCAGGTCTCTGATGTCCTTCTGCAGGAGAGAGATGTCTTCCGACTTTCCATATGCACGGAACTCCTCCTGCTTCCCTCGAGAGCTCTCCAAGGGCTTCTTCCCTGGGGGGCTAGCCGCTGAGGAGCCCAGGCGCCCCTCCAGGGCTCTTTCCCTGAGGCTGTTGTGTTCCTCACACTCTGAGAAAAGACAAAGACATCTTCCTGAATAAAACTACACGTGCTGCTGAGGCTTGGAGACAGGTCTGGTGCCGGGGATAGGAATCACTAAAGTGAAAGTTGAGGCGGTACTTTATTCAGCCATGCTTTAACCAGCATTCAGACATGGTATTTCCACCCACTCAACAGCCCTGCAGGTCAGGAACCAGGTACAGTCACCTCCCACTGCCCTGAGTGTTTTTTATATTCTCAATTTCAGTTTGGTGGGTGTACCTACAAAGTCCTTCTAGGATGGAAAAACAGATTTTTTAGCTTAGGGTTTACATGTCTCCACAAGCTCATCTGGTCTCTTCATTAAAAAGTAAGCCTTAGATGATCACCAGTTGGACAGAACTTTCCTTCTTTTAATCAACAGCAGTATGTTATAAACTAATTAGAGACATTCCCACTCACACTCAGCCTCGTGTTGGTCCAGAGTTCTCTGCCAAACTTCCTATGCCTCACTGGTCCTGGGTCCCCTCGGCCCTACTCCTCATTAGGTGTGGGACTGGCCAGCAGCTACTGGATGGGAAGGCTGACTCCAGGAAGGCCAGGTGAGCCCTGCCCTTGTGTTCCTACCAGGACTGGTGCTCTCCTCACGCTCAGCTTCATTTTCACTTCGGCCACAGGTCTCATAGCCCAGATCCTGGAGGTCCACCTGCACCTGCTTGCTGTCCTGCTTCACCAAGGATTCACCTGTTCAGGAAGAGACAGAGGGTGTCACAGAGGCTCTCAGAATGTCCCACGTACTCCCTCAACCTCAGGGGCACATGCCCTAGCCCTCAAGGGGCAGGGAGTTTACAGCCAAAGTGGCAAGTGGGAGAAGAGACCACTCACTCCAGGCAGGACTTCCTTCCACCAGGATGAGCTTCTGTGTGCCACTGGTAATCTCACCTACAACAACTGAGGCTTTGTGGGGACCAGATATCTTTGTGTTGGGTATTATATATATTATATATATTAACAACCCTAGAAGCCCCCAGGAAACTAGCAAGTGCTTTATCCACAGAGGCTCAGTAAATATTTAAATGTGGCTGAACTAATTTAGAGTCCTAAAACATCAAGATCTATACAGTTCTATAAGATAGCTACTAGCCCACAGCAAATATCATCCTCAATGGGGCTCACAGCCTTCCCGTTGAGATCAGGAACACGACAAGGATGCCCACTCTCACCTCTCTTGTTCAACATAGTATTAGAAGTCCTAGCAACAGCAATCAGACAACAAAGAGAAATAAAAGGTATTCAATTGGCAAGGAAGAAGTCAAACTCTCTTTCCTTGCAGATGACATGATACTTTATATGGAAAACCCAAAAGACTCCACCCCCAAACTACTAGAACTCATACAGCAATTCAGTCATATGACAGGATATAATGTCAATGTACAAAAATCAGTTGCTTTCTTATACACTAACAATGAAAATACAGAAAGGGAAATTAAAGAATCAATTCCATTTACTATAGCACCAAGAACCATAAGATACCTGGGAATAAATCTAACCAAAGAGGTAAAGGATCTGTACTCGAGGAACTACAGAACACTCACGAAAGGAATCAAAGAAGACACAAAAAGATGGAAGACCATTCCCTGCTCATAGATCAGAAAAATAAACATTGCAAAAATGTCTATACTGCCTAGAGCAATCTATACTTTTAATGCCATTCCAATTAAAATTTCGCGGGCATTTTTCAAAGAGCTGGAGCAAACAATCCTAAAATTTGTATGGAACCAGAAGAGATGCCAAATTGCTAAGGAAATGTTGAAAAAAAAAAAAAACTGAGGGCATCACATTGCCTGATTTCAAGCTTTCCTACAAAGCTGTGATCACCAAAACAGCATGGTACTGGCATAAAAACAGACACATAGACCAGTGGAACAGAGGAGAGAGCCCAGATATGGACCCTCAACTCTATGGTTAGATAATCTTCAACAAAGCAGGAAAAAATATGCAGTGGAAAAAAGACAGTCTCTTCAATAAATGGTGCTGGGAAAATTGGGCAGCTATATGTAGAAGAATGAAATTCGACCATTCTCTTACACCATACACAAAGATAAACTCAAAATGGATGAAAGACCTCAACATGAGGCAGGAATCCATCAGAATCATAGAGGAGAACCTAGGCAGTAACCTCTTCGATATCGGCCACAGCAACTTCTTTCAAGATATGTCTCCAAAGGCAAAGGAAATAAAAATGAAAATGAATTTTTGGGACTTCCTCAAGATCAAAATCTTCTGCACAGCAAAGGAAACAGTCAACAAAACAAAAAGGCAACCCACGGGATGGGAGAATATATTCGCAAATAACAGTACAGACAAAAGGCTGATACCCAGGATCTATAAAGAACTTCTCAAACTCAATACACACAAAACAGATAATTATGTCAAAAAATGGGCAGAAGACATGAACAGACACTTCTCCAATGAAGACATACAAATGGCTAAGAGACATATGAAAAAATGTTCATCATCACTAGCCATCAGGGAGATTGAAATAAAAACCACATTGAGATATTACCTTACACCAATTAGAATGGCCAAAATTAGCAAGACAGGAAACAACATGTGTTAGAGGGGATGTGGAGAAAGGGGAACCCTCTTACACTGTTGGTGGGAATGCAAGTTGGTGCAGCCTCTTTGGAGAACAGTGTGGAGATTCCTCAAGAAATTAAAAATAGAGCTTCCCTATGACCCTGCCATTGCACTACTGGGCATTTACCCCAAAGATACAGATGTAGTGAAAAGAAGGGCCATCTGTACCCCAATGTTTATAGAAGCAATGGCCACGGTTTCCAAACTGTGGAAAGAACCAAGATGCCCTTCAACAGACGAATGGATAAGGAAGATGTGGTCCATATCCACTATAGAGTATTATGCCTCCATCAGAAAGGATGAATACCCAACTTTTTGTAGCAACATGGACGGGGCTGGAAGAGAAGATGCTGAGTGAAATAAGTCAAGCAGAGAGAGTCAATTATCATATGGTTTCATTTATTTGTGGAGCATAACAAATAGCATGGAGGACAAGGGGAGTTAGAGAGGAGAAGGGAGTTGGGGGAAATTGGAAGGGGAGGTGAACCATGAGAGACTATGGACTCTGCAAAACAATCTGAGGGGTTTGAAGCAGCGAGGGGTGGGAGGTTGGGGGAACCTGGTGGTGGGTATTAGAGAGGGCATGGATTGCATGGAGCACTGGGTGTGGTGCAAAAACAATGAATACTGTTATGCTGAAAATTAATTAATTAATTAATTAATTTTTAAAAACCACATTGAGATACCACCTTATACCAGTTAGAATGGCCAAAATTAACACGACAGTAAATAGTGTGTGTTGGAGAAGATGTGGAGAAAGGGGAACCCTCTTATACTGTTGGTGGGAATACAAGTCAGTGCAGTCACTTTGGAAAACAGTGTGGAGATTCCTTAAGAAATTAAAAATAGAGCTTCCCTATGACCCTGCCATTGCACTACTGGGTATTTACCCCAAAGATACAGATGTAGTGAAAAGAACGGCCATCTGTACCCCAATGTTTATAGCAGCAATGGCCATGGTTGCCAAACTGTGGAGAGAACCAAGATGCCCTTCAATGGACGAACGGATAAGGAAGATGTGGTCCATATCCACTATGGAGTATTATGCCTCCATCAGAAAGGAAGAATGCCTAACTTTTGTATCAACATGGATGGGACTGGAAGAGATTATGCTGCATGAAATAAGTTTAAGCAGAGGGAGTCAATTATCATATGGTTTCATTTATTTGTGGAGCATAAGAAAAACATGGATGACATGGGGAGATGTAGAGGAGAAGGGAGTTGGGGGAAATTGGAGGGGGAGACAAACCATGAGAGACTATGGACTCTGAAAAACAATCTGAGGGTTTTGAAGGGGCAGGCAGAGGGAAGTTGGGTGAGCCTGGTGGTAGGTATTATGGAGGGCACATGTTGCATGGAACACTGGTTGTGGTACATAAACAACGAATTCTGGTACACTGAAAAGAAATTTTAAAAATGAAAAATTTTAAAAAATCAAAATTAAAATTAAAAAGAGATAGCTACTAGCCACACGTGACTACCTCATATTAAATTAATTAAGTAAACAAAATTCTGAAGCTATACTAGACACATCTCATGTGCTCCATAAGCATTTCAATCACCATAGGAAGTTCTAGGAGAAAGCATGGATTCTAAACCAACGATGATGGTATATTTTTGAAGAATGTGATTTGATGCCAAGAGGAGGAGAGAAACTATCAGTATATGTTGAGAGATGTAAAGCATTTTGCTGACTATAGCAGAAATCAGCAAACATAAGTGTTGGCCCATTTCTTCCCTATATGCTCACTGCAAACTTGCTTTGTTTTTTATTCTTCTCTGCCAGGTGCAAAAACTGAAGTTAAATAACCATTTTTACAATTCTAGGACCCTGGTCGGGATTAAATTTGTTTTGAGGCTGGGGAAGAAAAGGGAATTCTACAAAGCACGTAGGCAGCTGTCTTGGTGATGGTGAACCTAAGACTTACTAAGCATGACTCTGTATTTCTCCAGCTGGTTGGCCTGGGCAAAGACCGTGGCTTCTGATATCAGCAGCTTCTCCTGGAGGTCCTGGTAGCGTTGTCTGCACTGGGCCAGCTGGGAGCGCAGGTGCTTTGTGGATCCAGGAAGGCTAAATTCTGATGGAGTCCCAGGGTCTCGGGCCTGGGGCTGGTTATCCAGCTGTGAAAAGAGCCAGCATAGGGACCAGGCAGTAACAGTCCTGGGCAGTCCTGGCCCCTTCCCTTTCTGACCCCCGGTGGACTATATTCATGGGTTTGTTTCAGCATTCCTCAAGCCCTTTGGTAGTGCTTTCCAGTTCCAGTTCCAAGCTCCTGCAGAGCTAGGATAATGTTTTATTCATCTCTGTATTTTCAGCACAAAGTACAGTGCCATTAGAGTCTACTGAGGGGCTCTCAGTAAAGGTTGGTTCAGCGGTTAAAGAGAGGAGGGGTAGAAACCTCTCCTCATCTATCCTCATGCTCCTGTCGCAGCCTTGTCCTCCACTCCCCCCAGCCCAAATCCTCTCTAGTCTCCATTTACTCAATAGTCAGCAAAGCCCCTCACATTAGGAGGATCCCAACAGCCCAATCCTGTGGCTCATGAACAGACACCTAGGATGGGCTGTGAAGAAAATGGCAGTGATATGGAGAGATGTCATTACACACCATTGTCAGGGCTGCCTTAAGTCCCAAGCATCCCTATATGGCATCCTATTGAAATGACTTGTTTTATGCCATCTTTCCCCACCACACAGCAGACTTACGGGCAGAGACTGGGTCTTTCTGCCTGCTGCCCAATGCCTAGTGTGCCATCTGGAAAATGAAACACTATTTATGAAAAATTAATTACCCAAGTAATGTTTGTGAGACAATGTTGTAAAAGCATTTCCAAAGGCTGAATGTGTGAGGAATATTACCACTGCTTGGGAGGCAAAGAAGCCCTTCCCTCAGTCCTTCTGACCCATGGAGCAGAACTGTTTTAGGTAAAAACTGTTACCTCCAGGCCTTCTCCACAGGTCTCTATTTCCATCTAAACCCACACTTACTTGGTGGCCATCCACGGCGAGGGCAGCCCCAAGATCAAGACTCTGGGGTCTGGGGCAGGGCCTTATGGTCACGTGCTCCTCTTCCTGGCATTGGGGCTTCTCAGGAGAACAGACCAGCTCTGTGTTCATTCTGTCGATCTCCCGGACCAGGCGTGCAAGGAGCTCTGGGCTAAGCTTACTATTCCCATCCTTGCTGCTCAGCACGAGCTGTTCTTTGAGGAGGCTGATGATGTTGTGGGCATTCTTCAGTTTTCCCTGGAGCTTTCTGAATTCAGCCTGAAGGCTATTCTCATTCAGACCCCCTCTGGCTACCACAGTTTCCACTGCCACCTCGCCCTTCTCCTTGTCTTCCTCGATCTCCCATCCGTCAGACATTGCTTCTCCCATCTGCTCTTTCAGCTCTGCATTCTCAAGGCAAAGGCTCAGCATGGTGTTCCTGCAGGAAACACACACACAACATGAGGGGGTGGCTCCTCTCTCAGCCTCAGTTTCCATAGCCCCCATCTCAGCCCAGCAGAGACTCAGATACACCCCAAAGCAGGAGGCCACCTCAGAGATGGACAAGGGCTCCCTTATTGGATAGACTCAGGAGGAGAGACTCCTGCATTACCACAGCTACTTGGTGGCAACACAGTCCCTAAAAATCTTGGACTCAACACACATGGTCTAGTTGTCTTTACCCTGGTCATCTAGCCTCATGTTCTTTTTTTTTTTTTTTTTTAAGATTTTATTTATTTGAGATAGAGAGAGAATGAGAGCATAAGTAGTAAGTAGTGGCAGAGTCAAAAGGAGAGGAAGAGGGAAAAGCAGGCTCCCCACTGTGCAGGGAGCCCGATGCTGGACTTGGTCCCAGAACCTGGGATCATGGCCCAAGTCAAAAGCAAATGCTAAGCCGACTGAGCTACCCAGGTGCCCACTCAGCCTCATGTTCTCCTTTTCACTGGTCTCTGGAATAAACAACGGTACTTACAGTGTTAAGAAAAAAAAAAAGAATAAGAAAGACCTTTCCTGGGACAAGTTTATTATGGGTTCTACAATTCTATTAATTATCATTGGTCAGTTTTCAACCACTGGATGAGAAATTGGGACCTAGGAAAACAAGAAATAAATAATACCAGTCAGAACTACAATCAAATGTACTTCTGTAATTATTTGCTTTATGTCTGGCTCTTTCAATAGATCATCTTCATGAGGTCAGGGACTCATCCTGTCCTATTCACCCTGTATTCTCAGGGCCTCCACAGTGCCTGCCACATAAAACATGCATACTTGTAGAAGACATAAAATGGATAAACAATTAATTTTCACCAAGACATTCTAGACTCCATCCTTTCTTCACACCGAACCCTTCACCAGGGTTGGATGGAAGTGTTAAAAAAAACAACAATAACATTGCTTTAATAAGGCAATTCATTTAAATAGGCAGTTTGCTTAACCTCTTTGAGCTTCAGTCTCCTTTTACATAAAATAAGGATAACTCATACCTAGTAAAGCTACTGGATGCTTAAATGGAATTGCATATATGGTCTAGTCAGTTCAGGGTCTACAACAGAGGAGTCATTTTATTCTGCTATACCAGCTGCAGACCTGAAAAGTTCTAACATCAGAATTCTATGAGGTACTTGTAAAAAAACACGACAAAACAACAACAAAAACAAAAACCCACAACTTTAGAGCTAAGGCCTATGGATCTACATTTTACTTAAGTCCTGCAGGTGATCCGTAAGCACACTATATTGAGAACTGCTGACTAGAAGAGGCATGGGAAACTAGTAATTCACACCTGAAGAATTAGCAGTTAGCTCTCCCCCTAGATTGAGTTTCTTAGACTCCTGAACTGGTTGGCTCAGTCAGGAGAGCATGTGACTCTTGATCTCGAGGTTGTGAGTTCAAGCCCCACGGTGAGCAGAGAGATTACTTAACAACTTGTGCTTTCACTTAAGTAGAATTTCACTTCAGTAGAAGGAAATATCATGAGGGCACTTGGGTAACTCAGTCAGTTAAGCATCCGACTCTTGATTTCAGCTCAGGTCATGATCTCAGGGCTGCGAGACTGAGCCCCACATCAGGCTCTGCACCAGGCATAGAGGCTGTTCAAGATTCTCTCTCTCCTCTCCTTCCAACCCTCCACCTCCTTGTGCATACACTCTCACACTTACTCTCTCTAAAAAAAAAAGAAAGAAAGAAAGAAAGAGAAGAAAAGAAAAAGAAAGAAAGAAAGAAAGAAAGAAAGAAAGAGGTGTCTGGGTGGCTCAGTCCCTTAAGTGTCTGCCTTCAGCTCAGGTCATGATCCCAGGGTCCTCAGATCAAGCCCCGCATTGGGCTCCCTGCTCAACAGAGAGACTGTTGTCCCTCCCCCTCTGCCTACTGCTCTATCTACTTGCGCTTTCTCTGTATATCTCTATCAAATAAATAAATAAAAATCTTTAAAAAAAAAAAAGGAAGGAATATCATAATTCAGAGTAAAAGAACCAGCATGAGGATGATCATGAGAATATTTCCAATACTGTTCTAAAAAGTATATAGCATAGAAGAAAAGGCTTAGATATTAAAAATTCAGAGGCAGGGGTCTAGCCATGGACTAAAATGCAACTTTGAGCAAGCTGCTAGATCATTGTAGAATGGAGTTTCCTTGACTATGAAATAAGGATTAGGCTAGATGCCAAGGTCCTCTTCAGCACTAATATTATTCTATGACTTGGGGACGTTTAAGTGGCACATAATAGGCAGGGAATCTGTAGGGCATGAATTAGAAATTGTACAACCGCACTGCTGTGCTCTAAACAACAGGCCCCATGATGATTATGACCCTCAGGGATGAACGAATGAATGGATTAGTCCTACCTTATCAGTTTGTTCCCCAAGCATCTTCTGAAAAATGCCATGAAAAACAGAGTGAGCACCTGGGTGGCTCAGTCAGCTAAGCGTCTACCGTAGGCTAAGGTCATGATCCCAGGATGCTGGGATCAAACCCTGTGTCAGGCTCCCAGCTCAGTGGGGAGTCTGCTTTTCCCTCTCCTCCCCACCTGTGCGCTCTCTCTATCTCTGTCTCTCTCTTAAATAAATAAATAATATATTTTTAAAAAAACCCACAGTGGTCAGTCTCACCAATGAATCAGCTATATACCACTTCTGTAAAGTTAACAAAACAGCAGAGATTTCTAAAAGTGCTATTCCATGATTTAGGGATTCATGCAGCTAAGAGAGAGCTGAGTGGAAGCAAAGGGGCCCCAGTATACATCATCTTCCCTCAGGGACTCTTCTGGTTCCACACACAGCAGTGAAGCATCATGGGTAGTAGGACATTCTTCAAAATGTTCCAGTCAATGGAAAAGAGCAATACCTGTCATACACCGGGAGATTTTCACTTGTGACTCAATGGCTAATAATGGGCATTATTACACGGAATTAAGACCAGATTTAAATAATCTGAATGATCACCATTAACCAATATTGAGTTTTCTCTTAAGAATTTGAACCAATAATGCACGGAGCTTGGGATGTGGATCAGGAAGCCCTAAAGCAGCACAAATGCCTTCGTTGCAGCGAGCTGAACTCCCTTGCCTATGGGGACCTCCCGATGGGCAGGCTCTCCTCCTCTGGGTGGTGTCCTACCTGATGTGGGCCACAGAGGAGAATCCTGCTTCCTCAATTTGAGCCTTTAGCTCTTTCAGTTCCCCCTCAGCTCTCCTCTTCTCCTCTAAGTGTTGGTGGATCTCGGCCCTCAGGTGGAGCATTTCCTCCTGAAGACCTCTGTTATTGTCCCCTCCTGCTGAGGAAGGAGGAGGAAGACATACATTTTGGGTCTCCACAGCTGCCAGGCTTTTCTCCAAGGCCACCTTGATGAGCTGAAAGAAAATCATAATTTAAAGAAGTTAGGTCATGAGAGATGATCCAAGAGGAACATCAGATTGCAAAGGCAGCCATTAATGGGAGCAAAAAAGCCCTAAAATGAGCTCTCCCTAAGGACTTTCTCAGCCATAAGCACCCTCGAGACTGGTATGGATGGGGAGGACACGAGACAGCCAGCGTTCGGAACTGCTGCCATGGGGAAGAAGAGCCGCATCCAAATATGGGTGAGAAAAAAACACAAGCCCATCATAAATAAAAACCCAATGTTATTGTTCATTGAGGTTTACACAGGACCAGAGTGTAGATGCTGATTTCTTCTCTCCCTGGGGAACCAAGTCTCCTGAGAGGCTTCTTACAAGACAGGAAACTTCCTTCACGCCACAATATCCAAGTCCTTGACTATAGAGATCTCAGCTTGAGACACCAGCTCTCAGAGCCTAAGGCCAAGCCTGCACCTCATGCCCTAAAAAGGAAGACTGAGACAGGAGGCACTCAGCCACAGGTAAAACAGCAGCTTAATTTCACTGCCGGCAGGAGAATCACACCCCATAACTACGGAGAAGTTAAAGTGAGGCCACCTGCCCACTTGCTTATCACTCTTGCGCTGATGCTGACAGGCAAACTCTCTCTATAAATCTAAGCACCTGAGGAGAAAACAAGGTGGAAACAACTTCCCAACACCTTTCTATGTTCCGTGGATACTCCTGAAGTTACTCTTCAGTGCGTCAACTCAAGCAGATCGTGTAGCTTTTCCTCAAAGAATTGTTTAAAGACTTTCTTATTGTTCATTTTGGGTTCCTCTCCAGTTTCCCCCACACTCTTAAAAATATAGAAACCAGGGACGCCTGGGTGGCTCAGTTGGTTAAGCAGCTGCCTTCGGCTCAGGTCATGATCCCAGCGTCCTGGGATCAAGTCCCACATCGGGCTCCTTGCTCCGCAGGGAGCCTGCTTCTCCCTCTGACTCTGCCTGCCACTCTGCCTGTGCTCACTCTTGCTCTCTCTCTCTCTGACAAATAAATAAATAAAATCTTTAAAAAAATATATATATATATATAGAAACCAAAACCTGAGTATGACAACCCACTCCGTGTATGACTAAGTATTTTTGTGCAAGGGTTTCTTGTCCATCCATCCAATATTAATCTTAATACATCCCAATGCTGTGTTGCTTCTTTCTCCTCTCGGCGACTGCACTTTGGGGTTCTACTTAGCTTCAGGTCTATGTTGACCTCCCAATTTCCCACCTCTGTGCCACAGCTATTTTGGGCTCATGCTGTTTCTTCTATCTGTATTAACAGTGTGGCTTGTACTTGTCGCTGGTAAATTCGTTCTGGCTATCCAGAATCATTTCTCAATGATCAAAGTCTTCAAAATATTTTATGTGCATCTTCATAAATCAAGTAGTAGCCACTTGATTGGGCATGATTTGTAGAATTAATTACATGCTTTATACCTTCATTCAGGTCACAAATATATAGGACAGAACAGGGCCCGAGCTGCTTAAATGGAACAATGACTGACAGAGCTGCTTGGCCTGGCACAAAGCCACAGACTTCTGCTCATAATGGAGCTCAGTAAGACCTAGGCTGCATGGGTGGAGTCAGTTCACAGCATGAATTTGCCAGTAGCACAGCCGTTGAGGTTGCAAAGAAAAGAATGAAAAAGGATGCATAGACACAGCTGCTCATTTGCCAGGCCTTCCTCGGGTTCTGAGCCTGACTTTTGCCTCTCTTGTTCTCCTACCGGGCTCAGTTAGGTTGGCCTATCTCCATATGTGCCACCAAGCACTTGGGACAAAATAAAGGGGGACTGGATAAAACGACTTTTGAATATTTAAGACCTCAACCCCTCATTTAAACTATGAGATGTTATCTTTCTATATAAGCCCTTTCAACGAACTTAACTAAAATAAACATAGGCAGGGCACCTGGGGGTCGCAGTCAGTTAAGCATCTGCCTTCAGCCTCAGGTCTTGATCTCAGTGTCCTGGGACTGACTCCCACGTTGGGCTTCCTGCTCAGTGGGGAATCTGCTTCCCTCCTGCCCCTGTCCCTGCTTGTGCTCTCTCTCTCAAATAAATAAATAAAACCTTTAAAAGATAAATAAATAAACACTACCCTCAGCTTTGAATATGGGCACTTTATTCTTTGCTAAAACCTAAGTGTTCTTTCTCTTTAAAAATAACAACTCACTTTGGGGCTTCTGGGTGGTTCAGTCAGTCAAGTGTCTGCCTTCGGCTCAGGTCCGGGGTCCGGGAATCGAGCTCCGTGTTGGGCTCCCTGCCTAGCAGGGAGTCTGATTGTCCCTCTCCCCCTACCCCCTGCTTGTGCTCTCTCTCTCAAATAAATAAATCTTTTTTTTTAAAGTCTCATTTTAATAATATCTTTTTTTCTAAGTGGGCTCCGTACCCAGGGAGGAGCACAACATGGGGCCTGAACTCATGACCTAGAGATCAAGACCTCAGCTAAGATCAAGACTGGATGCCCAAGTAACTGACTGAGCCACCCAGGTGTCCCATCTATACCTATCTATTTTTAAGCTGCCTTCTGAATGCATGTTATCTTTCACTAATTTAAATACACCTAGTTTCTTTAAAAATAAAAAAGAACCACAGAATGTCAATACCAGAAAGGACCTGAAGGTACACCTGGTCTAATTTCCCACTTTAAAATTAGAAAATAGAGCTATGATTTGTTTCCCAGCTAATTTGGGTTCTGTGTCAGAGGAAGCTTACTTTAGGTTAACTTATCTTTAAAATTGAAATGTAAATGCATGAAAAATGACTCAGAATCTAGCTTTTTAATCAGTTTTTCTTGCTCATCTATGGAAAGTTGACATTTCTATAAATTTTCCCAAATAAAATAAAATTTTCAGTGTGTGTGGTGTTAGTATGAATCCTTTAGGTCTATTGTTAATCATATCTCGTACAGAATCCTCCCCACTGGCCAGTTCCTAATTCATTTATTCTATTGCTTCCATGGTATAATTAAACCTCTTTTGTGTGTGCTGGGTTTCCTTTTACCCTACAGAAATTCATATGCAAGTCTGATCTCCTGTTTGAATCACGTTGTTTTGTTTTTACCCTATGACATATGTTTCACAATGTAAATCAGTTCTCACAAATGTGAAAGGCATTAATGATTTTTTTCAAGTTCTTCACAAGACATCTACTGATTTTTTTCTCCTTCATTGCATTTGATACTTGATAACTTTTTTCTGTTGCACACATTCAAATGAAGAAAGTCAATGCTTGATTCATTTCACAGGCATTTCCTAGTTATTTATTAGAGACCTTACATTTGCTTGAGAATGGGATTTTGTGGGAGATACCTGGAGAAAATTACCAACATAGCCAGACCTGAGACTTCCAGATGTGAATGAGTCTAAAAATAAGGATGAAGCAACTTGTTTTGGCCAAAAGATAGCTCTTGCCTTGGAAGGAACACAATGTGGGATGTGTTTGTTAGGGGAAGTCTGTGTATACTGGAGGTAGAAAGGTAGCTTGGTGTTGAATAAAGTTTACCTTCCAAGGGTGTGGTGAAGAGGAACTCAGAGCCTAACTGTAAGAGACTATTTCACTGGAAACCAGCAAACACAGTTTTGAGAATCTGGACACAACAGTTATGGCAAAACAAGCTTTATTTATTTGGCAGCCAGACAGTCACGCCCTCAAACTCCAGAAAAGCTGAAGTGAATTTACAATGATTTCATACACCAAGGTTCCTCCTACCCAAAACTAGACATTGATTTTCAAGGAAAGGTGATGGAAAGAAAATTATGCTTACCCAAGATATCTCCATCCAACAGGTATATAAATTTGTCTATCATGAGCCCTATCCAAAGGCTAACAATATAAGTATCTCTGCCAAATAATAGGGCAGCCATTGCAAGGGAAATACACTTGCCCCAATGCAAAATGTTTAGTCCAGGGTTGAACTGACCTTCTCAAAATGTGATCTGGTTATTTGCCCCATACTAGGCTATAGGAAGGAAGTTTGAGGAAGGAATAACTTTACAAACCAGTTTGCCTACAACTGAGAACTAGAGCGAAGGGCTCACATGACTACTCATAGTTAAGATCGTGTCAATCAGAATCTGGCTGTCTTCACATCTGTATCTCTTGTTCACTTTTTCTGGAGCTAATCCTGTCCACAGCAGCAATAACCACATGACCAGCTGATACCCCAATCTAAATCTTAGAATGGACATTTGCTTATCTTGTAGATCCCTCTCTTCTTCTCAGAGCCCCTCAGGGACTTTAAGGAGTGAGAGGCAGAGGGATCTGTCCAGAGAGGCAATACTGTACATAATTAAAGTCACAAGCATTGGTTAGGAGAAGTTAGTAGAAGATGTTCAAGCAAAAGGAGAAGTGGAATTCATGCAAGAATTTAAGAGAGAAATAAGCGTCAGGTACGGCTAGAGCAACAAAAAGGGGATCTTGGTAGAAGGGGAAGAAATGGTGTTGAGGGCATGAGGTATCCCAGACAGCTAACTACTCATGTCCTCAAGAGCCAAAGACTATGCCACGTCCAGTGAGATTTGAGGAATGTTCATGTAGGTTCTTTTTGTTGGTCTCCTCTTTTTCTTATACAGGAGGTATAGAGGCAGACCCAGAGCACCTCACTTTCCCAGCAGTTTCTCTAATAGCTCCAAGGAAGCTATCCCTGGAAAAGCCCAGCTACTTCTGCAGAAGGACAGATAACAAATGATCTACTTTCTCCTTAATAACTCAGAGATTCACAGGCACAGTCCATGTAGGAGGTGTGATTGCTAAGTGTCACTGGGCAAGGTAGAGACACACAGGAGTGCCAGTGAGTGTACTGGGATCACTGTCAGTGACTTAATCTCTCAGGTCCAAGGCTTTCAACTCTTGAGCTTGCGAACTGCTGGTTGTACCTTCAGTGATGGCTGGTATGAACAGTATTTCAGCCCTGGGTACCAAGTTCTGAGTTTGATAGGGGCTTGCTCTTGAAGTGTCACCTGCCGGTCACTGATGTGTCCCAACCTGGGTGGTCTGTCAGGTTGTCCAACAGACTTCTCTTTTGGGTAACGAGAGTTCACCAAGACAGAGACCCCTGCTTTGGAAGCATTTCCGATCCCCTTGGAGGTTCTCAGCACTTTCCTGAAGTGGATCTTAGGCCTGCCACCTCCCCCAGCAGCCCTCCGATGAATTCCTGTCTTCGGTGGTGTGTTTCAGTTACAAAAACCCAAGAGCAGAACTGTCCATGGTCTTGTTGTAAGTAAGCATCCTTCTGAAGCTAGAGCTATAGGTGGTACATAGGGGCAAAGGTGGGAAGGAGGAGCAAGAGATAGAAGTAGAGGGGGGAGAAAAGGTGGATTGGAGAGAAAAGTGGAGTGAGGATAGGGGCTGGCTGGCAACGTGGCTGGGAAGCTCAGGGAGGGCGGAAAGAAGTCTGGGAAGTGGTTTTTATAAAAAGATAGCTTCTTACTCTAGGCTTACATGGGCTGCAGGAGACTACCAGACCCCACAGGGCTATGAGCCTGCCACCCTGGGAACCCAGAACCTGACTTGGACTTACTTGCTGGCTACTGTGTGCAGCTTCCTCCTCGATGCTGTCTGTGAACTCAGTGCTAGCGTCTTCAGTATCATCCCCTGCGGCTGCACCTGGAAGTGAGTCCGGAAGAGAAAGGTGATTTCCTTCACAGGTGGCTTTCAGACAGCAGCTAAAATTACACTTTTTGCCATCTGCCTCTGATTTCTTCCTTTCCCATATGCATGGACCCTGGCCAGCAGGGCTGAAGGCAGAACCACTGTACCAAATCTGCAGAAAAGACTTATATCACTGATATTTTCTAATATTTAAGCTTAAGCCTTAAAACATTCACTGACTTTGACTGCACAGACCTGTACCTAAAGAGTGGGCTGTTAGATAGAGTGGTTATCCCCTCACCAATTTCCAGAAAGCCTGAACTATTTCCTGTCCTGTCAACCTGGCTATGTAACAACTTTGTCTTTTGAAACATGGGCCCAACCTGACTAACTTTCTCCCCACCATTAAGTACTGAGAGGGTCCCTGATCAAGGGAGACCTGCTTTTCTCATCCTTTTCCATCTCTGGGATGATGGAGTGACCATATCTCTGAGGAACACCCCTCTAGGGGCTGTGTATTCTACAGAAGCTCAGGACCAGTCAAAACTCAAGGTACAGAATGGTTTTAGTGCTTCCTAATTCCTTTATCCCCCCCTTCTCTCTCAAACTCTTGTTCAATGCCCCCAGCATCTTTTGCCTGAAGGGTTTCTTATACTTCCAAGTGAGTTTTAATACATTCTTTTGTTTCTTAAAGATGGACAGAGTCATCTGAGGACACAAACATCTGCGTCTTGCACTAAGGGAGGGACAATAGCTGCAGTTTGTGGTCTGGGCAAAGATCTGAGACACTGTTGACTGATAGAACTTTTTGTAATTCTATGCATATGCTGCCCAATACAGTAGACACACATGGTTACTGAGCACTCAAAATGGGCTAAGGCAATTGAGGAACTGATTCTTTTATTTAATTCAAATTTAAATTCAGCTAGGCACACAGGGCTCATGGCCACCATATTGGACAGAACAAAGCTGGGGCATTTCTTCCTCTCCATATCTGTTATAATAAAAGACTGTCCATCCAATTTTAGATTAAGACCTGTGGCCCACATTACTGATTTCTTCTGAATTTGGGGGAATTTATGATGGTTAATTCATTTTAACACCAAAGAAAATCTACCATGACACTCCCCATGTCTACAGAACAGGTCTTATAGAAACTGCCTAAGTTAGAGAAACCTGAGATGGCAATCTGATTCTGGCCTCAGCAACCAACCTATTAAAACTATTATGGCCACCGAGTAACCTGTGCCTGAAAGAGATTAGGTGGTTTGTTCACGGTTACACAGATGGTCCTGACAAGAGCTGTGCCAAGAAGTCAGGTCTCTGGACTTTCAGAGAGAGGCAACTCACTGCTCCTTCTGGTGACAAATCATTTCTTTATCTTTGCTTCTTCCTCCAAGAACAAAGAACGTGCTCCTGAGCTCAGACATCCATGGATAAATAATGAGCATCCATTATCCTCTCTGCAGATAAGGTGAACAGGTCCATCTCACATCTTCATTCCATCTCCTGTCATCTGCAAGTTCATGCTGGAGCATTTGCAATGACCCAGGCCAATCTAATTAAAGTACTAGAAGGTAGTAAGTATGTTGCCCTAACAACCTAATTTTATGACTCATTCCATGAATGTTGTATTAACGTTGGACCAAGTTTCTGTGCCCTGTTCAATAATGTCCTACCTATAAGAGGTAACTCCATCACTCAGATTGTTAGGGATTCCTTGGCAGACATTGTACAAGAGGGATTTCCAATACTTACTCTTTCAAACCAGCCCCAGAACCATCTCATTCACAATAGTAGCTGCAGAGAGATGGATGAACAGACTCCCTATGCTTTGGCAACTCACTGAAATCCAGGATGCTAATTCACTTGTGGACATCCATATCTTACTATACTTATTTTGGAAAATCATTCCCTGTACAACAGTAGAGATCAGAATCTTGTATTTTTTTCTTTGTAAAGGAAATGAATGTCCCACTCAATGACAGATTAAGAAAACATGGTTCTCACATTGTTTCTCCTCTGAGCTTCAGGCTAGAGAATGTTCCTGTGGTTGAAGAAAGTTCAGCTGGATGAGTTGAACTCATCTCCATTATTATTCTTGGGGACTTCTGTGGCCACGCTGCCCCACATCCCAGGGGGATTCCTGGGCTTAGGTTCCAGGAGTAAAGTTGAGGGACGATTGGAAAAAGTGACTGTCACTGGTCTTGAAGGCTTTCATCTCACATGTTCTGTCCTCCACTTACCTTTGTTGGCCTTTCTGATGCCTTGCCTGTATTTTTAGATAATTTTCTCTCTGTAATTCACTCAGGGTCACAATACTACGGTTTTGACTTCATCAGGAGTTAAATGGAGACAAAGTAAGCATGCCCATTTCATCCCAGCATTCTACTACATAGAGGTTTTGCTTTCCTTATTTATTTTTAGCTAGTTTAGTCTGCTGTGGTTCCTTTAGAATAGCTTCAACAGTTGCTCAGCCTTTTACCAATTTGAATTAGAATGCTGAAGGCTGTGGGGAGAGGGGGCTAGAATAAAGGTGAAAAAGTTTTATAGAAAAAAATTGAAATGAGTAACTTATTCCACATAAAACCCTGTAGGTTTACACTAGACACCTTTGTTACCATTTTTTTTTAATCAATGACAATAATTTTTTTTTTGAGGGAATATCCTTTCCTAAGCTTTTACAAGGCAACAAAATGCTATCTTCTGAACTAACTGGTGATGTTCTAAATTTCTGATTTAAATCTACTATACTTTATATTGGTGCACCTACTGCTTATTATTTGAGATACTCTGAAAAGTGAGAGTCTGTCGCTTCAAATTTAACTTTCTTCTCTAGGTTTTATATCCAGGTTAAGTTTTACATGTTAGAAGAAATTTCATTAAATTTTTTATTTTGAGGCTTTGATGGCAGTTCCCAAATTGTGGTTTGTGCAAATTTCTACACTTAGACCCATATATGTAATGGAGGGCGTGCCCCAAACTCCCTTTTAGATTTAGAAAATTATTCTCCACCAGCTGACTTGATAAAGTACACAGAAATAAAATATCATAATTCCTTCTGTGAAAATCTAAGTGTCATGCACATGTAATTCTTTTAATCATTGAAACAGAAATGGATGGTTTTGTGGAGATTTTTAAATTGAGGATGGCATTAATTATTAAGAATATGGACCCTGAAGCCCAACTGTCTGGGTTTGATTTTTGCTTCTATCATTAGTTCTGTGACCCTATTAGGCAAGCCACAACCTTTCTGTAACTCCGTTTCCTTACTTACTAAGTAGGGGAAACAGTGATATCCACGCCAGAGAGTCATTCACTAGTGAACTTCAAAGGATTTGTTGTGTTTGAAGTGCTTAGAACAGTGTTTGGCAAACAGTGTATATGCATTAAATATTGCCTTTAAGCATTATTATCATTAGTAAACTGACATGGTCTGTGGGCTGAAAAAAGGTGGCCATGGAACCTAAGTGTAATCTGCAGAGATAAATTTTATACTTAATGTTATAATTGGATGATCTTGATTGCACTTATCTGCACTTCCTTACTTATAAATTTCTGTTTCCCCCAACAGGAGGCTTGAAGTAATGCTTTTGGTCTCTCTCCTTCACAGGACAGTTGAAAAAACAGAGTTGTCAGTAAAGTAGGATGAATTCCTTTGGACAGGTGCTTTTACAAATAGGATTCATCATTATTACATTATAACTGCCTTAAAACTCCATCATGTATGAATAAGCCTTAGAGGAAAAATCATAGACTGTTAATTCTTCAGTAATGAGCCCGAACTGGGTTATGACAAGACCATTTTCTCTAAATTCTACTATACAGTCATTATTGTTTTCCCTTTAAGCTATTTATATTCAACCCACAGAAGAGGAGTGGTATTTCCCATATAGTTACTCAGAACGTAGCAGAAATCCTATTTGACTAATTTTGAAAGGGGATTCAAAGAACAAAAACTGTACAGCATGAGTAAGCATGCGGTGCCAAGCCCCTGGCTGGTCTTCCCTCAGCACCAGGCTCTTGTACCAGATACTCTGGGACATCTCACCTTCACTCTTAGGCACCTGTATTATGAGAACTCTTCCATGTTCACGTCATGAGCCAACTAACTATCCCTGACTTAAGTATGATGATACTGTATGACAGAATCCAACAGAAAAGGTCTCCTGTCAAACTCAGCATCCATTCCCTTCAGGACCATAAAAGAACTTTAAGGTTTCACATAGTCCTCCATAAGCTTCTGCTGAGAAGTAGAAGTCTTCCACTAGACAGAGTCTGCTCATGGGACAGAAGTAGCTAGGAAAGAAAACTGGTGTCTGCGGCTGAGCCCCTGCTGTTTGCTGAGCCCCTTTATGGTGTAGCTTAGTCTATAGAGGGAAACACCTCTCAAGCAGCTTCCTAGCTTGTACTTTATTCAGAAAGCAGTTTTCCAGGGGACTTATAATTCTGTAACATCAAGGAGTTCCTCCTGCTCATGGTTTCTTTTCTTTTCTTCAAAGAACACAAGTAGCAGACCTTTCCAGGAACATTTAGGGGAGAGCACCACCCACCATTAAAAGCTCACTCCTCACACCTCTATCCTGCTTACTACTGCTCTCCTTCAGCAAGGAGAACAAGAAAGAGTTTTTAAGGTAAGGGAGTTCATTTCACATTTGGGGGGGAAATGAAATGCTGTTTCTTTAGTCTCACTTCCTTGAGAGAAGAACAATCCAGGTTTCTTCCTTTTCCCTCCTCTAGTTAAATAAATCACAAAAGCATCCACTCATTCCAGAGCCTTAACTTTGACTTGGATTTTTAATACTGATTCTCCTATAAGGAAACAAACAAAAAAGACTTGAGTTTTCTCTACTTCTCTTCTCATCCATCTTTTCAAGAATGAAACCAAATGGTTACTGTTTGGCCTTTGATACTTTTATTGGATCAGTAACAATTTCCTGTGTCTCAACTAAAGTAGCTGAAATTCTAACACTTATGTATTAAAAAGAACACTCTCCACTTCAGCACAAATGTTAACACAGTTTAACATTGAGAGAAACGAATTTCCAGAGGAAAATATACAGCTTATTTGGGTGAGAAAATGGTCCTATAAATAATCTAACACCAAGTTATTGGACATTTAACATGTCACTTCCTTCTTCATTTAAATTGTTATGAAATCGCTTTACTTTTTCTCAACAGCCCTACGATGAAAATTTTGATGAAAGTAAAACTGCTTTTATTATCAAACTGAATACTTTGTCGAAACAGAAATTCATGACTTTTAGGACATACTTGTACACACACATGCCTCTAAAGTTTACAGACTGAGAGGTTGGTATTTTAGAGCAATGGTTTTGGTAATTGCAAAAGGAAGCACTACAGACTTATGTTATAGACTAAAAGCAAAGCTACATGCATGCGCTAGACAATTATGAGTTTTTAAAGGGAACAACGAAACCAATTTAGCTCATCTACTTAACACCCCTGTTCTTTGTATTATTTTCTATCTAAGATTTTCTTGCCGAACTTCCGGTTATATCCTAGCTTTGGCAAAAGGAAAACAGTATGATAAATAAAAAAGTTTATTTCTGAAAAAAAAAAAAGTTTATTTCTGGAACTTGACATTAAACAACGTAAAGGGGAAGTAATGCAAAAAGAATCAGTACATCACTTTGTAAGTTTAATCATTCTTTTTGGAAATCTGTTAAAATTCATATTGTCAGCTTTACATGTTGTTTCCCTTCCACTTCTCATCCTCTACTGGAAGCAAATTACAATGCAAATTTTTTATCTGGGAAATTCGGCCTGGCTCATGTGATTACATATAAAGAAGTTGAGGACTTACCTTTTGTCAATACTCAAACTACTTAAAAGCAACATTCCTGTCTTCTAATTATAATAAAGTTGTTCAACAAAGTTATTACTCTAAATGTCTAGTGAGAAGATGTCTTAAATCTATATTCCAAAATGTTGTAAGACTCAAAAACTATTAACCTACAGAAATCACTCTGATACATTGTCCCACTCACTCATTCCTTCTAATTTTTATTACCAGGTTGCTTCATATAAGCTCCATATTCCTAGCTACTCTTCCTACAGTACCGATGGTTCTTCATGACCAAAGGGAGAAAAAAGCTCTCTAAATTTTAACCTTAAAAGAGAAAATATTCTACATGTTCAGGTCTCAAATGATGTTAGTTTCTGAAAAAGAAAGCCAATTTCATTTAATCTGCCTGTAGTACTATTTCTACAAGGCAAGATGGAAAGGGCATGGGTTCCTACCATTTCTTCCTAGTTTCATGGGACCGATTGTCACATTTCCCTGCAGGGCACTGGCTCCAGACCCGTAGAATTACTACTGAGGCCCTAGTTGAAGAGGCAACTTGAGTTTTTCAGGGACATCAAACTTATATTTTTCATATTAAAAGACCATGAGGTGAGCCTGGACATCTCAGTCAGTTGGGTATCTGCCTTCAGCTCAGGTCATGAACCCAGAGTCCTGGAATCAAGCTCAAGTTGAGTCAGATTCCCTGCTCAGTGGGGAGTCTGCTTCTCCCACCCTCATCCCCCTGACTTGTGCTCTTTCTCAAATAAATAAAAATAAAAATCTTCCAAAAATTTAAATAAATAAAGGACCACGGAACCAGAAAACAACAACCTTATCCTAACGAACAGGAACTAGGGCTTGCTAATACCAGCTGCCCAAGGAAAGCTAAGGAACTGAAATATGTCCCTTTAAGGTTTATAGTCCAAAGGGAAGTGACCGTAGGTAAGTCAACTTTTATTCCTCAATAAAAAGAGCAATTTTTGGTATAGTCTGATCTGTTTCTCCTTTCCCTGATCAGAGAATCCTAGATCAAACTGGAAGAGAGACAGAACTAACATCAATTTTCTTGAACTGTTTTGAATCTGTGAACCAAACTTCCCAGGCCCACATACCAAATTAGCATAAATAAGCATCAAAGTGAAAGGTCTTTTAGGTTTAGGAAAGGTCTTTTATCTGTCCCAGGCATCTCAGGTATAAACTGTGCAAGGAGAATATACTAAAGAGCCCTCCAGGAAACTTTTTGTGGCTAGGATCTAATATCCTGGAAAGGTCACAATTCTCTTAATCTTTATAGCTCTCTTACTGTATATAAAATGACACTGACAAATCTTTTTAAACTATGAAAAAGGAAGTAGAGGTACCAAAAATATGCTGCTGTCCGCAGTAAATGGAGAAGCAGGTATGGGTGAGATTCAGGATAAGAGCACACCTACCAAAGCAAAAGGCTGACCAATATTAAAATAGCCAAGTAGTTCCTTTCCAAAATAATAACTTGGCTAAATAGCTTACAACAGAAAAATGTTGACTTTTACTAGGCACTAATAATCATCAGACATCTGCAACAGAAAAGCGTTTAAGGGAAATATCGATCAAAAGGACTTCCATTTCACTCTTCAAATAAATGTTCCTGGAGGTCCTTTTCAACTCTTCAGCTCTAAGAACTATAGACTTCATCTCCCCTGACTCTTACAACCATTGCTTTGTATATTTGCTATGATTCAAAAAGGAAATATAAGTAAAAACAAATCTATCAATATTGATTTTTCTCAATTTAAGTTCTGTGCTTCTAATTAATCATGACCTAGGTTTAACTCATTCATTTCAAGATGATTTTCTTTTTTAAATTCAAACACAAGGTTCTACAAGCCCATGATGCTTTCTCTAAAATTATTGTAAGGCTGAAAAATGCCTGATGAAGGTAGAATAATCCAGTAAGAGAAAGGGTCTGTGCTCCTGGAGAGAGAACGGAATCATACTGCATCATGGTAAGTAGAATTCCATGAATGACGTGGCCAATGACAGCATCATCTATATGTGAGTTTACAGAAGAAAATTCATCAGAGCAGAGTTCTCTAATAAGATGCCAAATCATCCTACAAAATTTTTAGACTAGCAAACTCTCTCAAGTAAGCACGGTTGGCAAGCCTCATTCTAGGACGTTAGCAGCAGATTTTAGTCACATCTAGAGTATCAGGATCAACCGCTTAGTTTATCCTTTGCCACAAAAATCACTTAATTATTTAAAATGTTTCCCAAGGACCAATATTAAGGGTGAGTAACTGTAGCACAAGTTAGTCTGTCTCTTCAGGATCCAAATTAGAATCAGAATTCACTTACTTTTTCCCACTAATCTATTTCAATCATTTTTCAATAGGAAGTTGGTTTTCTCAATATTCATCCAGCCACCTTAGTATTTCTAACACTTAGTAACAGTCCAAGATACCAAGGGAAATTCCTACTCTTGGAGGATGATAGGCAATAATTAGAAATTACTGTAATCACTATAAGCCAGTAGAACCCAAGAATCACCCACAGTTGAATCTTAACAGGACACTTAGAAAGCTTCCTTGGTCTATTAGCAAAATTAAGGAAAAACACTTCCTAAATGTCTTATAATCATATGGCAGACTAGTCTTTGTTGGGTTGACATTTTTGTAAGTTCAATTACCCCCTCTTTCCTTCTAGAAAATTACAGAAAGTTTTGTGCAGGAAAAGGTCTCTAAAGATTAGAAGACTAGGAAAGTGGGTGGTTCTGCTTACACTTCCTATTGCTTCCTTAAATGACTCCCCACCCTAAAGGCCAAGAAAAGTGGAAAGCATCTCATTAAGAGGAAGGCTTACAGTTATCAATCTTTTGCAAAATATTTCATCAGAAAATCCCAGGGTGTTTCTCCAGTAGAACATTTTCTTCCCTGCCCACTTTGGTTTGACTGATGTTCTATCTGTTGTTACAGGCACGGCTAAGGTTGCAGAAAGCTAGACAGAATTTAGAATGTAAGGCAACCCAAGTCAACACATGAATGTGAAAGAAATTAAAGAGTCATGTGAATAATGGAGGGAAAACAGAAAACTCATAGTGTGCCCCCTCGTTGAGAAAGAGTACTCTGTCACCTTTATGGTGCTGGAGAGCCTCACTCCCTGTCCACTGAAGTCCATGTTAAAAACCTGAAATCTCAGCTTCTAATCTAGGAAATTTATAACCAACATAAATATGAAACCTCATGGTGTTGAATCTGCGAAGCTCCAAAGTAATCCTGACTACTTTTTATGCTCTTGACATTTAAGCAAGCAGAAACGCAAGCTCCAGAGCACCCTTCCTCATGCCTGTCATGCTGCTGTAAGAAAGCACTCAATGACCGAAACCTATGAACCCAGTCAACGACAGTTCTTTCTAAACTATTCTAACAACACTTCAAAGCCTATTACTTATTTTAATGGAGTAATGTTTAAGCAGTAAAACATGAAAAAACATAGGACTCCATCTCGTGCCACTACCAAATCTCTAGCTGCAATAAGTAATTTGGTGAAATGATGAATTTAAAAGGGAACATTACATTTGAAATGAGCTTTTTACATAAAGAATCATGATTCTGAAATACATGTCGGAAAGCCTCAACCCCTGTTCCCCAAATTCCATGTTTGAAAACTGAAATGAGTTTTTATTGAAATCATGTTCTGACTACATAACACTCTTGGTTTAAAGGAAAAATATTAATGGAATTTAATCTGCACCTAATCTAATTTCACTATCACTATTATTCAACTATCACCTCTGGAACACTCTCAGAAAAGGTTTCCTATAAACACCTGAACTGCCTTTGCCTCCTCTCACTGACTTGACCCTTCTAATACTTGTAGTCTGCTATGGCAAGACTTGGCTTTGATTACTTTCTGATAAGGATTATACCACTTCTGCAAAGTAATTCCTATAAAGACATTTAATCTCTTTCTCTTTCATCTTGAAACTTTTATTTGATTAAAAAAAAATCATCTCACTCAAAGAGCAGAAGTTGGCTGATGGCAAAAATAATACGCATGCATGCATTTATGACATGATATGGAACATATGAAATGGACGGTGAGAGCAGGGGAGGAATAAACTTTATTGGCCCAGGGGAATAGATGGGGGAACAAGGAGGGGCCGAGGAAAAGAGTGAATATGGGTGGGAAAACTGAAATGGAATGCTTTAAAAGGTACACATACACTTTGTAACCTCCACCACTCAACTCCAAGATGGTATGTACAGTGCCATTCAGGTAGACTAAAGTGAGTTTCATTCTGTAGTTGATGCTACTTGTAACAGTTCTACCGTTAGCAAGTCATCATTTAATTCTGCCAGAGTCAGACAAAGCTCTTGGGTTAGTGCAAACAAGGTTTTCCATCCTGGGCTGCAGGCTGACCCGCCAGTGCTCAGAAGGCATGCTTGTGACGAACTCGCACACTTTCCAGTTCCCCACCTCCAATGGCAGCCAGGGTCTCCAGCCTGCTTAGGCGCTCCAGGCTTCTTCCAAGAACTTCTTCTAGCCGACTGCGTATCACCTGGGCCCCTTCTAGTTCCACCTGCAGAGTTCGGTCTCTCTCAGAGCTGAGTAAACATGCCACATGGAAGGAAAATGGATTAGCCACCAACTATAATGAATCCACATATACTTCCAAAGAGCCAGGAGACTTTCTAAAGGATGCTCTCTAGGACACAAGAAGTAAACACAGTCTGTGTTTGGGCACTGTTATCCTTCACTGCAGGTAGTTGAATAGCAAGGCCAGCTCCTTTCTTTAAAGCTTGCCTCTTTATGCTAGATTGTGGGCTAGTATCATGTAAAATTATAGATCCTAGGACTTATGTCTGTATAGTCAACATAGGAGAAATTTCACTTTTTGATGAGTATTAGTTTCTGAAAAAACAAAATCGGAAAAACTAAATGCAAACTGAAACATTACTGAGCCAAGTAGGACTGAGCCAAGCACTACTGAAGATCTGTGTTCTCTCATTTGGTAACCAGACTGGACAGAGCGCTGAAAAGGAATCTGGCTCATAGAGACTAAAGATCCAGAGATTCTTTAAAAAGTAATATAATCAACTGGTCCTTACTGTATCTTTCCCCTGCCTTTATTTACCTGAAGTAGAAAGAAAAAGAATGCTTAAACTGAACAATCACCTAGAAGAAAATGAATAGTAAAAAAATAAAAATTAGGAAAAAGCAAAAGGGACAAGGGGAGAAGGCAGAATGCAGAAAAAAAAAAAAAGGGAATATAAAATGAACCAGAATGATATAATATATATGACCAAAAATCAAGAAGTACAAGCAAATATATTCACCATGATGGCTATCAGTGATTCTGGGTTGATATCAGCCATCATGATAAATATATTTTCTTCAATGATATTCGGTATCAATACCCTTTATATCCTCACTCTTGGAATGGAACAGCCCTTACCAGGACATGAAGCAGAGGAAGGAAAAGAAAACACTGAGTGTTTACTGTACACAAGGAATTGCTGTAGACACCTGACAAGTCTCATTTGATCAGTGTGTAGCTGTATGAGATAGGCACTATTTCTGACTTAACACTTAAACACTAGGCTCTGAGAGATCCACAAACAACAAATGACAAACTGAGTATTCCTAGTAATTGTCTGATTTTTTTCCCTCCCTGCTTTGAAATCATAAGCATCTGAACCTGAAGAGGAACAGAAGGGTAAACACTGCCGTCACTCTCCTACCTCTCTGGATGGGCATGGAACTTCACCAGACTGCTATAGAGCTGTCTCTCTGCTTGCAGAGCCTCATTGAGCCGACTCCGTTCATCTACCAGCCCTTCGAGCATCAGCAGTAACTGAGGAAACAGCAAAAGCAATATGCAGACAGACATGAGACGTGAAGCCACAGCGGATCTCATGTCTGCAGACAGACATGAGACATGAAGCCACAGCGGATCCTGAGAAAGCAGCCAAAGGAATGGACTTGCATGCACTAGGACCAAAAAAGTTCACTCTCTTCTACTTGCTTAAAACTTTCTATTATATTTTACAGTTTTCAAATCAATGGCACATTATCTTTTTTTTTCTAATCTTTAAAACTATAGGGCAGAAGTCAAACATGAGAGCAAGAAGAAGGAGAGAGATGCCAGAAGCACAGGGAAGAGCTGAGAGAAGGGAGTGCAAGGGAAAGGGAGGAAGAGCAGGAGGAGACATAAAGCAGGACTTACTGGTATTCTTCATTCATTCAATAAATATTTACTGAGCACATTCTATGCGCCAGGCTCTATTTTAGGGATAAGTGTACTATGTGTAATGGGTGGTGGGGACACCATCAATCACAGACCTGTGTCGCAGTAAGCCCTACAATAAGTGCTGTACAGAACATGAGCCATGACGTATCACAACCAGCAGAGAGGTCTTGTAAGTGAACTGCTTGACTTAAAAGCCAGGATTGGAGTGAAACAAGTAGTTTGTGAGAGAGAGGATAACAGACAGGAGCACAGGCAAGCAGGTCTTTTTTTAAAAGTCTGGCACTGAAGAGAGGTCAGCTACAAGGTAGTAGCTAGAAAGGAATTACAAATGTTAGGGGCACTTCTTGCTGAGGCTGACCAAGGCGAGGGAACTTCAGAGCAGAGATTCTCTATGAAGCTCCATTAACAAACCCCTTCAGAGGGTTTGATCTCCTTCAGAGATCACTGAGATTGACAGGTTTTCCACCATTTGTTCCACCATAAAAATGCTTATATTCCAATGACTTACTTGTTGTCTTCGATTTCCTAAAGTCTCTTGACCCTGTGATTCTACTGAAGCGACTTTTTCCCGAAGAAGTAAGACTTCTTGGGTCAGGCGTTCCATAGCTGGTATGTCTTCAGGATCAACCAGTTGCATCTGCAGATCCTAAAAGTCAAGAAAAAAACTAGTAATAAAAATGTGGGGTGCCTGGACGGCTCAGTCAGTGGAGTGTGCGACTCAATCCTGGGGCTGTTGATGGCTATCTAGCAGAGGAGAAAAGGAGCAGATTTCCCTGAAACAGTCTGCTGTACTTGCCAGCAGAATATGGATAAGCCATATGAAACAGTACATTCTTTGTGAAATTTCAGCAATGCCAATATAAGTCAGAAAGAATATGGTGATATTAAGAGGCTCAAACTGACAGTGCATCAAGGAACTAAGGACTGGCCAAAGGGACTCAGGGTATCCAAGTGTCATTTGAGGATGCCCTACAGGTATTCTGAGCTGTAATCACTTCCAAGGATCTTGAGAAAGCTGGGAAGGACCTTTATGAGGTCTTCTTTAATCTGTATGTTCCTGGTCAGGGACTCCATGTCGGCAGCCTGCACCTGCAGCTCTTCCTCTTGCACGGCCACCATGGACTGTAGTGCAGAAAGTTCCATCTGTGGAGAGAAGAGATCCTGGAAGTCAGTGTGCAGAGGAAGCAAGATATGTCACATTCACATTTTAACCCTGAGGCCAAGGTTCTTCCATGTTGTATCACCATCAGCCTATCATGCAAGTGCCAACTACAAGATGAATAGTGCTCAATCGGGTCAGATCAATAAACCACACGGTGGGGTACCAAAGGGTGTTCCATGGGAGTAATGGTAGATTTAAGGATGTCCTCCACTTTAATTAGCACTAGAAAATATTTCAAATTTGCTTAATTGATGAGATTATGCTGCTTCAAAAATGAGCAGATGGGTGAATCCTCCCACCAACTCTACAGGATCACTACTCTACTATTCTCCAGTTTACAGAGGAGGTGACTGAGGTGTAGAGAACTTAAGGACCCTGTGCAAAGTCACAGAGCTAGAAAGGGGGAGATCCAGAATGTGAACTCCCCAGGAAGCAGACTCAGAACTCAAGGTTATAATGACTTTCCTGTAGATTCTACAGATCAATATACTCTTTATAGTAAGGGCAAGTTATTTGTAAGTACACATTGTAAGGAACTTTTGGTGGTGGTGGGGGTTACTTATTTATCTGTCAGAGAGAGATGGAGGGAGAGCACAAGCAATGGAGAAGTAGGTAGAGGGAGAAGGAAGCTCCCCGCTGAGCAGGGAACCAGACGCAGGGCTCAATCCCAGGACCTTGGGATCACGATCTAAGCCGAAGGCAGAAGCTTAACTGACTGAGCCACCCAGGCACCCCCTGTAAGGAACTATCTGGAGATAATTAAAGGAAATAGGTGTGACAAAGAAGAGAGATAACACACAGCTAGTTTAAGGTATAGCCAAGCTTCCTAAAGAAAGCAGCACCTGTTTCTTTAAGATATAAAATGTAAGTTATAAACAGTAAAAATTTTATTTTGAATTCCACCGATGCTGATAGTTCACTATATGGGCTGGTAATAATTTATAACTACTCAAAGTATTTGATGCTCTGAGCTCCTGCGGCATGTTAGGAAGAAATGCTTCTCCCGTTTCCTTCCAGGTTGAAGGACCTCAGTTAATGTAACTCCTGACCTTTCTCCACTCCCTTTAGCCAGCGCCAGTCAGGGTAAAGGACTTATCTGAGTGGTACGTTGGGGAAGAATAAACCAAGCATGCTTGACTTAGCTCCAGCTTTCTTTTTGGGAGGCACCTGCCTGCAGCAAGCCTGTTTTTGCCACTGCTTCTCCAAGAGCAGGCTCTTCCTCACCATGTAGAGTGGCTGCCAAGGCCCAGTGTCATCTGTGATTAGGCAGGTAAGTCTACCAATTCTGGGAAATTGGCTAACAGGCCTGCTGATTCTTGGATTAAATTCTCTACTTTATCAGTAATGCAATCGATAAAATACCAAACTGTCTGCCATGACCTTGTTTTATCTCTCCATTTGTTCAGATCTTGGGTATGGGAAATGAGTGCTATTAGTAGTCCTCTTCAGAGACCTCTATCATTATATAGCCAGGTATTTGCTCCATAGAAGAAAAATTCAAACATGAGGAAGAAAACATTATTATAGCAAGATAAAGGTCTGCAGTCAGGCAGACATGGATTTTGGGTTTTAAATCTTGGCATAATCTCCCTATAAGGCATTTAAACTGAGCTTCAGTTTCCTCAATTGTAAAACAGAAATAATACCTACCTTTTAGCGCTATGTGAGAATAAAGAAAATGTATTTAAAAGCACCTGGCAGGCAATTAGTGAATGTTAATTAACTACTACTACCACTACTACTCAAGAGAGTAGGAAAAAAAATTTTTTTTTCTTAAAAAAATCAAGAAAATCGACTTGGCTTTTGGTATACATCTAGTGTCAGAGGGCATGTGATAATGTGTGTGTGTACACACACACATTGAACTAAGAGGCTGGTGATTAAGGACACAAAAATAAGCAACACAGCCAAATATAACTCACTCAAAATAACCATTCATAGTCTTATTAATTTTATGATCCCCCAAACAGGACAGAACCAAAAAGTAACACTACTCTGAATCAAGTATATATGAGAAAAACAGGAACAGCACATGGAAACCAAAATCTCCTGACATGAATAATCAGATAATGGCTAGGGAGAAATCCCAAAAAAGGAGGGGAGCTAGGGGATTTTTAAAACTGGTATTTGTAAATGCCACACAATTTCATATCCTCAAAACTTGAGGCATATAACAGGAAGCTGGTTATAAGAAGAAATATAGTAATGAGAAGAGAAATTAAGAGGTACAAGATAATTTCACCATGAATATGAACACGGGTTTTATATTCTAGATCTAACTCTGGCTAAGAGGTGGAACAAATCTGAGAAGCCAAGTGACTAGCCAGGTAAACTTCATGCACTTTTGATCCTCCAAAATAGATGCCCTGGCAACATAAAGCTTTTTAGTTTTAGTGGATAACTCTGTCCTGTGGCCCTAATACTTCTTGCAAACCACAGCTGGACATACAATTGCTGTAAAGGGAGGGAGAAGGAGAAGGGCTTCTGTAAAGCCAAGAGGCCGCTTCTAAGAAAATTCATGAAAACTCTATTGCTAGAAATACAGAATAATGGAAAAATGATCTGCTCCAAGTAATGACCTCTTGGCAAGTATTTTGAGTCGCAAAAGACCTGAATTTAAATCTTTGCTTTGGTATGTCTTAGTTACATGACAGTTCCCCACCTCCATGGTTTGCTTTCATTTTGTTTTTTTTGAGAGAGCATGCATAAGCAGGTGGGGGAGAGGGGAAGAGGAAGAAAGAGAATCTTCAATCTCATACCCTTGAGATCATAAACTGGGCTGAAATCAAGAGTCAGGCACTCATCTGACTGAGCCACCCAGGGACCCCTTCCTACCTCCACGTTTAAAAAAAAAAAAAAAAAATCAGTGTTTCACCTTCTTCAAATATAAAATAGGGCCAATACCATCTAGTTGGCAGAGCTATAAGCTTTGGTGCTAATTTAAGTACTCAGAATAGTACACTGCATATAGCAAGTACTCAATGAACATTATCGATCATTCCCCAAATTCCTCTGTTCCATGTTTCTAAAGTAATTTCATGGATCTAATGTCATAAGTCCAAGCAGCAATTATACAGTATGTCATTTTTTCACCAGTTCTTTACAATTATTCCAGTCTGCAATGGGCAAAGAAAGCAGCCTTTGCCTTTTCAGCACTTGAAAGTTTAATGGTCTCCATTTACCAAAGAGCATCTTTTGAGAAAATGTATATATAAAGCAATTTCTATTTTTCTCCAGAAAGGAAACTCTGCATCTGGACCTAGATATTACATTTGGACAACTATACTCTTTTAAATATAAACTATTTTGGAAGAAAATAATAGTAATTTTAAAATTAGGGTCACTAGAACACTCACCCGACTTTCTCTTTCTTTTTTAGCCATGAGTTCAAGTTCCTCTTTGGCATTATTCAATTCTTTTTCCAGCCCGGCAACTGCGTCCAAGTCTCCTAAAAATGACCACATAGCACTCATTTTAATCACCCTAACATCGCTGACCTCTGCTGCTTTGTTCCTGTGGAATCTATTCTGAATACACAATCTCATGACAACAAAAATATATGCACAGATTGTTCATTGCAGAATTATTTGTAATAATAAAACACTGAATCAATCAACATGCCTATAAAAAGAAGACTGAATAAACCACGGTATAGCCATGCAATAAGGTACTATATACAACTTTAAGAAAGGATGAGGAAAGTGTTTATGAACTGATATGGAGTAATTTCTAAGAAACATTGCTAAGTAAAACAAGTTAGGTACAAAAGAATACATCTAGTGTAGTCTGTTTTATATTAGAAAAGGGGGAAATAGGAACATACACATACACACCACATATAGACATAGGACTGTTCTCTTACTTTGCAAAAAGAAACACAGGAAGGATAACCTAGAAATTAAATTGGTTGCCTTCAAGGGAGGGGTGAAAACCAAAGAGATATGTTAGGGAAGTTGATGGGTCTTCTGAGCATACTTTTTTATATATTTGAATTTTGAACCACGTTAATGTGTAAAGTTAGTTCAATAACAATGGGGAAGAAAAAGCCTAAAACTGAAAATTAACATAAGTAAATGAACCTATATAATAGATAATATAAGCACCCAAAATTTTAAAAAACTAATCCAAATAATTTTTGAACTCACTATTCTAACTGTATACCCTCAGTGGGAGATAGTCTAAAGATTAAAAAAAATTTTTTTAAATCTTAAACATTATTTATAGACTTATTACTGATAGTGGTACTCATGTAGCAATTCTAAACTACTTCTATGTATTATGCAAGTGGGTAAATATTTCATGATAGAGGTAACCAGGTTTCTCAAGGTCAGAAAAAGGGCAGATACAAATACAAAATCAGGCAAAGAAAGAACTTGTGGTATTAAATTAGAATGAGAGAAATCAGTATCAAATACAAACACAGACCCCTTAGCTCTGTTCATCTAAAAGGGCCTAAAAGCAAATGATACCTGTGGCCAAGAGCCCATCTCATAGCCAGATATTAGTACCTAAATGCCATTACCTACTTAACCAACTTCAAGGAACCAGAGCTCTTTGAAGTAACAGGCAGTTCCAGGGCTGAGGCAGGAAAGGGAAAGGTGATCACAGGACACCTTATTGTAGCAGCAAGTGTGGAAGTGACGAAAAACTGATAACAACATACTGAAAGGACAAAGGAGCAGCTTGAAGGGGCCCCAACTGGCCAAACTGGGGGTAATTTGGGCATCAAATGAAATAAAGACAGAAACAGACAATAAAATATTTTTTTAAAAGAATATATTAGAACATGTTGATATTTTAAAAAATGGAGTGGGGGAAAGGGTACCTCTTTATGAAAGAACATGTGCTAATTAATACACAGGAAGAAATTTTAGAAATATAAATCACTTTTTTAAATGTAATTGCTGCTTCAGGCAAGGCTGACAGGATGCTGGAAGCCCTGGGTGAGTAGCCATGGGGACAAAGTCAACCTCTCGGGCTGCTGGGTTGCAGGGAGAAATGGGAGAAATGAGTCTTCGTAATGCAAAGTTCTGGCAGATACAATCTTAACTAAGGAAAACACAAACTGCTATCATATGCTCCTGATGTGGGTGCTGAGAAAGACCTCACACTTGCAGTCTTGCCATAAATGCTGAACTTGAATTGAACCATGAGGAAACAATCAGAGCCAGATTGAAGGTCATTCACTGGCCCAGAGTCTTCAAAAATGCCAATGTCAAAAAAGACCAAAAAAGGCTAGAAAACTGTCCTAGACTAAAGGGACTAATGAGACATGACAACTAAATGCACACATGGTCCCAGAGGGGGAGACCCAATCATCAGGAACATTCGTGGGACAACAGGAACTCTGGATATGAACTGTACGTCAAGTACGAGGACTATACCAAGGTTCAATTTTCTGAATGTGATAACTGTACTATAGTTATGTAGGAGAAAGCCCTTGCCCTCAGGAAATACAAAATGAAGTATTTAGAGATAAAGTGTCATGATATCTAAGTAATTTTTAAATGGCTTAGAAAAAACATTCGTGTGTGTGCATGGGAAGAAATAAGGCAAATGTGGCAAAATGTTAATAGGGGGTAAATCTTAATGAAAGTCTTTGTGGATATTCACTGTATGATTTTTACCACTTTTCTAGAAGATTGAAATTTGCAAAATAAAAAATTGCAGAAAGGTACTTTTTAAAAAAAAAAAAAAAAGTAAATAGGGAGTAAATTAAATAAATCTAGCATTCTTTACCTTTAGCTAACAAAGTTTTCCTGAGAAAAAATAACTACTTGCATGACTTACCTATGGAATTCCATAATACCTTACACTATAACAAAGACACAAACTTTTTATTCTTTTTTTTTATTTTTATTTTTTTTAATAGCTCCATGCCCAGCCAAGCATGGAACCCAACATGGGGCCTGAACTCATGACCCTGAGATCAAGACCTGAGGAAAATCAAGAGTTGGATGCTTAACTGACTGAGCCACCCAGGCACCCCCTTGCATTTTTTAGTATCATTAAAAAAAAATCATAAGTTAATTCTCCAAATCCACAACCTTTCTTACAGCATTATAATTACCATTTCACTAATAATGGTGAGCCCCTATTTCTACAACTCACAGGGCAAATCTCTTCCTTGAAGCTACCCTAGATCCCAACCTTCTGCTCTATGAAAGTCAGAGACTCTAGTACCCAGCACTCATTTAAATTTTGCTCATACTCTTCCCAAAATTCATTTGTTTTTAGGGAGTTCAAGGCCTACAATAATCTCTTAGATGGCTGTGATCTTGGCAAATAACTTAATGTACTCTGCCTCCCCCTCCTAACACTATAATACAGGTTAGGTCAAGTTACTGTGAGTAGCCTCGGCCTGCTTGAAAGATACCCAGGAGAAGGTGTCAGCCCTGTGGTCCTATTGTGTCCTATTGTCCTATTATGTCTGGAAAAACTACCTCTTGCATTTCTGAATCCCTGCAAAGCTATCTGTTAAGAATAATCAGGAGGCAGTTTCCCTGGACCAAACTGTGTACCCAAAACAACAAAATAAGGGTAGTTCCTTCTAGAAGAGAGACATGTCTTCAGACTTTCAGGGGGAATCTAAACTTATTTTTTTCCATTAAGGTAGGAAAAGAGAGCCTTGGCCAAACCTATTAACAAAGTTACAGAAAGAAAAGACAGAAGATTCCTTAATGAAATTAAATTTGATACTCACCTAATGAGGACCTGGGTATACTGGTATCCCCTTTGGCAGTCAATGAAATGCTATCATCTTTGGAGGGTATATGCACTGAACCCTAAAAATCGGAAGAGCCAAAGAATTTAGAAAGGCATGGAACCACGATCACAATGACAAGGATTTGGAATATTCTCACAATTTGGTATTAAAATGACCAAACTTATGCCTCTAACACAAAAAGGCAGTTAGCATGAACATTTACATAAGCATGTAATTCTTACTTGATCAGTCTGTTCTCCAAGATGGGGGAGGCTGGAGGTAACTTCGGTGGGTTGGTTAGAAATAAGGGTTTGGGACACCATGAAGTCCTTCCCTCCTAGATACTGGCGCAGGGCCTGTAATTCTGAATCTCTTTCCATCAGGGCTCGTACCATCTTCTCTGCAGCGGCCTAGTAAGGAAATCACACACACCATTAGAAAGATACTCTAGAGAACAAAATTTGTGTTCTGAAGTTATTCATTAAAAGACAATTGTTTATGAAAAGCCAGTGCACCCCCCTATAATAGTTCCCTTGCTTTCAGTTTATAGGGAAAAAACAGCAGATGAGTAGAAAGAAAGTCTCTCAGAGGAAGAACATTGGAAAAACTGAATATAACATACCTATTATGGATCAAACAATCTGAAATTGGCTCTGCCAGAACTCTATCAGGCTAAATTACTAGATTCTGGTTTGATGTCCTTTACTCTGGGAAACATGTGCCTGTGGCCTGGATGTTCTTTACCCACCCATTTGTTTGGTTTGCTCCCTTTACATCATTGCCTACTGATACCTTATCGGATTGGCCTCCTCTGCATATCCTGTCTACAACAGCCATCTTTCTCTACTCCCAGTTCTCCCTGTCCTGCTAAGTTTTTACAATGCACTTATCATTATCTGATATATGTTCATTGTCTATCAACCGGATATAAGTTTCCTAAGGGCAGGTTCTATGATATTTTCTGCTGAATCACAAGAGCCCAGAACAGTATCTGGCACGTAGTAGGGACTCAATGCACATTTATTGAATGAATCAATTACACAGAAACATTTTTATCAGACCATACAATCAGGAAAATCTGAACCTCAAAACCATCAAACCCACTTTATTTAATTTCAAATCCCACTTTTCTAAGACAGATGATGGCAGAGTAAAGAAAAAATTTAGAACATTATTTGTGACCATTACCACATTGAAAGTCTGCATTTAATAAAAAAAAATCTGGAAATAATAAACTAAGACTAAAATTACTGGGGGTAAAAGATGATGAATCAGAACTATACTAGCTGTACCAGCATCCACTGTTTCTGGGGACAATTACTACTGCTTTAATGAGATGCTGAGCTCTTGTCACAATTTCTAAGGGAAATAAAAAAAATAACCTTACATTTTTAGTAAGTAAAATTTGGGCTCCTCAGGGATTTGGACATAACCAAGGTAACAGTACATTACTAATTTGCCTGAATAAAAATTTGTAGAAGCTATTATGGGAAAAAACATAATAGAGAACATATAAGACCTCTTATGTATATGAAATACCTGTGTACCAGTACTGTAAGATTAATATATCACATGTTACTATAAATTATTTATTCTCATCATGGCCTTTGAAAAGAACACCATCTTTTTTCCTCTTAAGATAATTCATATATTTTTTAAAGATTTTATTTTTTTTATTTATTTGACAGACAGAGGTCACAAGTAGGCAGAGAAGCAGGCAGAGAGAGAGAAGGAAGCAGGCTCCCTGCTGAGCAGAGAGCCCAATGCAGGGCTTGATCCCAGGACCCTGGGATCATGACCTGAGCCGAAGGCAGAGGCTTTAACCCACTGAGCCACCCAGGTGCCCCAAGATAATTCATATTTTATAAGAATTTTTAAAAATGGGAAGCCTTCAGGGGGCTCAGTCAGTTGAGCATCTGCCTTCAGCTCTGGTCATGATCCCAGGGTCCTGGCATCGAGCCCCACATTGGGCGCTCCGCTCAGCAGGGAGCCTGCCTCTCCCTCTGCCTGTGCTCTCTCTCCCCCTCTCTCTGACAAATAAATAAATAAAATCTTAAAAGAAAAATAGAGAATTAAGAAAAATATGTCAAGTATAAGTTCTCCCACAGCTTGGCTAGAAATAGAAAATATCACTCAAGTCTTGAGAATGTAGAATCAAAATACTCCAGAACCTTGTATTGTCTTCTGTCAAAATTATCAGAATATTAAGGAAAGGAAATGTATAATGAAGTTAATGGGTACATGTACTATTTAGGCACCCTTCTCAATGCAAAGTGCTCTACCAATATTGCATGCTCTGATAACAGATGTAAAACTGTAATCTAGGAAACAGACTGTTCCTAACAGAGCAGACTGTAAAATGCCACATACGTACACACTACAATGTTCAAACACTCCCTATTCACAGACTAGAAACACACTGACACTCTTCTGGTCTGCACATTAGTCCTTACCTGGCTCTCCTGCTCCCTGGTGCTCATAGACTGAAGCAGGCCTTGAATCTCAATTTCATGTTCCACTGCTTGTTTGTTTCGATCACTCAGCAGTTCCTGCAGCATCCTTTCCTTTCGTTGTAGGCGCTGGCACAGCTCCTCTGCTATCTCACTCTGCCCTGGTCCAAGTTTACAGAGCAACGTGGCACTAAGATCCTAATATAGAAGGGACAGTGTAAGTTCTGGAGGAAAGAATGTCCTCTACTACATATCAAGGGGTTTATAAGAATCTGCTATAGGAGAAAGAGCTATGAGATTCCGGGGAGCAAATATCATGTTTTATTCTCCTTTGTTTCCCCAGATCTTGCACAGGCCTGGTACACAGAAGGCTGTAAATACATGCTCAATGAATGAACACTCACAATACAGAAAAACACTCACAATGTCAACTTACATATTGTTTTCTGAAGTAGGCCCTTTCCCTATTTGCTCAGGATACATAACAGATGAAGATAAATGGACATGCAGTCCGTGTATTTTTTTTCCCCAGTATAACTTTTATAAGGCAACAGAAAATGATAAGCTGAAAAACAATAATGAGCACTATATTTCTTAGCATGGTGATGAGGTTCCTACTTCTATACTGAGAGGCTGTAGATGGCAGTTAAAACTGTGGAACCACACTGCCTGGGAGGCTTACTGGCTTTGTCACTTTCTAACTTGCCCAGGCACAGCAAGATGGTATTTAAGACTTGGGTCACTGGCACCCCCAGACCTAAAGAGTACCAATCCAGGACTGAGATAATGTAATCACTAAACCAACTGCCTTTAATTAACTAAAGTCTTGCCTCCACTTCTTTGTTCCTATCATGCAGAGATGTCTGTAACTGCTGAATGATACTTTCTTGTTCCTTCTGCCAATGGCTAAATTTGGTTTCCCTTTCTTCTTTCAGCCATTGCAGGTTTTGACAGGTGGCAGATAACTGCTCTACTTCCAGGCCTTTGGCCCTCAGGAGACTCTCCATACTCTATAGTAACAAAGGAAACAAGGATAAGTCAAAGGACCACCCCAAACTCAGCAAGATAAATAAGATACTTGATCCGCCTTCAAATTATCTTCTAAAGTATCCATTTTTTGCAAAAAGAGAAAACTTTAAATCTGATCTAGCAATGCCATACTAATCTTCGGTTTTAGAAACTCTCATCTAATTTATTTAGAGAAATAAACATAATGCGTATGAAAAATGAAGTTTTTTTGAGGAGGCAGGCTATGCTACAGAGGAAGTGAAGAACTTCTTTAAGAAGTGGCAGATGGTTAAATATATAAGCTTTATATATAAGCTTCTATAATCAAGTGTTCTGACTGTGGCTATACAAGGATATGCATATAATATTAATGAGAAAACAACAGCAAAACAGCTGTATGGGCAATGCTTACATAAAAGTATTCAGATATTGATGAGGATTAGAAATCAGAAAGTGTGCCTGGAAATCCATAATCACTGCTTCCCCCTATGAACTCCACAACATAAGTACGAACACTTCTCACTTCCTAGTCTACAATGATGAATAACTATTTTTGTTGTTTTCGTATTTTCTTTCTTATAAAGCAAATACCTTGGTTTTCAGAAAATGAGGGAAAGGGTGGATGCTTCAGGCTTAGCATCCAACCACGGCAGACTGTGCTCTTACCTGCATGGTAGCTTCATTAGAGGAGAGAATACCACGCAATCTCTCTAAGTCATGATCTCGCTCTCGCATAGCAAGATGAAGTTGACGCAGTTCTTTTTCTTTCTCTTCCAGAGTGGAGAACTTCTCATCTATAGCCCGCTGCAAGGAAAGTAAGGATCTTAGAGCTCCTTAGGATTCACTATTGTGATCACATTTACTCAATAAAAGTATAAAGGAAGGGAAGACCAACTCCAAAAAGCAGCAAATTAAGGAGACACATATTTCTGAGTACCTATGTGAAGAGAATAATCCATAGCGCCATAAACAAAATTAAAGTGCATACCTCTAGAGCAACATCTCGATCTTGTATTCGCTGTCGAAGTTTCTCAAGCAACATTTCATCTGCTTCAAAGGTTTTGTCTGACTTATCTCGATACTGCAGGAGCTCCCGAAATTCCTAATGAGACCAAAACATACTTCTCTTTATTCATTTATCCAATATTCAGTGAATTCCTACACTTTGCCAAACAATTTGTTATTCAGGATAAAAAACAAAATGTGATCACTCAAGGCAAACACTGGTTAGCAGAGATAACAGATATACAAATCGTTAACTACTGTATACATGTGTACACATGTGTGTGTATAAATATATGTACACATTATGTATATGGAGTGTATATGTCTATATAGCTAACTCCTGGGAATACAGGCTGCACTGTCTAAATCTGCCTGAAGGTGTCACTAAAGATCTCACAAAAGAGGTTATATTTGCTCTGTGAGCCTTAAGAACTAGGAGCTTCCCAAGTGAAGAGCTGGTGGGGTATTTCTAATCAGAGGAAAAAAATGTATACACAATACACATACACTGTGAAAAAACTGCATGCTCAGCAGAACGTACGGGATTCAATGGGACTGAAGCTTAGAGCAGGAGACCAATTACAGTCTTCTTCAGTATTCCATATTTTCCCTCATTCATTTATTATGTAAGTAACTGGAAACTTCTATACAGATGTCCTCATCTACTAGACTGAGAACAATGGTCACACCTCTGTCTTCCCAGCACTAGCATAGTATCTGTTTCACAGAGGTGTTCAATAACTACTTCCTGAATATTGCTTAGATCTTTTAGGTCTATATTTATTATCTCGTACACTTGCTGGTTAGCATTGTGCTTCGTGAATCGTACTTTCGATTTATTTTGAATCCTCCTGGTTCCCACCTCTCAATGCTCTACATTTAACAGGTACTCAACACAGGTGAACTAATCTGAGATCACGTGAATGGAACTTTCAGAGTTCTATGACCCCTGTTTCAGTTAAAATCATTATGTAGACTCACCTGAAGCAGCTGCTCTTTGTGACTCAGACTGTGGTTTAAGTGTTGAATGTGTTGCTCATGGGTTCTAATCTCATTGTATTTTTCAGTCTCCAGGGTATGAAGCTGTTGGCTCTTACTCTGTAATTCTCCTTGGAGCTGCTGCAAGGCTTTTCGTAATTCCTGAATTAAACAGATTCCCTTTTTCATGGTTAATAGGGAGGCCTTAAAACTTTTAAGGCATACAGAATAAAATAAATATAAAATAGCAGAAAAGTTCCATTCTTACAATTACTCTAGAAATATTATACACAAATCAAATAGGACATGGGAAATTAAGGGAACTGTGAATGATAGGAAGATGTAAACTTCATATTATATAGTTCAATACTTACTCTCTAGTTTAAAAATGATAGCTCTATATAACTACTAAGCAGAACCCTGTTCCACTGTAACCTTGGATAAGCTCAAGAATAGAGTATTTCTATCATCCACTTACATCTTAAAAAAACACAAACTGATAGCATATGCTCCAACCTAACAAGATAAAGGAACCAATTAAGAATGTTTTATATATTTTTTAAAGATGGAGCTAATTGTGCATGCCATTCCTCTGACCTTGTTTGTTGTTCCCCACTATTCTGTCTTGCTAAATTTTACCACTCTTCAAGAATAACCCCAGATAGCTCCTCCTTCATGAAGCTTTCCCTCTTCCTCAGCACCTCCTATATATTCCTGTAGGGCCAAAATATAGTTCCTTTACCTTATTTCAGTATTTACACAAAAATTCTGTTTATGTGACTGTCTCATAATAAATACAGGTAACTTCACAGGAAAGAGCTTGTGATATTGACTCTTGTTATTTCCAGAACACAGCCCAGTGTCTGGCACATGGTATGAGGGCAATATACGTAGAACTGAATTCTTCGATTAAGCCAGTGACTCAACAAAGGATTCAACACAAACCGTCCTGATAAGAAGTTATTATCAGGGCAAAGTCAGCATCTCGGACCACAAAATGACTGCCAATTTACCTGGTTATGTTTCCAAGATGCCTCTTTCTGCTGTTCTCTTTCATGGGCGGCGGCCTCTATAAATTGCACACATCGTTTGGCATCAGCCAGTTGGCGTTCTTTTTGACGCAATGCCCTCTGGAGTTTCTGTATTTCCAGCTGGCTATAGAATAAAGCACTCTGAAGATCAAGCAGAGCCACCTGTTGCTGGGCTGGGGAAGTACCCTCTGAGTTCTGAAAAAAGAGGAAAAATCATCCTCACAAGGAGGGCAAGCACCGAGCTGCTGAGAAGACCAATCAAATCAAAACCGTGACCGAACACGGCACTTTCTCAACTGCAGTCTTGCCTCCCGTCCTATGTGACCCTCACGTACATGAAGTTGTCCAAGCTGGCTTTGGTGCAGCATTTCTCGAAGCTTTGCCATCGTGTCGTTTTGACCTTCAATCACCTGGTACAACTCCTCGGTCTGAAGATGAGACAGGGAGTACCAGCCATATTAGTAAACTAAAAATAAATTCCATGATCTCACCTGTACATATTTTAGAAATACCAATTTAGATTACACTACGGTTTTTCTAGGCTCACATCTGTTAGTCTGATGATCTGTTTCTACAAAAACACAGATTACCTACTTTGATGGAACAAAAAATTTCCTCAGAGATCCCTGACTGCCCAATATTTACCTCATTTTCCCTGCTTTTCAGAGTTTCCTTGAGGCTTTGAATTGTACCATCCTGCTTCTGAGATGACTCCTGAGCAGACTTGAGTTCACAGCTCATTTCATTCAGTTTCTCTTGAAGAATCTGATTTCAGCAAAGAAAAAGTTTGTTAGGTCAACTTCTTTTAATTTCAAATGCAACCAGAAAGTCTTTCCTCAAGTCTAGGCTTCCCCACATGTAGTAACCATTAAACCTTAAATCATCCATTAAGGCAAAGTAAAAGGAAAATGAAATACTTCCTTCAATATTCAATTGCTTCAATTCTCATGTACTGCGCTTTCTCTATAATGGGCAGCTATACACTTGTCCACACGAGTCACTGTGGATTCTTTCTCTCTCTCTGGTTTTTTGGAGAGAGAGAGAGTGGGGCAGGGGGTAGTAGGGGCAGGGAGAGAATCTTAAGCAGGCTACTACCCAGAACAGAGCCCATCACGGGGCTCGATCTCATGACCTGGAGATCATGACCTCAGCTAAAATCAAGAGTTGGACATTTAACCCTTAACTCTTTGTTACAAAGGATCCCTCATCATAGGTCCTTTAAACAAAGCCCAAGGAGCTCTGCTATCTAGAACAGGATGGAACACTACAAGGGTACAACAGACCAGAAGCTCAGCATTCAAATTGCAGGCTCTGATAAAATTTTCTCCTAAGCAAATGCCTCCTTGGGCTCTAAGGAGTAAGAAGTTAAGCTAAAATCAAAAGCATAAACCTCCTGTCTTGGTGCCTTATACAGGTAAAGACCACATTCAAGTTTTAATTACAGATCTAAAAGGCACCAGAAATTCTGACCTATGCAGAGCAGGCTAAAATCTTGATGAGAGCTAAAGGAAAGAACTACACTGTTAGGGACATATGAGTGGCTCAGATGTTAAGCATCTGCCTTCAGCTCAGGTCATGATCCCAGAATCCTGGGATCCAAGTCTCTCATCAGGCTCCCTGTTCAGCAGGGAGCCTGCTTCTCCCTCTCTGGCTCCCCTGTGCATGTGTTCCTTCTCTTGCTATCTCTGTCACAAATAAATAAAATCTTAAAAAAAAAAAAAGAACTACACTTTTAATTGAAAGTATTCCTCAGAGCAATGGGAATACATAGTACCCACCTCCCAAGTCCCACTCAGAGAGGTTAACAGCCTCAGCTAGAGCCAGTCACATCCTCAGGAAGACCTGTCATCTCCAAGAGCCTGGACTGATCATACCTTGTTGGTGGCCTCTGTTTGCTGGATTTTTTCCTGGAGTTCTGCCAAGTGGGAATCAGATACAGACTGCTGAGTTATAATGGTCTCATCTGAATTCAGCTTTTGTTGTTTGAGTAACTCTTCAGTCACGGGCTAGGAAGAAGCAGTAAGACAAGTAAGTTGAGTTAAATGTAGCCAACAACATATTTTATCTTCAAATGTCTCTAGCATCTTTTGGCAGAGACTTAGAAAACCAAAGTTTTTGCATGGCTTATCAGTACAAATTCGTAAAGACAGTCCTAAGCAAATAATTCAGAGTTTAAAGAGAAAAGAGGATTGAAAAAAGAAAATGCTTTAGATAACCAAATATACACTTTATGCTATTTCTAATCAGGGAATTCAATAATTAAATCTCTACTATCCCTAAGAGCTAGAAAAAGTATAGTTCAATTATGCCTGTTCACATTATTAGAAAATGGGCAGATTTTGAACATGGACTATGCATAATAATGTTTTATCAGTACTATATTTCCTAAATTTGGTAATTATATTGTAGTTATATAAGAGATATTCTTGTTTTTAGGAAATATATGCTTATTTAGTATAAAGACTCATTAATATCTGCAGATGGTCTAGGAGTAAAGAAAATAATGTGTCTATATAGACAGTGGGAGTGGAACAGCAAATGTAGCAAAATATTTGTAACTGGTGAATCTGGATAAATGTTAGCATATGTGAATGTGGGAGTTCTTTGTATTTCTCTCATGACCTCTCTACAAATTAAAACTGATTTTGAAATAAAAAGTAAAAATAAATTAAAAACAAATTTCAAAATCCATGATGGTCTGGGAAAGAGGTATGTTTCACAGGAATATCAATTCATCAGAAAGATTCAGGAGAAAAAAACACGTATTGTTTATATAACAATGAATCAGGCTTAGATAAACCTAATGAACTGAACCTAATATTCATTATAAGTGTACTAAAATAAAACTAGAGGAATTCACTGTGACATGAAAATCCATCTTCTTTCTCCTTGACCCTTCCTACTCACCCCGACACCTACTCCAGTTAGGAAAAATTTAAATCCATTAGGAAGAAGAAAAGGGCAACTACTGTTCATTTTCCCTTTCCTTCACACTTCCAAACCCTTAACACCACCTTCTCGACAGTGGGGTTAGAGCTTACCTTAAATCCCTTCCTTCCAGCAACTAACTGAAAGTACAGATTTCAGGGGAAAAAAAAAAGTTTTTTACTCTTCCAATGCTATTTATCAATTTTTTAAAACATCTTAAGTATCATAATATTCAAAGCACTGTGGGAGCTGGGAGTGAGGAACAATATAATAAAGGAATAAGGAAATACATAAAATACCAGATAGTGACACACCCTATGTTGTAAAACTGAGAAGCATTATAGCGTAGTAAAGTTACTCTAAGTTGGTTGACCAGTTAGTTACTTTAAACTGGTTAAATGGAGACCTGCAGGAAAGAAAGCCAATCCTGCAGAACAATCTAGGCAGAAGGAACAGCTAATGAAAAAGGTTTACAGTGGCTATGAGCCTGGGACAGAAAGGTCTATGTGGTTAGAATAGCACTTTCCCATAGAAATACAATGTGAGCCATGTATGTAATTTAAAATTTTGTAGTAACTTCATTGACTAAAGTAAAAAATAAATAGATGAACTCAATTTCAATAAAATATTCTATCTGAACCAATGTATTATATTCAAAGAATATAATAAGACAGGTAGTCAATATAAAAATTACCAACAAAGTATTTTACTTTCTTTCATACTCAATCTCTGAAACTCATGTCCTTTATACACAGCATATCTCAATTCAAACTAGCCACATCTCAAGGGCTCAATAGCCCTGTGCGGCTGGTGGCTACCTTGCTGGCTAGCTCAGGGCTAAGGCAGACTAAGCACAGGGGAGAGGAAGCCAGGGGCTAGGCCAAACAGAGCTTCTACAGTGGGGTTAATGAAGCTGGAATTCATTCTCACTGAAATTCGAAAAGGAATGCAGTTGTATTTATATTTTTAAAAGGTCCTATAGCTGTGGTGATTGGACTGGGGAAAGCCAGTAGGAACAGGGAGACCACACAGGCGACTGCTTCAGCAGCATAAGTGAAAGAGAATAGTGGCTGGGATGATAGTGGTAGGAATGGAGTGGAAGAGAAATAGATCTATTTGGATATTTGTTGTTGTGGGTGTTACAGGGAATCTTGCCCTGAAGCACTGTGAATTATGTCACACCGTGGGAGCGGTAACTTTATGAACAGATATTCAAAACAATTGTAACTGATAAATAATTTTATCCTTCATTTAATGATAAAACACTCTACAAAACTCTGTTTCTCAGTTCCTCAATGTAAAACACCTTCCCAGTGATGTCTATTATAAATATTTTTCAAATTTAAACCATAACAAGCAGAATTCAAGAAAATAGCTGCAGGTTTAAAATGGCAGGGAATAAATATTCACTTTATTTTTTTAAAGATTTTATTTCTGTATGTATTTGAGAGAGAGAGGGCACAGAGGTAGAGTGGGAGGGAGAAGGAGACACCCCACCAAACACAGAGCCCAATGTAGGGTTCAATTCCAGGACTCCAAGACCATGACCTGAGCTGAAGGCAGACACCCAACCTACTGAGCCACCCAGGCTCCCCTATTCACTTTAAATCAAAGAATCTCAGAGCTGTGAAGGAAACTTTATAAACTAACCATCTGGAATAATCCCGTCATACTTTGGAAGAAACGGAGACTTAGAGAGAATAAGGAAGTTCCCAAACTACACAGGAAATCAGGAAAAGGGTCCTGTTAAACCAGATGCACTAAAGCTGGGAATGTGTAGTATTCAATCTTTCAATCTCCATATAAACCCATTGCCTACCATAATGCCTGGAATATTGTAGGGACCAAAAGTTTCTGTTTAATAAGAGAACAAGAATAAAAACGGGCCTATCTCCTAATGTCCAGTCTATAATGCTCTAATCCTTCAGTGGCTCTTTAGAAATAAGACCAGATAGATATTTAACAAGGACATTTTAACAGCAACTTTAAACCCAAAAATTGCCACAGAATAGTACGTGATGAATCTGATTTAATCTGAACCCATCTTGACATTAATAATCACAGGAAACCTCTAATTCGGTAAATGTGATGTACTGACCTAAAGGCTGGAAGATGTTTACTCTGTCTTTATTTATAACACTTAATTATTGAACATCTCAGAAAAATGTCCTTTCAGATAGCAGTCTGCCAAAAGACCACTTAACAAAGTTCCCTGAGTTAATAGCTCAGAGTGAATTCTTGAGAAGTATCAAGTACATAAACCAATCATCTCTAAGACAATTTTATAAAACCTGAAATCAGTAATACGCAATTTAGCCAAATCAGTGCTAATTTCCAGACTACAGGTTAATAAAATCATGTTACAATACTAATGTAATTTTAAATTAGACTCTCTGACTCTTTTAGGACAAAAAGCTTTCCAGCATCAGAAAGGAGAATTGCTTCCAGGCCTGATACTGCATAAGATGAGACCTTTAGGCTAAAAAGGCAGTTATTTAGATCTTCTGTATTAACAGCATTTTCCTTGGCACTTCTTAGTCCTCACAAGAGGACTTGTCTTAGATCTGGAACTGCTGTGGTTTTCTATCCTATTGTTTTAAAAATGGGAAATACAAAAGAGTTATCAACTAGCATAAAATTAAAGGCCTAATCTTTGAGCGGCACCTAATGCCTACACCTTCCAAAGGGCCTATCTAGATTAAGTAGCTAAACTATGAGAGGAATAAATTTCCCATAGCTACACAGGGCCAGACCCTAGTGCTGCAAGGCTCAGAGCAAAAATCTGCTCTGTGAATTTAGATGGAATAGAAAATTGCACATGAGCCAGAGCTGAATTGATGTTTACTAATCGAACACACCCCTGCTATCACTTTTCTAGTTCAGGGCCACACAATAAAGAAGTAAATTACCAGCTAGAATAAGGCTTCAATAGCTTTCTTTAGATATTTAAACTACCTTGGGTTTTCAAGCATAAATTCTGCAGAAGGCAAATAAGTCAATTTGCATAATTCCAGAAAATCAGTAAGCAGGAATACTGCATTGTTGTTGTTTTTCTTTAATATGAGAAAGAAATGCAGCAATCAGAAGGAACTCTGATGATGATATTTAATAGTGTATAGAATGGGTATGTGGAGGAATAGACAAAGGAATCAAAATGACCTTCCAGAATAATCTTCCTCTTTAGGATGGGAGCTTTTCTTTGTTTTTGTAGCAGAACTTAAAGAAAGAAAAAAATTTTTCTTTCATGGTTTTATTCTTTCTATAAACTAAAAACAGAAATACTTAAATTAATTTACATTTATTTCTACTCTTTTCACCTTTGTTCAGAGAAATAGACAAAAACCAGTCTGCCTTTGTCCCAGTTGGCTGGGGTTCAGACATACAGCACAACAGGCGTTAAGGAGCTTAAAAGTCAACTAGACATAAAACAACAGATCAGGGGCCCCCAATACAAATTTTATTTCCAAACACTCTGAGTCTAATTTAATTTATTTATCCCCCACATCCTTAATTATTGAAGAAAATGGCATAGCAATTAAATGCCATTATTCATATTCTCAATGCTCTGTTTTCATTACTCTACAAACAGTAAAAAGAATGTAAGCCAAGTGACAGCAGAAAGATCACACACTAAAGTTGTAAAGGTCTATTTTTTTCCAGTGTCCAAATGTAATGAAGCAAAGGGACTTGACCTAAAGGCAGAGTTATTATAGTTTCAATGTGCTCATTAGGATGGCAATTTTCTTCACTGATTCCCTCAAGAATCTCCTTGGAATCCTTAGGTTGCAGAAAGAAGGTTCTTTATTTAAAATAAGTATTATTTAATTCAATATATATCAGGAAATGTGATTTCATATACAGAATAAAAAAGTTTTGGCTAAGAATGGTTAAGAATCTTTGGCTCTTTCTGAGTCATTTAAATCATGAGCTTTCCTTACCTCTAAATTGAAACCCTGCGTGAGACGGTATTTAAAATCCTTCCCAGTCCTCAAACTTGTTGAATCCAGGCACCAAATGATAGTATTTTTAATTAAGTGTGGAGAAAAACAAAAACAAAAACAAACTCTTGTTTTGACTGCAATTTCCTAATTTTCTTTACCTTTTTACAATATTGTCCATATTGGGGCGGGGGGGGGGGCGCTTATCTGCCATCTACACTGTCCAGACTATCTATAGATCCTAATATGAAAACACCATGTTTAATTTGTGACATCTATGTCTGGTTGCAGAAATACCATTAAGACTCAAATTCAACTGTGATGCTCCACTGAAAGAAAAGGAAGCAAAAGAAAAGACCTATGGAGCATTAGACCTTCTAAACATTCTATTCAAATGAAAACACATTTTAAACTTTTTGTTATTTCTCCTTTTTCTTAACACTTCAAATGTGTTTCTGACAACTTTATGTAAATTTAAAACTATTTCTCCAACCTTTCTGCTAAATTCTAATAATCTGTATCAAGTAGAAGATGCCAGATGTTTCACAAAGTTAATTGAACTCAGCACTCACTGTTGCTGCAGAAACAAAATAGCATCTGTCAGGTTCCTGTATGTAGCTGAATTTAAAAGGTTGGTATGAAATCAACTGGGCAGAAATGAATAGCTCAAATTAAGATTAACTGCCATCTTCTAGTCACTAAGAAATTCAAGAGTATAATGGATGAAACTCCTATCACCCAATAACAGAGACAACCTTTCTTAATATCAAACATCCTCTTAACAGAGCTCTGTAGGCAAACTGGCTGTGAACAGTTTTTGTCTTAGTGTTTAAAATGATGACACTTGAATTCCCAGTTTCTTTTATGAACAAGTCATCATTAGTCCTCAAATGACTTACTACAATATTGATTGCTCAGATAGTACAATACTTTGATAACTAGGTTTTCCCCAAACCTCTGCCCTATGCCCTAATCATTTGGAGACACACCTTTGGGATGAAAACACATGATGCTCTAGGGAGAACTAACTAGAGAACTACCTCACGGAATGTGAGAAAACATCTGCAAATCTAAAAATGAAAACAAAGCAAAAAAAGGAGGTGGGGGACAAAAGAGGAGGTAAGAGGAAAGAGTTCTAGTGCCAGATACAAGATTAAATGTTTTCTAATAGGGTAAAAGTCAATTAAAAATCTCTTCTTGCCTAAAAAATTCTGTTGTTTTGGTCATTAGCAGGAAGGCCAATAGATAATGTTACAAGAAGGGCTGTGAAAAGTCAGTTATTTGTGAATCACGTTTACTAAAATGAGACACAAGCAGAGGTGCAGGAAAAATGGGCTCAACGATATTAGTTTTCTCAGGTATAGAATTTTAACTTTGACCTACACAGAAATCATGTGAAGCCTGCAGCCAGCTAACTATAATCAGAAAGACACTATGTAGCCATTTTGTATACCTGGACCCGAAGTGGCAAATAATCTTCACAGAGATCATCCCACAGCTCCTGGAGGTCTGAAAGCTCCAAGGGATAACTCACAGGTGACTTGTAAAGGGGTTTCAAAGACCGGTTAAGGAAACCGGAACTAACTCCATCTGTCATGATATGGCCAGGCCTGCTTCCAGGTGGGCTGGATTTCACTGGAATAGGAAGCCTGCTCCCTCGGGGACTCTGGATAGGCTTATAATCAAGACCTTTAATCACATTAAGAGCTAGCTCCAGCTTGTGGTTACACATAGGCTGTGGAGTCTGGTCATCTGAACAACAGTCACACTTTGCAAGTTCCTTCGCACTTCTCTCCGTTTCCTCATCCTTTTGTTGTGGAGGACTAGCCTGGACACTTGCATCCAAAGATTCCACAGAGGATCCCGGTGTCCCTTCCTCCATGCTTTCTCCATCTGGGGGTACCTTTGTACTTGGTAAATCCGGTGGCCCGACCTCAGACAATGCCGGTTCTTCGGTGCAAATGCTGGTGGACCACCTAGAAGAAGGACCACACGAGATACTTCTGGCCACCTTTCGAGGCACCTTACAAATGGCTTCATAGTCAGAATCAGCAACCCGCAAGGCTGCACAACCACGGCATCTCCTGGGTCGGTTTCCAGGACCTTCCGAAGCATGACAGCTGTGTAGCTCCTGAATCTGATCCTCATTTTCTACCCAACACTCAAACCCTGAATAGGCGAAGTCTTCCTGGAGCAGTGCAGAGTACCGTACATCGGGTAAGCCGGAAATGTCAACCGTCCCATTCCCCGCCTTGGTTTCCGTGCCAGAGTCATCGTTATTCTTACGATACATGCTAGCAATGCAGAACTTGAGGCGGTCCTTCTCCAGCAGCAGCTTTTGCAAACGCTCGATAGAAAGAGCTTCGATCCGGGCAATAACGGTATCGAACCTATAGATCCGATCAAGCATGAAAGCACACTTGCTGCAAGCAAATTCCGCTTTGCCATCGCGGGCGACATCCTTGCCCAGGACGTGCGAAAGCAGAACCTGGAGGTTGAGCTTGGATGCCGTGTGGAAGATCCAGCGCCGCTGGTTTCCACACAGCTCCCGGGCACAGATCCTGCAAATCTCCTTCATCTTCTCCCCTAGCGATTGCCGAGCTTCCCTGAGGCGGCTGCTGCTTGGTGTTCAGTCACTGGCTCTTGGCTGCGCTCCGTCTCCCGCCTCGGAGGCCTCCGGCCAGCATGGCAGAGTCCGGTGGGTCCCCACTCTGCCGGGGCTCACCTCCGCCACCCGCGAGCTGGTTCTGGGTACCAGAGTGGGCAGCCCCGCCCCTCGGGAAGGGGGCGGGAATAGAAACGCCTTAGGGGGACGCTGAGTGACAGCAGCGCAGGCCACGCTCGCAACCTGCCATGTCCTCTCCAGCTGTCTCTCCCACTAGCCGCCGCGTCCCCAACGTCCTCCCTTTTAGCAGGCTGAGTTCGCGGTACACTATCAGCAGCCCGCGGCTGACGCAAAGACTCGGAGATCGAGGATCAGATTTCAAGATGGCGCCAGCGGCTCGGCGCCTGCGGCCAGCGGCGCGTTCCTCTGGGAGCTGTAGTCCAGTGGGCCGCTCCCCGCTTTGCGCATGCGCGGTGGCGAGTGCCCGCCCGCTCGCCCTAAAACGAGTAGCCGCTCCTGGCAGTGGACTCGAGACCCGGCCCCCTGTGGGTACCGGCGGACAGCATGACGAGCGCTGGCCACCGCCAGACTGCTTTCATCTGCTAAGATTTCACTCGACGAACGCACCAGTTCCCTCGTGGTTCCTCCCGCCCGCCCTAACGGGATGACCCAAGGATCTGCGTGGGGAGGAGAAAGTTGAATCCCCTCCCCGTCTCTCCACGGTAGTGCCACGTACTCTGGATGGAGCAACTTGGCAGCGCCACTAGGTACCGCTGCGCGCCGCCTCCCTCCCGCCTGCAGCCCCACCTCTTCTCCCTACCCAGGCCGGTGCCGGGACTAAAAGGCCCTGGGGCTGTACTGCAGCTGCGGGCGGGTAAGCCGGGTTAATAAATCAGAGGTGGTGGTACCGCGGGTTTTAGAAGGGTGCTTCAAACCTCTCCCTCGACAACTGGGATTATCTAGAGGACAAGTTTTTCTCTTCCTTGCAGTGTTGGGGTGGGCGTGCGTTCAGCAATTTCTAGACGATTAATCAAGAGAGGACACAAACCAGTCACCTGAGAAAGAGTATGGCAAATACCACGAGGTTGCCGCAAGTTGACCAGTATTTTTAAAATAAGAGAAAATGGGCTTTTTCAAGAATGTAAACACCTGAGAGTAGATTACCATCACCAAATTCTCTTTCAGGTTCAGGTGGATTGCAGTCCCTATTTTGGGGGTGGGAGAGTACACAAACTTTAGAACAAAAGACCTAGCTTCTTTGAGCAAGAGTAGAGGGTCGGGGATATTGATGTCTGCAGAACTAGGCCTGGACATTTCAGTGACTTCAGTTAGTACCCTGTCTTATTCAACAATATACAGTTGTCACCCCGCCGCTAGGTATAGAACTTGGAATGCACACAAACTGGGGGGAAGCAGGAGCTCTGAGTAGGAGGAATCCAGGTGCCAACTTCGATTTATAATAAAGAATTCCCTTCTTGGCTTGAGTGGCATGCAGACACGGGACTGGAAGAAAAAGAGCCCCAGCAATACCTGGAGTCTCCCAGAGCAGGACATTTCCTGGTTACAAAAATGTTAAATTTTACTGGCTTGTCCTTGGGAGAGGTTAAGGCCAGTAACAGTCTTAAGTATCTGAACCTCACCTCTGGGACAGAGCCCATACTCCTCTAAGCAGGAAGACATTAAAATGCCTTCAGTAAGAATTCAGAATAAACCAAAAAATTCCTAGGGAGAATTAAATGATTTAGAAGTGTTTTAACAGTGTTTGGCTCACTGAATAATAGCTTATACTGTTATTTCAATATTATAATGGGAATATTTTAAAATAATATTAAAACATTTTTTTTAAAGATTTTATTTATTTGACACAGAGAGATCACAAGCAGGCAGAGAGAGAGAAACAGGCTCCCCCCTGCCAAGCAGAGAGCCCAACGCGGGATTCTATCACAGGACCCCGAGATCACTACCTGAGTGGAAGGCAGAGGCTTAACCCACTGAGCCACCCAGGCGCCCCAGATAATATTAAAACTTTATGGAGCTCTACACACTTAAGACTGTATTGTTCTCTTATTTAATCACCAAAACAAAATCTTGGTAGCTCCAATGTGAGAGAAGAACAGTCCTTTGATCTTTGGGTTTGGGAGGCTACAGAACTTTACATATGTTATTTCACCTAAATATGCATGTTCTTGCAGTGAAACCAACAATGTAAAATTAGACTTCCAAGTAAAACTCATTACAGCTCCATTTTTGCCTGCCTCTAGGTATATGAACTTCAAAGTCAAAAGAAAGTAAACAATCATCTTTGAAATCTGTAGTGATCTATAGAGAGGCAAGGAGTTTCTGGACTCACCTACCAACAGACTGCCTGTCAGGACTATACCCTGCTGTACCCCGTCTGAAGTATAGTATAAAGTTTAGTATAAAGAGCTAAAAGAACTCAAAGTTCCAGAAAAGTGAAAATTAAGACATTAATCAAGTCCTCATCCTCAACTATCAATGCAAGCCACATTTTCTTGCTGGGGAAAAGGCTAATGAAAAAAGTGCTTTTCAGGAGCAAATTAAATAATACTTTGTAGTATTCTCTATTCCTGATTAAGATTTTGCATCTAATTAATAGTCTCTAAACTTTAATGACAGTATATAGGTAGCTTGGTGTAGAAGTGCAAATCCGTAAAAATGGAGAAAAGGTAGTTTATCATTGAAGAATAGGTTTGCTAGATATAAGTAAAGATCAATATACAGATAGAACTACACGTATCTGGGCTTCCAAGAACTGATAGGAATAAATCACTCAACAATCAAAGAAAATTTGAAGATAGCACTCTATTCACTCCTAGGAAATATATTTAAAAAACATTATTTTGAAGTAGATAGTAAACTATTATAGTACTAGAACTGGTCCTAATACGATTATTTGGTATTATAGAATTTCATTCCAACTAACTGTCATCCCAACTAAAAGACCACTGGTGTATAGACAACAAAACTGGAACATAAAAATTAAAAAATAAAACTTTAACGTTTAAAGTTTAGAGAGTATTAATTAGACGCAAAATCTTAATAAGGAATAGAGAATACTACAAAGTATTATTTAATTTGCTCCTGAAAAACACTTTGTTTTAACACCTGAATGGCTCAGTTGGTTAAGTATCTGACTGGCTCAGGTCATGATCTCAGGGTCCTGAGATTGAGCCATACTTGGTTCCCTGCTCAGTGGGGAGCCTGCTTCCCCCTCTCTCCCTCTGCCCCCTCCCCTGCTCTTACACACACTGTCTTTCCCTAAAATAAATAAATAAAACTTTTGGAAAAAAAAAAAAAAACCACCTTAGAAAAATCAGGTGATAATGAATTCAGAACTTCATGGTCCTTATCAATATCACCTTGGTCAAGATTTTGTATTTGGGGTGCCTGGGTGGCTCAGTGGGTTAAGCCTCTGCCTTCGGCTCAGGCCTTCTGGGATCGAGTCCCACATCGGGCTCTCTGCTCAGCGGGGAGCCTGCTTCCTCCTCTCTTTCTCTCTCTGCCTGCTTGTGATCTCTCTCTGTCAAATAAATAAATAAATTCTTTAAAAAAAAAAAAAAAAGATATTTTGTATTTAGTTAATACTGGCTACCTATGGGGAGGGGAGTAAAATTGGGGGTTGAATAGAAACATTTACCCTTTTTTATATACCATATGTCATCTGAATTTTGGGAAATAGATGTGTATTCATGTATCTTAATTTATTTTTAAAAATTAGAAAATATTCAATAATTAAAACTAAGACTTGTGTGGCACCTGGGTGGCTCAGTGGGTTAAGGCATCTGCCTCCGGCTCAGGTCATGATCTCAGGGTCCTGGGATCAAGCCCCGCATCGGGCTCTCTGCTTGGCAGGGAGCCTGCTTACTTTCCTCTCTCTCTGCCTGCCTCTCTGCCTACTTGTGATCTCTATCAAATAAATAAATAAACTCTTAAAAAAAAAAACGCAAAACGAAGACTTGTGCCTATTTAACACACTAATCAAAGTGGTAACATTTGAACCTAAAATGGAATATATATGATAACTACATGTGTTATATATGTGGACAACTTATATAAACAGATTCAGAGGGGATATACAAGTTAGTAAATAGTGATTATGTCTGGGGAGTGGAATTATGAATACTTATTTTCTTCTTCATTTATGTTCTATAATTTTCTACACTAAGCATGAATTGCTTTTGTGATAAGATAAAAATTGCTGCTAAGAAATAGGTAAAATAAACACATTTTGATATATTTGTACAATACTAATTGGCAGTAAAAAAAAAAAAAACAAAAAAACAAACAAGCAAAACTGACACCCACAACATGAATGAATCCCAAAAGCATGTTAAGTGAAATAAGCTGTACACAAGTCCGTACATTCTGTGTGATTCCTTCTAATTTATGTTTAACAACAAGAAAAATTGAATCCATGGTGACAGAAGTACAGAAAATGGTTATGAGAGATGAGATAGTATAAGAATTGATTGCAGAGGAACACAAAGGAATTTTCTGGGGTGATGAAAACGTTCTATGTATTGTTTTGAGTGATGGGTATATGGATGTGTACAGTTCTCAAAGTTCATTGAACTGAATGCTTAGATCTGTAGATTTTATGTTAGAATAGTTCAATAAAGAGTAACAAAGAGGAAATAAATATAAACTATGTATTACCCCAAAACTTTTAATCTGAGAGGTTTTTTTGTGCGGGCAGGTAGGAAGTAACCCCCACTTTATTGTAAGAATAGCTTTGAAAATTGGAAAGATAAAATATGGCCTAGAAAAAGTTCTGTAAAATTCCCGACTGCAAATTCAAAACTTTTTATTTCCTAACCATAGGAGCTTTGAAAAACATTTTTTTTAAAATTTTATTTATTTATTTGACAGACAGAGATCACAAGTAGGCAGAGAGACAGGCTGAGACAGAGAGAGGAAGCAGGCTCCCCACCGAGCAGAGAGCCCGATGCATTGCGGGGCTCTATCCCAGGACCCTGAGATCATGACCTGAGCCGAAGGCAAAGGCTTTAACCCACTGAGCCACCCAGGTGCCCCTGAAAAACATTTTATATGCATATGCACACCACACATACATGATTGAAGCAAGGCATGCTGATAAAGTAAGACTTGGGGCTTCTGAGATGATTTAGAATAGGATAATTACTTCTAAGACTTACCAAAGTTACATATTAAAGGAAAATTGGGACTAAGAACAGATTTCATATTATGATAAGCTGTTATGAATTAAATTGTTAATTTTATATATCAGCAGTTTGCCCTCAAAATGTATTGATAAACCCATTCACAGCACTTATTAGCTATATGTGCTAGTTAAATCATTTATATCTGGCCCTTAATTTTCTCATCTACAAAGTAAACATGTTGAATTTAAAAAGTAGTTTTCAACCTTTGCCAGGCATCAGAATCCCCGGGAGGGCTTGATAAAACAGATTGCTGGGACCTACCTCCTGGAGTTTCTGATTCAGGTCCTCTGGGGTGGAGCCCAAGAATTTGCATTCCTAACAAATTCCTAGATCCTGCTGATGCTGCTGTCTGGGCAATCACACTTCGAAAACCATTGAATAAGAGCTGTCCTAAATTATATTCTGAAAAATCTCAGTCAAAAGATTAAAGATTAAAAGTACTGCAGATAAATAGAAAAACCCTTCAGTGAAGAACTACTTACAGATTGTTGAATTTAGAGAACTATATTCTCATTTGAATCAAAATTCCTAAGTAGTGTTATGTTAAAGACATTTTGCACTATCTCTATTTTGACCTCTAGATTTTGGGGCCTGGGAAGTATCTCTTAGAACCAAAGCCACTTTTGTAACCACTATCTTGTAGTGCTCCTAAAACCTAATTCCTGGCTGGCAAGGCGTTTCCAAGAGAATTAGAGATGGAAAATCCCCACGTCCCAAACAGTTGTGTTAGGTTTCACTGCCCTAGTTATGACATTGGAAATAGCTGTTCTAATTACTTAAAACTATGCCAAAAAAGAAAAAAAAAAAAAAAAAGAGTGATTTTGGCAGAGAAGCTAAAACAGATGAGGAAATGCAAGAATATCAAAGTAAAGCCAGTTAGGCTTCATGGAAACACAAGCATGTGCATGACTCCCCTGTGATGGCTGGAAATTTTTAAGAAGCCAGAAGCAATCATGCTTTGCATTAATTAATAACACAGCTGCAGATTGCCATGTGATGACCACATCAGCAGAATCCATCTTAAAATAGTAAAGAGTCTTTCAAGTAAAGTTATTAAATACCAGTAGCTGCTTAAGTGAATTTTATACTTTTTTTTTTTTTTAAGATTTATTTATTTCAGAGAGAGAGGGAGTGGGGTAAGGAGCAGAGAGAAAGGGAGACAAACAGACTCCCCCACTGAATGGGAATCCATGACCCAATCCACCCCAGGACCCAAGATCATGACCTGAGCGGAAAGCCAGACTCCAAAGCTCAACTGACTGAGCCACCCAGGCACCCCAAGTGAATTTTAAAGCACACGTTAAGTCAGTCAACCAAGGAGCAAGAATTTGCATGAATTCAGTGTGTCATTTCTCTGTCTTTAGTGAACTTTTAGTTTAGTTGAAGGGAGAAAATATGCATGCTAAAATTAGTGCAATTGATTGGTAAGTGAAATGGTACTGATGAAGTCAGCATGAGTGCAGAAAAAATTGAGAAATAGTTGAAAGGGCAAGAGTGACACTTGAGATGGGTCTTAGGATGATGGAAACAAAGAAAGGGACTCCATTAAAAGAAAAAGGCATCATCAATAGTCTTAGAAGTGGGTTAGATACAGTGCTAGCCTGTAGGTAAAGGCAGATGTTGGGGATTTTGAGGAGCATCTAAATGGCCTGGTTCATCCTACTTTATAAAACTTATCCTCTATAATTGCTCATTCAGAGAATACATACGGAGAGCCAACTGTAAGCCAGATGCTATGCTGTGGTGCTATGGAAGTTTTGGCAACTAGAATTTAATGTTCAGAAAAGACAAAAGATTTTGGACTTAATGTTATGAACTTGAACAAAGAATGGCATGGTGAAAACTTCACCTTGGAAAGATTAGCCAGAGAACAGGATGAACTGGAATTTCAGGGCAAGATTTTGGAATGGTTATAAGAAGACCTGCTAAAAAGCCATTGTAGTTATTCATCTGTGGGGTAATAAAAAAAAAAGTCTGTGGGAATGCAAGTTGGTGCAGCCACTCTAGAAAACAATATGGAGATTCCTCAATAAGCTGAAAATAGAGCTACCCTGTGACCCAGCAATTGCACTATTGGGTATTTACCCCAAAGATACAAATGTAATGATCTGAAGAGGCAACTGCACCCCAATGTTCATAGCAGCAATGTCCACAATAGCCAAACTATGGAAAGAGTCCAGATGTCCATCAATAGATGAATGGGTAAATATATATAAAATATACATATATATATATATACACACACACATATATACACACAATGGAATATTCTGCAGCTATCAAAAAATGAACTCTTGCCATTTGCAATGATGTGGATGGAACTAGAGGGTATTACACTAAGCGAAATAAGTCAGAGAAAGACAATATATGATCTCACTAATATGTGGAATTTAAGAAATAATGCAGAGGATCATAGAAGAAGAGAGGAAAAAATGAAATAAGATGAAACCAGAGAGGGAGACAAACCATAAGAAACTCTTAATCAAAGGGAACAAACTGAGGGTTGCTGAAGGGTGGGGGTATAGGGATGAGGTAACTGGGTGATGGACATTGGGGAAGGTATGTGTTGTAATGACCACTGGGTATTATATAAGACTGACGAATCACCTGTACCCCTGAAACAAATAATACACTATATGTTAAATATTTGAATTTAAGTTAAAAATAAATTAGTCTGGTGTATAAATAGAAAGTGGTAAATGTGAGAATTATTTTGAAGGAATGAACAGCAGGACTTGACGACCTATAGAGGATGAAGGAAAAGGATTAAAGATGAAGATTAGGTTTTTGGTCTCAAAGACTGGTAGAAAACATGATCTAAATGAGCAGAAATGTGAGAGTTGAGTCCATCTACAAAAAGATAATGAAAAATTTGATCAGGAACATGATGAGTCTAGGTGACTGAGAAAACTAAGTGGAAAAAAAAACAAGTGAGGCTCTTCTACAGTCAAAGCACAGGTGAGATGGGGACAGAGTTTCAAGAATGAGAGAGACAGTTAACATTTGTCAAAAGCTAGGGAGAGATTAGCAGGAAAGAGAAGGTCAGGCATATCACTTTCTGTAACTGTAACTTGTACACTTGTGACTTGTAAATTTCAGAGTTGTTACCTTTAACTCCTCAGAATCCTTCCCTATCAAGTTAAACACTAAATTTGGGATTTTTTTCTCTGAACATCTCTAGCATGTTCAGAAATGTTGCTTCACATTTTCACTACATTTTCTATTTCAGGCTCTTGAAACCTAAAACCTGAACCATGTCACTAGGCTTAGAAGCTTACCCTCTAATCATCCTCCATACTATTTCCAGAATATTTATAGTAAAGATTCATCATTATCCACTATAGGATGAAGTCCAAAACTTCATCAGCATGGCATTTCAATCTCTCTACAGAAAGATCCTAATCTACTTTTCAACTGCATCTCATCTTTCAACTACATACTCCTTCCCTAATCCTATGGCGTGATGACAGGATATTAAACTGCTTTATTAACTGTATGCCCCACCTTCCTCTTTTATAATCTGATGGTCAGGCCCTTAACTTGGAAATTTTTGCAGAGCAAAGAGCAGAAGCTGAAGTCAAATGCATTTCCTGACTTTAATTAAAATTCTAAACCAAGTGAGAAGATTAAGCCAGATGTCCCAGTGGGGAAGAGGAGAAAGAGTTCTTTGAGGTCAACAGAAAAGGAGGGTGTTAGATTTCACTCATTTCAGAAAGAGACCGGGGATCAGAGAATAACAGGGAGCCACCTCCATTCCATATTAATGTGCAGAGAAGCAGCAGGACCTGGGGTGAGAAGGCAGTAGGTGACTTGGAAAGGCTGGACTCTAGATCACGGGGTTCTGGCTTCATAAAAGACTCTAATAAAGCAAGCTGTTAGAGTTGGCAGAACCATGCTTGTTGGGGAAGGGGTACTTCCAGGGCAGACCAATGGTAAGAGTAATCCCTTGATTCTTTGGTACCTGATAAAAACCTTCACTTTCATGTAACTGAGAGAATAGGGAGGAATATATGTACCAAATGGATGATTTTGAACTTCCTGCTAGCCTGATTAAGATAAGGACTCAGGGTAACATTCAATCGATTGAAAGAAAGTGAAGAAACGTGGTATTTCCTGCACAACTGAATTTGTGAACTAAGAGTCATACCCACTTCGAACTTTTGGTAGGTGTTCACTGAGGCTCAGTCCTAGACCTTTTTACCTATTTTTATTTTCTTTCCATATCATCTTATCCTTTCCCATCTTTATACCAGTAACTTTCCATTTATATCTTTATCCCAGAATTTCCTCTGAGCTCAAATCTGAAATAGCCAACTACTTATTCATATCTGCATATGATAGGTCAGAGACATCTCAAAATTACCATCTTCCAGAGCACCTGGGTGGCTCAGTTGTTAAGCATCTGCCTTTGGCCCAGGTCATGACCCCAGCATCCTGGGACTGAGCCCCATATTAGGCTCCCTGCTCATCAGGGAGCCTGCTTCTCCCTTTCCAGCTCCCCTGTGCTTGTGTTACCTCTCTCATTGTCATAAGTAAATAAAATCTTTTAAAAAAAAATTTACCATCTTCCTTACCTATAATACCCCCACACTCATTCTCCCTAATTCTCTTTTAGGGTTCAGCAAACTATGAACTGTGGACTAAATTTCTCCCCGACCTATTTTTGTAAATAAAGTTTTATTGGAACATACATGCCAACTCATTTATGTATTGTGTATGGCTATGTTTGTGCTGATGGCAGAAACCTTATGACCTGCAAGGTCTAAATTATTTGCCATCTGTCCTTTTACAGAAACAGTTGGCTAATCCCTGCTCTTTGTTTTCTTCAAAGTACTTATTACAATTTGCAATTAGTTATTTGTTTGATCACTTGGCTATTTATCTTCCTTATTAGATACAAGCTCCTTAAGGGGAAAGGCTCTTGCCTTTCTTCTTTCAAGTATTTTTAAAGTATTTATTATTGAAATATAGTTGACATGTAATAGTCTATTAGTTCCAGGTACATAACATAATGAGTCAACAATTCTATACATTATTCAATGTTCACAATATGTACAGTCACCATCTGTCACCATACGATTATTATAGTATTATCGACTATATTCCCTATGCCATACTTTTCATCTCTGTGACTTATTTATTTTATAACTGGAAATTTGTACTTCATAATCCCTTTCACCTACTTTGCCCTCCCCTCACCACCCTTATTTGACAACCACCAGTTTGTCCTCTGTATTTAAGAGTCTGTTTGTTTTGCTTTTGAGATTCCACATATATACAAAATAATATGGTATTTGTCTTTCTCTGTCTGACTTATTTCATGCAGTATAAAATGCTCTAGGTCCACCATGTTGTTGCATGACAAGATTTCACTCCTATTATGGCTGAGTAATATTCCATTGTATATATATACTGCATTCTCTTTACCCATTCATCTATCAATGGACCCAAGCGCTGCTTCCATATCTGGCCTAGTGTAAATAATGCTACCATAAATAAAGAAGTGATTTATCTTTTCAAATTAGTGTTTTTGGTTTTTTTTTTTTTTTGATAAATACCCAGTAACAGAATTACTGGGTCATATGCTAATTCTTTTTTTTTAATAAAATGTTTTTTTAATTAACATATAATGTATTATTGGTCCCAGGGGTACAGGTCTGTGAATCATCAGGCTTACACACTTCACAGCACTCACCATAGCACATACCTCCCCAATGTTCATAACCCAAGGTAATTCTATTTTTAATTTTTCAAGGAACCTCCAAACTGTTTTCCACAAGGGCTGCCAGCTTGCATCCCTACCAGGGTTCCTTTATTTCCAAATTCTTGCTCACCAAACCTTGTTATTTCTTGTGTTTTTGATTTTAGACATTCTAACAAATGTGAAGTGATATCTGATTGTGGTTTTGATTTGCATTTTCCTGATGGTCAGTGATATCCTGATGATCATGTGTCTATTGGCCATCTGTCTATCTTCTTTGGAAAAATCTCTATTCAGGTCTTCTGCCCATTTTTTTTTTATTGGATTATTTGGGGGGTTTGGTGTTGAGTTGTATACTATCTTCATATATTTTAGATATTAACCCCTTATTAAATATATTATTTGCAAATATCTTTGCCCATTCAGTTGGTTGATATTTTTATTTTGTTGATGGTTTCTTTTGTTGTGCAAAAGCCTTCTATTTTGGTATAGTCCCTATAGTTTAATTTTCCTTTTCTTTTCCCTTGAGTAAGAAGACATATCTAGGAAAATATTTCTATGACCAATGTCAAAGAGATAACTGCCTATGTTTCCTTCTAGGATTTTTATGATTTCAGGTCTCACATGTCAGTCTTTAATCCAGTTTGTGTTTATTTTTGTGTATGGTGTAACAAAGTGGTTCAGTTTCATTCTTTTGCATATAGCTGTCCAGTTTTCCAAGCATCATTTACTGAAGAGACTATCTTTTCCCCACTGTATATTCTTGCCTACTTTGTCACAGATTATCTGGACTCTATTCTATTCCAATGATGACCTAAGTGTCGGTTTTTGTGCCAGCATCATACTGTTTTGATCATTACACCTTTGTAACATATCTTGAAATTTGTGATTGTGATCCTTCCAGCTTTGCTTTTCTTTTTCCAGTCTGCTTTGGCTATTCAGGGTGTTTTGTGATTCCATACAAATTTTAAGATTATTTGTTCTAGTTCTGTGAAAAATGTTGTTGGTATTTTGATAGACACTGCATTAAATGTGTAGACTGGTTTGGGTTGTATGGATATTTTAACCATATTTATTCTTCTTCATGAGCGATTGTACCTGCCACACTATATCTTACCAGGAAACAAACTGAGGGTTTTAGAAGGAAGGGTGGTGGGAGGGATGGGTGAGCCTGGTGATGGGTATTAAGGAGGGCACGGATTGCATGAAGCCCATATATACAAACAATGAATCATGAAACACTACATCAAAAACTAATGATGACTAACATAACACAATAAAAATAAATTACTGTGAATTTAATAAATTAATAATGATTATTAATTAATTTTAATTAATAAATATTGGTTCTTTCAATCTATGAGCATAGAATATCTTTTCATTTGTGTCATCTTCAATTTCTTTCATCAATGTCTTTTTTATGAATTTTATTTATTTTATTTATTTTTATTTTTTTAATTTTTCAGCGTTACAGTATTTTCAATTTCATTGCTAGTAATTGGTCTGTTCGAATTTTCTATTTCTTCCTGATTCAGTTTTGGAAGATTATATGTTTCTAGAAATTTATCCATTTCTTACAGGTTCTCCAATTTCTTGGCATAAATTTTTCAATATTTTTTTTTAAGATTTTATTTATTTATTTGACAGACAGAGATCACACGTAGGCAGAGAGGCAGGCAGAGAGAGAGGAGGAAGCAGCCTCCCCACCAAGGAGAGAGCCCGATGCGGGGCTTGATCCCAGGACTCTGGGATCATGACCTGAGCCGAAGGCAGAGGCTTTAACCCTCTGAGCCACCCAGCGCCCCTCAGTATTTTCTTATAATCTTTTGTATTTCTGTGGTATCAGTTGTTATTTCCCTTCTTCTTTTCTGATTTTATTTGAGTCCTCTTTCTCTTCCTCTCCTTCTCCTAACTCTTGCTCTTGCTCTCTGTGTCTTCTTTTTCTTTTTCTTTTAATGAGTCTAAGTGTTTATCAATTTTGTTTACTTTTTCAAAGAACCAGCTCCTGGTTTCATCCATCTATTGTTTTTTTTGAGGTACTTTGGACAATATGTTTCTAGATATCAATAAATAGTCATTGAATGACTAAATGAGTAAATCAATGCCTTTCCTTTTCATCTTATTAAAATTCTACTCATTTCTTACAGATCAAAATCTTCACTGCCTACCCCAGCTCATGACCTTTTGTTCTTTCTCTACTGCTTTATATTTTGTTTCCATCAGGGGCTTCCTTACCTTCCAATTAGACTATCATCTCTAAAGGCAGAGACTAAACCTTATGCATCTTTGTGTTCTTTATTCCTTCATGTTACAGTAATTTGTGCATTATAAATTCTCAGTTAATAATTTTCATGAAGTGGTAATAAAATCCCTTATTTTTCCACCACCTTTGCTGCTCTAAAGGGTCAGGACTACAATTGCCTTAGATGATGAGGCCTTTTGCTGAGACACGTTACCAGTAAAGGTTATGTCTGGGAGACAGTGAGGTTGAATGAGGATTTATAAGTCTCCACCTTCAACATTCACCAGTTTTAAGAAGAAGATACTGTAAAACTGCTTTGAAAGATCTCCTTATATGAAGTTAGTTGGAGCTGCCCAAGCTCCTAATCCCTGCAAGGTTTTCAGTCTCTGCCATGAGCAGTGAGTGTTCTTGTTTTAACCTCCACATCAGATCTCTCCATGGTAACACTGGAATGTTTGCTATTTTAAGAATACGCCTCACTGCATGCAGTGTTATTTACATTAGGTTCCAAACAAGGCATAAATGCAATGGCTTGAGCGTCTGCTGATTTGTATGAGTGGGAGGTCCTGATTGCTTACTGGATATCTCACCCTAATTCTATTGTCCTCTTTCATTTTGTAAGGCAACATTTCTTTACATGTTAATAAATATTACACTGGGGGAAAACTGGAGAATGGAAAAATGAAATAAAACAAGAATTCTTCCAGACCTTCCTCTGCAAGTACATCGTTGCTCCTTGCATTCATACCCTGTAGGTCTGGTTTCATTTAAAGGGTTCTTTGAAATGAAGCTTCTACTCTCCCATAAAAGGGAATCATGTCAGTAACTGGAACTATCACCAGTTTTTCAGAGTGCAGGTCTTTCATCTGCAACTTTGTGAATACACTCACGAAGGAAGAGAAAAATGCTTTGTAAAACTTCACTTTGTTAGCTTTTCTTTTTACTAAAAAAGATGTGGACATGTTGCTTCAGCATGGCAGCTATATCCAAAAGCTCCTGAGTTCTCGGCTCACAATGACATGCTCTTGATCTGAATGGACAAGGGGTGATTGGAAGCAAACATGGAATGATGTCAATTGGTGGCGTGTCAAGTTTATGGCTTTCTTTGTTGCTGTTCTGTGGGTTAATTATATGATAGAAGGTCATACTACTGTATAAGTATGGCTAAAATGAATGTACAATATTATGGTGGAATGGAAAAAGAAAACAGCTAGAGGGATAGTAAAATCAATTAAATTAAATAATCTTGATCAAAACTGTCTCTTTTTGAGAAATGGAAGGCTCTGAAATGAAACTTCCTGTACTTAGAGATTATACTCAGTCCAGACTTTCAGATTTGAGATTACATGAGAAGTACTCATCTATGGGAAATGGCATAAGAGAAGAGTTTCCACTTGGACAACTCAAACCTAGATGTGTAACGTCTGTGAGCTTCCCTTCTTCTAAAGCCCAACTGTGGTATTCTCAGCTGTGAGGGGTCAGAGGAGGTAGAGGAAATGAGTCAGTCTCCAGAACTCTAGGGATGGCTTTGCTGGAGATGAGGGAATTCTTAAGTGTTTGCAGAGCAGGCCCAGAGCCTTGAAAATGAACTTGGGCCTTCCACATCGTGGGGGTGTGGCTTCTGTGGTGAGAGATGGCCTGGCAGACAAAGGTTGAGGATACGGTGGGAGTAAGATGCTGCTCCTCCTGGCAGACAAGGATGACGCCCACAACGCAGGCTTCAGTTATCACAGATAGCAAGAGTTGTCACACATGACTGTAGACAGAGGGGGGAGACAAAGTACTTTATAACTGGTTTTCTAATGTTCTTGGCCCCTAATTCAAGAATGGATTAGATCAAGCAGTTAATAGTGGTGTCAAACCAGATTTGCTCTCATGAGATGACATCAATTATCTGCTCAGTTAGTCCTCCTTCTAAAGAGCCCACAGGATTGTCTTTCTAAAATGCAAATCATATGCTTTTATTCCCCCTAGCTTAGCTTTTTTTTTTTTTTTCTTTCTTTAACTCTCTGTTTCTTATAACAGGAAGTCCTTAGCTTGACACGGAATGTCCCAGTTATGTCTTCTATCATTCTATAACACTTAATATATACCTGGTAATACCAGTTTCTCCCAATTCCTTAACTATGTTCCATATCACTGTATATACTGTACCTGCCTATGATGTATTTCTATTTTCTGCCTGGAGTACTCCGCCTTTAAGGTCCAGGTCACGAGCAACTTCCAGGTGAGGCTTCTTTGACTTTCAAAGGTAGAGTTAATCCCTGCCATCTGTGGGTTCCTTTCCCACTGTACATATATTTCTATCTCTTCATTTATCATTCTGTATTTTGTTCTTTGTTTACATGCCAATCTCTTATTGGACGATAAACCCTTTGGAAGCTACAGCCCCCAGACTAGTGGTTCTTACTGAGTGACTATATCATCTCCTAAACCGCATTTTGCAAATTCATGGGGTGTTTCTTGTTTTTATTGTCATCACCATGATGACTGGAGCAATGGGTGCTATGTAATTTGCAATGAGCCGGGCAAAGCATTGTTCCAAATTCTTAGTGACATCTGTCTACCTATCTATCTGTCTGTCTATCTATCTATCTATCTATCTATCATCTACCGGATTCCAGTCTGTATGAAATGCATAACACAAGCAAATTCATTAAGGCAAATTCATTAATTCATTATAACAGAGGTTATCAGGAACTAGGAAAGGGAAGAATGAGGAATTATTATTTTATGGGTAGTTTCACTGAAAAATTCCAGAAATTTTGGCTCACTGATATTCTGAGAGCTGGTTTTGAACTTTGTCAATAGATCTCTTTTGGTCAGTCACACACATGTACATTTGTGATACTAGCTCTTCAGAACAGCAGTGTAAATATGGGTATGAACCCACATAAACCTATGTTCAAATTCTTACCTCACCACCTACTGCCTTAATAACTTAGGTTACATCACTTAATCTAAATATTTGTTTCCCTACTTACAAAGGGAGCTTTATCCTACCTAGTTCACAGGTTGTAATGAAAGCTGGAAAAAAACTGAATGTTCAGGCCTCCACATGGTGTTTAGAGCAGGATCAGGACTCAAAAATGGATCCTTCCTCTTTTCCATTCCTCTTTCCCTTCACTGGCTAGCAGCATCACACGGTCTCATGGACACTCAATAAAAGCTGGGTCTCCAGGGGCACCGCTCAATTGGTTCAGCGTCCGCCTTCAGCTCAGGTCATGATCTCAGGGTCCTGGGATCAAGTCCCATGGCAAGCCCCACATCTTGCTCCATGCTCAGTGGGGAGTCTGCTTCTCCCCTCGCCCCATGGCCTCTCCCCCAATCTTGCACACACTTTCTCTCTTTCTCTCTCTCTCAAATAAATGAATAAAATCTTTAAAAAATGTATTTTCACTGTAGGGGTCCCTGGGTAACTCAGTGGGTTGAGCGTCTGACTCTTGATTTCAGATCAGGTCATGATCTCAGGGTTGTGAGATGGAGCCCTGTGACCTGCTCATGCTGGATATGGAATCTGCTTAAGATTCTCTCTCTCTCCCTCTCTCCCTCTCTCCCTCTCCCTCTCACCCCTGCTTGCACACTTAAGTATGCACACATGCACACCCATGTATTTTCTCACTCTTAAAAAATTTTTTTCCACTTCCAATAAAATTATGTTGCTTTCCATTACCAACATGTTACCATTTTGATTGTAGTAGAAACAGTATTAGTATTATTGGTAACTCTGTAGGATTAAAATGTGAAGTTTTGTTTTGTGCTTTCATTACTGAATGACTTTTAAATGTTCCATGGGGCACTGGTGAGGTAATACAACTTTATATAATCACCTGAACATACAATGGAATTCTGCTATATATATTTATATATATATATATACACAATGTTAATATACAATGAGTTTTCCATGAATGGAACTGCTATGAAAATGAAGAAAGAGTTGATTTTTCTACTGTTTGGAAATTTACCAAGAGTTTTTCACCTTGGCAATGTCACCCTCATTTACTAATCGCATTCCCCTTGCTGTTTTTGAATCACCAGTATAACATGACTGCATCAGGCTACATTCGAAGCTATGACAGTCGCTTAGTTTTCCCTACAGATACAAGCACCTGACTCTTTCTTTATGTCTGCTAATATAATTGTGATCATGTATGTGTGTATGTGTGTGTATGCATATACATACTATACATATGTATATACTCGTGTGTGTATATATATATACATGTGCAATGTATATTTTTAAATAAACACCATTTTATTATAAATTATTCTTATTATATCTCATATGTTAAGGGCTTATATTAATTTGAGTTAATATATAAGGTTGGTAGAGCAGCACCGAGCCCGCAGAAAATGCTACAATATGTGCTGAACCATAATTACATGTATATGCATCATTTCCCGAATTTGTTAACCAAAGCTTTCTAACCAAAGTCACAGTCCAAGAAGTTTACAAGTACAGCTGAAATAGTGATTTCTTCCGGCCTTGTCATGGCTCAAGCGCCCAGACTGACAACCTTCAAGTAAGAAGCTCCATCCACTTACCACTGTACCTTACAAATATCATCATTTCCTGTTTGTGCCATGACACAGAAAAGATAGGAAGCACTGCTTTAGCCTAGTTCTTCTCCCTGTTCCTTTCATCCTTACTCCCAGCTCTCTAGATGTGAACCAAGAAGTTAAATCCTACTGCTCTAAGACCTGTAAGAATACTCAGTAATTGTTTATGCTGCTTGGGCAAAGATATATTCTAGGGTTCTTTTAGGAAATACCTTTTTACAAAGTTAAAAGTTGAAGGGAAGAGGAGAGTTTACTCTGAGGTAACTTCAAGGGCAACAATATAGACTAACACAATTTTTATACCACAGTAAGAATTCTTCAATATTAAAACAGCATTGGGGCGCCTGGGTGGCTCAGTGGGTTAAAGCCTCTGCCTTCGGCTCAGGTCATGATCCCAGGGTCCTGGGATCGAGCCCCGCATCGGGCTCTCTGCTCCGCAGGGAGCCTGCTTCCTCCTCTCTCTCTGCCTGCCTCTCTGCCTACTTGTGATCTCTGTCTGTCAAATAAATAAATAAAATCTTTAAAAAAAAATATTAAAACAGCATTATGCACACTTGAAACTAATATAATACTGTTGGTTAATGATACTGGAATTAAAATGATAAATAAATAAAAACAACATTAACTGAGAAAGAACCCACATTAAACATTCTGTACAATTATAAATCACTCAGGGTGGTGGGCAAAATTCTAATGGCCCCAGTGCTTCCCACCCCGGTAGCCACCACATCTTCACATAATCCCTACTTCTTGAGTGTGGGTGAGACCGACAACTTGTTTCTAAGGAATAGAACATGGCAAAGATGAGGGAATATAGTTGCATAGTTGTGCTACGTTACATGGCAAAAGTGAATGGATCTTGTACATACAGCTGAGGTCCCTACTCAGTTGATTTTCAGTTAACCAAAAGGGTTATAACTGTCGGCCTGACCCAATCAGGTAAGTCTCTTAAAAGACTGTGTAGAGGTAGAGAAGCAAAGGAACCCCCTTTTGCTCTGCTGCTGGCTATGAAGAAGCAAGCTGCCACAACCCCTACAGCCACTCAGAAATAAATTCTTCCAACAATCTTAGGAGACTTAGAATACGATCCTTCCCTAAGTGACTCTCCTGATAAGAAAGCAGTTTGCTCATACCTTGATTTCAGATTTGTGAAATGCTGGCAAAGAGAACCCAGCGAAGCCACGCCTGGACCCCTGACCCACAAACTGTGGTACGATGAATGTATGTCATGGTAATCTACTAAATCTGTAGTCATTTCTTATGCAGCAAGAGATGATGAACACAGAGGCAAAAAGCTCTGCCCACACCTCACCTGCACATCCATGCTAGTTGGCTCCTCCAACAGATGGAGCAGTTGTTGTTTCTCTTGAGACAGCTGTTCTACGAGCTGCTTCTGGGCAGCCAGGCTCTGATTCAGTTCTTCAATTCTTCTGGAGCAAAGAAAAAGTCAGAACAACACTTACGGTCATGATACTATTATTGCCTTTATTATTCAGCCCATTCCAAAGACAGCATAATCGAGTCCAGTCAGTTTTTACCTTTGTGGGTCATGGAACTCATACTTTTTCTCAGAAGGCCACATATTCTCTGCTGTAGCCCCCTACTATGTACACACATGAGCTTCTGCTTACATATTCACTATGTTCACAGACCTCCTGAAGCTGACCCATGGATCTACAGACCATAGGTGTGTAACTCTTATAATAAGAGCCCAGAAGCCATGTTTCTGGTTGTTATTGTTCCATTCAAGAAATTATTTCTGGATAACCATTATATAAACTCACATACCCTACCCAATACCTGGGAATATAAAGTTGGAAAGCATACAATCTCTGCTTTGTAGAAACTTTTTACAAGATTTATTTATTTATTATTTTAGAAAGAGAGCGGGAAGGAGAGGCAAAGAAAGAGGGAGAGAGAATCTCAAGCAGACCCCCAGCTGAGCACAGAGCCTGATGCAGGGGTCAGTCCCACAATCCTGAGATCTCATAACCTGAGCCAAATCAAGAGTTGGATGCTCAACTGACTGAGCCACCCAGACAACCCTCTGTCCTGTCGAAACTTAAATTCTTTTGGTGTGTGTGTGTTATGTCAGGGGTTTGGGAAGTGGGGAGACACAGCTACAGAAACAAATAACAGGAACAGAATGTAAGGAGTGCTACCACGACACAGGTGCCCACCTTATATAGAGTACACTGAGCGCTGGCGTGGAACTGTAGGAAGAAAGAGTGAGTCACTGAACTTGAAACAGTCTGTGGGACTTCAGGAGACAAGATTTGGAAAACTGCACTGTTTTCCAGGTACAGGGAGGAACTTGAATCAAGGAACAAAGTCATAAAGATACAAGATATTTTGGGGGAAGAGTCACTGAAACAAAGGCTGCAGGGGAGAGGTGAGGCTAAAGAAGAGGCTGGAAATTCAGACTTGGATTTAGATTATCAGACCACGCACAGCGTGCTGAAGTATACAAACTACAGCTTCCAATCAACAGCTATTCCTCATCTGCTATGTGCAAAGTATATCTTGCTGTTTCTCTTGAGTCTTAGATTACTAGAGATAACTGTCCTTGGAAAACACACTGGTACTAAACGAAATATTTCCAATTGTCATTATTATTCTTATGTAGGTGTGTAAGGTAGGGATAATACCTTGGGAGGGAAATAGTTGGGAGAAATGTGAGATGTGCCCTAAAGTCAAATAGGGAGCACATAGACAAATTATAAATTTATTTAAATTTTATAATTTATTTAAAATTTATAAATTAATTTATAAATTATAAATTAATTAAGGCTTGAGGGTTAGCTAAGATTTGTGTAGGAACTTTAAAAGAACTTTAAAAACTTAAAAATATCATGCAAATGCAAGCTATAATAGTAATTATGATGATGAGGGGCACCTGGATGGCTCAGTCAGCTAAGCACCCAACTCTTGATTTTGGCTCGAGGGGTGAGATCAAGAGTGATCTCAGGGGTGAGATTAAGCCCTGAGTCAGGGTCCATACTGGGTGTGGAGCATGCTTAGGATTCCCTCTCTCCTTCTTCCTTTGCTCCTCCTTACCCTCCCCACCTGCTTGTGCTCTCTCTCACTCTCTCTCAAAAAAAAAAAAAAAAAAAAAAAAAAAGTAGGGCATCTGGGTGGCTCAGTTAACCAACTTCCTTCAGCTCAGGTAATGATCCCGGAATCCTGGGATCGAGTACCACATTAGGCTCCCACCTCTACGGGGAGTCTGATTCTCCCTGTGACCTTTTTCCCTCTCATGCTGTCTCTCAGTGCCTCTCTCTCTAGGTAGGTAAGTAAAATAAATAGGTAAATAAAAAGGAATAATTATGATGATGAATATGGATTCCATATCAAATTCCCCATGGTATCTATGCTAGAACATTCATTTTTTTCTCAAGCCTCCAACCTTACTTATCCCTTTGACCCTCAGTCTTTATAGATGATCTATTCTCCTATTTTACAGTACAAAGTTGATAAGGCCATTTGATATAAACTCCCTAACTTATTGGTCACATGTTTCGTTTGTTTAACAAGTGTTTGTTGGGACACGGACATGAGACATGAATTTCAGGGAACCTAGCAGGGAAAATCTGAAATCAAATATAATATGACACTGAGAACTGTACAATAATGGTTGTGTGCATAAAACAAGGCAAAACTATAGAGACTTAATTCTTCTGTCACAAAAGCACTCACAGAAGTGATGCCTGTGTGAGTTTTGAAGTATGAATAGGAGTTCACCAGGAAGGAAAAACACAGCAGATGCTTTCCACAGAAGGAAGAGCATAAGCAAAAATCAGGAGACCTGACATAGCAGTATTTGCTTCTGGAGGCAATGTGTGAATTCAGGATTTAGATGCCTACAATGCTTGCAGCCATGTTACACAACTTTCTCAATGCCAGTTTCTTCATTTATAAAGTATAATAATCCCTACCTCTAGGGTTGTTAGGAGAACTAAACAACATTATAGTGCTCAGCTCAGTTGTACTGTAAGAGTGAACCAAACTTTAGTCATCATTGTTATTACTAGTCATGTAATGACTAGTGAAGTGTGAAGGGTTCATGGTGGGGATGAGTCTGGGAAAAATCAGGGGTCAGATCATAAAAGGCTTTGACAACCATGCTAAGAAGAATGGATCTTACCTCCTGAAGGTGTTGGAGAGCATTTTATTTTAATTTTTTAAAAATATTTATTTATTTGAGGGAGAGAGAGTAAGTGGGATAAAAGACAGAGAGACAGAGTCTTCAAGTGGATTCTCCGCTGAGCGCAGAGCCTGACACAGGGCTCGATCTCATGACCCATGAGATCATGACCTAGGCCAAAACAAAGAGTTGGACACTTAACTGACTCAGCCACCCAGGCACCTCCGGAGAGCATTTTAAATGACTCTGCCATGTCAGTAATCAGATCTGTGGCTCAAAAAGATCACATTACTCATTGTAGGTACACTGTGTGTTTTTCACCTATATAGTTAAAAACTACTGAATGCTTTTTTTTTTTTTTTTAGATTTTATTTATTAATTTGACAGAGAGAAATCACAAGTAGACAGAGAGGCAGCCAGAGAGAGAGAGAGGGAAGCAGGCTCTCTGCCGAGCAGAGAGCCCGATGCGGGACTCGATCCCAGGACTCTGAGATCATGACCTGAGCCGAAGGCAGCGGCTTAACCCACCGAGCCACCCAGGCGCCCCACTACTGAATGCTTTTTAAGCCACATAGTACCATGTATCTAAGGGCCTAAATTATGTGTCAGTTTGATACTGTTGAATTTTCCACTTCAGAACTTTTCTGAATTGTTAGATTATAATAAAATAGAGAGTGACAGGGCAGGAAGTAAAGAAACAATTGTGAAGTTGCTGCATTAACCTAGACAGAGGTGACCTCAATAATTGCCCAGTTACTTTTAGAAGAAAACTCAACTTCCTTAACGGCATACAAAGCCAGCACAATCAGACCTATTCCCAGTGTAGCTAGCCTCCCACTAGTCTTTCCCAGACCCTCTGCTCTAGTTATGTAGAACTATTTGCTGGTCTTGAAACATGCCGTTCCCTCTGCCTCCCTTGTATAATTTCTCATCGGCACAGAGCTGTTCCCTTTCCTACCCCTTTCCTATATTATTTCTTTGAACTCCTATTCATTCTTCAAAACCCAGCTCAGATTTCATTGCCCCCAGGAAACTTTCAATGGCACCTTACTCTTTTAGTCTGGAACAGATGAGAATCCTCTATGTTCCAAGAGCATCCCATGCTACTTCTATCAGAGAACTTCTTAAAATCACATAGCATGTTTTTCACCGAGAGGACCTGGGTGTTTCATCTCTGTGACTTTTGTGTTTAGGCCAGTGTCTGGCATGTAGGAGGTGCTCAATAAACATAACTAAGTGAGTCCATGTCTCTTTTTTGCCACCATCTGACCATTGTTCTACTAATACCTGACAGCTAAGAAGTGAATTCTGTTAATGGATACTGTGGAAGACTCAACACTAAAAAGAAAATCCTTGGTTGTGGTGGCCATAAAATCTTGGAAATTATGAAGGTCTACTCTAGGGCCTTAAAATGGACCAGCACAGCTGATATATGCTTTTGTCACCTCAAAAACAAGCAAAAGACAAGTGACAAACAGAGCACCAGAGGCACTTACTTGTCCCGCTGGGCCAGCGTCTCAGTGTATTGGTCAGGATCAACCCGGTCCGTTGATACCTCGTCCCTGTCCTTGGTGACTCCCTTCAGTTTCTCAGAGAGCTCCAGGTTACACTCTTTCTCTGCTTCCACCAGAGCTGCCATGCGCGCGGCCTCATTCTTTGCTAGCCTGGATTCCTGCAAAAAAGAATGAAAACTCTTTTGCAGAGGCTGTGAAGTCCCACCCAGGTTAGGAACCCAAGACTGTGGACACTTGGATGAGTCTGGGAAGGAAAGGAGGGAAAGAAAAGGTGAATGCCGGGAGGCAGAGCAGTCGGGAAATGGATGAAAAGGGGTCGGGAGCCATGGATCTCTGAAGGTCCGGCTCACCTCCTGCAGCAGCTGAATCTTATTCTCCAGGAGCTCGTGAACATGCTCCGTCTCCTGCTGTCTCTCCTCAAACTGGCGCCGGAGCTCAGCTTCATTGTGGCTGTTGAGATTCTCCACATCAGCCCTGAAACCACAGAGCATTTGCCAGTCAGATCTAGTCATATAATTTACCTAATGGACCCATTTAGGTTGTTTCAGCAATTCAGAGTCACACTGATGAGAAAAAAAAAAAAAAAATGGAGTGTTTTTCCCTCTGAAATTACTTGTGGAATTTTTTTCAAACTTTTCAGGTAATCTTTCAGGAACTCTAATTTTTTTGTTGCTTGTCAATCGGAACACACTTGACTTCCTAGAGGCTTCATTATCACTATCACTTCAAGAGGAGAATCTTTCATTTGGGAGCTAGGCAGGCATCAAATGGTTCAGAATTCAACATCCATGTTCCTCTGTCCCTGGTCTCTTCCATTTAGACTGTTCTCCCAGAGTGCTTTGCTAATTCCCTGTCTTTCTTGCTATTTGAATTTAAAGTGTGCCTTCCATTTAGGGTGCTGGGACAGAATATCCATTTGGACAGGCACAGAAGCGCTCTCTTCCTTTACAAACAGTAACCCACAGGCTGTCCTGAATTTGGGTTACCTATCCAGTTTCCCCATGGTCCCATGCAGAGAGCAGACATTTAATCTATGAAGCTCAGGGTTCTGGCCCAGCTTTGCTTCTCTGATGTCCTTAGGAATGAATGTCCAGGCACTAGCATGAAGCGGGTAAGGTGTCACCAGCTTATTTATAGCTAACAACAGCTGCCCTTGGATATTTGAGGATTAACAATTTGGAGGCAATATCAGGTGCTGAATGATCTTAATTCCGGTTTGGTTGTATTCCTGTTTTAAGCCATTTGTTGAGAACCATGGACCATCTTCTTGTTCTCAAAGCAGAGAACAATATTATGCCTTCATAGGTTCATGATAAATTGAAGTTTCTCTAACCAAGCCCAGTGGTACTTTAATGTTTGACCCACAAGTCTGTGTCTATAAAAACCAAAGGGGGCTTTCCCAAATTATGGGATTCTTTGGTTGATAATGGACACTACTCGGTACCATCTCAGAGGCTCTATTTTCTGGAGTTCACACATCATTATACAGATTGGGGGTGGGAATAGAGGATCTTGGTTGTACAAGGGACACAACTCAAGAAAATAACTCGAGACCTGCAAAAAAGGCAGACTTCAAGAATCATCAACTTTAACTTTGACTTCATATTCCTTGATAAATGCAACAGACAACAGCTAACTACAATATCTTGAGAATAGAAGTTACATATTTTCAGAGTAACTTGGCAGGGAATGCCTGATTTAATAGGCTACAGCTGTTGTAAATTCACAAGGGCGTTGAACTTGATGCCAGAAATGTGGGCTCTGCCACTCATTTGAGAAGACTTTAATGTACCTTAGTTTTCTCATTTCTAAAAATAGGATAATGTCATCCAATTAGAAGTTAAACTGACATAAAACATGTTTTAAAAGCATTATACAAATCTCAAAATTAATTTCTCAATTGTAAGTTTTCCTAAAGTCTGTTAGCTCATTTAATGACTTAGTAAATCTTTAGTAATACCAGTATCATGTGTACAACTGAGTCTGATTTTGAGTATTCTGATCTTGCTGGACTGTCATCCTAAATATCAAGAAATACTACAGAGGAGCACCTCGGTAGCTCAGTTGTTAAGCATCTTCCTTCAGCTCAGGTCATGATCCCAGCGTTCTGGGATCGAGCCCTGCATCAGGCTCCCTGCTCAGCTGGGAGTCTGCTTCTCCCTCTCCTGCTCCCCCTGCTTGTGCTCCCTCTCTCACTGTCTCTCTCTCTCTGTCAAATCAATAAACAGAATCTTAAAAAAAAAAAAAGCAATACTGTAGAGACAGAAGGAATGCCAGATGAGATTAAATGCATACAGATCCCAGAACAGAATCTAAAAATTATTTTAATAGCAATTTTAACAATACTTGTTATTGAAAACTAAGGGGTTTTTAATGACAACATCAATAAATTATAAAAGTAACCATTTTAACAATACAAAAGTATATAAAGAAAAAAATGAACAAGTCTTCTCCCCAACAAAAACTCTTAATCCCATTTCCCTGATACAATTAATGTTAAAAGTTTGGTATATAAATCTCTAGGTTTTTTGTTAGTTAGTTTGTTTGCTTGTTTGTTTTTAAGCATAATCAAGCAAACACATGTAGACGCAGAGGAGACTATCTTTACACAAAGGGGTTTATATCGTAAATATCACCCAGCACTGTTGCCCACATTACTTAGTCTACCAGGGACCTCCCACCAAGACAATAATATAGTACTAACTCATTCTTTTAAATGATTGAAAAATATTCCACAGTATGGTTATATCAAAATGTATTCAACCATTGCCCTGGTAATAGATAGCTATTTCTAGGTTTGTGCCATATAAATGTTTTTGTAGTAAACATCCTTCTGCATTTATTCTTTCATAATCGTGCTTTTATTTTATTTTATTTTTCTTCGTGCTTTTATTTTTGAGGGATAGAATCATTTTAGAGATTATCTGGTCAAAGGTAACATGTATTTTTCCCTTTGGTAGGTAGTGCTACGTACAAAAAATGTTGCCATAATTCACTCTCACCAGCAGTGTATGAGAGTGTCCACTTTTCCCCAAATCTATGCCAGCCCTTGATCTTATCAGCTGACTGTTAAATATGAAGTTTATAATCTTAAGCCAGGTAAATTCCCAATCTACCTCAAGGTCTGTCAGATCTAGTAACAGGGAGAGCGAAAGGGAAAGAAAGCACATTGTCTGAGTTTCTAAATTGGCCACAACAATCACATACCAGAGTTAAGATGAAGGAATTTGGTTCCAAATCTACTGTTTTCAGATTAATAAACCAGACTCTTGAAAGTACCAAGAGTTCAACCACTTTAAACTGCAACTCACCATGTTTTATCTAGATGCTGTTTCTTGTCCTGGAGTTCTCGTTTCAGGCTCTCTACTTCAACCTTCAGCTCGATGTTCTGAAAAGCACACCGGTATTAATTGTCATTGACTGTCCCACACCCTCTGTCCTGGAACCAGGTTCCTACTTGAGTCTTGTCTTGGTCTACAGCTTAACCCAGCCCTCTTCACGACCCATGACATAAACAAGATTCAGATGGATCAGTAACCCAGTCAAGGATGAATGGACTATGCAGGTTTAGGATATCCCTGGAGCTACTTATCTGTTCTCCCAAGCCATTCATTCTTGCCCCTGGATGAAGAACACCACCAAAGTCTGTTCTCTGAAGCAGCGGAGGATAGCATGTATATTAAAATAACTTTTTCTTACCCATGTAAATCTGCTTCTGAATGCCAAATTGCTATATATAGAATTATAACTTAAATATAACTGGGGACTTAATTATTTAAAGAAATTATGTTGCAAACGTTTTTGAAAACAATACACTGCCCTTACCATTAAATTGGATTTTGAAAAATTGCAATTGCCTAAGGTGGTAAGGGAGTCTGATGGTAAATCTATGAAGGAGACAATTTTTGTTGAGGTGAAACAGCAACAAATTACAACTTGACAAACACAAAAGGGAAATAACATCCCAGGAGAAGTAAAGTATGAACAGAGATTGGTGTAATGTTGTCCACGGAATGTCCAATACAGCTTGAATGGCCTGGTGAACTGTGAAGAGTGGAAAATCAGTGCAGGAAATGTTTACAACTAGTTTGTGAAAGCCATGCTAAGACAACTGAATAGCAGTCAGTAGACAACAAGAACTCATCAGGGAGCTTTAGGCAAAATATTGCCATGATCAGGTCTGTGTTGAGGGAGGAGTTCACAGTAGATGTAAAAAAGGTGAATGAGTCAGGAAGCAACTGCTCAGAATAGAGACAGGGACTGTCTGGGGTCAAAGACGTAGAGGGAGCAAGACTCAAAAGGCATTTCCAAGGGGAAATCCATGGGGCTTGCTGGTGTGTGTGTGTGTGTGAGAGAGAGAGAGAGAGAGAGAGAGAGAGAGGAGCAAAGACAATGCTGAGATTTCTAGCATGTGGGTGGTAATGCATACTATTAACTAAAATAGGGAACAGAAAAAAAGGAGCAGGTTTGTCAGGGAACCTAACGAGGAGTCTAAAAATACTAGTCAGGCTTAGAGGCTTTATTAAGGCTTAGAGCAGCGTATACAGAGAATGTACTCACTAGAGACTGTATACACTAGTACACACACAGGAGAGTGTACACAAAGTTAGTCCCTTCCCTGAATACATAATATGAAGCAGGAAGCATTTCATCAGTGTATGTTATGGACTCCATCACATGCACCTCGGTTTTCCCACAGGTATAGTGCGGTTGCTTTTCTTTAAAAAATGAAGATAATGAAGTCTATTCCACAGGGGGCTTTGTGCAAAGTCATTGGGATAAGAGACATAATACACCTAGAACTCTGCCTTGCACATGGCTGCTCAACAACCTATGTTCACTGGCTAACAGGTGCCAGTCAAGAGATCTCTGCCCCACCAGGAAAAATATCTAAATCTGAAGGAAGAAAAAATGGAATGTTAACTACCCTGGAATTAATAGAGAAAAAAAGAAAAAAGGAAAAAAAAATGGAGGATGCAAATTCTGTGGGCTCTCTCCGTTCCAAATCCTAGATAAGAAAATGAAGCCAATACTTGAATTAATTCGGCAAAAGATTCCAGGTCCCTCATTTTAAAGATAAGGAAACTGAAACTCGAAGACTTCCTCTAAGATAAAAATAATAATAGAATGTAGCATTCAACTTTTGCTCCAGCATTTCAGCCAGAGACCAGCCCAGGAAACACTGCCAGTTTTTGCTTGATTTAGTAGAATGTGGTAAATTATAGAATTAGGGAATGTGCTACATTAGGCAGTTAAGTCTAAGTATAGTGGTCAAGAACACAGGCCCTGAAGGTGAGAAAAACCTCAACCTTCTCATCTATCCAAGGAGGACCATAAATCTTACTAGGGTGTTAAGAAGATTAAATGAAATAATGCACAAAACGAACATTACACAATCCATGGCATGCAGTAGCATTCAGAAAATGTTAGCTATTATTAACCATAAAAACAAAAATTCAGCCTCTCTGACTGGGACAGCTGAACTTCTCAACCAATCCTGTGCTAAACTAACATTATGTCATGGAAAGGAAAGAAAGTTACTACACCAAAGTTAGGCTATCCCAGACACCTGTACATGAATACACACCCAATCTGAACAGCCTTCCCGTGAGCTTTTTCCTCCTGTGATAAATAGAAAAGACAAAGGAAAAACAGGGAAAGAAAAGAAGAAAGAGGAAAGATGAAAAATAGAGCTTCTTCTCCAGGCTTTGGTATTGAGTCCACTGAATCAAACAGACAATCAAGTTTATAAAGTTCAGATAGAAATGCTATAATAGTTTCATCTCAGGGCGCCTGGGTGACACAGTTGTTAAGCGTCTGCCTTTGACTTAGGTCATGATCCCAGAGTCCTGGGATCTAGCCCCACATCGGGCTCTCTGCTGGGTGGGAATCCTGCTTCTCCCTTTCCCTCTCCCCCTGCTTATGCTCCCTCTCTCACTGTGTCTCTCCCTCTGTGTGTCAAATAAATAAAGTCTTTAAAAAATAATAATAATAAAAGAGTTTCATCTCCACAAGATGAGAGCCTGAATCTTATATCAGTTATTCCAGGGGATCAAAGTACTTTCACGGGTGTTAACAAAATCTACCACATGGAAATTTGAGTTCATAACCAACTGACAGCATTATGGTCTCACCCTTCTGTAACCTCTTTCTGCAGAAAAATCTCTGTGTGATTTATCCCATTTATTCATTCTCCATTAGCAAATATTCATATGTAAATTGTCCGATTCTAAGTACAGCTGGAGTGGATTCCAAATTAACCCCATCTGTTTGCTTGTCTTATCCCCAAGTCTTGTCAGCTTTTGGTTACGATAGCTGAGGAAATTTTTGTACTCAAGAAAGGCGCAGCTGGGCTGGCGAGGGGAGAGAGCTTCTTTTTCTACATGTCCCCAGAGGAGTATTCACCCATCTAAGTGAAGAAAAATTTCACTGATGAAGCTAAAATTAAATGATTGGGAATACAATAAACCTTCATTATAACGTTAGTACCTAGAGCTTGAGAACTGGGCTAATGATGAGTTTGTAGATCAACGGTGTTTAATCAGACTTTCTCTATGTCACAACTTGTCTTATTTCCAGAAAAACTGCATGACCAGAGTCTTGACAGCAATTAGTGTTAAATACAGGATTCTCCTGAACTGATTTCCACCCTGGTGTTTACTGCAGGGTCCAACACAGAACTGGGTTAAAAGCAACCAATGGTAACTAATTACCTAACTCCTCTCCAAGGCTTCCCCTTAAAAAAAAAAAGAAAAAAAAAAAAAAAAGATTTTACTTACTGAGCCACCTGGCACCCCAAGACTTCCATTTTAACTCTACAAATCGATCCACTGCTCATAACTTCATATTCATGCAAGTGTGTGTGTGTGTGTGTGTGTGTGTGTTTCAATTACTCTTCAAGCACCTTGAGAACAGGGACTATGTCTTATTTTATATCTCTCATAATTTGCTGCTGGGGTAAGAGCAGGCACTTAAAACAAAAGGAAAAAAAAAAAAAAAAGCTTGACCACAGTCATTGATAAAACCAGCAAGCAAAGTATGTGTTAGAGATTAAAGGTTCCTGGAACCAAAGTTCTTCCCATTGCCATTCTTGACCTCAGGAAGTTCTCTGTGTTACAAGATGTGAATTGGGATCAGTGAGTGAAGGAAATGGATATCACATCTTTGCAAGACAGTAGGTTATATGCCAGAGAGGAGCACAGCCTTCCACAGAAGAATCCTTATTTGCGACAAAAATAAATATGGCCAGATCTCACTTTAAATCAATTCTGTAAACTAAAATGATTCGAGAAGAAATAGGTTAGCAAGAAAGAGTCTCCAGATCTTATAAGCAGACCCTCTTGTAATGTGTAATTATTCAAAGTGAAAACTAACTCTAAGTGGATGAGTTTTATTTTAATTTTTTTTCTTTTTAGAATTGTAACATTCAAGGAAAAGTGTAGCTCATAAATACTTTTGCATACAGAGTAAATTTCTTTTCCGGACCTCTCTGATACCACTGGGGCAAAGCCATAGCTCTATAAAACAGGGTGAATTATTGACTATTTTCATAAGGGGTTCTATGTGTCCTGACCAAGGGACAAATGACTGGTCCCTACAAATCCCTAGAAACATATTTGAGTAGCTTCCAAGCGAGTTATTTGTAGATGAAGTTACTTTCCATTCACCCAGTTTTAAAGCAAAAATAGAACTCTAGTGGGTCTAAATATCTGGTTCTGTCATTAACTAACTGTGCGACGCTGAACTAATCATCCTCCAAATTTTCTGCTTTTATACAATTAATTTAAATCAGAGCCTCCCCCTCTTGCCCATAAGAATTATAATACAACCCCCATTGCTCATTTCAGTTGATGTGAGACACTTAGCCAGAATGTGTTCAAATGCAAAACATAAAGTTCTTACACCCTAGGGTAGAGAACAGACTTTATTCTTTCTCCTGTCATCTACTAGCACAGTGAAGCCCCAAATTAGACACATACGTTGTCCCAACATGTGACAAGTGTCCTTCATTGTCCTGGAAAGGACAATACGGCAGTGTCTTTAACTTCAGTAATCAGAAGACTACAACACAAAGGCACTCTTCTTTCAGAGACTGCCTTTTGCGTCCAGTCCCCCAAAGAGATGGAAAAAACCAAGTGGAAAAGTTTCGATTTATACAGTACAAAATACAAGGATCCACATTCAAATAACAAAACTCCTCTATTCAGGTCACTCTTTCAAGCCCTACACTTGTCAGTCCTTAGCAGAGGCCTGAAAACTATACCATTTCCTTCCTAGCCCAGTTTACCTTGGTTAGACAAACACAGACTGAATCCACATGGAGGCCACGGATGGGTTCTCAGATGACTGGGTATTTGGACAGATGTAGCTAGGGTTCGTGTGTGTGTGTGTGTGTGTGTGTGTGTGAGAGAGAGAGAGAGAGAGAGAGAGAGAGACAGAGACAGAGACAGAGACAGAAAGGGTGCTCACTGGGAAGAAGACAGGGTAGCTGACTTGTGAGATTTGTATTTTCACCTAATTCTAGTACTCTAATAGGTACTAGAAAGAGCAAGGCAGTCCCAACCACAGTCCTTAGGGAACTTGCTGCCTATAGGGGCCATTAACCAATTATAATAGAGTGTGGTAAGCAGAGGAGACCTAACAGCACTGGGCTGGCTCAGTCTGTGGAGCATGCATGCTTGATCTCAGGGTTGTGAGTTCGAGCCCCAATGACATCTTAAAAAACAAAACGGAAACTGAGGAAACCTAGCTTCAGATAGCTGAATGGAAATGCATGCAGGTGGGAGGTATAAATGGCAGCACATAGATAAATCCTGTAACTTCTAGCTTTAACCTCCAAAGAAATAACTCCTAGACTCAACTCAGGTATGCCCCACCTTGGGTTGCCCTTCCTCTCAGCTCCCTCATTCTAATCTTTCAGGAAGAAGACCTAGAAATCAGAAACCACAGAGCTGCTGAGGGAACATGAAGGAAGGGGGTACTCAGGGCAGCATGGGGTACAATGCAGTGTCTGTAGAGGCCTCTTATAGGCTGAAGGGATGGAATGTAGAAAGGAGCCATAGGGACTCCCTGGCTGGATACAGACAGGCCCCTCAGAGAACCCCCCTCAACACAGCCATAGGCCCTCACTGACCAATGGGCTGCTTACCCAGGCACAGTTACCAAAAAAGGGAAGATTCCATTCGTGGCCATCCTTCCTCACCTTCCCACGTTAAATCAGCCCCTTCCCACGTTAAATCAGCCCCCACCCACTGTGGACAGTCTCTCCTCTGCTGTCCTGCCCACTGCTCCCTTATGGTGTATTCAATAAACTACTATCTACTTTGTTCTGCCTCAAGTGAACTCTTTCACCATCTGTGCCACCGGTTTCCGCCCAATCATTGCCCCACATTTGGAGGCCCCTGTCCGGTCAAGAGACACCCATTTAGATACTACTGGTTGGACTTTAGAATGAAACTGTCCTGGGTTCAAATAGAAACTCTCTCACATTCTATTAGGTTGAATCACATGAAAGTGCAAATATTCAGCCATTTTTTACAGTCTCACATAGCTCATCCTCTGCATTCTAGAGGCAAAACATGTAATCTAAGTTTTCGTTGCTAACAGCACTTCAGGGATATTGAGAAATTAAAGGAAAAGACGTAAGTGAAAATATTTAACATATGGTGGGTGTTCAATAAGCATTAGTTTCCCCAAAGGGAGTAAGATGCATGAATCATAGAAAAGAGAGAATACTCTTTCTGGCCAACCCTGAGTTTAGGAACCTAAGAAAAGGTAAATGAAAATGAGCTGTCTTAGGACACCTGGGTGGCTCAGTTGGTTAAGTGTTTAACTTTTGATCTCAGCTCAGGTCTTGATCTCAGGGTTGTGAGTTCAAACCCTGCACTGGGCTTCACACTGGGCATGGAGCCTACTTTAAAAAAAAAAAAAAAAAAAAAAAGGTGTTTTTGGATTTTGATGGTACAGGCCCTGTGGGGGAGAGAAGAGGGACGGCCTGAGTCACAAGAAACCATTGTACCTTCTGCTCATTTTTGCTCTGCACCTAAAACTGCACTAAAAGACAAAGTCTATTTTAAAATATGGGGGGAAATAGGAGAGGTGTCTCGGGCTTGTTTTATTTAGACTCTGAGCTCAGAGATCCCGATATATACACTGCCTTGGTGTTCACACTGATCTGTAACTTAAACCCTTCTCAGCCACCCTTTAAAAATCTTGGTGGAGTCCCAGAAGCCTCTGTTGATGTGGCCCAACTGAGCTGGCAAGTGAGAAAACATACACAGAAATACCAATGATCTCAGTGATTCTCTCCCCCTCCCAGCACATTCCTTAGCAGGACGAATCTCTCTCACTTTAGCTGGAGCCTCTCTGTTCACAAATAGGCTTGGCTGGGCTTAATTTAGTGAAGTGCAGGCCTCCTTGTGAGAGCCAGGGCTAAGGCTAGAGCCCCTGCAATCCCCAGGACACCTTGTATAGAGACAGGAATGTAGCCCCACCGAAGGGGCTGAAAGGATTACCCAGAATGATCTGTTTCCTTCAGCTCTTCTCTTCGGCCAGCAAGTATAGAATTGGGATAAGTAGGATTGTTTGGGTGGCTCAGTCATTAAGCGTCTGCCTTCGGCTCAGGTCATGATCCCAGCGCTCTGGAGAGCCCTGCATCAGGATCCCTGCTCAGCGGAGAACCTGCTTCTCCCTCTTCCTCTGCCTGCTGCTTGTGTCCCTCTCTCCCTATCTCTCTCCCTGTCAAATAAATAAATAAAATCTCACTAACTAAAAAATGAGAAGGGGGGGAGAATTGGGGTAAGTAAAAATTTACTCGAGTTAAAATTATAAAATCTATATTAATTTTTCTATAGCTACACTGGCGCACAGGACATAAACGGCTTACTAAATATTTTAAAGTTACCTGTGCCATTTAATCTAACATGATCTGACATTCATGTCCAAACTCAGCTCTCAGTTCTGGATTGACACTTGCTTCAGTGCATTCTCCAAAAAGGACAAAGCCACTCGTTAGTGTTCTGCAAAGTGCAGGACAGAGTCCATTTCTCACCCTGAAGCTTGCATTACAAACTGGAATCAAAGTTCGAACACCTGAGTCACTTCTCCAAAGTTTCGCTGTGCCCTGAAGCCGGGCGCTCTGGTCAGGCAACTCTTCTGAATTAATACCTCTGCTTGGGGCCAGGGACAGTGCTTGGACTGTAGACTCCAAGCTGTGTGGTCCAGGATAGCAACCACGAGCCACATGGAGCTACTGACCCCTTAAGATGCGACTAGTCCAAACTGAGATGTGCTGTAAGGATTTCAAAGATGTAATACACAGTGGGTTGCAAAAATTAACCACAACTGAAGAATATATAAAATCTCAATAATTTTTAAATATTGACTTCATGTTAATAATATTTTAAACATATTATTAACACTCATTTCATGTGTTTCTTTTTACTTTCTTTTGTAATGTGGCCACTAGGAAACTGTAAAGTACATCTGTGGCTCCTTTTACATTTCTGTTAGACAGAGCTATTCTAGTAAAAGGAATACTAGTTTCAAGTACAGTGCACGAAGACATGCTCTGACCTGCATCACGGTTAGCTCAGCAGTGTAAGAGCACCTTTCAGGGTTTTCATGGGCTTATGGCATTCATCAACCAATGTAATACAAGTGACTCTAGCTAATTATAAGTGTAGCAAAACTATCTAGGGAGTTGATAAGAGGTGATACCAGGTGACTGAACAAAAGTCAGATCGCAGAGCGCTTGGGTGGCTCTGTCAGTCAAGCATCTTTGGCTCAGGTCATTATCCCAGGGTCCTGGAATCCAGCCGAATTGGGCTCTCTGCTCAGTGGGGAGCCTGATTCACCCTCCCCCTCTTCCTCTGCTCCTAACTCTTGTGCCCTTCCCTCTCCCCCTCTGCCCCCAACTTGTGCTCCCCCTCACTATCTCTCTCTCTCAAATAAGTAAGTAAAATCTTAAAAAAAAAAAAAAAAAAAAAAAAGCAGATCACAGTACTACTCAAACTACGTCAGACAGTGAACAGCACATGTCAGGAAGGAGGACCCCCTCTGCCTTCTCACCCATCATTAGCACAGTGCCCATACACAGAAGAATATTATATATTTAGCAAATGAAAAGATGTTCAAAATAGAAATACAACCCACTCAATTCTCACTGTCAAAAATTTCCTTGTCTTATACCCTCTTTTCTCAGTTCACTGGATTTCCACTTTGGGCAATCCTTGGAGAGACTGCTCAGTTCTAAGATGTTCACCTGGAACACCAGCTTCTGGATCTCTCAGGTAGAGGAAACAGCAAAGGAAGTCCCCTTTCCACCTTTTCTGTACAGATGAGATGGCCCTCACTGGCAACTTCTGGGCATTTGAAATTGATCAGCAAACTTACTAAGTTTCCATGATGGGCTCAACCCTGTTGAAGATTACGTTGGAGCTACAGAGGAAGTTTGAGATCAATCCAACCCACAGAGTGTTTCTAATCTAGAAGGAGATAAGAAATACAATCATGGAAAGATGATTGCCAACTGGGGGTTAAATAATGGGTGCCACGGGACTCCTGGGTGGCTCAGTTGGTTAGGCTGCTACCTTCAGCTTGGGTCATGGTCCCAGGGTTCTGGGATCGAGTCCCGCATTGGGCTCCTTGCTCGGCGGGGAGCCTGCTTCTCTTGTTGCCTCTGCCTGCCACTCTACCTGCTTGTGTGTACTCTCTCTATCTCTCTGACAAATGAGTAAAGAAAATCTTTTTTAAAATAAATAAATAAATAAATAACTGGTGCCAAATAATGCATCTGAACTTTAATTGCGGGAAGAGCAGAATGAAAGATGATTTCAGGCAGCAGTGATGAGAAAAGGCTCACCCGAGCAGATGCATTCTGAGTTGGACTCTGAAACCCATGTAGGGTTCAGATAGGCAGAGAAAAAGGATACAGGTGTTCCAAGTATGAACAAGGATATGTCGGCAGGAATGAGCACACATGAGGAGGAGTGACTCACTCCAGGAACATGTTTGCAAATACACAGTGTGAGACTAAAGCTTGCTTCCAACTTCATTAAGATAACTGAAATATCTGGAAGAAAACTGACAGTCTCCTTCTGCCACATCAATCCACTCACCAGCATCTGTGCTCATACACTGTCTTTCTACTTGTGACCACAGATCAACTGTCCATGCTCCTGTCTAAAGCCAAACCTCCCACCTATGCACTGGGTCTCATTCTCTCTACTGCTCAAAAAAAAAAAAAAAAAAAAAAAAAAAAAATCCAGGGACACCTGAGTGGCTCAATTGGTTAAGTGGCTGCCTTCAGCTCAGGTCATGATCCCAGGGTCCTGGGAAAGAGTCCCACATTGGACTCCTTGCTCAGAGGGGAGCCTACTTCTTCATGCCTGCCACTCCCCCACTTGTGCTCTCTCTCTGACAAATAAATAAATAAAATCTTAAAAAAAAAATCATGTCCAGAAAGTCTCCCCTCTCTTCTCTACTAATATTTCACTTTCTACTGGAAGATTCTGTTGCTATATAAATGTGCTATCATTCATCTGTCTTTTAAAAAATAATCTTTACGGACCCCACACTGCTACTAGTTGCTTTCCTGTTTCTTTGCTCTCTGCAACAAAAGTCCTCAACCTACTGGGTCATACTCACTGATTCAACTCCTCCTCCTGGTTGCTGTTAAACTATTGCAATCAGGCTTTTGCCTCTCCCAGTCCACCAAAATGACTCAAAAAGATCACGAAGGGCATTTGTGTTGTTAAATCCAAAGGTCAGTTCTTAGTCATCATATTACTTGACTATGATTTGGCATTTCAAAAGGTTGATCCCACCCCCCTTCCATTACACACTTCCTTCATTTGACCTCCACAACTCCAGACTCTCTTGGTTTTCCTCTTACTTCACTGGTTGTATCAATCCCTTTCTCCTTTGCTGGTTCTCCCTCCTTTCCCCCAACTGTTAATGTTAGAATGACCCAGGGCTTAACCTTTGGTCCATTTCTCCTCCCCCTTGGTAGGTCAAACTGCCTTGGTGATCTCATCCAGTCTCATGGCTTTAAAAACCAACTATATGCCGATACCTTCAATATTTATCTCCAGCACAATGCTTTGCCAGAACTCCAGACTTACATACTCAACTGTTTACTTGATATTGCCACTGGCAATGTTCAACAAATATCTCAAACACAAAATGCCCCAAATTAACTCCCACTCTCCACCCTCAAACCTATTCCGTATCTAGCCTTCCCTATCTCAAGAATGACAACTCCATCCTTCCATCTTCTTAAGCCAAAAGCCCTGGGGTCTTCCTTGACTCCTTTCCTTCTCTCATTTGCTCCTTTCACAGCCAATCCATCAGCAGCTTCCTTGATGTTCCCCTCACTGCTTATCCCAGCGTCACTGACTGCTCTTACCCTAGTCTGATCACCACCGGCTCCTATGTTAACTACTACAATGGCCTCCTAGTCACTGTCCTGGTCTGTACTCTTGTCCTTCCTTCTACAGCTTATTCTCAATACCAGAGCCACAACGATCTTTTCAAAAGTCAGATAGGACTGTTATTCATCAGATCATTCCCCTGCTTAAAACCCTTTAATGGCTTCCCTTGTCACTTGGAGTAAAAACTGAAGTCTCTAAAATTATCTACAAGGGCAATTCGGATCTACACCAGCCCCTTTACCTCTAAGGCCTCACCTCCCAACATTCTCACCGTTTCTCATGTTGGTTTGGCCACAATGGTTTTCCTGCACTTTCTCTGCCTGTAATGTTCTTCCCCCAGTTATCTGTTTGGCTAACTTCCTCATTTCCTTCAAGTCACTGCTTAAAAAATAGTTTCCTATGGCATAGCTACTCTGGAAAACAGTTTGGCAGCATCCTCTAAGTTGAAATACATGATGCTTATATGTCCTAACAATTCCACTACTGGGTATTTACCCAGGAGAGATAAAACAAAGACTTGGACATGAAAATTCACAGCAGCTTAATTCACAACAGCCTATCACTGGACACAACCCATATGCTCATCAACAGGTGTATGGAAAAACAAATCGCACTGTATTCCTATGATGGAATATTATTATATTATTCAGCAATAAAAAGGGATGAACTACTGACATGACAACATGGATAAACCTCAAAATCATGGTAAGTCAAAGAGGTTAAATACCAGAATCTATACCATATTACTCCATTTACGTGAAATTCTAGAATAGCAAAACTAAGCTACAGACAGAAAGTAGATCAATGGTTTCCTGGAGCCAATGGTGTGAGAGAATTGGCACCAGTGGGACATGCAGAAACTTTTTCGGGTGATGGAAATGTTTCACCTCTCAATTGCGTGCTGGTTGTGGCATGGTTATAAACATTTGTTCAAATTCACCAAACTGTAAACTTAATACAATAGATTTAAACAAAAAGATCAAAGGGAAACAGAAATGATAAAAAAAGCAAGTGGCAACACAAACAACCAAGTGCAAGGGTAAGCATGGAGCTCAGCAGGGACCACCAGTCTGGGATGCCTTCAGTGTCAGGTCAGCCTCGAGGACTATAAATATTGTAAGGGTAAAACCCAGTAATGAGTCTTCCTCTGTTGGCCACTAACTTCCCTTTCCATCTTCTTTCTGCAAAATAAGTGGGAGGTTTGGACAGACTCTCACATGGTTCCCCATGATCTCTGCCTCTCGGTGTTTACACCTTTGTGTAATCCCTCCCCCCTGAGTACTGGCAGGACACATAACTTACTTCCTTTTTTTTTTAAGACTTTATTTATTTATTTGACAGAGAGAGACACAGCAAGAGAGGGAATACAAGCAGGGGGAGTGGGAGAGGGAGAAGCAGGCTTTCCGCTGAGCAGGGAGCCCAATGGGGGCTCGAATCGAGGACCCTGGGATCATGACCTGAGCTGAAGGCAGACGCTTAACTGAGTCACCCAGATGCCCCTTGCATAACTTACTTCTAACCAACAGAACATGGCAAAGGTGACAGAATGTCACTCCTATGTTTATGTTAAGTTTTGAGACCCCTTTTTGCTAGCAGACTCGCTCTAGAGCCTGCTGACTTGATGAGATAAGTGGCCATATGGGGCAAGCTCACATGCCAAGGAACAGAGGTGGCTTCAGGGAACTGCGGACAGCCTCTAGCTAACACCCATCAAGAAGCCAGTACCCTCCATCCTACCACCACAAGGAAATGAATTCTGCCAACAACCCACATGACTTCAGAAGCTGATTCTTCCCTCGTCAAGCCTTCAGATGAGAACTTGGCCTGGCCAATATTTTGGTTGTAGCCTAGTGAAACTCTCAGCATAGAACTCAGTGAAGTCCTGCCTTTACTGCTCACAAATGAATGGTGAGATAATAAATACATATGTGTTTTTTGAAATTACTTTTGGGGCGCCTAGGTGGCTCAGTAGATTAAAGCCTCTGCCTTCGGCTCAGGTCATGATCCCAGTGTTCTGGGATCAAGCCCCGCATCAGGCTGTCTGCTCAGCAGGGAGCCTGCTTCCTCCTCTCTGGCTCTGCCTGCCTCTCTGCCTACTTGTGATTTGCCTGTCAAATAAATAAATAAAAATCTTTAAAAATAAATAAATAAATAAAATCACTTTCTAAAAAATGGCCTCCTGACTACTTTTTTTTTTTCTCAAAGATTTTATTTATTTATTTGAGAGAGAGAGAGCACAAGCAGAGTGGCAGGGGAGGGGCAGAGGAAGAAGGAGGCTCCCCACTGAGCAGGGAGCCAGATGCGAAGCTTGATCCCAGGACTCTGGGATCATGACCTGAGCTGAAGATAGGTGCTTAACCCACTGAGCCACCCAAGCAACTCCTTGACCAGTTTTTTTTTTTTTTTTTAAGATTTTATTTATTATTTGACAGAGAGAGACACAATGAGAGAGGGGACACAAGCAGGGGGAGTGGGAGAGGGAGAAGAAGGCTTCCCAGTGAGCAGGGAGCCCAATGTGGGGCTTGATCCCAGGACCCTGGGATCGCAACCTGAGCCAAAGGCAGATACTCAATAACTTCGCCACCCAGGTGCCCCTCTTGACCACTTTTTAATACTGCAAACTTCCCTCTCCTCTTACACTTTTTGACTCCCTCACCCTGCTCTAACTTTTTCTCTTTTTCCCCAAGAAGGTTTATTACTTTCAAATATTGTACATATTTACTTATATTTACTATTATAACTTACTATAATATTTACTATTCATTGTCTGTTTGCTCATGCCAGAATACAAATTCCATGAGGGTAGGAATGCTAGTCTGTTTTCTGCTCATTGATATATAATCGAACCACCTCCAATAGCATCTGGAACATAGTATGTGTTCAATAAATAGTTTTAAATGAATGAAGCCTAATGCTTGGGTTTGAATGAGGATTAATCTATTCTAATTGTTAGCAGAAACAGAGCACTAATAATCACCAACAGTCACAAACGGAAATATCTCAAATCTACTATTAGGTCACCTCTGAGTCTGTTCTTCCCCAAATTAAAAAATCCAATTCCATTGCCTTTTTCAATCCAACTCCTTTTTCTGATTTTTAAGCTTCATTCTTCTGATTTCCTCTGTACTCCTGGTACCTCTCTGTACTTCCACACAACTCTGACAGGGCAGTGTACAGGCAAAAGGACAGTCTGGTTTCTATTACGTTCCACACGGCAATCTGCACCTGTTTCACAAGTAAAAATAGAGGTCGATTCTGCCTCTCAGTGTAGATATACCAATGAGACAATGTCACCTCTTCCTGCCACAATCTTGGTGAAAGCCACTATGAAAGTAGATAGCATTTTATTAGAACTCCTTCTTTTCTTGGGCGCCTGGGTGGCTCAGTGGGTTAAGCCGCTGCCTTCGGCTCAGGTCATGATCTCAAGGTCCTGGGATCGAGTCCTGCATGGGGCTCTCTGCTCAGCAGGGAGCCTGTTTCCCTCTCTCTCTCTCCCTGCCTGCCTCTCCATCTACTTGTGATCTCTCTCTCTGTCAAATAAATAAATAAATAAAATCTTTAAAAAAAAAAAAAAAAGAACTCCTTCTTTTCTCATTGGTCAGTCCTTAACACAATGTAGAGTTCTTCACTAAAAGGCATCATTTGCATCTGAAAGAGTGACTAACTTTAAATTCTAAACAATGTGCCAAGGCCTTGCTTATTAACTGAGGAATCAGGCCATGTAGCTTCTGGTCTACCAGGTACAAGCCCTCAGGCTATTCATGGCACATCTGGTCCTGTGAAAAATGAGGACAAGACATCAACTTCCTGGAGCTATAATACGGCTGAGATTAAAATATGTGTAAAATGCGGAGAATGGTGCCCGGCATGTAGTGAACGCTAAATGGACAGTAAGCTTAAATGGGAAGCATTTAGCATCTATGTCCCATGTGTCTGTGTGAGTTTGGGGAAAGGGAAGAGAGAAGGTCGGACAAAGAAGGACAGAAAGGGCCTCCACGAGGGGAAAACACGGACACCAGAGACAGGACCAGACCTGGGTCTAGAAACTCGGTCTAGAAATAGATAGAGGAGGCGTAATCAGGCTGTTTTTCTCACGACCGCGTATTTTCCTCCCACTTATATCAAGACACCGTAGGCCCTGGAGACATACTCTGGCACCTTGAAGAGGCAGGGGAAACAGAGGAAAGAAGGGAGAGGGAAAGTAGGAAGCTAGCCCTTGAGGGTAGAGAACACCTCAGGAGGAGTTCCAGTTCAATCACTAACTGCAGTGATTCACACCAGCCCCCTATATGGCCCCTGCATGACCAACCTTTCTCCAGCTGAACTAACTGCTTGCTCTCACCCCAGTTACTACTATCCTGACTCTCCCTGGGTCCTCTGAGGCTCTAATGGGTTTGGCAGCGAGGTGGGCTTCTCCACAGTCCCACAGCCTAGAAGGGATCAGCGAGAAAGAAGACTTCGAATGGACGCTGCTCCCCACCTTTAAGCAGAGCTCTGAGGTCTGCTATCTTCCCTGCTCCCCTGAGCTCTGAGGTCTGCTATCTTCATTTGATTTCTGTGTGAGAAGACCCTAGGCTGCAGCTCTGGACACAGATGTTCCCGACTTCGGAGTGGACTGACGGCAGCACCACTTGTCATCAACCAAGTTGTGCCAGTGGGAGGGACAAGACAGTTTGTACTGAGCATTTACTCAGCTTGACTAGGGAGGATCTGGATAGGGAGGCCTGTGGCCCTGTCTCTGAAAGGGACAGCCTCACACAGAAGCTCTGAAATCTGTCAAGAAAAGTGCCCAGAAGGATTTGCTTCCTTCTGGCCCTCAGCCAGAACCTAGACTCTCTGTTTGCAGCTCCAGGCCATGGTCCCCTTCTGGCAGCCGCCTTCCACTTGCACAGCTGGTTGGAGGAGGGCTTCCCCCTCAGGCCTCCATGCAGGCTTTCTAGAGCGCTATGTGCTCAGAGAGATGGTTTCCTACCCTTCACGGCAGCAGGGCCTTTCCTGAGGTCTGGAGATGAAAAACTGGCATTACAAGGCAGCCAGTGCCTTTCATTTGCTCCCAACCTCTTCAAGCCAAGTTTCCAAATAACAGGGACAGTAACTGCCCAGTGCAGCCCAAAGTCCGCTCTCAAGCTGTTTGGCAAAGGGCCACCTGACTATTACTAGCTTTCCACAGAACAGCATGTACCAAGTTGGAGCACTGTCTTTTGATGTGTGGGTGGATTAGCTGCTATTTAACATGATAGGGCGGACTCCTTTCCAGTTTGCACCAGCCCTCAGTATGCACCTTCTCTGTGTATAACAGAGCTGCATTTTTCTGTGAAGTTGAACTTGCTTACCTGAGACAGCAAAGGCCAGGAGCAGGAAGCAGAGCCAAAATAAAAAAAATAAATAAAAAAAGAGAGCGAGAGAGAGAGAAGTTCATAATGGCTTTTGGAAATATAAATGACATAAATGAAACTCCTGGGAGAAGGGGTATGTAGGCTGAGGAAATATATATTTTCTTTTGGAAGCACACACAGAGTAGAGAATCACTTATCTGGGAATTGCTCTAGCTCCTGCTGTGTAATATTCTATTTTAGCTCAGTAGTGCAAAGGGGAAGAAAGCATCTGACAAGTATATAAATCCCTTGAACTTCTGCTGAAGACCAAGGAAGTCACTGCAAATATGGAGACAGGCAGCAAGGCCTCTATCTAGAAATAGACCATTAGCTTGTTCTGTGACCTTAGGCTAGTGACTTTACTATTCTGGACTTCAATTTCCTTATCTTGAAAATAAATTAGGGAAAGCTAAGTGAATGGTATATAGAAACTATATTATTTTTGCAACTTTTCTGTGAATCTACAATTATTCTAAAATAAAATCTTTCTTAAAAAGTAAAGGGGTTGGGGCGCCTGGGTGGCTCAGTGGGTTAAAGCCTCTGCCTTTGGCTCAGGTCATGATCCCAGTATCCTGGGATCAAGCCCCGCATCGAGCCCCGCTTCCTCCTCTCTCTCGGCCTGCCTCTCTGCCTACTTGGGATCTCTGTCTGTCAAATAAATAAATAAAATTAAAATAAATAAATAAATAAAGGCGTTGCCATATGATCCAATAATTCCATCAACGGTATTTACCCAAAGGAAATGAAAACACTAATTCAAAAAGATATATGCATTCCTATGTTTACTTATTGTAGCATTATTTACAATAGCTAAGATATGGAAGCAGCCCAAATATCCATCTATAGACGAATAGATAAAAGGATGCAGTGCACGGGGTGCCTGGGTTGCTCAGTGGGTTAAAAACTCTGCCTTCGGCTCAGGTCCTGGGATTGAGCTCCGCATCGGGGTGTCTGCTCAGCAGGGAGCCTGCTTCCTCCTCTCTCTCTCTCCCTGCCTCTCTGCCTGCTTGTGATCTCTCTCTCTCTGTGTCAAATAAATAAATAAAAAATCTAAAAAAAAAAAAAAAGATGCAGTACACACACAGACACAAACACTCAAATATTACTCAACCATAAAAAAGAATGAAATCTTGCCATTTGCAACAATATGGATGGATCTAAACGAAATGTGAGATAAGTCAGTCAGAGAAAGACAAATACCAAATGACTTCACTCATATGTGGAATTTAAGAAATAAAACAAAGAAAGAAAAAAGAGATAAAAACAAGCTCTTAAATACAGAGGGAAAATGTAGTTACCAGAGGAGAGATAGGTGGAGGGCTAGGTGAAAGAGATAAAGGGGATTAAGCGTACATTTATCATGAAAAGCACTGAGAAATGCGTAGATCAATCATCATATTGTACTCCTAAAAGTAATATAACACCGTATGTTAGTTACACTTGAATAAAAATAATTATTCTTGGAATCACACTGAATTTACAGATAAAAATATCTGGGGAGGGGCGCCTGGGTGGCTCAGTGGGTTAAGCCTCTGCCTTCGGCTCAGGTCATGATCTCAGGGTCCTGGGATCGAATCCCGCATCGGGCTCTCTGCTTGGCAGGGAGCCTGCTTCCTCCTCTCTCTCTCTCTGCCTGCCTTTCTGCCTGCTTGGTCTCTCTCTGTCAGATAAATAAATAAAATCTTTAAAAAAAAAAAATATCTGGGGAGATGTATCATAGTATCCAAAAACTTTTGATTAATCATACCACTTTTAGTTTCAAAGTATAGAACAATCTATTTTTGCTATTAATAATTATTCTTATCAACAAAATGTTTTGTGATTGTTTATGCTGATAATCTTCTAATTTTTCTGTAATTTCTTACATGCAGTGTCTCATCCATAGTAGCAACTGAAAAACTGCTCTAAGAGGCTGCGGTGGAGGGAATTTAAAAAAAATAGAAACAAACAAGAAAAACTGCTCTCTAGCACATTACATACTAATAAGCTTTCTCTATGATATGTAGATTATTTATTTATTAATTTTGTTTTTATTGAATAAATGATTTACTTTTATAAAGTATGAATGGATTTTTTGGTTCTCTAACAAATAAAATATAACTTAAAAAAATAGTAAAGGGGTTATATAAATTATCTCCAAGATCTCTAGCTCCAACCTGTCATTCTGTGTTTGTTTACATCCATTCAGGTGAAAGTAAGTATCTTTCCATCTATCCAAATATATTTGTGCCCACTCTTCCTACCGCAGACAAGATATTGATTCGCCCCAGCTCAAATCTATTTTTTTGCTTTTAACATATCCCACAGTCTAGGCAAAACCTGAATTCTCCAAAAGCACATTAAAAACACTCCATCCATATCCACTTTTTCCTGTAAACAAGCGAATTCATCAAGTTGGGAAAAGCTGTTGCTGGCAGTCCATGTTTACCGAATCTCAGTTTTTCCCTAGCAACTGGGCTAATTATAACTCCAGCTACCTGGTAACAGCACTAGATTTCCCTGACACTGGCTGGCAGTTTTAAAGCTGTCTCAGCTCTGTTGGCACCTCCTTTACTGAGAAAGTATCAGAGGAGCCGGGAGATGCAGAGACCTGTGCTAGGAGAGAGTATGCAGAGGCTGCTCAGAAACAGAGCTTCAGCGGCCGGGAGGGATGCTAGTGACCATCCAGGTCAAGCCCTCTCATTTTATACATAAGTAACCAGAGGCCCAGAAAAAGTGACAAAAGTGACTTGTCTTAGTCAGGAATCTAGCAGTCTTCTGAGGTCTTTCTCTTAATCTTCCCACCCCATCTATCACCCAGTCCTACAGATATTTTACCTCTGTATTTCGCAGATCAGATCCCTCCCCTCTATTCCTATTCCCCTGGCCCTCATCATCTCTTGTCTGGCCTGTCCTGCAGACTTCCTGCTTATCTTTCTGGAATCTACCCTCCCCACCCACCAGAAGGATCTAGCACTTTCCCTGCTGCTTGAAACCCATCAGTGGCTCCTTATCATCCTCAGGATAAAGTTTACAGTTTTTTTTAAATGGCACAAAGAATTATGGCCCGCATACTCTACAGCCTCATTCTGTGTCTAGCACTTAAATTTAGCAACACAAAACCACTTAAAATTCTCCACGCATTCCATGTGGTTTCTTGTCTTTGGCATTTGCTTCTGGCAAAAGCCCTTTCTTTCCACCTCACCATCCACTGACTAACTAATGATTACTCTCCTTTGAAGACAAAACTCAGGCACCATCTCCTCAAAGAATCCTTTGTGGATTTTCCTTCCCTCTAGTCTATTCAGTTGGATTAGAGTTGCCTCATTTGAGTTCACTTATTCTCTGTACACCTCCTTTTTACTTTTTTACTGCTTTTTACCACACTCTATCACTTGTGCTTTACTCATCTTTGAAGCCCCAACTTCCAGCACAGTACTCAGAATACAGTAGGCACCCAATTAATGTTGATGAATGAGCAAATGGATAAATCCAAAGCCCTCCGTGATCTATCTCTGCTTATCTTTCCAGTTCTCAGCTTACAGCTGCCACAAGCCCCTGAGACCATGTTCTAGCCCAATAGAATGACTCAAAGCATGCCAACACAACATGCTTTCTCATGACTTTGTGCCCTTGTATATGCTGTTCCTATTGTCTAAGATGATCTCCCATTCCTTGTTGTGTCCTTTTAAGATTCAGTTCAAACTTCACTCACTTGCAAAGCCTTTTCTGGTGGATTTTGTCATTCTCCTTAGGACTTGAGAGCAATCTTACATGTCTCTCTTTTTTTTTTTTTTTTTAAGATTTTATTTACTTATTTGAGACAGAGAGCACACATATGGGGGGGGAGGGAAAAGGGACAGAGGGAGAGGGAGAAGCAGACTCTCTACTGAGAAGGGAGCCCCACAGAGGGCCAAACCCAGGACCCCCAGATCCTGACCTGAGCCAAAGGCAGTTGCTTAACAGACTGAGCCACCCAGATGCCCCCATGGTAACCTTTATTATGCCATTTTTATTTATTCGATATCTTTCTCCACCAGCATCTGGCACAGTCTCTGGCATGTAGCAGATAGTCAACAGATGCTTCAGTGAATGAATGCATGTGTACAAACCTGAGTAATTGAATGGCCAAAGTGATAATGCAAACAAGGGAAATATTGAGAATGCCTACTCTTTCAATAATATCATGTTATTTCTATCAGTGTGTAAACTTCGATGTACATACCCAATAAAAAGAGGAAATAGCTTTATAATAAGTTTATACAACAATACAAATTTTGTAGACATAGTTAAGGAGATAATCAGAAATGGATTAGAATTAAATTAGACTTCAGAATTAAGTTTTAGATTTATTTTCTAGTGATTGGAAGAAAAGGTCTTAAATATTCAAAGAAAAAAATGTCTTTTTTCCAACAGGCAAGTATTATGACTTCTAATTAAAAGCTCTTAAAAATGAGAAAAGTGGGTGGCTTTTCTCTCTGGGTGGCTCAGTTGGCTGAACATCAGGCTCTTGGTTTCGGAGCCCCACATAGGGCTCCATGCTCAGCACAGAGTCTGCTTGGGATTCTTCTCTTCCTCTTCCTTCCCTCTCTCACACATGCATTCTCTCTCTCTCTCTCAAATAAGTAAGAAAAGTTTTTAAATGAGAAATGCTGTATCAAGCAAAAACAGAAAACAAGTTGTTTTTGGTTGAAGCTTCCACAACATTTTAAAGTAACTATAACAGTTATGAGAAAGTTGCTTAAGAATTTTTTTCCTGAGCTTTTCCGCTAAGGTCAGGAACACGGCAGGGATGTCCATTATCACCACTGCTATTCAACATAGTACTAGAGGTCCTAGCCTCAGCAATCAGACAACAAAAGGAAATTAAAGGCATCCAAATCGGCAAAGAAGAAGTCAAATTATCACTCTTCGCAGATGATATGATACTATATGTGGAAAACTCAAAAGACTCCACTCCGAAACTGCTAGAACTTATACAGGAATTCAGTAAAGTGTCAGGATATAAAATCAATGCACAGAAATCAGTTGCATTTCTCTACACCAACAGCAAGACAGAAGAAAGGGAAATTAAGGAGTCAATCCCATTTACAATTGCACCCAAAACCATAAGATACCTAGGAATAAACCTAACCAAAGAGACACAGAATCTATACTCAGAAAGCTATAAAGTACTCATGAAAGAAATTGAGGAAGACACAAAGAAATGGAAAAATGTTCCATGCTCCTGGATTGGAAGAATAAATATTGTGAAAATGTCTATGCTACCTAAAGCAATCTACACATTTAATGCAATTCCTATCAAAGTACCATCCATCTTTTTCGAAGAAATGGAACAAATAATTCTAAAATTTATATGGAACCAGAAAAGACCTCGAATAGCTAAAGGGATATTGAAAAAGAAAGCCAACGTTGGTGGCATCACAATCCCGGACTTCAAGCTCTATTACAAAGCTGTCATCATCAAGACAACATGGTACTGGCACAAAAACAGACCCATAGATCAATGGAACAGAATAGAGAGCCCAGAAATAGACTCTCAACTCTATGGTCAACTAATCTTCGACAAAGCAGGAAAGAATGTCCAATGGAAAAAAGACAGCCTCTTCAATAAATGGTGCTGGGAAAATTGGACAGCCACATGCAGAAAAATGAAATTGGACCATTTCCTTACACCACACACGAAAATAGACTCAAAATGGATGAAGGACCTCAATGTGCGAAAGGAATCCATCAAAATCCTTGAGGAGAACACAGGCAGCAACCTCTTCGACCTCAGCCGCAGCAACATCTTCCTAGGAACAACGCAAAAGGCAAGGGAAGCAAGGGCAAAAATGAACTATTGGGATTTCATCAAGATCAAAAGCTTTTGCACAGCAAAGGAAACAGTTAACAAAATCAAAAGACAACTGACAGAATGGGAGAAGATATTTGCAAAGGACATATCAGATAAAGGACTAGTGTCCAGAATCTATAAAGAACTTAGCAAACTCAACACCCAAAGAACAAATAACCCAATCAAGAAATGGGCAGAGGACATGAACAGACATTTCTGCAAAGAAGACATCCAGATGGCCAACAGACACATGAAAAAGTGCTCCATATCACTCGGCATCAGGGAAATACAAATCAAAACCACGATGCGATATCACCTCACACCAGTCAGAATGGCTAAAATCAACAAGTCAGGAAATGACAGATGCTGGCGAGGATGCGGAGAAAGGGGAACCCTCCTACACTGTTGGTGGGAATGCAAGCTGGTGCAACCTCTCTGGAAAACAGCATGGAGGTTCCTCAAAATGTTGAAAATAGAACTGCCCTATGACCCAGCAATTGCACTATTGGGTATTTACCCTAAAGATACAAACGTAGTGATCCAAAGGGGCACGTGTACTTGAATGTTTATAGCAGCAATGTCCACAATAGCCAAACTATGGAAAGAACCTAGATGTCCATCAACAGATGAATGGATCAAGAAGATGTGGTATATATACACAATGGAATACTATGCAGCCATCAAAAGAAATGAAATCTTGCCATTTGCGACAACATGGATGGAACTAGAGCGTATCATGCTTAGCGAAATAAGTCAAGCAGAGAAAGACAACTATCATATGATCTCCCTGATATGAGGAAGTGGTGATGCAACATGGGGGCTTAAGTGGGTACGAGAAGAATAAATGAAAGAAGATGGGATTGGGAGGGAGACAAACCATAAGTGACTCTTAATCTCACAAAACAAACTGAGGGTTGCTGGGGGGAGGGGGTGGTATTATGGACATTGGGGAGGGTATGTGTTTTGGTGAGTGCTGTGAAGTGTGTAAACCTGGCGATTCACAGACCTGTACCCCTGGGGATAAAAATATATGTTTATAAAAAATAAAAAATTATATTAAAAAAAAATCCTCCAAAATAAAACAAAGCAGAGAACTCTTAAAAAAAAAAAAAAAAAAAGAATTTTTTTCCTGTAGTAAAATATACATAATACAAAATTTACCATTTTAATCATTTTTAAGCATGCAGTTCAGTGACATTAAATACATTCATACTGTTGTGCAACCATCCATCTCCAGAGCACTTTCCCCAACCTACTGTACCCATTAAACAATAACTTCCCAAGATACCTGGGTGGCTCAGTCGGTGAATGGAGCCTGCATTGGCTCCCTGCTCAGCGGGGAGCCTGCTTCTCCCTCTGCCCACCGCTCCCCAACCTGTGCTCTCTATCTCTCTGACAAATAAATAGATAAAATATTTGAAAGGAAAGAAGGAAGGAAGGGAGAGAAGCAGAGAGGGAGAGAAATAAGAAAAAAGAAAAAGGAAGGAAGAAAGAAGGAGGGAGGGAGAGAGGAAGAAACAAACAAACAACCTCCCTTCCAAATCCTCCCCCAGCCCCTGGCCACCCCCATTCTACTCTATGTCTCTATGAATTAGGCTATTCTAGGTACCTCATATAAGTGGAACCATATAACAGTTGTTCTTTGTGGCTAGTTTATTTTACTTAGCATAATGTCCTCAAATTTCATCCATGTTATAATATGTGTCAGAATTTCCTTCCTTTTTCAGGCTGAACAATATTCCATTGCAGGCGTGTATCACATTTTGTCTGTCCACCTGTCAATGGATATTCAGGCTGCTTCCACCCTTTGCCTACTATGAATAACTTTGTTATGAACATGGGTGTACAAATACCTGTTTGAGTTCTCTTCTTTCAGGTATATTCCTAGAAGAGGACATGTTGGATCATACAACAATTCTATGTTTAATTTTTTTAGGAATCATCATGCCATTTTCCACAGCAGCTTCATAGGTATATACTGGGTTTACAGTTTTTCTACAGCCTGAACAACATATGTTATTTTCCAGTTTTTTATTTCTTTGCTTTGTTTTTATAGCAATCATATAATAGCTGTGAAGATTAAACGTTTTTTATTTTTTTATTTTATTTTTATTTTTTTAAGATTTTTATTTATTTATTTGATAGACAGAGAGAGATCACAAGTAGGCAGAGAGGCAGGCAGAGAGAGAGGGGGAAGCAGGCTCCCTGCCGAGCAGAGAGCCCGATGCGGGGCTCGATTCCAGGACCCTGAGATCATGACCTGAGCTGAAGGCAGAGGCTTAAAACACTGAGCCACCCAGGCGCCCCGATTAAACATTTTTTAAACCAAGAACACAAATACCATTTACAACGATTTAAGGACAGGGTCTCCCTACTTTCTTCCTACTTCTATTCCGAAAAGAAGAGGAAATAGGCAAGCATGCCTTTGCAGATCTCAGGAAGCTGAGAATGAGGAATCACATACACAGTGTGCACAGACATGGGCTATGTTCACCCCAGGCTTCCAGAGAACTATTTTAAAAATAGTTTGGCCAAAGTCGTCCTGATTTCTCTTCTCTCTACTTGTATTTCTCCCTTCCCTACTATGCACATTTCTTAGACTTCCCGAAAGTGAAACACAGAAGGAGAGAAAAACCTTAGCATCTAACTAAACAAGGGTTTAAAGGTTTACTAAACTGTACAAAGAAAACAAGAGTCAACTCTGTTAAATATAAGAAGAAAACCATTCACTGCAACAGCGACTGGACCATCCCATATGCAATAATCCAAAAGGTGTATCTGGGCTCCAGGATGTGTCCCCAGATATGCAGGATAAAACAGTCCTTCACATTGATTTAACACCTAACACTTTAAAACAGGTTTGCCTGTGGGGAGGATGGCAGGGCCGGAATTCGGGCCTCTATTTTAGGAAACAAAGGCTCAAAGGAGTTGTGGATATGGCCAAGGTCACGTAGCAAGGAATATTCAGAATTCAGGTCTTATAATTGAGTCCAAAAGTTGTCTCCCTACATTTTGCTATCCCTCAAAGATAAAGGTCTTTCTCTAATTGCTTTCCATTGATCCCAAAGTTCCTAAACTGTATAGCCCGACAGATTTCCTTGGGACTTCACTGAACTTTTGGGTGCTTAGCACAGTAACGCTGCACGTAGGCTGTTCTCATTATATTGTCCAAAGCCTAAGAAACTCTGGCTAGAACTAAAGAAAATCAGTTGGTGAACCAAAGAGCAATTTAACAAAGAGAACGGATCTTAAGATTTCTTGTTGCAAGAAAAAAATATTTTAGTAACCATGTGTGGTGATAGATGTTAACTAAACTTATTGTGGTGATTGTGTTTGCAACATACGCACATAGCAGATCATTATGTTGTATGCCTAAAATGAATTTAATGTTATATGTCAACTACATCTCAATTTTAAAAAAGGATAGTTCTTTTTTTTTTAAGATTTTATTTATTTATTTGACAGACAGAGATCACAAATAGGCAGAGAAACAGGCAGATAGAGAGGAGGAAAAAGCAGGCTCCCTAATGAGCAGACAGCCCAATGCGGGGCTTGATATCAGGACCCTGGGATCATGACCTGAGTCGAAGGCAAAGGCTTTAACCCACTGAGCCACCCAGGCGTCCCAAAAAAGGATAGTTCTTAAAAAGTGAAAAAATTAGGGGGACCTGGGTGGCACCATCGGTTAAGCGTCCAGCTCTTGGTTTGGGCTTAGGTTGTGATCTTGGGGTCGTGAGATTGAGCCCCACATCCAACTCCACGTTCAGCATGTTGTTGCTTGAGACTCTTCCTCTCCCTCTGCCCCCAACCCTGCCTGTACTCTCTCTCTCTATAATAAGCAGATAAATATTTTTTAAAAAATTTAAAAAGACAATAAAAACTTTTTAAAAGATAAAATGAATTAAGAACCAGACCAAGCTATATTACAAAGTATTAAATCAAAATGATAAAAATTTTTGAATTAAAGCCAATCACAGTCAATAATTTTTGTGAAAATAAAGGACTTTGTACTATAACTAAATAAAATATTTTCTTTAAAAAACCCAGAAATTTAACAAACCCAGCCTTTCTTCTTTATTCTCTTTGAAGGAACATTCGTATTTGAGGGTGACAGATTTGCTGCAATACGGGCACTTGGATTGTATTATGTTATTTATTTATGAGCAAACTAAAATAGAGAATTAAGACAAAAAGGACAAATGGTCCCAAATCCACTACTGAGGAAAAAAACTAACTAAATAAAAAATAATTGGATTTATATGGGCAATTCTGTCATCCCTCAATTTACCACGATAATGGCAAACATTTCTTAATGGCTTACTATATAACAGGAATTCTGTTGATTTCAACTAATCAGCTCATTTAATCCTCCCTCAGATCCTAAAAGATTGGTGCTATCACAACAACACTTCAGCTCAGAGAAATTACAGTATTTTCCCAAATTAACACAGGTAGTGAGTAGTAGAACCAAGATTCTTTCTCGGGTCTGTTGGGTCCATCTCTTAACCACTACTTCCAGTGATCACAGAATAGAAGAAATGATGAAAATTTCAGATGCAAGTAAAGTCAATAGGCTTATGTTTATCATGATTTTTAAATCATGTTTATCATGATTTTTAAAACCTGCTACAGGGACGCCTGGGTGGCTCAGTTGGTTGAGCAGCTGCCTTCAGTTCAGGTCATGATCCCAACGTCCTGGGATAGAGTCCCACATCGGGCTCCTTGCTCGGCGGGGAGCCTGCTTCTCCCTCTGCCTCTGCCTGCCATTCTGTCTGCCTGTGCTCACTCACTCTCCCTCTCTCTCTCTGATAAATAAATAAAATCTTTAAAAAAAAAAAAAAAAAAAAACCTGCTACAGACGTATGCTATGTATAAATTCCAAAGTTTGCTCAGGAGAAGTATCATCCAGTCTCAAAGATGAGAAAGCACAGCTCAGAGAAGTCAGGCAGTTTAAGAGGCTGACATATAAGGAAATATAATGCTTTCAGTTCCTATATAAAGGCCAAAACCAATTTAACCTTCTAATATCAATAATGTCTCACTTAAACATTAACTTTATCTGGTCCAGGAAGACACCATTCAATTTTTCCTGATGGTGTTTTTATCTGATCCGGCCAGATTTTAAATTCCGTTCCTGAAAGGGAACCCTAAAATTTTTTTAAAGCAATCTTAGTGGGGAGGGGCACACCTCGGTGGCTCAGTTTGCTAAGGGTCCAGCTCTTGGTTCTGCTCAGGTCATGTTCTCACGGGTCATGAGATCGAGCCCTGCATCAGGCCCTGTGCTCAGCTGGGAGTCTATCTAAAGAGTCTCTCCCTATGCCCCTCCCCTACTCTCTCTCTCTCTCTTTCTCTCTCTCTCTCAAACAAAACAAATATTTTAAAAAAAATAAAGAAACCTTGGATAATAATAAATTCACACAAGCTGAACAAGTAAGTAGTCATCATGGGGCAGAAACAGTTGATAGTGGTTTCACATGCTCTTTGTGGACTGGATGTTTACCACATAGCAGTGGATTTCATAAATTCCAGGGTTGGGCATATTTCTAGTGGCAGCACACTCAGCAATCACAAGAAGATGCAGGATTAGATAATCAACAACAACCAGGAAGTCAGCCAAGTGGCCATCCAGAAACTATTTACCAGAGCAGCTGCAGTCCAGAAATGCTCCCAGCCAGTCTCCCTAGGAGTGGGCCATACTCAGCTGTGGACCACTTACGGCATTTTCTCACTTAATTTTGCTCCATGATCAGGAGCTTTAGGTACTGCAGCGGTTTCTCCCCTTAGTGCTTAGACCTTCAAAACTGTGTTCCCACAAAACCTGAACCTACAATTAATATTTGCTACCAACAGGGGGCAGTGGTACCTGATTATGCCCCAGTTTATTTGGGCTGAAGGTAAGCAGCCTCTTCTGTGTTGTTTCTTTTTAAATTGCTTACAAAAATTGAAGGTTAAAGGAGAAACACACAACAGAAAAGCCTCCAGTCTCACAGAACCAATTTTTATGTACACTTTAATAGTATTTTATTAATCTGTAGCTAGCATGAGTTTTAAGATTATTTCTGAATTCTCTGAACATCTCAAAAGACAGAAACCCTAAACTCCTTTAATTTATTTGCTTTGAAGTTGATTCTTCTAGGTTTTTACACAGTCCTCTAACTTTTATAACTTCTCATACAATTAAACATCCTTATAGCTGCCATTACAATGAAGGATTATGTCTAATTTAGGTTAGTCTCTCCCTCACTCAGTTACCTAACTGAGGACTTGTCACTTGGTGAGAGAAAGATTGAACCCTTTTCCAGTCATTTTCTCCTAAAGTTTCCCATATTTCCCTTACCTGCAGTCATGGCAAAATACTTGATTGTCTCTCACTAAGATAGTAGTATTTTACTCTTTGGTACATATATTTAACAAGAATCTGCTGTTGCAAAAATATGTAAAATGATAAAATAATTACTATTCACAAGAGACATTATGTAAGTTTTACAAACAGTGGTTTTATCGAAAAGAATCATGCACAGGGGTGCTTGGGTGCTTAGTCGGTTAAGCATCTGTCTTCAGCGCAGGTCACAAACCCAGAGTCCTGGGATCAATCCCCACATCTAGATCCCTGCTCAGTGGGCACTCTATTTCTCCCTCTCCCTCAGCTGCTCCCCCTGCTTGTGCTTTCTTTCTCAGTCAAATAAATAAGTAAAATCTTAAAAAAAAAAAAAAAATCATTCATCCATCACCCAAGTTAGTGTGGGTTCTGACTCGGCTGGGGGTGTGATTTAATATATTTACTTTATTTAAAGAAGTGACCTTCCGGGACACCTGGGTGGCTCAGTGGGCTAAAGCCTCTGCCTTCATCTCAGGTCATGATCCCAGGGTCCTAGGATCAAGCTCCCCATCAGGCTCTCTTCTCAGCAGGGAGCCTGCTTCCGTTCCTCTTTCCGCCTGCCTCTCTGCCTACTTGTGATCTCTGTCAAATAAATAAATAAAATCTTCAAAAAAAAAAAAGAAGTGAACTTCCAACGCTGAAGAAAAATCAAGCTAAGTTTGCTTACACAACAGGGCTCTAAATTCACATCTGAACTACTTGACTTACCATGTGATGCCCTGCGTTGTCACCCTCGGTGTCTCTGCACCCACATTGCTACTAATCCATTGTCTTAACCTTGTGGAACCTCAGTAAGGCATATTCATGGGAATATCTGCAGGTGAGATTAAAAGAGCCTCTTTCTCATTTTACAATCTCATAATAACTACTACCATTGGTAAATGTATAACTACTACCCCCTCATTTACATAATAAGCTATGAAGTTTACAAAGTGCTGTGATAGAAGTCTTCTCATTTAAACCTTATGACTGCTATTTATTCATACTCTCAGCAAATAATCTTCAGTGCTCAGGGACTTGTGTGGTATTCTGCATGCTAATTCTACAGGGGCTGGCACAGACTCAGAAAGGTTAAATAATTTGCCTAGATCCCCTGGTTGTCCAGGGCTCTGGCTGGGATGGTTTTCTGATGCCTCGTCCTTCCATCAAAATGGAACTGCCCTTGCTCCTATCAACCCCTCATCACTGCATAGTATGATAAATTCATTTCAACTATGATGTTAATGATCAATCATGGCTTTATGGGTTTTGCTTCCCAAATAAGAAGAGCATTTTAACTTAAACCTTCAGTGCTTCCCAAAAAAATCACAGCCAAATGGGATGAGTAATATGACAGATGGATTGAACAAAGACTTGGTAAGAAGGGAAAGGAGGGGACACAGTAGTCTGCAATTCCTCAAATCATAGGATGCCAGTAGGTGCCTGATGACTCTGGCTTAAGACCAGGAACAGACAGGGCTTAGTGGCAACACTAGGCTAATAAAAGGGTTAGCACCTTGGCATGTGACAATGTCCTGTGACTGCTCCCCCAGACTGCCCCTCTAGAATCTTTTTTTTTTTTTTTTAAAGAATCTTCTTAATCATACTTCTCTAGGGATGTAACGGTGCCCTCCCACACCCCACCCAAAACGTGGCCCAAGGACAGTCTTGTTAGTCATATAGAGCACAGGGTGAGACCAAATGATTAAAGCAGTCAGTTGATTGAAGCTTAAAAAATTCCCTTCCCTTAAATAATCCAAGACACTGCCCATTCCTTCTGCCTTGCTTTGGAGACAGCTAATGAAAAATGCTCCTCCTTCTGTACAATGAGCAAATTCATTCACTATTTCTACCCTAAGACAAAGACTGCCATTCCTCCTCCCCGCCTCCTCTCCTTCCCACTGCATTACCAACCCTCCCTTGAGAACAGCTTCCTTGACATCACCCCTGGCCACTCTATTCAGGCATGCTTACTCTATAGCCACGTAAGAGATGACAGATGAGTCTGGACGAATTTCAGGAAGATGCAGGTTAAATAATGAAAATCCAGGAAAGACAGAAAACAGGGCTTAATCCCCCAGATTTAGCTGCCCACATTAATTTACCAAATAACTGTTTGGATTTCAAAGACACCAGTTATTCCTCTGATCCAGCCTATTATCTAGCAACCTGCAAAAGCTTCCCAAACCTTCTTCTCGACAGGACAGGGCACACACAGACAAAGTATAGTCTGCTGGTGTAAACAAATGAGAGATTTAGAAACTCTGAAAAAATCAGAAGCCACCAGCTCCGGGTCACTCGGGCCCCTTTAGAGATTGTCCAGACACTAAGAAGGCTAAGGAAGCCAACATTATGGTAACCAGGAAACTTAACCCAAAAGCCTCTTACCAAGGCGCTGTCTCTTCTCACCCTCCCCTCAACCAATCCCCCTCCCTCTTCCTTCCCTACTCCAGTCACTCCTGCATCAACCCAGACCACCCTCCCTCTCAGAGAAGCACCACTCCCTCCCACCCCTCAGGCCAGCAGCACCCTTTCCTTCATTCTTAGGTGAACTAGTCCTAAACCTGAAAACACCTAAGACACTACAGATTCGCCTTTCAATCTTATCTGCATCATCTTCAAAAACAAACACGAAGTTCTCAGGGGCAGAACCCTGCGCAGCCCTGCCCTTTGTTCTGTCCGCTCATTCCTTGAGGTCACTGAGCCAGAGGAGAAGGGGCCCTTCTCTAGCTGAACATTTACCCTGGAAATGGCCTGCTTCAGTCACTTCTGTGGCTTTTAAAAAATGCAGATTTCCAGAGGGCGCCTTGGCGGGCTCAGTCATAAGACATGTGCCTCCTGGGGTCCTGAGTTCCCGCCCATGCTGGCTGCAGAGATGACCGAAAAAAAATTAAATAAACTTTTAAAAAATGCAAATTTTCAAGCTCACCTTCCCTTGCATTACTCAGTCAGAATCCCTGGGGGGGTAAGGCAGGGAATCTACATTTCAAACCAGTTCCCCAAGGTGACAGTTCTGAACAGTTCCACCGCAGAGCAGACTCTGATTTAACCCAGCTCCCTCTCCTTACACACCAGGAGAGCACAACACAGGCACTATTGAGGCAAAGTGGGCTGGTCCAAGGTCATCCGCATTCCGGGGGCCAGACCCGGTGTGGAACCTGCCTCCCTCCCTAGTTAGCACTGTGGGAGGTAGGAAAAGCTGAGGATCTGAGAGTGGGCCACCAGCCCCCGGCCCGCCGGAGCATGCGGCTCCTGCACTCACCCGCTTGTAGATGTCATCCCGGCTGGCCTCATACTTCTGTTGCATGCGCTCCTCCAGGAAGTAGATGCGCAGCTTGAGGCTGAAGTTCTCCTTTTTCAGGTCATTGAGATGCTGGGACAGAGTGCGATATCCATTAGACATGGTGGGCAACCCATGGGGAGCAGCATGCCCAGCCGCCCCCTCACCCTAGGAATATAGTGCGGCTGCACGGCGGCATGAAGCAAGCCGCTGGGACGCTGCTGGGGCTATGGCGACATGACCCCGGGGGCTGGCGCTCTCTTGGGGACCTGGGACTGGGCTCACTGCTCTGGGTGCTGGAGTGCAGCGCACTTTCCTTTTTTACCTCTGGGAGATATTTGCGGAATCCCTGACAGAGGAACATGCTGCGTGAACTCAGACACAAGTGGTGTAACCCGACTCCAAGCCGGGACCGGGCTGTCACCCTCCCCAAGCCTCCCGGGCCCAACAGTAGGCAGTTAACAGTTTCTTGGAAAAGAGAGAACTGACTCCCCCCACCCCCCAGCCAGACACTTCCAGGAAATGGAGAACAGGAATACTTCAAGGTGCTGGGGGGCTTGCACAAAAGGGAGGAAAATGAAGGGCTGTGCGTGTGAGTGGGCACTTAAGTCTCCAGTGGCGATCTGCACAGTAAAAACCCTAAGGGGGCACCTGGCTGGCTCAGTGGGTAGAGCTTGAGCCTCTTGGTCTCAGGATCCCGAGTTTCAGCCCCACACTAGGGATAGAGTTTACTTAAAAATAAATAAATAAATAATAAGCAAATGAACAAACAAAAAATAAACCAAAGGAGTGTGGCCAAGAGCAAGAAATCGATTGCTATAGGAAAGAGCACATGTCAAATATCCCCTTTCCATCAGGTGCAGATTTTAAAAAACCTATAACAGGAGGCCTCTCCAATGTTTCTCTGATGATCCAGAACTCATCTCTAGCCAATTCCTTCCAAGTTTTCCTCCCTGGACTTCTCAAGTCCTAAAGCACTTACATAAATGCCTTCCCTACCATGGGCCTCCCAGCCACACACACACACCAAAGCCACCCCCAAAGTAAGAGTAAATCCAGTTCCCAGGGGGTGGACAAGCTCACAAAGAGGCTGGGCCAAAGACTCCTTCCTCCAAGGGATGAGGGAAAGAGAGGGCTGAGGGGGGTGGGGAGGCGTCAGTCTGGAGCCCAGAGATTTCAGCCAGTCACTGGTTCTTAACTCTGGCACCTGCCAGGCACTCATCACCAGATCCTGCTCACAGAGCAATTTAAGATCCTTGAATAGCAGCTGCAACATGAGCAGGAAGTATTATTTATACCATATCACCCGGAACATTGAAGGTGACTGGGAGACCATCGCACAGCACATATATGAAACACCAGTTCTTAGTTCCAGTAAAACGGGGTTGAAAAAAATGTTAATCTTGGCAGGTAAAGTAAAGAAAACTAAAACCTTTATACTTAGATCAAGTACTCACTTCTTCCCTAACCTACCAGCTCTTCATTGTTTTAATTCTATCTTACTTCTTCATAATAATTCTACTCAACATCTCCTGAGTATCCACCAGGTAATATGTTGGGCATGACAGATACAAAGATGAAGGCATTCCCAACTCTCAAAGAGCTGGGTGGCCGTACAGATGTAGAGATGTAGTTTCCACTGCAATCCTCCAGGTTTGTGTTAGTCAAACATTTTACATCTTATACTGTAATCCAGTACAAACACACACACATACGCACACAGATATAACTAAAGTAAAAGTTTCACAAAGTAGTGTTATCACTACGTGTGATTTTCTATTCTATACTGGTGTTTTTCTTTTGTTGTTGTTGTTGTTTTGTTGTTGTTGTTGTTTTGTTGTTGTTGTTTTTTCCCAAAAATTTTATTGGGGGAAAACTACAAAACATTTACAGTACAATGTTTACAGTCACAATTTGTAGTAAACTGATTCCCCAAAATATATTACAACTCAAGTTGACTTATCTTGTTACATTCAAAAACCTACTCTGTCAAAGTAGTCTCACAGTGCCTTTGGAAAGGGCCAGAACTTGCCTTAAATCTTCCTCAACCAAATAAGTATTTTCTATCAGTGCTTGAGAGCATTTGAATGTAGGATGGGTTCAACTGCACAAAAGGAGAAAATATTTACCACTTTCTTACATAGATCTAAAGTGAAAAGGCCACCTCTTAGTGCTATGAATGGTATGTAGTACATGAATATGCCTTGTTTTTTCATTACAGAAAATTCCAAAAGTTGTACTTTTTTTTTTTTTTTTTGCATGTGTAGAAAGGCAGGAATGCTTTCCTGGACAGCAGATGAATGAGCAGTAGCTTTAGTTTGTACGTAGGTACAGTTGGAGCACTATGTATGTATATACTGGTGTTTTTCTATTATTCTTCCTGGGAGTGACCCACTGAATTGATTTCATGATCCACGAAGACGTTTCACACCTAAGTTTGAAAAACACTGCATGTGTGAGAACCCAGAAGAAAGAGTGATTCATTCTTACTGGAATGATGAGAAAAAAGCTTCACTAAGACTTGCATGGCCCGGGGTGCCTGGGTGGCTCAGTGGGTTAAAGTCGCTGCCTTCGGCTCAGGTCATGATCCCAGGGTTCTGGGATAGAGCCCCGCATTGGGCTCTCTGCTCAGCAGGGAGCCTTTAAATTATTAACAACAAAAAAAAAAGACTTGCATGGCCCTTTGAAAGATGGAAAAAGTTGAACTGAATAAAGTGGCCTCAGGCGCGCATAATTGGAACTGAGCATTCGCTCAAATAGATTTGGATTATACGTGGGCAACACGTTTCTTACTGTCAACTGTAATCGAAGACAAAATATTCCTCCTTTCTAAAAAGAAAAGTACACATTTAAAACTCATTTATCTGTTTTCATTAAATCTGTGCTCTTGAAATTAAAGAGTATTATTTAGGCTGAGAGAGAGTGAGGAAGAGGAAAGTCTAAATAAAAACTCAAAAGATCCTTTTCTGGTCTGAGCTCTGTTACTAAATAACTGTATGACCTTGGAAATGCACCTCTCCAGAGGCCTAAGTGTCCTCATTTTTTAAATGAAGTGGTTGGAAAGTAGGTGATTTTTAAGGCCCTTTTTTGGCCTAAGCTCCTAGAGGAAATAACCTACTTACTATCTCCTTATTATCTACTACTACCGTTTTGCACAAGGGGAACTGGGCTGCCAGATTCTACATTAGGGTTTAATCATCCTTTCGATGTCTACTTAGATTCTTTTCACATAAAAGTCACATAAGATAGTTTAATAAAAGTTCATGGAAAGTAAAATTGCATATGAATGCAGGGATCCTTACCTAACCTAGATATTTCTTTCTACACATAAATGCCTGTTTCATCTTACTCCCAGTGATACCTTGCTTTTTTATCTCTCTGGCCCTTTATCTGGTTTCTTTTTGTTTGTTTGTTTGCCAGCTCCTTAAAGTGAGTGCTTAAACAATGGTTGTTAGTTCACCCCCTTCTCATGTTTTTCTCTCCATACTTTCTCCCTTGAGATTTTATCCACTTTTAGAGCTGTCGCTGTAGCCTCCCAAACAACCCCCAAACCTTCACCTGAGCCTTCTCCCCCAAGATCTAGCCCTCCATATCTAGGTTCTTGCTAGATAGCTCAACTTGTATATGTCATTCTCACAGCAAACCTCACAGCAAAGACTGCGACAGCCTGTCATGTCTGCCAGACTTCATTCCAGTCATCCGTTCTCATATTATAGGCACAGTAATGTTTTCAAAACTCAAATCTTATCCTGACATCTCCCTTACTTAAAACTCTTTACAGGTACCTCATCACTCTTAGAATAAAGGAAAATGCCATCATATCCCCTCAAGAAACACCGCCTCTTTTTTTTCAAGTCCTGAATTCCAATCCCACCCAAACAAAGCCTTCTCTGCTATCCCAGCCCAGAAAGGAAAGACGTCTCTCTCTTTTGAACTCCTCAGGCAAATACCAACATTGGGCAAGTGTTCTTAGGGGGCCTCATGACAATGTTTATATGTTGTCTGGGGGGGATTACTTATGCCTCTTAGAGCTATTGAACTTTTCCTGTGTTTATGTCTCTCCAGCTAGTCTCTGAGCTGCCCAAGGAAAGGGTCAACGACGCACACATCTTTCTCTCCTCCTCCAGCTCCCACAACAGCCAAGAAGCCCTTCCCAGTAACACACAGCCGGGTTTACAACCACCTCCACCACACTAGAGAGTTTTTCTGTGGGCTGACAAGGCATATTTGGAGTCTTAGCACTCTCACTGCGTAGTATTTAGGAAGCACTCCCTAAATATTTGTTGAATTAATGAATAGATAAGTATTCCATATATACTTTACTTTTTGCTGATCTGACCGGATGGGGCTAGCTTGCTTATATTATTCTCACAATTTTCCAATGATACAGAAAAGTTTGTTTTAATAGCTCCAAAGAGATTACATTTGCTGGAATGGTTCCTGTAGAAAATTTCTAAGTTTACATACCTATCTAGACCTTCCTCTTGGACTCCAGTCTACACCTAACCTCCCAGTAGAAATGTCGACTTGAATAGAGACCTGTCATCCTTGTGGCATCTGAAACTGGAGTCCTGATCTTTCCCAGCACACGTGTTCCTACCCCAGTGGATCCCATTTCAATTGGTAACAACCCAGTATGTGCAGTTGTTTGGGCCAAAACCTTTTGAGTTATTCTTGTCTCTTCTTTCTCGTATACATCATTGCATCTGTCCGTAAATCTTATTATTTCTACTTTCAACAGAGAGAGAATCCATCTACTACCATTGCATGTTCATTTCCGCAACTCTGGCCCAAGAGGCTACGATTGCATGCTCCCCTAAATTACTTGAATAGTCCCGGTACCTGGTCTCCCTGCTCCCACCATAGCTCCCCTATAAAGTATTCTTAGCACGGCAGCCACAGGGACCCTTTAAAATACATCACATTCCTTCTCTGCTGGAAACCCCCACTATTTAATTTAATTTTTTAATTTTTCCATCAAATTAAAAGTGAAATGCTAAGTCATTTCACCAGCCCGTTAAGGCCCAAGGCCCTAATCTGGAGCCAGGCTCCTCGCCCCGTCTTTTCCCTTTTTCTTACTACTCTCCTCCTACACACTTTTCTCCAGCCATAGGCTTCCCTTTGCTCCTTCTCAAAAACAGCCAGCACCTTCTTTCCTCGGGGTCTTGAGGCTTGGTGATCCTCCTGTATGGTATGCTCTCTCTCTAGCAGATTCTGTTCCTCACCTTCTTTAGGCCTTTGATCAGATATCATGCCCTCAAGGAAGTGACCACCCTATTTAAAAGTGTAACTCTCCCTAGACCTCACCTCAGAAATCCCTTCATTGTTTTTTTTTTAATCTGTACACTTTCAGTGCTTAAAATATTATATTTCCTTGTTTATTTTGTTACTTATCTGTCTCTGCCCACTAGCATGTGAACCCCATAAGTAAGGCAGGATTTTTTCCCATTTTGTTCACTGCTCTATGTCACTAGTACCAGGAACGGAGCCTGGGATACAGTAGGTGCTTAATAAATATCTGTTGAACAAAAGAATTGAGGAATTAGGGCACCTGGGTGCTTCAGTCGGTTAAACAACCAATTCTTGATTCTGGCTCAAGTCATGATCTCGGGATAGTGGGATGGAGCTCTGCGCTCAGTGTGGAGTCTGCTTGCCTCTATCCCTCCCTCTGCTTGTGTGCTCTCCCCCTCTGAAATAAATAAATAAAATCTTTTTAAAAAGAATTGATGAATAATTAACCTGCTGACTTTGACCTCTCTGGACTCAATGTGAGTGAATGAGAAGGAGAGAGCACTGCTCCCCCCAAAATTGAGCTCAATCTCACCACCCTGAAGTCATGACCTAAATGGAAACCAAGAGACGTATGCTTAGCCAACTGAGCCACCCAGGCGTCACTCTGGATTTAATTCTAACAGAACTCAATCTGTATACAACATAACATAGGTGTTTCAGGATGAAGAGCTTATCTAAAGTCATTCCTCTTTATGTCATTTTTAAAAAAAGGATTTTATTCATTTATTTGCAAGAGAGTGAAGGTGGGGGCATGCTAGAATGCACAAGAGGGTAGGGAGGGGCAGAGAGAGAGGGAGAAGCAGACTCTCTGTTGAGTGGAGAGCTGGGTGAAGGGCTTGATTCCCAGGACCCTGACATCATGATCTGAGCTGGAGGCAAACACTTAACTGACTGAGCTACACAGGTGCCCCTAGAATGTTATTTTTATAATTAAAATAAACTTTTCAAACAAACTAACTTCAACATACAGGAGAGAATGTGAACTTTGAATAAGAGTTCTGAGCAAATGGAGAATGACACATTACTACCAAAGGACAATATGAACTATACGAATAGTAAAAACTATAGAAAATAGGAAAGATAGGCTGTCAGAGAAGGTTCCACAGAGAACAGGCATTATAGCTCTCCTGAAAGGATGAATCAGGTTTGGCTAGGCTCCAGGGAGAACATAAGGCAATCCAAGAAGGTAGAACAGAAGCAGAGGGCAGAAGGCCAAATGGACTAAAACAAAGAGCCCATGATGTCACAGAACTGGGGGAAAGTACACAACCATTTTCGGAAATACACAACCGTTTTCAGAAGTACACAATGATTTTCAGAAGATCCTTTTTATTTTTTTTTTTGAAGATTTTATTTATTTATTTGACAGAGAGAGACAGCACAAGCAAGGGGAGTGGTAGGCAGAGGGAGAAGGAGAAGTAAGGTCCCCACCAAGAGGAGAGCCTGATGTGGAGCCCCATGTGGGGCCTGGTGGGAGGCTTGGTCCCAAGACCCTGGGAACATGACCTGAGCTAAAGGCAGTCACGTAACAGAATGACACACCCAAGTGTCCCCATTTTAGGAAGATCTTAAAAGCCAGGGTGAGGAGCCTGAATTTTTCCTACAGGCAGATCCTGGCTCTCAATTTGCACGAGTGAAGAAAAAGGCAATGGGGGAGGGCCAGGGGCTGCTTACTAGAAAGACTGGTTGGTTGGTTTGTTGTTTCTGTTTTTACTTGTTTGCATCTTGTAGCTTTAACAAACAAAAGTGTGCATCCCTGGGCTTCACGCTAGACCCACCTACTACTACTCTATCTGGCCTCTTGCGGGCAGTCCCCGGGTCTGTATGTTTTTATAAACTCTGCATCTCTGGGGAAATAAAGAGACACTGCAGGTTCCCAAGCAAGAACAGCAGGATTGTCTTTGTTCCTCCTTTCTTACACAGAACATGGAAAATCTTTTCTCTTCTCTCAAAATACTTTTTTCAAACATTAATGGCTCTTCCCTGTTCTTTTTTTAATTTCTTCTTTCCACCGCTTCTTAATGTATTAGTTCACTGTGGAAATAAGACTTTAATAAGGACTCAATCAATGCCAACAATAGTAGGAGGATTACAAGCCAGCTGTTGTATGTCATGCCCCATTAACATAACCAACTGGCAAGCCGGACTTTAAAAAAACTCAGCTTCACATTTCCTTAATCATATTCAGACCCCCCAGATTGTTCTCAGAATGGAAATGGCTAAAGACATATTAATGGCTCTCCAATCTCTCTCCTAAAAATAAAGGTCCACTCCACTCAAAATGATTAATCATTTTTATTGACATTCTTTTCAAATATAATACTTCTGCAACAAGCTCTGTTAGCTTGATATCTATAATTCATATCTAAAATTCATGAAAATAAAATTATTCTTTAGTAACTTAATATGGCAAATAGAGGAGTAGTGTTTTCAGTAATCCTTGACAAAATAGGTAATAAATATTATCATTATTATACATATTTATCCAGGTGGGATACATGGCATTATGGAAAAAGCAATAGATTTTGAACTAAAGAGATCTAGGTTCAAATCCCAGTTCTGCAATTTTTAAATTGTGTATCTCTGGGAAAGATACTTAGTAGTAATTAAGCTAGGAGACTGGGATCTGGGTAGGGTACTAAGAGGGTTGCAACTGTATGTTTTTTAATCTGAGACAAATAGAGTGAAAATAGTGTTTGTTAAAATTTAGATATGAGAGGGGTGCCCCTGGGTGGCTCAGTCACTTAAACTTCCAACTTTTGGTTTCCATTCAGGTCATGATCTCATGGGTGGTGAGATGTGGCTCTGCGGCTCATCGGGGAGTCTGTTTGAGATTCTCTCTCTCTCTCTCTCTCTCTGCCCCCCTTCCCCAATTATGCTCTCCCATTCTCCCCTTAAAATAAGTAAATGACTCTTTAAAAAACTTTTAGATATTAGGTACATGGTAAGTATTTTATTGTTCTTTGTATATTCCTGTTGTTTGTGAAATAGGTCATAATCTTTAAAAACTATTTCAAAAGGAATGAAACTAGGAATTATAGGGGGGCAGCTATGAATTAGATAGAAGGATAAATTCTCTAGTAGAGTTGGATATAATGAACTCATTGCCATACACCATCCATACATTCATTCATCAAATATATATTGAGCACTTACATTATAAGGGACAGTATATTTACTGTCACCAAAGGGACACAATTGAAATTAAAGGACCACTTGTCAGGGATTTTGTGAAGAGTTTTCACACATCAGGCACCCCAAGCTACAAGTTTCTGAAGAAATCTCAGAACACGCCACTAGCTCTCTGGGAGTAGAACCCTAAAATGTGGTGGCAGTCGACCTGTTCCAACAGAGCTCAGGCTGCCTTCACAGCAAGGTGTAAAGGAGAAATGAGCATAAAGGACATCAAATTTCCAAGACAAAAGCAGCAACGACTGGGACCCAAGGATGATCCCCAATAGATGATTTAACCTATAACTTTTCTGACTGTCATATTTTCCGAGACAACCCCATGGAAGGGGCATACAAATAGTTGGAGACCATTTCCTGCTTTTTGACATCCAGTGGAATTCAATCCAGGAGTCTAACTTGTTTTGGATCGGAGGTTAGGAGTAGACAGGAGAGACATGGCAGGGAGAAGGAGGAGGGTAGGTTTTTATCACATATAAATATTTTCTTTGTAAAACATATATGTGCCTGGGAATTCCTATGCTTTTCTGATAAAATCAAAGCTGAAGAAATAAAAAAGTTTAATTCCTGGCTGTTTTGAATGACTTGAACTTGTATTACAAAATTAATTGGATACGATTAAGCTGTCTTCATAATGACAATCACCTGCATAGACTCTGACAATGTACAAAGGATGTCCATGTGTATGATTTCATTTTATTTTGTGAAAAAGTAAGCAGATTAGATACTTTTATCTCCATTACTATCCAAGAAAAAGAAACATCAAGAAGTTAGCTGCCTTGATTGTTGAGAAAGAAGAGAAACACAGACTAAGTCATCCAAGAGTCTGACCCATGTTGTATACTGACCAGGATCTTAATCACAACACTAGATGACCCCTGTGAACCTGAGAATCCCTGTGACTGATAAAGTACTTCCACTTCTACCTCACGTCCCTACATTTTTTTTTAAGTATTCCTCACTATAAATAATCTTCCTCGTGATCTGACCCCCTGAACCTATACAAAACATAGTTTTCCCCATTTTCAAGATGAACCTCAAAAGGTTAAACAGAGTTACCATATGACCCAGCAATTCTATTCCTCATTATACACCCAAGGAAATTGAAAGTGTGTGTCCACACAAGGTCTTGTATAAGAATGTTAATAAAAGCATTATTAATAAGAGCCAAAAAAAGTAGAAACATCTCAAATCTCCATCAACTGATGAATGCTAAGGACAAAGTTGAGTATAACCATACAAGAGAGTATTTTTCAGCCATAAAAAGGAATGAAATAGTGATACCTTGTACAACATGGATGAACCTTGAAAACACTATACTGATGTGAAAGAAGCCAGGCACAAAAAAGTCATATAATATGATTCTTTATATGAAATGTTTGGGAAAGGCAAATACACAGAGACAGAAAGTGGATGAATGGTTTCCAGGGCTGGAGAGAGAGCAAATGGGGAGTGACTGCTAAGAGGTACGAGGCTTTTTGTGGGAGGAGATGAAAAGGCTGTTGAACTAGGTAATGGTAATTGTTGCTCAACTTAGTGAGTATACTAAAATCGTGGAGTTGTACACTTTAAAAGGGTGAATTTCACTGTGTGCAAATTAAATTTCAATAAAGCTGTTACTTTAAAAAGAGGAAGAAAAAAACCCAAGCTGGAAGAGGTAACTTGCTCAGTGCTTTGCCTTTTATAAGGACTTTTTTAAAGGATTTATTTATCTATTTATTTGAGAGAGAGAGAGGGAGAGAAGCATGAGTGGGAGGAGGGACAGAGGGAGAAGCAGACTCTCAGAGGAGCAGGGGTCTAAGATTCTGAGATCTCGATTCTCGACTGATTCTCAATTCTCGGGGCTCAATCCCAGGACTCAGAGATCATGACCTGAGTCCATGTTAGACACTTAACTGACTGAGCCACCCAGGTGCCTTACAAAGGATTTTTAATGATGGAGCTTCAAAGTTCAATTCATCTCAACTCAGTTAAAAGCCAATGGTTTAGAACTGATCATTTCTAAATGTTCTGTACATTAATCTTTCTTAGATTATAAGGCCCTAACATGGGAAGTACCCTATCAGTAGCCCTCACTACCAGAAACTCATGGGTTCCCATGTTTTATCAAGTTAATGTTTTACATAACCTTTAGATAAAACAGAAATGTAATCCACTCCGTATTTTGACACAGGAAAAACATACTCATTAGGCTATCCTAAAGAACATGCATAAATTTTGCACACCATTTTAACAAGGAAAATGCCAATCAAAGTCAATCAAAACGTAGTTTTCCACTCATCAGCTTTCACTTTCTCTTCTGCACAGGGTTTCTGCCTAGTCTTCCAGAAGTTAACTATTCGTACCTGCCTCAGAGAGCAGACGGCAAATGCTATAGAGACCTGGTTTGGGTTCCACAATAACCAAATCTTTCTTCTAAAACTCTGCTTCTAAAATTTCAACCTGAAGTCTGCAAGTCTTTTAAATGCTAAAATATTAATAACATCATTCCATTTTCTCCCCTAAAACTCAGAAGCATACTGAGACCCATCGTCCACAGAGCCTTTTCTTGATATAACTGACGTGATGGCAAGAGAGCTAACAACAGGGTCACTACGTCAGGTTGATAAATAAACCCTATCTTTGGTGGCAGCAGCATGTGGATAAAGGACAGGGATTCAGACGGCGTTCCTGCTGTATTCCCCCATCATAGATACACACCCACACCACCCCCGATCCTAGAATAACAAGGTGTCATGGTCACCATCACATTAGAGCACTGTGAACTATATAAAACCAAAACAAAACAGATAACAACTCCCTTGGACACCAAAAATAAATGGGCCAGCCAGAAATAGTGCTGTCAGAGACACTGAAATGAGCTCCATGGCAGAAAGGACAGTTGAACTGCACATATACTAGGAGATCCCAAGGACTCCTAGGCTCCAGACTCGCTCCTCTATTCATCTGGCTCAACCAACACCAGTGGGCCTTGGTGCTCTTTGTTCACAACTGGTTCAACCCAGACAGATTATTTGCTGAGGTCCTAGGATTCAGGGGGTGACATCAATTTATGGCCTCAGTTCTTTTTCTAGCTTTTCAATAATTCTTCCTCCATCCTTCTCTAGGAAAGAAGGCGATTTCAAAGGCACAAGAGCTAAGAGTTTACAGTGATACCATGAATGATCGTGGTTGTAACAAGAAGGCTTTGACCATGAGGAAGGGTGGGTGGGGGAAGACGCAGCCAGCTCAAACGTCAGTCGACACGCTAGTGCTCCGGCCATGACAAAAAGCCCATTTCTGAACTCACTATGCTCTCTGCCGCCTCTGGGACATTTCTTGAGTGGCAGCATTAGCCTGGAAAGTCACTGCTCTTCACCTCACACTCAGCTCTGACTGAACTATCTCCAACTTGCCCTTGGGACTTGATTTAGGTATCACCTAGTAAAGGAAGCCTATCTGACCCAAGGCCTGGGTGAGGGCCCCTCGCAAGTGCTTCCACAGCATATTGGGGACCTTTTTTTTTTTTTTTTTTTGACAGAGAGAGAGAGAGATGACAGGTAGGCAGAGAGGCAGGCAGAGAGAGCGGAGGGAGCAGGCTCCCTGCAGAGCAGAGAGCCCGATTCGGGGCTCGATCCCAGGACCCTGAGATCATGACCTGAGCCGAAGGCAGAGTCTTTAACCCACTGAGCCATCCAGGCACCCCTGGGGACCTCCTCTTATTATTGGAATTATCTGTTTGACTGTCTTGACAACTAGAGTTAGAATTTTTCAAGAAGAGGAAGGATCTCATTTTTTTCCCCCTAGAATGAAACTCATCTTACTGGTTTTTGTTGCTGTTTTAGTAATCATACAAGTACTACGTGTGATTATACCAGTTGCTCCTTTTCCCCAAGGATGGCATCACCCAGAAGTCACCCAAACAAGAAAGCCTGGTCTCATTCATTCAACCAAAACATAACAAAAAAGAAAGAGGCATACCTAGTCTCTATCAGATACTACACTAATCACTACATCTAGTAGTGAATAAGACAACCCTGTTTCTGCTATCACGGAGCTCCGATTCTAAAGAAAAGGCAGACCTTGAACAAAGAACTCATAATGTTAAAGAGAAAAGTGCAAGGTAGTGGGAAGTTTACAAGAGTGGAAGCCTAGCTGAGATGGGAATGGAGAGATGAATTGGTGGGAGGTCATCTGCTGGCTTCTTCTCCCTCACTGGCTCGGCATTCAATCAACAGCTTAGCCCTGTCACTTCTACTTCTAAAACCACCTGCTCTCTTTCATCAGTCCATCTCTCCCGCTCCTACACTGTCAGCACCACCAGCCGTTGCCCAGAATACTGCCACAGCCTCCTGACTGCCCTCTCTGCCTTAGACTTCCCTCCTCCAATCCAGAGCCCCTGCAGAAGCCAAAGGGAATACTCTGCAAGGAAAATCTGATCAAGTCACCACCCTGTTCACAAACTTCCCACAGTTTCCCACTGAGCTCTGTTAACATTTAAAAGCCTTTACAAAATTGTAAGGCCCAGGGACGCCTGGGTGGCTCAGTTGGTTAGGCAGTTGCCTTCGGCTCAGGTCATGATCCCAGTGTCCTGGGATCGAGTCCCACATCGGGCTCCTTGCTCCGCAGGGAGCCTGCTTCTCCTTCTGACTCTGCCTTCCACTCTGTCTGCCTGTGCTCTCTCTCGCTTGCTCTCTCTCTGACAAATAAATAAATAAAATCTTAAAAAAAAAAAAAAATTGTAAGGCCCAGCATGTTGGCTTCTCTCTTTCTCCAATCTTAACACTTCTCTGCATTCCTTGAACCCACTCCCTAGGGTGCATTAACTTAGTGAGGTTCTTTCTAAGCTGAATCAGGGTACCTGGCTGGCTCAGTCCATTGAGCATGTCTTCTGACCTTAGCGTTATGAGTTTGAGTCCCACATTGGATATAAAGATTATTTAAAAATAAAATCTTTAAAACAAAAGAAAGGGCACCTGGGTGGCTCAGTTGGTTAAGTGTCTGCCTTCAGCTCAGGTCATGACCCCAGGGTGCTGGGATCCAGACCCGCATCAGGCTCTCTGCACAGTGGGGAGTCTGTTTCTCCCTCTCTCTGCCTGCCACTCCCCAGACTGTGTTCTCTCTGTCAAATAAATAAATAAATCTTTAAAAAGAAAAGAGAAAAAGAGGGGTGCCTGGGTGGTTCAGTCAATTAAGCCTCCAACTCTTTGATTTCCACTCAGGTCATGATCTGGAGCCCACATGGGGCTCCTTGCTGGGTGTGGAGACTGCTTAAGATTCTCTCTCTCCCTCTCCCTCTGCCCTTCCCCCCTCCAGGGCTTGGGTGCCTGCTTTCTCTCTCTCAAATAAATAAATTATGAAAAAGAAAAAAAATTATTTCAGGCTTATGATTGCTCAAAGTTTAGGATTGCCCCTGCCTTTTGTTGTTCATCTAACAACTTTTTGAATGTCTGAAGACACCAGGGAAAACAAAACCAGTAAGCTTGGGCACTGTGGTTTGGGGAGCATAGATGTCATTTTTTCCCTTTCCTTTCCTTTTCTTTCTTTCTTTCTTTCTTTTTTTTTTTTTTAAGTGAGAGCATACTTCTCTGGGAGCATTCCTTTCCCCAGGCCGTAAGGACAGAGAAACACTGCAGAGGCTCTGGGAATGGCTGGACCTAAAGGCAGCCATGACGTGGCAAAGAGTCACCTCATCTAGGCTAGGAAACACAAACTGTGCTAACTCAGAGCTCCATAAAGGCAGAAAAAAACCCTTTTAGGGCTTTCTCCCCTACTCCCTCCCCACAGACTTCAAGATCCAAGTGAAAAAATTTGCCAGCATGGGTGGGGCCTCAACAGGCTGAATCACTGTGACTAGGTTGAGACTGCCCAAGAAAGCTGGCTTCAGACTATCACTAGGCAAACACGGCAGCTGGTTTTGCTCGCATTTTCAGCAATGTGCTACAGACGACATTATTAGAAAATGTGCAGATAGGAGAAGGCAGTGGAGGCCCCCTCTACACCTGGCAGTCACACACCCCCACCCCTCCATGGATTTTGTGTAGGATCTGCCATTTTGATTGTATCTATAAAACCAAACTGTAGACGTTCCACCAATGTAACCTCTCCTTCTCTGAATGGTCCTTTCATTTCCCAAGAATCTTGAGAATCCCTGGAGTCATCCTGGCTGCTACTTTCTATCTGCACAACTTTACACAAGTTATTTGAGTCTTGGTCTCCTCACAGGCCTAATGGATATAATAATACCCATCTCATCAGTTAGAAAAATGAACTGAAAAACAGCTGAAATAAAATATGTTAAACATCTAAAAGGGTGTTCAGTATGTAATAAACACTGCATAAATATTATTTATTATTATCAGCTAGTACTATGATCTTAATAAGTCTGGTCAAATATTAGAAAAGGTCTTTTACTTTACATTTATAATTTTATCATCCCAGTTTAGGGGGAAAATTGTCTTCTTTTAAACTCATCATTAAAGGGGCGCCTGGGTGGCTCAATGGGTTAGAGCCTCTGCCTTTGGCTCGGGTCATGATCCCAGGGTCCTGCCACATCGGGCTCTCTGCTCCACAGGGAGCCTGCTTCCTCCCCTCTCTCTCTCTCTACCTGCCTGTCTGCCTACTTGTGATCTCTCTCTCTCTCTGTCAAATTAAAAAATATATATATATATTTTAACTCATCATTAAAAACAAACATGTTTTTCTTGACTTCTCAATTTCCTATCCTAACCAGTCAGTTAACACACTAGTAGCCTCCCTAGAACCATTCAATTTACCATGAATACATCCAGTGACTACTGAGTGGAGGCTGGCGGAAACACAAATTCACTAGAATCGGCTGGAGGAAAATAGGGTCGGGAAAATCCAAATCCCAGTCCAACAAGTTTAGTTGATGAGCATTTATTGAGCCCTTACTGCATATTGATATTACACTAAATGCTAGAAACTAGAAAAGCACGAACAAGTGGTGTTTTCTGCCCTTCAAGAGCTTATAGTCAGGGTCATATTTTGAGACTGGAGAATCAGGGAAGGCACCCTAAAAAAAAAAAAGGAAATGGTACTTGAGCTGAGACTTGAAGGATGAGTAGGCTGGCTGGCAGGAAAGAGGAGAGGAAGGGTATTCTAGGCAAAGGGAACCACCAGAACAAAACCTGGAAGGATAAAATAGCTTCAAATTACAAGCAGTTCAGAATTAATGGAGCAAAAAGCATGTGATGGAAAACATTGGGAAATAAAGAAGATTCACTGTTTACTTAGAGAAGATGGGTACCACACTTCGCCCAGCTAAGTAGGAGGAGCTAATGTTTCCAGTCCTCTCGCCACCACACTTTTACCAGGGGAGCTCCCCAGCCTAGAAAGTACTCACTCTTTTAGGTCACAAAAATAAGGAGTTGTTTTTAAGGTCCACATTAGGTGACATTGGTTAAGTTCCTTTGTTACTCTTTGAGACTTTATTTCCTCACTTTTAAATCGGGATGGTAGTTCTATTTTTTCGTAGGGCTATGGTGAGCATTACACAAGGTAGAAATTGCCTGGCATATGCTAGCCGGTCTTATCCACGTGCTGCTGTGGTCTTATCCCAGATATGCTGGGGGCGGGGCAGGGGGGCAGTTTGCGAGGACCCACAAGAAAGCACATGGCAAGGAGCCTATAAGCGAAAATAATTCTGACTCAATAGCCTGTCCAGGGTTTATGATTATAGTACATAAAGTTTATGACACTAAAACAGTCATAATTTCTATGAGCCCTGGCAACCTCCTTTCTCACACAAAAAAGTGTGTGGTCACCTTGTTTTTATTTATTTATTACTTGGCACACAGGGGGAGAAATATGAAATATCCATTACTGGTCTTTTCTCTGTGTTCTCTCTTGGTTGCTGTCAGTGGTTTCCAGCCCTGAGAAGGGAGGACCAATCCTCAATCTTAGACCAGGCTGTGGAGAGGAAGGACTTGGAAGGCCACACCTGAGAAGTCAGCGAACTTCTGCCTGAGGACCAACTCAGCCTGTTCATTTCCCTCTGCCCTCCACCTCTGGCCACTCATTCTTTTTTTTTTTTTTAAGATTTTATTTATTTGTCAGAGAGAGAGAGAGAGAGAGGTAGAGAGAGAGCACAAGCAGCGGGGGAATGGCAGGCAGAGGGAGAAGCAGGCTCCCTGCTAAGCAAGAAGACTGATGTGGTGCTAGATCCCAGGGCACTGGGATCATGACCTGAGCTGGAGGCAGATGCTAACTGAACCGGCTGAGCCACCCAGGGGTCTCTGGCCATTCATTCTATCAGGGGGAAGTGACTCCCTCATTTCTCTGTTACAAATTACCTCTTGACCAAAAGGAACAGGTCTGCAGACTGCCTTTCAGAGAGCAAACCACACTGCACTGAGGAGCACTGCAGCTCGGCTCACCCATTCTGCATGGCAGCAGATGCAAAAGGTGAAAAAAGAGGAGGGATTGTTAGCACCCCTCTTCCCACCACCAGCACCACACAGCTGTTCAGAAGTTTAGTCTTCAAAACCACTTAATACTCCTGCAAGCTCTCTGCATCTTAAAAAAAAAAGGGGGGGGGGGACACACAACAGTATCCATGACAACTGAGAAAAAAAAAAAAAGTAGGCTGTTTAATTCTCAGCCATGGTTTATATATGGATGGAGCCTGTTTTTTGTCCACAGGATTATCTGGTAGGATGTACATTAGGTCCATGTGAAACATTTCTATTCACAAATTAAGAGTAAGCCCATGTCAATACTGCTTTATTCATCTTTTTTTGGACATGGAATTTCATTCTTTTACATCAAAAGCTATGAATCGAAGAATGAAAGAAAGCCACATATCTGAGGGCGTATTTACACACTACTCATGTGTGTGGCCTGATTCGTGGGCAACCCCCAGGGGGCACCAAAGAGCCGTTTCTTTTTTTAGCACACTGGGATGTAAGAAATCTGGGGTACACTTTCCAGGCCATATAAATCCCAGTAGACGGGTTCTATTGTGCAGACTTCCTGGGATCAATCCAGGGCGCAGGGAGGTAGGGACTTGAATTACATTATCAGTAATTTGGTTCTTGGCCAAATCGAAGGATAAACCTATCAAGACACTGTGTACTTCAAGAGTCCAATCAGAAGTTTCAAGCAACAAGGCCAGATTCTTTTTGAGAAACAAATGGTTGTGGCTGAGGCCACTTTATACTGCAGACAGTACCCAGATCTTTATACTTTATACTGCAGACAGTACCCAGATCTCTACAGCCACTGAGAATATAATGCTTAGGTCACCTGGGCCCACTGTGGTCCAGTTACAGATTCTCAGGGTGCCATTTAAACTCGATAATTTGGGCACCTGGGTGGCTTTGTCTGTTAAGCGTCCAACTCTTGATTTCAGCTCAGGTCATGAGACCAAGCCCTGCGTTGGGCTCTATGCTGGGCATGGAGCCTGCTTAAGATTTTTCTCTCTTCCTCTGTGAGTCCCCGCCCAAACAACAACAACAAGACTCCCTAATTTATTCAAGAAGTAAACCAGGGGTAAAAATGGAAAGACAAAATCATTGGTACAGGCAATTGTCCATGAACCAGAGTGCTCAGCATATATACATTTATTGGGATAAAAACTCTTAAAAGAGACATCATTATGGAAGAATTCCCACAGTCCAAACTAAGCCAGGAGTCATATTTTTGTGAGACATCACTATCCCTTGGTGCTCCTTCTAATCAACATATCAATTATCCATTCACATGACTTACCTTTTCAAAGTCTCGAAGAGCCTGGGTCTGCACCTGAGGGGGGTTTTCAAATGCTCTCAAGGAAGGCTGCTGCCCAAAGAGGGTCTTTTCACCACTTCTCCAGACCTGTGATTGCACTGGAGGGCCTCGATCTTTAGTGTCACTAAGAAAAGCTACCAGTAAAAGAGAACAACAAAAACATTTTCTATAACAGTAGCACTATGATCATTCTAGCTGGCACAATCCAGCAGAATTCCTCTGGAGGAATTCCTCAGCAGAATACAGACCAATTCTGGGCCACATGGAAACAGTTTGCATAAAGTAGCCTGTTGTTGATCATATTAATAATGTTGGGGTCTGTGATCAAAGCATCAAGACTGATACAAAGGGAAGGTCAAGCAAAGCTTTATTTCACGCCAGCACCGAGAATCAAACCAACCGTTCAGGGCTGCCTCTCACAGAGAGTGTGACCCCTCCCAGCCTTACAGACTAACTTATAAATAGGGCAAAGGCCATGTGGTTGAGCCTGGCCAAACACAGGTGGCCAATGAGATTGTAACACACAGAGAAAGTTGCATAGTCATGCTAGGTCACAGCAGGTGGCCAATTGAATTACAATGTACCCTATAGTAGCTGTTTGAACTAGCCTATCACTCTGGTCAGAATCAGCGCCCAAAAGGCGGGGTTTACATTCTTCTGTGGTTCGGAAGACAGTAGGTGCGCTCTACTGATTGGACGCCTCCACCTGGCCTGACTTGTCCTTGCATCTGGGCTCTGTTATCTCCGCCTGGCCTGACACGTCCTGGGATCTGGGCACTTTTATCAGGGGCTGGTCGGCCATATTTTACTGGTTTCCCAGACTTGTTTTTAAGTAAGTTCCTCTGGAGGCGGCAGGGTCAATCTAAGTTCACTGCATAAACAACAAAATGGCTGTTCTACTGAGATGGGGTCGCTCCGGCTAAGTAGACCCTTACAAATAATGGTCCCCAAAGGGATGCCTGGGTGGCTCAGTTGGTTAAGCATCTGCCTTCAGCTCAGGTCAAGATCCCAGAGTCCCGGTGTCGAGCCCCACGAGCCCCACATCCCCCACATCAGGCTCCTTGCTGAAGGAGACTGCTTCTCCCTCTGCCTCTACCTGCCAATCCCCCTGCTTGTGCACTCGCTCTCTCGGTCAAAGAAACAAGATCTAAAAAATAATAATAATAATGGTCCTCAGTGAAATGCACTGGTTTATGTCTGTGCTCCTCTGTGATTTGATCCTCTTGCTACTCCACTCTTTCTCTAGTCTTCGGAGACATCCGAGTGAGGTGGGCTTAGGGTTGTAGATTCAGGTAGAAGATGTAGAAAAATACATATTTTCTTGGTTGACAGAAGGAATCAATGACCCCTTATTACTATGCATTTATTTTAAGTCAGAAAAAATGACAGCCATTGCAATCCAGTGAGCTCCATAGCCAGCACCAGTGTAAGAGCAAAAGGGGCTCTGGGTCAGTGTGCCTCACGAAGGAAAAATTAACTCGACATGTGCTTATGAACAAAGGAGCCAAGAAGCAACATGTCATCATATACTTTTTCTATCCTTTCCTTATTTTTCTTTCTCTTTTTTCTTTCCTTCCTTCCTTGTACATTCTGGTCTCCTTTGTCAAAACTTAATTGACCATATATGCATGGGCACCAGAAGCAAAGGCACCAAGAGCAAAAATAAACAAGTGGGGCTACATCAAACTTAAAAGCTTCTGCTCACAAAGGAAACCATTAAGAATGAAAAGGCAAGCCACGGGATGGAGCAAACATCCCTCCCTCCCTCCCTCCTTTTCTTTGGGCAAACTTGCCAGAATGAGCACAAGAAGTCTCCAGATAGCGCAATCAACTCAGACTTTTTTCTCTGCTAAGAAAGAAAAAGAGGAGGAAGACAGAAAGAATCAGCAAGATGATGGTAAGGAGAAAAATGCAGAAGATAAAATATGATGAAGAAAATAATCATGAGAAATAAGATGATTCTACTATAGCTTTTTTTTTCCTTGTCTAAAGGAAAAAAAAATGTTGATTTTAAAGAAAAAAAAAATGTTGAAATGTAAGGCCATATAATTTGTTTTTAAGCTGCACATTGTACAGTGTCTTCATCTGTGTAAAATTAACACAGTATCAGGCATGCCTTAATGGTATTTTCAGAAGCCACAAAACTTGCCTGGTGGAAGATAGAGGTGTAAATTAGAACAGAAATTTAAAGCAGGTTTTATTGGTGCACAGCACAAATTAGTGGTGGCATTTTTTTCCATATTCAGCTGTCTTTGATTCAGCTTGTACAAATAACTGTTGTTCTGTTAATTGTATACTACTCTGTGATTATAAATTAATAATAATTACAGTAATGTTGCACCTGTTTTGTTGATATTTATTTCTAAGTAAATGTAAATGCTTTACTAAAGAGAAATTGGAAAGATGAAATTAAACGGGCCGTTGAATGGAAGATGATTTGATGAAACAGAACAATACACTATAGTTAAATTAGTGGGATGTGATAGAAGATAAGAGCCTTTGAAACTTGGATATGAATCCTGACCACTTGCAAATTGTGGGGATTTAGGCAAATCTCTCTTTTTCAAAAAAGATTGTATTTATTTATTTGACATTGAGATGGACAGACAGAGAGGGCGAGAGAGACCAGGAGTAGGGAGGGGAAAGCAGGCTCCCCACTGAGCAGCGGAAGGGGTGGGGCGCTCCATCCCAGGACCCCATCCCCCATCATGACCTGAGCGGAAGGCAGAGATTTAACAGACTGAGCCACCCAGGTGCCCCAAGGCAAATCTCTTAATTTGGTTGAGCCTCACTGCCTAGTAAAAATGGGAATAATACTGACCTCCCAGAGCTTCTATATGAATTAATGGAAATAAAAATTAAAGTACTCAACCTAATATCTTGCCTGTAGTACATATCATCTCTACCCTTCTTCCATTTTTGCCGTAGTACTTTGATTTTTACCTCAAAATGGAGGATCTTGAAGTTCAGAATAAGTATGGTAGACCCTTGGAATTTGGAGACTTAACATACACAATTATAAATGCTAATTTAAAGTGACTGAAATCCTTAACACATTCAAATTAAAACCTTTTTTCATGTTGTGCATATGAACCATCTGTGCTCAAGGCTGGTATGAAAAAGGCAAATCACTCAGCAAAGTAACTAGAACCCTTAAGTGATTAAAAGTTTTTGTGAAAAATGCTCCCCAAAGGAGAACTATCTTCACCTTGGTTTCATAATTCAGGTAGATCCCTGGCTAATGTTAGTTCAGTAATGATACGATAGTATTATAACTACAATATTAATAACAATAATACTTACTGGGTGCTTTATTCTTCGATAAACTGTACTAAGAGCATCTCTCACTTAATTTCACTTATGAGGCTGACACTATTATTGTACCCATTTTAATGGTATATGAGTAGAAATTTCGTTTTGGTGGCAGAGTCTATTTTAATCCTTTTACAAGTGACTTTAACCTTGCAATTACAGAATCATTAAAAGCATGAAGAGTTCACATAGTATTTCAATTATGATTTATTGCACTATGCTGGAAAGGTGGGGAGTTATATGTTACAGTGATACATGCAAGTCTGGAAATTCACAGACTGTCTGAGAATATTGCCATAATGACTTTAAAGGGGTCATAATTTAAGGGAATTATGATCAGCAAGCACTCAAGAATTTATCAAGGTAAGGCCCATGGCCTCCTTACCTGCCGCATGACTTGTTCTAGGTACCATCTCCCCTTCATCCTCTGCAAAATAATCTCTGTGGAAAGAAACATATTGTTAATTAACGAGATACCACCCCACATGGTCCCCCATCCCTGTGCAGCAAGACACCATGTTCTGTTTTCTTTTTTTTTCTCCACTTTTTTTACTCATTAAGCTCCTACTATGTATCAAGGGCAGTGTTAAGTGTGGGAGATACAAAGACAAACACCACAAGAAGGGTCCCCATCCTCAATAAGGACATATGAAGATAGCCATTGAACAAACAATGCCATCATGAGGGAACAGCAAAGACCCCGAATCAGGGAGGAAATTCATCTGTTAGAAGAACAGAAAACCAGTGTTGCCAACCAACCATGCAGGACCTTGTGAGATGGGGTGAGGAGACTGAGTTTTATGTGGAGGGCAGTGGGAAACTACTGAAGGATTTTAAATGGGGGAGTGTAGTAAATGACCAGATGAGATGTTAAATAGATGATTCCAGCTGCTGAGTGAGACAGTGTGGAGGGGAATACAAGTGGATGAGAAAAGCAAGAAGTTGTGATGGTTTTAACTAAGAGAAAAGACAGAGGAGATGGAGATAAGCAAAAAAGTTCAAGATATGTGTAGGAAGTAGAACTGACTCAGAAAGCTTGGAAACCAGATAAAGTCTATTAATGGTAACGTTAAAAATACCACAGTTCAGTAGCAAGAGGTATGTTTGCCCAGCACAGTGAAAGTCACCATCCCTAGCACAGAAGGGAAAAAATTTTCAAAATATATTCAACAAATACTTGTCAAGCATCTACTATGTTTTTAGGCATTGTTTTAAGCACCGCAAATACAGCAGTGAATAAAACTGACAGAAATGCCTACACACATGGAACTTACAGAAAGGGGAAACAAGTAAGTAAACAAGGTCTATAAAAAAAATTGAAGTAGGGAATGGGGAGAGGGAATGCTGGAGGTATGGGGAGGAGGAAGGGACTGCAGTTTTCAGTAGGCTACCATTTCTCTGAGAAGCAAGAGCGTAATCATGAGGGTATTTGGGAAAGAGTCTTCTAAGCAGAGAACATCAAACACAAAGGCTCACAGGAGGGAGCATGCAGAGTGTTTGGGAGCAGAAAGGAGGCCAGTCTGCTGGGCAGTGAGGGTGAGCACATGGTGAGGAAGTCGTAGGAGAAGTAATGGGAAGGCTGGGCAAGGGTCAGATGGCACAAGGCCTTTCAGGCTGCTGTGAAGCATTGAGCCACTGGAATCCTGTGAGTCAAAAAGAGGGTTGAACTGAGTGATGAATGTTTTAAAAGGACCGGCTACTGTTTTGACAACAGACTATCTGGGCGGGGAAGGCAACACAGAGAGCAGACAGCAAGAATCCTACACAGAGATGCTTTCAACATTTAGTTTATTCCTTAAACACTTGGTTACACCCGGTTTATTGTTCCAAAAAGGGTTCTGTAGGCAGAGGTTTAGAAGGCTTCTCTTTTTAAAAACCAGAACCCATTCACAGGGAAGCGGAAGAGAGACTGGCATTTGTTTAGAAATTGTTGTTCTTCCTTCTGGGCCGCAGGGCTGGATGCTGGCATGAATCTTCACTTTGTTAAGTTCCAGATGGACATCAAAGTAGCAGACAAGGCACATTGGACTACACACACCACCTGGTGGTTTTTTATTATTCAAAAGCAGATCACCAGCCTGTGGTTCTTCCAGGTCATCTGCCTCTCTCCCTCCTTTACTTCCCATTAAAAACTTTCCCAGAGAGTAGAGCAATTAAAGAGAGGAAGGTAGAACTCACGAATCCTCCTCTGTTGAGCTAAAGTAGGGGAAGGATGTTGAAGCTATCAGCCAGACCAATGTATTGAAAGATTTGTGGTGAGAAAACTTACACTTAGCTGCTGTTATTCAGCTATTGGATGGATTCCCTTAGACTCAGCCTGTAGACTTGGGTAGGTGACTGTGCATCTGTCATCAGCAACATGGGCCACTCCTCAGGCCAAATTCAGCCCAGCCAACATGAATTTTTTTTTTTTTTTTTTTTTTTGGTTGGCACAAGGCTGACCCACTTCTGACTTCTCTTAGAAAATAAATGGGTCGGGGCACCGGGGTGGCTCAGTGGGTTAAAGCCTCTGCTTTCGGCTCAGGTCATGATCCCAGGGTCCTGGGATCGAGCCCCACATCAGGCTCTCTGCTCGGCGGGAAGCCTGCTTCCTCCTCTCTCTCTGCCCGCTTCTCTGCCTACTTGTGATCTCAGTCTGTCAAATAAATTAAAAAAAAAAAAAAAAAGAAAGAGGGCGCCTGGGTGGCTCAGTGGGTTGAGCCGCTGCCTTCGGCTCAGGTCATGATCTCAGGGTGCTGGGATCGAGTCCCGCGTCGGGCTCTCTGCTCGGCGGGGAGCCTGCTTTCCTTCCTCTCTCTCTGCCTGCCTCTCTGCCTGCTTGTGGTCTCTGTCTGTCAAATAAATAAATAAAATCTTTAAAAAAAAAAAAGAAAGAAAGAAAGAAAATGAATGGGTCTAGCACCACTGGGCCTGCCTTTCCGCCTAGGGGGATAACCTGCCTCCTTTCTACAGAACAAACACGTGATCTCCAGTTCCTCACAGTCCCTGTCCTCCTCATCTTTGTAGTCCCAGCTCACACACTCACTTATGATACCCACCTGACTCCATGTAGGTCTCTGAGGCTGTTACCCTGGTATAGATCCAGGGCAGACAGAATTTCATTTCTGTTTTAATGCATAGTCTTGAGAACAGATAAGGAATATGTGGTATATATACACAAGAGAATATTATGCAGCCATACAATGATGAGATCATGCCATTTGAGACAACAGGGATGGACCTAGAGGATATTGTGTTAAATGAAATAAGACAGACTGGGAAAGACAAATACCACATGATTGCACTCACATGTGCAACCTAAAAAAAATAAACAACAAACAAACAAACAAAAAAAGCCCAAATGAATAGAGAAACAAAATGCAGAGTCAGACCTATAAATACAGAAAACAAACTGATGGTTGCCAGAGGGGAGGGAGGAGGGTTGGGCAAAATGGGTGATAAGGAGTGGCAGACCCAGGCTTCCTGATACAGAATGAATAAGTCAGGGGGTGAGAAGGTACAGCATAGGGAATGTCATGGATGACCTTATAGCAGTGATGTGTGGTGACAGACAGTAGCTACACTTGCGATGAACACAGCATAATACCTACACTTGTGGAGTCACTGCTGTATATCTGAAGCTAACATAACATTGTGTGTCAACCATACTCAAATAAAAGAAAAAAAACCCCACAGTCTTGAATAACCTAATTGCTTCAGCATGTAATTCACTAATCTATGATGATAAACTACTAAAACTGGTTCATAAATCACTTTTACCTCTTCAGCTTCAGTTTCCTCAAATGTTTGTAAAAGAAGTACATGGATTTTTCTAAGGTCCCTCACAGTAACTGTGCCATTCTACTCCAACAAACACTTCACCATAAAACTCATTTTGATACCTTCCAAGGATCCAGGGAACTTTCCAGACATGACCTCATTCAATCCTCTTTGCTCTGAAGATTCTACAGTATAGATCCAGAGCCGGCTACAACACAGGGTACACACACCCCATGAGATACTTGACCTTGTAAGCCCACCCACACCCACGCTGAGCCAGCTGTCTTCCCACTAGGAATCAATAAATGGAAGGAGAGAGAGGTCACTTTGGATGGGTACCGAGTCAATGGACATACTTATACAGTCTCGGGAGATTTTTTAAAAATCACTTTAACTCTATTAACAGCTCAAGTTCCCTCTCTTATTGCCCAAGAGTGGGCTCATCATCTGCTCCAAAAGGTTGAGAAGGAATTTGATGCTCCCCCAGGGAAGGGGCTCATAGTGAAGAAACACAGGGTGTATGTCTAGGGGATTGTAATTCGCAACAACGTCTGATAAACCAAAGTGCAAAGAGAATTGAGGTATCTGAGAGACATATTCCTAGCTAGGCCCTACAGACACACACACACACACACACACACGCACACGCACACGCACATGTACATGGCCTTGTGAAGCAGTAATATAGGTTGGTAAATTCTTCCATACTATCCAAGACCAGAAAACACTCATACGACCTTGTCCTAGTTTCTGAAACTGAAGTGTTTGTAGATTTATTTTTTTAATAGCAGTCCATGAATAACTCATGCTCCACTAGCATATGGTTCACCAGGGTAGGCAACAGCTCTCTCGCTAGATGTACATATATAATCTTTCTCGCTAGATACTTTTACCTTAAAATGCTGCTTTTCCTGTATAAATGAACTATACCTCAAGGGGCCTTATTATTCTTTTTCTCTTGGCCTCATCAGTCTGTCGGTACTGATACCACTTCCACTAAAGTTACACTTACTAAATTTTGCCAAACCACTCTCTGGCCTAATCTGAGGAACCAAGCGTTTTCCAAGTACAATCCACCCACAAGCTGCTTGCCTACTTATTGGTGCATGAGATCTTGCCCACGATTTCTTGATTTGCTGATAAGTAGCTAAGAAGATATTGGACTCAAACAACACATCGACATTTAATATCCCATATTATTAGCTTTTCCTACAGTTTTCCAGGGTGATTAGGTTGAGACTAATCAGAAAATAATTGACTTCCCCAAAGCCATCTGCTACACTCTGATACTCTGCTGCTGTCAGACTGTGCTCTGATGATTTTTTTCCAGTAACTTCCTAACTTTAGTAGTTCCAATTATGTCAGGAATATCCAAGCATTCAGTTTTATTTTGCTTGAAAATGGCTACACTGATGTAGCTCTTTTCCAAAATGTATGCAGCTCAGTGGTGCCACTTGTCTCTTTTCTCCTAACATTGTGGAGAGGGTAGAAACCCCCTTCCTTACCAAAGGGCAACACCACGATGGCGCCTGCAGAGAGACAGTTTCTACAAAGCAGCCATTGGCCTTCTTCTGCAAAATGCACATTTGGTGTTACTGTCTTATATTTTGGTCTATTTAATTTGTAGACTGAGAAGAGCAAGGGATCGTGTTATCAGACCATGTTATTCACGAGCAATGGCAAGGTGGTAACCACACAACTTTATATTACAAACGGGTTGTGCAACAAGTCTGAACAGTTATGAGCTGGTGGCATCCCAGGACCGAAGTCATCCCAAATTATTTTTTTTAAAAGATTTAATTTATTCATTTGGCACAGAGACAGAGCACAACAAGCAAGGGAAGTGACAAGCAGAGGCAGAGGGAAAGAGAGAAGCAGGCTCCCCACTGGGCAGGGAGTCCGACGTGGGGCTCCATCCCAGGACCCTGAGATCAGGACAGGTGCTTAACTGACTGAGCCACTCAGGTAACCCACATCCCCAAATTATTTCTAGGGAGCTCAAGTCCGCCCAGTCCCCAGTACTTCCTTCTTCTTGGGCTCACCTATTAACAATTTTAACGGAGGGATATTTCTACCCATATGAGTGTCCAAACTCCCGAAGGGATGGTTATTTCCAAGTCCTCTCCCCAGGGCAATCAAATCTATCAAGGTTGTTGGAGGCCACACAGTCTGGGTCCCCTCCTTCACACCTACCACCACTCTTGCTGAAGATCTCTAAGCCTGTGGACAAAGGCCATCTCTTTGAGGCATTTTCTATCTTTCAGACTTCTTTTTATGTAGTTTTTTTGTTCATAAACAAAAACTCAGAGAGGGGAAAAACAATCTTCTATAGCAGTACTTAGAGCGAAAAACTGAGCCATGATTGACATTTTTAAGTTTTTTCATTCCTTTTCATAAACATTTATTGAAAAGTGACTTATATGGTAAGCCCTGAAAACATGAAGATGAAAAAGAAATATACTCCATCATGAAGGTGTTCAGAGTCTACTGGGGAAGGCAGCTAGCACTCAATGAGATAACCGTAAGAATAATGAGATTTAAAACAGAGATTTGGAGAGAGGACCGAATTCAAGAACTTTTACAACTCAAAAAAATAAATAAATAAAACAGATTTCAGAACATAAATGTGATAGCAGTTATTTTTGTCCATCTTAGTAAGCATAAACTGCCCCCATCACCCCCACCCTATCCCCTGGCAATGTTTTTTTTTTTTTTTTTTTTTTTAAATTTTATTTATTAATTTGACAGAGAGAAATCACAAGTAGACGGAAAGGCAGCCAGAGAGAGAGAGAGAGAGGGAAGCAGGCTCCCTGCCGAGCAGAGAGCCCGATGCGGGACTCGATCCCAGGACCCTGAGATCACGACCTGAGCCGAAGGCAACGGCTTAACCCACTGAGCCACCCAGGTGCCCCCCCTGGCAATGTTTTTACCTTTCCCTCTTCTCAAACCTTCCTTCTCTAAGTTCTAACCCTCAGGTAAGAGTATTAGGGAAAGTTAAGGGTGGAAACTGGTTCTTCATTTGCATGTCCTTCCTCAAACCCATCAGCTTTATCTAATTACTTAGAACCTCCAAAGATGATTTAAAATGTCAAGCAAGGAAAGATCAGGACGAAAATTTGTACTATAGTAAAAATGCCTATAGATATGGACTAGAAGAGAATCTGCACAAGAGATAAGACTGGAGGTTTAGGGGGCACCTGGGTGGCTCAGTGGGTTAAAGCCTCTGCCTTCAGCTCAGGTGGGATCAAGCCCCCGCATGGGACTCTGCTCAGCGGGGATCCTGCTTCCTCCTCTCTCTGCTTGCCTCTCTGCCTGCTTGTGATCTCTGTCTGTCAAATAAATAAAGAAAATCTTTAAAAAAAAAAAAAAAAGACTGGAGGTTTAGGACGGTGGAAAATACATGTGAATCGCCCTTTTTTCTTTTTTTACTATTTTATACTAAAAGGTTAATTTAAAAAAAAAAAAACTAGGCGCCACACCTAGCATGGGGCTTAATGCAAGGCTTGAAATCATGACCCCAAGATCAATACCTGAACTGAGATCAAGATCACCTAACCAACTGAGACACCCAAGCGCCCCTAAAGGTTAATTTTTATTTTTTAAAGAAGATAATTATTTTGATCCAATTTACACTGCCCTTCTAATGAAGCCCTCAATAAAAGATAAACAGTGTAAGAGATTAGGCTGAGTCTGACCTCCTCAAACAGTGCAGATTATGTGGTGTGACAGGAAGATTGTTGGAAGTTTGCTTAGCACTAGACACTGAACCAAATTCACATTCCATTCTAATTCCTATATATACATATATATTTTTAATTTCATTTATTTATTTGAGAGAGAGAGAAAGATAGAAAGAGAAAGCATGATCAGGGGTTTGGGGTGGGGGGTTGGAGAGAGAGAAGCAGGCTCCCACTAAGCAGCCCCATTGTGGGGCTTGATCCCAGGACCCTGGGATCATGACCTGAGTTGAAGGCAGGGGCTTAACGGACTGAGTCACCCAGGTGCCCCTAATTCCTATATTCTTTTTTTTTTAAGATTTTATTTATTTATCAGAGAGAGAGAGAAGGGGAGAGAGCGAGCACAGGCAGACAGAGAGGCAGGCAGAGTCAGAGGGAGAAACAGGCTCCCTGCTGAGCAAGGAGCCCGATGTGGGACTCGATCCCAGGACGCTGGGATCATGACCCGAGCCGAAGGCAGCTGCTCAACCAACTGAGCCACCCAGGCGTCCCCCTAATTCCTATATTCTTAAAGCACATTTGACATAAGTAACTAAATTCTGGTTCAAATAAAAGCAATCTTTCTGATGTTCGGAGATCATTTTTAAAATATTTTTTATTTGTATCCATATTCAACACTTGCAAATAGAAAAGGGTTGGAAGGAGAAGAACTATGGCCTACTTTCTCTAATGTGTGAAGCTTTGGCTCTGAGAACTTTTAAATGGTAAGGTTTCACAAGCAGAGACAGCCTAGGAACAGAGACATCTACAGGCGACTGTCTCGGGACTGCCTGAGCCCAACTTCACAGTTCACATTCTCTTCCAGTGGAATTCTCCTCAGCACTAATCTCACATTAAATATCCTCTTTACTGTGGACAACCACCACCAGCCACCACCAATGCCACCACAATTCATTAAGTGCCCGATGCATTCCAGGCAGCATCTCATTCAGTCCTCACAAGATCCTGTATCACAGATAAGAAAACAGGGACCCTAAAGGATGAAGTGACTTGCCCAAGATCATACAGCTTGTTAGTGTCAAGCCTGAACTTGAAAATGCCACTTGACTCCAAACCTTTACTCTTTCCACCTATACCTTTACCAGAATCTTCCTCTGTATCTGGCTTGACTCCTGGGAAGTGACCCCCTGAGAATCTGAAGGGCAAGGAAGGGTGGACAGTGATGCTGTGTCAAGGGATTTAGACTCAAATCCAGACACAGATATGTTCTTTGAGATGCCAACTCATCCCCGCTGGACATAGCTCACACTTGAGTATTCAAATACTGGTGTCATAGATACCATGTGACAAATGAGTAAAATCCTAAAAGGGAAGTGCCTGGTATGACTTTTTTTTTTTAATAGGTTCTATCCTGAAAAGTGAGTCATCCATAATTTTACACTTCCCAACTCTACCCAAATCTCTCTAACTGTTCAAACCCTCCCTGAACCTTTTTGTTGCTAACCCTTGCCACCATCCCCAACGGATAAAGGGAAGAAACTAAAAGGCAGAGAAAGTGATGGGATAGACACAATCAAAACAGGACAGGCCAATAGTGAACAAACTATGAGACTTCTCCTCAGATCTTTTTCTCTCGCCAACAGAGACATTGAGTGTGTGGTCTACGTTCCACACGTTGCCAAATCCCACCCCCATTTGGCACCAGAATGGCAAAAACATATTTGAATGCAAATAGGGTAGAAGTCACAGATGCAGAGCACAAATACCAAGAGATTATCATTTTTTCTCATCTCAAGACCTATCATTATAACCTCTGCAAGCTAGGATACTTAATTGGCAAATCCCCCTCAGAACAGACAGAGCCTCGCTCGTGAGGCCCCCTCTGCATGCTGACCAAGTGTGGGCTGACTTGGCACTGCTTCAGCAACATCCACTTTTCTCCAGTACATCCTGAAATTACACCCTTCACTCAACAGACTCTATTCACTGTGAGTGACCACAGCCAAATGGGAACTCTTGAGACAGTTTTCTATAGTGCTACTAAGCCCTCAACAGCAACAGGGAGCTACAGGCATCACTATGCACCTGCAACAACTGATCCACGTTTTATGACCTTTCTCACCCTTGTACTAAGTCTTTGGCCTAAAAGGAACAAACATTCTATTTCTTGCTCTTATCCATCAAGGCTCAGAGAAACCACTTCATGACATAAAAAGGTAAAGGAAATTCAAGTAATTTTTTCTCATTGGACACACAAATAGCTAATAAATTCTCTTCCTTCACCCCGAATCAGCCAAGACACTGATAGCACTCTTTCATAAGAGACGCGAAAAATGATCTGCTTCAAATTCAGTCACATCCACTGGGGGATGGCGTATGGTCTCTCCACCCACTTCTCAAACTTAGCTTGTGCTTTCAACTTTTGGCCCTGATGATGCATTCTGTAGTGCTCAGTCTTTATTAACAACCACTACTCACTAGGCACTATGGTATGCCAAGGCAGCTGGCACACAGTCCATCTTGGAGCCCTAGCCCAAGCACCAGGAGATAGATTTTTTTTTCCTGTTTCTATCTACCTTTTTATTCACATAATCCTTTGTTGTTTCCTATCTTTACCACATCTATTTTTAATTATTTAAAAAGAATGACATGCTCCTTCTAGAAAATTGTGGAAAGGAAAAAAAATGTATATAGAAAAGTAATAAAAAATGTTACCACTTAAAGACCACATCCATGAAGATATTTAATGTATTTACTTCCAGTTGTTCTTTAGTTCATATGCCCATGAGAATTCTACAAAATAGAAATAATACTGCATGTGCAACTTTGTATCTTGATTTTATTTATATTATTGAACTCAAAGGTTTTGAGGAGTGCATTTTTAGGGGAAGAGAGTGGAGGAGGCACATAAGAGGAGAAGGAGGAGAATTTCTTAATATTATATTTCTTAATATTAAAGATCTGTAGAATGTATCTAGAGTCTTCTTTTTCAGTATAGTTCCATGATGTATTTTAAAAAGAAGTTTATATTAAAGCTTTATATTAAAGCTTATATTAAAAAAAACTTATACCTTGTGCACTGTTGGTGGGAATATAATTGGTGTAGCCTATGGATGAGAGTATGGAGGTTCCTTATGAAATTAAAAATAGAGCTACTAGGGTGCCTGGGTGGCTCAGTCAGTTAAGACTTCTACTCTTGATCTCAGCTCAGGATCTCAGGGTCGTGAGTTCAGACCCCATGTTGAGCTCCATCCTGGAGCACTACTTTTTTTAAGCTCTACTTTAAAAAAAAAAAAAAAAAAAAAAAAAACTAGAGCTACCAGGATTCCCACTACTGGGTAGTTACCTCAAGATAATTTGAAGAGATAATATGCACCCCTGTGTTCATTGTAGCATTATTTACAATAGCCAAGATATGGAAGCAAATTAAGTATTCATCAATAGATGAGTGAGTAAAGAAGATGTGGCATATATACACAATGGATATTTCTCAGCTATAAAAAAAAAAGAATGAAATCTTGCCATTCATGACAACATGGTTGGACCTAGAGCATATTATGCTAAGGGAAATAAGTCAAGCAGAGAAAGACAAATATCATATGATTTCCTTTTATAAGTGAAATCCAAAAAATAAAACAAACACACAAAACAAAACAGAAACAGACTCATATATCCAGAAAATATATATCCAGAAAACCCTCTGGTGGGTTACCAGAGGTAGGGAGGGGTTGAAGGTATGGGTGAAACAAATGAAGAAATTTAGGAAGCACAAAATTTACAAAATCTTTTTTTTTTTTTAAGATTTTATTTATTTATTTGACAGAGAGAGATCACAAGTAGGCAGAGAGGCAGGCAGAGAGAAGGAGGAAGCAGGCTCCCTGCTGAGCAGAGAGCCCGATGCGGGACTCGATCCCAGGGCCCTGAGATCATGACCCGAGCTAAGGCAGCGGCTTAACCCACTGAGCCACCCAGGCGCCCCTACAAAATCTTATATAAAAGAAATAAGTCATGGAGACATAGGGTACAGCATAAAAAATATAGTCAGTGATACAGAAATAATTCCATATGGTGACAGATGATAAGTAGACTTACCATGGGGATCATTTCATAATGTATAAAAATATTGAATCACTATGTTGTACACCTGAAACTAACAGGATATTGTATGTCAATTTCACTTCAACCAAAGAAAATAAATTAAAAAAAAATAAAACAAAGATTATAGACTCCTAGAGGATAATAAAACTGACAGAGGGTTACCAAGGTTTAGGGGTTATTAAGGCAGTAAGAGACTCTGAAGTGGTGCTGAGAGTGCTGAGAGTGATTGAAGGAGCTGCCCCCGAGGTCCAGGCTCAGGAGGGAGATGGACAAAGAGCAGGTAGCCTGGAAGATAGAGGAACTGGAGTATGCAATAAGGTGAACTGAACATTCAGAAAGACTGAGAAGATGGGGAGACTTGACCTTGTGGTCAGGAAACATAAACTCAGAGTTAAGGATCCTAAGGGGAATTTGGACTGAGGATGAGCTGCAAAGCTGGCTTGCTGAGGGTGTATGGCAGTGGATTGGCAGAAAGGAATTGTGAGGCCCAGGCAGAATAGTAATATATATTCATGCCTAGTGACCCCTCTGGAATATCAGTCACTTACAGGCAGAGTTTTTATATCATTCACTATTATATAGCTAGCATTTAAAAAGCCTAGATCATAACAGGAACTTGATGCATATAACTTAAACTACAAATAAATGCAATTTGAATCTATAGTGTCATCAAGCTTTGGTAACCTGCTGTGTCCATTCCATAATAGGGAGACACTTACCAAACAGATGTTCATATCAACCTTGTGGGGAGTGTTCTCTAGAAAGTTCTAAATTGCGGATCTTCTAAGTGCTAGAAACAATGTTAGATGCTGAAGATTTAGAGACAACAAAAGTCCTTTCTTCCAATAAGCTTAGAGAATGGAGAATACCATGTAAACCAATTAACTAGCTGCAAGCAACAACAGGATAGACAGCAGAACACCCAGAATTAGGTTCCAAAAACAATTGCAAAAGGATGTAATGCTGAAACTAATCTTTGAAGAGTAAAGCTATCCTAGCAAAGGCAAGGCTACATGTGTAGGTGGGAACAGCTGGTATAGGAAGGCCCACATAATAATTTTAGCTCAGGAAGAGTAAAATGACACTCTACAACCAGCTCCTTAGGTGGTCTGGCAATAGTGCTGTTCCCATGGTGGCAATAACCTGGAAATCTCTAAGTAATACAGGAAGAAGCATTGTCAGACCAACTCAGTTCCAAGCTTTATTTGTTGTCACTTGATACACATAAATGTAAATTCCTTCCTGCTATAAAAACATATATTGACTGAGTTTTAAGGCACCATGTAAATGATATTGCCCATGATCCCACCACCAAATACAGCATCTATTTTCTTTTCTCCTCTCCTTGCAATAGATATCCCAATATGTATAGATAATTTTTAAAAATTGTTTTATTGATTTGAGGTTTCTTCTTTTTTTGAGGGGGGGAGGGTCAGGGAGAGAGGGAATTTTTTCTTAAAGATTTATTTATCTATTTTAGAGAGAGAGCATGTGCATGGGGGAGAGAGACAGAGGGAGAGGCAGGATCTGCAAGCAGACTCCCCACTGAACACAGAGCCCCATGTGGGGCTCAATCTCAGGACCCTGAGATCATGACCCGAGCTGAAATCAAGAGCCAAACGCTTAACAAACAGAGCCACCCAGGCTCCCCAGTATGCATAATTTTGATGTATTTTATATCCACTTTTACTTTATTACATTAAAATTTTCTGTCTATTACCATTTCAGGAAACATTTCAAGATTGTAACAGATATTATTAGCAAGAGCAAAGCACTTTACTCCAGAGAGGAGTAGAAGATGGGAATGTTGCTACTGATTCACCTAGGATACATCACTTTAGGTCACTGTACCTCTACTTCCCCTTCTACAGTATAGGGACTCAGGTCTTGAAAAAGATGGTTAAATTGAACTGAAATATCCTCTATATATTTATGAGTTATACGAGTCTAAATGCTAAGCAATCTGCAACATATATTCAACAACTACAAATGTTTGATATAATTATTCTATTTCTGAACATCTATCATTCAAAAATAATCCTATGGAAGAAGATGCTTTATGTACCAAGACGTTTATCACTGATTATTTATAATAGTTAAAAACTGGAACCCTAAAGTCTTCATTATAAGGGAATGATGGAGTAAAGGTTTTTATTTCCACATATTCTACATCATAAATAACAATATTCCACATTATGACATGGAAAATAAATACATTTTTCCCCTGTGTAAAATGCTAGAAATTACTCAATTTTCTTTGTCAGTCAATGCTTTCTATATGTCAGCAGTTATTGCTTCTTCATACCCCTTCCATCTTGCCCATAATGAAGATACAAGTAGCTACTGTCCCTAGTTGGCATTGGAGAAGACAAAGGAGAAAGAAGTTTCTGGAGAGTTGAACAAACAGAGGAGGACTGGAGATAATGAGGCTCATTAAGGGAAAATGTATTGGAAACTATTAAAGTGCCATGAAAATACAATTGTGATGCTGATGATGCTGATGACAACAATGATGGTGAATAGTATATGGATAATAAAGTGCTTCAGCCATGAGAAAAAAAAATTCAGATCATGCTTGTTTGCTGACCACAGAACTCAGAAGATGTTCTGAGACTAAGGAAAACAAGTCCTCAGTATGTCTGAATGTTTTTAAATAGAATTTGGATAGAGCCACCTTGGGTCATCAACACATCTCTTTTATTCTGGACTTTCTTCTAACTTTAAAAGCTATTTGGATTTTTGCCAGAGACAACTTGTGGAATGTTCTGGGCTTATTTTGGAATTTTATTTATAAAATAGGATCAACTTCAACAGGAGTAGTGTCCCAGGGCATCCACTGAACGGATGGATGCTCTACACAGCTTTGTATAAATTATCCCTGAGCTATTTGACAGGAGAGGGCACAATGATGACAGTCACCCAATTTATCCTTTCAGAGACAAAACGACCCCTTCCTAGTCTTCCTGTATTTGAAATCCACCTTAGCATGTAAGCTGAAAGAACTACAGGGGTATCCGGTCTGATCTAGTATGCCAGAAATAAGCAAGTGGGGATGAAAGCACTGATTGAGATAAATTCCTCAAGCCAAAAACCAAGTACAGGCGTATTTAAAAGTAGCTCAGAGTTTCAAAGGCAGAGATTTTTCTTTCCACAAATGCAGAAAATTAATTGCCAAAGATGCTGAATGTTAAAAGAGAAATTCAAAGACCAAAGATGTTTCAGTAATAGGATTATGAGAAGGAGCATTTTCCTAATTTTAAAAAATGCTATATACAAAGCAGCAGCAGCACAGTGGGCAAAGGTACTGAAATCAACCAGGACTTCATGCTCCAATGCTTAATCAACCTCTCTGGCCTCAGTTGCCTCACCTTCAAAATAGAGAGAAATTTGAGATTTCTGGTTGTAACTATGCGGTAGTAAATGGGACTCTTTGCCAACTTACTATGAATTCAAAGAGAAATAAATGTCTTGCTTTCTCTACAGTTAAGAAGGAGTGAGTGTAGAGTTAAGCTAAGAGTTAATATAGAGCAGAATAAATGCAAATAAGCTATCAATGGGGATCATTTTAGTGCAATATAACCATGGTAAATGGGCTTCTTGTCCTACTTGAAGGCTGCACTTTATGTGGGGGAGAAGAAATAAAATCAAATTTTTGAATTTTGAGACTGAACCACTATTTTTCTTGGATGTTACTTCCCTTCTTCAAGTTTGCACAGCCACAGCAGGCAAATACAATCAATGCTTGCATTGTGTTAAATTAAATCACAAGGTTACATAAAACAAAATAAAATAGACTATTCAATTCCTTTCCTAACCTTTAATCTTATAGGTAGCTCTCACATAGTTCAAGTTCACTTTTCCTTGAGTTATTTGTTTAGGGAAGTTGACTAAGGTTCACATATGATTTGCCCGACTTTTGCTCAGCTTTTCCATATACTACAAACAAGAGCATTTCCACCCAAAAGGGGAAGAGAATTAGTAATGACTTTTCCAGAAATTCGTGTGATAGACTGGATAATCACCCTCCAAAGAAGTCCACATCCCTAATCTCTGAGACCTGTCAAAGTGCCACTTGACATAGCAAAAGGGACTTTCAGATGGGATTAAGGATTCTGAGATAGCGGAATTATCCTAGATTATCCAGTTGGGCCCAAGGTAATTACAAGGGTCTTTGTAAGAGATATACCCAAGAATCAGAATTAGAAGAGGAGATGAAATAATGGGGCAGAGACTAGAGTGCTGCCATTGCTGGAAAGGGTCCAAGAATCAAGCAATATGGACAGCCCCTAAAGCCCGAAAAGGCAAGGACTAGATTCTTCCCTAGAGCCTCCAGGAGGAACACACTCCTGCAGACATCTTTACTTTAGCCTAGAAGACCAATTTCCAGACTTTTGACCTCCAGGACTTCAAGATAATAAATTTGTGTTTTTTTCTGTCACTAAATTCATGGTAATTTGTTTTAGCAGCAGAAAGAAACTAATACAATCTAAGGAATCTGAAATACACACTCTTCAGGGAGTTGCTAGTCCAGAAACGGAATTTGAAATATGTTCGCAACCTTCTTTAGTGAGCTGCTAGCTCTGATAAGTGAATGCTAAAAATTCAGAGTTGTAGAAGCCGTTTGCCTGATAGATACAAGACTTGCAAGGTGAGCAAAATTATCCTCGTCATTTCCATGAGCTTACTCCTTTGATAACTCTTACCTTATTCATGGCCATTAGCTTGATTAGTGACCAAACCAGTTTTTTTGTAAGGCCAGTGTATTCATAGGAAATTTGCTATTCCAGAACCAACGACGTTCTCCCCAAATGATTTAACCAAAGAGTCTTGGCAAAGGTCAGGACACATCATTGAGGAAAAACACTCCTGTTAACCTCTAGCAGGGCAGATGGTGCACAGTTAGCAGTAGGGGTATTCTGCTGTGAGAACTCAAATACTCAGCACCCTGTTCTTTGTGGATAGACTGAGCAAGATAAAGAGTATGGAGGCTCATGTGAAAAACCTTTCAGACAGGAGGTTTCCAGAGCTGCCAAGAATGAAACTTGGGAGTAGAACCACAGTCTTCAACTTATTCATAAGCCTGAGTTATCAGGATAAGGAGGCAGCTCCAGAACCAACTCAGAAACTGAATCACCAGCCAAACTCAACCCCATTTTCTTCTCAGTATTTTTTTCTCAGTTGTGTGTGTTCCCAGGGCACATTATTTAATCCCTGAAGTTAAATTTTTCTTGTCTTAAAAATTATGACTATAATAACATTTCCCTCGTCCCTCAAAGGGTTGTGAGGATTAGGTGGCATGAAGTCTGCGAAGGGGTCAGCACACAAGTTAATGGATGCAAGCCTCATAAACAGTTGCTTTACACTTAATATTTACTCTTTGAATTTCTCAAGTTGTGCTTCTCCCCTGTGCTCTCACGCATTTGTCTGCTTTAGCCTCTCTTAGAATTATAGGCAATGAGAAAGTACAATGTTGGAAGGCAGAAGCCCAGTCTCATTCACTGCTTCATCCTTAGCATTTAGCACAGTGCTTTGCCTGTAGTGGGCTTTCACATTTAAAATAAATGGTTAGGAACTGATCTTAACTGCGCATTAGGAAACATCTGAGACATCAGTTATGATATATGATTATAGGATTTTTCCATCTATGATCCACTAGGCGGTGAAGTAAATTGAGTTACACTAGCATTTTCTCTTTTTTGAAGAAAAGGAGCAGGGCAGAAAAGATCAGAGTACAAAACACAAAGTAAGGTGATACTCTTGTTTCATTTATATATGGGAGTACGCCTGGTTGTAATGTAAATACATTTCTCACTGTGAGTAATAGCAAAAAAACCAAAAAAAAAAAAAAAAAAAAAAAAAAAAACGAACATCCTGATTCTTCCACCTCACCAACATTTGGTATTTTCAGTCTTTTTCATTTCGGCTATTCAAGTAGGTATACAGTGTATGGCACTGTGGTTCTAATTTGCATTTCCCTGATGACTAGTGATGTGGAGCACTTTTTCACTATATCTCAGTCCATTGTCTATCCTCTTTATAACCACTTTAGAAAACTATTTGGCAGTATCTACTGAAGCTGAACATGCATTTCCTATTACTCAGAAATTTTATGTCTACGCATTTCCCCAACAGCAATATGTACATATGTTCACCAAAAGACATGCCCAAGAATGTTCATAGATAACAACCTATTTGTAATAGCTCCAAACCAGAAATTGCCCAAATGCTCATTAATAATTGACTGGATAAATAAATTTGATATATTTACACACAATAGAATCCCACACAGAAGCAAGAATGAATGGACTACAACTACACAAAACAATATGGGAGAATCCCACAGGCATCAGATGGAATGAAAAAAGCCAGATATACAAGAGTACACAGTGGATAATTTCACTGACATAAGGGGTCAAAGCCAAGCAAAACTGATCTATGGTGTGAGAAATTAGGATAATGGTTATTCTTGGGTCACGAGGGCTTCAGGGGTGCTGGTTATATCCTCTTTTTGATATGAATGTCTAAAATATGGATATACTCAGTTTGTGACATTAATAGAACAATGAACATATTATTTGTGGCTTTCTAAATTATTTCTGAATTTATCTGAAGTCTAAATACACATGTAAATATACAATTCAGAAAAAAAATAATCTTTTTTTTTTTTTTTTTTAAGATACAGTGAACAACACTGCTCACTCTTGTTACCATCAAGTGGTCATCTAGCCTCTGCTCAAATAATGTCAGGGACCAGAATTGATTTAGTACCAGGTGGGTCACTTATTAGGAAGTTTTTCCCTAGGGTGCCTGGGTTGCTCAGTGGGTTAAGCCTCTGCCTTCAGCTCAGGTCATGGTCTCAGGGTCCTGGGATAGAGCCCCACATTGGACTCTCTGCTCAGCAGGGAGCCTGCTTCCCTCTCTCTCTCTGCCTGCTGCTCTGCCTACTTGTGATCTCTCTCTCTCTCTCTTTCTGTCAAATAAATAAAAATCTTAAAAAATTAAAAAAGAAAGAAAAAAAGCTTTTCCCTTACACAAAGCCATAACTTGCCTCCTCCATAATGTATTATGTCCTCCTAAGGGATTCCAAATCCATCCAGTCCCACTCCCACCAATTGCTCTTCAAATATTTGAAGGAAACCACCATATCCACCACCACCCCAGCCCCATCTTCACTTCCTCAGAACCACAGATCCTTTGGTGACCCTTCAAGGTGTGGTCTTCATTCCCCTACTGTCTCTTGATTGCACTCCTCTATCTAGTGATGCCCACAACAGAACATTGCTCTGTAGGAGAGGCCTCAGAAGAGCAGAAAAGAGCAAAAAGTAGAATCACTATTTGTAATTCTAGAAAGCATGTGTCTACCAACACACCCAAAGCTTCCATTTTTTAAAAAACTGACACGTTGTAGATCACTTCTATTGAACAATCAGCTGAACTCCTTCAGATCTTTTTCACACGGCCTAATTTCCTTTCTGTGTCTGTATAGTCTGCCTTCTCTTAGGAGTCAACACACATTTGGCCTCACTCCAATCTCCAAAGCTAAATCCTGGAGGTGGAGTGATATCGATTATAGAGACACCTCTGGAATACAGCCTCTCCATCCACCCTCTCACTGGCAAAAATGAAGTCTTTGTCCTAACACATTATCTTTTATCCCTGAATGGGTCTGTTTTAAAGCACACTGAGGGGAAGGAGAAAACACAATTCAGCTGGGCATCCCCAAAATCTGACCTAAAACCTCACTGCCACCGGGGTCTCAACAAAGCCTGGGCAACGAAGGGCACCGTGGTCTCTTTCTTCCTTCTTCCCTCTCCAAAGTCACTCCAACTGGAGACTCTGGAGGTGAGCAATGCTGGGCTCTGCTCACTCAGGGCTTTGCCTTTTGTGTGACTGTTGGAGGATGAGCCTAAGGAAAACGTGGCAGGGTGAGGAGGAGGAATCTGATATTTTTCAAGGTATCTGAAATCCTAGGTATCTCTGAAGAATGACTTACGCCCATCTCTCTCATCTGTGGAACAGCGAAAAGACAGAGAACCATTTCTACAAAAACTTCCAGGTAAGCCCCACTGGGTATTTTTACTATCAAGACTAGGTGGAAGAGAGACGCATTCGGCAAGGAAAACGCCAGAGAACAGAACATGTGCGGAAGGATCGAGAGAAGTTGGAATTAGAAGGGTATTTTTTTTTTTTTTTTTGAAAAAAAAGAGAAGATCTCCCAGGCCCCTAGGTGAGGGGCGACCTCTCCTTAAGGGCGCGGGGGTGGGGGGCGCGGTGGGAGGGTGGGGCGTATCGGGAATGCGGGGAGAAAGCAGCAGCTCACCTACCTCATCCACGTCTGCTCCATTCTCCAGGCGCTTCCCTCACTCTCAGGGCGCTCCTCACCCGGGAGTGGAAGCAGCCTGGGAAAACGAGAACCCTTGCCCACGAATCTCCAGTGCAAAGAGCGGCAGCTTTTCCCTCCCCAGCTTCTTCTTTCTGTGTTGGCGAAGAGAGGGCTCGGCTCCCTGTATTTTGAGAAGACCGATTTGACGTGGCCGAACCTCCCCCCAGCTAACGGGGCGACGGGCAACAAGGGAGGGACTGTTCTCGGTAGGAAGCGGGACGCGGAGCCCAGCTGAGAGGCGCCCGGAGCTGTTTGGGGAACTGGGGCCCGAGGCGGCCCGGCAGGGCGCGCACACACTCCCAGGCTGAGACACGACTGGCTGGCACGAGTTGCTCCGCGCCAGCTGAGCTGTCAACCGCGAGCGGAGGCGGGGCTCCCGGCAGCCAGCCCAGGTGACACGCCTCCCCGCCGCGGTGATGGTGGCGGAAGGGCAGAGGGCTCCCAGGGCGCAGGACAGAGCGCCTCTGTTCCTCCCCTGTCCCACTGAGGGCGCTGTAAAAACAGAACAAAACAAAACAAAAAACAACTAACTGTCGGTAGAATTTGGAGCGAAGATCCTCTTGTGTGCCTGCACGACCCCACCCACAGGTAAACCCCGCACCAGAGCTGGGCTCTAGGAGGGTCGGAGGTGGCAGTCCTGGCTGAAGGCAGATGCACAACACTAGATGGTCATCGGCCATGATGATATTTTCCTAGAGATCTGACACGTCAGTCTCAGAATTGATTGGGGGACAGGAACCTTCCTCGGAATGGGAAGCAGCATCCTAACGGAACCCAGCAGCCTTATTAGCTGCCTCCATCTCGGCCAGCCCCTGATTTTATACTGTTCTACCTTGAGTCTCCCAAGCACAGAGGCAGCTGGGCTCTAGCTTCAGAGGAGGGCAGAGGGTTCCTGAACTTCCCAGAACTCTAGAAAAGTTTCAAGACAGTAGCCGACAGGGCTAGAATCTCCTCCTTAATTATTCTAAGATCATGGAAAAGGGCCCTTTGATGACGGCACTGCCTGAGACTCTGTACCATCTATTTATGTGATGAGGTTTAAACAAGTCAGACATGCTATAATTAAAGGGCTTACAGCCCCAATCCCCTTCTTAGCTCTAAAATAAAACCTTTTTATTAAGTGACATGATCACCGTTATTATTAGTGTTACCAATGACCTTTTTTAATTTGCAGAAAGCTTTATAGTGCCCACATGTGGCAATGTTGGTTTAGTTATACTTATTTCACAAATGATAGAATTGAGATCTTAAAAAGCTCAAAGTCTCTGCTAAGGCTCTGATACAGGTTATCTTCTCCATGGTGTGACCCTGGATAGTTACTCTCTAAATTTCTGAAAATAAAGCCAACAAGATGTCTCTACAGAGAACTGATTCTTTTAGGTATCCTAGGATACCTAGGACTAACTCAGGAAGGGCCCAGCATGCCTGAGAATTGGCGAAACTGTACGGAACCCATATTCCTGGAGCTGTCATTGAGCTTACTATGTTTTGATTTCCTCTAGTTATCAGCACAGAAGAGGGGTAGGGAGGGCAGTATAATAATAAAACATCTGCGGGTTCAGAGGAACCATCTAATGGGCCCTTAATCTAGAATTCCCGAACCCAAGCACTAAGCTTGGATCTAAGGCCACACTGTTCCTGAGCTTAGCATGTTTCTAGGAAACATATTAAGGCCCAGTTTGACCTGTGACAAGGCTTACAGGCCACCTGTCTTAAAAAGAGTCTAGTACTGCAAACACAACAAGCAAAAAAGGGTGAGAAGAGTCAGATTTCCACCCTCCATACCAAAGTTGGTGCTATATTTAGTTTTGTCTCAAATCAAATTACGGGCTACTGAGTCTGGAGAGGAACTGTATTTACAGCAAGACATACACTGCATCCAAGAAGTGATAGCATTAACTGGATGAACTATGGGGTTTCAGAAGTGAGGCAAGAAAATACGGCAGTTTCTTTTACAAAGCATAGTACATTCTTTGTAAACAGTTGAAAAATACAAAAAGAAGTATATAGAAAGTAAACTACCCATAATACCCAGAGACAATCAATATTAAACATTTGTTGAAATTTCTTTCCGGTCTCTTTAAAATGTATCTTTTAACCCAAAACACCGACTCTTTCTTACACACCCAAGAATATATTCTTGTAAAGGGATTTCATTGTTGTTTTCTGGATTATAATTATTGCAAAAGAACAAAGTTTTTGTGTTAGATTGTAAAAAAAAAAAAAAATCAGCTATATATCCACTCTGCCAACACAACTTTAAATTTCTCTACACTCCATCTCCTCACTATCTGCACATATTATGTATCTATTTCTATAATTATAATTACAGCCTAGACATAAATTTATGCCCTCCTTTTCTCATTATTAGATATCTGTCCATGTTGTTAGAGAGTGTTTATTATTTACTATCCTAATATTGTATAATACTATGTAGTAATGATAAAACTATAGTTTACTTAATAATATTTTGTTACTGTTAACAGTAACTATTTCTACTAGAAATAGTTACACTGTTTCTAATATTAGACTCATAAACAATGCCTCCATTATTTTATTCTTTTGAATTGTTTCCCTAGGATAACTTCTTAAGACAAAGGAATGTGAGGATAAAAGCACTTTCCAGGGATGCCTGGCTGGCTCAGTAAGTTGAGTGTATGACTCTTAATCTTGGGGTCATAAATTCAAGCCCCACATTGGGTGTAGAAATTACTTAAAAAATAAAATCTTTGGGGCTCCTGGGTGGCTCAGTTGGTTGAGCTTCTGACTCTGGATTTTGGCTTGGGTCATGATCTCAGGGTTGTAGGACAGACTCCCCACCAACTCTCCGTGCTTGGTGGGGAGTCTGCTTAGGATTCTCTCCCTCTGCCCCTCTCCCCTGCTCTCTCTTTCCCTCTCTCTAAAATAAATAAATACATTTTTAAAAAATAAAGTAAAATCTTTAAAAAGAAAGGACTTTCAAAAAAAAAAAAAGAAAGGACTTTCCAAATTTATCATTTTACACAGCCTGAGTAACACTAGGATTTATCACTTTAACTGTTCTCTTTAATAGGTAAGAAATTATTTAATAGTTATATATATATATATATGTATCTATGCTTATCTATATGGTATATAACTAATTAAACATAATATCATTTTACTTTATATTTCTTAGAATACTAACTAGTAAAATCCTCTTTCATAGGCGTTCTTTCTTTTTTTTTAAAAGTAGGCTCCAAGCCCAGAGCAGAGCCCAACACAGTCCTCCAACTCATGACCCTGAGATCAAGACCTGAGCTGAGATCAAGAGTCAGATGCTTAATTGACTGAGCCCCCAAGAGCCTCTTTCATAGGCTTTCTTGCAAACCATTATCTCTAGTAGCTAGTCATTCTAAAATCCTGTTGTGTTGTCATTGTATTAGTCATCTTTTTGTTGCAACAATGCTGTTTAACAAAGACCTCCTAAATCTCAGTATCATACCGCAAACATCCACTCCTTACTCAAAGATCTGGACTTCAGGGATGGATTGGTTGAGCATGGGTTCAAGACTATTCCAAGTAGCTCTCATTTCAGGACCCACACTGAAGAAGCAGTGGCTACCTGGGGAACATTCTTCCCATGGTGGGTTGCAGAAGAGGTAGGTTGTAGGAGAGTTGGCACAGACTCTTAATGTCTGCTCTCAGAACTGGGATCTTGCCCTTTCTGTAATATTTCATTCCCCAAAGTAAGTTACATGGCCAAATCCAAAGTTATTGGTAAAGAAAAGTGCACTCTGCCCACAGACTGCAGGAAGGTGAGTAGCTATAGAACAATAATGCAGTTTACAATCTCCCAGTCCCTGTATGCTGTGCTTTCTGGCTTTTTGTTCAACTTTTCTCCTGGTCCATGAATGGTCACTTCACCCTTCCCCACCCCATTTAAAGTTAGGTGTGGCTTTTGGTCAATGAAAGGTAACTTGTTTTGGTCACTGAAATATGAAAGGAAGTCTCATGTGTCCACTTTTAAGCAGAATGTAAAAGTTTTTAAAACTTACACAATCAATTGTCAGTACACAATCAGCAACTGTCAGTTTCCACACTTGTATGGACCTTTGAAGATTAAGAGGTGTCAAGAAGAAGCGTTCATCCACTTGGGTCTCTGAGTGATTCTGATGATCCAAGGGTTCCTTCTGGCCCAAACTGAACAAGTGGACTGACCAAGAAATACATTTTTGTTGTATTAAGTTACTGAGATTTGGAAATAATAACTGTAGTGTAGCCTTGCCTACCTTGACACATTTCTTACTTCCATTTTGAGTTACAGAAGATTATGGATCGCATAAACATGCCTAACATACTTTCTCCAGATCCTAAGAGTGCTATAGCTACTGACTCCTTTCATCTTCCCCAAAACCTGACGAGCTGGGCTCTAGTTACCTCTGTTTTGTAAATGACTAACGTGGAGCACAGGGAGATGAATATACTGCCTCCCTTCACAAAGCTGAGATGTAAAACAGCTTCACTCCAGAATGTCACACCCACCCACTCACTATGCACACTGCTCCCCTAATTCTGACACCCAGAAGTCACTGAGACTTAGGTAAGAGGACACTCTGTCTGTGACTCTTTCACTCCAGTGATCGTTACAGTTGATTCAGCTGACTTGGTCAGTCAACAGATGTCCCCTCTGTCCCTCATCACTCCACATCCATCTCTCTAACCTTGCGGTTTTCTTTCTTTGTTTTTAAATGCCCTTTCCAGACAGAGAGGAATCATTCCAATATTAAGGATGAGAGTGTCTGTGGCACTTAAAGATGGCCAGGAATTCTTTCCTCCTTCTTCCATTGAGAGATGGGATCTAATTCTCCTCCCTTTAATCTGGGTCTGCCTTGGAGATTTACTTGACTGATAGAGTGTAGTAGTAAGAGATGTTCTGGAACTTGCAAGGTTAAGTCATTAAGAAGCCTTGTAGGTGTCCCACCTGCAGGGTCTTTTAACTGAGTTAAGATATGCCTGGGGATACCTGGGTGGCTCAGTCAATTAAGTGCCTGCCTTTGGCTCAGGTGGTGATCCCAGAGTTGTGGGATGGAGTCCTGCATTGACTGGGCTTCCTTCTCTCCCTCTGCCTGCTGCACTTCCCTTGCTTATGCTCTCTTGTTCTCTCTCTGACAAATAAATAAATAATTTTTTTTTAAAAAGAGGGAGACAAGCTGGTAAGAAGAACCCAATCAATTAGAAAATAAAAACTGAGGTCAGAATGGAAATAGATGACGTCTTCTTTCAAAACCTTGTGGAGAGAGGCCCCGAGCCTACACAGAGAAAGGGAGGTGCCTAACTGAACCTGCCACCTGGCATTTACCATAAAGGTGCCAAGCATGTGAATGAAGTGTTGGAGCTTCGAGATCAGTCCCATCATCTACTGGCCCTAATGAGCAGCCCCAACTCTGGCTATATGGAGATTTGCCCTGCTGAGTCATGCTAGGATTACTGACCCCCAAATCATGAGATATAAAAACATGATTTTCTTGTGTTAAGCCATAAGTTTTGGAGTAGTTTACTAAGGGGGAGTAGTTAACCAAGACAGTTTGGTCCCTGTAAATGGGGTATTGCTATAACAAAAACGTAAAACAAGTGGCAATGATTTTGAGACCTGGATACAGCAGAACCTAGAAAGGCCTTACGGAGACAGTTAGTGAAAGCTGGAAGGGCACTGAGGGAACTACTACGGAGACTGCAGACAGTGAAGAAAATACTAGGGGCTTAAAAAAAAAATGACCTGTGTTATGTCATGGCAGAAATTTAGCCACTTTGGGGAATGTGGAAAAAAGAAAATATCCTTAATGAGTGGGTGGATCTGGCCAAAGAAATTTTTTTTTTTTTTTTTTTAAAGATTTTATTTATTTATTTGTAAGAGAGAGAGAGAGAGTGAGAGCAAGCACAGGCAGACAGAGTGGAAGGCAGAGTCAGAGGGAGAAGCAGGCTCCCTGCGGAGCAAGGAGCCCGATGTGGGACTCGATCCCAGGACGCTGGGATCATGACCTGAGCCGAAGGCAGCTGCTTAACCAACTGAGCCACCCAGGCGTCCCTGGCCAAAGAAATTTTTAAACAGAATTTTAAAAGTGCTTAACTGGCTTTTTGTAACCACATATGACAAGGTATGGATAGAAAAAGCTGGGTTGGGATAGAAAAAGCTGGGTTAAAAACTGCAGTTTTTAAGCAGACTTTAGGGGAAATATAGAGTCAGGACTTGCTATGTTCAAAAATTAAGCTGCCTCTTACCTGAATCTCTCCAGATAGCAAAAGTTTTCAAATTAACAAGTAGTTTCAGGGCAAAAAAACCAAATCCAAGATGTGACTGTTAGACCCATGGTTAATACCTCAAAATATTTAAGGTGCCTCATGTATCATTTCAGTTACACAAAAAGGCCTGGAAGAATTTTGAGGGTGTGCCTCTCTACTAGACAAAGAAGCTTCTAAGAATCTGAAGGGCCCTTTGTCTCACAGCAGCCTCACAGATGCCCAAGGTAGAGCAGAGCTTGCTCGGGAATGAAATGTGGGCATAGCTTTTGCCTAGAGGAGTTAATTATAATTAGTACAAAAGATGCCTTCGATGTTTTTACTCAAATTGTACCAGCATGGACTGAAAGGGATTAAGACAGGACAGAATGAAACAATGTTTTTGGACCCTTAATCTGCCAACGAGAGTAAACAAGTTGAGAAAGTCACCCAACTGCAAACCAGGACTTTTTCTTATGGAAAAAGAAGAATAACTTAAAGAATTGAAACCAAAACCCCAGAAGGCAGGCCAAGAGGTCTTCAGATATAAAGGAACCAAACTCAAGGAGCTATACCCTAGAAACCTCATCTCCTGAACTTGATTTACATGGTAAGATTCTGGATTTCTCAGCTGCTTCAGTAAATGTTATGAAATTTGGGGGAACTTTGGGAGGGAAGGAGTTATGCATGTGGTAACATTTGTGACCAAAAGGTGCAGGACTGTGGTATATTAAGGGTAGTGGAAAATTCTTTGTTACTTCTTCCATTACAAGGTGGGATCTAATTCTCCTCCCCTTCAATCTGGGATGGTTTTAGTGAATGGCTTGACCAAGAGAACACGGTGCTAGGCCGTAAATTCTGAGGTGGGGTAATAAGTCTTCCACCTGTACCTCTTGAGATCCTGAGCAACCATGAAAGAAATCTGACTACCCTGAGGAGGGACCCCAAGGGACCCCAAGACCACCCCAAGACCAGCAGCCCCCGTGAAGGCAGCAGGCATCACACACATTCTATGACTGAAGTAAGTGATGTTGTTCTGGGGCCCCCAGAGCAGCCTTCAGTCAAATACCACCAAGTGACCCAGTCCACACCACAAGGTACAGATAAATTGCTCAGCAGAGACTTACTCAAATTCCCAACCCACAAAATCACAAGGTATAATAAAACAGTTGTTGTCGTAAGCCATGAAGTTCTGAAGTACCTCGTTATGCAGAAACCAATAATTAGAGCAATGCCTTAAAATGTGCACAATAATTCTGATACATTATTCATTCATTCAAAAAAAACCAACACTGAGAACCACTGTGTGTCAGACACTCTTCTGTATATGAAGGCACCGCAGTAAAACAAACATACAAACAAACAGAAAAGACCCTGTTTTCATGGAGTTTACAGTCTACTTGCATAGGTAAAGAATAAACGAAAAATTATCTACAATATGACAAATGGTGGTAAGTATGATAAGGAGAAGCCAAACAATGTTAAGAGAGCATCCCAGCAAGGCAACCCTTCTTTTATAAAGGAGGAATTGGGGCCTTAGAGAGACTGACAGGCTGGTCAGAAGCAGGGTCCCAGGTATGATAAAACTGGAGTTTCATGTGAAAAACTGTCCAAGTGACTTCACAAATTCAAATCCCATTATTTGTATTATTAGTGAAACACAGCAACCTAAATGGGCAGAACTGAGGCTGGGGTGGATGTGCCTGGTTTCCCAGATCATGCAGGTAACCTGGACAGAAAACGTCGCACGTGTATGAATTAGAAGATGTGCCCTTCAGTTGCCAGGGGCAGGGATAGGGGGTGTGTGACTCTAGGACTATGTGTAGTAGGCAAAGCCACAGCTCTACCTCAGAGCATCAAGGATCGGAACCAGGAGGGGTTTATGAGATACTGGGAAACAGCCCTTCGGATAAGCAGAAATACTTGTGCACGGTAGGGGGACTTCGAGCAAGACTTCCTCTCCAGAAGGAACAGGTGCAAGTTCAGAAGTAGCTAATGCTCGTGGGACTTAATTTACTCCCACGGGCTGACAAAACTCTGGGACAATTTGGTTACTTTAGCTCACTCAATTCAACATTATTAGTTCCCCAAACAGGTACAGAGCACATGTTAGGCATTGTGCTATGTGTTTAAAATCTAGTGTGGGAAATTAGGCAGGCAGTGATTGAACAATAATACAAAATCAGATTATCCAAAGTGCTATAGTAATGGTACAAAGAGAAACTTAAAGTGTGATTAATTAAATATGATTAGAAAAGGTTTCATAAGAGTGGTAGCATCTGAGTCAAGTCCTGAAGGATGCTAGTAATTCAAAACTTTATCACATATTAGGATTGCAGTGCTTTTATTTAAAAATTTAAATTTTCACTGGTATGAGCACCTGGGTGGTTAAGTCAGATAAGCGTCTGCCTTCAGCTCAGGTCATGATCTCAGGGTCCCAGGATAGAGAGTCCCTCATCCAGCTCCCTACTCAGTGGAGATCCTGCTTCTCCCTCTCACTCTGCCCCTCCCCTGCCTCATACTTGCACATGAGTGCTCTCTCTCTCTCAAATAAATAAATTTTTTTTAAAATAAATTTTCACTGGTAGAAGAAATAGTCTCAGCCTCCCCTGACTGGCTGCTTGGGGTCCCCTTCATCTGGAAAAGCCTGTCACTGACAGGCGTCACAACTTTAGATTCCTAACTCTAGAATCAAGATTTGAAAATCTCCCCTCCCCCATCAGTTTCTAGCCCTGTGATTTTGACAAGTCAAACTCTATGCTTTAACTTCCTTGTTTGTAAAATAAGGTTAATCATAATAACTACCTAATAGGGTAGTTGTGAGAACAGAGTGAGGTAATATATGACAAGTGTTTAATTCATTGCCCAGCACATTTTAAGCATTCAATAAATCATAGCTGTTTTTTATTAATGTTTGCATACCAGGCAGGATTCCAACCCCCCATAGGAGTTGTGAATTTTAATTTCAGTTCTGCTCCAAATTGCACTCTAGGGCTAGGCCAGTGACCCAGATTTTCCATTTCTTAGCTCTCTGATTTATCGTATGAGACCAAAGCACTGACAAGGAAGTTGGATAAGCTGCTTCCTTCACTCCCTGGCTGGAGAACTAGGGGGGAAAAGTGGCTATTTCCTCCATCATGCATTCTTCCCTTTGTCTCCCAACCTTCTTCCCCTGTCTTGAGGACTGTGTGTGTGTGTGTGTGTGTGTGTGTGTGTGTTTATTCAGATCAGTCTCAGTCATTAGTTAGCCTTGTCTGTCAGCTGTAACAAAAACCACAAGGAAAGAAATTATGACCAAGCCTTCAGACAGCTGGTGGTAATTTACTCCTACAAACCCCCTCATTCTTTCAACACCCACTATTTATGTGTATCTGATGCTGGGGGAGGGGGAATCATGCAAGAACTGTGGTATGCAAATTTCTAGGAACAGTGAGGAGGAATGTGTGTGAAATTACATGGATAACTCTCCTTGCTTTAAACATAGAAACTGGGCCTTAAAAATTAAAGTGACTGATGTGAGCGTTAATAAATAAATTTTTGGAACCAGAAACAGTATTGGAATAAATTGACAAATAGCTTTGAAGGCACTTATGAAAATTGCACCGTCACTAAAACTTGAGTCATTTTCCAGCAAAGGGACAAGCACTTCCAGTCCGAGGCCAGGGAGCATGTTTCAGGAAATCCACGCCTTTCCAAAGACCCATAGAGATGATAACTAAACACAGCTCATGATCCTGGCTTAGAGTTGGGTTAGATTCTGAATTAGAAAACATAACGCTTAGGAGAAGGCAGCCAGCCAGCTATGGTCTCTGCTTTTGTTTCTTGTATCATGCCACCTACTAGCTTGTCCTCAGATCGACCAAGATGGATTTCTCTGGATTTAAAATTCTGGCAGACACTGAAAATCCCTGGTATTTTGTTCCCTCTACAGATTGGACCTAAGGATATATAGATATTATATATAAAGTTAAAAAAATTCAGTGTTTTGCTTCATATATATGTATATATATTTTCATTTATATATAAGTATATACATAGATTTGTTTATTAAGAACATAAATCAGTTTTTAAAACTTGCCATCTTGAAAAAATGTAAAAATTTTATTTTATTTATTTTTAACGATTTTATTTATTTATTTGTCAGAGAAATAAAGAGAGAGCACAAGCAGGGGAAGCAGCAGGCAGAGGGAGAAGCAGGCTCCCTGCTGAGCAAGGAGCTCAATCCCAGAACCCTGGGATCATGACCTGAGCTGAAGGCAGACGATTAACCAACTGAGCCACCCAGGGGTCCCAAAAATGTAAAAATTTTATATATATGAAAAAGCTGCAAAAATAGTACAGTGAAGTCCTGTAGATTCTTCATTTGATTCACCAGTCACTAACATTTTGCCACATTTCTTTCCCCCTCTCTCTATACACACACACAATTATTGATGAACCATTTGAAAGTAAGATGCAGACCCCTATATTTCAGTGTGCATCGCCTAAGAATAATTAAAATCATTAAATTATTGTGATTATGTAAAAGAATACATCACCTCTCCCAGGTCCACTTTTGTCACTATTAAATAGAATCTGAATTATTTGTACTGAATTACTTAACTAATATCAGGAGCTATCCCTGGTAGATTTCTGGCTCAAATCTGCACAACTAATGGGGCTCATCAAAGTAATCACTCCCAGGACAAAGGTAAATATACAAGAAAGATAAATTCCCTCTCCTACACTTAGAATTACTGGAAGCCAATTTCTCGCCAATTTTGAACAGCTGTTTTGTCCTGTCTTCCAGCTGGCAAGGATTCATGCATACTGACAAGTAGCCTCAGAAAGACTCACATAAACAAGAAAAAATTTTAATGAGAAAAGCTCCACATGTGTGTATTCACTTTTGTCTTAATTTCTATTTTAGCATATAAGAAGCCGAAATACTGAGCTGTGGATTTCAGTATCAAACATCTGGCAATCCTAGACAAAAAAAATTAGCATACTTCAATAGTCTTTCACCCTCGTGAAGTCCCACACTTGCGTAGTTCAACCACTATGATTCATTTTAACTAAAATAATCTTTTATGAGATGAAAGTATCCCCATTTTAGGCGAGGTTTGTGATACAGCAACAGACACAGAAATACTAGCTGGCTCTAAAGTGGAAGTTGTGATATACAGAGAAGAATGATTGCATCCTATATTTATTGGCTTTGGTAAGTTCTCAGGAGATAGAGGGAAAAACCAAAGCCAGATGATCCTGGTGCTGATTCAAGCTTTTCTTTTCTTTCTTTTTTTTTTAAATTTATTTTTTATTTATTTTCGGCATAACAGTATTCATTATTTTTTCACCACACCCAGTGCTCCATGCAAACTGTGCCCTCTATAATACCCACCACCTGGTACCCCAACCTCCCACCCACCCACAATTCAAACCCCTCAGATCGTTTTTTAGAGTCCAAGCTTTTCTTTTTTTTAAAGACTATTTTATTTTGTTTTAGAGAGAGATGGAGAGAGCAGGAGTGAAGGGAGGAGCAGAGAGAGAAAGGGAATCTCAAGCCGACTCCTTGCTGAACACAGAGCCCAACAGTAGGGCTTGATCCCAGGACCCTGAGATCATGACCTGAGCTGAAATCAAGAGTCAGATGTTTAACTGACTGAGTCACCCAGGTGCTCCATCAAGCTTTTGATTCAACTGTGAAGGTGTTCAAGACTGGGCCTCAGGTAAGGGGAGAAGGGCACCATCTTAGCTGTGGTGCAAAATTTGAGGGACACCAAAGATTCAGTAACCAAGATAACTGATACCTTACGGCAATATTTTTTTTAAAGATTCTATTTATTTATTTGACAGAGAGAGATCACAAGTAGGCAGAGAGAGAGAGGAGGAAGCAGGCTCCCCACCAAGCAGAGAGCCCAATGCAGGGCTTGACCCCAGGACCCTGAGATCATGACCCAAGCCGAAGGCAGAGGCCTAACCCACTGAGCCACCCAGGTGCCCATCTTATGGCAATATTTTTCAAAAACAAAATTATTGTGAAAAATCCATGATGAATGAAATATCAAAATTTTAAGTAAAGGCAGGATCTGTCTCTACACTTGCAAGACCTGGGGAGTGAGTGCCTTACTTGCCCTTCGGTCGGGGCCCTGGTTACTCATCCCACATGGTGTGACAAAAGCCAAATTCTTAGATGCGTCTGCTGGTATTCTCTAGTGTGGCATTCTGCTGACCTTGTTGGCAAGAGCTCTCTGTGTATCATGAACTGCCACATATTAGTGGCACCTTGAAGATACCACAAGGCAATATTGACTATCCAACCTCCTCCCAAACTCCTTCCCAAGCAGCTGCAAGGCTCAAAGGCAAGTTACTGTGATTTATAGGGCACTGGGAAGATGCTGAAGAGGGTGGGAAGGGGAGATGGTGGGAGAGGGTAAAAAGAACAATTTATCTTACAAATTGCTGCTAAGGCAATTACACGAGAATGCAAATTTCAAGAACCTGGCCTTTGAAGAAAACCTTGAGCCCTAACTCTCAGTTTGTAGCACCTATCCATTCAACTCAAAGGTGAAATCCACTTCACCATTAGCCTTCCCATAATTTGGGCTACACTTGGCTCTGGAAATCAAAGTAGCCATGCTATATCCTCCATGCAGGTTCTACTGTATTCAGCTGCTTAGGAGATTTCATCAGACGGGAGTCTCTCCTTTGGCAAGAGCTGCCTGGCCATAAGACCATGAACCTAACCTTGTGCTAGTGCTAACCATCTAGAGGTCCCCCTTGCTGGCAGAACCTTATAGAATTGTGCTCACAGATGTAGCTTGGCCCTTAGATGGGTCATCCCTGCTCCAGGTACTCACAGTCACCAACACAACCCCATATGGTCTTACACCTGACCTGCTGCACTCATTTATGTTACCTGCCTTGTTTTCCGCAGGCCCTAGGCATTTGCATATCCCTTCAGGACTTGCCTGGTTCCTAGCAGTGGGGCACCCGAGGCCTGCTTTCTGCCTCTGTACCTAAATCTGTCTCACAGGATCAGTCCGCCCTTCGAAACTTGAGTCCTTTGTGCTACCTTTTTCTTAATCCACCCTCTGGACAAGTCAGGGGAATCACAGCTCAGAACCTCAGCCTGAAGAGCTGACCCATTTGCCAGGCTCTTGACAGTCTCTTCACCTCAGGCCAGGCTCAGTGTCCCGTGTTCTCTTACTGAAGTATAACCCAGTGTACTGTTGTAAGGACCCGGTCCAGTTGAATGCAGAGCCCCAGGTGTCTACCTCAGTTTCTGACATCTTTATTTTCAGGAACTGGGCCCTCATCCTGGTCTTCCATGACATCCAATTTCTGCCTAGCAGATGAGAACAGACCAAGTCCTGAGAAGACAGGGAAAGGATGTCCTGGGGGCCAGCTGAGACAGAAGGGAGGTAAGATACACAAAAGTCTTAAAAGATGCAAAAGGCTTTTAAGGTCTCCCTGAAACAAGGAAGGGTGAAAAAAGTTGCAGCCACTGAAGAGCTAAGGTGAAGGCCAAGAAAAACTAGCCTCTGTGTCAAACCAGAAGAGTAGAAAGAGGGTAAAAAATTGAGAGATGCACCAAACTTCAGCATTGCCAGTGAGCCAAAATCTGCCAGCTGGCTTCGGTTTTAGAAAACCTAATAGCTGAACACTGACTTCGTGTGGTTTCTTGCAGCCTGAACTTGTGTTTACGTGGGTACCATAATATCGGATGAGCCTACCATTCGTGATACAAGTAGAGTATGCTACTTAGATGCGTGTTACTATCGGAACACTCACCTTCAAATACAGGCAAGTTTTCTAAGTGCAATTTGGAGTGAAAAATCTTCTTATATGTTTTATAGGTGGCAATTCTGTCAATCCTTCAAAGTATAAAAGTTTAAGTATTACTTCAAAAGTGAAATGATGCAATACTGAAAAATAATTATGGAAACTTTGAATTTAAAAATCCAGAGTTATTAGTTTTATTAATAACATAAGCAACATTATTAATAGTTATTTTAAAGGCATATATGCCCCCCAGTTTCTGGCTCTATTAAGCTCTGACTAGGATGAGCCCTGTTTTGCTGATTTATGTTAGAAACATACTCCAATTCGGTGGCAAGTACTGCTACATGGTAATACATAGGAGAGACAATGTATACACCAGTTAGGATCTTTTCTTGGTCCAACTTTGATAAACAAATAGTGGTTGGTTGTGGGAACCATCACTATAAACTACATATACAGGATGGTCTCCTGGGGTGCCTGGATCACTCAGTCAGTTAAACGTCTGCCTTTGGTTCAGGTCATGATCTCAGGGTCCTGGGATGGAGCCCCACATCAGGATTCCACTCAGTAGGAAGCCTGCTTCTCCCTCTGCCACCCCCACCAGCTCATGCTCTCTCTCTCTCTCTCACTTGCTGTCTCTCTCAAATAAATAAAATCTTTAAAAATAGAAAAATTAAATAAAAAATAAAAATAAATTTCAAAAATACAAGGTGGTTTCCCAATAGTTTGTCTAAGGCAGAGCTTTCCGATCAGTGTACCTCTTGTGCTGCAAACAGGTTACACTGTCCAGACATTGACCTCCTCAACCCTTAAGCCATCCAAGAAGATAGCCAGAAGCAGTCCTTGCTGGCAATGTCTTCCAGGAATGCTTGGAGGGCTAACTGAGCAAGCAGAGTCTGATGTTTTTTATACTGTGGATACAGATGGAAATAGCTTGGTATAGTCTTTGGCCTCAGCTCTGGTTCCATTCATCCTTTCTTTTTTTTGTGCTTGATTTGTAATAGGCCTCATTACAAAAGGAAGGAAGAGGGGCACCTGGGTGGCTCAGTGGGTTAAAGCCTCTGCCTTCGACTCAGGTCATAATCCCAGGGTCCTGGGATCGAGCCCCACATCGGGCTCTCTGCTTAGCGGGGAGCCTGCTTTCTCCTCTCTCTCTCCGCCTGCCTCTCTGCCTACTTGTGATCTCTGTCAAATAAATAAATAAAATATTAAAAAAAAAAAAAAAGGAAGGAAGGAAAGGAATAAATCCTGGTGTTCCTCTAATGTCCAGGAGTTTCTTTAATGGATGTACAATGTGTAGGCACTTTCTAGGGTAGCCCCTACGGATCCCTGGTAATCACACTCTTGGTATTGGAAACAGATTTACTATAAGGGGTTGGCTCATGCAGCTGTGGAGCCTGGGAAATCCCATTATCTGCTGTCTAGAAGCTGAAGACCCAGAAAAACTGATGCTGTTCTCAGAACCAGGGTGCCCATGGTATAAAACCCAGGGTGCCCACTCCTGCACTCAGGCAGGGGGAGCAAATTCTCCCTACTTCCGTCTTTTTGTTCTATTTAAGTCCTCAAGGAATTGGATGGTGCCCAGTTACAGTGGAGAAGGCAATCTGCCTTACTCAATCTGCCAATTTTAATTGCTAATCTCTTCTGGAAATACCTCACCAACTCACCCAGGAATAATGTTTCACCAAATATCTGGGCACCCCAGGAAGTGACAGTCAAGTTGACACATAAAATTCACCAACACAGCCACTAAGTTTTGAGGTAATTTGCTATGCAGCAATGGACAACTGATACACAGACTCCTAAACTTACCCTCAATCCAAGGTGATGCTACAGAGTTCGAGACCCAGCCCTCCCATTCACAAAGAAGTTATTATTCTTGGAGCACTTATTTAAGGCTGCACAGTAGGACCTAGATTTATGGTGAAAATTAAGGGAGCAATAAATAGTACTTGTATAAGACCATTCTGTATAATACATTGCCTAAGGATTCTCTTTCCAGAATGTGCTTTTAATTATGACGAAGAATATTTTTTTTCTTTTAGAAGATATATGCAATTCATAAAAACCTTTTTATTTAATTTTATTTTACTTTATTTTATTGGAGAGAGAGAGCGAGAGCACACAGCAGGGGTGGGGGCAGGGAGGATCAAAGGAAGAGGCACACTTTCCGCTGAGCGGGGAGCCCTCTGCACGTGCTGGATCCCAAGATCCCTAGCTCATGACCTGAGCCGAAAACAGGCAGACACTTAACCGGCTGAGCCACCCAGGTGCCCCCATGAAAACCTTTCTTGGTGAGATTATAATAAAGCTGTACATTTGAGTTGCAGTTGGAGATTCCAAAGTCAAGATTTACATAACAAGAAGGCAAAAAGATGCTATGCAGATTTGAATATTATGGAGACAAGAAGGATGCTAAAATATGGTCCTGTTTCTGTTTGTACACAAAGGTCACTGGTTCATGTTGACATTTCTCTTATTGGTTCCACTTTCTGTGAGCTAATGTTGTACAGTTGAATGACACACACAGTGGACAAAATGCCCTCCCCACCCCGCTCTGTGAATTCATGTGCCTATTGTTCTGGGCAGGGAGCCCAGTTTGCTTTAAGTCTTTGTTATTTGAACAGTGTCCCAGATTCTCCTTTGAAATGTACAATTCACCCATTTTTATTAACCTGAATATGGAACTCTGATGCTTTTTTGATAGATTTTCAGTCACGTCCAGGTATGCTCCTTTTTGTTTTAAACAGGTCCTTCATTTCTCCTTGCTTTCAGAACTTATACCATATGAATTAGAAAGCAAATCCTCACAAGGTCAAATGTTAATAATGGAGTTTATTATATCAAAACAGATGACATTTTACACTTACGCTAATTTGGAAACCAGACCATTTTTGTCAAAACTCTAGCAAAGGCTTTTTGTTATTGTTTTGGTTTGTTTTTGAAGAAAAAGAAAATCTAGGGTCACTGAAAATAAACATTTTAAAAGCAAGATGGACAAAAATAATTACAGCAATGCAAATGAAACATACATTGAGCACCTAGTTAAGCAGCCCTTCTACCATTTTCTCACTGTGTCATGGTGTCTCAGTATTTAAACTTTCTATAAAAAACGGGGATAATAATAATATCTTTCTCACAGAGTTGTACTGAGGACTAAATGAGATTATGCTGATAAATTACTTCAGATATGGTTTGCCATGTAGCAAGTGAGTGATAAAAATTATTAGAGACGTAAATTATATACACAATAATCATAACAATGATACTGCAGCTGCCATGAATGTCGGTGATCAAAATCTAACTCACAGAATTCTGTTCAGAACTCTTGTGAGATCTAGTATTAATCCCCTCCCTTTATTTATGAGGCTCTCCATCTGGTCATCGTATGCAATCCTCTGCGAAGGTATTTTTTCTACCATCCAGAGTCCTCGTTGTTGAAGAGAACTCCATCCCTGTCCCACATCACCTAACCATCGCTACCCCCATAACAAGTGGAGGAAAAACTTCAATTAAGATTAAGCAAAAAACTTCAACCAGAAGTTTCAAATACAGCTTAATCCAGAGACCCCAACAGTGAAGTTGTCTTCCTCCATCTCCATCGTTTTCTGTTCTGGTTTTATTTTCAGCATCTGCAAGGTAGTGAATTACCTGCCAGGAGACCCTACATTCTCTCTGAGGCTCTCATGCATTAGAAGAGAGGCTGTGTCTTTCAGGAGGCCCCCAAAGAATCCTGTTTGAGTCAAGTGTATGCCTATCTCCGAACTAATTCCTGACACCATGGGGGAAAACTAATCTTTTCTTTCATCAACATAAAACATTTTTTTGTTTAAATAGACTTAATTTTCTTAGAGCAATTTTAGGTTTAAATTATTCTTTTTAAAAAGGTCTATGATATCTCTTTTTTTTTTAAACAAAAATTTTTAAAGATTTTTTTTAAAGTTTTATCCATTTATTTGACACAGAAAGAGAGCACAAGTTGGGGGGTGGGGACAACAGGCAGAGGGGTGGGAGAAGCAGGCTCCCCACTGAGCAGGGAGCCCGATGTAGGAATTGAGATACCAGGACCCTGGGATCATGATCTGAGCAGAAGGCAGACACTTAACCAACTGAGCCACCCAGGTACTCTGCGATACCTCCTTTTTAAACTTCATTCCCCTCATCCAACACACCATCAAATTCTGTTGGCTCCACTTCCAAAACTTACTTTGACCCTGTTCACTTATTGCCAGCCTGACTGCTACCACCACAATATGAATCACCGCTATCTCATCTCTGGTCTACTTCCTGCAACAATCTTCAAAGCAGCCTCCTCTGCTTCCGCTCTGGGCCTCCTAAAGTCTCTTCTACAATAGCAGAGGGGTATTTTTAAACATTTTCCAGATCACATTATGCTTACGCTTCAAACCCTACGATGCTTTCCCAATGTCCTTAGAATAAAACCACCTTCCTACCATGGCCTACAAGATCTCAGCTCACCTCTTGCCTTCATCCGCTGCCACTCTCCGTCTGTTCAGCATGCTTCTGCTGCTCTGGTCTTCCTTGTGTTCCTCAAACACCCCCAGCTTCTTTGGACTTAGGGGTTTACAATGGCAGTTCTCTTACCACTTGCTCGATCCCTCACCAATTAATGATTTTTTAAAATTTTCCTTGAGAAATCACTTTGTTGTATTTATATTCACTTGTTTACTGTGTATCTCCTCACCATTCCTACGACTTCATTAGACTTAACCTTGTGAGGGTGGAGCCTTTATCTGGTAACCTTGCTCTTCATTCTCTTCCAAAACCCAAAAGTATTCCTGGAATTCCAGACATACTTTTTTGAAAAGATGAATGGGCCAACTTTGGCTAAATTAAATTTATTTTTTTAAAGATTTTTATGTATGCACTTGACAGAGACATAGAGAGAGCCAGAGAGCATAAGCAGGGGGAGCAGCAGAGGGAGAGGGAGAAGCAGACTCCCCGCTGAGCAGGGAGCCCCACAGGGGGCTGGGTCATGATCTGAGCCAAAGGCAGATGCTAAACTGAGAGAGCCACCCAGGACCCTGTTTTTTTTGTTTGTTTTGTTTTTCCTTTAAAAAAGATTACTGGGAGGGAAGTCCCCCAGAATCAAAGGGAAGGTTGAAGACTCGAAAGAATAGGCTCAGAAAGGACAGAAGAAACAATAAGGACCCAGGGAATATCTGGTTCTAGCCATTTTTCCACATTATGTGGCTTCACTGAAGACGCGATCTTATGAAGAGAGTCAGATTTTCCTAGTCTGGGTCTCGTCAGCATCATGTAGTTAGGAGATGTTAATTGCCTTTTCCTTTAATAAACAATGGGAAAAAGGTAATTCTCTAAAAGAAATATAGGGTTATTGTCCATAAAGGGGAGAAATGAATGTCCCCAAAGGCAAAAAAAAAAAAAAGGCATTAACAAATCTTTGCAAAAATCCTTGACCTTGTCATCTACATCTACTTGATTGTAATGTTAACTGACGCATTTACAAGAAATGTAAATAGATTTTAATATTAACCTACATCAAATAAAAGAGTAAAAATCACACAGCACATTCAGAAGATTTGCTTCTGAATGTTTTCTCTCCCCTAAGGCTCAGAAAAACTTAAACGTCAGAGATGGTTCTACAAGTCACCTCCTTTTGGATGTCCCAAACTGGAGTAATTCATTTCCCTGATACCTGCTTCTCCTACCATATTATCTATTTCAGTTAATAATATTATTATTCCTGCTATGATGACCTAGAAATTTAAGAGTAACTCTTGTTTCCTCCCTTTTGATCAGCAAGTCCTACCAATTCTACTTTAGAAATTCTCAAATGCATCCCTTCTTCATCTTCCTCACTACCACTGCCCAAGGTCAGACAGGCCATCATTACTTCTGACCCTGAGTAGCTTCTCAATGATGCCCTGTGTCTTCACTCAACCCACCTAACCCCATCTACCATACAGTTGTCACACTTACAATTCTATTTTTTTATTTTATTATTATTATTATTTTACACTTACAATTCTAAAGCAAAGATCTAAATATGACAGTTCTCTACTTTAAAAGTTTCTATAGCACCAAACTGCCCCCCAACCACATGTCTTGGTTGGAGTGACAGAACACAAACATCTTTCAGAATTGTTTATAAATGCAATAGTTCTTTTTTTTTTTTCTTTCTTCCTTTTTTTTTTTTTTTTTAGAAGGAGAGTGTGTGTGTGTGTGTGTGTGTGTGTGTGTGCTAGCTGGGGGGACGGGCAGAGGGAGAGGAAGAGAGCATCTTAAGGAGGCTTCAAGCACAGTGTGGAGCCCAATGTGGGGCTCGATCTCGCAACCCTGAGATCGTGACCTGAGCCAAAATGGAGAGTCGGAGGCTTAACCAACTGAGCTGCCCAGGTCCCTAACTAAATGCAATAGTTTTTTTTTTAAATCTAGTGTTCTTTAACCCTGCTGTACATGAGAAAAATCAGTGTTTTTAAGGCATACTGATGCTAGGGTCTCAATCTAAAAGAATCTTTTTTTTTTTTTTTTAAGATTTTATTTATTTACTTGAGAGAGAGAGAGCGAGCGAGCATGGGGTGGGGGGTGCGGTCAGAGGGAGAAGCAGACTCCCTGCTGAGCAGGGAGCCTGATTCAGAACTCAATCCTGGGACTCCAGGACCATGACCTGAGCCGAAGGCAGTTGCTTAACCAACTGAGCCACCCAGGCACCCCTCAATCTAAAAGAATCTTATTGAATTGCTCTGGAATAGAGCTTGTACATCCATTTTTAAAACTTCCTTCCCAACCACAGGTAATTCTAATGTGTAGTCAGGGTTGAAAACTACTAATCTGAAAGATACCTAAAGAGATACTGCTACTTCCAGACAGCATGAAGTAACAGCATGAAGTCATATTTATTGCCCCTCACTCTCGACTGAAATAACTAAAAAATCAAACAATATATTAAACAATGATTTTTAGGCACTGGTGATCAGGCAACATAGACAGTGATCCCAGAGACAAGAGAAACAAAATGAGCCCTTGCTTATTGTCTGAAGAGAGTTTACAGGTAGCAGCAGTATTCATTTACACAAAAACAGTATCAGTAATAGGAGATAGGAACATGATTATATACTTAAAATTAATTTTCCATTTTGGAAAGCTTTAGGACTTTTTCTTTACTTTATATCTTACTTCACTCCAGCAAATAGGAAAAAAAAAAAGTTTATATCTTCACATTTTCTTAATGTCATATTGGTATTAACTAGAGTTGGTTCTTTAAAATTTAAGTATCATTTCTATTAAGCTGGAGATTTAATCACAGAATAACACCTCAAAGAATCTTATAGTACAGAAAAAGTACAGAAAAGTTTTTAAAGGACAAATTTCAGGGCATTTTCAAATTCTAAAGTGTAATAAAGATCTCTTGGGTATCCTTCAAAGTTAAAAGATTTTCCTTTCAGATTAATGAAAATATTAGGATTTATAAACCACAGTGGGCACTGGAGATATAACCTATGGTAGCTGCATTTGCTAAAATATAAATGGAATCGCCACATTGCAGGAACAGGGCCAAAAAAACATTTTAAACTCATGTCCATGGCAGGTCAAATGATGCTGATCCAATTTAGAAAAGTATTATTATCTCATTGCTTATCTTCCCAAGGCTTAGTCCTCCAAAGGTTCATACAGCTACTTCTTTTCTTTACATCACCAGTTCTACGAGCCAACCTTCTGGAAGAATATGGTATTACAGATTGAATTCAAAACCGTGGGTGGTGCCCTAGTTGTTTGCCACAAAGTATAACAAAAGGAGACCAGCTTATCTAGAAATGGATTAACTCTGCCTCTAGCACAATCTTGGGATGTGTTCATTAAAAAACTTTTTGTGCTTTAGAAATGCCAAGACCACCTACTTTGACTCTTCTGGTTACATCTTATTTTCAAAATAGAAATATAATAAGCTAATATAAAATATATTATATTCCATAATATAATATAAAGTAAAAATCTATTTGCTCTGTAACAATTAATATTTTAATGTTTTTATAACATCAGTTCCTTTCAGATGTTTCAATTAACATTTGAGTGACATAAAGAAAGTTTCAGTGTTCTTGTTTTTTTTTTTAGTAAAGTGATAGTAGTTTATTAAGTGATGATACAGAAAAAGCTCTCAAGAGTGAGAGGGGTCCTAACAGGATTGCCCAAGTTTCATCATTCTTGAATATAATATTTCACACAACTTAAGATAAAGTCATTGAGTTTAGCATTTTAAAGAAAAAAATTAAAATAAAAAGGAGAAGGGTGCCGAGGTGGCAGATGGTTAAGTGGCTGCCTTCAGCTCAGGGCATGATCTCAGGATCCTGGGTTCGAGCCCTGCATTGGGCTCCCTGCTGGGTGGGAATCCTGCTTCTCCCTCTCATAATCCCCTTACTTGTGTTCCTTCTCTCACTCTCTCTCTCTCTCTCTATCTGTCAAATAAATAAAATCTTTAAAAAAAATAAAAAAGGAGAATAATAACTCACTGAGAAGCTATGTACCTAGTAAATCTCGCTTGATACAAGAAGCAAAAGACATGAATCAAAGAGAAATAAATTCAAAATTCGTATTAATGAATTTCAATATACCTCTCTCAATAATGATTTTTTAAAAATAGACACACGATATGGAAAACTTGAATAACATAATGAATCTACTTGATCTAACTGATTTTTATAAAACACATCAGGACAGCAGCAGGACACATATTCTTTTCCAGTACACAAGGAACATTTACCAAGACAGATCATAATCGGTGCCATAAAACAACTCTCAACAAATTAAAAAAAAATTTCAAATCATACAGGATGCCTGGGTGGCTCAGTGGGTTAAGCCACTGCCTTCGGCTCAGACCATGATCCCAGGGTCCAGGGATCAAGTCCCACATTGGGCTCCTTGCTCTGCAGGGAGCCAGGGAGCCGGCTTCTCTCTCTACCTCTGCCTGCCACTCTCCCTGCTTCTGCATGACCTCTCTCTCTCTCTCTCTCTGCCCCTGACAAATAAATAAATAAATGAAATCTTAAAAAGAAAAAAAAGAATTCAAATCATACGAGACCACGACAGAATTAAATTAGAAATCAATAGCAGAAAGAAGTCTGGAAAATCCTCAAATGTCTTAAAATTAAACACTCTTCTAACCCAAAGAGCAAAGAAAAACCTAAAAGTGAAATGGGAAAGCATTTTAAACTGAATGAAGATGAATTCATGAGATATCAAAATTTGTGGGATAGAGTTAATGCAGTACTTGGAATGAAATTCATGGCACTAAAACATCAGTATTGGAAAAGTTCTTAAATCAATGATCCAAGCATCCACTTTAAGAAACTGGAAGTGGAGGAGCAAATGAAATTCAAGATAAGTAGAAGAAAGAAAACAATAAAGATCAGGGGTAAAGCAAATAAACTAAAAACAGAAAAACAATAGAGAAATTAATAAAGCAAAGCCGGTTTTCTTTTTTTTTTTTCAAAGCCAGTTTTCTGAAAAGGTAAATAAAACTAGTAAACTTCTAGTCAAATTTTTCAAAACAAAAAGAGAAGACACAAACACTACTGAGAATGAGAAAGATTATTATCACTACAGAGTCTACAAATATCGAAGGACTAATAAGAAAACTGTATTTTTGGGGTGCATGGGTGGCTCAGTCAGCTGTGTCTGCCTTCACTCAGGTCATTGAAGGACCCCAGGTCAGAATTATACTATAGCCTATAGGTTTTAACATTAATTTTATAACCAGCTTATGCTAACTAAGAAACTGTGGCCAGCTGACCATAGATAAGGGAGTCAGCAAGCAGCATAACAGGATAACGAATAGCAAAAATCTGTGTTTAACCCAGCTGTGTCTGGCTTCTGTATAATCATGCTTCTAATAATTTGCTAAGAAATGAAAAATTGCTTAAACCCTCGTTCGCTGTGTAATCAAATAAAGTTATACCCTTCCCCTGTTAAGAATTTCCCCTACTACTAAGTAAAATTGATAAGGGTTGCCTCCCGTACCAAGGCCGGAGACGCAACCCGTACCAAGGCCGGAGACGTATGGTTCAGCACGTACGCTAGCTGGAGACGTGCGGTTCAGCACGTATACAGATAAAGGTTAGAAACGTGCAATTCAACACGTACCCTCTACTGAACGGTGACTGGCCAGAATGTATGGTTGGTTTTAAAGGATTGGCTACCTATGTGTAGGCCTTACTGTAATGCTTTGAAATTACTGGCTAGAAAAGTGAGGGCTCTGATGTAATGGACTGTAAAATTCTATATTAAGGGACTCCCGAAACAGATCGGGGCTCTCAGGCACTGACCCATCCTGGTCAAGTGTCCCTGGGAGTCCGAGCATGCCCGAATAAAATCCTCTTGCTTATTGCATCCAGTGGTCTGTGAGTGTGTCCTTGGGTGCGGGTCCTCTAGGGTCTTTCATCATGATCCCAAGGTTGTGAGAAGGAGCCCTTGTGACCCTGGGCTCCCTGTTCAGCAGGGAGTCTGCTTTTGCCTCTCCCTCTCTCCCTCCTCCTCCTCTTGTGCTCTCTCGATTTCTTTCTCAAATAAATAAAATCTCTTTTTTATAAGTTTCTTTTTTTAAAAGCATTTTATTTACTTATTTGTCAGAGAGAGAGAGAGAGAGAGAAAGAGCGCGCACAAGCAGGCAGAGAGTGGCAGGCAGAAGCAGAGAGAGAAGCAGGCTCCCACGGAGCGAGGTGCCTGATGCAGGATGCGATCCCAGGAAGCTGGGATCATGACCCGAGCGGAAGGCAGCGGCTTAACCAACTGAGCCACCCAGGCATCCCATCAAATAAATAAAATCTTAAAAAAAAAAAAAAAAAGACAAATTCGTGGGGTGCCTAGGTGGCTCAGTGGGTTAAAGCTCTGCCTTCGGCTCAGTTCATGACCCCTGCATCGGGCTCTCTCCTCAGCAGGGAGCCTACTTCCTCCTTTCTCTCTCTCTGCCTACTTGTGATCTCTGTCTGTCAAATAAATAAATAAAATATTTTTTTAAAAAACAGATAAATTCATATTTCAATTTTCAAAACTGAAGAGTTTATGGCAAAGTTGACAACTTAGATAAAATTAACACATTTCAGGGTACCTTGGTGGCTAGGTTGGTTAAGCATCCAACTCACGGTTTCAGCCTAGGTCACGATCTCAGGGTCTTGGGATTGAGCCCCAAATTGGGCTCCATGCTCAGCAGGGAGTCTGCTTCCCCCTCTCCCCTACCCCTCTCCCTATTCAAGTACTCTCTCTAAAATAATAAATCTTTTAAAAATTGAATAAATTTCTTGGACTACACAAATTAGCAAAACTTTCCCCAGAAGAAAGAGATAAAACAAATCATCCTATATTTATTAAGGAAATTGAATTTGGGAATGCCTGGGTGGCTCAGTCATTTAAGCATCTGCCTTCAACTCAGGTTGTAATCCCAGGGTCCTGGGATTGAGCCCTCCTCAGGCTCCTTGCTCAGCAGGAAGACTGTTTCTTCCTCTGCCTCCCACTCCCCCTGCTTCTGTTCTTTCTCTCTCTGACAAATAAATAAGTAAATATAAATATAAGGGAAATTCAATTTGTAGTTTAAAACCTTCGCACAAAGAAAAACTAGGCTTAAAACTCTTTCCTAGTGAATATAATCAAAGATTTAAGGAAGAAATAATGCAATTTCTACCCAAACTCTCTCCCAATATTGAAGGGATGGGAATACTTCCCAACTCAGCTTTGGAGGTCAACATTATCCTTATTCAAAATTTGGGCAAAGATATAAATGAAGATATAAACACAAACCAATATTGCTCATGAACAGAGATGCAGATCTTCTTAACAAAATTTTAGCAGATCTACTCCAACAATATATAGAAAGTATAGTATATCTTAACTAAGTGGGATTTATCCCAGATGCCCAATGTTGATTTTAACATTCTTAAGTCAATCGGTGTAATTCACCAAATCAACAATATAAGAAAAGAAAAATGATACAGTAATCTCAACAGATGTGTAATTAGACATCGATTCCTAATGAAAACTCTCAGGAAACTAGGAATAGAAGGGAACATCCTCAACCTGATAAAAGGTATCTATGAAAAACCTACAGGTTTTTACATCATTCATAATGGCAAAAGACTGAATGAATGCCTTCCTCCTAAGATCAGGAACAAGGCAAAGATCTTTGCTCTTACTATTTCAACTTAATTTTGTGCTGGAGGTTCTAGCTAGTATGACAAGGAAAAACAAACAAACAAATAAATAAATACAGACATAAAGATTGGAAAGAGGAATAAGATTTTATCTCTTTTATGGGGGGATGACATCATCATGTAGAAAATTCTATGGATCTGTTTAAAAAATCTATTAGAACTAAACAGTGGATTTAGCAAAGCTAAAGGATACAAAATCAATATAAAAAGAGCAATATAAAGTAGCAATGAATAATCAGAAATTGAAATTTTTAAGATGTTATCATTTATAACAGAATTAAAAATATCAAGAATTTAGGCATAAGTGTCTCTAAGATACATAAATAGTGTACACTAAAAACATAGAACATTGGTGAAAGAAATTAAAGACATAATAATAATTATAATTATAATATATAGTATAGTATATCACATATAATATATTATACTATATTATATACTATATATTTTATTATTAACATATGTGATATATTATATTATTTATTATTTATTATTATTATCATTATTATTTTGGATTGGATAATTTCAAATATCCAATTGGATTGGATAATTCTTCATTGTGGGAACTATTATTGTGCATTGTAGAATGCTTACCAGCATTCTTTACCTCCATCTGCTAGATGCCCCATCACCCTTGCCCTGAGTTACAATAAACAAAAATGTGTCCAGATACTGTCATATGTCCCTTGTGAGGCACAATTGAGAACCACTAACCTAAATAAATGAAGATATGCACCATGTTTACGGATCAGGAGACTCAATATTGTTTTTTATTTGAGAGCGAGAGAAAGCACGAGAAGGGGAGAGAGAAGCAGACTCCCTGCTGAGCAGGGAGCCTGGTGTGGGACTTGATTCCAGGACTCCAGGATCATAACCTGAGGTGAAGGCAGTTGCTAAGCCAACTGAGTCATCCAGGAGCTCCTCAATATTATTAAAATATCAATTCTCGGGGCGTCTGGGTGGCTCAGATGGTTAAGCATCTGCCTTCGCCTCAGGTCATGATCCCAGGGTCCTGGGATGGAGCCCTGCATTGGGTGCCCTTCTCGGCAAGGAGCCTGCTTCTCCCTCTCCTTCTGCTCCCCCTGCTTATGCTCTCTCACTCTCTCTGTCAAATAAGCAAAATCTTTGAAAAAATATATCAGTTCTTTCCAAATTAATCTAGAGTTTCAGTATACTCCCTCTCAAACTACCAACAGGATTTTTGTCTATACTGACGAGTGGATTCTAAAATGTGTATGAGAATACAAAGGACCTAGAAGAGCCAAAATGATTTTAAATAAGAAGGACAAAACTGGAGGACTTACACTACATGATCTTAAAACTTAAAAAGAACAGCTGTGATCAAGGCAGTGTACAGTGGGGAAAGGTATCTGTGGGAGCACTCGGGTGGCAGGAAGAGCCATCCATACAGAATCAGGAGCTGCTAATTAAGCTGTCAAGATAACAACCTCCCCAGAGCACCGTGACTTTGTGGGAAAGCCCACAGAGGAAGGCCAGTGGGGAGCCTGGCCAGGATTGGTGAAGTTCTGGGCAAGAAGCTGGAGGAAATGGGCTTATGGTCCTATGTGGCTATGTAGTCCTTGGCCAGTTTCTGATGCTAAAGAAAGATGAAGATCTTTCCTGCCAATGGCTGAAGGACACATGTGGTGCCAACGCCAAGCAGTCCAGGGACTGCTTCTGAGAGTGCTGCAAGGCCTCCTCCTGAGGCTCTCTGGATGGGCCCCCAATTCCTAATCTCAGTATTGAGTCTCCAGAGTTTGCCTTGCGTGTCCCCTCCCCCATCCTCTACAAAAGAAGAGATGCTATTGTCACATTCACCTGTGATGTTCTTCAAGGTCTTTGGGACCTAGAAGCCTCATAGCCAAAAACTAGAAACAAGACAGCTGGTGAGTTAATAAACTGTGCATATTCATACAAGGGAATACCACTCAGCAACAAAAGAAAATGAACTATTGATACCCATGACATCATGGATAAATCTCAAAATAATTATACTGAGTGAAAGAAGCTAGACAAAAACAAGGAGTACCTACTATATGATTCCATTTACATAAATTTCTAGAAAATGCAAACTAACATATAGTGACAGAAAGCAATTCAGTGGTTGATTACCTGTGTGTTAGTGGGGGCAAGAAGAGCCAGGAGGGAGGATTATAGAAGAGAAGAAGGAAACTTTGGGGGATGATGAGCATGTGATAATTTGACAGATAGAGACATATGTCAAAAAATTTCAAATTTGCCCAGTTTGTTTTATGTCAACTATATCTCAATAAAGCAGTAATAAAATAATAATGACAAAAAGAGAGATGGCTAAAGGCATACTGGTTGAAGTGTGATGTTAGAAATGTAACCTTCTCTGACATGAGTCCTCCCCACAGTTGTCTGCTGGTTCTAGGCTATCTACCTAGAACATGAAATCTGCTAGGGTTCGAAAATGCACCTGAGGCAGGTTGCCATCAGTTGGCAACTCACTTAATTCCTCCTTTTAAATAACTGCATACTTAAAAGAGAATCACTTATGAATTAAATCCTCATTGAAAAGTTCTATCACAGCATGGGTCACATTTCAAGAAAGCATTTTCCCAGGGCGGTACATTTGTTTTTGTCCTTCTGCTAAAATTTGCCTCCCATCCAACCCTGGATTCACTATTTTGTTGGGCCAGACAGAATTTGCCTCTTGTTTATATGTGAAGCTCTCGCTGGTCCTCTTCTTCTTAGTATCACATTCAGTAGCCATTAATTACCTGGCTCATATTGCCAGCACGTAGGGGCTCTAACAAAATGCCCACCCCACTTACCTACTCCTATCATGAATTTTACCTAAAAGAAAGTGAGCTTAGATGTCTGAAACGTAAACTTCACCATTAAGACAAACTGATTTAGAGAAAAGATGCACCATCACTTGAAATGGACACGATTCCCAGGCCAAACAAATTATTATTACCTAACTGAAAATACTAGCGTGTCAGCAATAGAAAAAAAGAAGTCCGTAAGAAGAGAGGTTGATCATGAATGACAATCACCATCCGGGGAAGAAAGAACCTGTGTGTATACCCTGTGAACTCTGTTTAAAGGTTTAAATTTTTTAAAATCTGGAATGCACTGATTACTTTCCCTTGTTCTTAATTCATTTTACAAACAGCCTTTTGCTTATAATTTGTTTTTCAAACACAGCGAGTACGCCAAGAGAACTCACTAAGTAACAGAAGAGGGTCTAGTTTTCTGAGATGTGAGGGATCCTCATTTTAATTTTTTATAATAAATCCTCATTATAATAATTTGCCATTCTGGATTTATATTGTAGTCTTGTGAGTTTAATACCAGCCTAAAAAACAGACTCAACAAGGTAAAGACCAGATTCTAACATATTTTCCAAGACAATGTCACTTTGTCTGACCTCTTGGGACACAGTTTACTTTGCCTGAAGTCTGCTTTCCTTTCATTTATTTGTTTATTTATTTATCATTTCCACCATTATCTTTCTGCTACATTTACTCCATACTACAGTTAGAAGAGCACAGTTTACAAGCTCTAGATTCTGAGCTACCTGAGGGTAGTTTTATCCAGTTCGGTACAGGTGTCCACCACGCTGTTCAATCAATCACAGAACTATCTGAATCCAGATAATGTGTAGAGGTGTTTTCTTCCATTTTTTAGTTGATTTGATAGTTAGAAAACTGGACACCAAAACCAGACCTTCCCCAGTACAAGCCTCTTAGATTCATAAACCTCTAATACTATAGATAAGACAGGTATGTTTTTGAAAGTTTTAAAAGGGTGCCCTGCTGACACAGTTGGTAGAGCATGCAGCTCTTGATCTCAAGCCCCATTTTCAATGGGTGTGGAGCCTATAGATAAACAAACAAACAAACAAATAAATAAATAAATAGGTAGGGGCAATGCAGAGCTGACACAGGGCTCAAGCTCAAGACCCTGGGATCACGACCTGAGCCGAAATCATGAGTCCAATGCTTAACCAACTGAACTATCCAGACGCCCCCAGAGAACTGATTTTTTAAATGAGGGCCAGAGTAGCACCAACCTCAATGAAGTTCTTGACACTGTTTATGTTTGGGAATTCCTGAAATATTTAAAAACATTTCAAGGCTTGTCACTACATCAACTAGGGAGAATGTAGAGGTTTGTCAGATGAATAACCATTAAGGAAATAATGAAAGTATGCTATGTACTTTAACAATTAAACCACAATGTAGAGAACCAAATGCTAACCCTATAAACTTTTTGTTACCAAAGATAGTAAGAAAAATCACATCTTTATAAGGGAGCCCTAATCCATTTTAAATTTGCAATAGCAATGCTCCTTTTGATGAAAAGAATTCACTTCAGTGCATATAAAGCAGTTAAGACTTTATGTCATAAATTCATATGCAGATAAAATTTTTTTGTTTCAAGCTTAAAAACAAAATCCAAAGTAGTCTGTAGAAAATGTTCAATACCACAGAGGTATACATGTTTAAAAAAAAAAAAGTAATTGTTGAGCTAAAATTCCATGTTATAAAAAATCAAATAATGAATAATTCATGCCTCATTATTCCTTCTTTTTTTGTTTTTTTTTTTAATTAAAAAACTTTTTTAAAAAAGACTTTATTTATTTGAGAGAGAGAGAGTGTATGAGAGAGAAAGCACAAGCAGGGGGAGCTGCAGAGAGAGAGGGAGAAGCAGGCTCTCCACTGAGCAGGGAACCCAGGGCCAGGCAAGATCCCAGGACCCCAAGATCTTGATCTGAGCCAAAAGCAGATGCTTAAACAACTGAGGGACCCAGGTGCCCCAGTTGTTCGTTTGTTTGTTTGTTTGTTTTTTAAGACTTTATTTAGGGGTGCCTGGGTGGCTCAGTGGGTTAAAGCCTCTGCCTTCAACTCAGGTCATGATCCCCGGGTCCTGGGATCGAGCCCCGCATCGGGCTCTCTGCTCAGTGGGGAGCCTGCTTCCTCCTCTCTCTCTCTGCCTGCCTCTCTGCCTGCTTGTGATCTCTGTCTGTCAAATAAATAAATAAATAAATAATATTTTTTTTAAAAAGACTTTATTTATTTGAGAGAGAGCAAGAGGTTGAGCATGAGCATGCACATGGGGGAACGGAAGGGGGAGAAGGACAAGCAGGCTCCCCACTGAACAGGGAGCCTGACATGGGCCTCCAGCTCAGGACCCTGGGATCATGACCCCAGCTGAAGGCTAACGCTCAGTGACTGAGCCACCCAGGTCCCCCCGACACCGTCCCTTTTTAAAGTTTTTATTTTAATTCTGATTAGTTAAAAGACAATGCTATATTAGTTTTACGTGTTGCCCCAATTCCTTCTTAAAAGCAATAATTTTTTTATGAGCTTCTTTTTTTTTTAAGATTTTATTTATTTATTTGACAGACAGAGATCACAAGTAGGCAGAGAAGCAGGCAGAGAGAGAGAGGAGGAAGCAGGCTCCCCGCTGAGCAGAGAGCCCTATGTGGGGCTCGATCCTAGGACCCTAAGATCATGACCTGAGTCGAAGGCAGCAGCTTAACCCACTGGGCCACCCAGCCACCCTTTTTTATGAGTTTCTTAATAGAAATCTAATTTCTTTAAGCACTATTAACTGATTGCCTTTGACTCAGTTTTCTCACAGTGGACAGTGTAATGAATAAATACAATTAAGTGTGAATAAACTAGTTTCCTAGTCCATAAATAACAGAGTCCTAAACCAAGAAAAGAGTTTTCATTAATATTTAGTTCTGTAATCCTCAAAAAATTGTGATTTTTAGGGGTGCCTGGGTGGCTCAGTCAGTTAAGCATCTGCCTTCGACTCAAGGTCATGATCTTAGGGTCCTGGGATTGAACCCCACATCCAGCTCCCTGCTCAGCGGGAAGCCTGCTTCTCCCTCTCCCACTCCCCCTACATGTGTTTCCTCTCTCACTCTTCTCTCTCTGTCAAATAAATAAATAAATTCTTAAAAAAAAAAATAAAGATTGTGATTTTATGCAGAGGAAACTGAAGCCTAGAGAAATGAAGTTACTTTTTCACATCCCAGTTGGTTAATGGCAGCTTAGAAACCGAAGACATCATTGCCTTGTAGTATGATTTATGAGTACTGGGTTCCCATAAAAGAGGCCAAGAAATGCTTATTTCAAAAAAGGCAGTAGCACAATCTGTCTCTTCTCCGAAAAATCATATGCATGGCAGATTTTTGTCCTACCGAGGCTACATGAAGAAAATGCAGGCCTAATCTGCCCAGTCTTCCATCTCTGCGCAAAGGGAGGGGCTGGGTTTAAGAGGAGCTTGTCCTGCACGGCCTCATAGGCCAACAGGCATGGCTCCAGCTCTGCAGGGCAAGAGAGGTAGCCTAGGAAGAAAGAACCATCACCAATGCCTCCCCCTGGCCCCCCTTGTGTGTATCTTGGATAAATAAAAATTATACCTATAGAAAAAGGGGTGGGTGGGTGTAAGAGAAAGCCGTGGGTACTCCTTCAACTGGACACCCGCGCGCATTTCCTGATCCTCTGTCCTTAGGCTTTCCCTTAGGCTTCCACCCTGGCATGGCCTTCTGCATCATGTGTTCATCTCTCCTTTGACTCAACCCAACAAGCATGGCCTCAACCTCATCTGCACCAACAAAGCGGGTGTCTACACACACCAAGCAAAGACCTTGGGAGAGAGACGCGTTTCCCAAGCCTTAGCCCCGTACAATCCAGCGTCACACCTTTATTTCTAGGCAAGTCCCCCTCTGGCTCTTCTCCCTCCCTCCCCCACCACCAGCCGCAGCATCCCACGCAGTCTCCCCGGTGCCCTCCAACGCTCTCCAAACTAAGGACACTCGGCGCCAACCCTCTCAGGCGCCTGGGGATTCCAGCCCCCTAGGTCCCAGCTCCCGGAGCGGTGCTCCTGTCCAGCGCACCGCGCGCCGCAGCTACCGGCGCAGACCGCAGCCTCCCCGGCTCCCACAGTGCTCCTGTGGTGCTCTTACCTCATCCAGGGTGCGGCCGCCGCGGCTGCCTCTTCCTCCTCCGCCGCCGCTGCCCAGCTCCTGGCCGGCTCCGGCTGCCGTCGCTCCCGGCCAGGAGACTGCCGCGAGGGCTGTGGGGCTCGCGCCGCGTCCCCGGACCGGTAAGGCGCGTGGTGCGCCCAGCTGGGCGCGCGGCAGCAACAGCTGCAATCGCAGCGGCGGTGGCAGCAGGACCCGCTGTCGGTCCTCTTCATGGATTTTCTGGGCCCGGCCTCACTAGTCCCGGTTACCGTGCCTGCTTGGCTTTCCTACGGTCTTCCCGTACTGCCAAGGAGCATCCTCCGGGCATGGATGGTGGCGGAAACCCGGAAGGACCAGGCCTCCTCCGCGGCTGCCTCTGCCACCTGCTCCGCCCAGATTGCTTCTGTCCCTCGCTCACAGACACCCGCCGCTGTAAACCTGGTGATTCACAGACCTGTACCCCTGGGGATAAAAATATATGTTTATAAAAAAATAAAAAATAAATAAACTAAAAAAAAAAAAAAAGTTTCTCCTTTTCTCCCTCCCTCTCCCGGTATTTTCCTGGGTTTTGTCTTCCTCCTCCCTCCAACTCAACCGCCCTCTTCTATTTTACATTATTCTTTGCTCAGAATCACTACTACTCCAGGCAGCTGGCTAACCCCCTTTCTCCCTCTTAAAATATCCCACCCCAAATTTTCCCTTTAGTTGTAAAACAAAAACAAAAACCTTTCTCCTAAATAACCTCAGTTTTCCTTTCCATTAAGATTTTCTTTCATTTTTCATGAAGAATTCATAGTAAAGTATATACAGCTTGGTATCCAATATCATGTAAAGGGGATAAATTCAAGGTTAAATAAAAGTTCATAGGTCAAATAAATCCTCCACTTAATGCTCATTCTGAAAAGCCTTTGCTTATATTCCACAGTGTCCTCTAAGAACGGAAACTAGTCAGGATCCAGCAAAGCAGAATGCTTCTGCTCCGCTATAAACACACGGCTTGCAACAGAAGCTCATCTTTGTAGTAGGCACTATATGGATCCCAAAGTTTATAGGCAAAGGTCAATAGGGAATAGCAATGGATTCACTGTAAACAAAGAAACTTACCTTAACATGTTTTCCTCCCAAGTCTGCTGTTCAGTCCTCTGCTGCTTTTTTTTTTTTTTTTTCAAACCCCAACACCATCATCCAACCAGTTGAAGAAGCCCCAACCCTGGGAGCAGTAAGACTTATCTCCCTCACTCATTCACCTCATCCAGTCTTTAATTCTACTTCTTTACTATTTCTTTATCTTAATTGGTCCTTCTTATCATGATTCAAAATGGTGCCATAAAAATGACACTATCAGATATTTCATTCTTTCTTTCAAACCTTAATCTATATCTTTACCTCTGTTTTTCCCCCCAGTATATTCTACCAGGGCAATTTACCCTACCACTCCCATCTCTTCTAGATATTTTTTTAAAGATTTTATTTATTTATCTAAAAGAGAGAGTAAGAGCATGAAAGGGGAGAAGGACGTAAGGAGAAGAGTCCTCATGGAGCTGGGAGCACAAAGCGGGACTCGATCCTGGGACTCCAGGATCATGACCTGAGCTGAAGGCAGTCGCTTAACCAACTGAGCCACCCAGGTGCCCATCTTCTAGAGATTCTTAATTATCTTTTATTGTTTTTATATCTTCAGCCTCACCTTCTCCTTTGGGTCCAGTCCCCCCCCCTTTTTTTAAAGATTTTATTTATTTACTTAAATAAATAAAAGAGCGGGAGCAAGAGCAAGAGAGAAAGCATGAGCTGTGAGGAGGGGCAGAGGGAGAGAGACTCAAGCTCTCCACCAAGCAGGGAGCCTGACCCCCACCAAGCAGGGTCCTGGGATCATGACCTGAGCCGAAGACATATGCTTAACTGACTGAGTCATCCAGGTGCCCCATGGCCCACCCTAGCTCTTATAAACATGTTCAAGTCTCCTCAACTCAAAAGTCCTTCCAGCCCTAATTGCCCTCATATCTCTGGATTAACCAACTTGCTTAAATGCACTGTATATATCCCATAGCTATACTTCTTGACTTCCATTCATTCTTTTTTTAAAAAAGATTTTATTTATTTATTTGAGAGAATGAGTGAGAGAGCACCACCAGGTGGAGGGGCAGAGAGAGAGGGAGAAGCAGACTTCTCACTGAGCAGGCATCCCAATGGTGGGGGAGGGTAGGCTCCATCTCAGGACCCCAGGATCAGAACCTGAGCCAAAGGCAGATGCTTAACTGACCAAGCCCTCCAGGTGCTCTTCCATTCATTCTTTACCATGTCTCTCTGCTGTCAGTCTTCTAATCCTATTAGAAGCTGGTCTCACAGTCCACTGACTTTGGCTTTGCCCAAAGTAGTAGACTTAATCTAATATACAAAATAAAAGGAATGAGGTTCCTAAATTAATTTTTTGAGGTTCCTTAATTTGAAGAGACTATGCCATCTTCATTGGTTCAGGCAAATAAATAGGTCAGTGAAATTACTGCAGACTCAAGCGGCAAAAAGTGCTGAAGCTTCCATTTCCCTCCAGGATGAAAGAGCATGTCTCAGACTAAGCCCCTGGGTGGAGGGTAAGATAGAATAGAATAGAATAGAATAGAAAATATAAATAGGGGCGCCTGGGTGGCTCAGTGGGTTAAAGCCTCTGCCTTCGGCTCAGGACATGATTTCAGGGTCCTGGGATCGAGCCCCGCATCGGGCTCTCTGCTCAGCAGGGAGCCTGCTTCCCTTCCTCTCTCTCTGCCTGCCTCTCTGCCTACTTGTGATCTCTGTCAAATAAATAAATAAAATCTTTAAAAAAAGAAAAGAAAATATAAATATTTATAAATAACATTAAAACAACTCTTTGAAGATACTGAAAAGTAACCAAAGCAGGCAGGGCTTGAATCTATGATCCTGAAAGAGGAGAAGAACATGAAGTGAGCTCCATATTCACCCTGAAATTTTTCTCCTGAGGGAGTTTTCCAAATCAAGTGCTAGAATATAAAGGCAAAGTAAAAGCTGGTAGTATTACTGGGCTGAAGAGTCAAAGATCAAAACTCAGAGCTGCTAAGGTGGCTGGGACTTGAGGGAGAACTTCCAGAGCAAGAAGAATGGCAAAGATGCAGTTCAATAATCTAGTGCAGAGACATCTGGGTGGCTCAGCTGGATCTCCCTTTGGCTCAGATCATGATCCCAGGGTCCTAAAATTGAGCCCCACATCGGGCTCCCAAGGAACCTGCTTCTCCCTGTGTCTGCCCCTCCCCTTTCTTGTGCTCGCTCGCGCTCTCTCTCTCTCTCTGACAAATAAAATCTTAAAAAAAAAAATCATGTGTAAAAAAAAAAAAAAACAATCTAGAGCAAATTGTCCTCAGAGTAGTGGCCAGAAGCCCAAAATGCACAAAGCAAGATTAAACACACACACACACCAGAAAACAGCAGTTTAGAGGCTAATGAACTAAGTAGAGATTTCAGCACCTAAAGATGAAGGATAGTTGGAAGGCTGGCAAAGCAGGGATAAGACGCCCCCAACCTAAGAGGAAACCACCCTTAGGATTTTACACCGCCCTTGAAGGAGCCCTCCACCCTTTCCGATGTGATAGATAGATGGCAAAAATCTGATAGGATGACAGGCACATGGAAGGTTTATCATTATCAAAACGGCCCACCAACAAGCCCCTAAAAACCCTGATACTTAGAAACTCCAGTGACAACTCTTTCGTTGGTGGGGGCTTTGAATTGTCATTTTGTTATCCCTCAATAAGCCTTCCGTTGCTGTCCACCACTCTGTCCAGTCTACTTCTTCATTCTTTGAAGCAGTGTGTCCAAGAATTGAGGCCACCAACACATAGGAAAAGAAAAAATCCTGGGGCGCCTGGGTGGCTCAGTGGGTTAAGTCTCTGCCTTCGGATCAGGTCATGATCTCAGGGTCCTGGGATCAAGTCCCACATTGGGCTCTCTGCTCAACAGGGAGCCTGCTCCCCCCACCCCGGCCTGCCTCTCTGCCTACTTGTAATCTTTCTCTGTGTGTCAAATAAATGAATAAAATCTTTTTTAAAAAAAGAAAAATCCTATAACACTAATACAACTTGGACTTCAAGCCTCTCCAAGGTAAAAAGACATCTGTGGCTTTCAGTTGAGACCCAAAAAGGCTGTACTCTTAAGAGTAAGGACAATACAGTCCTGAAAAAGGATAGATCTAACAAAGCTTGAAGCCAAGTCTTTACAGGATCAAGGTGATCCATTGGTAATTTTTATGCTTACTAGAACAAAACTTAATTCATGGAGGTAGATAACATCATCCACAACATCTACAATTATTTCCTCCCCAGTGTTAAAGATCCTATATATATAAAATTAAGAGGCACGCTAAAACCAAATCCAAATGACTAAACATGAGGGGAAAAGTTGTGTGTGTGTGTTTTTTAAATATTTTATTTGAAGGGGGAGAAAGAGGTGGCACATAAGAGAGCACAAGCAGCGGGGGGCAGACTCCCTACCGAGCAGAGAGCCCTATGCAGGGCTCTATCCCAGAATCCTGGGATCATGACCTGAGTGGAAGGCAGATGTTTAACCAACTGATCCATGCAGGCAGACACCTGCCATGAGAAGAAAAATTAATAGAAACAGACCCAGAAGTTAGAATGGACATGACTTTAAATAACTATGACTAATAGGCTTAAGAAAAAAGAGGAAAAGATGAGCAAATACTAAAAGATAAGTAATTTATAGAATTATAACTTATTAAAAACAGATGGACATTCTAAATATAAAAATACAATAACTGGAAATAAGAACCCATTTGGTGTGTTCAACAATAGTCTGAATGCAACAAAAGTCAGGATCCATGAAGTAGAAGAAAGGACAATAAAAAGTCCAAAAAAGAAAAAATAAAATAAAAAAATAAAAATAAAAAATGAAGGACACATACAGATGGCTATCAGACACATGAAAAAATGTTCATCATCACTAGCCTTCAGGGAGATTCAAGTTAAAGCCACATTGAGATATCACCTTACACCAGTTAGAATAGCCAAAATTAGCAAGACAGGAAACAACATGTGTTGGAGGGGATGTGGAGAAAGGGGAACGCTCTTACACTGTTGGTGGGAATGCAAGTTGGTGCAGCCACTTTGGAGAACAGTGTGGAGATTCCTCAAGAAACTAAAAATAGAACTTCCCTATGACCCTGCAATTGCACTACTGGGTATTTACCCCAAAGATACAGATGTCATGAAAAGAAGGGCCATCTGTACTCCAATGTTTATAGCAGCAATGGCCACGGTCACCAAACTGTGGAAAGAGCCAAGATGCCCTTCAACGGTTGAATGGATAAGGAAGATGTGGTCCATATCCACTACACACTATTATGTGGTCCATAATACACTACAGTATTATGCCTCCATCAGAAAAGACGAATACCCAACATTTGTAGCAACATGGACGGGCCTGGAAGAGATTATGCTGAGTGAAATAAGTCAAGCAGAGAGAGTCAATTATCATATGGTTTCACTTATTTGTGGAGCACAACAAATAGCATGAAGGACATGGGGAGATAGAGAGGAGAAGAGTGGGAGAAATTGGAAGGGGAGGTGAACCATGAGAGACTATTGGCTCTGAAAAACAATCTGAGGGTTTTGAAGGGGCGGGGGTGGGAGGTCGGGGTACCAGGTGGTGAGTATTATAGAGGGCACAGATTGCATGGAGCACTGGGTGTGGTACAAAAACAATGAATACTGTTATGCTGAAAATAAATATAAAAAAATTTTTTTAAAAATGAAGGACAGTAAAAGGGGGGTTTGAAAGAACAGAACATAACAGGCATTTGGGATACAGTCAAAAGGTATAGTATAGTAACTGTAGTCCCTGAAAGAGAGGAGAGAATGGGCATGAAGCAATACTTGTGGAGAAAGAGACCAAGGATTTTTCTAAAACTGTGAAAGACATTGACTTCTCAGGTTCCAGAAGTTAAGCAAATCCCAGGTAAAATAAATCACCAATATATCTCAGAAATATAAGAAGCAGTTGCAATTAAAAGTTTGATGAAGGCAACTCTGTCATTGAAATGAAGGAGAAGATCTTGACCAGGAGATAGCTCTCATTTACCTAATGAATTCCATAGCTTTTATACAGTAGCAGGAGTCATTATGCAGGGTCTCAAAAGGAACACACACAAGAAAGGATGGAAATTATGTCACTAAACAGAGGTTATACTCAAATCAGTCTTGGGGTGTCATAAAAAGAAGAGGTTGAAAGGGGGAAATGAAAATGAATAGGTTTAATTTGTTGGTAGAAAATCTATAAGCTCATAAAACCATAGTTAGTAAGCAAACTAGCCTACCAAACTGTAAATTTTCTAAATTTTGTATAACAAGGCAGAAAGATCTCAAATGTCCTACCCCAAAAGAGGAAATTATTTCTACAGGAGTCTTCCACATGCACCTGCCACATATTGAACACCGTACCATTAACAATTGAAACTGTGTTTACAAGTCACAGGTTCAGATAATTGGCATAAAATGATTGGTAAGCCATAGAGACTAAAACTGAAAAGGTTTTCTCTTCTTTCTCTACTCAACATTGAATTTCTGCTATGATATTTGGAAACAGCTATGTGGTTCTGAGTTCTCTCAAGAATTAAACTGGGTTCTGATTACCTGATTTTGCTTGGGTAGCTCTATGGCCTTGGAACTAACTTGAGAAAAATTTTTTGACTTTGTTAATATTAAGTGTCCTATTACATTTTGTGTTGATTGAAAGTGGGAGACATCAGAAATTTGGATCGAACCAATCCAACCTGACGATGCTATGGAAAATATCCAATAAAAACAGCTGAAACTATAGCCAATGAAAGAAATCTACCCAGAGACCTGATTAAGAATTCTGCTGGCTGACAAAATACGGGAAGCAACCCAAGTGTCCATCAATAGATGAATGAATAAAGGAGATGTGGCATATATATACAATGGAACATTACTTAGTCATAAAAAATAATGACATCTTTCCATTTACAACCTGGATGGATTTACAGCATATAATTAAATGATATAAGTCAGTTGGAAAAAGACAAATACCATATAATTTCACTCATATATGGAATTTAAGAAAACAAACAGGGGGCACCTGTGTGGCTAGTTGCTTGAGCATCCAACTCTTGCTTTGGCTCAGGTCATGATCTCATGGGTCATGGGATGGAGCCCCATGTCGGGCTTCTGCTCAGCAGGGAGTCTGTTTGAGACTCTTTCCCTCTGTCTCTTCCCCTACTTGTGAGCTCACTCTCTCTCTCTCAAATAAATAAATCATGAAAAAAAAAGTAAGAGAAACAAAACAAACAGAAAAAAAAGAGACTTAGAGAAAAAACCAGACTCTTCAATAAAGAGAACAAACTGGGGACGCCTGGGTGGCTCAGTTGGTTGGGCAGCTGCCTTCGGCTCAGGTCATGATCCCAGCGTCCTGGGATCGAGTCCCACATCGGGCTCCTTGCTCCGCAGGGAGCCTGCTTCTCCCTCTGCCTCTGCCTTCCACTCTGTCTGCCTGTGCTTGCTCTCACTCTCTCTCTGACAAATAAATAAATAAAATCTTAAAAAAAGAGAACAAACTGATGGTTGCCAGAGGGGAGGTGAGTGGCAGATATGGGTGAAACAGGTGAAGGGGATTAAGACTACCCTGAGTAATGTATACAACCTACCCTGACTACACTGAGTAATGTTTACAACTGTTGAATCACTATATTGTACACCTGATACTAATATAACACTGTATGTTAAGTATATTGGGATTAAATAAATTAAGAAATAATAAAACAAGTTAAAATAAATAAAAATTAAGAAAGCCAATTCTGGGGCATACCTGGCTGAAGAGCATGCATTCAGTCAGAAGAGTGTGCAACTTTTATCTCAGGGAGTTATGAGTTCAAGCTCCATGTTGGGTGTAGAGATTACTTAAGTACATAAATAAACTTAAAAAGAGGGGAGGAAAATGTGGTGGAGGAGTAGGAGACCTAAATATCATCAGGTCCCAGGAGTTCAGGTAGCTAGTTATCAAACCATTCTGAACACCTACAAACTCAACAGGAGATCCGAGAGAAGAAGAGCAGCAATTCTAGGAACAGAGAAGTGACCACTTTCTGGAAGGTAGGACATGTGGAAAAGTGAATCCAAGGCAATATATGGGAAGAGAGACTGTGGGGGGAGGGTCCAGCTCCTGGCAAGCAGTAGAGAAGTGGAGCACAAAATTGGAACTTTTAGAAGTCTGCTCCACTGAAGGACATCACTCCAGAGACTAAGTGGGGGTGGAGCCCTCACAGAGACAGTGTGGTCTCAGGTCCCTCAGGGTCACAGAAAGACCAGGGGTGCCTGAGTGTGGCACAACTCCCAGGTGTTGGAGCAGGGAAGCCGGCTACAGAGATGGAGCTGAGGAGTGCTCTTTCAGCTTGGAGTTGCCTTCAACTGTGACCCCAGGCATAGTTGGACCACCGCTTTTTGAGCAGGAACCCTACGGGTGGCAGATCTGAGGAGACTAACCTTCCTTCCTGGAGAGAAGTGGCATGGGAGTGCACTGCAGGAATCTGCTGGGTTTGGAGACTCAAAATGGGGTCATGGGCAAAGATAGAAATGCTGGGTCACAGACCAGGTGAGCACAGAGCGTGGCTGGAGACCAGGGAGTTGGGAGGTATTGACTGATTTTCTATGAGGGCACATTGAGGAGTGGGGCCCTGAGCTCTCAGCTACTCCAAGGCCAGAGATTGGAGGCTGCCATATTCATTCCCATCCTTCAAAGCCGTATGGAAAGCGTTCAGGGAACAAAAGCTACCAAGAGCAAAAAATGAGCAGATTACTTAGCCCGTCCCCTAGCAAGGGCAGTGTAATCCCACCTCAGGCAAAGACATTTAAGAATCACAGCAACAGGCCCCTTCCCCAGAAGAGTAGCAAGAACATCCAGCCAAGACCAAGTTCACTGATCAATGAGAACTGAGGAACTCCACAGCTAGGCAAAAACAACACATAGAATTCATGGCTTTTTTCCCCATGATTCTTTAGTCTTTCAAATTTTTTAAGTTTTATTTTTTTCTTATTCTATTTTTAAAATTTTTCCTCTTTCTTATTTTAACATTTTTAACTATTCTATCTTATCAATATCTTTTTAAAAATCTTCTTAAATTTTCATTGTTATAGTCTTAGTCTATCCCTTCATTGTATTTAACCTTATTTTTTGTATCCATATAGGTTTTTCTTTCTTTAAAATTTTGGGGTACAGTCTCTTCTAATAGATCAAAATATACCCTAAATCAAGCGCATGGCTTTGTTCTCGTCTTGAGCCTGATCACATTCTCTCCTCTTTTTTCTTTTTTCAACCAACTTCTTATCTTATCAATTCCTTTTTTAGAATCTTTTAAAATATTCATCTTTATAGTCATATTCCATCCCTTCATTATGTTTACCCTTATTTGTGTGTGTGTGTGTGTGTGTGTATGTTTTTCTTTCCTTAAAATTTTGGGCAGTAGTTTCTTCTAACAGACCAAAATACACCCAAAATCAAGTATGTGTCTCTGTTCTAGTCACCAGTCTAACATATAAAATATATTTTTTTTTCTTTTTTTTTCTTTTATTCCTCTTTTCTTCTTCCCCCGCCCCCTGCCCTGGTTTCAGGTCTCTTCTCATTTGATTAGTGTATATTTTTCTGGGGTCATTGCTACCATTTTAGTATTTTGTTCTCTAATTCAGCTATTCTTAGTGGATAAAATGACAAGGTGGAAAAACTCACCACAAAAAAAAGAACAAGAGATGATGGCTAGGGACCTAATCGATATGGACATTAGTTATGTGTCAGAACTAGAGTTCAGAATGCTGATTATCAAGGTGCTAGCTGGCTTGAAAAAAAGCATGAAAGATACTAGCATCTCTTTCTGGAGAAATAAAATCCCTTCCTGGAGAAATAAAATCCCTTCCTGGAGAAATAAAAGAACTAAATTCTAACAAAGTTGAAATAAAAAAATAAAAACTATGGATGAGGTACAATAAAAAAAATGGAGTCTCTTACTGCTACAATAAATGAGGCAAAAGAGAGAATTAGTGATATAGAAGGTCAAATGATGGAAAATAAAGAAACTGAGAAAAAGAGAGATAAACAACTACTGAACCACAAGGGGAGGATTCAAGAGAAAAGTGATACCATAAGATGAAACAATATTGGAATAATTGCAATCCCAGAAGAAGAAGAAGAAGAAGAGAGAGAGGGGCAGAAGGTATATTGAAGCAAATTATAGTAGAGAATTTCCCTAATTTAGCAAAGGGAACAAGCACCTAAATCCAGGAGGCAAAGAGAATCCCCCTCAAAATCAATAAAAATGTCCCACACCCCGTCATCTAATAGCAAAACTTACAAGTGTCAGGGACAAAGAGAAAATCCTGAAAGCAGCTCAGGACAAAAGTTCTGTAACATACAGTGGTAGGAATATTGAATTGGCAGCAGACCTATCCACAGAGACCTGGCAGGCCAGAAAGGACTGGCATGATATATTCAGAGCACTAAATAAGAAAAATATGCAGCCAAGAATACTATATCCAGCTAGGCTGTCATTGAAAATAGAAGGAGAGATAAAAAGCTTCCAGAACAAACAAAACTAAAAGAATTCCCAAACACCAAATCAGCCTTACAGGAAATATTAAAAGGTCCTGTAAGCAAAGAGAGAGACTAAAAGTAACAGGCCAGAAAGGAACACAGACAATATACAGTAACAGTCACCTTACAGGCAATACAATGGCATTAAATTTATATCTTTCAATAGTTATCCCTAATATAAATGGGCTAAATGCACCAATCAAAAGACACAGAGTATCAGAATGAATAAAAAAACAAGACCCATCGATATGCTGTCTATAAGAAATGCATCTTAGACCCAAAGACACCTCCAGATTTAAAGTGAGGGGGTGGAAAACAATGTACCATGCTAATGCACATCAAAAGAAACCTGGGGTGGCAATCTTCATATCAGATAAATTAGATTTTAGGCCAAAGACTATAATAAGAGATGAGGAAGGACACTATGCTATACTTTTAAAAAAATATTTTATTTATTTATTTGACAGCAAGAGAGGGAACAAAAGCAAGGGGAGTGAGAGAGTGAAAAGCAGGCTTCCTACTGAGCAGAGAGCCTAATGCGGGGCTTGCTCCCTGGACCCAGGTTTCATGACCTGGCCAAAGGCAGATGCTTAATGACTAAGCTACCCAGGTGCCCCAACACTATATCATACTTAAAGGGTCTGTCCAACAAGAAGATCTAACAGTTTTAAATATCTATGCCCCTAACATGGGAGTAGACAGTTATATAAACCAACTAATAACAAAATCAAAGAAACACATCAACAATAATACAATAATAGTAGGGGATGTTAACACTCCTCTCACTGAAATGGACAAATCATCTAAGTAAAAGATCAACAAGGAAATAAAGGCTTTAAGTGACACACAGGACCAGATGGTCATCACAGATATATTTAGAATATTCCATCTCAAAGCAACAGAATACACATTCTTCTCTAGTACACATGGAACATTATCCAGAACAGATCACTTCCTGGGTCACAAATCAGGTCTCAACTGGTACCAAAAGATTAGGATCATTCCCTGCATATTTTCAGATCACAATGCTTTGAAACTATAACTCAATTACAGAGAAATATCCTTGATGAACATGGATGCAAAAGTTCTTATGAAAATACTAGCCAATAGGGTCAAATAGTATACAAAAGGGATTATCCACCACAACCAAGTGGGATTTATTCCTGGGATGCAAGGTTGGTTTAACACCCACAAATCAATCAATGTGATACTATATGTTACTAAAAGAAAGAACAAGAACCATAAGATAATCTCAATAGATGCTGAAAAAGCATTTGACAAAGTAAAGCATCCTTTCTTGATCAAAACTCTTCACAGTGTAAGGATAGAGGGTACATACCTCAATATCATCAAAGCCATCTTGAAAAACCCACCACAAATATCACTTTCAATGGAGAAAAACTGAGAGCTTTTCCCCTAAGGCCAGGAACACAGCAGGGATGTCCATAATCACCACTGCTATTCAACCTAGTACTAGAAGTCCTAGTCTCAGCAACCAGACAACAAAAAATAATTAAAGGCATCCAAATTGGTAAAGAACAAGTCAAACTCTCACTCTTTGCAGATGATATAATACTTTATGTGGAGAACCCAAAAGACTCCACTCCAAAACTGCTAGAACTCATACAGGAATTCAGTAAACTGTCAGGATATAAAATCAATGTGCAGAAATCAGTTGCATTTCTATACAAAAACAAGACAGAAGAAAGAGAAATTAAGGAGTCAGTCTCATATACAGTTGCACCCAAAATCACAAGATACCTAGGAATAAACCTAACCAAAGAGGCAAAGAATCTGTACTCAGAAAACTATAAAGTACTCATGAAAGAAATTGAGGAAGACACAAAGGAATGGAAAAATGTTCCATGTTCATGGATTGGAAGAACAAATATTGTGAAAATGTCTATGCTACCTAAAGCAATCTACACATTTAATGCAATCCCTATCAAAATACCATCAATCTTCTTCAAAGAAATGGAACAAATAATCCTAAATTTTATATGGAACCAGAAAGGACTCCGAATAGCCAGAGGAATGTTGAAAAAGAAACATCAAGACAGTATGGTACTGGCACAAAAACAGACACATAGATCAATGGAACAGAATAGGGAGCCCAGAAATAGACCCTCAACTCTATAGTCAACTAATCTTTGACAAAGCAGGAAAGAATGTCTGATGGAAAAAAGACAGTCTCTTCAACAAATAGTGTTGGGAAAATTGGACAGCCATATGCAGAATGAAACTGGACATTTCCGTACACCACACACGAAAATAGACACAAAATGGATGAAAGACCTCAATGTGAGAAAGGAATCCATCAAAATTCTTGAGGGGAACACAGGCAGCAACCTCTTCAACCCTAGCCACAGCAACTTCTTCCTAGAAACATCGCCAAAGGCAGGGAAAGCAAGGGCAAAAATGAACTATTGGTACTTCATCAAGATCAAAAGCTTTTGCACAGCAAAGGAAACACTCAACAAAACCAAAAGACAACTGACAGAATGGGAGAAGATATTTGCGAACAACATATCAGAAAAAGGGCTAGTATCCAAAAATCTATAAAGAACTTATCAAACTCAATACCCAAAGAACAAATAATCCAATCAAGAAATGGGACGAAGATGTGAACAGACATTTCTGCAAGGAAGATATCCAAATAGCCAATAGACACATGAAAAAGTGCTCCACATCACTTGGCATCAGGGAAATACAAACCAAAACCACAGTGAGAAACCACCTCACACCAGTCAGAATGGCTAAAATTAACAAGTCAGGAAATGACAGATGGCCAGGATGCAGAGAAAGGTGAACCTCCTACACTGTTGGTGGGAATGCAAGTTGGTGCAGCCACTCTGGAAAACAGCATGGAGGTTCCTCAAAAAGTTGAAAATACAGCTACTCTATGACCCAGCAATCGCACTACTGGGTATTTACCCTAAAGATACAAATGTAGTGATCCTAAGGGGCATGTGCACATGATTGTTTATAGCAGCAATGTCCACAATAGCCAAACTATGGAAAGAGCCTAGATGTCCATCGACAGATGAATGGATAAAGAAGAGGTGGCATATATACATATAATGAAATACTATGCAGCCATCAAAATCTTGTCATTTGCAATGACGTGGATGGAACTAGAAGGTATTATGCTGAGCGAAATAAGTCAACCAGAGAAAGACAATTATCATATGATCTCCCTGATATGAGTAATTTGAGAGGAAAAGTGGGGGGTTTGGAGGGTGGGGAAGGAAAAAATGAAATAAGGTGGGATTGGGAGGGAGATAAACCATAAGAGACTCTTAATCTCACAAAACAAACTGAGGGTTGCCAGGGGGAGGGTAGTAGGGAGAGGGTGGCTGGGTTATGGACATTGGGGAGGGTATGTGCTATGGTGAGTGAAGTATGTAAGCCTGAGGATTCACAGACCTGTACCCTTGGGGCTAATAATACATTATATGGTAATTTTTTGAAAATCTAAAAAATTTACTTTTGCAGCAATATTTTGTCAAAAACTGAGGTACAACACAGTCATAGTGAGGAGACTAATAAGAAAGTCAGTATATCATAGAAAATTTACAAAAGTCACATTCTTCACAAAAGCATATTGTGATACAACCTCTCCCCAGCTAATAGAAAGCCAACAGCTAAAAGTCTATGAGATTATCATGGCCTCTTAACTGGAAGGAAACAAACGTGCTAAGACCATCATAGGGACTTGTAGGGCTAAGGTCCCTCTTGGTGTAGATGCGTACCCAAAGATAGGTGAGTATTTTTGAGAAAATTCTGGTCTCAATGCAAGTACATCCTGGTTTGTTCTCTGCTAGGTGATGCCTGCTGCCTCTTTGGGGGAAGATCTGCTGTTTCCTAGCTAGTTGAGTAAGTCTGCTTAATTCTGGAGTAAAATGTTAGCAAGACCTCTGGGTCATAGTATATTTAAAACCATGTTCCCCATTTAGTTTGACCAGTAATAAAAGTCATAGTATTGTTTCTCTACTTCCCAGTTTGATCTCAATTTAGAAGAGGAAGAAAGGATTGTTGTGATCTCTGAAAGCCCCAGTTCAAAGCTGCAATTGTAATATTCTCAAGAAGCAACAGGTTGCATAAATATTGCATAAAAAACGACAGTGCTTCTGGGATTTGGTTCTTATTCTCTTAAGGGCTCTGAGGTAGACCTCCTTCAGGAAATGGCATAATGAACTTTGGGTTTGACTGTCAGATTTCCAGAATCGGTGGATCATACTTCCAAACAAAGTGGGGAGGAAAAGGTCCCATATCAGATAGTAACAGAATGAGAGGGTGGGCTAAGGAGTAGTAGGGGAAGGACAATCACAGGGGACTGATTAACAAAAATTGTGCCTTTGGAAGACAGGGAATTCATCACAAGAAAAGATTAACAGCAAGTCATTGTGTCCCCATTTCATTACATTTAATATCACATTGGATTCGGTTTTCAGGCACTGAAATGAGGTAGGGCTGAGTGAGTCAAATGAAGAACTCCTTTATTTATTTACTTATTTATTAACAAGGAAAGGATAGCAGAGACCAGTATTAACTGAAATATCTGACTCATAATTGTAAAGAAGAATCTCTCAGTGAGAAAGTTGCTCACTAATTTCTGGAATACCAGTGTGAGTAGAAAAGATAGGGCCCAGAAAAGAGGGAGCTGGAGGAGTATGAGAGGGAAAGCCAAGCAACAGTGACATTTGTTGAGAAAACAGCAGCTAAAATTGGGAGCTTGTAATGGCTGCTAGGAAAACTCAATCCACTTAGACTCCACAGAAAGGGAGTAGGGCTGCAGTTCTGAGGGACAATCTATGTGGACACTCTGGGTTCAAAGAAAAAAAAAAAAACCAACCAAAGCTTTTTTCATTCTAGACTGAGGGGGTGAGAAGCAATGGGGGTAGAGCTGGGTTGGGTTTAATGGAAGAGAGACTGAGCCCGGTAGAATGTAACCTCTTACCAACAAACTTGCTGTTTCTTTTGTTCACTTTTGTATAAACCAGTATCTGTTATTCCCAGCCCATAGTAATTGCATAATAAATATTTTCTAATAGAGTGCCTGGATGGCTCAGTGGGTTAAGCCCCTGCCTTCCGCTCAGGTCATGATCTCAGGGTCCTTGGATCGAGCCTGGTATCGGGCTCTCTGCTAGATGGGGAGCCTGCTTCCCACCACCTCCCCACCCCCACCCCATCCCTACCCCCCATCCCCCCCCTCTGCCTACTTATGATCTGTCTGTCAAATGAATAAATAACATTTAAAAATTTTTTTTGAATAACTTAATTGGATAAATGAAGGGAATGGTTGACAGATATGTCTTCACTTAGTAGAATACCAACATTGAACTGAGCTGTATATAAGCAATGAAGTGTTGTGCCAATCTATGAGCATGCCATTCATTTGGTCATTTATTCAATAAACATGAATGGAGCATTTGCTAGGTTCCAGGTATGGGATACTAGACTCTGGGGAATAACACATGACCACTTTTTCTGCCCTGAAAGGATTTGATTTAGAGGCTACTTGAAAAGAAAGAAATCTGTTATAAACATTTTAAAATTTTATAAAATATTTCAGATGTTATCAAAACTACCCTAACTATCCTTCCCATCAGCTCCTCCCCCCTTTCCGTACCTACCCCCCATCCCAACCCCACCAACCTCAAGCTCCAAGCGATGGACCTCCCTGGCCTGCTGTTTGCCTGGCTTTCCTGACGAAGTAGGGAAACCACACAGACTTGATGAAAGAAGTCATTTCATGAGGTAGCTTCTAGAAGGCAGGGGCTAACTTTGCTAAGCCTTCATATTTGAAGCAGGCTATCTAAAGTAGTCATTATTTTAAATAGAGGCCTTCACATTACTTACAATGCACACTTTGTTCTTTTAGCCACCTCCCCCTCCCCGCCCCCCAAATCTTTACTTTCAGTTCAATGTCTGCACCCCCTGTGTGAATGACACAGATACGGTCTGTGAACGAATTGAAAGATAAAAAGACAAATTCCTGCCTCCTCAGACTTCGCACGGTAAGGTTTACTCAGGGATGATAACTCAAAATAACCACCCGCAGAGACTCAGGCAGGAACGCTCCCCAGCCCAGATATAGATTGTACCCAGAGGCGTGGCCAAAGGGCGAGCGCCAGGGTGCACGCCTGGGTGGAAGGCTGGACCCTTCTGGATTCCCTGGAGGTAGCCAATGGCCTCCTGGAGGCGGAGCTTTTGACTGACTGGCGTGGAAACTGACCAATCCGAACCTACTTTGGATAACCTGCCCAGGGAGAGCTGTAAAAGTTCTGGTGCTGCTGAGCCCAAGATTGGGGGGGCGGGGGGCGGGGGGGATGCTCCTTGGCAGCCTCTATTTACTTATCTGTAGGAAAGCATTTCAATTTTTTAAATCGCCAGTTTGGCCGTACTAGTGCCGATGACTGGATATCAGTACGGATATAGTGGCTTTCTATTCTTTTGTCTGCCGAGAGCATCACCTTAGAAGTGCTTTTTTAATGTATGCAACCATTCAATTCAAACAAGAGCTGATATTTACTTGCAGACCTCTTCTCCTAAGCAGCATACTTTGGTTTGTGGATAGATGCAGGGCAAATGTTGCTAAGACTGTTTTTTTTACTCATCTTCCTTACCTAATCCGTATTCTATTTCTAATTAGGCACTCAATAATTGTTTAAGAATAAACAGACACAAGTCCTTAGCTATTGCTTCCTCTGATGTCATTGTAAAATCTCTGCAACCTTCTGACCCTTTAGTGGAAGATCTCATCCTGTATCTGCAGGTTGATTTAAATTTAGGTATGTGTATTACTTGGTTTCTTCAATAAGTTTTAAGAATTTGCTAGCAACTCTTAATTATGATATTCAAGGCTACTGTTCACTCTTTTCCTTTTAGTACGATGTTTGCAGGCTCCAAGATTCTTGTACTTTTACCATTTCACAGTGTCATCAAGTTTCAGGCAGACAAAGAATAAGCTGTATAAATTTTAAAGTTCTGAACAAACGTTTCTTGATACCCTTTTTTCCATTCATTGTGAGTCAACTACCTTCCATGTACTGATCACAGTGTTCACCATTATTACATGGTCCTGTATTGCTCAAAGGACCAAAGAACAGGAGTTCAAAGGTGATGCCTGTGTGTGAATGCCATAATGTTGCTCAAGTTAGAAACAAAAGTCACTCAGATTCCAGAGTTCCTGAGGTCTAAGTGTTGGGCAGTTTCATACAGAGACAAACTGTGGCCTTCTGATAGCTCATCAGTGACCTAAGAAGAGCACTGTCCTCTTGCTGGGATAATGATTTTAGTGTGTCTAAGAAGAAAAAAGTAAAAGTTGTGAGTATGAATGGTGTTTCAAGAACGGGTTACCCCAGGATGATTCTGTGTTCCTCTATTAATTAATTGTTTTTTTGTTTGTTTTGTTTTGGGTTTTGTTGTTGTTGTTTTTGATAAGTAACAGAAACTAAGCAAAAAGGACAGGAAATTTATCATGAAGAAACAAAGGCAAGACACCTGGGTGGCTCAGTCAGTTAAGCATCTGCCTGCAGCTCAGGTCATGATCTTAGGGTCGTGGGATTGAGCCCCACATCAGGCTCCCTGCTCAGTGAGGAGTCTGGTTCTCCCTCTCCCTCTCCATCTGTGTGCTCACTCTCCCTCCTTCTCTCTCTGCCTCTCTCAAATAAACAAACAAATAAATAAATACATCTTTTAAAAAGAAGAAGAAGAAGAAGAAGAAGAAGAAGAAGAAGAAAGGAACAACGATGACTTGTAGAATCCATGAGCAGGAATGGTTATGGGCCTTGGGAAAAGCCTAAAGTCATGAGCTAGAGAGAAGCTGGGACTCTGGATCCAAATCTGCTTCCTCTTGCATGCCTGCCATATTCTTCACTTTCTGCTTCTGTCATCCTCATAATACCCTTGGTTAAAATATTTGACTTATGAATTCCTCATTATTGGAATTATTCCAGCAGAGGCTGAATAACTTTCTTTTGAGATTATGGCAGAAGGCATGTCCATGTTGAGTGGAAGGCAAATTACATTAAGTTATATATTTGGCCTATTCTAAATGTAAGATACTATGATTTTACCAGTTTAGGCTCCCATATCCACAAGGATTGCCTTCCATTTCACTTTCTCACTGTTTCTGTTAACCCACATTAATTTCTTTCTTATCTGTATCCCAGTCCTTCATCTTTTGTGTGGAGTCAATCAGTAGGTCTTATTGCCTATACCTCCCAAAAGCCTCTAAAGAATAATACTAGTTTTCTCCTAATAGTTGTAGAGCTGTAGAAAAGATAACGAAAGCATGAGCTCTTTAACCTAGGGATAAATATTGATAGATGTGCATCACAATTAAAAGCAGAGACTTTGGAGTTCAACTTCAGCTCTAATCTCGTTCCCAACTTTACTAGCTGTGTCATCTTGGAAAAATTACTCTCTGAGGCTTTTTCTCCGACTATAAAGGGGAACCTAATATTAAACAATCTTACTGGGTTGTTTGGTTAAGTAACTGGTATCTATAAAGCACTTTCTATTTCCATTAATGTGAATGCCAACCACAAATGCTTAATAAAAAGTAGTTACTGATGTGAGTAATAATAAATATAACACTCGTATGACTTTTTTAATTTACAAAATTCGTTCACCTACATTTTCTCACCTAAGGTTCACAAAAATCCTGAGAGGTGGATAATATCCCCATTTTAGAGATAGGTACACCAAAGAAAAGAGAGTTGGTAAAGCTTCCTCAAGTAGGATTATGTAGAGGTTTTTCCAATAGGAAGTGAATGCCCAGTCCCTGGAAGTTCTAGCAAAGCTACCCTGCTTGCTACCTATTGTAAGAAATGTAGCAGAGATCCCAGCTTTTGGAAGGAAGGGTGCCTGATTTGGTGATTTCTGAGATTGCATACTTGGTCATTTTTTCACACATACCATATATATATATATATATATATATATATATATATATTATTGGAAACTGTTCAATGATCTGGGGATACAACATAAACAAACAAGCAAAAACCAACCAAACAAAAAAACTTCAAGCAGACAAAAACCCCTGCCTAGAACTATACCCATATAGAAGTATGTGTAAAATAGATAATATATAAAATACAAAAATATGAAAATATATAACTTGATTTTCGTTTTTTGCACATACTCTCCATCTATGTACCCATTAAATCCCACCACCTCTCCGCGCCCTCTCCCCACCCTAAAAGTATTGGGAACTAGACTATTCTGTTTTCAGTTTGTATGCCACACCCCTCAGGGGTCAAGGTTTATTGGAAGCTCCCAGTCCAGAGAAGCGGGCGGGGCCTTGGAAGTTTCCGAAGGTGGAAGGAGAGACCGCGGAACTAGTGTTCCGGCAGTTATGGTTCTCGGTGGGAAGCCAATTCTGAGGACCGGTAGTGGAAGGCTCCCAAGCTAGTTTCCGGCCACCTCAGCGGGAAGCGCAGACGCAGGCGGCTGGGTCTTCGGCTAGTGAGCTAGAGGTATAACTGTTGTCGCGGCAGAGGAAGTCAGGAGAACGTCTCCGGCCACCCCGGCCAGTGTTGGGTCCCTGTAGCCTGTGAAGATGGTGTTGCTTACGATGATCGCCCGTGTGGCGGACGGACTCCCGCTGGCCGCTTCGATGCAGGAGGACGAACAGGTGAGCTCCGAGATCCCCGCGACCCCAAGTCCCTGCCGGAGCTCTTCTGTCAGTACCGGATTTCTTCTTAGAACCCGGGAGACTCTTGCACCCTCGACCCCTCTGAGTTGCTCTTTTATCCTTTGGCAGTGGAGGGACGACTTGTGAAAAGAAATCTTTCCTGACGGAGGAGGTTTATTTTTGTCTTACCTGTTTCTCTACAGAAAGACGCGCCGGTGTAGGGAAGGTTTCGGCCGATTGTGATCACCCAGTGGTAACAATCACTGTGGGTAACTCTTAAGAGACTTTGTTAAAATTCGGGGTTTCTAATTTTCTGCTGCTGTTAAGGCTGACAGGTCCTGGGAAAAATCAGCTCCTAAGTTCTTCAAGCTCTTCTGTGGCACTTGATCCTTGACCTATCTTGATGGCATCTTTTGAAAGTGGGTGAGAGAATACTGCCACAGGTAGACACCTGTTTGAAGTTGAGTGCAGTACTTTCAAGGTTATGCCCAGTTCCCACCTCCTCCAATAAGCCTTACTAAATTTCTGCTGTTGAAATTATAACTCCTGTGTTATATTCTTGTAATGCCTTGTTCTTTTTATTTTACTATGTTCCTTTGTCTTTCAATAATTTGAATTTCCTAGGAGGCAGTAGACAGATCTTAATCATCTTTGTGTTTCTCATAGCTTTTACAACAGCAGTTTTATGCTAGCACAGGTGCTCAAAAGTGTATTGAATTGATGAAAAAAAAACAACCACCACCCCAGATATCTTGAAAAGAAGCTGCTTTGTGCCTTACAATCACAAGGGAAATTTCTTGTGTGGGACTGGTTTCTGGAACAAGGTTGGGCAGTCTCTGAAGAAGGGAGGCTGAGAATGCAAATTATGTAACTTATTTCAAGTGTACAATTTTCGTTCACTTTCTCATTCACCCTAAGTAGTTAAAAAACAAGACCAAACTTAAGCCTAAAAAAAGTGAGTTCTAGGAAAAATTATTTTGTACATATCTCTTCTTAGGCTTTTCATTCATACAGTGTTGAAAAAAAAAACCCATTATTAAACACATAAATTGTGTCAAGCGTTGTGATAATACAGGAGGTTAGAGGACACAGTCCCTACTTTCATGGAGTTTATAGTTAATGGGAAATCCAGAAAACTAATGCATCTCCACTACTATGGAAGAGGAAGATGGCTCTGTGGCTGTTTTACTTACAGAAAGGTAAAGTTCAAAGGCACTTTTACCTCACTCCTTTACCTTACAGAAAAGGTATCTAGTTTGGTTTTGGGAGACCAGAAGTCCTCCCAAAATAAATGACTTTTCTAAACTGACAGTATTGTCTAGTCATAAGGAAAGCTTTTATTTGGTTATACGCCTTTTTATTTTTATTTATTTATTTATTTTAAAGATTTATTTTATTCATTTGACAGATCACAAGTAGGCAGAGCAGCAGGCGGGAGCAGGGAGTGGGGGAGCAGGAAGCAGGCTCCCTGCTGAGCAGAGAGCCTGATGTGGATTGAGCTAGAGCTCAATCCCAGGACCCTGAGATCATGATCTGAGCTGAAGGCAGAGGCTTAACCGACTAAGCCACTCAGGTACCCCATTATATACCTCTTTTAGGTTTGACTTGGAAATCTGTTTATTTTCACATGTAGGAGAATAGTGATACTGATCACAAAGTTGCAGGTCATGCTAAGTGAAATATTTTCTATTCATTGGACAAAACAAAGTCTAATCATTATAGTGTGCCCTTAATTTTCAATTGTGAAATACTTTTCTCCCAATCTGTTAAGAATTTTCAAGGACCACTCTACAGAAGGAGTGGAATTATTAAAATAAATGTAGGAATATGACTTGACAAGGGAGATAGTGCGGGAAAATTCTTGTTGAAGGATATGTACATAGTTTGGGAAAGGGTTTTCCCAGGGAGAAGTCTGGTCGGTTTATTGCACTGAATTTCAGTGTGGGCAAGGAACGCAGTGAATTGAAAGGCTATTTGATATTAGTAGTTCCTTATTCTCTGCCTGGTACTTTACTGAAAAAAAAAATAATTGAGATATTTTGTGTTTGTGTGTGTGTTTAAAGATTTTATATATTAGTGCTTTGGGGTGCACTCACAAGTGGGGGAAGGGCCAGAGGGAGAGAATCCCAAGCCACCTCTGCATGGGGCTTGGGGCTCCATCCCACAACCCGAGGTCACTGCCCCAGCCAGAATCAAGAACTGGAATCAAGAGTCGGTCACTCATCTGATTGAGCCACCCAGGCACCCCTATTGTGTGTTTCTTAATTTAATTCCAAAATAGTTGTTGATTTATCAGGATGGGTTACTCTGTTTAATTGACAAGGAAAGAAGTTTTCCACAAAAATATTTTTGCCATGGCAGTTCCATAATTATTTCCATTAGGAATTTGGACTTTGAGGGCTCCTGGTGGCTCAGTTGGTTAAGTATCTGCTTTCGTCTCAGGTCATGGTCTTGGGGTCCTAGGGTCGAGTCCTGCATCGGGCTTCCTGATCTGTGGGGAGCCTACTTCTCCCTCTGCCTCTTCTTCTCTCTCTGTCTCTCATGAATAAATAAAATCTTTAAAAAAAAAAAAAGAAAGGTATTTGGTCTTTGGATAGTAAGAGTCTTTCCTAAACTTTTAATATCTATAAAAATATGAATCCTAGATTCTTTTTTATTATGATAATAGTATACAGAACATTTATAGAATACCTACTAAGTGCCAAGCATTGTGCTAAAGCCTGTCAGGGATATGGCATTCACATCAGTCTTCATTCATTCAGTCACATTCATTCAGTCTTCATACCAATCATATTAGGATAGTTAGTATGTTTATTATTCCCATTTATAGATAGGAATCTCCCAACTTAGAGATGAGAGGTTTTTTTTGTAGGAGTCAGGTAGCTAATAAATAGCATGATGGTATTTTTCATCAGTTTCTTAATGTCTGCATTGTTGATATTTCATATCAGATGATTCTTTGTTGTGGGAAACGGTCTTCTGCATTGTAGGAGGTCTCCTAATACCCCTGGCCTCTACATCTTCAATGGCATTAGCACTACCATCACCACCACCTTCCCGTTGTATAATACTCTCAGACATAGCCAGGTGCAGTTGGCAGAATCACCCATGGTTAAGAACCCCTGATTTTTCATCAGTAACTGTCTGACTCTAGTGTAGAGCCTTAGTGCATAACTGGTACACTTTACTGCCTTGTTCTGAAAACAAACAGACAAGCAAACAAAAAACATTTTAAATCATATATTTACTTCTTAGGAGTCCAGAAACAACTTTTTAAGAAATGGATATTTCAGCCAAATAATTTTATAGTTACGTACCTTAATTTTGTTCAGTCCAGATAATTCAGTGCACTTTTTCAATTATTTATACTGATCATTGATATCCTGTGTTAGGTGGTTAGTAGATGCTAGTTCTATACAAACTGCCTTTCTACTGGAGTTGCACATTTATTCAATATTATTCAACAATATTATTATTGTTATTGTTATTATATATTGAATAATGTATTATTCAAAATAATACAGTAGAGATTCAAATTTAAAAAATAATTTAGGCAGAGTATCTCATGCACTGTTTCCTCTGCTTAGCTGCTTAGTCAGGTGGGGTGGTAGAGAAATGAACTTTTTAAATCTAGTTTCTGATATTCTGTTTCCTTTCTTGTACCTTTCTGGTATGTTTCTCCTTTTTTGATGTTTGTTTCTTTATCTACCTTTCTGCTCTACCTCAAAACGAAGGCTGTTCCCTTTTCTTTCAATTTGCCCCAGTTCTGGAGACTTGAAGAAGGTGTTTATCTAACCAAGTATTCAACAGGGAGCATCAAAAAAGCAGATAGTCTGTTGTACATTTAAACTGCCACACACACCCCAATTACTGAGGTTCATTAGTCATCGTACTGTAATTGCTTTTAGAGGAAAATGGTTGGTGCTTCTGGCCTTTGACCAGCTGAGTTCAATAGGAATTTAAAAATGATAAGAGCTTAGCTAAACATTCTTGTAAAGACAAAAGGTGGCATTTGATATAATTAATTGTTCACCAGACCTAGGTGATAGCAATAAGTATTATAGTTGTATGGTATATTTCTACCCTGTACCTTTTATATTATATATGGAACCAAATCTAAATATGCTATTGGATGACCTCGAATTAGTTTCAGGATTTGTCCAGACATTCACATCCAGTTCACTATTGGATCTAGCACATCTTTCCATTATACTTTATACAAGGCTCATCAAGTTGTTCTAGATGAAATGGAAAACAGAATGAGAATATCTAATCTAACTATTTTTCGGTAGTCTAGTGACTATGGGCCCTTTGTGACTTTAATCTTAAAAGCAAACTGAGGGTCTGTCTGTACAGTAGTGAATATGTTGTTTTGTGAGATCTAGATCAGAGCTGCCACAGTTTCTTGAGCATTTCCTGTGAAGTAGACTTAATATCAAATAGTAAGATCACCCAGAAGGTGAATCTGTTATCACCAAAGCAATATTAATTGTAGAGGTGGTATTAGCATGCTTAGGAACAGGGACTCCAGAACTAGACTGTCTGGGTTCAAGTTCTTGCCCCTCCCCTTATTGGCTCCTACTCCTTGAGCAAGTTTTACTTCATATGCAGAAAATGGGCATAGTAGTTTAAATTACCTCATACATAACTGTAAAGATTATTTAAGTTAAATTATGTAAAGTGTTCAGAACAGTGTTTGGCAGAAAGTGAGGGCTGTCATTTAATTTTATTAATTTGCCTATTTCTGAAAAATCTTTTCTGGTTTCATTTTGCCTTTCTGAAAGTTCACATTGGAACTGTACATATTTGTGGGTACAAATATGCAATAAACAGGAATGGGCAAATGAATAATTCCCCATTACAAAGCTTGTCTGTGCTTATTGTAGATAATTCAGTAAATATGTATAAACAAAAGAACCAAAATGTTAATGGTGATTATTACTAAAACCCCTACTTAAATTATACCCATTTTAATGTATAATCTTAATCTTTGTGTATATGAATAAAATTAAATAATGGGTAATACTGTAAGACTTTCACCTATTTTTTTCACTTAGTTTGTAGTGAATATCTTCTCATATCATTATATATTATACAACATTTTAATGGCTGTATAGCATTCCTATATATAAAGATACCAGATGTTATTTAACCAATTTCCTATCCTATAACTGAACAGTTTTTATTTTTATATGCATCTGTAGTTATTTTTTAAGATACGGTATGTACATATATTTTCAAATACAGAATTGTTAGATAAAACAATATGCAAAATTTTATAATTTCTAATACATATCACAAAAATGACCATCAAAAAGATTGTGCCAGCATTGTGTTCTCGGCGATGGTGATGCAAATGGAACCAGTACTGTAAAATGTTGGTTGGCATGCCATAATCTCTCTAATCTCAGTGTCGTGCATTGGCAATCACTGCTTTGTTCATTGAAAGTCCCTGAAACTGTAGCTTGCTTTTGTACATAGCTTCTTGTAGTCCATACAGTTATTAGTTTCTTTTCTCTTAGGTTGCCATAGTGTTTATAATACTTCTTAAAAAGTCAAAGGATTTGTACCAGTCTTTGACAGTTTTTTTTTTCCCATTTATTTCTTCAACTCATTCCTTTAATGTGCTCACCTGCCTTTAGCTGTCAAAAAAGAGTTTTACTTAACCTCTGTGGTTGCGGTTGTTTTTTTTTTAAAACATCTTTTATTTATTTATTAGATAGAGAGTACAAGCAGGGGTAGTGGAAGAGGGAGAAACAGGCTCCCCGCTGAGCAGCAGGCCCCGTGTAGGGCTTGATCCCAGGACTCCGGGATCGTAACTGGACCGAAAGTTAGACGCTGAATTGACTGAGCCACCCAGGTGCCCGCGGTTGTGGCTATTTTTAAAATACCAATTTCTGGGGCACTTGTTAAGCGTCTGCCTTCAGCTCAGGTCATGATCTCAGGGTCCTGGGATCGAGCTCCCCACATTGGGCTCCCTGCTCAGGGGGAAGACTGCTTCTCTCTCTCCCTCTCTCACTTCCCCTGCTTGTGTTCCCTCTCTCGTGGTCTCTCTCTGTCAAATAAATAAAATCTTTAAAAAAAAATAAAATACCAATTTCTGAGTTTCACCTCTGCAATACTGATTTAATTGGTTTGGGGTAGGGGAAGATAGGGCTTGAGTAGTTTTTGTACAACGCAGGTGATTTTAGTGTAAAGCCAAGGTTGGAAAATCATTAATCAATGTTGATATTATTTCTTGGCACTTTAGTAATATTTCCAACTTTATTTGCATCCCTCTCTGTCTAATGTAGGGTCAGATCTCTTCCAAATGCCACATATATAATGGCATTGGTGAAGCAAGCAAATTGGCTAGTACCATTCAAATTTAGGAATGTGGATATTGTGCACTAGTTCAAAGCATGTGATAGTATTCACTCTCCTTTACTAGCTATGGAAAAAAAGTACATGCAATACAGGTTAATATAATAACATTAATATAGATCATAATGTTAATTATTGTTAATATGTAAATATACACATATGTACATATATATGTTAATATAGAAATATTTCTCAAGTGAAGAGTATCTTTTTTTTAAGATTTTATTTATTTATTTGACAGACAGAGATCACAGGTAGGCAGAGAGGCAAGCAGAAAGAGACGAGGAAGCAGGCCCCCTGCTGAGCAGAGAGCCTGGCGCAGGGCTCTATCCCAGGACCCTGGGATCATGACCTGAGCTGGAGGCAGAGGCTTTAACCCACTGATCCACCCAGGCGCCCCATCAAGTGAAGAGTATTATAACAAATCATTGCCATAGAGGCAGTACTAAACAAGATAAATCTACAAATAGATAACTTCTAGTGGTGTCTGCCTAACTCTTCTGGTTCACTTCCTGCTTATTTACTTCCTTTCACACTGAAATTTCCAGTTCATTATTTTATTTTATTTTAGATTTTATTTATTTATTTGAGAGGGAGCGCGTACGAGAGAGCACTGGGGGGAGGCAGAGAGCATGAGTGAGGGGAGAGGCAGACTCCCTGCTAAGCAGGGAGCTGGATGCAGGCTCTATCTCAGGACCCTGGGATCATGACCTGAGCTGAAGGTAGACACTTAACGACTGACCTGCCCAGATGCCCTCATTTTAAATATAGCTTAGAACCCGCTACTTGTACGTTTGCTTATCTGCCGCTTTGATAATTTTATCATTGCTTCCTTGTTTTTATTCTTAACTGAGTGGTTCACTCTCTAGAATTTCTGGGTTTCACTTTGTATTTTCTAAAAGTTAGACCTCAGATCCAATCCACAGATCTTTTGAGGAAGAACCTCAAATAAATGCTTTTTTAAGGTACACATTTAGTTATGAAACATCTCTCAAGGAGATACTGTGTTCTAGTGTTCAAAATAAATAATCTAAAATAAAATAATTCCTTTCTATCAAATGGCAAAAGTCCCCTCCCACCCCCCCCATGCTGTATGTGGATGCATAAATAATGTATATTTGTTTTCCATTTCCTTTTTTCCTGTTCGGAACTAATTGGTTAGTGAAGTATGATGTTCTCCTTTTGAGATGACACTACTATTTTCCTCATTAGGCTCTTTTCCTTTTTTTAAAAATTATTAAACTATTTAAAAATTGTTCAAGAAAATACTGCCTGTAATTCTATCATCTGAATATTGTTACTTTCATTTTGTATGCATATGTCCCTTGCTATCCAAACTCAGAAACCAAATAGATTTATTCAGTAAAGAATATTTGACTTTTCAGTCTCGGTCCTTACTCTTGCTCATTTTTACCCAGTTGCATTATAGTGTTTCTAGTAATTAGCAGTTACGGGTGCATACATTTAGTTTTACTTAAATGTTCAATACTGTAACACTTTGTGGAAGATTTTGCTTGATATTCCAAGTAAAAATGAGATTCATTGGTCTGTTTTTCCTAGGACTTTCTCAGGTATAGAAAATGTCGTCCAGTTATGTGCCAGTAAGTGTGCAAATGAAATGAGTTAGGAGGAGACCACTGACCTAATAGTGGAAAAAACACTTGATTGAAAGTTAAGAGTGCCTTAAAGACAGTCGAGAAGTACAGTTTGCTTCTTGGCAAATAGTGTGATTTTCTTGAACAACTAGGGGTTTGGTCTTCCTTTTTGCTCTAACATTCGGCCATTTTTCTTTTGTTAAAAATGAATCTTACTAACCTTTAGTTAAAGATCTTATTTACATAGAGTCCTCATAGTATGATGCTGCTAATTGTTTTGGCGTTTGTTTTTTTTTTTTAAGATTTTATTTATTTATTTGACAGACAGCAATCACAAGTAGGAAGAGAGGCAGGCAGAGAGACAGAGAGAGGAAGAAGCAGGCTTCCTGCTAAGCAGAGAGCCTGATGCGGGGCTCGATTCCCGGACCTGGGATCATGACCTGAGCTGAAGGCAGAGGTTTAACCCACTGAACCACCCAGGCGCCCCTGTTTTGGCGTTTTTTGTGTGTGGAAAATTCTTAAATGAAGGTGTTTTCTTTCAGTCTGGCCGGGATCTTCAACAGTACCAGAGTCAGGCTAAGCAACTCTTTCGCAAGTTGAATGAACAGTCCCCTACTAGATGTACTTTGGAAGCCGGTGCCATGACTTTCCAGTGAGTATAATCCCATTTCTTTGTGATCATTTAAGTATGAGATACAGTAGATATAAGTACACCTGATAAGAATGGTAATAATTATTTAAAAGTAAAGAAAATTTTAAAAATACTTTCTCTTCATGGAAGCAACTTCCCTGGCTCCAGTTCTGCAAGACAGAGATCTTGGTTTGTTTATTAAATTTGATTACAATAAATGAACTGTTATCCTGTGTTTAATGAGTGCTGTACCCATCGTGTAATAAAAGATAATTTTTTGCTTTAGGAGCTTCTTAAAGCCAACATTTACTAACAACACAACCTTGAAAAGTCACATACTTCTCTAGGCTCCGTTACCTCTATAAAAATAGGGAACATGGTCCTAGTTTTGTGAGGGTAATTTAAGAGCATCTCAGTCGATGGTTATATAGGCAGTGCATATAGCCAAAAGGGGGATCAAAAGGACTTTATTGAATTTCAAATTATCTACAAATAATTGGTATTAAATGTTTAATACATGTCAAGTTTAAGGGTGATAAAACAGGAAAGATTTTTTAAAAAGAGGGCAAGAAGATTAAAGGAAAATAAAATAGGATTAGCTAAGTAATCCTTGCTATTTTAGGAACTCAGAAGCTAAGATAATAGAGACCTGGGAGGGACCTGCTGTTTAACTTGAAAGGGAAAATAAAAGATCTCCACCCATTAGAAAAAAACAAGTATACAAAACCAAAATGAAAACAAACCCTGGTTTATTAGTTAAGAAAGTAGTAGATATTAAGTTTTGTGGGGTTTTTTCTTGTTTTGTTTACATTTTATGTATTTATTTTTTGGTGGGCAGCAAAGCCAGGTTTATTGAATGAAAGTAAAGTTCATTGAATGTTAGAGTACAAAGCTCCCAAAGAGGCTGGGGACTCCAAAGGTTTGCCTGGATGTTAAGTTTTATAAGCTATTAATTTGTGTAGTATATGAGATACTTTCCACAAATCCAGTTTTCAACATCAAAAAAATAAATATAGGGGCCTAATTATATATAGCATTTTTTTAAATATATATAGCATTTTTATCTCTACCATGGGTTAAGAACATTTTCTTCTATATGGTTCCTTTAGTAACTTTATAATCTCTTCTCATCCATAATTTCCATCTAAGAGCTATTTATTAAAGATTATCCTTTGACAGACCACATGTTAAGTTCTGCCTTTGATGTCCATAGCTTTTATGAGCTTATCTTATTAGCAGAGAGAAACATATGTGCAGACAACTAAACTATGATACCGTAGGGCAAGAAGTGCTGTAATTCAGTTATAAATGAAATGCTTTTGAACTAGAAAGAAATTCCCATTTGTAGGGAGTAAGTTTTGAGGAAAGGGGATAGAAGGAGAATACAGAGAAATTTCATGGAAAAAATTATAGTAGAATCGAGCATATGAAAATGAACAAGGTTTTTCCAGGTACATAAAAGGGTATTACAATTAGAAATATATATTTATATATAAGCAGAAGTCCGTGAGGATGTAAAAGAACCCAAGTTTGGAGACGAGTCTATACCTGTTTTGGAGCCACAAGTACTATATCAAAGAGTATCATTTTATTTTGTAGGTGTTAGGGAATCCTGAGTGTTTTTAAGCAGAGTAATAGGTCATATTTACTCTTTTGGAATAAAATTGATAGTTTATTTTTTTAAAGATTTTATTTATTTATTTGACAGAGAAAGATACAGTGAAAGAGAGAACATAACGGGGAATGGGAGAGAGAGAAGCAGATTCCCCTGCTGAGCAGGGAGCCCTATGCAGGGCTTGATCCCAGGATCCTGGGATCATGATCCAAATCGAAGGCAGACTCTTCTTAACGACTGAGTCACCCACGCGCCCCAGGAATAAAACTGGTAGTTTAGAAGATGGTCTAGATTGAAGGCAAGGAGAGCAGTCGATTCGGATGCCCAAGCAAGAGAGAGAACAGCAGCAGCAGCAGCAGCAGCAGCAGCAGCAGCAGCATCATTATTTTAAGGGGCCTGAGAGATTATATGATATACTGTAAACTGCTCTGTGGAGTCCCAGGATGCATTAGGAGCCACATAGTAAGATTAGGGATAGGGGTATATATAATACTTTATGCCCTTATACTCCTACTTAAACTAATGACCTTCTGATTTTATTTAATGTACTTGGTCCTCTGAATATAATTATTGCTGAAATAAAGAGTACCATGGCTGGAAAGACATTTGAAATCACTGAGTGACCTAACCTCTTCCAAGAGATCTCCAGACATGTAGTCATATAGACATATAGCTCCTTCCAGAGTGCCAGGGAGCTAAGAGGAAGTCAATTCTGTTACTGAGTAGTTTCTGATACTGGATAGTTTATACAGAGTTCTATCCTGGGAATTAGGGAATATTGTTTGTCGTAAGGTCATTATCTGTATCCAGTAAACACCGTGGCATTAATGTCCAATCTTTTTTTTTTTTTTTTTAAGATTTATTTATTTATTTATTTATTTGACAGATCACAAGTAGGCAGAGAGGCAGGCAGAGAGAGAGAGGAGGAAGCAGGCTCCCCGCTGAGCAGAGAGCTCGATGTGGGGCTCGATCCCAGGACCCTGGGATCATGACCTGAGCCAAAGGCAGAGGCTTTAACCCACTGAGCCACCCAGGTGCCCCTAACTTCCAACTTCTAAGCATCCACCAAAATTTCCAGTCCATTGTTCTTAAAACTGGAAGGAGTTTAAATATGTGTATACTCCTTTTTATTCATAATCAAAAGGTAGATGGAGTCACAACTCTTGAGTTTTTAAGAAAAAGTCTTAGCTATTAAAATATTTTTGCTGAATTATATAATAATAAACGTATTTAAATATTCCATTTTGGAATATGATTCTAGTATTAAGATGATGTTTGATATTTGATTCCAAGGATTTGTGGTTTGAAATTGACTTTCTGATTTAGCTAGCCTCAAAGGGCTTAGGCTAGAATATTTTCAAATGTTTGTAAGGCACTGAGAGTCTGCTTCAAGTTGTTGGATGTATTGTTATTCTATAGACAACTTTTTCTTGTTGTTTGTTTTTTTGTATTTTTTGTCTCTCCAGCTACATTATTGAGCAGGGAGTTTGTTATTTGGTTTTGTGTGAAGCTGCCTTCCCTAAGAAATTGGCTTTTGCCTACCTAGAAGATTTGCACTCAGAGTTTGATGAACAGCATGGGAAGAAGGTGCCCACTGTGTCTAGGCCCTATTCCTTTATTGAGTTTGGTAAGTTTTTTGCTCTTCATCTCTATATCAAGAGAGCAAACAATATGGAGAAGCTGTTTGTTACATTGACAATAATTCTGATGCATTTTTTTCTGATGTTTACTTACTGAAGGTTTGAATTCTGTCTTTTATATTCCATTTCTTTTTGTCCTTTTGAATGAATGAGACTTCTTCTCAGTAGTTTTCTCTGGTCTTTTGATCTTTTTCTTAGAACTTGTTGCCCTTTGCCCTTTTTTGTGATTTGGTTTGATTCATCATCAAAACTGTGTCCAAAGATCTACTGACTGGTATATAGTAGCTGAGTTCTCCCTGCCCCCAGTAAGGCTCATTTCCTGGAAATCAAAACTTGGAAATCAGAAAGAAGATGGTTCTTTCAGATCCTCTGGTTAAAAAGAAAAAAAATAGCTGGAAAAGGTATGGTGCTGGGGAGAGATAACATTTATTACATGCAGAAATAGTGAGTGTGGATGTCCATGTAAAATAATTACAGAAAGATTCATCACCAGTTAAATATCTGATGGCAATAAATGAAAGGAAATGTCTTGAGTACCCTAAGTAGTGGAAGTGAGAATAAGTATGATTAGACTAAATTATTGCTATTTTTAGTTAAAACAGAAATTGGTTTTACTGTTTCCAAATTTCTGGAGTGTTATTAATTTGCTAGATAAATGGTTATCTTACTTTTGGAAATAAAGAAAATTTAGCAAAACATTCCGGTGGTTCATAACTACAAACTCTCCAAGTGCTAATTTTTATAATGTCTGGTTTTTCAAATTTTGTTTTGAAGATAGGGTCCAGTAAACCCAAGGAAAAAAATAAGAATAATGTATCAAGGTCACATAGGAAATAGTTGGTACACTCAAATTAGCTTAAAGGATTGAATACAAAGATGAATGGGTTATAGGCGAACCACAAAGTACAGTAACCTGAGATCAGTAATACAGTAATTATTTTTATCCCTAGGCCTGAAGGGATAAGAGAAAGGAACAGTTTTTGGAACTTCGAAGGAAAAAATTTATAGAGAAGGCCAACTTGAGAGGAGCAATAACATCTGGTTGGAGGGATACTGCCAGGGTGACTTCTCAGGGAGAGGTTGGGAATAAACACCCTAATGTCACTATCTGCTCTCATGCCTCACCCTTGGGATTCCCCCATTGGCTGCACCTAACCAGAAGTACCAGGCCAAGGAGCCCACGATGTGGTCTATGCAGGTCAGCTTTCTGAGGCAAAAGCATGGTGCAGAAAGGTGGAAAGGTCTAAGGAGGCAATGAGAGGTATCCAGCCCATGTAACTTATGATTTTTGCCCAAAGTTGAAAATAAAGTCTTTAATAATAAGTTTTTCTTTTTACAGGTTTGAGAAATACAGACATAGGCTAGCCATGAATAAGATTGCAGTTTTGTAGTGGGATTTTTGCTTTACATGAAGTTTAAGAACAGAGTAAAATTAGAAATGTATGTTAAAGAAAATACTGGAGAAGAATAAATGAAACAAGATGGGATTGGGAGGGAGACAAACCATAAGTGACTCTTAATCTCACACAACAAACTGAGGGTTGCTGGGGGGAGGGAGGTTGGGAGAAGGGGGTGGGATTATGGACATTGGGGAGGGTATGTGCTTTGGTGAGTGCTGTGAAGTGTGTAAACCTGGTGATTCACAGGCCTGTACCCTTGGGAATAAAAATATATGTTTATAAAAAATAAAAAATTTAAAAAGTTTTAATAGTGCTAAGGTTGGGGAAAAAAAAAAAAGAAAATATTTTAAGACAGTGTTTTTCTCCCTTTTGATGATAGAATAACCCTTGCCATATTAACCTATAGTGATGCTAGATTATTGCCAGGATCCTTTTCAGGGAATGTGAAGAATTAAGTAGTGAAACCCTAAGGATCCTTGGACCATGTTTTGAAAATCTCTGCTTTCAGGAAAGGCTTACTGCAGTGGGTCTTAATTTCTCTAAGATCTTGAGAGCAGATACTTCTCATTTAAAGGTGTACTGAGGACAGACATTTCTCTTGATTGGTAATCTATCCGCATTTTATAAATGAAGAAATCAAAACTCAGATTCTGATGCTCACTCAAAAGCTTGCTTAGCCATGGACAATTGCAGATCCAGGACTAAACTCAAAACTTCCTATTCCCTACAGTACTTTGATGAACAAAGTTGTTCATGGTCACTTCTCTTCATTATTCTAGACACCTACATTCAGAAAACCAAGAAGCTCTACATTGACAGCCGTGCTCGGAGAAACCTAGGCTCTATCAACACTGAATTGCAAGATGTGCAGAGGATCATGGTGGCCAATATTGAAGAAGTGTTACAACGGGGAGAAGCACTCTCAGGTATGTAAAGCATTAAGAGTCCTCCTATAGACAAGGATAGCTTATTTTGGGATACTTTTTTTTGCTGTCAGATTCTGTCTAGCACTATTAAGAAATCACCTCTTAGAGACAGATTACAGTATAAGACTTCCAATATAATATTTTTCCCTAATATGATTAGTTTTTATTGAGCTGGAACATTGTGATGGTCTCATTCCATATCAGAAGCAATCACTGCTTCCAATATATTTACAACATTGAATATTTACAGAAATACATAAGGGAAATAAAAGAAGAATGAGAGGAAATTGTCAAAGATTTATTGCAGTGGTTTTCTGGCTAGCCACTTTGGGAGACTTTGTTGCTGTCAGATCAAATGTCATAAAAGGCCATGCATTCCTCTGCTGAAAAACTTAACATTTGTGACTACAAGATAAGATCTAGTCTCTAGTCTCGTTTCTTTTCTTTTTTTTAAATTTTTATTTATTTATTTTTAATTTCGGTGTTCCAGAATTCATTGTTTATGCACCACATCCAGTGCTCCATGCAGTATGTGCCCTCCATAATACCCACTACCAGGCTCACCCAACCTCCTACCTCCCCTTCAAAACCCTCAGTTTGTTTCTCAGAGTCCACAGTCTCTCATGGTTCGTCCCCCCCTCCAGTTTTCCCCAACTCACTTCTCCTCTCCATCTCCCATGTCTTCCTTATGCTCCACAAATAAGTGAAACCATGTGATAATTGACTCTCTCTGCTTGACTTATTTCACTCAGCATAATCTCTTCCAATCCTATCTATGTCAATACAAAAGTTGGGTATTCATCCTTTCTGATGGAGGCATAATACTCCATAGTGTATATGGACCACATCTTCCTTATCCATTCATCCATTGAAGGGCATCTTGGTTCTTTCCAGTTTGGCGACTATGGCCATTGCTGCTATGAACATTGAGGTACAGATGACCCTTCTTTTCACTACATCTGTATCTTTGGGGTAAATACCCAATAGTGCAATTGCAGGGTTATAGGGAAGCTCTATTTTTAATTTCTTAAGGAATTTCCACCCTGTTTTCCAAAGTGGCTGCACCAACTTGCATTCCCACCAACAGTGTAAGAGGTTTCCCCTTTCTCCACATCCTCCCCAGCACTTGTTGTTTACTGTCTTGTTAATTTTGTCCATTCTAACTGGTGTAAGGTGATAGCTCAATGTGGTTTTAATTTGAATCTCCCTGATGGCTAGTGATGATGAACATTTTTTCATGTGTCTGTTAGCCATTTCTGTGTCTTCTTTGGAAAAGTGTCTATTCATACCTTCTGCCCATTTTTTGACATTGATTATCTGTTTCGTGTGTGTTGAGTTTGAGTAGTTCTTTATAGATCTTGGATATCAGCCCTTTGTCCGTACTGTCATTTGTGGAATATCTTCTCCCATTCCATGGGTTGCCTCTTTGTTTTGTTGACTGTTTCCTTTGCTGTGCAGAAGGTTTTGATCTTCATGAAGTCCCCAAAATTCATTTTCGCCTTTGTTTCCTTTGCCTTTGGAGACATATCTTGAAAGAAGTTGCTGTGACCAATGTCGAAGAGGTTACTGCCTATGTTCTCCAGGATTCTGATGGATTCCTGCCTCGCGTTGAGGTCTTTTATCCATTTCAAGTTTATCTTTGTATGTGGTGTAAGAGAATGTTCAAGTTTCGTTCTTCTATGCATAGCTGTCCGGTTTTCCCAACACCATTTATTGTAGAGACTGTCTTTTGTCCACTGTATATTCTTTCTGTTTTATTGAAGATTATTTGACCATAAAGTTGAGGGTCCTTATCTGGGCCCTCTACTCTGTTCCACTGGTCTATGTGTCTGTTTTTGTGCCAGTACTATCCTCTCTTGGTGATCACAGCTTTGTAGTAAAGCTTGAAATCAGGCAACATGATGCCCCCAGTTTTGTTTTTCTTTTTCAGCATTTCCTTAGCAGTTCGGGGTCTCTCCTGGTTCTATACAAATTGTAGGATTGTTTGCTCCAGCTCTTTGAAAAATGCCAGTGGATCAACTTACATTTCATTTTTACTGCGTGCTTATAGTATGCAAGGCATTTTGTTCTCTGTAATGGAAGATAAGGAGATTGCAAACTTCTTTCATGCTCTCTAATTCACAAATGTTCTGCCTCAGCCCAGTCAGCTTCCTCACCATCCCAGACTTGTTCTTTTAAGATCCAGATGAGGACTATCTCTTCCAAGAAGCCTTCCCTGATTCTGATAGCCCACATCACATTAATCTTTTTTGTCCTTTAAACTCTTAAGACACTTAGCTATGTAACAGTTTTTTTAAGCACATATGGGTGTGTACACGTATATGTATACCTGTGTACTTAACTAATTTGCCTTAAAATACATGTATATTTACCTAATGTTTAAATGTTACCTCAGTGTTTAATGTACTCTTTAAATGTAATATGTATGTATTTCATATCTATTTCATATACTTGATTTATTTCTCTCACAGTAATGACCACAAATCATTGCCTTAGTGAGTATTTCATGAACTCAGCCTTGTGATGTTATTCGTGGGTAGATGCGTTTTCCTTTATAATGAACTGCAGATTGTAACCTTCATGGTAGTTGTTCCAGCAAATAGCTTCACACTCTTTAAACATCAAATTTTGGATGAATGAGTCTATAAATTTTCCTCATAACAGTCTTACTGTTTCTTCCTGGGATAAGAGAGACCAGAACAGGAATTTTTCTTTATATCAAAAGTGTATATATGGTCAGTTTATCAAGTGTAAAAGGATTCTCTTCTAGTGCTAGCTGATTGGAAAAGAAGACAGTTGACCTTTGAACAGCATGGGGGTCAGGAACTCTGTATAGAACTTTTGACTTCCTAAAAACTTAACTACTAATAGCCAACTGTTGACTGGAAGCCCTCCCCTTAACATAAACAGCCAGTTAACATGTTATTCTGTATGTTACACATATTATATACTATATTCTTACAAGTAAGTTAGAGAAAAGAAAATGTTGTTAAAATCGTAAGAGAAAATACATCTATTGTATTCTATTAAAAAAATTCATGTATGGGGCACCTGGGTGGCTCAGTGGGTTAAAGCCTCTGCCTTCATCTCAGGTCATGATCTCAGGGTCCTGGGATCGAGCCCGGCATCAGACTCTCTGCTCAGCAGAGAGCCTGCTTCCCTCTCTCTCTTTCAGCCTGCCTCTCTACCTCCTTGTGATCTGTCTGTCAAATAAATAAATGAAATCTTAAAAAAAAAGATTTAAAAAAATTCATGTATGGAAGTTGAGAGGCAATGTGGGGGTTTAGAGGGTAGGAAAGGAATAAATGAAACAAGATGGGATCAGGAGGGAGACAATAAGACAATAAGAGACTCTTACTCTCACAAAAACAAACTGAGGGTTGCTGGAGGTAGGGGGGATAGGGAGAGCGTGTTTGGGTTATAGACATTGGGGAAGGTATGTGCTTTGGTGAGTGCTGTGAAGTGTGTAAACCTGGTGATTCACAGACCTGTACCCCTAGGGCTAATAATACATTATATGTTAATAAAAAAATTATTTTAAAAAATTCATGTATAAGTGGAATGTGCACAGTTCAAACCCATGTTGTTTAAGGGTTACCTGTACGTTTCTAATATTAATAACTTCATCTGATTGGGAGGATAAGAAACATTGTCATTGTCACAAAGTAATTTATAGGTAGCATAAGGGAAGAGACATCAGTTGAACCCTTTGTGTTAGGCAATATGGTAGGGGGACTTTATTATTTTATTTATTTATTTTTATTTTTTAAAAGGTTTTATTTATTTATTTGTCAGGAACAGAGAACACAAGCAGGGGCAGAGGCAGGCACAGGGAGAAGCAAACTCCCTGCTGAGCAAGGAATGAGACGTGGGACTCAATCCCAGGACCCTGGGGTCATGACCTGAGGTGAAAGCAAATGCTTGACTGAGCCACCTAGGCATCTCATGGGACTATATCTTTTTAAAGATTTTCTTTATTTATTTGAAAGAGAAAGAGAGTGAAAGTGTGAACTGCGGGAGGGATAGATGGAGAGAGAGAGAGAGAATCTCAAGCAGATTTTACATTGAGCACGGAGCCTGACATGGGGCATATCCCATGACCCGGAGATCATGATCCAAGCCAAAATCAAGGAGTCAGATGCTTGACTGAGCCATCCAGGCACCCCAGGGGGACTTTACATATATCTTACTCATGCTTTAAAGTAATCTCTTGTGAATTGGGTGGAATCAAACCAGTTTTACAGATAAAGAAGCAGACTCAGAAAAGTTAGGTATCTTGCTTTTAGTCACACTGCTAGTGCCTGACAAAATTCATTGGCCTCTGCAGATCCTTGTCCATCTTCAGTGTGTGATAGTTTTAAATGGATATATAAACAACAAGAGCTGTTAAATGTAGCAGAAAGTAGATGATGTGAAGTGAACAGGGAAGACTTCTTGAATTTTGATAGACCAGGAAGAAGTGAAGAGTGGTATTTTAAGAGGGAGGAATAAAAAGCATATCTGAACAGAGCATATCTGAAGGATAGTGAAAGGATTAGCCTACCTCAAAAAATGTTTTCTTCCTCTTTAACTTCTTCATAATAAGAATCCATCTTTTATGTCTTCTTTCTCTAATTTTTTAAAAGATTTACTTGTTTATTTGAGAGAGGGAGAGAGAGGGCATGTGATGGAGAGGGGCAGAGGGAGAGGGAAGAGAGGGAGAGGGAAGAGAGTCCCCAGTGGACTTTGTATTGAGTGCAGACCCCACTGGGGGGCTTGACCCCAGGACCATGAGATCACGACCTGAGCTGAGACCAAGAATTAGTTGCCCAACCATCTGCACCACCCAAGTGCTCCTCTAATTTTTTTTTAAAAGATTTATTTATTTATTTTAGAGAGGGAGAGAGAGAGAGTGATCAGGGATGAGGGGGAGAGGGAGTCTTTTGGGGGATGGAGGGCAGCAAAGCAAGGTTTATTGAGCAAGAGTGAAGTGATAGTACAAGGCTCCCAAGGAGGGAGGGGACCTAAATGGGTTGCCCAGAGAGAGAGGGTCTTAAGCAGACTCCCTGCTGACCACGGAGCTCAACATGGGGCTTAATGTCATGATCCGAGATCACAACCTGAGTCGAATCAAAAGTTGGACGCCTAACCACCTGCACCACCCAGGCACCCCTCTTTCTAATTTTTGGTTTTAGAGCTAGCCTGCCGTGCTTTTAAGACCTAAGTAGCTCCTGTGGGTTCTTTCAGCAATATAAAATTATGCCCATTTTTACTGCCTAAAATAGCTGTTTCTTTTAAGCCGTGGGTTTTGTTTTTTCATTTAGGTCTGTCATTCTATTAGACTGTAAGTTCCCCAAATAGAGGGGTCGTGTATGTTGTGATCATCATTGTATCTTTCAGCACTTTCCTTGGTGCCTGTAACAAATATTTGCTCAGTGACTTCTCCCATCGGTGGCTTTGTCTTCACGATATCATGTATTCTAAATGTTCCTGTGTAAAGGAATTCTCCCAACTATTGTTTATTTCATATGACTTAATATTGTTCTGCTGATTGCTAAATCACTGACTATTGCCAGATTCTGTTTTGGGCACTGGGGATATAGCAGTAGACATAGTAGTTAAGAACCTCTATCTAGTAGAGTGTCCATTTTAGTAGACTGGCTGGAAAGATTCCCCACAGCATTGTCATGGTTATTTCTCATCTCCTAAATTTTCTTATGTGACTGTTTTTCTTACAGGACAAATTGATAATTTAGAAGTGGCTATCATTCTTTTATCATTAAGTAATAGCACATTTCTCAATCAACTCAGTCTCTATTAAGCAACTCCAAATATTCCAGGAGTATTCCCTAAGGAAGAACAAATTCATATTGCAAAATAGTTTTTTTCCAAAAATTTAAAGAACTAAAATGATCAGAATTCATTTATATCACACTGAGAATTTGTTTGTATTATTAAAATATGTCATGTATTTTAGTCCAGTCTCGTTGCTTCTCTAAGTGCTCACGTAACAGTTATAGAAGGCAGTTACATTATACATGTCCTTTGTGAAAAACAAAACTTTGCAAAAGTTTCTAAAAAGCTTAATTTAGTAGGTATTGGTGGTTTTCCAGCAACTGTGATTATATTTTAGTTAAAAGACAACTTTTCTGTGTCTGTTGAAATATAATTTCTAGTAGCATCATAATAGTTTTTACCGTGTAGAGAATCTTGGGAATTTGGTAGCAGCCACCATTAAGATATAGCTCAATACTCAGCTTCTGATTAATTGAATTTTCTGGTCACTTGAGTCTTATCTTATATGGATTATCATTTTTCAAGGGATGAGAGAATATGACTTAGACCATTAAAAAATGATGAAGATGTTTATCATCAACTAACACTTCTCAAAGGCTTATCATATCCAAGGATTATGTTCAGTTTACAGCTGTTCTCATGTACCTATAATCCTGTGGTACAGTTAGTGTTGTTATCCTCATTTTATAGATGATGAAACTGGGTCTTAGTAGAGACTAAGTGAATTGACCAATGTCCCATGGCGGGTGTAGCTGAGATTCGAACCAAAGACTCTAAGACCAGAGCCAGTACTCTTAACCACCTCACTGTACAATCTCAAGAATTTGAACATAATTTAGTCTGGTAACTTTAAAATGCAGTGTAGTTTTTACAGTGCATTAGGGTCATAGGCTAACCCTTAAAATAAAAACTATGTAAGCTTCATGGTTGTTTGGTATGGTCCCACTCGTTTAAGTTATTTTTATGCTTAATACATTAGACAGAATACTTCAGGGACTAATTACTGTTTTCCCTTTTTCCTCTTTGACAGCATTGGATTCAAAGGCTAACAATCTGTCCAGTCTGTCCAAGAAATACCGCCAGGACGCGAAGTACTTGAACATGCGTTCCACTTACGCCAAACTTGCAGCAGTCGCTGTATTTTTCATCATGTTAATAGTGTATGTGCGATTCTGGTGGCTGTGAAGTAATGAATGCAGTCACTGGCAAGGGTGAACTTAGACCCCGGCAGGTGTATGTTTTCAGGAAGCTGAGCTCGCAGAGATGTGTATTAGAATTCCAAGTGGAACTTCTGCCTCTAAAGACCTTGCAAGGAAAGACATGCCCTGAAAATGAAATGTTACACCTCATTTGATGAAGCTTACCCCTTTGTAGAAAGCCTCTTTTGGGGGCAGAGGCTTTCTCTGGGTGCTAGGCTGTATACATTAGGGAACAGTAGATTGTTTTATTTTGTTTTTTCCCTCCCAGTGTCTTTACATTTTTAAACAGCACTGAGTGGGGCATTTTCTTTCTCTAATGGAGTCATCAGTGATATCTTGCTTAGCCAACCTGTGCTAACAACAGGCTGAAATTCCTTCAGAGAAGGCAGCCCATTGGGAAGTTTTATGCCTCTATCTAATCAACATTCCTTTTGTTGGTGACATTTGTGATTTTCAGTTTTTGATGGCCTTGTAAACAAGACTCCACTATGTGAAGGTTAATTGCTGTGCTACAAAGATCTTGTCTGTTGGCCCCTATAGGAAGTTAACTTTTGTTGTTTTCCTTTTATGACATTTTGCTTATTGCACAACTGCTTTAGGGTTAAATGAATTATATTAAGATGCCTTGAAATTATATTATAGCACTCCTTGATTAAGAAGCTAAAGTGTTTTCTGTCATTTACTCCTTAAAAGACTTAAATTTAGTTTGGGACATTCTTAATTTTATCTTTCAGCATCCGGTTTATATTAATAGAAGATTAAGTACAGCATACAGATAGCCAGAGTCCCCCGACTTAATGGGAAGAAAGGCCCAGCCTGTCACTACAGTTTTGTCCTGCCCCTTCTTTCTTTCTCCACTGTAGTTTTCCCCACTCTCTTTCCCTCCTGCTGACATTTTAAAAATTTCTCTGCACCCAGTAGTTTCATGTCCATAGGCATCCTCTCAGGATATTCTCAAATTTCAAAATGGAAAATGTTTAGCCGTGTAGTTAGATTTAAATTTTTACAGAGCATCTACTCAAACTACTAAATACCTTTATCTGAGAAAGTCTCTGTGAACACCTCATACCTACTTCAGTTTATGTAAATTCTCTGAGAATGTTCTAAAGGTAGATAACTCATTTAAGTGGCTTCTATTAACAAATAAAAGTACCTGTGATTTTTCCCTTTTTTGCTCAGGGATGATGGGGATTTCCTTTTACCTTCTGAGGTAGAATTTTTTAAATGGGGAGAATAGACCTTTTAAATTATCACAAGGGTCTACAATATAACCTAGAATTTACATATACTGCAAATATTTCTTTAAGTTGTACAAGAAAATGAGCCAACTTCTTACTTCTTAACATCTTTGGAGAGAGAACTTTAATGAGTAAACAATTTTATAACTAAGGATCATCAAAGCTACTGTCTTGATTCCTGGTAGAGAAAAAAAAATTCTATTACCTTAATAACAAAGCAAGGAGAAGTGGCTTATTTTGTTTCTGATAAATTTACAGAACTAGAATAACATTTTTTCTTTCCGATTTGGACCTACGTCTGCCAATTGGAGTATGTGTGCATGAAATATGAAGTTACTTTTTATAGAGAATAAGTGCTTTTAAGTCCCTATAAGGCTTGTCCCTAGAGTAATGATGTTGGTAATAAAAGCCTGAAAGTCTGAAAACCTTAGTGGAACCATAGGATTTGGTTCTTCTATAGGAGTGGAGAGTGGCAGCTCATTGTTGAGAGTTGCATGCAGCAACCAAGTGGCCAGCAATGAAATAAATACTTCTAGAATGTTCCCTTCAGTGTGAAGTTTTGTTATATAGTTATTTTGTGTACATGAAGCTTCCTGGGTACATTTCTGCCAAACTCACTGGGTTAATTAAAAAATGAGGATGGCGGCAGAATGATGAAGAAAGGAATGAGAAAGTGGTTTAATGTTAATGATGGTAGAAAAATGAGAACAAGACTGTCATGATGTGGCTCCCACTTCTGTTCTTTATGGGAGGTAGCAGGAAGATGTGACCAGATGAAATGTGTCCGTAACCAATGAGGCATGTAAAACAGGATGTGATAAATGCTATCTAGTGTTATTGGGGGCACATTAAGGAAGGACACCTAATTTACTTTGGGAAGAAGTGTGATAAGAAAAGGAGAATGAGGTATTCCAGACAGAGTCAATAGTTTGTGCAATAGCATGAGTAAAAGAGTAAGACCCATACTGGGTATGGTAATTAGCTTGGTTCAGCTTAACTTACTGGGTAAGTTTGGGCAGTTGAGACTTGAGGAAGAAGAATCAGACTGGTAAGTTGTAATAAAAAAAACTTGTAATAAAAAGACTTGTCTAAGGAGTTTAGACCACACTAATGTCAGTGGCAAGAGATGGCATCAGATTTATGGTTTCAAATGATCTTTCTGGCCAAAGTATAAAACGTATTTTAGGGATAAGCCTGAAAGTAGGGAGACAAAACTGAGGAGCCATCAGAAGTAGAACGAGGCATAGGAGGCAGGTTTCCAGCGATTTTCAAGAAAAGAGTTATCCCAGGTACCAAGTAAATTTAGTATTGACAATGTTGGCTTTGTTTGGAGCTTATATCTCACATTCACGAGTCAAAGTAAGTACTGTTTATACCATATGAGTGAAGAAACTTTATGGGGGATATTTCTCTTAAGGCACAGAAGAGTTAGTGATTTGCCTGAAACTGCAGAGCTAGAAAGTGATGGAACTGAGATTTGAACCTAAGCAGTTGGTCTCCAGAGTCTGTATTTTCTCCACTCTACTGTACCACTGAGAGATCAAAATAAGTACCAAAAATGTATTTTGAATTTTATAGTTAAGCAACTTCATCCTGCCGGCAGAGGTTATTCCAGGGGAGTGGGCCAGAAGTTCTATTGCAGTGGGCTGAGCATTGTGTGAACCACTGGGACCTAAAGGTGCAGAACTCATTTTAGAAAGTAAGTTTTCTGGTTGTCATGACATTGGACTTCATAACATGCTTTTATTAAGAAGTCTCACAAATGTTAAAGTGTAATAATATTTGGCACATTCTACATACATCTGTTCATTTAAATGTTTAGTGGCTATTAAGCTTTTTGGAGAACCTTGAAAATCTGATGAAAGGTGTGTGCCTTTATGCCCAGAAAGATGTTCAGTGTACATGCGTACATGCATGCATGAAGTGGGTATTCAAGAACTCTACAAAGTCTATTCATGCTGTAGTGGTCTCTGATCCCCATTTAGGAACTCTCCAGATGCATAAAAGTGGAACTCAAAGGTAAGTACCCAGAAGCCTTGAAAACTGTCCAGCTATCGTGACTTGGAAGATTTCTACAGTTTGTACTAACTTTGTGGATGAGATGTATTCTTGAGAAATTGTGTATCCTATCCCCAAATTCTATCAAATATTTTCCTGTAATACATTCAGGGATCTGGTTCCACAGAAAAACTAAAAATTTGGTCCCAGTTCCTCAAAAATCATAGTTAAGGATCTTAAATTTTAGCTTTTCTACTTTTATCACTGGGAAGTCTTGCAAAAGCAAATGAAAACAAATGGATCATTCCTGCATACATGGCATTTAATAATACATGTGTAAGAAAACATCATCTGAATTCCCATCTTCTTGGGAGTTTTCATAACTCAGGGCTTGAATGTTGGTGACCACACAAGGAAGGCTTTTGGTTGCTGTAATCAATGACACTGACAGCCCCACCAGCTTGTCTTCAGACAGCTCAGCAAAAAGGCGAAGAGTAGTGGTTATATAGGTGTTCCTACTATAATTGCACATTAACTGCTTGGACTCCTTACTACTTTCCTTTTACATCGCCCTTTTAAACTCAGTACTACCGTGTTAATGCCAGAAATTTAAGAGCTAATTGTACCCCTATTTCCTGTGGTAAGATTGTCAGTTTGCTTTCCTAGTCTGGCCCCACCGTATCATTCCAGACTACTTTTCCTCTCCTCATCACCTCTTATTTCAGTCCACCAAATTATCTAGCTTTCTCTAAACAGTAGAGCACTTTGCCTTTGCCTTGGCTCATGCCTGCCTTCTCCCCAGACGTGGTTTTTTGGTTTTGGGTTTTTTTTTTTTTTTTTTGGTACCTTACCCCTATCCTTTCCACTCTCAGTCTACTGAAGTTCTGCTCTTCTTTCAAAGACCCAGCTCTATAGTCTTCTTTGTAAATCCTTCCCAACATTGTCATGTCCTCCCTCCCACCAACTTGGAAGAAGCTATGGATTCATCCTCACATAGCAACTTGTTCATATTTCTGGCGTAGAACCTACAAACTTAAAATATAGAGTGTTCTTATCACTGCTGTGTGCTTTGTGAGGGCCCTGAGGAAGATACCAGTTGTTATTCATGTGTTTTAAATCCTTGGCATGTGATACAAATGCAGATATGGAGGCACTAGGCAAATATTTGCAGAATGAGTAAATCAACCTAAAAAATTTATGCAAAAGTTTTCTGGAAATGGGCTGCTCTGGAAGTCATGTATATGCACATATTTTAAATGAAAGAAGGAGAAAGCCAAAGAGGGATGAAGTGATATAGGCTTAATAAGGGATGGAAAGAGGGCTGCCTGGGTGGTTCGGTCAGTTAAGCGTCCGGCTCAATTTCAACTCAGGTCACGATCTCAAAAGTTGGTGAGATCAAGCCCCACAATGAGCCCTACGTTGGACTCTGAGCTGGGTATGGAGCCTGCTTGAGATTCTTTCCCTCTCCATCTGGCCCTCCTCACCTCCCCACCCCCCACACACCTTAAATAAAGGATGAGAAGGGGAAAAGACAAATGAAAAAGAAGACAAAATCAGGGAATAGCAGAAAGATTCTAGCAATATATGGTGAACACACTGGAAAAAAGAAGAGAGAACACGAAATTGATTCTTCAGGGCAAAAACAATTGGAAGGTAAGGAGAAGAGAGAGAAGAAATTAAGATGTGGAGACATTCGACTTGAAGAGAAAGTTAAGAAGTCAAATATACTGGCAGATCTCAGTCCGGAAATGTTTTCAGTTTGTCACAGAGGCATCATGCTTGCATGTTGTGTGGATTATGTTAAGCAAGCTTTTTCATGTCACTTAACCTCTTGCCAAATTGTTATCTGAAAAAGTAACTCCAGATAAATACCTTGACCACCATGCCCTATAAAGTAAGTATTTTACCATGCTAGAATTAAGAAACTGGTTTGGGTCTTCTGGGTGGCTCAGTCAAGTTAAGCATCCAATTCTTGATTTCAGCTCAGGTCATGATCTCAGTCACGAGTTTTAGCCCCATATGGGGCTCTATGCTCAGTGTGAAGTCAGATTCTCTCTTTCTCTGCCCCTCCCCCTACTTGCGTGCACTTTCTAAATAATGCATACATAAATAAAATCTTAAAAATAACCTTAAAAAAAGAAACGGGGTTAAAGCATAGTTGTGACCAACTGATGGCAGTTTGCAAACTTCTCCCAGGGATTCCCTTGTAAGTAGTGTGGGTAGGCAGTGAGGTTTGATGGGCTGGGCATGCAGAGGAAGATAGTAAGACCTATGGAAGTAAGGACTGAGGAGCATATTTATATGCCTTTTTTTTTTTTTTTGGTTTGGCTACTTACATTAATATGGAAAGCATGTTATTTGCACACTTAGAACTTTAGAATAAAAGTACTTTGACTCTCAAACTGGTTTTTGATTGTTTTCATCTTTTTTTTCCATCTTTACTTTTTCTTTCATTTTTCTCAAAGCTCAGTTTTCCCCCATAGCAGAGTTGGAACTTAATACTAAAGAGTGCTTGCTAAAGAATCTTGAAAAAAAAAAAGATGCTAAACAACTTTTGAGCAAAAGTTTAAGAACTTCTGCTATAGCCCATCTGCTTGCTTGTGGGATTTATGTAGATCTGTTTGTTTTTGTCGTTTTGCCTATAATGACAGTGTAGCCTTGCTAGAATTATACACAGAACAGTATATTTATTTTTATCAGTTAGCTAAACAGTGTAGTGTAAAATGGATAGAGAAGAAGGATAGAGATTTATATGAAACCACAACAGACACAGACTACCCTCACATGCAGCAGTGGTCTGAGCAGGGGCGGGGGCGGGGGTTGGGGGGAGAGCGGGGAAAGTTAGAAAATACTGAACCGAGAGCCAAGGAGACTTGGTTTCTAAACCCAGCTTGCCAGTCCATAGCAGTTAAGACTTAAGGTTACTTAAACACCTGTGCCTCAGTTTCCCATGGTTGGAAAATGGGAATGATACCTGCTTCAGCTACTTTAAGTGGACTATTTGAGGATAGAAGGAGGCAAAAATGCAATAAGGGTCGTGAAGATTCTATGAACCATAAAGTGACTTATAAGTACCACACTGTATCACTGTTATCATTACTGTTCTGTCAAGAGAAGCATTGGTGATCAGCGCGATTCTGCTTGTTTCTGTGGAAACTAACGACCTTGTTCTGTAATAATTTTAGTACTGATGGGGCAGTTTCCTGCCTGGTCTTGTGTTGAAGTATTTAGGAACCCATAGGCAGGTCCATTTCTCGGGCTATGATTTCATGTTCCCAGAAGAGGGCAGCAAAACTCCAGTCTGAACACTGTTACTTCCTCAGTGTGTCTAAGGTATTGTTTCCTTGAGAGGAAAACTACTACACTGTCAAGAGTAGCCTTTAAAAAATGATGGTCTTTAAGTGACAGGCAAGGCAAATCTCATTGCTATAAATGAATGCCATAACAAAAATTCACACATTTTAAATAAGTTTTTTGCCTTTTCTCTGTCCTCTGAGGAAAATAATTTGGGCTATTTCTTTAATCTCGGTTTAATGATTTGACCTGTACTATCAAAAACCTTTAGCTGTGTTTTTCCATATAACCCCAGATTTTTAGATCTCAACATAATAGCACCGGTTCTTAAATAATTTTTTCTAAACAAGAAGAAAGTAAGTTGTTCAGGCCTGATTCTTTCCACTTAAGATGCCTGGCTAAGTCCAAAGAACGATTCCCAATAGTGTCCAAACATGGCTGTCATAACATGCATCTGTGTCATTCGGAGCAAATGTCATCTGTATCTAATATTTCTCATTCTTTCATTATTCAAATTTGTTTAAAAAGATCCTTGGGCTTTTATACCTTGTAAGAACATCAGCAGCTAATATTTGAACAGTTTTAAAAAAAAAAAGAGAAAGAGTGTGAGCAAGGAGAGGGATAGAGGAGGTTGGAGAGAGAGAATCTCAAGCAGACTCAAGCAGGCTCCATGCTCAGCACAGAGCCCGACCTAGGGCTCCATCCCAGAACCCTGGGATCATGACCTGAGCCAAAATCAAGAGTTGGATGCTTATCCAACTGATGCTCACCCAGGCGCCTCGAACTCTCCTTAAATAGCATGGTAGGGTGCTTTTCTACATGTTTCCATGTATGTTGATAGTCACTATTCCCATCTTACAGATGAATTTTCTCCTCTGTGATTGGAATAGCTGTTCTTTGCTTGAAGAGAAAAGTGCAGGTGGAGCACCCCACCCCCGCCACCCCATGGCAAGAGAGTCCTGAGGTGGGTATTTTCTCTCCCCTAATTGGTGGTACAAGAGCCAATTCCGAACCTGATCCTTTTTTTGTGTGCTTTACTATAATTAGAGATTGGGTAGAAAGGCTTTCAGGTAATGTTTTTCAATCCCTTCTGCTTTTGTCTGCTCATTGCTAGCTCTGCTTTTCTGAAAGAAAAAAAAAGAAGAGAAAAAAGCTACTCAGTTTCCCACTCCACTCCTCTACCACCACCCCTCAAGTCAGAGTTCTCGTCCCTACCCAGCTAAACCTCTTCCTGTTCTTAAGAATTGCATCACATTCTTGGCTTAATGTAGACCAACGCCCCCACACTGGCACCAGGGAGTGTACAGGCCTTCTTTATTGGTTGAGAGTTCTCATCTGGTGAGCATAGAGTAAGTCACCCACTTCCTGACTTCCAGCCCTGGCTGAATTTGCCTTTGGAAAATAAAATATTCCTTGGCTTTTTGTTTGTTTGCTTGTAAACACCCTTCACTTCTGCCCTATCCTGGAATGAGGAAGATTTTACCAAGAAGGTAAAGTGTGGAAGGGCATTTGAGGGTGAGGGGATAGTCTGCACATCTTGCTGTTTCTAATTCTTCCCTTCTCCCCCTCTTAAACACAGACTAATCTGGCACTGGCTCCCCCTGTATGGAAGGGGCTTTCATTATGGACAACAATGCCCCCCCCCCCATTACTAGATCTGGTGGATATATCAGTCTTTATCTTACCTGACATGGAGCAGAAACTGACACCATTAATCTCCTTGACAGACTCACTGTCTTCCTGTGGTTTCCACACACTATTATTTTTTTTCCTACCTTCCTCGTGGATCTCAGGCAGCCTTTGCAAGCTCTTCTTGGTGTTCCTCAACACCCTGTCCTATATCAGCCTGTCTTCCCTCCACACACTCTCTGAGAAATCTCCTGTCTTCCATGGCTTTATGAGATTTACATGCCAGGTGACTCCCAAATCTCCACCTGCCCTGAACTCCAGACTAATATAACAACAAAAATATAACTAATATAACAACAATAATAACCTTTATCTCTCACTGGATATTCCTGAAGCCATATTAATTAACTCACTTCCTCAGACTATTCTTCTTCTAATGTTCCTTTTCCTACACCATAACACCCACCCATTGCTCTAGCCAGAAATCTGGGATTCATCTTTTTTTGTTTTGTTTTATTTTTAAATATTTAATTTATTTATTTGACAGACAGATATCACAAGTAGTCAGAGAGGCAGGCAGAAAGAGAGGAAGGGAAGCAGGCTCCCTGTCGAGCAGAGAGCCCGATGCGGGGCTCGATCCCAGGACCCTGGGATCATGACCTGAGCTGAAGGCAGAGGCTTTAACCCACTGAGCCACCCAGGCGCCCCTGGGATTCATCTTTGACTCCTCTTTTGTTCGTTCTCTCTACTTCTTTGAATCTATACCCACTTATTCTCATCCTCACCAGGCTTAAATAATCACCTCTGGACTTTTGCAAGTCTTTGCAGTTTTCCTGCCTCTAGTTTTTCTCCCCTTGGATCATTTTTCACCAGCTACCAGGAGATTTTTATAAATGCGCTTCTGGTGAATTCACCTCCTCCATTTTAAATCATTTAGTTCCTTCCCACTATCCTTGGACTAGAGTCCAAATATCTTAGCATGGCTCCTAAGCTCTCCCTGGCCTGCCTAGCTGCCATCAGCCTGCACTCCACTCATGCTGGAGTCCCGTGGTACAAACACACCCAGCCTTCTCTTGCTTCTCGGCCTTCACAAATGCTTATTCTTTTGCCTGGACCTCAAACACATCTAATCTAAATTCTACCCCCAACTTGTCATTTGTCTTATTCCTGAATCAGAACTGAATGGGGATACTTAATTTTTAATTAATTCTTGAATTAAAGTTCCAGTTCACCTTATCTCACCCATAGATTTCTTATTTCTTTGAAAAATACCTCCAAGGGTATGTTCAAATGAAAATATATTTGAGCTCATTAACTTAGGTCAGGATTGACTTTTACCATAGCCGAATATGAGCTGGAACATATTTTTTAAATTACTGGAATGTTTTCTGGATTGCTATTCATCATGACATTCTATCTTTGGAATTTTTCCTTCATTTCCAGCTGGCTTCTACCACTCTCTTTTCTCACCTCCCAGCCCTTCCTTCCCCTCGGGTTGCCCTATACTTGCCCCTCCATGGACCCAGTTTGCATGCAGCGGTAGCCGCTATGTGGCTGCGGTTTAAATAGACCTGCTCAGACTGCAACAGGAAAGCACTGAATCGAAAGCAAAGGGGAGGAAGCACAAACCGATACCCACCACAAAGCTGCTGAGTGCCCAGCATGACCCAAGCCGCACCCTCTGATGAGGAGCCTTGTGGAGGAGTAAGAAGCCACAGAGCTGAATAAATCATCAGCACCGCCTGTCCTCCACTTCCCCTGATCCAGCCTTCCTAGGTCACTCATGAGTGTCCCCAGGTCTGGCCTTAGAAGGTGGGTGATAATAGCAAAGCCACGAGAGAGAAAGAGGCTGGGGGAGGGGAGTCCCTGAAATTAATGACTGTGGACCCTCCGTCTCAGACACTCCCCCCACCCCACTCCCCGGTCCAGCTCTGTGTGTGGTTGTAAGGGGCTCTCTGCATGGAATGATCCCCAAATGAATGCCACCATGTTCCCTAAAAGTCCTTTGGCTACCTGCCTGACAAGCTGCTTCTCGTGGGGGCTGGAACTGTTTTTTTTTTTATAAGCAAAGATCAAGTTCCTATGAGATACAATTCGAGACCTTGAAATCCACATTAACGTACACACAAGCATTTCAGATTCTTTCCTGACTTCAGTAGAGGGAGCAGGATAAAGGAACGTGATGGCACACCAAAAATATGTTCCACCTACTTTCTGATTTTGCCCCTGGCCTACCCTGCCTTTTCACACTTGTCCCCTTTGTTGTCAAAGGAGAAACTAATTCTTCAGCAGCCTGAGTTACAGGGAAGGGAGATGGGGTAGGAGCTGTGTTTAGATTTGAAACTCTGGTAAGGTTGGGAACTCCGTGGAACGCCAGAGTCTCGCAGTGGCTCATTACCTCTGGATCTGGGAAGGTGGGAGACGCCCTGCTTTTGCAGCTGGAGAAGCAGGGCACTGAGAAGAGGCTTGGTCATCTTGGTCTAGAGGAAAGGCCGCTTTGCTTGGCTGAAAGTGGGCACTGTGTCTTTATAGAGTGCCAGACACACACTTCACATAGCAGAACAGGAAGTATGGTTAGTGCAGCTGGGAGGGGAGAGAGAACTCACTGTGCACCAAGGCCATGAACTCACTTGTAGGCTTCTTTCACCGAAGTTTCCTCTCCTGTAAGTGACCAGGACTGAGTCCGGGGAGCCCTGGGGAGGAGGTAAAGCACACCTTGGGGCAAACCCTCTTCCCTTCTGCCCCCCGCTTCTCCTAAGATGCTCCACTATGGCGTTCTCCTTATCCCAGAAAATTGTCCCAGATCTCGATCCTTAATGGAATTTCGCTGGAGGAATGATAGGTACTTTGATAGGAGGGGAGGGAAACAGTTCTTCTCTTACAAGGCCAGACCCGTAAGTGGCAAAAATGTGGCTTGTGTTTTAGCTGCCCCAACAGCTGTGAGTTGGAATGGATCCCAATAAAGGAAAAAGGGAATAGAGTCTGTAGTCAGATGATTTTGTTTGGAAACGACCCTTGCCTCCCTCCCTCCTTGCCTCCTGCTTTCCTTTCGTTCTCCCTTTCAGAGAGGAAGGAGAGGGAAGTGGCGGGAGAATTGGAACCTCCTCATAGCTCAAAGGGATGCTACAAGCTTCCCAACCAGACTGCCTGCCCAGAGTTTGCCGGCTGTCTTGAGTGGTCAAGGACATCCCTCTTATTAAACCCTCGAGTTGTGTTTAATAACCAGGCATGATCCAAGCTGGAAGGAGCAGGGTGACTCCGCTCCCCAGCTTGTGGCCTGCCATGCTACATTACATGGCTTAGACAGGGAGAATGAACAAAAGATGTGCAAAGAAGGGGAAACAGTGAGCATGAGCTGCTTTTGAAAAAGCTTACTTAGGAAGAAGAGAGAAAGTGGCTGGAGAGCACATGAAGAATGGATTTCATTTTTTCAGACTGAGAGAGGTTGAGGTACGTTTACATACCTGAGGAGAGATCTCACTTCATTTCTAAGTTTTGATTGTCTCATCTAGGGGGGAGAAAAGGAGAGGTTTCTAGGAAGATCAAAATTAAATGAAAATCAAACGCACAGTCATGGTGTTTACACCGCAAAGCCCTTTACACATGCTAAGTATTATAACTATCATCATCTAGCATCTGTAGGGACGGTAAGCCTTGGTCACAGCTGTTCTGTCTCAGGCTTTTCTGCCCTAGATGACGGCTGCAAGGAGGAGATGGGCTCTTGAGTGGGCCGGGCCAAGCGCCGACTGGGGGGGGTGTGCAGGGTCAGGCTGACTGGGGGGTGACCTGGTGCTCGCAATGCTTTGAACTTCGGGGAGACGGTGTGTGCCTGCACAAGTGGGTGTGTCTTACTAGATACAACGACTTGCCAACGTACTCTCTAACGGTCCCGGATTCTTGTTTTAAAATTCTCATTTTAAAAAATGGACACATTTCAGATCCAACATCTCTCTAAAGAGCTTTACTTTAGGGAAAACATTTTTAGGAATTAAAAATACCCTTCTTGAGAAGCAAGACAGGTACAAATAGGATTATAAACGTGCAATTCTGCTTAGACAAAGAAGCAGTTTCCTAAAAGTTGCCCCGTGTTAATCCACGGCGTTGTTAAGAAGGGTCAACACTTTCTCTTTCCTGGCTATTGGCAGAATCGCATCATAATTGTGCTTTGATACCAACCTGGCAACAGCAGCCACGGTTCTTTTTCCCAGTCACCTACAGTGCTCACAACCTCTTACCAGGTAACTTCCATCAGTTCTACGCAGCATGATATACACACAGCGGATCAGTGGACTCTTACTCTCTTCATTACTGCTTTGCCGTTTTGCTTTGAACCATCTCACTTCCATCCCCCTAGCGTAAAGATACCCTGCAAATTCCACTCCCACATTGCCTCTCCCTTTCCCACCTGGCTTTCCGACCTTAAGACGATTTATGTCCTCATTTCTGGGTGCATCTCTTCACCTATTACTTATCATCCCTCCCCCGTCCCTCCTCTTCCCCTGACCCCTCTCTGTCTCCAGCTTTTATTACTAGCAACCCTGTAGGCCAATCCCATAACATGTTCCTTCATGCATTACACAAACTAATTTTTTGAGGGCACTGAACAGAACAGTGTGGTGTCATTTTCCAAGAACAAGCAGCCACTTTTTAAAAATAGCTGTACTGGGAGAAAACGTATACGCTGTAAAGCTCACACATTTTAAGTGTACCGTTCAGTGGGTTCTAGTGTATAGTGTTGTGCGTCCATCCCCTTAATTAACGTTAGGACATTTTCATTATCCCAGAAAGAAACTGGTATCAGTTAACACTCACTCACTGTTTCCACTTCCCCACACCCCTTCTACTCTCCCTAATTCTAGGCAACCGCTAATCTACTTTCTGTTTCTATGGATTTGCCTACACTAAACATTTTATATAGATGAGATCACACAATAGGTGGTCTTTGGTGACTGGCTTCTCTCACCTAGCAAAAGGTTTTTGAACTTCTGCTATATTGTAGCATGTTTCTGGACTTCATTGCTTTTCATCACCAAAGAATGCTCATTCCACCATATGGCTATATCACGTTTTGTTTATCCATTCATTGGCTGGTGTTCATTTGGGTTGTTTCCTTTTTTAATTATTGTTATTATGTGAATAAAGCTGCTATGAACATTCACATACAAGTTTTTGTGTGGACATATGTTTTCATTTCTCTTCGGTAGATATCTAGGATTGGAATTGCTAGGTCATATGGTAACTCTATTTTTAGCATTTAGAGAGACTGCCAAACCATTTTCCAAAGTGACTACACCATTTTACTTTCCCATCAGCGGTGTATGAGGGTTTCAATTTCTCCACATCCTCACCAAAATTTGTTACTGTCTGCTTTTTTTTTTTTTTATTTAGCCATGCTAGTGGGTAAAATTGCATTTCCCTAATGACTTTCTGTGTACTTATTAGCCATTTGTATATTTTCTTTGGAAAAATGTCTCCCGTAACTGCCCATTTTTAAATTGAGTTGTCTTTTTATTACTGAATTGTAGGAGTTTTAAATATTCTAGATACAAGTCCCTTATCAGATCGATTTGTAAGTAATCTTCTCTCGTTCTCTGGGCTGTCCTTTTAGCTTTCCTCATGGTGTCCTCTGAACACAATAGCTTTTAATTTTGAAGAAGTTTAACACATCATTCTTTTCTATTGATGTTTTATCTAAGACATCACTGCCAAATCCAAGGTCACAAAGATTTACCAGTCAGTTAAGCAGCTGCCTTCGGTTTGGGCCATGATCCCAGACAGGGTCCTGGGATGGAGCCCCGCATCAGCGTCCTTGCTCAGCAGGGAGTCTGCCTCTCCCTCTCCATCACCCCTCTTCATGGGCTCTCTCTCTCTCTCAAGTAAATAAATAATCCTTTTTTAAAAAAAACTTATTTATTTGACAGAGAGAGAGAGAGAGAGAGAGAGAGACAGGAGAGAGGGAACACGAGCAGGGGAGTGTGAGAGGGAGAAGCAGGCTTCCCACTGAGCAGGGAGGCCAATGCTGGACTCGATCCCAGGACCCTGGGTTCGTGACCTGAGCCCAAGGCAGATGCTTAATGACTGAGCCACCCAGGTGTCCCAATAAATAAATAATCTCAAAAAAATTAAGTCTTATAATTCTTTAGCCCCTGTATTTAGGTCTATGATCCATTTTGAGTTAATTTTTGTGTATGATTTTTTTTTAGAGGTCCATATTAGTTTGTTTGCATGTGATTATCCAGTTGTCCCAGTAGCATTGGTTGAAAACGCTATTCTTTTCCTATTGAATTTTCTTGGCCTCTTTGTCAAAAATCAACTGACTCTAATTGTCAGGGTTTACTTGCGGGTTCTTCAATCATTCCATTGATCCTAATGTTTACCCTTATGCCAGTACCGCACTGTCTTGATTACTGTAGTCGTCCCACAGGAGTCCACCAACCTTGTCCATTTCCAAGATTGTCTGGCTATTCTGAATTTCTTGCATTTCTGTATGAAAAGGGGATCAGCAGAAATTGACAAACTGGTCCTAAAATCCATAAGAATGCCTCTGTCCTTAATAAACAATGAACCCCTTTTCTTCCATACTTAAAATGAAACAGGGTAGAGAGTACGGAGAAAGTGCACTTCAGAGCTGTAGAAAGCAAACAGATGGGGGAGGGGAAGAAACAAGTCAAAAAGTCTGTGAACTTCCCACCCTGGGGAGAGGAATGTTTGTTCAGGGGAGGCAGTTTGATCTAGCACCAGGGGACATTGTGAAAGATAATTGAAATTGTTAAGTCCATTGATCTCCCCCAAGAAAAAAAAGGGGGGTCTCTAAGTCAGCAGTATTGTTAGTTTGTTGATTCTTACAGAAGAAGATTCTCATCTAAGGGAAGCAGCTGCCCCTTTCTCAGGACTGTAAGACCCTGTGGAAAAAAAAGTGAAGAAAAAAAAAAATGAAGAAATCCCTCCTTGTCTTTTCTTACCTCAGTCTGCGGCCAGCACTAAACTTTGTCTATCTTTGTTACGCTTCCCCTTTATTAGTTCCCCAAAAGGAGAGGGAGAAAAAGAAGAAAACCCTAGTGGGAGAGAGGTTGAGAGATGCTGGGGATAGGAGAGGAATTCCAGAGCATTTGAAATGAAGGATTTTTCAGGTCCCGCTGGCCGAGCCGACTAAGAAGAGACAATACAGAGCAAGGGGCATGAGGATGACCCCCTTCTTCGACTCAGTGATCCAACTCCAGGGGTTCATCCTAAGGAAAGGAAATGTGCCAAGAGTGTGAGTGGCAATGTTAAGAAGAAGATTATCTATAACAGTGCCCACTGGGACAGCCTAGATCTCCACGGTAAATACGGTATGACACCATGGCACATTAGACAGTTGACCACACTGTTAACATACACCCTGATTTGCCTCCCTCCTCACTGCCTCCTCTATCTCCCTGGAGCCCGGTCACATGGTCTCTCACCTGAATCATTGCAACGGTCTCTCAACAAGTCTTTTTGCTTTTGCCTTGCTCCCCATCCCCTGGTCTACTCTTAACACCATAGTCATAGGGACCCTTTCGGAAACAAAACCTGTAGATCCTCTACTCAAAATCTTCCATGGCTGCCTTCTCATTTTGGAGAAAAGATGCTGTTTTTGTTGGTCCCAGGCCCTAGCTCATCTGTTCCCCATTACTCTCTGACTTCATCTGATACCACTTTCCCTCTTGCGCACTCCTCTCTGGCCCTAAGGGTTCCTAACTGCTTTTGAACCCACCAGGCCTTCTCCTGCCTCAGTGACTTTGAACTTGCCCTTGCTTCTTCTCCTTGGTATCCACTGGGCTTGTTCCCTCAGCACCTTCAGACCTGCTCAAATGTCACCAGTGAGATTTTCCTTCTCTGACCATCCCATTTCAAACTGCTATCTTTCCCAACCCCAAGCTCCTAGCATTTCCTCCTAGCGCCTGTTTTATTCTCTGCCCTTGCTCTTGCCCTTGCCCTTGCCCTTGTCACCTTCCTTGTCACCTCACTTACTGATATAGGCTCTTGTCTGAGTCCCCCTGTAGAAGCTGTGCTCTCTGGGAGCGGGGATCCAGGTATGTCGCTCGTGGCTATAGCCTCAGTGCCTGGATCATGCCTGGTGTGGAGAAGCTGTTTAATAAATAATTGTTGCATGAATGAGAATGTCCATGAAAGTAATACTTAATGAAAGCAAGGTTGTGATTTCAAAGTAGGGAAGTATAAAGGTATAAAGTGTGACGTGCGCTGTGAGCACAACAATGTGATGTCATGCTGTCTAGAGGTTGCAGAGTTGGAGAGATCTGGATTCGAATCCTGACCCCAGCCCTTCTGAGTTGTGTGACCTTGGTCAAGTGTGCTTAACCTCTGGGTTCCATCCTCTATGAAACAGGTATAATGATGCCTCCCTCGTGGTATTATTGTGAAAATTCAACAACAACAAAATGTAGTGAGCACCTGCCACGTAGTAGTTTCTCTGGGAACATTAAACCACTCTCTTCTCCTGAGGAAAGCGTAGAGAGCCAGTGGATGAGACATGAGTGGAAAGCGTGCACAAGTGGAAATAGTTAAATAGAATGCTTCAGAATATTTATAAGCATTTTCTTTCTGTTTTCGTTCCCTCCCTGTGCGTGGGTAAATGTAAAGAGTAGGTGGGAGTAAGTTTCCTGCAGTTACCTCCTGGGTTCTGGCTTCACCTCTGACACTTGCAAGATATGTGACATTAAGCAAGCCCCAACCTGTCTGGGCCTGTTTCTTTATAAGACGAAGTGGTTGAATTTAGTAACTTTTAGTCCTCTCGATGCTGAAAATTCCATAGTGCAAACAGGCAGGCTGTTCCACCTGGCTCTGCCCTCCTTCAGCCCAGCCTTGCTCAAATGCGATGGCCAGATGTTTCTAATCTTAGGCATAAAAGACTCTATTCTTTGGCTTTCAGAGGCCAAAAGAAACTGGAAAGTTTAGGAAAACTTCTAAGCAGATGAGATTTCCTTCTCTCCGACTCCTAAACGGCCACATTCATACTGTTCAAACTTAAGAAAACAAGAAAAGCAAAGCAGAGCAAATAAACACCTTTGGGTCTGAATCAACTATGTGAAGCTTTAAGCCATGAAGGAAAGTGTACGTGTGGTTTTTGTTTTTTGTGTTTTGGGTTTTTTTGTTTTGTTTTGTTTTGTTTTAAGCAACAACCAAAACGGAGAGGTCAGCAGTTCTCAACTTGTAACTGTAACCTTGTCTCTGAGTGGCTGTGAGCAGAGGGAGGGGGCATGGCTGGAGATTCTGGGCTCTGGAAAGCTAGTGGTTTGGTTTTCTTCGGGTTGCCCCCCTGAGGCGGAGGAGAGGAGGATGTTTGGGTTTGCAGGCCACCGGCCACTGTCAGCAAGTTTGCAGCCCTGGCCTCACTTCCCTGAAGCTGAGGGGGTGGGGGATTGGAGGGTCAGCTGCCATGGCCTCCCTCCAGCAACCCAGAGGCTGCGGATTCAAATACCCCATCAGCTGCAAGGCTCTGACTTTACCCAGCTGAAAACTGACCATCTCATCTGGGAAGGGTCAGTTAAAAAATGACAGAACTGCCCAAAGTCAACAGAGGGAACGACCACAACAGAAACTTTCTCTGCGATGTTTCCTTGTAATTACCGGCCTGGCCCAGCAGAGCTCTGGCCGGAGTCCCCATCCACCATCTGAGTGAGCCCCGGCCAACCGGAGCAGCGCCTCCCCATGCTCCTGCCCCGCTCCACTGCTGCTTCCCCGGACAGCAGGGAGAGTCCAGCATGTTTTGAGAACGCAGTTTGGAAAGAGTCAACAAGAAGGCCCAATAGAGCTCATTTATTAGGATCCCTAAGAGATGAGGAACCTCAGCTCAAATGATGTGTCCAGATTCAGGGTGTGAATGCGGGACAGAGCTGGGATCCTTATTCTTCACCTGGCGCTCTTCCCAGATTCATACATCTGAAGAAGTGAGGTTAACTTTAAAGTTCTCTTTCTCCACCTCTTCTTTCCAACCAAATCCTACTTTATTAACCTTCAGGACTGTGCAGAAAAGCGTATTTTGAATTTAGACTTGAGGACAATGACTACATCTTACACAACGTGTAAGGTACCTTGTGTGTACCTCAGAGATTATGTTACCTGGTTGCCCCCTGCCCCAGGCAGCACTGCGAGGTCAGCACTGCGAGGTCTGGGTAGGGTAGGGTATGGGCTTAGTTTCCACACCTGCAAAATGGGAATGGTCATAATGTCTACCTCATCAAGTTGTCATGAGGATTTCATGAGACAATACATGTAATGCACAATGAAGAACCCAACATATGTGAGGGTTTTTCCCTTTTTTTTTTTTTAAAGATTTTATTTATTTATTTGACAGAGAGAAATCACAAGTAGTCGGAGAGGCAGGCAGAGAGAGAGAGAGGGAAGCAGGCTCCCCGCTGAGCAGAGAGCTCGATGTGGGGCTCGATCCCAGGACCCTGGGATCATGACCTGAGCCGAAGGCAGCCACTCAACCAACTGAGCCACCCAGGCATCCCAGTTTTACTAACTTTTAATCCCACTAAAAATGTCTTAGTCTCCCTGTTTTCCATTTCCTCACTTCATCAATGTGTATCGTGAGATTTTTATAATGTTGCCATTCTGGTAGATGAAAATGGTTTTTTGTTTTAAGAATTTTATTTTATTTCTTTTCAGTGTTCCAAAAATTCATTGTTTATGCACCACACCCAGTGCTCCATGCAATACATGCCCTCCTTAATACCTATTTGACAGAGAGAGAGTGAGAGAGCACAAGCAGGGGGAGCAGCAGAGGGAGACAGAGAAGCAGGATCACTACTGAGTAGGAAGCACAATGTAGAGCTTGATCCCAGGACCCTGGGATCATGAGCTGGGCCAAAAGCAGACACTTAACCAACTGAGCCATCCGGGCACCCCTGGTTTCTTGTTTTTTGTTTTTGTTTTTTGTGTTTAAAGATTTTATTAATTTATTTGACAGATAGAAATCACAAGTAGGCAGAGCGGCAGGCAGAGAGAGAGTGGGGAAGCAGGCTCCCCACTGAGCAGGGAGCCCGATGCGGGGCTCGACCCCAGGACGGCGAGATCATGACCTGAGCTGAAGGCAGAGGCTTTAACCCACTGAGCCACCCAAGCGCCCCTGGTTTCTTGTTTTAATGTTAATTCATTAAACCATGTGTGGGGTGGAGGATTTTTCATGTACTTAAAAGCTATTTGTAAATACCTGTGTATCCCATATATTTCCTTTGTCTATTGTTCTCAATTGGATTTCAATCTGTTTTTAATTCTTTTGTAAGAGCTCCAGCTTAAAAAAAAAAAACAAACTGTACCTTTTTCATATTTGTTGAAAAGATTTTTTTTTCCCATTTTGTTTTTGGTCTTCTGACACTTTTTCATTTGATTTTGTTTTGGCTTTTGCAGAAATCTTTAATTTTCACAGAGTCAAATTTGTCCATATTTTTGTTTATAGCTCCTGAACTTGCTTAGAATAGCTTTCGGTGGGAAGCTTTGCATGGTCTCAACCTTGAAGATGCTAATTTAGAAAAACAATACTTGAGACTCCGGTTAAAGAGAACAGATTAGATATACACATTGTGCTCCACTTTCTCCTAGACTATAACCCAAAGTTAAGGTTGGATGAAGTAATATATTCACATGGTTCTAAAACCAAAAAAGTATAAAAAGGCACAGAGTAAAAAAGTTTCCCTCATCCATGTCTCCTATTGGCCCAGGTCCCACTGTCTTCCTGCCCATTGTAAACTTTGTCACTAGTTTGTTATGTGTGTCTCCAGAATTTCTTTTTTTCCCTTTTTTTTTTTTTTTAAAGATTTTATTTATTTATTTGACAGAGAGCAGGAGGGAGAGTGGAAAGCATAAGCAGGGGGAGCCGCAGAGGGAGAGGGAGAAGCAGGCTTCCCACTGAGTAGGGAGCCTGATTCAAGGCTCAATCCCAGGACCCTGGGATCATGACTTGAGCCAAAGGCAGATGCTTAACCGACTGAGCCACCCAGTGCCTTAGTCTCCAGAATTTCTTTATGGAAACAAGAATTTAAGTAAATGGAATTTTTAAAAGGCTAAACTTAAAAGAAAAAAGATAATATGTAGAGGATAACAGCAGGATAATTTAAAATGCTGGAACATGGATGAATGTTAGTAACTGAACCATGAGATCCAAGTAAGGTGAATTCTAAGCCAGTGGACAAGAAAGCTAATGTCGCTTGCTTTACACTTCAGAATCCTCCACGTGCTCAGCAGTTTGTTGTACCAGGTACTTTGGTATGTGGTACGGTGGCTAAAAAGAGTAAGATGAGTTGAAAGTCAGTTCAAGAAGCAAAGAGGTCCTCAGACCATCCCACTTCCCCTTACATCTGTCAAGCAGACTGCCCCTTCCCCACAGTGACCAAAGATTGGAGCTTTTTCCATTTGGGGGGACAGTAAGACAGAGGGCGGACCAGGCACAGTTGTGAGAAGGATAATATACTGAGGAAAAAAGGAGATTACTTACAGACCTCCTGCCTTCTTCCTTTACATAGACCGTAACCCTGACTCCAGCCTGGAGATTTTCTGGGAGCACAACACACTGGACAGAAATTCCCTAAAGAGCATTTGGAAGTGGCAGCATCTCTGAGAGCTAAAGAAAGCAAAAATTATCAATATCCTCAAAGAGAAAAGACCAGATAGTCGATTTTTAAAAATGTTTTTATATTTATATATTTTATACGCCATCTTAAATTTAATTTGCTTAAATTTTATTTTTTTATTTTCAAAAAATTTTATTTGAATTCAATTTAGTTAACATGTAGTGTATTATTAGTTTCAGGGTTAGAACTTAGTGATTCATCAGTTGCATATAACACCTAGTGCTCATTCCATCACGTGCCTTCCTGAGTGCTCATCACCCAGTTACCCCATCCCTCCACCCACCTAACTTCCAGCACCCCTCAGTTTGTTTCCTGGAGTTAAGAGTCTCTCGTGGTTTGCTTCCTTCTCTGTTTTTATCTTATTTTATTTTTCCTTCCCTTCCCCTATATTCCTCTGTTTTGCTTTGTATATATGTACACACACACACATACATATATCACATCTTCTTTATCCAAAGGATACACAAATAGTGATTCAAAGGGGCACATGCATCCCAACATTTACAGCAGCAATGTCCACAATAGCCAAACTATGGAAAAAGTCCAGATGTCCAACTGACAGATGAATGGGTTAAATGCTATTTTTCAAAGGCACAGTCAGAGAACACAAAATGATCTCATAAATTTAAATATGACCCCAGAAAAAAAAAGAAAGTCCTCCCAAGAAGATGTAGAAAGTAGAAAGTACAGCGAAAAGATAAGACATAGAAAATAGAAGATAGAAGAGCAAAAGCAGTTTGTTTGGGAGATGATCCAGGAAACACCTATAGGACCGTGAAGTGAAATAAGGAAGCTACCGTATCCAGCAAGTTACTATGAAAAACTGGAACTTGATTCCTTTGGGAGACTGGTGTGGAAATCATGGCTCAAAGTTATCCCCGCTCAGGGCAGAGTGAACTGAGATCTTTATTCTGTTAACTCTCATCGCTCATTGGTTAAGAGCTGCTTCTTGGGAGGAGGGGGTTAATTACCCCCAACTCTTCATGAGCAAGCCTTGGGTGTCCAGAAGAAGCCCTCAGGCAAAAAGACATTTGTATTGGTAATTTTTTTTTTAAGATTTTATTTATTTATTTGACAGACAGAGATCACAAGTAGGCAGAGAGGCAGGCAGAGAGAGAGGAGGAAGCAGGCTCCCCAGGGAGCAGAGAGCCCAATGTGGGGCTCATGATCCCTTGGGATCATGACCTGAGCCCAAGGCAGAGGCTTTAGCCCACTGAGCCACCCAGAGGCCCCTGTATTGGTAATTTTTTTTTTAAAGATTTTATTTATTTATTTATTTGACAGAGAGAGAGAAAGAGAGAGAGTACAGGCAGTGGGAGCAGCAGGCAGAAGGAAAGGGAGATGTAGACTCCCAGTTGAGCAAAGAGCCTGATGCAGGACTTGATCCCAGGACTCTGGGATCATGACCTGAGCCGAAGGTAGATGCTGAACTGACTAAGCCCCCCGGGCGCCCCTGGAGTGGTGATTTAGACTGCACAGATATGGTAGGTGCCAGGAGACTATGAGTGGGCCACTCAGGGCTGTGTTAGATCTTCCTTGCTTTCTTTCTTAGGAAACTACTGGAGGACGCACTCCACCAAAACAATGGAGTGAATCAAGAAAGAGGAAGAGGTGGAATTCAGGAACCAGAATATTCAACAGAAGAGATGAAGGGACTCCCCAGGATGTGGTGAAAGGGTGGGGTGGGGAACAACTAGTTATTAATATAGGACTGTTTGATTCTTTCAACTATGTGCATGTTTATTTTTGATATAAATTAAAAACAGTAATTTGTCTTTTTCCTCCTGCTGCCTGACAAAGGGAGGAAGTGAGAGGGAGAACGCAGATCCTTCCTAGCCAATAAGAAGCTGGGAAGGTGAAGAGACTTTTTGGTTCCTTGGGACCAGCACTCCAGCTAGGGCCATTGTCTTTCCATCTCCCATTGAGGCAGGAAGAACAATTCTGAGCAACTGGGAAATTAACACTTAAAATATTGTCTATTAAATTAAGACTTAAAATACTGAAAAGAGCTGTTGTTGCCAAACTGACCTGAAATCTGGGGCTGCCCAGGTTCTGACCCAAGGAAGTGATCCAAGGTAAATGCAAAGAAAGGATTCTATCAAATTAAAAACCAAAACCAGGAGGGGAGCCTGGGTGGCTCAGTGGGTTAAAGCTTCTGCCTTGGGCTCAGGTCATGACCCTAGGGTCCTGGGATCAAGCCCCACATTGGGCTCTCTGCTCCCTGGGGAGCCTGCTTCCTCCTCTCTCTCTGCCTACTTGTGATCTCTGTCTGTGAAATAATAAAATCTAAAAAAACAAAAACCAAAAAAAAAAAAACCTCAAAAAACCAGGATTACATTAAGGGGACCATGAATCATGCTGAAGTGTTTTTGGAATAAATTCTTAATTGTGTCTGCATATGAATTTCTTGAAATTTTACTTTAAATGCCTGTTGCCTTAAAGTCCAGATTTTAAAAATATGACTGTTTTAATATATAGTTTAATTGAAAAAAAAACATGGAAATGCTGTGTACAGAGTATTTGCCTAATCATATCTCTGATTGAAATTGCACTGTTTTAGGTCTGTGGCCCTATCAAGGCACCAGAGTCTACCACTTTCTGATCGCACGCAAGACAGTCGGGGGAATGAGGTCTCCTGGAAGCTGACTTAGTCCTCCTTTCTCTTCCTGTCTCGGAGGTCTGTCCACCGGATCCCGCTCCCCAGCAGAGAAAAATGCTCAAAAATGTCCCCATCTGAAAGAAAAACAAACAAAGCCATTCTCCTTTTAGCTACCACCCCCATTTTCTCTTCTCCTTCATCATCATGCTTCTGAAAAGAATATATGGTAACTTCCTCTTCTTCCTTCACTTCCTCCCCACATGCTGCTTTGTGACCCTGTGCAAGCTAGCTTTCACTCTGACCCGCACAGAGGCCTCAGAGGACTTCTCGGCTGTCAAATCCTTCAGTACAGTTTGGACCTCGTCCTTCTCTCTGAATCCTCCCTCCCCTCCCGGCCCTGTCACTCTTCTTTCCTGGTGTTCCTACCTCTCCCACCCTCTCTTTGACTGCCCTCTCCCCTGGGACCCCCTCAGCAGGACAGGCATCCACAGAGGCCCCCTGACTGCCTACAAGATCTGGTATCTGCCGAGGTCTCCAGCCTTACATGTGGCCTGTCCTGCTTGCTCACTCCATTCCCATGGCACTCAGGCTCCACTCGGTTCCTCTAAGAGGCCCAGCTCGTATTACCTTCGGGCTGATTCCCTCTACCTGAGACCCTCTTCCCCGCCCCACATCCCTGCCTTCCATCTGGCTGTTTCCAACTTGACTTTCAGGTCTCCACCCGTTATCATTTCCTCAGAGTCTGCCCCCCACCCCACCACTACGTAGCACCTTCCTTCCCATCCCCACCAAATTAAATCCATTTCCCCACTCTTCTCTCAGAAATCATTTATTTTCTTCAAATCATTTATTCAGTTCCTAATGATAGGCTTCAGGGGATGTGTGTCTTTCCTTAAGTGTCTACCTTTCTCTTCAGGGTGGAAGTTGCATGAGGATGGGAGCCCAGTCAGTTCCGTTTCCCACCATCCTTAGCACAGCAAGCCTTTTACACGTTATCACCTCATTTTTATTCTCATAGGGACCTTGTGAATAGGTACTATGACCAGGTCCATTTTGGGTCAAGGAGACCGAAACTTAGAGACAATAAATAATAATGCCCAAGATCTTACAGAAATATGAAAGTCAGAGCTGGAATTTGAAAATACATTTCTCTGAATCTGTGCGGGACTTCTTAATGACCATAGTGTAGTCCTCCCTAGCTGAAAGATCTTCTATACGCCCCTTCCCAAACTTCCCTCATACTTGTTCCCCCTTGTCTGCGTCTCTGCAGCTCTCCCAGGCAGGATGAGGGTATAGGCAGGGAGCTGGCCCTGGAGGGGCTGGGAGGTCCTGGCTGCTTTCCTTTTCTAGTACCTGTTTCTGAGAAATACTCAGAAATAGTACAGAAAAGTACTTCTGTAAGTTTTCTGAGTGAGGTAGGCACACTGTGATGATGGCCAATGTTCTCAGAGCTCTCCTGCCCTTTCTATATGCTCTTTCCATTTCCTGTCTTCCCCCATGGCTTTGGGTCGCTCTCCAGTGTGATGTCCCACTCAGGCCTTCCACCCTGCCCACATATGCCCTGGGCAACTGACATAAGTGCACCTGTCCCAGAAAATGATCACAATAGAACCGTAGGTAAGTGGACAAAAATAGAGATGAAATATTGTGGAAATTGTTATTATGGGTTGTACTGTGTTCATCCCACCACGCCCCCTTGGTATGTTGGAGTCCTAACCCCCAGTCCCCTGCAATGCAACCTTATCTAGAAATGGGCCACTGTAAATGTAGTTATTCAAGTGAAAATGAGGTCCTAGTGGAGTCGGGTGGGCCCCCAATCCAATATGACTCTTGTTCTTATAAAAATACCGGCATGTGAAGAGCCAGGCATGCGTGCTAGCAGAGCACGTGAAGGCCGAGACGGCCCGGATGCAGCAGAAGTCAGGGAACAGCAAAGAAGGCCAGAAAAATCACCCGAGGCTGGGGGAGGGGCCTGGAACACACTCTCCCTCAAAGGCCTCTGGAGAACCAATCCAGCAAACACCTTGATCTCAGGCTTCTAGCCTCCAGAACTGGAAAGAATCAATTTCTGTTGTTTAAGCTGCTCAGTTTGTGGTACATTATTGTATTGGGGCAGCCCTAGCAAACTAATGAAAGTAGCATCATCCCTTGGGCACCTGGGTGGCTCAGTGGGTTAAGCCGCTGCCTTCAGCTCAGGTCGTGATCTCAGGGTCCTGGGATAGAGGCCCGCATCGGGCTCTCTGCTCAGCGGGGAGCCTGCTTCCTCCTTTCTCTCTGCCTGCCTCTCTGCCTGCTTGTGATCTCTGTCTGTCAAATAAATAAATAAAATCTTAAAAAAAAAAAAAAAGAAAGTAGCATCATCCCAATTTTGTAAAACAAAACAAGCCCCATATACGTCATGGATTGTTCTCTCTCTTTCTCTTGCACGCATGCACACAGTGTAAGGAAGTATATAAAGAAGGGGAGGACGGGTGATTTTGTTTTGTACCTTTTTTTTTTTTTTTTAGATTTTTATTTATTTATTTATTTATTTGGCAGACAGAGGTCACAAGTAGGCAAAGAGGCAGGCACAGAAAGAGAGAAAGGGAAGCAGAAAGCCTGATGTGGGGCTCCATCCCAGGACCCTGACATCATGACCTGAGCCGAAAGCAGAGGTTTAACCCATGGAGCCACCCAGGTGCCCCTGTTTCGTACCTTTCTCTGTACCTTTGGGTTTTTCCTCAGTTCCCTTACCTCCCTAAAATATTATATGTTATTACATAGACACATCTCTGAGCTTCCGTTTCCTCATCTCATCGTCCAGTGTTGTCAAGAGGCCTAATGTGCCCCATGTGTCTGGCTGCCAGTCAGCTGGTGTCCCTGTGTCGTCCAGTGTTGTCAAGAGGCCTTCGTCCAGTGTTGCCAAGACCAGTGGTCGTCCAGTGTTGTCAAGAAGCCTAACGTGCCCCATGTGTCTGGCTGCCAGTCAGCTGGTGTCCCTAGAGGTGGGAGAGCAGCTCCAAAGAAGTAAGGTGAGGCCTAACAACCGTGTTCTCCTATCCCTTATTAGGGGATGGCTCTGTTCTTACAAAAAGGCTTCACCCTGGCTGCTAAGCAGGGCACATGGATGCCGCTAGGCACTGGCCTCTGTGTGTGGCAGGGGTGGATGTGGAGGGTGAGCTGGCAGACACCTTGTGTTTGCGAGGGTCAGCAGGTTGATTGGGGAAGGATTGGTTAAATGAGGACAGCTTAAGCTGTTTGGGGGTAACATTTCTTAGTTCGGGGTAGGAGGGTCTGATGGACAATGGAAAAGGAAAGAGGAACCATGAGAAAATAGAAAACACAGCCAGGAAGCCAAACAATTCCCTCCAGTAGGAATAAATAATGTCCTGCCTCCTCATTTCTTCTCTGAAAACCCTGCGGGAATGGAGTGGGTGATGTAACTTACTCATTACAAGTTTCCACAGCCCATGGGAAAAGGTTCTTTCCCGAGGAATAGTGTTCCCCTAACATCCCTCTTTTGGGCCGTATCTGTGATAAGGTGTTCTTTTCTGGAGACTGTTTATGCAGATGCTACCAAAACATTTAGCCTTGCCTCTGACTTATCTTAACAGGAGCATTGTCTTGAATCCTGAATCTGGCCATTTGTGACTTCAAAGTTATTCTTCATCCCCCCATATTCTGGGCTGTTTTGCTTCTTTGTGGTCATCTGTACCTTCTCTATCCCCATTTTAAACCTCAACAACTTAGGGAAGAATTGTGTCCCCACAAATATTCATAGTCCATTCCTTTATGGTAGGTCACAGATAGCTTTTGGCTCTCCCCTTGCCAATATCTACATGTTTCCTTTCATTTTATATCTGCTAGGTATGTAGCAACATTTAATATAACATTAACTAGTGAAAAGAAGAGAACACAAGAATTGCTTGTAACATATGTTTCTGGCTATGTAAAAACAAGCTAAAAATACACATACATATGTACAAAGAAAAGAGTGCAGAAGAAAAAAAAACCCAAATAATTAATAAATTAATAATGGTTTTGTTACGAATACCGGGGTTTTGGATTGTTTTCTTATTCTCTATTTCCCTAAACATTTTCAGGAAATGGAATAACGCTTTTATAATTAAGAAACAGACTTACAAAGATCAGGTAAGAGGCAGAATGAGTAATAAGGTTTGAGAAAATAAATAAAACAAGTAATCTAGTTGTAGGTAAGGTTTCCTGGAAGTAAATAGACATCGTTCTTAGCCCAATGTGTGTTAACTGACGGGGAAATATGACCAAAGAATGCTCATGGAAGACATTTAGCCACATGTCACCCTTGTCTACTCCGAGAATGACCCAAAGGAAGAACAGTGTGAGACTTCCAACCTGTTTGACATTTGAGGAGACCGGGGTGGGGGGCGGGGAGTGGCTAGGAGTCCAGGCATATTAGATGTTTGGGGGCTGTAAGGAGACTGTAGGCTTCATAAAACATGGGGGTTTCCGGGAAGTGCTTCAAGCATGACATAGTGAAACTCTGATACTGTTTATTTTTAGAAGTCCTGTTGAGAGGAGTATCCTTCACCTCTCACTAGATTAATTATGCTCTTTGGAACCATGGATGTCTTTCTGCTGTAGCAGCAATAGGATCAAAGCACGTGTTTAGAAAGAGAAGTGAAAAACACCAGATGTGAGCAAAACCACAAGGGGAATTTCAGACAGGCAGCATGCACCAGATTACCCAATTTGGAATGTGGCCCAGGTCCCAGGACAGGCAGACCCTCTAAGGATCAGGCTGGAGAGACAGAGGTTATTGATCCTGATTTAAGCCAAATGCCGCTAACTTGACCTGTGACCTTGCTCCAGCCAATGACTTCCTTCAAACCACTTTCACCGTCTGTAAACTGGAAGGAGTGGCTCATTTCCTCTCAGGAATAGCTAATGGAAACCATGCTAAGAACTAGAGGTAAGAAAGAGGCATCATCTTGGAGGCTGATGGTAAATTACACAGAAGTACATAAATACCACACCAGATACACACTTAGAGTGTGTAGATAACAAATATTTTGTTGGAAGGATACGTGTAAAAAAACCAAAACCATGGGATTAAAAGTTGTGTCACATCAATTCACAGACTAAATAACTGGAGGGGGTGTGACAGGATATATATTTTTTCTCTTACCCATAGCTCTTTAGGTCTCCGGGGGTCACCCAAGATCTAGACTAAAGCATACTGCCTAGTACAGAATGCTGAATAAATGTTGAGTATAAGATAGAGTTGAAGCTTCAAATTCCAGCTTTTTCTTTTTCTTTTTCAAGAGTGTATTTATTTGAGAGAGAGAGAGAGAGAGAACAAGACAGGGGAGGATCAGAGGGAGAAGCAGACTCCCCACTGAGTAGAGAGTCAGATGTGGGACTCAATCCTGGGACCCCACTCTGGATCATGACCTGAGCTGAAGGCAGCCGCTTAGCTGACTGAGCCACCCAGACATCCCAAATTCCAGCTTTTTTTGTTTTTTTAAGATTTTATTTATTTATCTGACAGACAGAGATCCCAGACATCCCAAATTCCAGCTTTTTTTTTTTTTTTTAAGATTTTATTTATTTATCTGGCAGACAGAGATCACAAGCAGGCAGAGAGGCAGGCAGAGAGAGAAGAAGGGAAGCAGGCTCCCTGCTGAGCAGAGAGCCCAATGTGGGGCTCGATCCCAGGCTGAAGGCAGAGGCTTTAACCCACTGAGCCAGCCAGGTGCCCCCCAGCTTTCTTTCTTTTTTTTTCTTAAAGGTTTTATTTATATATTTGACAGAGAGACACAGCAAGAAAGGGAACACAAGCAGGGGGAGTGGGAGAGGGAGAAGCAGGCTTCCTGCTGAGCAGGGAGCCCGATGCCAGCTCCATCCCAGGAGCAAAAGGCAGATGTTTAATGACTGAGCCACCCATGCACCCCCCAAATTCCAGCTTTCTTTACCTCTGTGTTGTACATACCCTTGGGTAAATTACTCCATAGTTTTGTATCTTGGTTTCCTTATATGTAGAGTGGATATAATATCTACCTCAGAGATTCGTTGTGAAGATTAAATAAAGTAAAATATCTAAAGAGCTTAGAAGAGTGCTGGGTGGGTCATGTTTGCTCTTATTATATCCCTAAACCTTCAGTATGAACCTAAAAGCTCTCTACATTTCTTCATTTTGTCTCAATTTCTCATCCTAATGTTTCCTACATTGTTGCTCCATTCAAGAATATTTCCTGTCTGTCTTGTTCGTCTACGTAGTTCACTGGTCCCACTGGGCTTTAAATCAGCCTTACTCACCCACCGCAAATGCCATTAATTTTTTCCTATTCCCGCCAGCTTTAAGTCAATCTCTAAGTTGAACCCCTAGCCAGAAACCTATGAAACATCACTAAGTTCTCTGTTCTGCCCCCCATGGGCTTCTTTTATAACCAGATGCTCTCTTAACCAGGGGTGGGGCCCCACTAAAGATTAAAAAGCACGTTTCACTCCTCTTTAACAGATGTAGTTGTCACAGTGTAGAACCGGGAATCACCTTGGAATCACTGAGCATGAACACCTTAGGGAGTCCTGGGTATAGTGACCCCCCCCCAACCCTTTGATGAGTTGTCCCTGGAGAGGAAGAGGGATGAGGTCCTGGGTCCAGGAGGACAGACACTGGAATTCTTCCTCGTACTCATGTACTCAGGGAGCAATTGCATATGGGAAAAAGAACAAAATAAGCTGACTAGTGAGGGTTATGATATTTTGGGCCATTGGAGGATGATGGGGCACTGCTGAGTGGAGTGGTGTGTAGGGGAATCACTTTTGCTAAAGAGCCAATGCGAATGGACTCTACTTTGGCTCGCATGGAGCAGCAGAGAGAGGACCCAGCCACCACAGCCCTTCCCTGGACAGCTTTGTCACCAGCGTTATTCCTTCCCAGGAGGGTCCTTGCCTCCCATCACTACCAGGTTTGATTATGTGATCTCTATTACTGTTCTTACCACTCTCAACTTCAAATCACTTGGGCTTTTTTTCATCCCTCCACCATATTGTTCTCTAGGGTGTTTTTACTAGAGGATCATAGGGGTCCCTAAAGCTAATTCGATTCCAGAGAAATGTCTGAGTCCCTACTGCCTAAGCCTAAATCCTAGGGAACACAAAGATGAGTAAAACACGGTTACTGCTCTCGGGGAGCGGGGAGCTGATATCACACGATTTAGGTGGCTTTGCCAACTAACATTGAACCCAGTGGTGCCCTGGGTTCCCCTAGTTATCTTCCCTACTGGCCAGCCGATGAATGTCCCATTCATTTATTTAACACATATTTATCGAGCACCTACTATCGCTCGGCACCGGGCTAGCCTTAGGATGCAACAACAAATAAAACAAACATTCTTATCTCTAGAGAGCATAACTACAATGTAAAAGGACCAGAGACTCAATGAGATACACGTCTGACTACAAAAGGAATAGGTAAGGCTTCATATTCCTGTCTCTCCCACCACAGACTGGGGTGCAGGCCATTGTACTCCCTTCTCCTAGCAATTCTCCAGTAAACTTAGAGTTGAGGCATGTTAAGTTCTTATTAGAGAACTTAAGAGTCGGACTTCAGGGGCACCTCGGGGGAACAGGAGGGGGAAGGACCAATCTCCACTACAGTCATGAGTAGCTGGTTACTCCACACCCTGGGCTCCTTCCTCCCCAATATTCTCATCATCTCTCTTCACAGCAAGCGAGTACCTCGCATACTACTTCTGAGTCGATATGGGTGGACTGGACTCTTCCAAATGTATAAAGTGAAGTATCTTTGTTTTATTGATGAACAGTCTTCAGTAACTGAAGGTAAATTGGATTATGTAAACATTAAGTTTCCAAGGAAGGGTAAGTAAAGGGCCTCCAAGGAAATGTTTTTCTTATTGGCAGAGGCGTGTAAAATGAAGGCAAGTATCATGTTTCCCCTGATGGCAACAAAACTACTTCTCAGAATGTTAGGAGGGCTAGCTAATGTAACAGCCACCAAATAAGGGATGTATTGAATCTCCTCAGGGCCCCTGACTCCTCAGAGTACAGCCCCAAGCAATGACTCACTGTAACAAACTCAGCCAACTATTGATTAGCTGTGCTTACGGAAGAGCATGATACTCAAACAGAGAGGAAGTAGCATTCCAGACTGGACTGGGTTCCTAGTACAAGCCTGAAGTTGGGAATCAGATGGTCCTCAGTGTTCAACTTTCATCTCAGGTTCCTCTTTGCCTAAGCAATTTATTTAGCTTTTAGCTTCCCTGTCCCTTTATTTTCTCATTTGCATAACAGATAAAAATTCATATCCAGTAGAGTTCTTTCTTTAAAGTACTAAATAAAATGACATAATCGGAGGCCCTTGGCACAAAGTAGGCATTCTGTAAATGCTCCTTTCTTCTTTTCGTTTTACAGATTAAAAACCAAAGGCTGAAGCAGAGACCTAAGATGCCTGGGGGCCCACAATTGACCACTGTCATACCTGGACGAAAGCTCCCAGCTTCCTGACTTCTCAGCTAGCTGTCTTTCCATTGTTTTCATAGTAGGAGTTGAGCAAAGATAATTGGAAACACATTTATCTCTGGTTTTCTAAAGTGCGAAGGGGATGAAAATTTTAAAAAGTAGGAAGGGTGAGAGGTGTAAAAAGCAGATTTACTTTGCTGGGTTTACATTGCCTGAGCACACACCCCACATGGCAGAGGGAAGAGGCAGAGCATAGGCAATGTGGGATTAAAGATTATGTTACATTAATCCACAAAGCAAATAATTCACATGTCCACAAGGGAGGGGAGAGTGTGACAGAGTGTCTTTCTTCCCCCTCACCCACATAATGCTTTGTTTCTCCTTCAAGCAACCCTAGATCTAGACTATTTTTCAAAAGGCCCTATGTAAACCTTTTCTCCAGAGTTCTGAGCTTGCTAATGTGTGGATTTGGCAACGAAGTGCAAATTCAAGTAGTCATGCATGAAAAATCACTTGTAACCTGTAACTTACGTCAGTGCGGGATTGGTCCTCCACGTGCTTGAACAGCAAGAGCCCTGGGCCAGGAATGGGATGCCCTGTTCTCCTGGCACTACCACTAACTGGCTAGGGGTACCAGAAGAGGAAGCTAGCTTCTCTGGGCCTCTGTGCTGTCACCTGTACAATGCCATCTAGTATTGAATGCAAAACAATGACCACATTTCATTTTCCGTTGTCCTTACAAGAAAGCCACGAGGTAGCTTTCCGTATCAGAAGGATACCTCCCTGTATCAGAGGTGAGCAAAGAGAGGCCTACAGATACTGTGATTTGCCCAGTTATCATTCAGCTAGTGAGTGGCAAAATCTGATAGAGTTGGATAGTGAACCCAGAATGTGCTTTTATCTTCCAAGACAGAATGCCTATATTGGGAAGGGGAAAGTGGATATTAAAAGCTCAAAGCACTTTCATGAAGTTGAAACAAATGTTTATTACAATCGTTTAGAAGAGACATAATCCCTAGGCAGTGCGGTGCCTACATTCAAGTCATTTTCAGCTCATTGACTTTCTTATTCATTGCTTCTCATCTGTTCTGAGAGCATCAAACCATACTTACCCTCTTTTACCTCATTTGTTTTGAAGTCAGGACTCCTCCCACACCAGCTGCCCTGACAGGGAGCCAGTGCCCCTTCTTGCCAAGTGGGGGAGTGTAAGTGTAGGAAGCCATTCTCACACACTCACAAGCAAGCACACAAACACACACAGAGGCATGCACACATACGTGTTCATGTTAGTGTGTTACACAAATCCACGGTTTCAGAAACGGGCAGTTTAAGAATCCATCATTATGATGCTGGTGCATACACCGGGAATAAATGATTTCCCAGAGCTGAGGTCTGGAGTGAGAAAAGTCCAGGATAAAGTGATAGAAAGTAGAGACATGTGTACTAAGGACGATCCCAAGAGATTCAAACCCATTGGCTTCGGTCCCAGCCCTAAATTCTGCAATAAATCTTGTGAATTTCTCCCGGCACACCCAGGCTCCTGAAAGACCCTTCCTGTTGGTGGGCGGTAAGTTTGACATAATGTCAGGGTCTCTTCATGAACTGACTGTGAGTTTTCACTCAGGTATGCGCTCCAGGCAGTGGTGGTCATCAGACTGTAAACTTGGGAGGCTCAGGGTCACTTTTGTGCAACTCTCCCTTCAGCGGTTTGGCATTATGTGCATTTAGCAGTTTCGTGATGACACTGTTTCATTCTGGCCCCTGCCTTTTGTTTGCTTTGCTCAGAAGACAGGTACAGATGAATTTATTTATTACATGGTGATACTGTTTCAATTTTGCATTAACTCTTAATGGTTACAGAGCACATTCACGGTCAGGATCATGCTCAGACTTCCCAAGAATCCTTTGGGATAAAGATAGTACCTACCTCATGTTTGTGAGGGTTCAGTGCAACTGAGGGCAAGAAGCACTTAACACCTGGGGCTGGCACAGAGTATTAAATGATACTATTAGCATAACTACAGACATGATTAAATATTACTGGTCCATATTACTGACAGGGAACCACAGGTCAGGGAAGCGAAGTCACTTCCTCAGGTTAAGTAGGTAGTTAAGTGGTAGAATTCAGTTAAAAATCTGAATCTCCAGGCTCTAAGACCATTTTAGGAAATTGTCGGTTGAGGTTGCAATCATGGAAGGAAGAAAGCAGAGCCCCCAGAGAGCTTACATGACAGGTTTTATGGTTGGTGAGTAGGCAGAAGTGTTTAGGGCCAAAACACTGCTTAAGGGAGAGGGGGAGGCCCAAGTCACAGACCACAGGCAGCTGCACGATTCGTTTTTGCTTCCACAATCGCGGTCTTCTCTCAGGGCCCTCACATAGATGGTCTTCCTTCCTGCTGTCCTTCCCTTCTTCTCAACCCTTCCCCTGAACGATGCTCACGTTTCCAGGCTCAACCCAAATATCTCTCCAAGAGGGCTCTCTTGAGCCTGGTCTGGGTTCGTACCTACCCATACAGGCACCCACAGCCCCCTGACTTCTTTTAGGAATTCTTATCTAATATCTAGAATGTAAGCCACGAGAAGTCATCGGCTTTATCTTCTGAGGTATCCCCAGCATCTTTATGGGGTCTGGTGTTTGTCAAATGCAGGGCAGGTGCTGGCCAATATTAAGAGGCAGAAGACGACGACTGAGGAAGAAGTGGGAAGACATGAACAAGAACATAAAATGCTTTTCCATCTTGCCGCAGAATCCCTCCGAGCTGTGTTCCAGGGAGGAGCCAGGCACTGTAGAGCAGACAACTGAAAGGAATTAAGAGAAAGGCATGGAGAAGCAAATCAGTATGAAGAGTAACAAAGGCAGGCGTTAGTGCTGTAGAGCCCAGAGCTAGGCTGAGCCTTGTGCAGAGGAAAGGGGGCAGAGAACGAGCCTCCTATGCCGCCTTTAGAAAGAGATGAGGAATCCCGGCTCTTTACAGAGAACTCACCAGGGAGGTCTAGGGACTACAATGATAAACCTGCGGCAGGCAACAGGGAGGGAAGGAGGGTGTCCACCCCGTGGAGATATTTCCGACTCTGTTGTGTTGACAGTGAAAAACGGCGGTGGTGGGACTTTTGGCAGGAAGCGTCCAGCTCTGGGGGAGCCTAATCACGCCTGGAGGCAGCGCCCGCCTGGCAGCCCCCGGCCCCCTGCTTTTTTCCTCCCTCGGTGCTCTCAGGGGTGGTGTTTGGATGATCTCCCGCGCCTCCTCCTGCGTGAGGGCAGCGCCAAGCGAGGACGCGGGGCCCCAGTTTCAGCAAGGGCCGTGTTGTTTACGTTCCTACCCCGCAGCCCTGGGAAGCCCCGAGTTCCCACACTCATGGAGGCAGCAAGGTCGCTATGGACACCTCATCTGTCTGGGTCGCTGACTCACTGCCGATAAGCAGCAGCTGCCGCATCCATGTTGGGGGGTCACCTCCCAGACTGCCCACCCCGGATCCAGGCGGGAGAAGACCCCCCGCGCGCCGCCCGCACTGGCCCGTCTGCTGCGGCCAAGGCCCCTGCCAGACTCGTTTGGGCAGAGCGACTGGACACCCCCGAAGACACGTGCCTCCACACAGCACGGAGCTGCCCCGAGCCCTTGCCACTCTGACGTTTGTCGAGCCCTGTCTAGTTTTACAATGCTCTGCTGCCTTATGTTTTTTCACATCACTCTGACCACCACCCGTGAAGAGCGCAGAGCAGGTGCTTGTGTGTCCATTTTGCAGATGAGTAAACAGCCTCAGGATGTTCGACAGCCCTGCCCAAGTTCTCACAGCTAGTCCACGGTAAAGGCCGTTTCTCCACCTCCTGGTGCGGGGGTGGGTCTTCGGTTACTCCCTGAAAACACAAGCAGCCAAGCCCACAAATTCCAATTTTATCCCTGAAAGAGAACTCTTCTTCCCAGGTTTAACCTGGCTTTAATCGGTCTTCCATTCAGGCTGGGGTGTCCTGAGAAACGCTTTGGTTTTGGGAGTTTTGAATTTTGCGGGCCATGTGCCTTAGTAGCTGTGTGATTCTGAACTTGATTTCCTGGAATATGCACTTCCACATGCATCAAATGGAGATGAAGTCATCTAAGTCGCAGAGCTGAGAATAACAGTAAACACCAACTGTTTTCTATACCTTTGGCTCAGTTCTAAGCACCTTCTGTGCATTGACTTACTGAATTCTCAAACAACCCTACATTATTTCATATATGCTGTGTTATTTCATTGTATAGATAAGGGCTCAATGGCAGAGAAGTAAAGAAACCTACCCCAGGTCACACAGCAAACAAGCAGCAGAGCCAGGATTTCAACCCAGGTTGTCCTACACCAGAGCCATGTGCTTAATCTCCCTGTTATACTGGCTATGCCAATTGTATTTACCATCTACAGTCAGTACTCAGCCACAGTCAATAGTTGTTACTAGCAATCACGGCAAGGATTTGCTTGATTTATAAGCAAAGCGTAGTGCTAACTACCTAAACTAATTTTGATTAGGTAAATCGAAAGACCCGTCCACTTAAAAATATCTTTAATTTAGTTAACCCTGGTTGCTAACTTTCCACCACTAGAGTCTCCCTTTCTGGCAGAAGACAGCTCAGGGACATTTTGGCAATGTAGGGGGTCATTTTTGGTGTCATAACTGGGGAGCGCTACTGGTATTTCATAGTATGGCCAGGAATGCAGCTGAACGTCCTACAGTGCACAGGACAGTCCCTTCGACAAAGAATGATCTGTTCCAAAATGTTGGTATACTGAGCTTTACCATTGACCGTAGTAGTCTTGAAGGACCCTGTTAATACACACATTTGTCAGATAAAATAGCAAAGTAACGCCCTGTTTAATATCTATTAATACGTGAACACAGTTCAGTTTATGTAGTCATTTGTTATTACCTATTGTTATTGTTATTGCTGTTGTTGCCAAGCAAAGCAGATGTGCCCTAGAAATGGTCAGGCTGATTTGGGGCTTGTGGTGGAGTTAGAAAATTGTTGTTGTTTTTTTTGTCAAGCAATGTCACCAACCCCTAAGTTGCTGACATTTGTTCCAATATGTTGAAGTAGGTCATAAGTAAGCTCACGGCAATGCCATTTCCTTTTGGTCCCCCCCCCCCATTATGTAAGTACCAAAAGATTTTTTTTTATCTGATTTTGTTGGCTCCTTCTGGAAACTCCTTTAGCTATTGGCATCTTCAAAATGGTAAAAATTTACTTTACCAATCAGAACTTTGACCCAAAGTAGAATCTCAGTACTTTATGCATGTATGAAGCATCTGATGCTTAGCGGCACACCTAGCTCTCTTCCTTTGCTGAAGAACACTGAGCCTCCTATCACTGTGACTCGCTGATTTCCATATCATATACATTAGCTTCAAAGACTCTGTGAATAATCCTGGAAGTGGCTATTTTTAGTTTATGCTGGGTTATCATGCAGTAACAAATGATCCCAATCTCCTAACAACAAAAAGGTTTATTTCTGTTCATATTGCCTACACATCATAAATTGACTGCTTCCCTGTTTCATCTTGTTCATTCATGATTTAGGAAAAGGAGCAGGCCCTGTTTGGGATATGGTGATGTCACAGCAGGGGGAAGAAATCAATGGTGGAACCATATAATGAATTTTACATCTTCCACTCACAATTGCTCACAACTTCTCAGAGCTGGCATATGTCATATATTCTTACATTCTACTGGCCAATGCAAGTCAACTGACAAGCTAGATATCAGAAGGGTAGTAATGTATTTTCCTCCCATAGCCTCCATAGATTGGCCAGTGAATATTCCCAACAATAATATCATCTACCACAGGAGTCTGTCTTTGCCACCAAGGTGATGAGTCTTCAAGGTTTTGGCCTTGAATCACTACCTTTTCAAGAGGTTTTTATTCAATAAGTTAGGGAAGAATATAAAGTGAAAGAGCTGAGGCAAAATATCAGATTATAATGACTAATTTGATGAGGATCAGAGGTAGAAGATAAATGTTAAAGAAAGATAGTAGTCAGAAATGACTTCTAGGATTCCAGCTTGGGTGACTAATGAATAATTGTGCCAACAATTGAGAATAGAGAAGGAGAGAAAGTTTATTTATTGATTGACTTTTAATTTTATTATTATGTACAGTTAGCCAACATATAGTACATCATTAGTTTTGGATATAGTGCTCAACGATTCATTAGTTGGGTATAACACCCAGTGATCATTACAACACGTGCCCTCCTTAATACTCATCACCTGGTTTATTTTTTTTTAAAGAGTTCATTTATTTATTTGATAGGGAAAGAGCAAGAGAGCACAAGAAAGGGGAGCAACAGAGGGAGGGGAAGACGCAGGCTCCCTGTTCAGCAGGGACAGATCCCAGGATCCCAGGATCCCAGGATCATGAACTGAGCTGAAGGCAGACGATTAGCCAACTCAGCCACCCAAGCATCCTGGAGAGAAGGTTTAGAAGGAGAAAAGCCCAGTTTTGGTTTTGACCCAAAGAGCATGAGGTGTCTTTGGAACAACCATGTAGACATCTATGGTAGACAGATGAATATATGGAAATGGCTCCTGAGAGAGTACAGAGCTACAAACGAAGATCTAAGATTGAGCAGTATATAAGTACTAATAAATAATAGCTATTATGATTATGTTTATTGAGCACTTAACTATGTCAGGCACTATGCAAAGCAATTTACATACATTTTCTTATTTAATTCTCTTAGCAGTCCTACAAGCTTGTTGGTGTTATTTATCCTCATTATGTAGGTAGGATATTAAACCTGAAGAAGCTTAAAAAACCCCAAAACTTCACTCAAGTCTCATATCTAGGAAAAAAGGACCCAGGAGCTTTGTCTTCACAACCTACGTTTCAATCAGTTACGTTTAGCTGGAACAATGATGACAAAGGAGAACATCCAGGCACTATGGAAAGAAAGGAAGAAAAGGGCAGTGGGTCAAGGGCAGGACCCTAAGCAATGTGAGTATTTAAGGATCAGAAAGAAGAGTCCTTGAAGAAGGCAGAGAAGGAGCAGGTAGGAGGAGATCAGAAGATTACAAAGCCTCAGAAGTCAAATGTGTAGAGTGACACCAAACAGAGTTTCGAACAGTCAGGGACAGCGGAATACTTGAAGAGCTGGGCTGGGAAAGGTCCACTGATGTTGACAATTAGGCCTAGTCCCTGACAATATGTCTAAACTCACGGAAGTATCTTTTACCAGCTGTATTCCCCACTTGGACTGCCAAGAATGAAAAATGAACCAATATTGGCTAGTCACATGCTGACTTTGGAAACACCAACCTGTTGCTGGCTCACTCTCTCTGAACTCTGCCGCTAGAGACTGCCTTGACTTTTTGATCTCTTTGGGTAGTTCTTTGTTTCTGGGTCTTGGTGACCTGAATTTTACATTCTGTACCTATGTTTACTTGTCTGAGGTTCTTGACTATTCTCTCAGCTTACAAAACCCAACCTTATACCACATCCCTACTCTTGCTTACTATCTACTCCCATTTTGACAGAGTGAGGTTGAACACGGTCCCTCAATTCATAAGGCTGTGTCTCCTGCTAATTTTCTGCAATTCAGTTTCCAGAGAGGAAACAGGGATTTGTGGTCTCAGACAGTGGCCACTGTATCTGCTCTGTAGATGTGGCAAATTACTGGCAATTGAACTATTGGCTCTGAAATCATAGGTTCTTGGTCAGACCTTGCCAAACCTTGCAATGCCTGTTATCAGAGCAGGTTTTTTTTTTTTCCTGCTGGGCAGCAAAGCATAGTTTATTGAGCGATAGTTCAAAGCTCCCCAAAAGGGAGGGGACCTGATAAGGTTCCCTTCCAGAGCAGACGTGCTGTCTTCAGACGAGTCTCCCAGCTACCATGCTTTTTAGTCCAGCCCCAGCTGTTTATGGAGATACAAGATTTATATGTGGCCACAGGAAGACACTTATATAATGAGATTGCTCACTTCTGCTTGGAAAGCGGGATGGTGGACAATGGTCCAACTGTGGCTGTGAGAAATTCCCAGTGGTGTCCATAGAGTGGCTCTTGCCCTTGATGTCCATAGAGTAAGCCAACTACATTAGAATGGGTAAGCATCCCAAACTGCCTCAAGCTCAGAGACTTGAACTGAATGAACTGCCCTGAGGTGAGGGCACCAGAATCCTCTAGAATCTTTGCTCGTTGTGGTCATTTGGAGGTTGCACATATCAGTCACCCTTCCATGACCGCTGCCCCACCCCCCAGCAAGTGTTATCAGATTTATTAAATAAAAATACAGGATACCAGTTAAATTGGAATTTCAGACAAACAACAAATACATTTATATTTTATTTATATTTAATTGTTAATATTTATTTATTTATTTATTTATTTATTCATTTATTATGTTCAGTTAGCCACATAAATACATTTTTAATATAAGTATATGCCACACAACATTTGGAGCATATTTATACTATGAAATGATTAATTGTTTATTAGAAATTCAAATTTAACTAGGTGACCGGTATTTACCTGACAACTCTATGAGCACCACATTATCTATAATCTGAAACCTGGTAGGAATTCGTAGGGATCCAATGGATCGCCTCTTCTCCCGGGGGTACAGGGGCACTTGTGAAAAAGAAAAACAGGAATAGGTCTCTGCTAGGACTACTGGGGTCCTGAACCCATCTGGCCCCCTCACGCTCCTGGGCCAGTTCCAGGGGTCCACGAAATTAAGCGTTCTGAGTGCCTATAACTTTGTTGGACTTTTATCAGCTGCATTTGGAAGATGGCTTTCTAGGACTGTCCAGTTTGGAGAGATCATGGTGCTCGACCTATGGCAGCACCAAATGACTAGTATCCTCCATAACTTTCAAGAGGAGGTTTTTGCACTTCCTGGACAATGTCCTAAGATAAACTGAAACACCTCCACCATACCCTGCCAAACTGGGCCTCATATAATCCTCTAGTCCAGCAATCCTTGCTTATCTAAAGCATTAGCACCTCCAAAACAGTCTCCAGACTTTTCCAGTTTGGTATAGCCGGGTATCTGTGATTTCTGGGTAAGAGATCCCCTGGCTACTCAAGGACACCTAGACATTCCAAAACATTTTTTTTTTTTTAAATTCACACATAATGAATTATTTGTTTCAGGGGTACAGGTCTGTGATTCATCAGTCTTACATTCCAAAACGTTCTTGATAGAATTTTGTTCTTTTCTGTGCAACTGACCTAGTAATGACCTCCTAAAGAAAGAGAAGGAAGTTGGCTGTGATGTGCTGAGCTTGACACTATTTTTTGGACAACTCAAGACTCCCTTCACCTCTGCTCCATTATAGCACCAGCAGACACTTACTATGTACCAGATATTTGTCTGAGGACTTTACTAATATTAACAAATTTAATGCTTATAATAACCCTATGGGGCATGTTGTATTATTTTTGCTGTTTTAGTTGAAGAAACTGAAACAGAGAGAAAGAGTAATTCCTCTGAGGTCACACAGGTAAAAGTGGCTCCAAAGTAGAAGCCAAGATTTGAATAGGAGTCATCTAGATCCAGAATTTGTCCTCCTAACCTGTGGGGCAACTCTAGCCAGCCAACTCTAGTTCATCCTTACCCTGTTGGGACCAGTGCTGCCAACATTATGGAGGGTGCCATGGGAAGGAGAATGGTTTGTTGTTAAGATGTCTTCAAGGTCTAGAGAGCCTAATGCATGATGGTCTGGATAGAGCTCGGTCCACAATAGCCTGGAACAGCTAGTGAAAACCTAGAAGCTCAGCTCATGCTCTGCAAGGTGGTTTGCCTTATCTTGTGAGCCTTGGGTGTTCCTTCAAGCAACACATAAAGTGGCAGAACTACAGAGCAGATGGATTATTTTGTAAGTCTGGGTATAAGGGAGCAGCAGAAAGACTCAACCTTGGAAGGTTCTGGCTTAAGTATGTCAGTCTTTCAGTCCAAACTATCTTTCAGACATCTACATATGGTCCTAATCCACACATCCAGGGCCTCTTGGGAGCAACTCACAGAGGTGTAAGATACAAGGAATGCCTCTATGTGAATAGGGAGGTGCACATCCCACAGAAAGGCCTGAATGCAGTATTAGCTTGGCCACCTACCTTTTCTGCTATTGTAACACAACCCGTGGCCCTCTCCAGTGTGTGTTCTGGTATGTTACCATGATAATACCAGAACCCTGAGCAAAGAGAAGCTGGGCTTCCCAAAGAGCAGCTGTTTTTGTCACTGCTGCAGACTTTGCTTCCAGAATTTATTGTTTTCCTCCTCCCAGAGCTGCATTTCTGTCCAACAATAGTTTCCATCTTTATCATTTTCTTGTGCCCTTTTTTTCCTCACACTAGAGAGAACCTGGGAAGGGGTATACCGACTCAAAGGAACCTCAGTGAGCATACGAACTTCTGGCTGGCAGCAGACTTCAAGGAAAGGTTGGCCTATAGGATGCCATCCAGTTTCCCCCTAGCATGTCCATGGCTATCCTATCTACTGAACGTGAAAGTTAGAGGACTGCTGATAATAAGAGCACCAGCAACAACAGCTATCACTTATTGAGCACTAACTCTGGGCCACAGGCTGTGCTAAATGCTTTGCATGTATTTTCTGACTTTATCTTCACAATAATGCAATAAGATGGATAATGTTTTACTTCCAATCTATAGCTGAGACGATTGGCCTTGCCAGATGAGTAAGTGGTAGAGCCAAGTTTCCAATCCCAGTTTACTGAAAGCTTGGGCATTCAGCTGCTCTGCTGTCATTGTCATATGTCAGCACCAGCTGACTTCCCCCATGTCCAGTCTCCCAGTTTCTTCAATTCTGTTCTCTTCTCCTAATTCTCCAGCCATTATTCCAATGGCAAGGGGGGATAAACATGAATTGTATTCCTAAGACTCATTATTACACCATAACTGAGCTCACCAGCTGGACCATGGGAAGAAATGAGAGCATGAGGAATTGTTTTAATTTGCCCCTTTGAAACAGAGACCCTACCTGAAGTAATAAGCTGTTTGTTTTAACTACTTTCCTGTTTTGTTCACTGTTGGATCCCAAACACCTAGAATCATGCCTAGCTAATAGTAGGTGCCCAACAAGCTTTAGCAAGGGAATCCAGGAAGCTGGGGTTGCCTGATGAAGAACACAGGAGGCTTAGTAAACCTAGGGGCAAGAAAGTGGCTTTTAGTTGAGCCAGATGATAGGATCTTTGAACACTGGTGCACCATTTCTGAGCTACACTTTGCAGGTTTGCTTCCTTCTATCCTATTCCAACTAACAAATTCTGGTTACTATTCGTGTATTTTTTCTATTGCACGATTGCTGCTTATTCATAAATTCTGCTTTCTTATCATACTCCTGCTTCCTCATAGATTTGGTTGGTGTGACTCTCCATTGCCCTTACTCCACTGTTTGACATCTTTTCAACTTCAGTTTCCATGGCTTACTGCCCTCATTATTATTTTTTTTTTTTTTTTTTTTTAAAGATTTATTTATTTATTTATTTGACAGAGAGAGATCACAGGTAGGTAGAGAGACTGGCAGAGAGAGAGAGAGAGAGAGAGAGAGAGCAGGAAGCAGGCTCCCTGCTGAGCAGAGAGCCCGATGTGGGACTCGATCCCAGGACCCTGAGATCATGACCTGAGCCGAAGGCAGCGGCTTAACCCACTGAGCCACCCAGGCGCCCCTTACTGCCCTCATTATTTCCATGTCTGCCAAGTCACATCCTAGAAGAAGAGAATCTGGTACACCTAATTCATCTTTTCCATTTGAGTCCTGGTTTTTGGAGAGGCAGCCCTAATGTCAGGGTCCAATCCCTGGTCCAATCAGGAGCCATCCCTGGGTAAAGAACAACCTCGCTCTGCTTCTCAGAGCAGGGGGCTGTGGGTGGGGCAGTTTCATCTTGAAGAGGAAGTTGGGTGTGGCAGGCACTTTGTTGACATATCCACTATAGGAGTGCTCCTGGGAGCCCCTCTCTCACCTCAGAAAAGTGACCTTGTGAGTTAGGACTTTTCATCAGGCACTCCCAGGAAAGCCCAGCTAACTGCAGCTGGTGACTTGCTGCGTTTGGAATTCTTGGTCTGCCACCTCTTTGCACTCTTCCTTCTGGAACTACCTTGATTTGTCAGCTTATTACCTGTTTGGAGTTGGCTTGTCTCTGGAGTCTTTCTTCTACTTAGGTGAGTTGCTTCCAACTAAACTGCTTGACTCTTGGATATGGTGAGTGTTTGGATCGACTTTGGGTCTGGATCATGCTGTTAGCTGGGATGTAAATCGCCTCACTTCTTGCTCCCTTGCCCCTTCCCTTCTCCCTAAATCTACTGTGCTCGAAGCGGTCACTTACCTGAGGGTGCCTTCCCTTCCCAGCCCACCCACGTGTTCCTGAGGGAATGACATTAAGAAATAGTTGGTGGCTTCAGGGAGAGCGATTTTAGAGGAATGGTTGGGGCAGAAACCAGACAGAAGCAAGTTGAGGAAGTGGAAATAGTGAGAAGTTGAGATGAAAAGGAGGGGAAGAAAACAGGTGTCAAGAGGGTTTTTAAAAAAATTATTATTTTAAGAATTTGCTTCTGATCATATAATACATAATTTTGTAAAACATCTTATAAAATCAAAATCATAACGAATAAATTTATAATTCCCCATAATTTAACTACCTACATAATTATGATAGTTATTGATTTTTGAACACCTACTAAATACAGGAATTCTGGTAGTCACTTTAGGAATAGTGTTTCTATTTATCGTGTAATACAAAGCCCCAGGTGGGCCAGAATTAAGAGAACTATTTCTGTGATGCTGAGTGAGACAATATCCTTTTTCTTCAAGCAATGATTGGTATCCACTGATTTACAAGAGGGTTGAGAAGTTTTCTGAGGGGAAAACTCAAATCCTACAGTAGGGTTTGAGTCATGCATGGACATGTCCAGGGGGAGTTCCAGAGGTAGGCAGATTACTGGCAGGTAGAGTGGGGCCCCCAGGGAGAGCACGGCCTGTTGAGGCAGGAGTCTGCAATGATAAGGCTGGGCTTAGTCCTGGAAGGTCATGGCCAATCTGGCTGTCATGGGGTAGGCCCTAATTCAGCTAATTCAGTATGTGTCTTCCCAGAAGAAAACAAAGAAGAGCCTCTCTGTAATAGAAAGAATCATTTAGTGAAGCTCTGTGATGCCCTGGGACCTATTACCCTGTGGGCAACTGGGTGTAGCATCTCCAGGAAGAGAGCTTTTTCTTTCTCACTGCGAAAGAAGATGCTGACAGGCATCATAGGGGCTATCCAGTCCTAAATTTTCCACAAAACTAGCATCATGGGGCCAATCGTGGAGGCAGAAAAAATTTTTGTCAGTAAGGTAACAGTACCTGAGCTCTGTTAGCTCAGTAACACTTACCTTAAGCATTAATTATGCTGAAAAAATGGACTCTCTTACTTCCTGTTTTTCAAAGCATCGTTGACTAGGGGACAGAGCAGGGCTCTGAAGAAGGCACTGCTGTGGGCTTCTAGCTCACCATGGTGCTGCTAGAGCAAGCTTCATGGTGTCCAGCTAAGCTAGCTGTGACAATGAATGATTTAAGAACACAGGTAACATCCGCGCCTTAATGACTCATGCAATGTCTTTGCACAAACAACACCTTCTCAGTGAGGCCACTCTGTATAGAACTAAAACGGAACGCCCCCTACCTTACTGTCCCATCCCCTAGTATCACCTACCATAATCTTCTTTCTACAGCACTCATCACCATTTCACATACCATAATTTTTCTTGTTTCTTCTTTTTCCTTTTTTTTTTTTTCTTTTTGAACGAAAGAGAGAGTGAGCAGGGGAAAGGGACAGAGGGAGAGAGAGAAACTCAAGCAGACTCTGCGTTAAGCACAGAACCCCACAAGGGCCTCAATATCAGGACTCTGAAATCATGATCTGAGCTGAAATCAAGAGCTGGCAATTAACCAACTGAGCCACAGAGGCTCCCCTTTCTCTTCTTTTAAAAACAAACTGTCCCTTTCCTACTCTAAGATGTAAACTCTAACAAAAATAGTATCTCTGTGTTTGTTGTTGTGTCCCCAGAACCTAGATCAGTGACTGGCACGGAATATTCAATAAAATATTCATTGAGCTGGTCCATAATGTGGGTTTCCCAAAAATATTTGGGAGAGGATGAAAACTATTTTAAGATTTTTAATTAGCATCTGGATTTATGGCCTGGGAGAACTTAGGATATTTGCTTGTATTTAGAATAACCTTGTAATGTTTTTAGCATAATATTCCTATTTTACAGATGAAGAACAAATGAGAGCAAAAGCAACTTGCTCAGACCCCATAGAAAGTAAGGGCAGGGGTCTTATTACAAACTGGGATAATAAGTAAGAAGACCATATAGGAGATTCTCCTATAGCTGAGGCAAGAGTTAATGAAAGCCTTAATTGATATAGTAGAAAAAGGATGGAAAAACAAAGAGATGGAAAGGAAAAAGACTGTGCAGATTGATACTACCACTGGAAGGAGCCCATAAAAATCAGATGAGGACAGGAAAGTTCTTTTAAGACAGAAGTAACTTCAGTTTTTTTCAGAAAAAGAAGATTGGCTAGTTGCAAAACAGGAAAGAAACAGACCAGGTAAAGTCAAGTCCTTTTGGCTTTGAGCAAATCTGTGACAAAATTTTCTTAATGTGGATTTCATATTTGGATTTTAACTGCAAAACAGATGAGAGTAAAATGACTTATGGCAAAAAGAGTCAAAGTTGAGTCATGACAGAGAAGACTGTGGCGATCGTGTCCAAGGGATGACTCAGGAAGCAGTGCAAAGCCCTGGGGAGAGGGGATACTCCATATTAGGATTCAGGGTTGCTAATCGAGAGGTTCCTGGGCAATATAAGAGATGCCTGAAACAGGCCTTGGTTTAGGGAGAAGGAACTGTAGGTTAGGTAGCTAAAGAAGGTCCAGCCACCCCCACCATCCCACTCACTTCTGGCCCATCAGCTGGTGTTGCAGGCTATGCCGTGATTTTGCAAAGGGAACCAGGGTCGGGTGACTGGATCAGAAGAGCCAGCCAGGATGGTCAGTCACACATGGTGAGAGGCAGGTAAGGAAGGTGAAGATTAATGAATACGGAAGCCTTAGGAGGATAAGTCCGGCCCAAGTCACTGGATACTGGTTATGGGGGTGGCAGTCTATTTGTTCGTTTAAGCAGTATTTACTGAGTGTTCTTTATGTTCTGGGCCCATGCCAGGCATTGGTCTAGGTGCTGGGAATTGAGGTTTGAGTAAACTACTTCCTGTTTCTCCCCTCTCTTTTGGAGAAAGAACTGGAATAACATCTGGCTCTCATTGGCACAAGAATTGGGCAGGGCTGCATCTGCAAGAGGCAGACATCAGCTTGGGCAGAGGGGTCAGGTTGGGGACAGCATGACCTGGCCAATACAATACTTACATTGTACCAAGAATTTGTGTTTATTTTCTATGCTCAGCTTGGTATTATGTACTTATTTTTGATAAGCAAATTAACTACTTTATGTTTTCTTATAAGTAATTTCTAGATATACAGTCATGACATTGGATGGAGGAGAGAGCTTTTGATTTCCAGTCCTAAAAGCAATAGTGAGCCTAAATTTCTGGCATGACAATCACCTAAAGCAAGGGCATTTCAAATCATCAGTGGGAGCAGCGAAGAGGGGAGAGGGCATGATCCAACTCTCCTGTATTATAAGGCCAAGCGATGAATCACAGTGGGGAAGCCACAGTAGAGTGTAATGGTCCCACCCATAACCCTTTAAGACACAACACTTGGTTGTGTCATGTATTAACTCATAAGGGCCAGCTGACAATAAACTTCCCAAGTTGGGGTGCATGCCCCATTTCACTCAGCCTGCAAGTAGGCCCACAAGATCAGTCCTGTTTTCCCAGGTTAAGAGTATTCCTTTGGGGGTACATGGGTGGCTCAGTGGGTTAAGCCTCTGCCTTCAGCTCAGGTCATGATCTCAGAGTCCTGGGATAGAGCCCCACATCAGGCTCTCAGCTCAGCAGGAAGCCTGCTTCCCCCACTCTCTCTGCCTGACTCTCTGCCTACTTGTTAACTCGATCTCTCTCTGTCAAATAAATAAATAAAATCTTTTTCTTTTTTTTTTCTTTTTTTTTTTTAAGATTTTATTTATTTATTTGACAGAGAGAGATCACAAGTAGGCAGAGAAGCAGGCAGAGAGAGAGGAGGAAGCAGGCTCCCTGCTGAGCAGAGAGCCCGATGCGGGACTCGATCCCAGGACCCTGAGATCATGACCTGAGCTGAAGGCAGCGGCTTAACCCATTGAGCCACCCAGGCACCCCAATAAATAAAATCTTTTAAGAAAATAGTATTCCTTTGTTACTGGAAGGGAATTGAAAACAATTGTCATCAACAATCCTAGGCCCTTTACTTATTTAATAGAATGAAGCTGAACACTAAATTTGTTTTTGCCTTTGTGCAAAGTGTTTTCCCTAGCAATGTTCATTTTGGGCACAATTAGAAGATTTCTGTAATAGTCTCTTTTACTCTCAATACTGTGTATATCTATAGTTGACTTCTATAGAGCACCGAGCCCAGCATCTTGACTATAACTGGAACTCGAATTATATTAATTGAAGAAAATGTTAACACCAGTAGAAAAGGGGAATAAGATCAGGAGAATAAACAAAAGGAGGGCCCAAATGAAAGTTCACTTTTACAAACTGGTTTTAATTTTGGCTCTCTGATTATAGGTGTGGGTTCTAGCTGAAAAGATTTCAGTCTCTGCTCTGTTGTCAACAATGAGAATTGCAGGAGACAGAAGATTTTAGGAGTCATTTTTAAAAGTTTATAGATCGATGGTCTGTATTATTTCAGTCTCATTCCTATCCCCCATTCAAAATTTAAGCCATTCATCACTACGAAGAATTTTATAGTGAAATAAATCAGTATAATTCAATCTTAACATTTATTGGTTGCTTACTCTATGCCAGGCACTTTTCTAATCATTTTACACTTACTAACTCATTCAAACCTCTTAAAACTCTATGAGGTAGACGTCATTGTTATTTCCATTTTACAAGTGAGGGAATTGAGGCAGAGAGTAAATAATGTGTCCAAGATCTCATGGCTAGTGAGCGACAGGGTTCCTGCCCAGATGGTCTGAGTCTGGAGGCCACACTTGCAACCACCAAGCTACCTCTGCTCTGTAGTTAGTCACTCCACTACTAAGCATCTCCAAGTACCTGGTTTGTTAAAACAACTCTTAGAGGGTTAAATGTTTGGTACCCTTGTTTTGGACAATTACCTATTATTCGTTGACAGTTGTTAACTTTGTTTCTAAAAATGACAAGGTTAGTTGTAAAAATCATCTTTTCCTGCCCTCTCTTCTTGGATAGCAACCTTTTCAGAAACAAAGTAAGCGTGGAGTTGCTTTTGTGAGCCTAGATGGTGGAGGACCATTTTCTCATAAGCTGAGCCAACATTGCTCTACCTTGTTCTCAACAGGTCTCAGTTGCTTGTATGAGAAGGCAACTTATATACCAATGAAAAAAAGAAAATTTATTTCTGTGCACTAAAATCTTCTTATATGACAAATATGAAAATAGCTTTCATTTTTCTTCATTTTTCTTTTTTAAAAAGATTTTTTTTAAAGATCTTTTAAAAAAGATATTTATTTGACAGAGAGAGAGGGAGGATAAGAGCACGAGCAGGGGAGCAGCAGAAGGAGCTGCAGGGGGACAGGGAGAAGCAGGCTCCCTACTGAACAGGGAACCCAATGCAGGGCTTGATGCCAGGATCCCTGGATTACAACTCTGGCCAAAGGCAGATTCTTTTTTTTTTTTTTTTTTTTTTTAAGATTTTATTTATTCATTTGACAGACATAGATCACAAGTAGACAGAGAGGCAGGCAGAGAGAGAGGAAGGGAAGCAGGCTCTCCACTGAGCAGAGAGCCCACTGTGGGGCTCCATCCGAGGACCCCGAGATCATGACCCGAGCCGAAGGCAGAGGCTTAACCCACTGAGCCACCCAGGCGCCCCTGAAGGCAGATTCTTAACTGACTGAGCCATGCAGGCTCCCCTCTTTCGTTTTTCTTGTCTGCCATTTTTCTCATCAGTACATAATTCCCTCTCATTTCTCCCAAGTTTGATGTAACCCTAGCCTTTACACATTTGATACCCTTAGGAAAAACTCAGAAAAAGAAGCGGATGGGAAAGCATTCAGACATTATTTAATAATTTATGAGATTTTAACATTGCGGTAACTCTTCTCATCCTCTTTTCTCCAGTTTCTGGGTCTATGATCGGGAGGAGAAACTCATTTCCAGAGAAAACATTTCCTCTTCCCACTATTACTTCTTGCATAGGGTACTAAAATTTTTTTTGTAATCATCTCATTTTGGAGATAAGGAAAGGGACAGCAAGTTAGCCTGTATATGGGGAATTTTCCTAAAGAATGTTATTTTGACTTACTTCATGACATAAATTATACTCCATTCGAATTTTAGGTAGTATATTTTATTTCAAAACTTGCTATGCATTTTAGAACTTTCTGTTGTGTCATGGTGACCTGGCCAGAAGACTTTTTAATTCCCAAAGGCGATTAATCTTATGTCCCCAAATATATTTCATTTGCAGCTCAACAAGACCAGATGCCCTTAATGGGTTTAGGGGTAAATGAACCAATGAGAACAAGTCCCTTTTTCAGTAACAGCTTCAGAGAGATGGACCGGTCAGGGAAGGGAAGGCTGAGGGGTGGAGAAAGGAGCACTTCAGAAGGCTGAGCCTGGAGGTGGAATCGCTACACCACACATCTTGTTTGTTTAGACTGGGGTCCTGAGATCCCTATCCAACTTCTTAGCTGATTCTCTTAAGAACAAGCCAAACAACTGAAAACAGGGTCCACACCGCTTAGCTAAGTCAAAGCCCACAGGGTGACTGGCATCGCAGGCTTCACTCGCCCACCTGAGCATGAGAATGTCTGTGAGAGAAGAAGGGTAGCGTGGTGCCACCACTTCGTTTCCACCAAACTCATAAACACGCCTCTTTTCCTCTTCTAAAGGTTTGTTATAAAGAGGTGCACCTCAGCTGAAGCATCTGTGGCTTCAAATTACCGTGGCTGCTTTACAAGCCACTGTACAAAATCATGCCCTGGCACAGATTCAACAGCTAGGGTTTACAGTAGAGAGAAATTCAAGGACAGTGTTTATTATGAGAATATGGTCAAAGTGAGGATTTGTTTTTTTCTGTTTGTGAATAGTGTATTAAGAAATTGGGTGATTTATGTATTTGAGCTTAATACTGGATAGAGCATTATTTCTCAGGAATAAGCTAGTAAGACATAAAACTTTAAAATTAAAAAACAAGATCTCTAATAAATTAAATTTAAATAATTATAGTCCAATATCAATGGTGGAGAATTCCAAAGATCAAGGTAGGGAAATGCATCAAGGTAATTTGTTTTCTTAATTAAAAAAAAAAAAACCCTCTGGGTAAAGAATAGTAAAATCATATTAGCAAAAAAAAGGAAAAAGTTATTTTAGGGGCACCTGGGTGGCTCAGTTGTTAGGCATCTGCTTTCAGCTCAGTTCATGATCCCAGGGTCCTGGGATTGAGCCCCATATGGGGCTCTCTGTTCAGTGGGAGCCTGCTTCTCCCTCTCACATTCCCTCTGCTTGTGTTTCCTCCCTCCCTGTCTGTCTCTCTCTCTCTGTCAAATAAATAAATAAATTCTTAAAAAAAAGTTATTTTATGAGCGTTGAAGGCTATATTCTCACCAAGATAAAGATCAAAGAATATGAAAACTAAGAGAAGCCATTGTGCTTTGTTGTTGTTGTCTGTTTCTTTGTCAATAAAAATCGACTCTGTTGCTAGGATCCTGAATTTTAAATTATGGAAATCAGTGTTACACGGATGAGTCAATAAAATCAGAGCATATTCTACTAACTCAAAGAGATACAAAAATTATGGAAGGGACATGAAGAGTCTGATAGAGCTCTGTGAATTCTACTGGGCCAATAAATAAAGAACTAATTTAAAGTAAGTAAAACCACCGGGTTTCCCTCAAGCTTCTAATGTTTTCAAAATGTATTTATCTTATCACTTAAAGGCTTATAGTCATAGTAATTGAAGTCCTGATTGTTTTCCTTATAAAAGGAACACACATTTGAGGACACGATTCTGCCCCTCTATAACAGGAAGCACCTACTTTTTTATTGTGTGAAGAGCTTAACCAGAATCATTGCCCACTGTTCAGAGAGTGGTTTATAGAACCTTTGGCTCAACTTGTGCTTCATGGAGCACTACGTTCTTGACACTCACCTCTATAAACTGGGGACAGATTTGTTATTTGTATTGTCAAACACTGACTGCACGCTTTAAAAAAAGGAACCTCCCTTAGAGCATTACAGAATATTAGAGCAAAAGAGAACTGAAAGATGATCTTGAGTAAGCCACCATTTTATAGATGAGGAAACTGACGCACAGAGCACAGAGGGACTTGCTGATGTCTCACGGAGCCTGATCCAGAGCTCAGGTCCCTTGACTCTCAGACCCACACTGCAGCACCAGCACTAGGCAGCCTCTCTCGCATTGCTTGGTGAATGAGTGCGTTGGCACTGGGAGGATAAAGATGAAGGTGACATCATGGAGCTCAAATCTAATAGGAAAAAAAAGCATTATATTGCACTCCGTACATTGTTGCTAGAATGATCTTTCTAAAAATATGAACTGGGGGTGCCTGGGTGGCTCAGTGGGTTAAAGCCTCTGCTTGTGGCTCAGGTCATGATCCCAGGGTCCTGGGATCGAGCCCCGCATCAAGCTCTCTGTGCAGCGGGGAGCCTATTTCCCTTCCTCTCTCTCTCTGCCTGTCTCTCTGGCTACTTGGGATCTCTGTCTGTCAAGTAAATAAATAAGATCTTTAAAAAAAATTAAAAAATAAAAATATGAATTGAAACATTTTGTCTGTCCCTGTAGTGGTTCCTCTTTGCCTATAAGGCAAATCCTCCTCCTCATTCTCCAACCTCTTTTCTAACTGCATCTATGCTGATGTCCAAGATTAGCCACAGAGGACCAATTGCTTTTTCCTAAACAGCACAGGCTGTTTTGTCCTGCCAGGCCTTTGCTCATGCTGTCCTCTGCCTACAAAGCCCTCCTCTCATCATCCGCCAGGAAGGTTGGCTCCTTTAACTATCATCATCGTCACCATCATCATCATCATCATCATTATTTTGGGGTGGGCAGCAAAGCAAAGTTTATTGAGTGATAGTTTATTAAGCGATAGTATAAAGCTCCCAAAGAGGGAGGGGACCTGAGGTGGTTGACCAGATTGTCTCCTTTATAACATATTTCCTCAGGTTTCTCTCTTCCAATCTCCAGTCTCACAATTAGAGTTCGTCATTCCTGCCTTTGGTTGTCCACTGTGCGCCACCTATACTTCTCCTATGGCACCTGTACTATTTGTAACATTAACTTCTTAAAAACAAATAACGTATTTGCTGTTTACACTTATGCCTTTCTCCACTAATTGAAGGCAAACTCTTTGATGGTAGAACCATCTTCTTTGTACCTTTAGAACATAGCCCAGCATCTGGCTCGTAAAACCTCCACTGAAGGAACTACCCATAAAGAGCCTTGCAAAGTACTATGGCAATGCAAAGGAAGATGCAGCGGCCTGTGCTTGGAGGAGTCATCCCAGGAAAGAAAGCTCAGGTCCCAAGTCTCAGATGATCAATACTCCCATCAAGGCAGAAAGCAGGGGTTGCTTCATACCTGGTGGCAAGAACAGAATGCATAAAGGTACAGAGGCCTGAGAAATGGTGGGAAATGTGGCACATTTGACACATCGTGATTAATTTGTTGTTAAACTAGAAGAGTCTACAGAAGTCAGTTAAGGCCTGTGTGTGAAAGTTCTGGTAATCCATTACAGAAAGGAATTTTTATTGTATTACAAGGAGCTAGAGAAGGAAGAACAATGAATATCAATATTCCAGAGTATGAATGATTGGATTTGCCTGTCAAGAGAAAGGACTGCAGCAACTGAGGAGAGGTTGCTCTAGAAAAGGTAGGACTAACATCTCTGAGTCCAGGTATGACACTGTTGATCGGAGGGTTTGGAGAACTGAGAATGGTCCTGATGAGAAGTGAGAGGGCCTAAAGCAAGGCAGTCGAGGTGGAGACAAAGAGAATGATTGAGCAAGCACAAGAGTGTTGGAATATTGAGTGGTGACTGACTGAAGATGAAGAATGAGGGAAAAGGGAGAGGCAAGGATGTTTTCAAGCACTTGTCTTGAATATTTAAATGGATGCCAGTGTTCTGATATAGAATGCAAGAAGAAGAGGCTTTTGGAAAAAACATTAAGTTGATTTCATGACATTTGTGAGATACTTACATGAAGATGTTGAGAAAGCAGTTGGAATCACGAGTCTTACACTCAGTAAGTCGTGAGTATATCCAGTTGATAACTGAGTCCAAAGGAGAGGGTGAGATCATCTGGAGATCGTGGAGTCAGGGGAGAAGGTCTAGGATGAGGCTCTTAGGAAAGAAGGAGAGGGAGAAGGAGACTAAACTGAAATAGATCAAGAAGTAGAAACACATCCAATGTGGAGTCATGGAAGCTGTAAGCGAAGAGAGTTTGTTCACATGGAAGAAAGAATTAATGGTGTCAAAACCAAAGAAGAGATGAGGATAATGAGGACTGAAAAAGAGTCCCGGAAGAGCTGTAGTATAAGGCTGTAAACGTACTTGTCGGTGGCTGGAGGAAGCCCAGCATCAGCATTGGGCCAGTGAGTCAGAGACAAAAGCCTCCTCCTATTTTCTACTCTCATCCAGTTCATAAGGCTGAAGTTGACTTACAGTAAGATCTATGCTAAATAGCTTCATCTGTTTAGGGCTAGTGAAATCGAGGTGGTTGATCCATCTCCATCAAGAGCTCGATAAAGAATTGAAGAGCTTTCACATTTTCTTTTTCATATGTATGAGCTGGGGGTAGATTAAGGAGATCGCTGATGAAAGAAGTAAATGCAGAGCATGAAAAAGAAGAGGAAATAAATAAATGCCAAAAAGCAGTTCCAGAGCTCTTGATTCACTTACCTCCACATACTCTAGGTTCTATTTATAGGAAAACTATAAGCTAGCATGGCCAATATAGGTTTCAGTGGGCTAGCAAGTAATGCAATCACCATATAATTTGTTTCAAATTCCTCAAAACTGTTTTACTAAAGGATCAGTAAGTGTGCAGACTTGAAGGGTGGTCTGAAGATAGTGTTAAAATTCAGAGTACAGAAATCAAAAGAAAGCACTTAGACATTTTCAGATCACATAAAGAATGCTGTGACATATAAGCAGATCATTGTGGACTTATGTCACCAAGAAGGGTATAGATGAGTTTGGGTGTTGTGGAATTCACACAGGGAGTCACATGGGATGTGCATGACTTGTGCACTAGTCATGTGCAAGAAGACCAGGTATCAGATCCCTAATGTTGGGATCTGATATCCCCAAATCCCAATATCCCATATCCTAATAGTTGGGAAATGTTTAAGAAATATCCCCGCAAACAAAACAAAACAAAACAAAACACCCCAACAACCCACAGATAGTATGAGAAATACTGCTTTAGGTCACAACCCATTTGTAAGACTACTTATACTTAGTTTGGGACAAGCTAGTTGACAGCTTGAGCACACACCAAAAAATTTAGCTATAAAGTCAGAAGAAATTAAATGTCCATTGTAGAAGACGTGAATTCGTGCTAGAAAAGTCCAAAGTTACCTTCTAACGTCTTTCTAGATTGAATGTAGTCTAGTTTATTTTTTAAATTGCTTTGTTCGTTATAACATCCCCAAGGTCTTTAACAGTCCTTGGTACATGATGGGCACTAAATAAGTGTTTGTTGAATACTGAGTTAGTTGTTCTACTTACAACGTACAGAATGGATTGAGGAAGAGGAAGGCTAGCATTAGAAAACGTAGCTAGGAGAACTTAAAGACAGTCTAAATACAGGTTGATGAGACTAATCAGCCTATAGGACACAGGAATAAAGAAAACATGAATCTGAGAAATAATGAGAGGATCCTCCAGTTTTCCCCATCTCAGTGAGCAGCCTGGCTATCCACTAAGGTCCATTTAAGAAATCTAGGATTATCCTGGACTCTTCCCTGTATCTTTGTCCCCAGTATTCTATCACTCTGTGAGTCTTAAATATCTCTTTATCCTGACTTCTCCTATTCACACTTCTTTAGTCCAAGTTGTGGCACTTTTCCCAAGACATTTGTAATAGCTTCCTAAATAGTCACCCTGCTCCAGGCTTTTCTGCATTCACCCATTCTTTCAAAATTGAAAATCTAGTGTTTTTACTCTTTTGTTGAATGCCCTTGAATGGCTCCTGATTTACCTTCCAAGCTTTAGTAATACTTAAGCTCCATGTTAGGGTAGCAGCTTACAAGGCCCTATATCCTCTGGCACGTGTGTCACACTCCAGCCTTTTCTTCTGCTCTTTGAACCTAAGCAACACTAAACTACTTGTAACTCCTGCCCCAAGAGTGCCATGCTTGTTTGTGCCTCTGTGCCTTTGCTTATGCCATTCCTTTTGCCTAGTATGCTCTCCACCCCTACACCTTTCCTGCTGATCCGTCTGTGGCAATTTACTTTTACTGTTGTAACAAACTACCACAAACATAGTGGCTTACAAATGACACAAGCTTGTTATCTTACTTTTTTGGAAATCAGAAGTCTGAAATGAGTATTATGGGACCAAGACCAAGGTGTTGCCAGAGCTGTATACTTTCTGGAGTTTCTAGGAAAGAATCTATTCCTTGCTTTCTCTAGCATTTTGAGGTTTCCCGTATTTTTTGCCTGATGGCCATGTCAGTTCAACCCCTGCTCCCATTGTCACATATTCTCTGACTCAGACACTCCCGTCTCCCTTTTATATAAAGATGTTTATAATTACTTCACATTTACCCAGATAATCTGTAATCTTTATTTCTTCCCTGAAAAAAATTTTTTAAGATTGTATCTATTTATTTGAGAGAGAACATGAAAGAAAGAGCTTGAGCCGGGGGAGCGTAGAAGGCAAGGGAGAAGCAACCCTCCCCCCACCCCCACACTGAGCAGGGAGCCTGACACAGGGCTGGGTCCCAGGGCCTCAGGATCATGACCTGAGCCAAAGAAAGACACTTGACTGACTGAGTCACTCAGGTGCCCCTCATCTTCCTTGAGTTTAATCACATCTGCAAAATCTCTGTCACTAAGTAAGGTGACATATTAATAGGTTTAAGACATGGGCATCTTTGGGGAGCCATTATTCTACCTACCATACCATGCACCTCCTGTTTATCTCTTAAAGCTCAGCTCAGATATCACTTTTTTTTTTTTTAAAGATTTTATTTATTTATTTGACAGAGAGAAATCACAAGTAGGCAGAGAGGCAGGCAGAGAGAGGGAGAGGAGGAAGTAGGCTCCCTGCCGAGCAGAGAGCCCGATGCGGGACTCGATCCCGGGACTCTGAGATCATGATCTGAGCCGAAGGCAGCGGCCCAACCCACTGAGCCACCCAGGCGCCCAGATATCACTTTTTTTTGAAGCATCCTCTGCTAATCCTCCCACTCAGAGCTAGTCACCATCTACTTTGTTTCCTATACATCCTACCATCACTGCATGGATTAGCTTCTATTACATATATTAATTTTTTGAATAAATATGTCTATCTCTGTACTAAGAGCTCTTGAGAGAACAGCCTATTTATCTTTGTATTGCCTACTCCTAGCACAGTGCATGACATATAAGCCATGTTTATTTTAAAAAATTGAATGTGCTAGGCATTGTGATGACCTGCCCCTATTTCCCCTCAAGTCACATGGACTTCCTAACCTCTCTTGATCATGCCGTTCCTTTCCCATCCTCATCTATCTGTAATGCCTTTCTTTCAACTTTTCTGTTTTATGAATCCTTACTCATTCTTCAAGGAACAAATTAAAAAGATTTTTCCTCTGTGATGTCTTTTGTGATCTCTTCAAGACAGCATTAATCACCTCCTCATTTGGGGTGCTAAAATATTTTATAAATATCTGTATTTCATATCTCACTCTATGTTTCACTTAGTTATATACACATCTGTTCCTCTACAGCAGTATACAAGGACCATATCTTGTTTATACCAGCACAAAACACATCCTCAAACATTTATTAACTTAAATTGAACATGTGAAAAAATCAGCATGGGGGGATGGGCACGGAAGGCAATAGAAATGAACCAAAGATAAAGGATGCCCTTGAGTAAAGAAAAGGAGGGAAGAGGAGACTAAGAAGGCACTTGTAAAGCATGTTCAGAAGACTCAAGGAAACAGTGTGATGAAGACCAGAGTCCGAATGACCTCTAATTAAAGAGAAGAGTGTGAGCAACAGTACCAAATGCCACTGAGATGCTGACCTTGGAAATCAATGAGAAAGGCTGCTGGACTTGACCTCTAAGAGATCCTAAGGGCTTCAGGAAGCACAGCTTTGAGAGTACTCAGCCAGGGCCCTGGGTCTGCTCCTGTTTTTAGGTTAGGGGAGGAAGGATCTCCAGAAGATAAATGACTTGAGGAAAAGGAAAACCAGACTTCTTATCCAATCCCCCCGATGAATGCCTGAGGACATAAACCCCATAGTACAGTTCCAGGTCAGATTGAAAGGCTTGGTTCTTTCAACTGATACAGACGGTTCAAAGTACTGGGAGGTGTGGGTAGTTCTTAAGGAATACGGGGACCAATCTGACATGTTCCCCTATGATTTTCAACAATGGGGCACATTCAGCTTGGCAGTCTAAGAACGCTTTAGAATTAAAGGCAAATGTCTAGTCTGGCTACAGACGTGAGAGGAATTTCCCTTCCCTGGAGCTTTTCTGGATATTGGAATTTCTCTGTATGAGGCATTCTCTGACCCAGTGGACCAATATTCTCCTGCCTCTTCCTGCCTTGAACCATGTTCTGTTTTCCACCAAAACTGCCTTTTACAACCTATGTCCCATTTGGCTAAACTTTGTGGCCAGCTGTCTGTCCTGACCCATGCTACGCTTAATCTAGACACACTCCTATGCCTACCATCTTCCTGGGTTTTCTTCCCAAATTGATTTCACCTAGCATTTAGCTCTGTGATCTGCTTCTGTTGTGTCCTAAATCAAACTACTGTGGTCTGACAGGTCACGCATACTCAACAGGAATAAGAATGATTCTCAGGGGGTGAAAAACAACTTAATTTTTTAATATATAAAGTACAGATGTAAACACAGAACATCAACTGATAAAACAATATATCTGTGGTATTATGTGGAAGAGCACTTTTAAAATGTCTGAAAAGTCTCCTTAGGAGGGCTATAATGAAAAAAAAAAAAAAAGCTTCAGAAACACCATGTTAGGTAATGAAGCTGAAATTCAAGCCACAAGAAGAACACAAGAAGTGTGGATAGTGAGGAAACAGAGTGGTTACTTGACTGTGTAGATCATGGAGAAGATTCCAAGCTAGCAAACAAATTTTGAGAATTTATTATGTTCCCTGGGCTATGTGAAACCCATAAGCTTCTCCTTATTTGAGACTCAATGTACCTGTTTCTTGCAGGAACAATAGCAACATTTTCCATTGAAACAGTAGCCCACCTACCTCCTCTCTGCTATAGCACCTTTTATGCTAATCATGTAGTTGGAGGTAACTCCTCACTCACATTTTGCAACATAAGAAAATGAAAAACACAGTCCAGCTTGTGTTTGTAGAAGCTCCTTTCATGGCAGCCTTTCAACGGGTTGCGCAATTTAAAAGATGCAATTGTAATCATGACTAACTCATTAAGATGCTTGAGGGAAATCTGAACATCCTTAACCTACTTTTGAAAAGAGAGGCAAGGAAAATACAGGATTGGGAATAATCCAAGGAAAACAATTTCAAGTCTTTGGACAATAGACAGACTCTAAAACCTCCTTAGCTGGGCTTGAGGTAGGCTAGGACACGAAACAAAATGTTGCTCAAGGAAGCCCAGCAATCATTTGCATCTACTTGTTCTCCTAGAGTATCATCTTTATTTGGTTGATTATTTTGACTTTTAAAATATTCTTCTTGGTTCTCTTATAGCATTCATTGAGAATTTATCAACAAGTCTTTGCATTTTATCTTAGTCACATTGTCTATGCTATGTACTCATCTTCTGTGTTGACTCCTAAGCTCTTCTCTCCTGCTTTCCTTCTCTTGTAGTGAGTGCTGAAGCAGAGATGACACTGTTGGGGTGGAAAGCTGACAGGGGAAGATGGATGAGCCACAGCGTCCACTTAGAATCTAGCGCCAACTCTTGGCAGCTTATCCGTGGTAAATCTTGTTTTCAGCTTCTTGTTGACTTTATCACCCACTTTGTGTGCTTAGCTCTCTGATGGATGTTATCATCAACTCTGTTTATTCACAATGCCAAGAGCACCAGTTGAGCAGGGAAATATTCAGGAAAACCTACTCTTCAAGTGTCAAGTTGACCAGAAAAGGAAAAAAAAAAAATCACTGTTTTGTCGAATTTGGCTTTGCTTTATAAACAAACAATCATTTATATGTCAAACTAGTTGTGCCTGTAGTCATGGTCTTGTTCCTCCTTTTTGGTCATACTTGGTGCTCCAAAAGGAAAAGAAAGAGGGAAGGGAAGATTTTTAAAACACTGCTTTGAGTGGGAGTGACTTTAGCAGATAAGGAAGAAGGTCTACTTAGGTGCTTGAACTGGAAAGGGCCATAGACTACAAGGAGAATCAGGATAAGGGACACTGATGGATAATTAGACAGCTTTTCCGGATCTGGGTCATTTTCACATCATAGCCTCAATATATTTTTTAAGTTTTGTAAATTCTTAGAACATCAAACATATCCATTTGAATAATGCCCTCGATATAGTAGATATTTGTAGGCTACCTTGGTAATCACCTGAACTCAGTCCCTAATGTAACATTGGCTGACTCTGTAACTTTCAGCCTCTTCATTTCTCCAAGATGACATAAATAATGGAAAACATAGAGACTTTGGAATTATTACAACATGGATTCATCTATTCCTACCACTTATTCATCCCACCCCTACCACTTATTAGCTTGTTGAGCTTGGGTAAGTTGTTTAACTTCTTTGAGCCTCAGTATCTTTATCTTCAGGGTTTAAAAGAAAATTTTTTTTTGAGTGTAGTTGACACACAATGTTACATCTTTATTTGTTAAATGGAGATAAAGACATCTACCTTGTAGGAATGCTGTGAGGATCTAATGGGATCATGTATGTAAAACACCTAGAATATATGAATCACTGAAAAATCCCTACTCTCATAGGGATAGGGATATTTGCACCCAGAAATGGAAAAAGCTAGGTGATAAAAGGCCTGGGGGTTCTGAGCTCACTAGCAGCTAGATGCTTTCATAAGATGATGGTATCATTAGAGAATGAGGAGAATGCAAGCTGGTCACATAGAAATCCAGGCCTGTTTTATTTCTGGTCACCACAGCAATCAGAAAGTACAGGGGTAAAGCAGAAGGAGAGGGAGGGAAGAAAAGGGAGAGCAAGAGCAAGAGAAACATGGAAAGGATCCGTTCTTCTGAAAGGCAGAGAATCGCTAGCATTCCTTCAGCAGTAGGACAGGAATGAAAGGTAAAGAGATGCCTGCTGGTGGTATGCTCACCAAGCCAAGCAACCAACGTGTTTCCTGCTCAGTCTCCACAGATGTTGATCTTTAGCTCAGGATAAGTCCCTTGGAGAGTATTTTGCCGAAGGCAAGAAAGGCAGCTGCATAACTGCCCAGTCCATGCAGCTGACAAATTGGTGTGTCATCAAAGAAAGAGAGAGTCATGTGAAATAAAAGTCTGTGGTTCAACATCTCAGTCAGAGAGTCAGAGGGCTGTGAGGTAGCATGTTTGACCCTTGCTCATGAATGAAGTCTGTTTTATGTCCTCCTCCTCTTTGCCTGCCTACCCAGCCCTAGGTTCCACTGGGTAGGCAGTGGGTGTCTACCTAAATCACTACTTATTTATTGTGTCCTATATAACCTATGTATCCTATGTACTATGTACCTATGTTGAATACTCATTCAACACATCCATATTGAATGTTTTGTATGAGAATAACAAAAATAATAAATAGACCATGTACTCAAGAAGGTCCCAGTATCACAATCATATGTTCAACTAGTTGTTAAATGGCATGTGTAATATGCAGAAGCTAAAGGTGGGGGGACACAGGGAAAGGCACAACAAATCCAAAGAAGGCTTCACAGAAGGGATGACATTTGAGCTAGGATTCCAAAGGTCAAGGGAAAGATTGGGTGGAGGAGAGAAAGGAGTAAGGGCGTGCCTGGCAGAAGCAAGTGCGTTTGTAGTGCTGAAGAGCACATGAGCCCACAGGCGGGTCTGGGGACTCGACTATCGTCTGATGTTTTGGGAACATAGGCTGTGCAACACGGGGGCAGGGAGAGCAAGTAAATGTGGCCCGAATGCCCCATTGCCAGTGGTTTTCTGAGTCAGCTTATAGAGTTTGGGTGCTAACTACAGGGAATAGGAGCCACTAGGGGGTTTTAAGTACAGAGTGATAGGGTCATACTTATATTTTGGGTAGTCCTCTGGATTTCAGTATAGTGAATATACAAAGGAAGGCGAGACTGAAAGCTGGGAGACCAGTTGAGAAGATCATCAATTGCGTCAAATGCTGAAAATGGTCAAAGAGGATGAGGACTGAGAAGGAGTTCATTGCGTTTGGCAGCTGAAGGTCTTTGGTGACACCTAAAAGTGATTTCACTAGAATAATTTAAGCCAAAGCCATGTTGCTAACCCAGTGGTTCTCAAACTGTTGTCTCCAGAGCAAAGGCATCAGCATCACCTGGGAACTTGCTAGAAATGCAAACTACCCAGCCTCATCCCATACCCCACCACAAAGCTCTGGGAGTGGAGTACATCCTGGGTGATTCTGATGTACGCCAAAGTTTGAGAACTACTGGGCTGAACAAATCTTTCTCCATCTCTTCTATAAACAGTGTTTATCAGGAACCAGCTCTTCCAAAACTGAGCTGATGCCCTAAACACTCATCAATATCATGGTTTCTCAGCTCTCTGAGTAAGTTGTTCCCTCTGTCAATTGTATGCTCTTCCGACCTTCTCTCTCTATGTATAGATACATGTAGATAGTCTCTACCTGGCAATATTGAACTCATTGTTTAGTGCCTAACTCAAACACCACTGAAATCTTTCTAATTTCTTCCAGGCAACCCTTCAATGGATCCTCTTGCACATACCCCTATTATGGCATTTATTTTATTATACTGTATTGTTTGGTTTACTGTCTTCCCCACTAGCTAGAAGCTCCTCAGGAGCAGGGACTGCCTGGTTCATCTCTATATCCCCATTGTTTTCACGTAGTAAATGCTCAATAAATGTAGAAACAGAAAGCTGTAATGGGTTGAGGAAATAAGAACAGCCAGGGAGAAATGACTCTTTTAAGAGGTTTATGAAAGAGAAATTTGAAATTGAAAGAAATTTAAAGAGAAATTTGTTTGAGTCTACAATTGACAGTAATTGTGTGTGGGCACACGTGTGCATTAAGGCTGGGAGAAAATTATTGGCTGAGAAGATCAGATTTATAGAAGGGAAGAAATGCATGACAATGAGAGTAGTGGGGCCAGTTGGATAATGAATGGCAAGATGGCTTTGGAAAAGGCAGGAGGGGATGAAATCAACGTCAATGCAGAAGGATTAACATTGGAATAAAGGAAAGACTCGTGTCTGAGAGAGAAGGGCAGGAAGGAAAGGTGGGAACATAAGACATAAGTTGTAAGGTTAAAGGAGAGAGGTTGGGGAGCTCTTCGTTGGTCTGCCAATTTAGAAACGGGGAAGGCTAGGGACAGTTTTACAGGGGAGGGGATATTTGAGCTAGGAGATGTCTTTATTGAAGTGGGAAGTGAGGCCTATTGCTGCGGAGGAAACAGGGAACAGAAAGAAGGAAAGAGGCCAGAGGAGAGTGGTAGAGGCCTGCACATGCCTTAGAGTTGGGGGTGGGGTAGTCAGGTTAGGGAGCAGCAGTGGGGCTAGGGGTATTCTTTGGTGCTGATCCATTATAGCTGCTGCAGGCCCCCCCATTCACTCCACTGTCTTTGGCAATGGGAGCAGTATGGGTGGACTGTCTTCAGGCACTGTCTCTGCAATACAATGGATGATTCTGGATACAGATCCCAATACCAACACAGAAAGCATTCTAGCTCTACCTATCATCAATGCTGGAATATAACACAGACAATAACAATATTACATAGGACAACACAGGAAAAGATTTAAGATATATGAATTAGAGCTTAGAAGCAGGATACAAACTATATGTATGTCATGATTACAGCTCTGAAAGGTGCATATGAAGCAACACCTGAATAAAATATACCAAAATGTTATTAGCAATGGTATCATAGGGGATTTTCCTTTAATTAGAAAAATATATATTTACCTGCTCCGTTTCCGACCTGGGCCGGTTCACCCCACCTTAGGCAACCTGGTGGTCCCCCACTCCCGGGAGGTCACCATATTGATGCCGAACTTAGTGCGGACACCCGATCGGCATAGCGCACTACAGCCCAGAACTCCTGCGCTCAAGCGATCCTCCTGCCTCAGCCTTCCGAGTAGCTGGGACTACAGGCGCGCGCCACCGCGCCCGGCAGAAAAATATATATTTAAATAAAAATATAGAAATAAATAGAATTGGTTCTTCCCCTACTGCCTTTGTCTTTTATTAGATATGTTTAGAAGAGAGTATTTAAAAATAAATAGTTGTAGTGTGGAACCAACCTGTAGAATTATTTGAGCTTCTCTCATCGGAGTGGCAGAGGCAGGGACAGGAAATCCTTGAGTTGTTCCAGAGCCCGTGGCTGGCAAGCAAGAGACTGGGCATCATGCTGTAGGGGAGCACAAAGGAGGTATGTGATCAGGCCCTTGTTTCAATAAACTTGGGAGACCAGGCTTACAATAAATGATTACTGGATAACTTATCCCGTGCTCAGCTGAGTAGTCCAAACAATGGGTGGGGTTGAATCTCTGAGGCTGAGACCCAAGGGCAGGCATACAGACTTTGCAGAAGTCACTTGTGTGCTACTGGAGGTAGTCAGATGAACCCAGGCTGTGCCTCTGACTAGCAGCTGTGTGCTCTTGGGCAACTTCTCAGGCTTCACTTTCTGCCTGTGATGTGGGAATCCTCATACCTACTGATAAGCTCACTGGAGCATTACGAACAGTAAAGCAGATAAAGTGCTTAATACAGTGCCTAACTGACAGCGCTCCATTAATATGTCCTGCCATTATCATTATTAATGTGATGAATGTTATTATTATCCATAAATATTTACGATAGAGGGAACGACTTTTACTTCTTTGGAGGGAATTCAGGGAGGTGTCCCCAGGGTGCTTCTCTCTCATCTCTAAGAGCAATGCTATGAGTTCACTCCAGGACTTGAGGAGGGAAGAGGGAAATATGCAAGGAGGAACTCCATGTTGGTTCTTCTTCTGCATGTATTTGTGCTACTTCCCACCCACCCACCCCCAAACAGGTGTGTATTACTCCAGAGCATGCTTTCCCCTTCCTCTCCCACTCTTTTGTCTTTCTTCTTTTCAACTCTTCTTACTTCCCTTTCCTCTTCAAGACCCCAAGGGGTGGATAAGGAACTACACTATCTTTTGCATGTTCCGAGTTTTGCTTTTTGAAACTTGAAAGCTGTCTCCTAGTTGCAGCTTGTGGAGTTTCCTTAAATCAGTCTGTGTGCCTGCTATTCGTTCTTCCCCTTAGAGAAGATCTATGCCCCCAACCGCTGCCTTTAATAAATACTTTTAAATGATAGTCATCTGTAGACAGGCAAATCTTCCAGACCATAAAAGTTCAATTAAGGAAGGCTCTTTTGAGGTAACTATATCTTGCAAAAGAAACCAAAAGAGGTGTGAACTGTCCACAGGGCCCTTCTAGGCAATGAGGTGTATTTTCCTGGACTCAGATGTAGATCTTAACGTGGGAACCATTCTGTCTTGCTAGCATCTGTTCTTCTTTTCTTGCTTAGACATTTAACAAGTGGGATAAAAGGGAAAAAGTCAAAGTTTTGCAAGAAAAATGCTTAGACCAGTAATCTGAGCAAGAGAGCAGAGTAGTCGTATTACATTATTCTTAACAAAAATCAAAATGATTAAAAACAAAAACAAGTTAGTATCCAGATCAGGTACAACCACCACTCACCTTCTAAATTCCAATTTTTACATTCCTTCCCACATTCATGAGTAATAATGATGTACTTTCAGCTTTGTTGGAAACCCTATTTGTATATTTTACAAGGTCATTACCTGCAGCACCAGATACCTGCTCTGAGCCCAGCAATTACCACCTCTGTCTCTGCACACATTAGCACACATACACACCACTGATTTGTACTTTCCTATAAAATTACTCTTTCCCTTTTTAATTAGAATGTTTTCAGAAGCAAACCCTATCGTTAAGGCCATGTACGCTTCCATTATAAATACCTGTTGCCAGCCATTAATTATCTCCTGATGAATTACTTTAGAAGATTTTTTAATGCTTACTTTAAAAAGTGAGATTTATTTTCCTTACTTGTGATGCCCCCCTTCATACTTAGTTAACCACTTTGAATTCCACATAATAAGAAGATGTTCCCTTTTCTTCTGCTTCAAGGGACTTAGATGTGATCTGTCCTCAGATAGGATGAAGATTTTTTTTCATACTTTAAGGTGGAAACTTTCTGTATGCTGGGACCTCACTGCTCAAGAATTTCTTGGCTAATTGTGAGAGAAGAATATAAGAATGTTGGGTAGAAACACCTGGATAGTCTCTGAGAACAAAACACCTTAACATTGCATAAATATCTATAGTTGCATAACCATTTTAGTGACTGAAGCACTGCGAGTCATCCAATAATATTGTGGTTTGATAATTACACAGTTGTGGATTTATGCTCCTTTTGAACTGGGGAGATGTCCTGGTGCATACAAACCAATCTTTTTTTGTGTCATTATATATAAAATGTATATTTCGATTTAGTAATTGAATTGTAACACCTCCCAGCATAAAATACTTAGAAAATTTTAAGTTAGGTAGTATTAAAGTGAGGATTCCTATAGGTAAGCTTTCCTGATTACCTCATGGATGGCAGAGAATTTTGGATTCTTTGTTAAGATACCATTCATCATGTAGTACATGCATGAGGAACAGTTCATTATATAAGGACAATCTCAGATTTTCCTTTTCTTTCTTTTTTTTTTTTTTTAAGATTTTATTTATTTATTTGACAGATGGAGATCACAAGTATGCAGAGAGGCAGGCAGAGACAGAGAGGAGGAAGCAGGCTCCCTGCTGAGCAGAGAGCCCATGTGGGGCTTTATCCCAGGACCCTGAGATCACCCTGTCAAGGCAGAAGCTTAACCCACTGAGCCACCCAGGCACCCCAGATTTTCCTGTTCTTGACATCAATTACATTAAAATAGTCACATTCCTAAAAGGGTAACAATATGTCAGGAAGCCCAAATTATAATTTCTTATATTGTTTATACCCTTAATCAGAGCAGAGACAATTAGTTGAAGAGTTGATTGCTTCTAATTCTCAGAATTAGTTTGAATCTTAAGATGAGCTCCTGTCTTCTGGAAATTGTCCTCTGTTTGACTGAACCTGGTGGACCTCTCAGAGTGTGGGTCTTTATTTTGCACTTACTCCATGCTCCATGCAAGACAAACAACCAACTACTGTGGGGTTTACAAACATGAATGAGAGACAGTTCCTATGTTCAAACTGTTTACAGTCCAGTTTGTATAGGCCACCTCAGTTCATTCATATCTTGTAGGCTGGGGACAGGATGAAATGAAAGTAGCCTTAGAATTAATCACAATGCTCTCTACTTTCCCACAGCCCCATGCTTTATCTCTGTTGTATCTATGTTATTTGTATACTGGCCTTCCAGAATGTACTCTAATCTCCAGAGAACAGGGGCTGGGTCTTGTTCTCAAGTCTATTCTCTCTATATGTCTGTATTGCCACAGAGTCAAGGATGTGCTTTGCAGAGGATAGGCTCTCAAAAAATGTGTTTAAATCAAAGACTGTATTTGCTTGCTTGGACTTCTTAATTACAGTGAGTCAGCTTGTTTTGTACCAGTATTGTGGACTTCACCAATATGGTGAAACTGGTGGACCTCTGCCCAGAGGTGCTCACACTAAAGATGGTCTTGGATGTGCTTCATTACTGTTGCAGGAAGAGACAGTAGAATGAGACTGAATAAGCAGTCAGAAACAGCAGGAGTTTTGTCTCAGCTGTCATTAATTACTTATTTAACCTTGGGCAGGGCACTTAAACTCTATCTCAGTCTCTTCATCTGTGAAATGGGGGATAATAATGACTGGTTTGGCTGTTTCCCATGACTGCTTTGTGAATCAAATGAGATAATATACTTAAAAGTGTTCTGAAAAGCCTAAAGCACTGCAAGAGTACAAGGTATTATTTTGCAAAGAAGTCTTCCTTTCAATTCTTGTTTCCACAAACACTTTTTCACACATCTCCAGGTTCCTGGGTTATGTGGTGAGATGTGTAGAGTAGCTCACCCTAAGCTGTTACATTCACCAGAATCTTCTCTTTTTATTTTAAAGATTTTATTTCTTTATTTGAGAGAGAGAGAGCGAGCCAGAGAATGTGGGGTGAAGGGCAGAGGGAGAAGCAGACTCCCCGCTGAGCAGGGAGCCAGGTGCCGGACTCGATCCTGGGACTCGATCCTGGGACTCGATCCTGGGACTCGATCCTGGGACTCGATCCTGGGACTCCAGGATCATGACCAGAGCCAAAGGCAGACACCTAACCAACTGAGCCACCCAGGCATCCCACCAGAATCTTTTCTTCAACATCTGTAGCATTTAACTGATCCGGCCTAGGGTTCTCTGAAAGACCTAGACAATTATGCATCTTTTTCCAATTCATACATATATGTCCTTCATTCAGCATTTATTCAGAACATATTATGAGCACTTATGTGTACTACTGTGAGAGGAACTGGGGCAAAATGGACAACATAGGATCTCTGTCTTTGAGGGACTTGGAAGCCCATGGGATCTGAGAGAATAGACTTGAGAACAAGTAAGTGCTTAATTCTGCATTTGTTTTGAGAGGCAATTCTACCTGAGTTTTAATTAGTAAAGACATCTATGTATATTTTTAGTTTTGACTAAAATGAAAACTAGTGCTGCCTTATTCATATTTTTCTACTGCTAATGGTCTGTAGGTTTTAATTGGGCCCCAGAGACTGAGGTTTTTGTTTTGTTTTGTTTACTTCAGATGAAAGTTTGGGGGATCCCATTTTTCTTTGATTCAGTATTGTTATGAAACTTTAAGAAATAGCAATAGCTAATTAGTTATGGGATTACCTGAATAATTTCCCGCCAATTTTTCCTATAAGGTAAGAATTGCTTCGATTAGAGGCACTGTCCTGGGGAAGACCATCCCCAAGTCCAGTAGAGTAATTAAACTGAAGAGTGCATTTGGGGCTGACATTTCCAGGCAGATTCTGGCATTTCATATCCTTGGCTGCTACTCAAGCTTTGAGACACCACCACATGACCCCCTGGATCCTGAAAGGGATTAGGAAACTAGTCACCTAACTGCACACAGTAGAATTTTGGCTTAGCTTTGGGGAGAGCTCAACAGGAGAAAGTATATTTCCATGCAATTCCATCCTGCTAATCAGTTAGGGTCCTAAAGTAATCAACAGCTGTGGGGGTGCTCCACCTGAACACAACTCTTTCTCTTTCAGCTACATTGATCTCTTGCCATTTTTATCTTCTCTACCAAACTTCCTTTTCCTTCTCTTGTATTTCCTATATCTGAGAGTAGCCCATGATGATCCAAGATACTGAGGTCATTGCTGATTCCTTGACCTACATTTCCTCTCTCATCTAAGCTATTACTAGATTTAGGAGCCAATGCCGCCCATCTTTTCTGCAACCCCACAGCACCTGCCCAAGTTCCTGTCTTGGGGGGAGAGGCTCAGGTCTTTATTGTTTGCCTTCCTCTACTTGTTCCCTATGTCTGAAAAAGCCTTAGACCTCTAAACATGAGATATCTCTTCTCTACCAGATTAATCTTTTGGTTCTTTAATTCTTAGTTCATCTCTTGGGGTCTTCCCGGAAGCCTTCCCTGCCCACTCCTAAGCTGGGACAGGACTCATAGTCCACCAGATGTGAACCTACAATATTCTACCTGTCATACTGGATTTTCATTGTTGGTCACTGGTCTGTCTTTATCCCTCAGGTACTCACACAGGATTTGACCCATGGTAATATTCACCAAAATGCTACATGATGAGTTGGATTGAGTTGTTCTCCTCTCTTAGTCTTTGCCAACTCCAGTTTTTCCCTTGATTTTCAGCTCCCATTTTGTTTTGTTTTGATTCCTTTATATCCATAGCTTCCTTCAAAACATGTCTTTTTTTTTTTTTTTTAAAGATTTTATTTATTTATTTGACAGAGAGAAATCACAAGTAGGCAGAGAGGCAGAGAGAGAGAGAGAGGAGGAAGCAGGCTCCCTGCTGAGCAGAGAGCCCAATGCGGGACTCGATCCCAGGACCCTGAGATCATGACCTGAGCCGAAGGCAGTGGCTTAACCCACTGAGCCACCCAGGCGCCCCAAAACATGTCTTTTAAAACACCTCTTTGGTCATAAACTTCTCCTACTTTGATTCATAACATCTAATCTTTATTCCTCTTGTCCTTGTGGCAGTGTATGTAATTTTAAAATGGTAACAAATCCAGCAAAAGTTATATGTGAACATAATAGTTGTTTTTCTTAAAACAGTCACCTTGGGAAATGCACACCTATTTTAATTAGTCAAAGCCACAGTCATTTCTGGAGCCACTCTTTGGGGATGAATCCCTTCACATTTTTCTGAATATATTTTAATAGTGACACAGTTAGTCTTTGCAGGTGAGGTTTAAAATTTGTATAGAGCCAAGTCACCATGAACTATATTTAGTGAGTAAAGAGAATGCTCTAACTGGTAACTCTATGTGTCAACAACTAAAAAGTAATGTTATTATCTTTCTCTGAACATATTTGCACAAGGGAAATTCCAAAGCTATTTTGACTAATTATGTTATTTTTGAAAAGAGTTTCTAGCATCCCAAGGTGACTACTTTCAATAATAGTACTTGCTTTTTTATTGTAAAGTGCTTATTCAAATCCAGTTTGGAACTTCATAAGCCTCTAATACCTCTTCTCATACTTGTGTAGTGTTGTTTTGTAGACACTGGGAATCAATAAAGCCATGATCTTTGCCCATAAGGACCTCCTAATTAGTTGAGAACACAGAAATACCAACAGTCTTGTGTAAAAAATAGGCATTTTAATAAGATAAAGAAACAGTACAGTGGAGAGACTGTCTGTGAGGGGGAGGAATTTGTTACAGTGTCAGCAAAGCCTTCTCAGGACTGAAGGATTAATAATGATTAGAAGTTCACTAAAAGAAGGAGGGAAAGGGGATGATAAGAGTCCTTCCAAACCAAGGGAACAGAAGGTACAAAGGCTGAAACAAGAAGATATGTTTGGGGGAATCTCAAGTCGTTCAATACTGTTATTGTGTAAAGTTCACAATGGGGGCAGAGAGGATGAGAGATAGGGCCCAATGAAGTAAAGGCCTGTATTTGCTGCTTTTAAAAGTTTGGACTTTATCCTGTAAGAGGCAGGAAGAGTTTCTGTGTGTAGGATTTTCCTTCCCAGTAGGATTTAAACTCTCACATCCAATTAGTCACATAGGTTTTCACCCCCCCCCCCCACTCACCCCTAGCTCCCAAGATTGTCTCATATCCATTTCTTCCTTTCCATTCTGACATTTACCTCATTAGTTCAGGCCTTCATCTCCTCATGCCTGGAGTGTTTCACAAACTCCTGACTGGTCCCTGGGCTCCAGTTCACCTTTTGCTCCTGACAATCAATTTTACACAGGATTATCAGAGCAACTTTCCTTTCCATCAAGTCTCACTCCTGTTCAAAAGCCTTCAGTGGTTTTCTATGATCTGAGAGATAACTACACCTCCCCCTTCTCAGTTGGTCCTTCAAGATCTTACCAATCTGGTCCCAATCCTCCTTCCCTCCTCGACTCCTATCACTGCAAATAGTGCCAGAACTCATCTGCTTATTCTCTTATCTGTACCTTTGCTTTTATGGTGGCTGTCCCCTGGAATGTTACAACCACACAACCCTTTTTGCTTGTTCTGTTTCCAGCTGTTTTCTTTTACAAATAGTAAGCCCACATATACCCATGCTTGATCCTATTCCCCACTCTCCTCCCTGGAAGTAACTACTATTCTGGTTATATTTTATTACTATATACTGCATGGTATGCATCCATAAAGAATATATAGTATTGTTTTGAAAAAATTTAAACATACATAAATGATACTCTTTACATCTCCTTTTGCATTGAGCTTTTCACTGTCATTTTATTCCTGAGTTATCCCTATTGAATATATGAATATAGTCTCATCTATTGCTGTATCTCATTTTATAAATATGCCATACATTATTCATGGGTGGGATTTAGGCTGTTTCCAATTGTTGGCTTTTACAGGGATTCAGGGTGTCATATATGTCAGTTGTTGGCTTTTATAAACAATGTTACAATGAATATCTTCAGCAAAACAGGATTCTCCTCAAGTGGCTTGTGCATCCTCCGACTGCAGTACGATCCCATTGTGCTGAGGACATTGATACGCAAAGTAAGGGATTTAAAGAAATACTTGCTGAATGAATGAATGAATGGTGTAGCACACAACTGGGGTTGATGGCCCTGTTCCTTGTCAATGGGCTTGGCGCCTGAGCCCCCATTTCCTTCTTTGACAGCGCTGGTCCTTCTCTAGCTGGCCCGGGAGTGTGTGTAAGTGTGGGGGCGTGGGGGGGACACTTATCTCACGGGAAGGGGTCTCTCGCTCCCGGCAAGTTCACGGTCTCTGCAACCCTAGCGTCTGAAGTTCAGGGTCCTATCACCCACCTCCTTCGACAGAGGCCCAGCCCAGCGAGGCAGTCCAGCGCCGACTGAGTTAAGGCGCGTCGAGATCAGACGCGGGCTGGCGAAGGCTTGGAGGGGCAGTCGGAGGACTCGTAGTAGATCCCTCCGCGCGCAGCTCGGGCCGGCGCTTCTTCCTGCGGGAAACCCCTGGGTGCAGAAGGCGGCGGGGCCCGGCCGTGGCGACAGGGGGGCGGGGTTTGCGGTGGGAGGAGGCGGCTGAGGCGGAAGGACACACGAGGCTGCTTCGCTGCACAGCCGAGAAAGTTTCAGCCAAACTTCGGGCGGCGGCTGAGGCGGCGGCCCGGGATTGGCAGACCCGGGGTGCGGGCAGTGGGGACACTTACGCCTGAGCTTCGGGGCACAGCTCGAGGCCGTGAGCCGCAGAACAGGAGGAGGAAAGAAGAGAGTGGGGGATCCTCTGTGGGGACCCCCTCCTCATGTGGATCTGCGCAGGCGGAGGCGGCGGAGGAGGCGACCGAGAAGATGCCCGCCCTGCGCCCCGCTCCGCTGTGGGCACTGCTGGCGCTCTGGCTGTGCCGCGCGGCCCCCGCGCGTGGTGAGTATGGGGCCGAGGTGTGCTGTCCCTGTCCCGGGGCCCGCGCACCGCCACCGCGGCCCGACCGGCCACCTGGGGCGATCATCCCCCCCCCCCCCCCTCCGTCCTCCACTCTGCGAGGAGGCCGGGCTCGAGTGAGGCCACTCGGTTCCCCAAAGTTTGGACACAGTCAGGGCCTCCTTCCCCGCACTCCCTGCCGCCTCCTACGCTCCGCGACCGGTGGCCCCACACACGCCTCCTCGGCTGAAGGGGGGGCGGGCCGCGAGCCTCAGAAACTCGCTTTCCCAGGCGCTTGAGTTCGGGGAGTTGGGCTGTTCTGCCCTTTGATTCCGCGTTTCCTGGGGTCGAGGGAGAGAGCCGAGTGCCGGCTGCGCGAGACGAACCCTCGCCGGCCGGGGACCGCAGATGGGCTGAGCAAAGGAATGCCAGATTCTGGCGTGGAGGGAGCGGGGGCAGGGCCTCCGAGCGCTCAACGGCTTGTACCTCCGCTGCCAGACTTAGCCCTGGCGGAGGGAGGCACGCAGTCCGGGTGGGTGGGTTTGGTTTGGATGGGGACAGGGTTTCGTGGTGCGCCAGAGTCCTGACACTCCGAATCCCTGCTCCCGATGAATCCGGTGTGTTTTGCTCGGGGACTTTGAAAGGTGGAGGCAGGAGCAGTAGGCAAACTGGTGTGGCTGCATGCTGAGCCACATGATTTAAAAATCTCGACTGCTGTTATTCTTTCCGAGGCGCTGAGCTTGGGCGCTGTTTCAGACTCTGTGTCCAGCCCCAGGAATGTGGTGTGACGATCACCAACTCCTCCAACCTGGCAGCGGCATTTGCTGCTCTTTTGGCATGGTTGGGGGTGGGGCAGGGGCGGGTGAGGAAAAGTGGATACGTTAATTCAAAGTGCTTCCTTGGAAAGCCTCTTTATGGTTGGATATGAGCAGCAGTCTTTCCGAACACGGTTGGACCGAGGAAAGGGAAATCGAATCACGTCTTATCCATCCCACCCATAGTCTTAGATTCCGATTTTCTTCAGACTGTTTGGTAGAAACAGCTTGGCTTTTGGAGCCCTTTGTAATCCTGGGTTCAAATCCAGCTCTGCCACCAACCAAATGGGAATGAAATTACCCAGCTAATAGGGTTAATTAAGAGAATGTATATTAAACCCATGGCATATAAGGTATTCAGAAAGTACTTTCAGGACAGGGCTGTGTTTTATTTTTAATGAACTCTGCTTCCAGTGGGTTGGTAGCTTATGCATGTTTGTTAAACTGAGATTTCTTCTTTTCCTAGCCTAATCCGAGGAAAGTTTTTACCTTTACCAAAAAAACCTGGTACATGAGCTATGTCTTTTTGCAAAGAAAAGGTTAAAAAGATGATGAGCTTCAGAAAAATTTGCTCTTTGTTCATTGTTAACAGACAGTTGGCATGCCAATCACAGATGTTTTAAAGAGAACACATTTTTTGTTTGTTTGTTTTAATCTTTTTATCAGAGTACTGAATTTTCATCACCAACCAGGTACTTCTTGGAAAGCTCTAATTCCATGCACCACTATGTCCCTAAGGATTTCAGAAGTGGACCAGGAGGCTGTGTGATGATGAACCAGAAATCATTGTTTCAGAAGCATTTAACGAAATAGGATGGCATTTTTGCCTTTCCTTTTTCTTTTGAGTAAAAGCTTGACTGTAAGTGTAGATTTATGATAAAAAGGACTATAAACAATGGGCTAGTCTGAGGATTACAATCCTTGGTTTCTACCATTAACTTGGTTTAGTAAATAACTTAATCTTCATGGTAGGTACTCTCCTCATTTATGAAAAGAACTGAAGAAATAATCTTAGAGAGTTGGAGGGAATAATAAATAAGACTGCAAAGCAATTTTTAAAATTAAGTGTTAAATGGTAAGATTGATGGCAGAAATTGGATTACTTTGACACATAAGGCTTCTCTCATTCTAGGACCTCAGTACATAGAATGATACCCTCTTTTATACTTTGGTACTGATGACATAGTGCTATTACAATACAGCAAGCTTTAAGGTGGACAAGTTGAATGTTAGTTACTTCAAAGGACTAGATATGGATATGTTGATTTTTAGACAAGTGTTCTTTAGATGCTAAACTACTGCAATAAAATATTTTAAAAACCTGTTTTTTGGTATAAATCTTAAATCTTTTCAGAGTCTAGTAGAGAAGGCTTCTTGAATCTTCTTGATCTGTTATCATTGTGTTTTTGTCAAGGTACCAATTTTAATACATTCTTCCCAATTTTTGAGTGTTCCTGTATTTGGGATTGTGGCCAGTTGTTAATTTAAGTATCATTGAGTTCCCAGGGCAAGAAGGAGTCAACCCATCTGTCTGATTGTCTAAACAGCTATCCAAAACCACCTCTTGCTCCTTGTTTTCTTTTGCTTTGTAATGGGAAGTGATTCCCTGGTTTTAAAGCCTGCTAGATAATTTCTCAGCTGAATTCTTCTCTTGCTTTTAAAAAAATAAATCACAAAGAGCAATTTTTTTTTTCATTCAGTTGAGGATGAAGTTTATCCTAACACTATTTTTCTTTTTTTTTTTTCTTTCTTTTGGTTCTTTCTATATTATTATTCTTCAGCAGGGACAGGGTGGGAGTGGTAGAGGGAGGAGGAAGGAGAGTGATTATCTCTTGTCTTTCTTTTCTTTTTCCTGATGTTTTGATTTTTAAAAATTATTTACCCACATCTCCTTGTCATCCCACTGTGCTATTCCCACTCTACTGTCTCTTCCATGGGCTTCCTGTGGTATAGAGGAGTAAACGTTTCGTTTACCTGAATTGTATTTGCTGACTTCAGGACCTTTAGAAAATGTTGAAATTCAGTGGGATATGCTTGGATGCTTCAGAGCAGTCTTACAATACATTTTAAAAATATCACACCCGCAGAAATTCTATTTTGCCCACAAAATTTGCATTGATCTAGTTCCCACTCTGATGCCATTCCTGGTGGTTCTTCTCCGTACCTCATCCCCTGTGATAGAAGGAGGCTCCATGTCCTGGCTGCATCAAAATCAGACTCAACACCCAGGGATTCTGATACAGCAGGTCTGAGAACCTGTGTTTTTCAAGGTTTACGGTAACTTCTTGGAATCTACTGATAGTTCATTATTCTGCCTTGAAGTGTATATAGTGTGTATATGGGGGGGTCTTTCCTTCTTAATTTTAATAATTTCCAGAATTAATCTAACCTTAGCTATACCAGTGTTTTAACCCTCTATCAAAGATTTTTAAAATTGCTAAATAAAATCTGTTGAGTATAATGCCATTTCTTCTTGTTCATCTGGACACAGTGGGTCTCCATTGTCTCTTTAGAAGGGCTTCATATATTTGAAAGATATATTATAAATCCTCTCCCAGATCCTTTTCTTTTCTGTTGTCCTTTTTTCTTCAAGATTCATTCATATATATAATTTTGGACTCCCTTTATTTATCCTTGAATGAAAATATAGTAAGAGATTTTACATTTTACTGATATTATGTTTCCATTTGTTAATTTAAGTGCTTGCTTTCTTGACATTTCTGTCTGGATGCCACAAGTTGAATGTTTCATTTCCCTCTTCTTTCCCTTTTTTGCAAATGACTTGAAACCAGAAGGTTTATTTTCTTCTACTCTGCTGTTTTTATTGGTTTACCATATGTATAATACTTTGGAAAGATCACTGGACTAGGAGCCAGAAGACCAGTATTCTCCTCCAGGTCTATATTTAATCTTTTTATTGTATTGTAATCTTGTGAGAGGGATTTTGGTCCTCCATTTGCTCACATATGTTGTCCATAGTCAACTGAGCCAGTTAGAGTTGAGACTAGAATCTCTCCTTTGGTCCTCAGTCCAGTGCTTCCTCCACTCTCCACACCACTTCTATCTTTTGTACAAATGAGCTCATGTACACGAAAACACTTAGAACATCCTCAAGTGCTTATTGTTAGTGTGTACTTCTTGAGGAAGAGAATTGTGTTTTTTCATTTGTGCATTTTTTCCCTAATGCCCTTTCCCTGTACCTGGCACAGTGCCTTGGCATCTAATAGACATTCAATAATTGTTCGTTCAATTGAACAATTACTTATAGTCATTTTCTTATTCTAGATTACTATGGTAATCCAAGACAGTTTTTTTTTTTTTTTATAGTATTTTCTTTTTTTTTTTTTTTTTTTTTTTTTTTTTTTTTAAAGATTTTATTTATTTATTTGACAGAGAGAGATTACAAGTAGGCAGAGAGAGAGAGGAGGAAGCAGGCTCCCTGCTGAGCAGAGAGCCCGATGCGGGACTCGATCCCAGGACCCTGAGATCATGACCTGAGCCGAAGGCAGCGGCCTAACCCACTGAGCCACCCAGGTGCCCTTTTTATAGTATTTTCAAGAGTCATTGCTTACCTTGCATTTGGGGAAAAACCAAATTTTTCCCTTCCCCAGATGTTTTATTTAAACTTGCCATTTTGAAATTAAATGTGTGTGTGTGTGTGTGTGTGTATGTGTGTGTGTGGTTTCTTCTCTTTTTTTTCTGATCACTTCTGCAAATCATAAAGGTCACTTTGACTTTGGAATTTAACCTCAAAGGCGCTGTCATCCACCCCCTGCCTCTCACTTGAGCTGTTTCTACTGTTTCCTGTATTACTATATCACTAGGTCAGCAATTTCTGTTATTTTGTTCAGAGTTGCCACACTTTATTGTAATTTGGTCATTTGGGGGATTATTGGAATGGTATTTTTAAAATTAGAGTTAACTAAGTTAATGTTTGTTTTGATGATTTTTTTGAGGTTTTAAAAAATTTTTATTATGAGCTTGATATCACAAACTAGTATTAGACTAAGAGGATATATACGTTTAGTAAAGTTTTTTTTTTCCCTACCAAGAAAGTTCCTTAAAAGCCACTACCACAAACAAAACTCCAAAGATGAGATGTGATAAGGAAAACCTTGAGAGAACCATATAGTGCCTGAGCTATCTCTGCAACAAGGTTTACTCCTTGAGGGGAGGTACTACATCATACATATCTCTTCTCTGGTTGATAAAACTTGTTTGGCATATGCCCAGCATGTAGAGTCATCCAAGTAACAGGTCGGCTTTGTTATATAGCACCTGTGACTCCTGCTCTGTCCTCCCCACATTTGGGACATTTTAGAGGAGAGGCCCATGGTGAGTGAGGGGTGTGTCTTTATGCTCCTTTCTCCTTTGAAAAGAAAAGATCAGTTGGAAAGATGACCCCACCTGTAGACTTTTATACTATCTCTTTATTAATTAATGGGTAGCTGAAATTTTCCTCTTTGTTGACTTATGTGTTGGCAGAAGCTTTAAAATCCATCTAGTCCTTCTATCCTTTCCATGCTGGATCTGCTCCTCTTACAACATCCTTGTCAAGAGGTGGCCTACCTCTTGTGGTAGCTTCCTGCCTTTGGAGGCAGCTTAGTTCATCTCTGGACAACTCTGATTTTTAGAAAGATTTTCTTGTATTCATTTGCAGTCTGTCTCCATATGACTTGTGCCCCTTGGCATCTTCTCAGGAATTGGCCCTATAGAGTCCTGAGTCCTGCGTGAGTAACAAGGATCCAAAGGAGTACTCTTCACTGAATTGATACCTACCTCTCCATAAAAAGAGTTAGACCTAGTGAGGGGCATGAAGATGATTCCATCTGGGGTGTTTTCCTGGAGATTCTGATTCAGTGGGTCTGAAATAATGTCTGGGAATTTGTATATTTAAGAAATAGCCAGTTAATTTATATATTAGGGAACTCTGGAATCATTGCAGAGTGAATGCAGAGAAACCAAGGATTTTTTTGGTTTATTTTTGTTTATTTGTTCTTTTATAGTACTAGAGATAGGTTGCTTTGCCTGGGTCTTGTAGTCATTTTCTACCCTTGAAAATGCTTGCTTCTTGCTAAATGCCTAGCTTGCTGGCGAAGTTGCTCTGGTATCCCCAGAAGGCCAGTAAAGTTGTTTTGTCTTAAAAAAAAAATCTACAAACTATTCAGAATCTTAGGGCTGCTGTGTATGTGTTGTATATGAATTTGGTGAAAGCCTTCTTATCCCTTCATCAGAATGTTACCAGAGATGCCAGAATACATAGGTGTTCATTGGGTTTTTTTGGTGTCCACTATGGAATTCTGTCCTACTCCTTGTGATGACACTGCCTTTGAAGATGTCTCCTTTTTCACCTGTGAACACATACCTGGTATCAGGGATTTCCCTCAAATGTGTTAGTGCAAAGAGATAAAGGCCACTCCTTTCATGCAGTCCTGCCTTCGGGCTGTCTGGGCTGCTGCTGCAAATGGAGTAAGGAGGGAGAATAAAGAGGAAATCAAGGGTCTCTGGAGCAGAACAGAGCATTCTGTAAGAAGGGGCCCAGGGGTGCTCCTCTGACAAAGACACTGTCCTTTATAGGATCTAGAAAGTGACTTCAGATCTGAAACGATCAACTCAGGGCCTGTGGGTGGACAAACTGCAGTTTTCATTTATAGTGGTAGGTTTGCTGTAGATCTGTGCTTTCGTTCTTTCCTTTTTGAGACAGATACTAGTTGTGTGGCAGAAAATGTGTTGTGACCTTAAAAAGAAGAGTAAAGCCAAGAAGAGGGGTTGATAAAAGCCGGAGCTTGGAGTGTGAGAAGTGAGATAATTATTGCATTTATTTATATGTGTAAATATGTAAGCTTCCATATAAGACTCTGGTAGGAGCTCTAGCTCTTGGCTCTGAGATTTATTATCTTTGTAGTTCTTCTGTCCCAGTGATGTGTCAGGGAGGATTGTGGTGTGTGTTATCCTTAATTTGTGTGTTTCTTCATGTGGTAGGGAGTACGGGGTATTCTGCTTTTGTAGATGTGTGGGAATCTTTTGACCAAGCAGAAGATAGGGCCCTGCCTCCAAGGAGCTGACATCATTGTGGAGATAAAGCAGATGAGCACACAAGCAGGAATATGAAATACAAGTCATTTAAGTCACTTATCTACAGTCTCAGAAAACAGTTTCCTGCATTTGGGGTGACTAAGAGCTGTAGGGTCTAGGGGAGTAAGCTGCAAGTTTACTAGGGAATAGTGACTCCTGGCGCACTCTTGCTAGGCTTGTCTGCTATTCGCCCCTTCCTCTTTTGTAACTTAGAAGTATCAAAACTTAACTTGAGGAACAGATAAAGGCCCCTTTGTCTGGTGGGGGTCTGAATGTAAATTTGGCATATGTTGTGGTATCTATTATGTCTGTCAGTAGGTTTGTGGCAAGAGAGAGGGCTGGTCTTAGTCCTGGATGCCAGGCCTGATCTAGAACAAGTTAAGGTGGAGATATCTTCTTTGGAAGATCTAGTTCTCAGTGGCAGTAGCTGAAGGAACTTCTTGTCATGGCCAGGCAATGACTGAGGTACAGTATGGACACACCCAGAGCTGCTGCCTCAGGTGGCATTGATTAATCATACTAACATCTCCCTTACCCACTGTGCTTGTCTTGGCAAAACCCTGTTCTACCAGCTCCTCAAAGTTTGTGTTTTACTAGATATGATTGAGCAGAGTCTTGGGGGGTCATTTTACTGTCCTTTGCCACTCCTGAACTGCGGGTCAGTTACATTGGTCCAACTCTGGTGTCCTTGGACTTTGGCCATTAAGTGAGGGGCCTTGGTCTTTTTTCCCATTGGACTGAAGCACCTTCCCCAGAGGCCTGCCTGAGGCAGTTTCTAGTCTTCAAGTCAGTTCCTTTCAGAATATTGGCACCTGGGCAGTGACTCTGATTCTTTGAATACGTCAGCCAAACTTCATGCCAAAATGGACTCAAAGCTTCACAAAGACAGGTTGGATCTATGGGTGTTGCAGAACCTGTTTCTGGATTAAGAGTAGCTCCCCCACCCTTATATATATTTAATCATATGAAGAAAGCATGTGTGTATTTTATGAAGTAAGGAAAACATGACGATAATATTTTGATTGGAGTTGGATATCGTCTCCTCCATAATATGTTGTCTTTTAACAAATAGCATTGCTTTAAAATACAATTTTGCTTGCTGAATATAATATTGTACAAGAAGATGTGTTTACATTCTGAAATACACTGCCTTGTTCAGAGACAGGTACATTTTTAAACTGTTTGCTTTTTTTTCATATCTTTTTACTCTCTGTCTTGTGAGGAGATTCTGGAAAGTTTTTAAGCCTTGAAGATTAAATAGTGTATTTTAACTGACCCTAGGAGGGACAGGTTGCTATGCTGGCATATTTATCCAACATTTAAATTAGATAATTGAATAGTGCTTACTCACTAATATCTTCTGTTGAGTCTCTGAATATGAATAGTCAGAAAACTAGACAGTGCTAATGTGTTAACTTCTCTAAATGGTAATTGTAGTGAGCTGCAAAGAAACTTGTTTAATTCTCTGCTTTCACATGCTTTCGTCCAGAAAGTGTTGAGACTTGTTGAAGTTTGAGGATGTGTATATTTTGATTATGATTTTTATTATGTTTTTGTTTGCCATGAACATGCCTTTATTTATTTGCTAGATCTTCTTTAATTGGAAATGTTAAGGACATTTACTTTATTACAACATTTGAAACACTTTCTAATCTTTATGAGGATTATTAGAGGAAGGATATATCTTGTGAATCATTCAAGTCCTTGGTCCTGTGTTACTATTTAAAGTAAGTGACAATGTTTCATGACTCCTGTGACATATACTTCCTAAGAGACTTAAGGAAAATGGTTGTACCTAAAAACAAACATTGTAATATTTTAAGGTAGGTTTACATAGTAATAATTATTCCTCATTTTTATACATAATTAACTTATATTTATATATTTTTTCTTTTCTCTGGCATCTTTACATGATTTTTTTTGGAGGAGGAGGTTACTTAAAAAGTAGTTAAGGATGTTGAAAAATCTAAAAGAGTGTGAGAAAAATAGTCACAATTATCCCACTCAGTATTTTGGTGTACATCTTTTTTTTTTTCCCCTACCTGTAGTTTTAAAATGTTTTGATTCATAATATATATACACACAATTTTCTGTGCTGCCTTTCTTTGATGGTTATAAATATTTATCATATTTTTAAGCATTTTTTCATAAATTGAATTTTATTGGCTAAGTACTATTCTTTTAAAAATATTCTTGTTTTCTGAGCTGAAGTCAAGTGTCGGATGCTTAACTGACTGGGCCACCCAGATGTCCCAATAATATTCTTATTAATTAATTGGGTTACTATGTTTTGACCATTCCTTGGTTTGGTTGCATATTTAGTTGGTTCCATTTTTTTCCTATATAAATGATACTCATCTTCATACAGAAATAGATTTGCAGAAGAAAAATTGCTATGCCAAAGAGAGTGATTTAAAAGAATTAGGAAACAGAATTTAAAAACAAACAGGAAAACATAGAAGAAAATTAAAATCTCTAATAATTCCATCACCTCCAGCCAAAACCCACAATTAATATATTGGTACATTGTAGACAGGTTTTTTTTTTTTCCCCCTCTGTCTATTATTGCAGTTGGGAGATTAGCATATGTATAGTTTTATCATCTGCTTCTGCGCTACTTAAAATACTGTGAATGTTTTCTTATATATATATATATTTTCTTTAATGATATTAAAGGCTGCATACTGTTCTATCTTAAGGATCAGATATATATATATATATATATGTTTATATATATATAATTTAAACTGAAATCAATTCTTAGTTTGTAATGTTTTTATAATTATAAATAATGCTATAATGAAATTCTTACGTATAAATCTTGGTAGGAATATTTATTTTGTTAACACTAAGTTCTCAGAAGTCAATTTATTGTATCAAAGAGTGTGGACCTTTTTGTGTCTTTGATATACACTGCCAAATTCCCTTCCATATAGTTGGACCAAGCTGTAGTTCATTAGCAGAATATGAAACTGCCAGTGTTGCCAGCTATGTTCAACACTGATTTTTGTTTTTAAAACTTAACCAATTTGATAAGTGGTAGATGCTTCCTCACCTTAATTTGCCTCCCTGATTACACAGTGATATTAAATGGTTTTTCATATGGTCAGTGGCCACTTATTTACTTATTTTGGTAATCTGTGTCTTTTACCCCTCGAGATACTTGTTTTTTTGTTACTGATTTATATATTAAGGCTATGAGTCCTTTGTCTTAAATGTGTTGAAACATTTCAGATTACTACTAATATATGTATTTTTTTCTTCCAAATGTTTATTTAAGTTCGAGTTAGTTAACATATAGTGTAATATTGGTTTCAGGAGTGGAATTTAGTGATTCATCACTTACATATATAACACCCAGTGCTCATCGTAACAAATGCCCTCCTTAATACCCATTGCTACCAATACTGATATTGAAAACTGTTTATTTTTTTATTTTATTTATATTTAATTTTTATTTTTATATTATTTTATTTATTTATTTATTATTTATATTTTATTTTTATTTTTTAATCCTTTGACTTATAATGAGCTTGGTCAGTTTTCTTTGTATTTGTTAACTGATATTTTCTTTAGCTAATTTAAGGTTCTTATCTGTATCATAAAACAACAGGCTGTCTGTTGTATATGCTCAGGAAATGCACATTTAACCTTTTATAAAAAAAATACTGGAGGAAAACAGTATTTTCTGGAGGTAAATATGTGATTTTTGGTGCGTTGAGGGTAATCTGCTTATGTCCTGTCTTCCTGGATAGCCAAGATTTTTGAAGTATGTAACATCCCTAAAAGGCAGGACTTGTGCTTTACTAAATCTGACAGTTTGACCTAATTGATAATTGTACTGTGGTCTAGCCAGTCAGTTTGGTCAGACAACAGGATGACTAAGATTCCCTCCCCTCTCTCCTCACCAAATTGATTAGTTGTGGGACAGAACTGACTGAATCAACCTGTTGTTTTGGCACCCCATGGACACCACCTGTTTCTTCAATTTCTCCCTCCAGCTTCCCACTGCCCTACTGCAGTGCTGTGTGCACGGTGGGTAGGAGATCAGTGTTGTTGCTGAAGAATGTTGCAATAAAGAAGAGTAGACTGCTTGTTTTTCAAGCTTGTATGTTCTTAAGGTACCCTGCTGCTTTTGACATTAAGAGCTCCAGCTGAACTGTTGTATGTGGAAGCCCTGCAGGTCTTAAGTGTTTGATTCAGAGTAATTTCAGGCAATATGAATGCTTTCTTAAGTATCATTGGAATTTACTGGGCTGGTCGTTTGCCAGCTATTGCCATATTTAGTATGAAAAGACCTGGGGAACAAGGACATTTCTGATCAACCAAAGAAGGAAAGCTTTCTGAAGAGGATTGTGACTCTTTTTGTTTTGTTTTTTAGGTGTGGTTAAGAAAATGCCAGGTAAGAGATTCAATTTGTGTCCACTGGTCTTTGTTTCTATGCCCCATCCAATTTCTACCTATAAAATTAGTTTATGGGTAGGAAGAGAGATTTGATAGTGAAGCCCTTTCTTACCCTGAAGTCTACTGTTTCTGGGAGGAAATTAGAGAATTCTTACGCCTAGACTGTGCATTGAGAGGCTTACTCAGTAGATGAAGCTGCTGACTAAAAAACAGGTTGATGGGTGCTTATTCTCATCTCTTCTTGAAGGCTTATTCATTTTCTGCTCTGTCATGATCTGAATTTATTTTGGCCCAGTCCTTTTCTCCATCCTTCTTTTGGAACCATCAGCCTTCCCTCTATGGCTTAAAATTTCTCTGCCTGTTTTTCCATTTTAAAGATGAAGATAGTGTTTGGATCAGTCAATATAACTAACACAAAACTTATTTGCTTAAAGTAAAACAACCCCAACATTTACATAGCTATGTAGAGTTTACAGAACCCTCTTATGTAATTGCCTCCTTTATTCTTCATGAAACCTTGGTGGAAACTGAGCCTCAGAGGAGTTACTGGCTTGTATACCATTGTTTAGCTCTAGATAATAAGTGACAGAGCTGGGACTAAAACTTGTGGTTTGACTTTTTAAACCTCAGCTTTTTTTTTTTTTTTTTTTTTTAACATTTTGTTGAATTCTAACTATGTGTCTGTCATTTTGCTAGGGCTTTACATATATTTCCTTATTTAATTCATGTGGCTGTTTTAGGGTAGACAGTATATAACTGTTCTACAGATAAGGAATTTGGCACTTAGATTCATAGCTTTGGGTGTTGGGGTGAATAATGTGGTTAATGAAGAATGGAGCCGGGATTCAAACCTCTGGCTCCAGAGCGTCTTCAGTCAACCATGGCGCTGTATGTACCTTCCTACAGTTATACCTCACAACTGCTCTACAAGATGGGGAGTAGGTTAAGTGGGGAAACTGAGGCTTATAACATGTCCAGGATAATGCAGCTAATTAAGTGGCAGAGTTGGGATTTAAAGCTATGTCTGTCTGTCTCAGCAGTCCTTACTCATTCCAGTATACTAAAATGCATGTTTTTATGATATCAATTCATTAGACTGGCAGTTCTTTGAATATAGAGGTCAGCTATTAGGAATCCTTTGTAGCTTCTGAATAAAAAAGAAATGGATAGACATTAGTTGACTGATGGCCCTTGATTTCCTTAGTTGATTTCAATCACCAGGACAAACAGATTGAATTTGGGCTGAGAGGAGGGAGTTTTCATTAAGGATGAGTCTTTAAGCCAAAATGGGGCACGCTGTGAGATCTTCGGAGGGCTGCTGTCAGGAGCAATGGCCTGACTCCCAAGGGCTCTGCCTGGGGACATTCCTGGCTATGTTTCTGGAGACTTCCTTGAGAGGGAATTGTCCCCTTATGAGGAGAGAAGGTGGGCACATGTTGAAGTCTGGCTCTGAACATACTAGCCCCGTGTCCTTGGGCAAGTTTCTTAAGCACTCTATGCCTCAAATTCATTATTAATAAAATGAAGATTATAGCAGCATGTAATTATTAGGGTTGTTACAAGGATTAAATAAATTAATAAGTGTATAATGTGATAATAATTCATAGTACAATGTCTGGCAAATAGTATAGTAAATAGTAGTTATTGTTGGTGGTGTTATTTTATGTTACAATATGGACTTTTTGTTGGTTTCACTTTAATTAAAATTGGATGAGTGATTTGGACCCTTGGTGAGGAATAGGAGCTTCTTCAACTTTGCAGCATGTATTGTTCACTGGTTTTCAGTGACCGCATAAATATTTAAGGGTATTGTATTTGAGTCTCTTTCTTTAATGGGGTGTACTTGCCACTTGGAGAAATTTTGTCTATTATACAAATTTCACTGATAGATATTAATTCATTTCCCCATTGTTTATTAATCAGGCATTTGTGGTTGGATGTTATGCTTACTACAGAAATGGTGATTTTTCTGAGTTGTATCTTTAAGGATAATATCAGATCCAACTCAACTATTCCCCAATTTCATACAATATGGCAAACATCATCACATGCCATTCTGTGTCACCATGTGGAATACTAGTCTAAACCGAAAATATTTAATGCTTTAATTAGCCTTATAGCACTTAATGGACTATCTCTGTTGGGCATTTTGAAATAATAAAAATATCCTATGGTCTGTTGTTATGCTTTTAGGGACTCCTGGAGATTTGGGGATCTCAGATGGAGGGTTGCCCATCTAGTCCATCCTTGTTTTACAGATGCAGAAACTAAAGCCCAAAGAAGTTACTTGCCAAAGAACCCAGAGCTAGGTCGAGGTTGGGGCCCAATCCAAGCTCTTGTTTGCTAGTGCTCTTTCCTCTGCATTCATTACTCAGATGATCTGTCAGTATGTCAACCATCTTTTTTTTCTTTTTTTTTTTAGATCCTAAAAGGAGTGGAAGAGTGGGGGAGGGGAGAGGTGTGCATATTGAAAATGTCAGTGACAGCAGAGAAAATATTTGACTGTGAGCCCTGCCTGTCCCCCTTTGGATTTCTCTGTAGTGGTTAAGACAAGCCAGTGGGGCTGGTGTCATTAGTGATTCAGTATTGGATTAGCCAGGACTGGTGGAGTTACTTTCTCAGAAAAGGGTTTCGTATTTTAACATTTGTTTCCCATGACAGTTTGCTTATTCTCAAGTTTTGGCAGCCTTGAGCAAATGGTTGTCAGGTTTTTGTTTTGTTTTGTTTTAAGACAAAACTCCAATTTTATTTTGCTGATTTAGTAAACTGTCTTCTACCTACCACTCCCTTTTGCTCCCTCTATAATTATTTCTAAGACTTTGTTTTTCAATTGTGGGAGTACTATGAAAGGTTTTCTTTTATAGTCTGCGATATTTATAATTATGTGTAAGCACACTGTTTACAGAAAATGTAAGTGGTGCATATGGTAACTCAAATCCTCTTAAAACACTTAAAATATTTTCCAATAATTTAAATCTTTCCAAAAAAGCAGCTGAAACCACTTATGGTAAAAGAGAGGAGGTGTATACTAAGGATAGCAGCATTTGGATGTAATTAATATCAGATAAAAGTGAATGTCACTTTAGAGGAACTGGGAGTATATGAATGAAAGCAGACTGAGGCATGGTTCCTTATTAATTAAGTGAACAAAACAAGACAAAAATCTCTGTCCTTATGGAGCTTATTTTTCTATACCGAGGGCTTATTATGTGACAGATGCTTGACTGTACTTGGTAAAAGTACTTCACCTGTTTCCTTTGGTCCTTACAGTAGGTGTTTGATTCCTATTTACTGAAAGATTAAAGAGTGGTCATCTAGGCCACTCAGCTGACCATTGGTATAGGCCAGCAATTGGAACCCCTCTTGCCCAACTCTAGAGCTCACACACTTACCCATTATAAATAATGTTCTTGTCCGTTTCGTGGAATCCTGTAGTCACAGATAATGTAACGTTGGATTTAATAATATTTTGTATACCAAACTGACTTAAGTTTTCCACTTCTTAACACCTTACCTCTGAATGAATATGTGCATAATATGGGAATTACTTAAACTTCAAAATTCTATTTCAAGGATTTGCAGTCTTTTCCAAATCTTTTTGAAAGGGGGAAGAATGGATTTATGTTTGTCATAATCCAAGGAAAGATGTTTAGCATTTCTTTCCCTTTTATATCTTGATCCTAAAAGAAATTCTTTAGTAGATTAAGATCAGGAATGAATGGGTAGCTTTTTTTTTTTTTCCTAATAAAAAACATTTTGAAAGATTGAAAATGGCCATCCTGAGTCATATTTGTGCCAGCCTTTTTAGTTACGGATAGCGCTTTTTTGTTTTTCCGATAGCTTTTTCTTGACTGTGTGTATGCACATATATTCTCATTATTTAATTTTGAAAGGGATGTAAGAAACCACATAAAACAATTAGAATCCCTAAGCATGTGAATAATGAACATAACCAATTACTGAAACTACCCAGTACTAACCTATCTTGGCCTGGGAAGTGCAGCATTTCTACATATATCATTATAGAAAAAGTATACTTTTTTCTGTGAATGTTCTCCTTATTATATTATCTCCTTTGTTACTGACAATCAATAGTCATCTGTACTGATAGATGAGAGAATGTGTCTGTCACCAACAGATAATCCCAGATACCCCATCTGTTTTATTATTTTTTAAATTTTTAAAAAATATTTTATTTATTTATTTGACAGACAGAGATCATAAGTAGGCAGAGCAGCAGGCAGAGAGAGAGGAGGGAGCAGTCTCCCCACGAGAAGAGAACCTGATGTGGGACTCAATCCCAGGACCCTGAGACTATGACCCGAGCCGAAGGCAGATGCCTAACAACAGAGCCGCCCAGGTGCCCCAATCCCATCTGTTTTAAAATAGAACCTTACACATGTGTGCTCACACATGTGGGTCTTTCAAGGAGAATGAGAGTTTTTAAGGAGAGTTCATACTGAGCTCTCCTTACGGTTTAGTTGTGTTAGATGCCCATTGAATGGTACAGGGGACCATGCTCAGGGATATTAAGGAAATGAAAGAGATAAATGACAGTAGAGCTTGATTGTTTGTTTTTAATTACTCTTGGCATGACTAAGGTACCCTTTCCCACTACATTTTGATTTTTGCTTTAGCATAGCTGGTGAGTTTTGGAATAGCTAGACCTGGCTCTGATTCTTAATTAAGAATATTGGGCAAGCCACTTAACTTCTCTAAGTCTCAATTCTCTTATCTCTGTAGCAGGGATAATAGCAGTACCTAACTTGCAGGATTATTTGCAGATATTAGAAACAACATTTTAACTGCATGGTGAGCTTGTAACATTCACTGAAGTAAAAGAATATTCATGGCACAAAATAGACATTCAAGAAGGGCACCCACAATTTAAAACTTCATTAACCTCATGATAATTCCTCCCTTTAGAAGATAGTCTGGAAATACTTGTCTCTTACCCTTCTCGTTTCAGTTTCTTTCAAGGATTCCCTTTAGACTTGGCTTCATTGCCAAGGCAAGAGTAGACTAAAGCACTATTATCTGGTAATTTCAAATTTGTAAATTAACTGTGTGTGAATTAGAAAAGCCTTTCTAACCTTTTGTCTGCTCAAGTTTGCAGCATCTTGCACCTGTCACCTCAGAAACAGCTGATTCATAGAAAAAAGCTATTTAGTATTTCAAATTAAAGCCAGAGATCTCTTTTAATAAGAGGATCTACTTGGTTGGTTTACTTGTTTCCATCTTTCACCCCTGAGTCTTAATAGAAATCAGGTTTGAAATGTTAGAAGCAGTTGGTTTTCAGCATTGGGAAAGCTTATCTAATCAGGCATGTGAAGTGGCCTATGTTGGATTTCTGTGCCAGGAAGGCTAGCAGAGGTTGAGGAGATTATCGCTCTTGCTTATAATTCCTGAGCATTGTCAAGACACTGGGAGAGCAGTAGGGATATTAAAAAAAGAGGTTGAACTTGGTTATACCAGTCCAACATACATCCCACTCCCATTTGGGTTGGTCTCATAACATAGGTGTATGTAAACTAATTTGAATCATGTAATAGTTTGTCGTTTCAGGGCTAGATGGTGAGGATTTCCTGTTTCACAGAATTTTGGATTGGGAATTTTACATTAAATAGTGCTTTCTGATGTATAGTCACTTTTGTAACATGATCTCACTTTAGCTGCAAATAAACTCTTTTAAGGAGGGAAGGTTGGTGACATTATTTTAGTTTTACACATGAGAATAATAAGTCTCAAATAGCTCAAAGGAATTCCTTTAGATCACATGGTGAGTGTACAGCAAAGCTGGGGTTAGAACTCAGGTTCTGATTTCTATGGCAGTTCTTGTTTCATTATACCACACTGCTTCCTGCATAATGTACCTAAATCTGAATTCTGTTCCCCAGGATAGGAAAGGATTATCTTCCTTTCTGTTTGATTAGCTGCGTCAGAGTATGACAGCAGTGAAGCAGAAGTTGAGTTAATTTTTCCTAAAGCTATTCTGGGGCTGCAGTCACTAGTTGTTACTGTGGTTTTTTTTTTTTTTTTAAGATTTTATTTATTTATTTGACAGACAGAGAGAGAGAGAGAGAGAGAGAGAGAGATCACAAGCAGGCAGACAGGCAAGCAGAGAGAGAGAAAGGGGGAAGCAGAGAGCCTGATGCGGGGCTCGATCCCAGGACCCTGAGATCATGACCTGAGCTGAAGGCAGAGGCTTAAGCCACTGAGCCACCCAGGCGCCCCTAGTTGTCATTGTTTTACCTGGACAGGATGTTGATCCAAAGTGAAATAGACAGGAGAGTGGGGCTCACTCAGCTTAGCCCATCACAGCTTCTGCGTGTTCTGCCAATGGCTCTGTAATGTCATGTTCATTTACATGCATTTCATGTGCTCTGATGTCTATTTCTTAGTATTTTTCTCAGCTGTTTTTAATGTCTCAAGCTTTAGTTCTTCCCGAATGGCCTGAAGTGACTTTCCTGTCCCTTAAAGTTTCCCTAAAATTTCTCAAGAGTGTGCAGCATGGGCTTCTCCTCAATGTAATTTTATTTCATTGCTCTCGGCAGTTCTCTCCTTAACTTAAGCAGAATATAAATTGTGAATACAGATGGGTGTGTCCACATTGCACTGTCACGAATATAAGTGCACTTTAGCTTTTCTTTTTTCCTTTTAACCAAAATGAGGAAATAGAGAATGTTTTGTTATGGTAGTTTTACACATACACCAACGAGGAAATGCGTAGTTAGCTTCTGTGGGAAATGTAACTGATACATTTCAGGGAACAAAGTGCATGATGGCTAAAATTTTAAGTCTGCCAAATGTTCACAGGGAAAGAAAGAAAAATGATCAAGCTCTCATACTGCACTTCAGTTTAGCTTATTAATTCTAAGGTTAATAATTTATAGGAGCCTCTGCCTTGTTTACACCTGTTATATATGAAAGTATGCTTGCCTTTCCACAGAATCCATTTCACAAGTTGTGCTTTCCATTCAAGGGAGCCATCTCAACAAACAGTGCAGGAGCTTTCCACCCAGTGGCCAACTGGTTGAAGGTTTGATACCTCAGTATCAACAAAATGTCAAATGGACCATTTTGACTCCTTCAGCAATCCATGTAGACATTTGGCCATGCCCTGTGATCAGCTGAGAGCTTGCTTGATGAAGGCCACTGTCATCTAGCCACATCAGGGCCATGAATCTTTCTCACTAGGAAGTCTTTGGCAGTTGTCTATCCTAAGATCTGGGATTCCCCATTCTCCATCATTCCTGAGGAGAGCTTTGATAGTGTTGATAGCAGTGTTGCTCCTGAGATACATAGCTTATTCTAAATGCATATAATTTGTTCATAGAAAGTTGGGAATTGATTACAGTTTTTCTTCATGACAGGTTTAAATTGACAGACTTGTAACATTCACTGAAGTAAAAGAATATTCATGGTTTTGGTAAAGTGTTAAATTTTCAAATTTGATAATTTGGAATTTGAATTAAACAAACATCCCTACTTTAACTTTGTGTGTGTCTGTCTTTGTCTTTTGGGAGGAGGAATAGATCTTGGAACTATTAAAAAAATTTTTTTTATAATAGTGCCCATTCTCAGTTGGCAGGGAATAGCTATCCAAATGTTGCTCAGGTCTAGTGAAAAGATTTAGGGAAGTTGTAATGAGTTTAATAACCATTTGTGGAGTGACATAGATCGACACACCCAATTACACAAGACCGGAGTCTGAGAACTGTTGATGTGCAATCATCCCATCAGCATCTGCTCGTCATTATCAACAACAATAATGGCTCAACTGTTTTTTGGGGCCACATGAAAAGACAGTATACCCATAGCAAAGGGTAAGTCAGATCTGACAAAAGCATAGCCCTCCCTAATGCTTTGTTCCCAAACTTCTCTTTAAACATATCCTTTCGTGAAGTTTTGAAATCTCTCATGTTATTTCTCATTTGTCATTCATTTTCCTCCTTAAATATCATACCTTTCTAGAAAAAATTTTTGCCAAAAACATGAAGGGCCAGTGTATCTGGGTAATTTTTCTAATCCATTTCTTTGTCATTTGAAAGCCTTCATGTCTCTGGCTTCATGCTGCTTTATGTGTACAGAGACATTCAGTATCTTTACTAGTTTACATTTTTGTTACAACTGCTGTCAAACCACTTATGAGTGCTTTCTAATATAAATCATTTTGGTCACTGTAAGTGGGAGGGAAGGAATTGGTTCACAGGAATATATTTGCATGTTGGGAAGATAATATCTAATATGTTTCTAAGCACTTTCAAGGGCATTATATCTTTTATAAGACCATGTGTTCATTTCTGGAGACTGCGACAGAGACCCTCTGGGACCCATTTGAAAGTCACGCTGTCAAGTACCAGGGCTGGCTGGAGAATCAAGCCAGGTCTTCTTTCTGTTCCTTGGTGTATAACTGGATCATTATTTTATTGGCAGAGTTACGGAACTTTTCGATTTTTAAAAGGTACTTACTAGTCTTTGGAAGGTATGTTAGCACTCCTTTCCAGAGTGGGATAGTTATATTTTCCAGCCTTTTGATAGGAAATCATTGTGTTATCTCTAAATCTTAGTATTTCTGAGTCTGATGGCACTGCAGGGCTTCTCAGGTACCTTTGGGAAAATTAAGGTTTTATAGAAATTAGGGAGCTTATCCATGACTTTCTGAAAGAACAGATTCAATTTAGTGGTACAAATGTGTTATTTGATTTACTAACACATTATAAACTTTAATTTTGGAGTTTTCATATTTGATTACCTTCTTTCTGAAGCATGTGTTTGTGCACAAAATGGATGCTTAACTAGTGCTCATTGATTTCGGCAAGCGGCCAAATGCAAGATGAGTGTTGGTAGAACAGTACCATACAACTTCGGTGCCAGGGTTGCTCTGCAGACTAGCTTTACCTTTTGAGAACAAATGTACATTTTTCAGAAATCACCCTGAGCCTGTGGTCCAGTGTAAGCCCAGGGAATGTGCTTTGGGGTAAGAGAACATGTAAAGGAATAGGTTTTGTATGCCTTCTAAGAATTAGGCTTTGTGCTGAATGTTAAAGTAGTTGTTTCAAAGTTTTTGTTTTGTTTTGTTTTGTCTAGTTTAGGCTCCTGGTGGTGAGCTGAGGAGAAGCAAAAGAGGAGAAGCCATTCTTGGGGATTTCCTTGGAGGTTGTAGCTGGTTCTAAAGAGTTCTGGTTGAACTAGATGAGTAACTTGTTCCTATGACTAATGAACTTTGCAGGAGTCCCTTTGGTTGCACATGTAGCTCTCTGGGATTGCTATAAGGTTCCAAGTCATCATAGTTTGAAATAGTGGTTTTCAAAGTTGAGTGAGTATTTGGAAGGTTTATTAGAACACAGATTCCTGGGCTCAGGGCCTACCCCTCGAGTTTCTGATTCTGTAGGCCTTCAGTGGGACCTGATAATTTGCATTTCTGACAAGTTCCCAGATGCTCCTGCTGTCGCTGTTTTAGGAATTGTACTTTGAGAACCATTGGCTTAGAGGAACATCAGATTTTTGACTTTTGGGGTAAAGAGAACTATGCAGGCTTAGCTGGGATCTTTTCAGAGCCCTTCCAGTGCACAGAGGTGAGCTTCCAGATGTATTAATTAATTCATGCAACAAATTTGTGAGTGTCCTGTGCCAGCCACTGTTATAGTTGTTAGGGGATATTCTGAAGAAAGCACACAAAAATTGCTTTGTGGAACTTCAGTGAGCATAGGCTGGGATTTACTTAATATCAGTCCTGCTGCTTACTGATGCTTGCAGATGAGCCTGTTCCTTTTCTTAGCCTCATTCTACTTATTTTGCTTTCTTTTGGAATCTTTGAATTTAATAATAATGACATCAATATTACTAATCATCACCAGAACTTTTTATTGAGTACTTGTTCTAGCTTAGAAACAGTGTAGTTAAGTGCTTTACATTTATTATCCCATTTAATTTTTAGAACAACCCTGGTGTTCCCATCTCATTTTAGAAGATGAATTTTGAAAGTGTTGGTAGCTCACCCAAGATTATACAGCTAGGTGGTCTGTCTGGTTGCAAGGCCATACTCTTTATTACTATGCCGCAGTTTAAGGTTTTTAAACTGCAAATTGTGACCACTAGTGGGGCATGAAACCAATTTGGTAAGTCTCAGTACTTTGGGGGGAAATTGGAACTGAATAGAAAATATCACATAGGATAAGCATTGCTTCTTAAGATTTTCTTTTTTTTCTGTGTATGTATATGTGTGAATATTGAGTTCAGACTTAAAATGTATTTCTTACTTTAGATCACAGTAAAAAAGTGTTTACAAACTAATGCTTCATTGGCTGTCAGACCTTAGGTCATCATTTTTAAAAAAAGATTAGAAAATTTAAGCCTTAGGAAAATAATCTTTCAAAGTTACAGAATAGTCAGCGGTAATACCAAGACAAGATGTTTGAGTTTTTAGCCCCTGGTTCACTGCTTCCTTTCTCACATCATGCTGCTTCCTTAAAAGTGCACTGTATTGCCTGGGAATTGAGTCTTATCTTTTCACGTGATGGAAATATGCCATCGAACCTTTAGAGATGTTGACAAAACCTGAAAAGGGAAGTTGAATGTCTGTCTGTTCTGGGTAGGTAAAAATTCTGCCATGAAACCCCCAAAGCCTGCAGATGAAGATGTGACATTTCTCCTGTTAGTTCTAGTATACTTGGTAAAATGAGGGTAATGATATTAACTAATAATACGGGCTCTAAGTGTGTTTCATATGTTAACTTGCATAATTACTAATTATTTTGCAGGGTGGCCTTGGCTGGGACATGAACTCAGTGGTTTGGAGTGAGAGGGGGCATCCTACCAGCATGAGTTAACACTTCTCTATGCTGTCCCCAGTTCCTCATTTTGTTCTTGTCGAGTTCAGGGCTACTTTCCTTATAGCCTGGCTTACCTAGGCATGGTTTCAGCTAGCTTACTTGCTTGCTTGCTTTTCTTCCTTCCTCCCTCCCTCCGTGCCTGCCTTCCTTCCTTTTCCCTAGACTATATACTTTCATTATGCGGGTAATTTAGGTTCCCAATACTTTCCCCCTTACATCAGTACATTGCTGATTTGCATCAGGGGCTGGGCTGTGGATTGTCAGCATGATCAGGTGGTGATATAGGTCAGTCTCTCTAGAGAATGCTGCCCCAACAATTTATACCAAGGGGCTTACAGTCTCTCCAGAAGTAATGGAAGACACTTGGAAATAATGTGAGAATGCTTACAAATCCTTCCAGCAAGAACTCTTTAGTATCATACCAGTGGTCCATAGAAGCTGAGGAAATGCAAAGTTAGGGCCTCATCAGGAGGGAGGCAGGGATGGAGATTGGTGGGGAGGAGAGGCTAATACATTCTTGTTAAAAGAATGACATGTAGAAGTAGATACGGAGGGGATGAAAACCTTAACTTGTGAATCATAAAATTCAAGTGAGAAGGAGCCTGAAAGGCCTGGAGGTATGAGGTGCTTGGCCTTTGGTCAGATGGCTAGATGAGAGGAAGCAGGCAGGTACTTAGGTTATCAGTCTGTGGCCCCTTTCATTCTAAGACATGTTCACCAGTGTTGTCTTCTGAAGCACCTGTTCACAGGAAAGAGTGACTGTCACTTACCCTATTGGGAATGAACTAGAGGCACCAGGAACATGTGTTTTCTCCAGGTTCTTTGCATTTTTCCTCAAATGCTATATACCCTCAGGGCTATGTGTGTCCTAGTTTGTGAAATGCAGGAGTAAGGTGAGAACCTCCAAACTTTTAATAAAATGTATGCCCCAAGAGAAGCAGTTTTTTTGAGCATGGACTCCCTCCTCCCACTAGATAAATATTTTCAAATTATATACATGTACAGCTATTAAACCATACATGCATATATTAACTCTTAGTAAAGCTTAATTACATGCTTTTTTAGACAGTCTTAAAGTGCTTCTGGTGCCCCATGGAATAGTCTCTCACCCCTCTACTTCTGGGATACACACATCTCATTTTGTAGACCACTGGTCTACAGAAGAGTTTAATATCAAAGATGTTGGTTCTTCCATTAAATAGATTTTTTATTCTCAATATTTCTAATGTCTCTCTACAAAATAGTTTTTGAATGTAAATTTTTTTTTTTTTAAGATTTTATTTATTTGACAGACAGAGATCACAAGTAGGCAGAGAAGCAGGCAGGGGTTGGGGTGGGAAGCAGGCTCCCTGCTGAGCAGAGAGCCTGATACAATGAGATGCGATGAGATGCGGGGCTTGATCCCAGGACCCTGGGATCATGACCTGAGCTGAAGGCAGAGGCTTAACCCTTTGAGCCACCCAGGTGCCCCATTGAATGTAAAATTTGAATTAAAAGGCTATCTTTAGCTGATGGACATTAAGGAGGGCGTGTGATGTGATGAGTACTGGGTGTTACATGCAACTGGTAAATTATTGAACAGTACGTCTGAAACTAATGATGTACTCTAAGTTGGCTAGTTGAATTGAAAAAAAGGGGGGCTATCTTTCCAGAGTGGATTATGTAAGAATGAAGGATGTACATGAGTGAAGTTGAATCTCTCCTGGAGAAAGAATGCTGGTTTTGATCTAAGGAAAATAAATACACACCTCCCTTTTTTTTTTTTTTCCCAATTAAAATTTTTGTTATTGTTTTTTAAAGTAAACTCTATTCCTGGCATGGGGCTCAAACTCATGACTTGTAGTTGAAGAGTCTTATGCTCCATGGATGTAACCTGTTAGGCACCCCACAACTTTCCCTTTCTTGGTCTCTGTTGGTACAAAACCCTTGTTTGATGTCATTAAGACGGAATTCCCTCCCCACCATCATAGTGATAAACCTCATACTCCAGATTAGGGCTTAGGAAATGTTTGCTGATTTTTAAAAAAATTCCTTCCACTGGAGAGCACACTAGACATGACAGAACAGTAGAATGGACAGTGTGCTGCACTTTGCTATGGAGCTGCTGGTGAGTGTACTGGTGCTATGCAGTGGTTGTTGGTTTGCTGTAGGCCTTCTACAGTGTCACCCAAAGCTGAGCAGGACTTGTAATCAGAAGTAAAGGAAATGAATTAGTTCATTTCATTTCAGAATTTGGAAGCTAAGGACTGTGGGGATTAGCTAAGACAAAGATACACTGAGTAAATGCAGTGAACGATTATTTTGGCAATTAGAAGAAATTCCATTTTTGTAATGAAGTAAAAAGGAGTAACACTGGCCATCATTTGTGGAGAGACTGCAGAGGAAATTAGAGAGCGGGATCTAACTCATTTTGGCTACACAGGAGAGCAAGACAAACTCAGGGACATGTATTCTATAGATATAGATGTTTCCAAATATTTTTTCGGTTGTGAGGATGCAAATCATTACAATAATAGAGCAGCTTGGTTCATTACTGTTACTGGAAAAACGAGTTAAACCAAGCACATGTCCTACTGAGGGTGAGTCAACAGTGTCATTTTAACATAAGGAGGGACAGTACATTAAGTGAGTTATTCCAAGTCCTGTGGTTTTCCTCCAGCTGAGCAAAGACAGCTCTTGTTTCAGAAGTAGGGCTTATATGCAAAAAAAAGAAGTTGACCATTTCCTTTCTTTCTCAATTATAGCTGGTTTTCTTTGCCCGCATTTTTCAAAAATCCATTTTCTCCTTAGTTTTGTATCATTAGATTTTCTGAATTTTGATGGAGTATTTATTTATGGGAAGTATATTATTTATTAAAGACCAATTGTATATTAAAGTTTTATTTCAGATTCATCTACAAATTCATGAACGAGGGTTGGTATATAGTGTCAGGTATCCTTTAAAAAAGTCATAAGAGGAACAGAAAAATAATTTATTTTAACATGTCATTATTTTTCTAAGTTTTTTAGTGGTATGGGCATGAAGTAGGGTGGTATTTTATGAAACATTATACCAAACTGTAATGATGAAATTTATCCTTCTGACTTTTTGGAAGACAAGAGTCTGGTATTCTGAGACTTGTGGAAAAATATTGCTGTGCGCTGTTTGAGGTTTCCTCAAATAGGATCCAATGTGATTAACGGTATGTGTCTGGATAGTTTATTTGTTGGTTTGGGAAGGTGAGTTTTTGTCTTTTTCCCCCTCTCAGTTGATTTTCTTTAATTGGGAGAGAAGCATACCAGATGAAGAAAATATTCTGTCTCTTATGGCATTCTTGGTTTACCACATTAGTTATTACATGCCTTCTCTGACTAGCAGGCCACACTTTTTCTGTTTAGAGGTTCCCTTCTCACTAACTTAATTGCAGAGTTGTTGTTCTTTGGAGGAATTTATTTCTGATCAGTTGATTTATGGATAGCTTGATCAAATTATGATGGGTTGCCTACTTTTAATAGGGTCACTGTTCTTAAGAGTAAAATCTTGTCAACATAAGGTGTGTTCCTTCTTATGACCTGGTTCATAATTTCCTTTTGCTTTTTGATGCTACTGTGGTATCTAATTATAATTTTTCAAATGAAGAACTCTGTACAGTTGTTCCCATTCTTTTACCTCATAAGATAGTTTGTTTTTGTGTTTTTCCTGAGAAATAGTACATAGCAGTATATTGAATCCTAGAGTTGGCAAGTTTTCAAAAGTGAGGTTCTTTTGTTGTGGAGGTAGGAGTGATACTATTGAATGTACTTGTTAGAGCATGTGCATGAAGAGTGGTTCTGAAATACATCATTGGTGGCCCCTCTTATCCTAGGAACTTAGCCTTGTTTTGATTTTTGGCAAGCATGTGGCTGTTAGCTGGTCTTTGGCATAAATGCTTTTTATGTACATAGCTGGTATGTGGGTGCTTATCTGCATGAGAATATTCTGTTATGGAGGTTTACAGGTTTGGTTGGACATCAAGTTTTTCTGACTGCATTTCAGCAGATGTGAGTGGAAGGAGGCTGGACTGGTAGGTAAAAGACTTGTGTTCTGCGGCAGGTTTGGCCATCTTGATTTGAATGATTTGGGGCAAGTTCCTTATTTCTTTGAGTTGCAGTTTCCTCTGTTGTAAATGGTGCTAATACCAATTTGCATGCCTTACAGGGTTGTTGTGGGGATCAAATAAAATCATTTGTATGAAAATGTTTTATAAACTATGAAGGTATTTTTCTTGTAGCATTGCCTTTGGTCAGACTTCTCAGGGGTGAGAAAAGTGAGTTGGGAGCTGAGGTTCTGATTTGTTTGGCCAGTGTTCACATTGGTCTTAGAATACTTGTAGGTTTTGGTGGGGCAGCATAGATGGAAATCAGCTCAAAATCCCTGCCCATGAGAAGCTGAGCCGTTAATCCTAAATACACGTTGCCAAGTCAATACCAATTCCCATCTTTACGCAGAGAGCTTGTTGCTCTCATTGCAGTGGAAGGACACTGACCAGCCAACTGGCCTAGGATGTGACTGACTGCTTTCTGAAGGCACATCATTAGTTACTCCCTGAGGGTAAGATATTGTATGGTAGGAAGGTTGCTGATTTGGGGTTATTTTCAGTGGAGTTGGAAGAGCACATACAGAAGCCCACTGTGTACGTATTTATAAACTTTTTCTACTTAACTCAAAACCAGATCACATGAGGATGAGGATACTTGATTCACTTGACATTTTTAATATGAAACTTAAAGTATTTGAGACTTTCTATGATAACTTTTATTTAGGCTTATAGCCAAAATGGTTACAATGCCTTACTTTTCATATTTTCGATGAGGTAATGTGTGCTTTGGTGGGGAGGAGGAGAAATGGTATTTAATCACCAGCACTACACTAATAACCACGTTAGCTAAATCCTTTGTCCCTTTGCTTGAACTCAGGGTTACTTGCTTTAATACTGGTTTTCCAAAGGATTTAATCCTGTTAATGTGATGAGGTGATGGTGGGAAGGACATTTCCTACTGGGCCTGGAGTGGTGTAACTGGTTAAAACTCCCTTTCTAAATCCCTCTTATTCTACATGAGTATCACTCTCATGTCTTATTCTACATGAGTATCATTCTCATGAATTTTTACTGAAGAGAGTATTTTAAGAGTGATAAACAAAAGAGATGAAAATATCTGCTCTGCCAGGTCTTTATGACCTTAGATATCTAGAATAAACTATCATTTTGCAGATTTTATTTTTGTCTTCCTTTATGGGAAATTAGGAACTTGTTTATGTTCTGTTGGAGGGAGATAGAAAACTGACCTGATCCTTCAACAGTCTGGCTTTGAAAACATTTCCCAAACATTTACCATATGCCTAGCGTTACATAGGTTGAATCTAGGTAGAACAGACATGGTATTGGTGTTACTGAGTCCAAAATCTGTCTTTATTAGAACCCACTTGGACTGCCAGACAGGAGGAGTTGGCAGCAAGGTGGATAAAATGGGTGGTAGTTTAGGGCATCTGCTTTTTTTTTTTTTTTAATTCCTCTAGGAATTTATGACTCATTTTTGGGGAGTTGGGGAAGACTGGGCTCAAGAAAGCCAATACTCCTTCTAGGATCCCACCCCCATTTTAATTTAATATGTTGAGGTTTAGATTATTTTTGTAGCTCTTTCTGAGAACTCTAGACTGAAGCTCTAGGCCTCTCTGGAACTAAGAAAACCTTCGTCAAAGGCAACATAAATTTTGGATTTGCCAAATTGGATATTACTGCAAATGGAGAAACCTAGATTTCCTTCCTGTTTCAAAAAACACAAACATGGAAAGCTTAAACTCTGATATGGTCATGGATGAGCAAGGATGGCTGTGCCTGTTTGCAAATCAGTTTGTGGCTGTCAGTTTGTGGGGCTGTTTGTTTGTTTGTTTGTTTTAAAATGACTGTTAACAACTCTATAGAAATCTGAGTAGTCTTAGAGGAAAGGAATTTTAAAGAAGACTTGATTAAACATTGAAATTATCAGCTATTCATCAAATATCTTTAAGTGTACATTATTACTTTTTTCTATTGACCCTGGGACCCACGTTCTGTTGATGTGAGTTAGCACTGATCTGTGTTTGAAGAAACAAGTGAGAAGAAGGGAGCAATTGAAAACAAAACTAAATAAAAATGAAAGTTTGGAGCTATATTACATGTTTTCTTCCCTCAGTAGTTAATAAAGATTTGATATTTTCCTAGTGTCTACCTTTTATTCCAGGGTGGTTGTCCCAGACATGTTCTCTGGAAATGGGAACAATATGCATTTACCATTTCCAGATTTAGACATTTTCCTCACAATGCTGTGTTTTATCCAGAGTATTCTGGGTTATAAGCCCAGGGTTCAGGGCCTTTTGAACTCTTGAGTTTAAACAGTTCTCAGTGGAACATGATAAAAAAAAAAATTAATTAATTAAAAAAAACCCCCAGTTCTCAGTGATGTGAGTTTTGTATTGAGTATTTTCTACAGGTGAGTAGGGTTTGGTTTTGGCTGAAGGTATAGAACCTCTGTCACCCAGATAATAATACAGAAATAACCCAAGTGTTAGGACCTTAGTTTCTGTAAGCCCTGTCTTCAGAACAGTTAGATATAATGGAGTGGTGCTTTATGCTGGACTCAGATTTTTTGGTCATACAATAACATTTTGTGGGGTTCTGGTGACCTGATTCTTGAGACTAGCCTTCATTGCTACAATCATAGTTTTTTGGGGAAAAAAAAAAAAAAAAGGACGTGGGGAAGGATATTCATGGAAAAATCTGGGACTGTTCTCTGGATTTTTCCCAGTTGGTTTTGGGAAGTCTCCTTGATTTTATTTTATTTTTTTATTTATTACTTATTTAAGATTTTATTTTATTTAAATTCAATTAATTAACATATAGTGTATTTTTAGTTTCAGAGGTAGAGTTCAGTGATACATCAGTTGCACATAATACCCAGAGCCCATTATATTATATGCCCTCCGTAATTCCTTGATTTTATATAATGTAACAATTTTAGGTTTTTCCATTTTTATTTTTAACATAATTTTGTCCCTTATTCTTTTGGGGGTTCACCTCTAGATTAATAATAGAAATTGTCTACTCCATTTAAAAAGTTCTCTGAACAATTTAAGCTAAAAGAACACTTTGTTTTCTTTGGGTAAGTAGCAAGAAGATTATATATATTTATAAAATTCTTTTCCAGCAAGGGTACTTAAAAGCATGTATTTAAAATTAAGAGCTTTAAAAAAAAATGAAGCTGTACTTAACAAAATTGTCTTTAAAAAGCTTTAAAAAGGGAGCATTTACTAAAAGCACAGGAAATTGGTGACAGAATTTGTTTCTGATAACAGAACAGATATAGATCATAAAGGAGATAATAGAAGGTAGAAGACAATAGAGTATCACCTCAGATTGGCCTTTTTTGACCACTATACATAGAGAATAATTTGACTTCTTCATAGAGAATAATTTAACTTCTAGATCCGATATAGCTTCTTCCATCTTGGGTTTTGTTATACTGAGATTTTGAACCTTTTGGCTGTAAAAGTGTTGTAATTTCTTTTGGTCAGTGTCATTTTACAAAATATATACTTAATAGTGAAGAAGTACATTGGGGCTACTTTGGGTCAGATTGGCACTTTTTTTTTTTTTTTTGGGTGCATATTTTTTGATGGATGTGTGTCAGTGAATCTACTCTTGGGGAGAATGGTACTATATAATGGAAACATATGATCTTAGCTTACCATTCACTTGAAATTTTTATTACTGTGTTTTCTGCATTTGCCATTTAGATATAAATTATTTTGGCTTCTGTTCAACCCATCTAAATCAATTCCTAACCATAATACCACAGCTTAAGATTCATGGGGAAGGGGACGCCTGGGTGGCTCAGTTGGTTAAGCGGCTGCCTTCGGCTCAGGTCATGATCCCAGCGTCCTGGGATCGAGTCCCACATCGGGCTCCTTGCTTGGCGGGGAGCCTGCTTCTCCCTCTGCCTCTGCCTGCCACTCTGTCTGCCTGTGCTTGCTTTCGCTTCTCTCTCTATGACAAATCTTTAAAAAAAAAAAAAAAAAGATTCATGGGGAAGAGTGGGGGAGTGTATATCTTTATACAAATTTTAAGGCAGGAATTTCCAAATATGTTTCAGTTTTGTGAAGATTAGAAAAGTATAGTTCCACTTTCTCAACTTCTCATCCCCGTTAAAGAGCAGGAAATTTGCACCATTTTTTCCTTCTTATTTTACTTTTCTAATGCTTATACAAAATGAAATCAGAATTGTTAGACACAGTCACATTTGGGTATCACTATGCTTATTAAAATTGAAGCCTTAGAAAATTCTAAACACATAAAATGGTTGTTGACTTTGTCCATACATTTTTGTGTTAAAGATATTCATTGAATGAATATCTTATGAGTATGGACTATATCTGCTATGGGTCCATGCGCTGTGCTAGGTCCTGGGTATACGAGGATGAGCCAATCATGGTCATCGTCTTTAGAGAATTTGCGCAGAGATAGGGGTGAGAGATAGGTGAGCCAGCACTTCTATTAAATCTGCCTGGGATGTAATGAGAATAATACCTACATGAGGAACACCTAAATCAGACTGGAGGGTGTCTGAGGGCTTCTTAAAGAAGGTAATGTTTTATCTATGATTTGAAATGTAGGTAGGAGTAAGTGAGATGGATAAGGAAGAAAGAGAGGGAAAGTATTTTCCAAGTGAAAGAATGTCATATATGTAGAGATGATCATTGACAGATATGCCACGTCTGATTGATTGATTTTTAAAGAATTTATTTATTTGAGAGAGAGAAAGTCAGAGGGAGAAGTAGACTCCCTGCTGAGCAGGGAGCCAGATGTGAGACTCAGTCCCAGGACTCAGGGATCATGACCTGAGCCAAAGGCAGTCGCTTAACCAACTGAGCCACCCAGGCACCCACCACATCCAATTAGTAAATATGTTTTATAACTTTTCATTTTATTTAAGTCAAAACTTTTCTGCAGTCTGTAAGACAAAAAAATGAAGGAAATAACACAGTGTATAGTATATGTCAGTAGAGCACAGCAAATATTGGTGAATTTTGCTCTTTGTAATAAATAAATCCAGTAGTATAAAATAGAAAGTTGGAATTTTTTAAATCAAAGATTATTACAGGCTCGTCAACTCACTAGGACAAATATCTTTATAAAACAAAAATTCTAGTAATGTCAAAAACACCCTTATGTTATCTATAACTTCATTTTTTGTTGGTTATATTTTCTTTAGTCAAGATATACCTGTTTTTGAAAAGTAGTAATATTATGAACTCTGTAGCCTAAGCCTTAATCTCTGTGGGTCTGATATCAGCATCTCTTAAGAAGGAAACACATTTTCTAGTAAATGATGTCTGTAAAAGACAGAGAAATGCTTGTAACACTGTCAGGAAAGTAAAATTGGTATCTCCCTTGTTGCATTTATTTGCTTTTTAATCAAGACGAACTTCAAGGAGGAAGACAGATGTTTCTCTACTTTGTTTTTATTTAAATATACCACTTGGGATTTGAAGCTTCTGCACTTCTGTTTGTTTGGATTTTTTTGTTTTATGGCTTGATTCCAAAAAATGGAATAAAAAATTTAGTGGAAGTTTGTTGTTTGAAATCACAGGGTGCTATGAGAATTATTGCAAATCCCTGATGTCTCACTGTCTGCCCTCAATTTTCTTACTTTTGGTAATAATGCAAGCAGTCATTTTAAAAAACTGCTTTGTTCATTTTACTGACCTTCTTCCAGACACCATGTGCCTGAAGCAACAGCAGCCAGCTGTAGCCAAGGTCCTAGGGCGTAAACTCAGGCTTCTTCTCTCTCAAATGCTGCTACTCGAAATTTGCATAAACGTTAAAGAGAAAATTAAAAGGGCCCTGTATGCCAGTTCTTCATATATTTTAGGAACCCCACCCATTGAACATATTAAAATGTCTTTTGAGTGAGCAGTGCATATGAACACAGATATCACACTGCAGACCAACAGAACAGGATATGGGGAAAAAAAATCATGTGAGATAGACAACAGACAGAGGCTTATTTGAAGAGGCTACAAAGCAACAAGTAATGTCACTTTACACTGATTACATGTTAATGCAACAAGTGAAACACATTGAAGGCTGCTCAGATTACAGCTGGCTGGGGTGCAGACTTAATTACTCATGTTAGAGATTTCTAAAACAAAGGGAGGCTTTTAAACCAATGATATGTAGCTGGCATGATACTGAAAAGCCCTGGAAAATCTAGGCAAATGCCTTGATGAAATTTTAAGGAAGATTCCATCCTGTCAGGATATTGGGCCAGTTCCTAAATGGCTAATTCCTGAGGCACTAGAACTGGTTAAAATCAATGACAGCTTATTCTGTTGTTTGCAGTATTTATAGACAAATGAGACCAATAAACTTGAGTAAATACCAGGACCCTGTCTATACTGAGCTACACAGTGCTAAACACAAGGTCTTGGGTTGTATTTCTTAGAGGTTCTTTCTGGAGTGGTCCTGAAATTGACATTTAGAGGGTTTGCTAAAGGTATTTAATAAAAACAGTTTTTATTTTGTCTGTATTTGTCTTGGATTCATTTGGGTAAATCACATTCTCTTTGCCCCTGCCCCTAACTTCCCTCCATTTCACTGTATGGACTGTAAGGATAGGAATTGTTTTACTTTTGTTTGATTTCTATTCAATGCCTAGTGGAGGGCCATGCTCACTGTAAGTTCTTCAACAAATATAGAACCATATTAAATTGAAAGACATTTTTGCTCATATATATGTTTATTTTACCTTTACTATGTCACTTCTCCTAATTCCTGCAGTGCTACAGCTTTTTTTAAAGGCAGTGACCGCTGATTTATTATTATTTTTAAAAAAATTTTTTTGGTAGTAGTACTAGTTCAGTATTTCTTTTATTAGACTGTTAGTGATGGCAACTGGGAAGAATTTATTCCACTTACTGATAGTACATTTTAAACTGCCTAGGGCTCTTCTATTTTCCCAGATTTGTCTGCTCAAACTGGGTTTGATTGATTTAACAAGTTTCCCTAGAGGCATCATTTATCATGCTTTCACTTACCAAGAATTTAAGTACCTACTGTGTGAGCTAGGCTTTTTTGAGCTCTTACTATGAATCAGGCATTCGAGGTTGTTTAAATGTATTGATTCAGTTAGTTCTTACCAGGGCTCTAAGAGATGATTTTACAGGTGAAGAGACTAAAACAGAAAGAGGATACAGATATAGATAGTAAATGACGGAGCTAGAATCCAAACTCAGATTCTGGCGTTGGTGGTATAGAGGTTAGCATAGCTGCCTTCCAAACTCAGATCCTGATTTTAGCATCTGTGCTTGAAACGATATTTCCTCAAATATACAGAAAATAAGTATTTTTCTATCATCTAGGAACTTAAACATGGAAAAATAGAGAAAGAAGACAACATAGAATTAAGTGCTAAACTGTGAGTGAGTTATGAATGTTTTAAGAGTCAGGGGCCCTGAGGGTGAGGTAGAAGGTGGGCTGGGCCTCGTTGGAATGAATAGAGTGTCCTTGATGGTGGAGGGAAAGTGGCAGCTGAGGAAGATGAGATGTGGATAGACATGGACTTGAGTGCAGTGGTGATCCATTCTAACAAGAGACTACATTTATTATGGTGCGAGGGTCCCAGGAGGGTAAGGTGGACTGTGTTCTTGAGGGCGAACCTGAAGGTTTAGACTGGAAGAAGAAATGACTTGTTCCTGGAAGAAGTACCATCCGTGCCATTGTGTGAAGGTACTGCATAGACCTCTCAGCTGGTTCTTCTGAAGCCAAACTGAGAATAAGTTCTGAGAATTAAGAACTGAAAGCCAATGCAGATTAGAGAGTGCTGTACCAACACTTTGTAAGTGGGGCTTCTCGGAGGTTGGATGAGATTAGAATAAAAGCCTTACCACTTTTGGGGAGCTGAGAAAATAGATGTCTTCAACTTAAGCTAAAAAGGGATAAATTGAATAAGCTTATATAAAAAGAATAAAAGCCTTCACTTACTGGAACATTTTACAGTTGTGACTGTTTTCTATCTTTATTTTTTTTTGCTTTCAAAGATTTATTTATTTCAGTGAGAAAGAGAGCAAGCGCAGCAGGGAAGAGCAGAGGGAGAGGGAGAAAGAATCTCAAGCAGATTCTATGCTGAGTGTGGAACCTGATGTGGAGCTTGATCTCAAGACCCTGTGATCAGACCTGAGCTGAGCCCAAGAGTCAGATGCTGAACTGACTGCACCACCCAGGGGCCCCTACAATTGTGACTGTTTCCAAGCACAAATATAATTGTGTCATTTTCCTTGCTTAAAGCTGAGCAGTATTTATCCTCACACTTAGACCAGAAGCCAGGGTCTAACTCCTTCCTTCCTCCTTTTACTCCCCCTCCTTGCTTAATAGTCCCCAACTACATGAACTTAGAATACCAGTCTCATTCCCATCTCAAGGCCTTGATACTTGCTCTTTCTTCAGTTTGGGATTGCTCTTTCTCACATCTTCATGATTCTTGTTCATTTAAATCTTAGCTCTAAGATACCTTCTGAGAGAGGCCTTTCCTAGTTGTCCTATCTAAAGGTGGTCCCTGTACCTCTGGCCTTTGTGATTACTCTGTCTCCCATATCTGGGTTCTGTTTCCAACAGAATCTATCACTTACCCTTCTCTAAAAGGATGTTATTTATTCATGTATTCTCTCTATCTTTCTCTAATAGAAGGTTCATGGGGACGGAGACTTTATTCTGATAACTATGGAATCCCTGACATTAGGGCCTACATACACCTCATGGAGTAGATGCTTTATAAGTATGTTCTGAATATTAGAAGGTTAGCCCTCAAAATACTGGACAGAAAATGTGGGAAAATTAGAAATTGTTCTCTAAATTTTGTGTCACGTTGCCAAGTTGATGGAGTGATAAAATTGAAATCTCCTGCTTCGCTTTGTTTTTGCCCCTTTTTTGGGGAGGGTGGAAGCATGCACACAGACACACACACACACACACACACACACACAGTATATGAAATTGATTCTAGTTAACGGTATTTATTGAGTGATCACTATGGCTTAAGGTGAAATTTTGGGTAAAAGTCACTTTTTTGGTGAGTGACTCATTTCTCTGAGTCTACTAAAATATCAGTTAAGCATCTGTTCTCTAAATGGGATATGATTGAGCATTTTGTTTTTTACTTTACAAATATAAAGGGGTGCTTTCAATTTCACTGTTAAATTTAAGTGTTTTACATTGGAAAAAGAGCACATTGAATTTAGAAATGAGATTCTTTTCCGGTTTCACTGCAACTTTTTGAGTTATCAAAGTTTTAATTTCTCTTTGAATGGCAGATAATTACGGTATTCATTTAGAAATACCCCTGAGCAAAGTCATGAGTCTCAGATTTTACTTTATTTTTCTTTTGAATTCAGGGAATAAATTACTGTCTAGATTACCCTAAACCTCCAGTGGATTCTATAGTCTTAGGGGATTCCATAACTTGGACACTCATGCCTTAGTTGTTCTCAAAGTATGGTTCCTCAGACTTCTGGCATTAGCATCACCTGGGAACTTGTTAGGAATGCAAATGCCTAGGCCCCTTCTAGACCTCCTCAATCAGAAACTGTGGGGGTGGTGTCTGGCAAGCCCTCTAGTTGATTCTGATACATATTTTGAGCACCATGGCTTAGTAAATGTTAAAGGGTCAAGGTAGTGTGATCCTACTTAATTATTAGCCCTGTAAGCCCACCTCCTTTTTGGTCACTGAATTTGATTGGTTCACTAAGGCTAGGCTGTAAAGTTACTTGCTTGATGGATTGCCACATATTGACTTTGGGTTGTTTGTATTTCTCTGAACCTGTCACTGTAATGATTTGCCAGGATACTTAATAGGAACAGGCTGTAATTTTTTTGCACCCATGGCTTTCTGAGTCATGGGTGGCTAGGCCCTTAATGTCCTTCTGCATAGATTTCTCCAGGTACCAGGCATGCCATTCACATACTTTTAATGAGGGAGGTGTCACTGTTGGATCACAGAAGACCTTCACAAGCATTTAGTTCACCCAAGTTTAGTTTACTGGTAGGGAAATTGAGCCCCCATGAAGTTGTGCTTTACTTGCAGTAGTACAGCTAGTTAGTGGTAGAGACAGGATTTCAGGTTTCTGGATTCTACTCAGCCAGGATTCCTGCAGGGGGAGGACAAAGCTTCAGCTTAGCTTGCTCTGTGCTTGCAGGACATTCCTTTCCTACTGACAGGTTTTCTTTTTTATGTAAAGAGAAAAAGCAAATAGAAAAAAGTCAGGAAGTTCTCATTGAAACTAATAAAAGTGTCTAAAGAGAATGAAAAAAGCAGTTTGAGAACTTTGGTATGGAGGAAATAACCTGACATTAACTGTTTTAATTATAGTTGTTGCATTGGCCTTATCAGTGTGGGAAGAGGGAGCATTTGAGCCCTACAGGGAAGTGGGATATGGACAACAAGATGACCCTCTTCCTGAATCTGCCTGTTCAGATTGAAGCTTAGTGACTGTGTGATCCCAGCAGCTGTCAGAGATGGGGCTGAACTTGGGATGAGACCTGGGTCTCAGGCCTAGCATGTCACAGCTAGTGGTGTGAGGAGGTTACCTAACCTCATTGGCCCTCACTTTCTAGTAAATGGGTGTAACAATACCTATCCTGTCCATCTGAGAAGAAAAATGTCAGATAGTAGGAAGCAGTGTATCACTGTAGTTAGGACCACAGACTTCCTAGGTTCCAGACTTGCTAAGTTTCAAATTCTGGCTCTTTTGGCAGTAGCAGTTCACTTCGCCTTTTTGTGGAACACATTTAATGAAATTAACTGCTTCACAGTGTTGTAGGGAACATTGACTTAGTCAGTCTATGTGGAGTGCATAAAATAGTATCTGGGATTGAGTAAGTGCAATGTCTTAGCTGCTGTGGTTATTACTATTTTAAAAATATTATTTTAAGAGATGAGATTTCTATAAACATGTTCTCAAATGCTTCTATACTTGGTAACAGTACTGGGCAAATAGAGGGTTCTTATGCAGTAATTTTTTTTTTTTAAAGGAAATCCCTTTATTTTTTAAAAGATTTTATTTATTTATTTGAGAGTGAGAGAGCACACGCACATGTTCATGAAAGGGAGCATAAGCAGGGGGAGGAGCAGAAGGAGAGGAAGAAGCAGACTTTCCACTGAGCAGGGAGCCCGATGTGGGACTTGATCCCAGGTCCCTGGGATCATTACCTGAGCTGAAGGCAGATGCTTAACTGACTGAGCCACCCAGGCACCCATCTTATGCAGTAAATGTTAATGGAGGAGTTGTTCTAGTATCCAGTTTGTGCCTGGGCTCCCCTGTGAAAAGAAGCTGATTTTGATACCCTAGAATGTCAGGCCTAGAGCCTGTGATATTGAGCAGTTTATTCATAGAGTGGTATGGCTAGATAAAACTCAAAGGTAGAAACCTCTCAGTTTTGCTTTCAGGTATTTGTATACAAACTGTCTAGCAGATGGACATCTGAAGATCTTACAGAAAAAGTTAATTGACTTTAATGTTGGTTTTTGTTGTTTCACTAGGTTTCTTTCTGTCTTGCCTTTCATACTGATATTAGGATTCTTTTTTTTAAAATTAAATTAATTTATTTATTTTCAGAAAAACAGTATTCATTATTTTTTCGCCACACCCAGTGCTCCATGCAATCCGTGACCTCTATAATACCTACCACCTGGTACCCCAACCTCGCACCTCCCCCACCACATCAAATGTTATTAGGATTCTTTTTTTTTTTTTTTTTTTAAGATTTATTTATTTTGACAGAGAGAAATCACAAGTAGACAGAGAGGCAGCCAGAGAGAGAGAGAGAGGGAAGCAAGCTCCCTGCTGAGCAGAGAGCCCGATGCGGGACTCGATCCCAGGACCCTGAGATCATGACCTGAGCCGAAGGCAGCGGCTTAATCCACTGAGCCACCCAGGCGCCCAAATGTTATTAGGATTCTTGATAAGGATTTTGATGATGAAAATTCTAACTCTAAAAGCTAAATAATCAAGTTACCTAGCAAGTGAGTGGTAGACTTTAGGAGCCCTTCTCCTCTTGTGGCCGAAATCAATGAAAATTTCTACTGTTGCTATTTATTTCTGAGTAGCCTGTTTTTGGGAGGGATTGTGGTAGTGAGGTACCTTGTAAGAGGACTGGAGTTTAAGAATTTGAGAGTTATTGTTTTGTCTGTATATATTTAACTTTCTATTTTCTTTACTTTGACCCCCCTATCTACAATAAGTATTTGTGGTCTACTCCCCCATCTTTGTGTGAATCCCTTAAGGCTAGAGATTATATTGTATTCATTTCTTATGTATTCCATTTCCTCTTTTCCTCTGGATACTAATGTTGTGCCTAGTATATGCTAGGCTCTCAATTACAGTTTGTTCAATGAATGTTGTTGATGTTTCTGAATAGGTATTAAAGTGGCCTGTTCTGAAACCTCACTTGAAGGCTTATGTAATTCTTTAGTATCGTGGTGACATAGTATTTACCCAAGGCTTCCTAAATATTCATTGATGAATCCTTACATTGCTTATCTGAAGTATTCAAATTTCAAGACGCTTGTGCATGTCGTGGATGTTAAGAGCTTTACTTTTCTTTAGTATCATTGGGAGATAGGGATGCAACAGCTGGGAAGATAGAGGCACAGAGAATTAAGAGCATCATTCAGTACTGTAAAGTAGTTATTGTAGGCAGAGACTCCTAGGATGAACTTCCATGCTTCTATGGCCTCAGGAGCCAAAGGACAAATACAAAACAAAATAAACAAACAAAAAACCTGATGAAAGCTCTAAAGGGAAACCCAGATCAGGTTGGATCTGGGAACGAATATTGACCTGGATTGGGTAACATTTCTTTGCTGTCTGAGGGTTATGATTAGTGACTTATTTCTAATGTGGATTTGTTTTTTATTTTTAGCATTGCAGTGTCGGGATGGCTATGAGCCCTGTGTAAATGAGGGAGTGTGTGTTACCTACCACAATGGCACAGGATATTGCAAGTAAGTTTTTCTCTCTCTCTTTTTTTTTCTTTCCTTTTTATATATTTTATTTTTCCTCAGTATAACCCTGGGCAAGATTTGGTTCTACTAATTCTATTTTCAATACTTCTGTGAAATGTTACTGGTTCTCTTCCTTTTCTGATGTAGTCTTTGTGGAGGATGAGGATGGAACGATGTAGGCGTCAGATAATTGATGAACAAGAACTTCTTCCTGTCTTATCACTATCTTTTTCATTATGAAAAAGACTTTTCAGTGAGTGGCTAGCTAATGTATATTGAATACATTCTTAGGATCACTCCTCAACATGTTAGTTATGATCTTGTTTTTAAGTCAAACCACAATAGCTACTAACTTTAATTCTGCCTGGTGTAAGCGAGTATTACAAATGAAACTATTTTTCTGGTGTAAAAAAGTCCAGCTCCTAAAAAGAGACCGTGAGAAAGATGTATATGCACCAGGAGGGATGAGATGGGGAGCAGGTACTGTGGTGAAGGTCATTTTATGGGCTTACAAGAAATAGGGTATGGAACAGGACCAGGCAGTAGAGGCTGGTTCTCAAGAGCAGTTTTTCTTTTTTCTCCCACACCTAGTTTAGCTATATTTTTTGTTTCTTTGAGGAGGCCTGTGAGATTATCTCATAAATAGCTCCTCTTTGTGTCCTACAGACTGTATTTGTTTTCTTCTGGCTCTGGCTCAGTTGAAATTTTATTTTTTTAGAGATTTCATTTCTTTATTTGTCAGATGGAGAGTGCCAGTGCACAAGCAGAGAAGTAGAGGGAGAAGCAGGCTCCCTGTTGAGCAGGGAGCCCAATGCAGGACTGGATCCCAGGATGCTAGGATCAGGACCTGAGAGAAATTCAGACATTTAACCGACTGAGCCACTCAGCCATCCTTCAATTGAAAATTTTTGACAGGAACATGTATTCATTGTATTTAGATCATGGGAAATAAGATTGATAATGTAACTTTTCTTTAACACTTGCATGGGGTACACTTATCCTCTGCTTCAGTAGCAATACTTGCTTGATAAGCATTTTAAATGAGTTTATCCAACATGTTTTGATTTCTTTTCTGGGTATTTAATTGAATAACATAAATATAATATGACATTGGTTCCAGTCAAGTCCATTCTGACACCAGGATCTAAGTTCCCTTTTAAAAAAACAAACAAAAAAAACTATTTATTTATTTGTGAGAGCGGGGGTGGGGAGAGAGAGTATGTGAGTGCGCACTAGCAGGGGGAGCAGCAGGCAGATGGAGAAACAGATTCCCCACTGAGCGGGACCCTGAGATCAGAGACCCAAGGTCTCAGATCAGGACCCTGACCTGAAGGCAGATGCTTAACTGACTGAGCCACCCAGGCATCTCAGGATCTAAGCTCCTTAATGCCATCGGTGAGGATTTTTATAAAATCACTATGCTCTTGAGCAGAGTGACAATATTTTAAACTATGATGACAGTAAAGTTGTTTTTTTAATTTAAGATTTTGTTTATTTATCTGAGAGAGAATGAGAGAGCATGAGCAAAGGGAGCAGCAGGCAGAGGCAAAGGGAGAAGCAGGAGCAGGGAGCTTGGCACGGGGACACGGGGGAGGCAATGTGGGACTGGATCCCAGGACCTTGAGCCACCCAGGCACTCCAGATGATGGTAAAGTTTAACCGTACGTTGCTTGCATTGGAATAAAGGTAATACTGGGAATGAAAAATTTTTTTTATTTTTTAACTGATAATGAGCTGCTCACGTAGTTTTTCTAGCTGGAAAACAAAAATGGGATGTAGTCTTCTTTCAGAATGGTAATACAGTTGGAGATAATAAAGGGGAGGAACTTTTATTTTAATGCCTTAGAACTTGCTACCAAAATCTTCAGTCCCTTTTTGGCACCCAGTGTCATAGTTACTTGTTTTATTCTGCTATCCAGGCCTCTTGTGGTAGTTAACCCATTAAATTATGATCATTTGTGGATGTATTTGTTTCTCCTATTGGATTTCGAGGTCCTTGTCCTATATATTTTTGTATAGTTAGTGCCTAAAATAGTGCCTGATATGTAGCTAGAGCTTAACAGTATTTTCTTGAAGCAAAAGGTCCTCAATAGAGTTCATCATTCACATGTTCTTTTAATCTGTGTCTTAAATAAGAAGATACTGTCCTCTCCTCTGAGAATTTTATTTGCTTCACACAGCCTTTAGTATGGTGGTACTATATGGAGAGGTACTTTAGTTCTATCTGAACATAATTCAATGTGGTGACTTATTAGGGGAATTTCAAATAGGTTCTAAGTGTTGGCCTATGTATTTGTGGTCTGCTGTAGGAAGAGAGACTAGTCTCTGAGCATTTTACCAGGAGAGGACACTAAGGGTCCCTTTTGGGCAAAAGGAGTTTTGTGGGCCATTAGTCTCAAATTCTCCAAAGTGAGAGAGACAGAGTTACCTCTGGTCTCTGGAAGAAGCACTGCTAGGGAACAGGGAACACACTTTATGGCTAACAAAAATGGAGCTGCCCAAAATCTGTCTGTGGATGCTTGTTATTGTTGATGGAATAGGTTGCTTATGGATATAGTTCTGGGTGAGTCCCTCAGATGTCCTCCAGCCCTGTGTGAGGGAAACAAGCCCCTGAGAAGGAAGAGTAAGGAAAAAAAAAAAAAGGGCCAGACTGTCCTTTTGGGAGACCAATATGAGCAACAAAACTTGTAAAAAGAGAATATTTCTCTACATTGGTAAAAGCAACATTAGTGTCAACATAAAGTAGATATAGGAAAAGCATGAACAGTATCAAGGAGGCCAACTCAGTCATCCTGACAATGCCATAAGATATTGAGCAAAATTTTAAGCAAAAATAACATCTACTTAGCAGGACTTTCAGTGTATCTTCACCAATTTTGCTTTTTTCCTTAGGGAAAGAAGGTAATCCCGCTTATTTTTATATATTTTTATATTATTTTAATGGTAAATGGATATTAGAACATAAGTTCTATAAAAATTACATTAGACATGCAGGGCATATGATTATCTTTTTGTTCATGAGATTGCTTAGTGGATTAGGAAAAGAAAGTTGAAGCCAAATTCTTTTTTACAGGGGTGGGAGGGCGGGAATTAATGGAAAATGTTTTAGGGTAGAAGGTATCTGACTATCTGTTTAAAGAGCATAATGCTACTGATTCAGCTAAAATATAATAGTTGTTTATAGAAATTATAGAAATCCTTGATAAGATCACATTGACAGATGAGGATAAGTACTTTAAAAGGTTAGTATTGTATACAGCTCAGCTGTTTTTTCTAACTGTTAGGCGCCTAAGTATTCTATCAGTCTGTGATTAGATTGGGATGCCAGACAAGGAGAACCTGTATAATCTTGCATAAAACTCAATTATTGCTCCTAAATAGTTGTTGTCGGATCTTAATAAAGCCCTCTCACTACAGAGAGATAAGACATTTTATTCTCTCCCTTGTCCTAATGGGAGGTGTAAATATATAATTAAGTTTGGCTGTCATTAATCACTATCAAGTTGTTTGTCTCAGGCTTTCAAAGATAAACCATTCCAAATCCCGATTTGATTGAAAATCATGGGTAACTCAAGTTCACTAGAATGTTGGGGGAGGGTAAGTTTTTGATTTGTAAAGTTTACAATATATGCATTTTTAAGGACATACTTATAGTTATGTGAAGTCCTATCTGTCAGTTCTTAACCTCTGGGTTGTCTTTGGGTATGTTTGTATTAACAGCTCTTTCTATTGACTCTGGGTATAGTTTCCCTTTACTTCTCATTTATGGTAGTTTTTGTTATTTACTAGACATTGTGAGTGATGCATTTTAGTGTTTACCTTCTGCTAAAGAATGGTGAGTTTTGTTCTAACAGACCGTCGCATCACTGGAAGATCACCTTGATCCTTTGAAGGCTTGATTTTAGGCTTTGCTCTGGCAGGTCTGTTTTGCCTTTAGTCTGACAGTATTTTAAGTCTTAGTCCTGGGATGTGGTCCTTACTCTCAAGGTATGACCCCTTGGGGGATCAGTGGGAAGTGTGAGTTGCTTGTCAAGCCTGGTGTTCCCCAAACCCTTCTAATTTAGTAGGACTTGAATTCAAACTTCTAACTCCCCAGAACCATGCTCAGTTCTTCAGCCTTCCAGTTCCAACTCTTGCTTTCCTTTGGTTTCCTAAATACCTTGTTCATGCACAGCCAGGAATCATTTAAGGATTTTAGTGGAGTCATATACATGTTTTAGGGCTATCTGCTCTGTGGCTCTGTTTTTTCCAGGGGGATTTCTCCTCCAAATTCTAGCTGCTTTGACAATTCCAGATATTTTGACTCTTCAGCTCAGTAAGACTCCCATTTTCTGCTTGTATTCTGTTCCTCAGTGCTGCATGGACCGAGGACTACCTTCAGGGAAAAAACTATGTAAATGTACATTTCATATGGTTTGGTTTTCTTTTTTTGAGGCTCATATCCCAGTTTCTGCCTGGTTTGATTACTCTTTGGTACCTTTAATCTTTGTCCACAGTGTCTAATTATTGTAAGCAAGAGAATTGATCTAATTACTCTGCCATTATTTTTAATGATAAAAGTTATCATTATAAAGGACTCTTTCAAAAAACTCTGCATGCGACACATGGGGCAGAGCCAGCCAAGAGGCAGGGAGAGGCCAGAGCTGTCGTTCCGGGCAACCCACTCGAGGATGGCTCCCAGTCTTCCGGAAGGTGCTCGGCTTGGGGAAAGCAAACCCTCGCCCTGCTCCTTTTCCATTGAGAGCATTTTAGGACTGGACCAGAAGAAAAACTGTGTTCCCTCAATGAAACCCCACAGGCCCTGGGCCGACACCTGTGGCTCCTCAGCCTCAGAAAGACTTTCGTTGAAAAGAGAGCTGAGTTGGTATCGAGGCCGGAGACCCAGAATTGCTTTTACTCAAAACCAGATTGAAGTGTTAGAAAATGTCTTTAGAGTTAACTGCTATCCTGGCATTGACATCAGAGAAGACTTAGCTCGAAAATTGAATCTAGAGGAAGACAGAATCCAGATCTGGTTCCAAAATCGGCGTGCAAAACTAAAAAGGTCCCATAGAGAATCACAGTTTCTAATGGCGAAAAAAAATTTCAACACGAATCTCCTGGAATAGATAGAAATCTAAACATTTGAGATTCTCTTACAATTGCAGACCATGAAGAATCAATGGAAATATCAAGTGATAAAAATGTGATGTTTTCTTTTCATTTAATCTGAGTGTTGTCATTTTTTCCCTAAAATATATTGTAAATATTTACTGTTATAACATGGTACCTATTATACTTGGGCACTTTTAGTTACAATAAAGCCCTTTCCTATATATTTTAATAAAATTTTCAGAAAAAGCCAAAAAAAACCCACAAAAACAAAAAAACTCTACATGCTGCTTAGGTAACTAGCACAGTGTTTATTGAACACTGGAAAGTCACCATGAGTTACTTAGGTTCCTGTGGATGGGTGATTGCGTTTCAGAATCTCTACTTTTTGCCAAAGTAGCTACATAGAAACTACGTTTTAAAGTAATCACTATCAAAATAAATTATTTTTACTTTACATTATCAGAGTAAACAAAGTAAATCATTATAAATATAAAATGTTATAAAGTATAACTTTGTTTCACAATTAACCTAAAATTTGTCTACTAGCTCTAAGAAATAGTAGACATTAACAACTAAACTTTCCTTGCCAGGATTAGGAGTAATATTGGTGGTCCAGGCCTCCTAAAGCCTTTCAAGAAAACTAGAGTTATTGCCTTCTTTTTCCTCTTGGTATGTTTCTGTATAGTCAGGAGGGAATAGAGACACTTGGAATCTTCCAGAGCCTGACTTAGAATAGAGGAGGCTCTATCAATATTTGTGTTGTTGTGGTGCTCTCCTAGAAAGGCATTTTCAAAAGTCATGGCTGACTCAGCATCTTCCCTTTTACTCACCTTGTTAGTGCATTCAGTGCTGTTCGGGAAAATATCAGATCAAAGAGGTACATTGGGAAAAATGTCAGCTGTTGAATCACTCTCTTTCTTCTGTGCTGAAACTGGTTCCCGCAAGAAGAGTCCTTGGATAGCGTGCCCTATTCAGCAGAACATCATATATAGAGTTTTTCTGGGAGATGCTAGCAGAAGCCTGGCCACTTTCCCATAGTTCTTTTATCTTTACCATAAAATGAAGAATACTGTCTTCTGCTCACTAAATAGCTTTCACAGAGTAATCTTTTTTTTTAATGTGATACTTAAGCAGCTATTAGTTCAGAAATTATTTTATGCTCTTTATGTATACCACATATAACAGATAACTGAAGTCTGTGGTAGTAGTTGCAAATAATTGATAGTATTATTACATTATTTCATACTCTGGGAAGTCATAAAATAATTATCGATTCATTCACCTGGACTTTTTTTTTTTAAAAAAAAAGATTTTATGGGACCCCTGGGTGGCTCAGTTGGTTGAGCAGTTGCCTTCGGCTCAGGTCATGATCCCAGTGTCCTGGGATCGAGTCCCAGAGTCCCACATCGGGCTCTTTGCTCAGCGGGGAGCCTGCTTCTCCCTCTGCCTCTGCCTGCCATTCTGTCTGCCTGTGCTCGCTCCCCCCCCCCGATAAATAAATAAAATATTTAAAAAAAAAGATTTTATTTATTTATTTGACAGAGAGGGAGAGATCACAAGTAGAGAGGCAGGCAGAGAGAGAGAGAGGAGGACGCAGGCTCCCTGCTGAGCAGAGAGGCCGATGCGGGGCCTGATCCCAGGACTCTGGGATCATGACCTGAGCCGAAGGCTTAACGGGTTAACTTTGGTTAAGCCAAAGGCTTAACCCACTGAGCCACCCAGGCGCCCCATCACCTGGACTTTTTAAAGAGCTTCAGAATGAGTCTTACTAGACTAATGCAAAGTGAATTGTGAAGTGACTGTAATGTAGAGCAGAAACTGTTGGTGACTGGTAGGGCTGGGACCAGGGTGAGGTGAGTGAGGCTTTTCATCTCAGGTGTAAAATTTTAGAGGGTGTCAGAAAACCCAGTTACCAAGGTATAGAATATTTTTAAGAGTCTCATGCTCTTATCTACTGACTGAACTAGCCGGGCAGTTACAGTTTAGTGTAGTAGTTCAGAATATCAAAATTAATGCAAAAAAACTGTGATAAAAATATCCAAATTTTAGATAAAGAGATCAGTATTAATGACTTTTCCTTTGCCTCAGACTTCAGTATGGTTCACTGTGATACTTCTCTGTGGATTAAGGCATCTGAACGAGCCCTGCCTGGCAGCGTGGAGAGGACATAGGTTTTTATGCCAGGTGGACTAGAGTTTGAACCCTAATTCTTGTTAGCAATCAGACCTTTGGCAAGTTAAAGAATATTATGCTAGCTAGTGTTTATTGAGCACTTATATGCCAGGCTCTGTGCTTAGTTAGCCTTTTTATATATTCCTGTTTTACTGATGAGTATATATAGAAACTCAAAGAAGTTAAATAATTTTCCCAAAATCACATACTTTTATTTTTTTGAAGTTTTTTTTTTAAAAGATTATTTATTTATTTATTTGACAGAGACCACAAGTAGGCAGAGAGGCAGGCAGAGAGAGAGAGAGGAGGAAGCAGGCTTCCTGCTGAGCAGAGAGCCCTATGTGGGGCTTGATCCCATCACTCTGGGATCAGGACCTGAGCTAAAGGCAGAGACTTTAACACACTGAGCCACCAGTGCCCCACATACTTTTATTTTTTTTGAAGGTTTTTTTTTTTTTTTTTTTTTAAAGTTAACATACAGTGTTATATTCGCTTCAGGTGTACAGTATAGTGATGCAACACTTTCATATGTCAGTCACCCTGTACTTAACATGACAGGCACACTTCTTAATCCCCATTATCTATTGAACCAATCTCCCCTCTCTAACCATCAGACTGTTCTCTACAATTAAGAGTCTGTTTCTTTAAAATAAATAAATAAATAAAAGAAGTCTATTTCTTTTTTTTTTTTTTTTAAAGATTTTATTTATTTATTTGACAGACAGAGATCACAAGTAGGCAGAGAAGCTGGCAGAGAGAGAGGAGGAAACAGGCTCCCCGCTGAGCAGAGAGCCCGATGCGGGGCTCCATCCCAGAATCCCGGGACCGAAGGCAGAGGCTTTAACCCACTGAGTCACCCAGGCGCCCCAAGTCTATTTCTTGATTTCTCTTTTTTTCTTTGCTCATTTGTTTTTTTCTTAAGTTCCACATATGAGTAAAATCATATGGTATTTATCTTTCTCTGACCGACTTATTTCACTTCACATTATATTCTCTGGCTTCATCCAAGTCATTGCAAGTGGCAAAATTTCCTTCTTTCTTATAGCTGAATAATATTCCATTGTATATAATACCACACCTTTATCCCTTCATCAGTTGATGGGACACTTGGGCTGCTTCCATATCTTGGCTATTATAATTAATGCTGTTATAAACATAGAGGTGCATGGATCCCTTTGAATTAGTGTTTTTGAATTCTTTGGGTAAATACCCAAAAGTGCGATTGCTGGATCATAAAGTAGTTCTATTTTTAACTTTTTGAGGAACCTCCATATTGTTTTCCACAGTGGCTGCACCAGCTTGCATTCCCACCGATAGTGCAAGAGGCTTCCTTTTTCTCCACATTCTTAAAACACCTGTTGTTTCTTGTGTTGATTTTAGCCATTCTGACAGGTGTGAGATAATGTCTCATAGTAGCTTTGATTTGCATTTTCCTGATGGTAGTGATAATGAACATCTTTTCATGTGTCTTTTGGCCATCTGTATGTCTTCTTTGGAGAAATATCTTTTCATTTCTCTATATTTTAATGGATTATTTGTTTTTGGGTGTTGAGGTTTTTGTTTTTTTTTTTAAGATTTTATTTATTTATTTGGCAAAGAGCACAAGAGACAGAGCAGCAGGCAGAGGGAGAGGGAGAAGCAGGGTCTCTGCTGAGCAATGAGGCCGACACAGGGCTTGATTCCAGGACCCTGGGATCATAATCTGAACTGAAGGCAGCTGGCCAATCAACTGAGCCAGGTGTTGAGTTTTATAAGTTCTTTATGTATTTCAGATACTAAGCTTTTTGAATATGTCATTTGCAAACATCTTCTCCCATTTTGTAGCTTGCTCTTAGCTTTGTTGATTTTTTTTCTTCTGTGTGCAGAAGATTTTTATTTGGATACAGTCCCAGTATTTATTTTTGCTTTTGTTTCTTGTCTCGGGAGTCATATCTAGAAAAAATGTGCATATGACTGATGTCCAGTGTCAAAGAGGTTACTCCCTGTGTTCTCTTCTAGGATTTTTATGGTTTCAAGTCTCACATTTAAATTTTTAGTCCATTTTAAATTTACTTTTGAGTATAGTAAGAAAGTGGTCCAGTTTCTTTTGAATGTTGCTGTCCAGTTTTTCCAGCACCATTTGTTGAAGAGACTGTCTTTTTCCCATTGGATGTTCTTTTTTTGGGTCAAAGATTAATTGACCATATAGTCATGGGTTCATTTGTGGGCTGTCTGTTCTCCCCCATTGATCTTTGTGTCTATTTTTGTGCCAGTACCATACTGTTTTGATTACTCCAGCTTTGTAATATAACTTGAAGTCTGAAACTGTGATGCCTCCAGTTTTGTTTTTCTTTTTTCTATTTTATTTTATTTTATTTGTGAGAGAGAGCATAAGCAGGGAGAGGGGCTAAGGGAGAGGAAGAAGCAGATTCCCTGCTGAGCAGGGAGCCTGACATGGGCTCGATTCCAGGACTCCAAGATCATGAACTGAGCTGAAGGCAGATGCTTAACTCACTGAGCCACCTAGTCATGCCTTTGCTTCTCTTTTTCAAGATTGCTTTGGCTATACAGGGTCTTTTGTAGTTAAATAAAATTGTTAGACTTGTTTTAGTTCTGTAAAAAACACTGTTGGTGTTTGATAGGGATTGCATTAAATGTATAGCTTGCTTTGGGTAGTATAGACATTTTAACAATACTTGTTTTTCCAATCCATGAGCATGGAATGGCTTTCCATTTCTTTGTGTCATCTTCAATTTCTTAAATCAGTATTATTTATAGTTTTTAGAGTAGAGATCTTTCACTTCTTTGGTATGGTTTATTCCTAAATATTTTATTATATTTAGTGCAATTGTAAATGGGATTGTTTTCTTAATTTCTCTTTCTGCTCATTATTGGTATTTGAAATACCAATTTCAAATTGTTATTTCTATACATTGATTTAATATCCTGTGACTTTACTAAATTTGTTTATCAGTTCTAGCAGTTTTTGGTGGAGTCTTTCAGGTTTTCTATATATATAGTATCATGTCATCTGCAGATAATGAAAGTTTTACTTCTTTCTTATTGATTTGGATGTCTTTTATTTCCTTGTGTTGTCAGATTGCTGTGGCTAGGACTTCCAGTACTATGTTGAATAACAGTAGTGAGAGTTGACACCCTTGTCTTGTTCCTGTCCTTAGAGGAAAGGTTCTCAGTTTTTCCCCTTTAAGGGTGATGTCAGCTGTGGATTTTTCATATATGGCCTTTATTATATTGAGGTATGTTCCCTCTAAACCTACTTTGTTGAGGGTTTTTATCCAGAATGGATGTTGTACTTTGTCAAGTGCTTTTTGTGCATCTATTGAAATGATCATATGGTTCTGACCCTTTCTCTTATTGATATGATGTATCACATTGACTGATTTGCAGATATTGACCCACCCTTGCAACCAAGGAATAAATCCTAGTTGGTTGTGGTAAATAATTTTTTTTTTTAATGTATTGTTAGATTTGGTTTACTAGTATTTTGTTGAGAATTTTTGCATCTGTGCTCATCAGGAATATTGGTCTATATGATCACATATCTTTTAAGTAGCTGACCTAATACACACTCTGGGAAAATGGGCTGTCAGTCTGAGTCTCAGTTTGCCTATCAGTAAAATGGGGCAAAATTACCTATTTCATTTTATTTTAGTATTATTTTTAAAATTATTTATTTATTTGTCAGGGAGAGAGCGAGCAAGTGCACAAGTAGGGGGAGAGGCAGGCAGAGGGAGTAGCAGGCTCCCTACCAAGCAGGGAACCCAATGTGGGACTTGATCCCAGGACTCTGGGATCATGATCTGAGCCGAAGGCAGACACTTAACTGACTGAACCACCCAGGCATTCCAAAATCTATCTGTTTTAAAGTGGGTAATTCAAACATGTCTTTCTGAAAAGGAAATATGGGACATTTAAAAGACTTGAAGTGACTCTTTAGGTCAGGAATGTGATTATAACTCCACATAGTTTCTGATTTTAAACAGAAGCAGTAACGTTAGGTAGACCTGGGCAGCTGACATAATATTTGAGTATTAAACCTGCTTGTAGCTCTGTGAGTGTACTTGGGCCAGGCTTGGGTAATGCTGCATTTCTGAGAAGTGGCCTTTGATGTGAAAGCTCAGTGCAGTTATTGCAGATGAAATATAAGAAGGCAATGAAGGTGGGGAGAGAGGATACGATCTATTAAAATGGTCTTTGGTAGAAAAAACTAAATGGAAAAACTTGAAACTTCTCTGTTCTTTTTCCTAATGGAAAGTGAACAAGTCCAAACAGATTTTATGCAGCTGTGAAATTGGACTGGTCAAATTCAACAACCTCTGATAAATTTTGCTGCCAGGTCAAAAGCCACACATTGTTAAACATAGTGCCGTACATTTGCATTGTGAGTTAATAGATGTGCAGATATATGTCCTGTGAGGCTTTCCTTATTTAGGACACGAGATCTGGACACTTTAACAGTACCATTCTGAAGTGATTCTTATTAACCACTATGTGTTTGAAAAATCCTTTAACAAATACATTAGGTGTCCCTGAGGAGTTTTTTATAAAGTAAGTCTTGATTATCAGGTTCTTATAATATGGAACAATGGGATTCCTATACTTTTTTCAATTCACCTTTATTCTTCAGGTTTGAACCTTTATAAACTGAAGTGTTAGCTAAAGAAGTAGGAGAAGGTGATTCTTAGACTCTGCCTGTATCCTTTGCCTGTCTTGGATAATTTCCAATAAGTTAAATCAAATAATTTTGGCCTGCAAACCTGGCATGAATAGATGTGAGTTTAGCTAGGCTTCTTTCAACACGGTCTCCAAGTTAACCATAATCCTCTGTAAAGTTTCTTTCTTATTGTTCCATTGTGGCATGTCAGCACCATTAATTTCAGGTAGGAATTCTTTTCTCCCTTTTTTTCTTGTGACTAAGCAGGATGAGAAATATTTTTCTTCCAGGATCTGGCATAGCTTAATTAAGTACTTCATTTTAAATTTTGACTGTCTATCTTTCATCAAGGCTAGCAAGATTGAATACAGAGGAGTGGGGATATCAGAGTGTGATAAAAATGTAATTATCTAAAAATTTCCAAATGCTTTCTTTTTCATTAAGCTAACTGGACGTTAAAGGAGATTTTCTTTAAGTGCTCTTCTAAACGTCCTGTAGCTTAGAATTTTGTAGCTAGGAATAAAATTTGGTGTCTCTTCCATCCCTACAGTCTCTTTTCTCTCTTTCTCTGTGTGTGTGTTATGTGAATTTTTTGTTTTTGTATTTGTCTTAGTTGTTTTACTTTACGATTTTTTGTTTTGTTTTGTTTTTTGTTTTTTTACGTTTTGATGTAAGATAAATTACAATTTATCTGGGGCTTCCCAAAGTTTTCTATATTCTGTTTATCTATTGTCAATAATCTTTGCTGGCACTTCATGCTCCATGTTCAAAAATGTCTTACTGATTTTTATATGCTTCCCTCAGGCTTCCCTTATTAATGCAGTTATCTTCTGTTTAAAATGGTCCTCTCCTAAACAAACTATTACTTGAATCTTTATCAAAGGAGTTTTATGCAAGAAAAGTCAAAGCAAAGACTAATTAATAAGGGCATTAGTTCAGTGAAAGGTGGTATTACTCAGTGAACCCATCCAACTGGAACATCATATCCAGTTTTTTTCTTCACATAAGTATGAGGAGAACATAGGTATTAATGAGAAAATAACCAGATTAGGACTTATATAGCATAGTGGCTTTAGGGTAATGAATCTCTGTAGGTTCAGGCCATTTTCCTTTACTTGCTCTGTCTATAATCCTGTATCCCGAACACTGAAGGTCAGATAGACTGAAGCACTGTAGGATTCTTACTCTTTGTCTTAATCAGCTTAGTCTACTCTAATAAACTACCACAGACTGGGTGGCTTAGACAACAGGTATTTATTTCTCATAGTTCTAGAGCCTGAGAAATCTAAGATCAAGGCACTGGCAGATTCAGTTCCCTGTGAGGACCTTCTTCCTGGTGAGATGGATACCTTCTCACTATGTATATTTTCACATAGTAGGGAGAGAAAGATGTGGTCCCCTCATCTCCTTATATGGGCATTAATCCCATTACGAGGACCTCACCTCGTGATTTTACCTACGTAATTATCTCCAAAGGCCCCATCTCCAACTATCATTATATTGGGGATTATTGTTTCATCATATGAATTTGCGGGGGGAGGGATGCAAACATTCAGTCCATAACACTCTTCAAAGAAAAGTTTAATTTTCATCAGTCTAGTATTTGTTGAGGTGGCTACATTGACTGAGTACTGTGCTAGGTATTGTGAATAGACAGAAAGGCCCAAGAGGCTTGTGTTCTCTGACTTATTTGTGACTCTGAAATACCCTGGGAGTGACTGCTAACGAATGTCATGTTTCTCTCATGTAAAATATGGTGGCAGTCCTCTGACATCTTGCCATCTTGTTATGGAGATGAGGCATACATTTTGTATAAAATACAGTGGTCTGTAACTACCCGATGTGTCAGCACAGATGATAAAAACTGTGGAGAGTCAGACAAGGGAGCAGCTCCTACAGGACAGAAGATTAAAATCAGAGGGTCTTTAGTGGATCACTTAGTTTATAAATCTGAGAATATGATGGAGATGGGTAGTAGAAGGATGGAAGTAGAGAGAGACTTAAGGGGGCCAGAAGTGCCCTTGTTTCCTGGAATAATCATTACCAATATTTTCATCATTTTGTTCTTAATGACATTTTTTTTAAAGATTTTGTTTATTTATTTGATAGAGATCACAAGTAGGCAGAGAGGCAGGCAGAGAGAGAAGGGGAAGCAGGCTCCCCGCTGAGCAGAGAGCCTGATGCGGGGCTCGATTCCAGGACCCTGGGATCATGACCTGAGCTGAAGGCAGAGGCTTTAACCCACTGAGCCACCCAGGCGCCCCCCCTTAATGACATAGTTTTAAAACTTTTCTACATCTTGTTGTTCTTCTGAGGTTTTACTAAACCAGTGTGTGGATTCATCTGGTTTCATGGTGATAGATAACTGATTTAAAAAAAAAATCATTCCTTTAATACATGTTGGCTTGAATGCTTACAGATAAAATGTCTAGTGTGAGGGGTAGCAGGAAGACCATAGGAGACAAGAAGGGAGGGCAGCTGGGAGCAGTCACCTCTCCTACTCCTAGAACTTTTTGGTTTTGACTTGATTTTTATGCTGTTTTCAGAAGTAGCCAGGTAAGCTTGTGGACACCATTTACAAGGGAATTCAGAATCCAAGAATCTTTGAGGCAAGAAAAAGAATGGGTTAACGTAGGAGAAAGATGGAAAAACAGACATTAAGAATAGGATCATTTGTCGTATATGGCATAGTTCATTCTCCTAGTTGAGAATTCAGGTATCCCATCCTCTGACCTCTTCTGTCCAGCATATCATTGGCCTGATCTAGTTCATTGCAGGGATCCAGAGTAAGCAAGCATCTGTTAGCCAAGTCTTTGGTTAGCCCAAATTAGCTCATGTCCTTTACTGCTTGTTTCCTCTGATTATATAGTACATATCCAAACCCTCAATTATCCAGAATAAACCAGGGCTGCCTATTCTGTGTGGAAAACATTTGTATGAGTCTCTTGGCAAGACCATGGTAGGGCCTTAGCCATTTAATTGCCTGTTCCTTTAAGATTTTGAAATGCCCATTCTTGTGTAAGCCAGACACATTTCCTTGATGAATTATTTTAGTGGGCTCCTTCTGAAACTTCAGTCATCCTGAAAAATACCTCAGGAACCTCTTTGACTTTAATTTTCTATCTTTGTCCTATTTGTATATAATATCTGTGGTATCTGATTCTCTGGCTCATACTGCTAAAACTCACGGTCTTGCATTTCTGGGTCACTCTTAAAAAATGGAGAGAACGTGATTACTAATGAAAAGTTGACTCATTTCCTTCCAGGCAAAGGCTGACACTGAGTATCAGGAGTTCATAATTAGTCTCCACAGAAGCAATCTCTTTGATTATAGGACATCACTTATTCTTTCTTAAATTTTATGAGAATTAATGAGAGCATCAAGAGTGGAAAAATGATAGGCATTTATGCTGTGTTGAGAAGATATATAAAAATGGTATCTGGAAAAAGGTCCTACATGAATTTAAGTGGTTTATTCCCTGCAAGTTTAAATTTGGGACAAATCTTCACAGACCATTATTTTAGACATGCATCTGTCATTTTTAGCCTTGTGAGATTTATCAGCAGGTCCAATTCCATAAAGAGTCTTGTGGTGTCTACCAACATTCTGGTCTGACGAAAACAGGCTCTTATGTTTTCGCCACCTGTTTTGGAGAAGATGATAAGGTCTTTCTTTCCTTCTAAGTTCAGGATTCTTATTTATTCTCCATATCTTGTTTAAATGTATTACTCTTTGCCTCTTTATGCTTCCTGTGAGGGGTTAGCTGGAAGTGTGAGTTGTGCAGGAGTTCATTTACACTAATGAGCACTGAATGTGTCTGTGTATTTGGAATGGTGACAGGTAGGCAGCATGGAGGATGGAAGAGGACAAGGCACAAATTTTGTGCCAGGAGCCCCGTCTTGGAGTGGATAAGTGGTGAAGACACACACAAGCACTGACTCTAAGCATTAACATCCTTGGACAGTGTTGCTGAGGAGATTCAAAGCCAAAATTGTAGAGTTATCATACTTAGAAGGTTAAAAGGACTTTGACAAGCACTTTACTTACTCATTATGTTTTAAATATGAGGAGCCCAGGGCTTAGTATGGCCAAGTGACCTCCCCTGGATTACATAACTGATTAGAATGTAGACTGGGACTAAAAATTGTTCTTTACACTCCTCTAGAGGATCTAAAGATTCAGCACTATTTCCTTTCATTCTTGGTACGAACCCCCAAGGAACTAATGTGAGTGAACATGTATATGTATGTGTGTATAGATGTATCTGTGTCTCTAAATAGAGCTATGTATGTATCTATCTAAAAAAAAAAACTGAGTGCTTTTGTGAGGCAGTTTTAAAGACCAAGAATTTTAACTCTAGCTATACATTTTGTTTTTTAACATTCCATGAGACAAAACAGTGTGGAAATTCTTTTTGAGTTCCTCATAAGGGAGGTCTATCCTATATGAATATCCAAGGGGCCATGGAACATACAAAATGGAATCATACAATTTTAGAGCTAAAGGGAATATTAGAGTTTTTTGTCCTAGCATGTTTTATTATTATTTTTTAAATTTTCTTTATTTATTTGACAGAGAGGGATCACAAGTAGGCAGAGAGGCAGGCAGAGAGAGAGGGGGAAGCAGGCTCCCCGCTGAGCAGAGAGAGCCTGATGTGGGGCTCCATCCCAGGACCCTGAGATCATGACCCAAGCTGAAGGCAGAGGCTTAACCCATTGAGCCACCCAGGCGCCCCTGTCCTAGCATGTTTTAATACATGAGGAGGCTAAAGCTCAGAGAAGTTAAAGTGGGCTGGTACAAGGTTAATATCTAGTGGCAGAACTAGAGCTGGCTTAGAAGTTTGTGGGGAGCCACTCTATCAAAAAAGATCTGGGAGCAGGGACGCCTGGGTGGCTCAGTTGGTTAAGCAGCTGCCTTCGGCTCAGGTCATGATCCCAGCGTCCTGGGATCGAGTCCCACATCGGGCTCCTTGCTCAGCAAGGAGCCTGCTTCTTCCTCTGCCTCTGCCTGCCATTCTGTCTGCCTGTGCTCACTCTCTCCCCCCCCCCTCTCTGATAAATAAATAAAATCTTAAAAAAAAAAATGATCTGGGAGCATGCTGAAGTCTTAAGTAAGAGATTTGTAAAACAATATCCTAGTTACATTTTTATTCTTATTGAAATAAAAAAAAACCTCATGACTTTATATGTATATATGTAATACATATTTAAAAAAATATATTTGTTCAAGTATGTCCTAAATACATCTCACCTGCCACCAGGCAAGGGTTTTTTAAAGAGGAATGATTCAGGAGAATGGAGCCACATCAGGTATGGCTTTGCCTTGACCCAGTTTAGTAAGTAAAGTGCCTCCCCAGAGTTAGTGTGAAAACGTGGGTTGGGCTGTGATTTATATTATGGTGTCTACCATCATGCTGTTTTGGTTTAGATTTGGGAGATTTTATTTAGCTTCAACTTGGTTGCTAAGCACAGGTCCAGCCTGGGCCATTTTGGGTTTCACAGTGTCTGTTTTGCTTATTACTCCGTCTTTTCGGGGTAATGCATTTATGTTCACTTTGAGTAAACTTGAATGTACACTTTCAGGATGCTTGTTTGATAGTTTCTCTGGTTTGGAAGGCTATAAGTCATTGTAATATCTAAGTTTTTTTTTAATCTCTTGGGCCATGGTCCTCTTAAGGTAAGTAGTGCTTTTTTGTCATGAGTCATGGTATCAGGGTTATACACCATAATTTTTTCCCATGATGTCCATTATTTTTATTATCTTTGGTTCTAATTATGCAGAGCTGTGGCAGGTGACAGTGATGATCTTTTGACCATTCAGCTGCCTTTCTGAAATTGCCTATCTGAAACATACTTCATTACATGTGTTTCTAGAGTGGCCTAACTTCTGGTAAACAGAAAGTTACCTAAATTTCAAGCACGTGTTTTGAAAGTGTTTTTACCTACATATACTTTAGTTGCCGTCATGGCCTTAGAGCAGGGTTCAGTAAACTTTTCTCTAAGTTACAGATAGTAAATGTTTTAGGCTTTACTGGCCAAGAGACAAATTGAGGATATTATACAGGTACTATTATATCCCTTTAAAATGTAACCATTTAAAAAATGGAAAAGCCAGTTCCTGGGGTGGAGATCCAAACCATCTGGTATTCATCCAGGGCAATATTTGCCGACCTTTACCTTAGAGCCTCATAGTCACTTGAAGCATCTTCCAAGCACATGTGGTATAAACTGGAAGAGCCTTTCTTTGTGGTCAGTTGGGTTTTTTGTTTTGTTTTGTTTCTTAAGCATACAAAAGAAGTTTTTGAGCCAGATGTTGCTGAAGTTAGAACAAAGAATTATATCTGAATCCTCCTGTGTCAGTTTTTGGTTGATGCTGCTTTTCTTTAGTTGAGATGGTCTATACTGTTAAATTAATGAGTGGTATTAATAAAATAAATGAAAACATTACTTTTTTTGGACAATAACTGTCCTCTTACTGTCATAAAAGTAATAAATGCTGATGGCATTAACTTCATGAAGGTACCCTTTGTGTGGAAAGATTTTTGGGTTGATTATGGTGATGGTTTTAATAATTGCTCTCAAAAGCCTATAATCTAGAAGAAAACATAAACAAACCAAATCCAATCCCAGCAGAATAAGTGGTGTAAAGTATGCTTCCAAGTATAGGCACCAGTAGGCTAAGAGCTGTGTGGTACTAGTGTCTTCCATATGATGTGGGTTTGTGGGCTTTGCTGTTGTTTTTTTTTTCTTAGAAGACTGCAAGAATATGTAAAATAATGATAGTGTTGTATTTTTAAAAGAAATAATTTGTATGGTATCTAGATGTATGTCAGATAAACTTTCTTTTTTTAAAATTTTTTTATTGTGTTATGTTAGTCACCATACAGTACATCATTAGTTTTTGATATAATGTTCCATGATGCAGTGTTTGCGTATAACACCCCATGCTCCATGCAATCCGTGCCCTCCTTATTACCCATCACCAGGCTCACCTATCCCCCCCTACCCCCCGCTCCTTTCTAAAACTCTCCGTTTGTTTTCTGGAGTTAATAGTCTCTCATGGTTTGTCTCCCACTCTGATTTCAACCCCTTTCATTTTTCCCTTCTCCTAAAGTCCTCCATGCTACTCCTTATGTTGCACAGATAAGTGAAACCATATGATAATTGACTTTCTCTCTTTGACTTATTTCACTTAACATAATCTCCAGTCCCATCCAAATTGATGGAGAAATGGTATTCATCCTTTCTGATGGCTGAGTAATGTTCCATTGTGTATATGGACCACATCTTCTTTATCCATTCATCTGTTGAAGGACCTCTTGGCTCTTTCCACATTTTGGCTATTGTGGACATTGGTGCTATGAACATTGGGGTGCATATGGCCCTTCTTTTCACTATATCTGAATCTCTGGAGTAAACACCCGGTAGTGCAATTGCTGGGTCATAGGGTAGCTCTATTTTTAATTTTTTGAGGAACCTCCACACTGTTTTCTAAAGTGGCTGTACCAATTTGCATTCCCAGCAACAGTGTAAGAGGGTTCCCCTTTCTCCACAACTTCTTCAACATTTGTTGTTTCTTGCCTTGTTGATTTTTGCCATTCTAATTGATGTAAGGTGGTATCTCAGTGTGGTTTTGATTTGAATCTCCTGGAGGGCTAGTGATGATGAACATTTTTTCATGTGTCTGTTAGCCATTTGTATGTCTTCTTTGGAGAAGTGTCTGCTCATGTCTTCTGCCTATTTTTTAACTAGTCTGTTGCTTGGGTGTTGAGTTTGAGAAGTTCTTTATAGATCTTTGAATATCAGCCCTTTGTCTTAGGGTCATTTGCAAATATCTTCTCCCATTTCATGAGTTGCCTCTTTGATTTGTTGACTGTTTCCTTTGCTGTATAGAAGCTTTTCATCTTGATGAAGTCCCAAAAGTTCATTTTCACTTTTGTTTCCCTTGCCTTTGGAGACATGTCTTGAAAGAAGTTGCTATGGCCGATGCTGAAGAGGTTACTGCCTATGTTCTCCTCTAGTATTTTGATGGATTCCTGTCTCACGTTGAGGCCATTCATCCATTTAGAGTTTATCTTTGTGTATGGTGTATGAGAATGGTCCAGTTTCATTCTTCTGTATATAGCTGTCCAGTTTTCCCAGCACCACTTATTGAAGGGGCTTTCTTTTTTCCATTGGATATTTTTTCCTGCTTTATTGAAGGTTATTTGACCATAGAGTTGAGAGTCCATAACTGGGCTCTTTACTCTGTTCCATTGGTCCGTGTGTCTGCTTTTGTGCTAGTACCATGCTATCTTGGTGATCACAGCTTTGTAATATAGCTTGAAATCTGGCAATGTGTGATGCCCTAGCTTTTTTTTTTTCTTTTTTTTTAAGATTTTATTTATTTATTTGACACACAGAGAGAGGTTACAACTAGGCAGAGAGGCAGGCGGTGGGGGGGGGGGGAGCAGGTTCCCTGCTGAGCAGAGAGCCTGATGCAGGCCTCAGTCCCAGGACCCTGAGATCATGATCTGAGCCAAAAGCAGAGGCTTAACCCACTGAGCCACCCAGGTGCCCTGTTTTTCTTTTTCAACACTTCCTTGGCAATTCAAGATCTTTTCTGGTTCCATATAAATTTTAGGATCGTTTGTTCCAGCATTTTGAAAAAATGCCATTGGTATTTTGATTGGGATAGTGTTGAAAGTATAAATTGCAGCATGGTCATTTTAACGATGTTTATTCTTCCGATCTATGAGCATGGAATGCTTTTCCGTCTTTTTGTGTCTTCTTCAATTTCTTTCATGAGTGTTTTGTAGTTCCTAGAGTATAGATCCTTAACCTCTTTGGTTAGATCCAAAACCTATGGGATACAGCAAAAGCGGTTCTAAGGGGGAAATACATAGCTATCCAAGTCTCACTCAAAAAAATAGAAAAGTCCCGAATACACAAACTATCTTTACACCTTAAAAATCTGGAGAATCAACAGCAAATTAAACTTAACCCATGCATGAGAAGGGAAATAATTAAGATTAGAGCAGAGATCAATGAATTAGAAACCAGAAATATAGTAGAACACATTAATGAAACTTGAAGCTTGTTCTTTGAAAGAATTAGTAAGATCGATAAACCACAGATAAACTTTCTCATTAGACCCTAGTTTTGTAGGATTTTCATTTTGTTCCTATAGAGCCATAGAATTTGATTTTATATAGTAAAGTCAAGGAACTTCCAAAGTCGAGGAACACTTTATTTTTAATACAGTTGAATTTGAATACATAGTTGACTCCTAAACAACACAGACCTTTGGGGTACTGAATCCTGCACAGTTGAAAATCCACGAAACTTTTGATTACGTGGAAACTATGATTGCCTATTATTAACCAGAAGCCTTACTTATAACATAAATAGTCGATTAATACATATTTTGTATTATATATGTATTTTATACTATATTCTTAGAGTAAGGTAAGTTGGAGAAGAGAATATGTTATTAAAAAAATCATAAGAGAAAATACATTTATGGTACTGTACTGTACTGAAAGAAATCTTCTTATATGTAAATGGACCTGCCAAGTTCAAACTCATTTCATTCAAGGATCAATTGTGTACTAATATAGGCATCATTTGTGGGAAACTTTTCTTTTTTTTTTTTTAAAGATTTTATTTATTTATTTGACAGACAGAGATCACAAGCAGGCAGAGAGACAGGCAGAGAGAGAGGAGGAAGCAGGCTCCCTGCTGAGCAGAGAGCCCGATATGGGACTCCATCCCAAGACCCTGAGATCATGACCTGAGCCGAAGGCAGCAGCTTAACCCACTGAGCCACCCAGGCACCCCTGTGGGAAACTTTTCTATTCCGTTCAACATTTATGAGAATTATGAAGTGCCAGATAATAGGCTAGGAATTACTTTATTTATATATTTATCTTGGTGTTTTTCAGTCTTTTTATCATTATCGCTCTTTGCCCCAAAGAAGCCTTTTTAGGATTTTTGGTCCTAATTCCCCCTTACCCCCAATGCAGTTTTAATACCACAGATATACTGCATATTTGTTTATCTACTGTGGCTATTTGGAAGGCCATAAACCATTGTAATAACTAAGAATGACCCCCAAGAACCAAATTTTTACCTCCTGGGCCATGATCTTATCTTAAGGGAAGTTTTTGTCCTTTTTTTTTTTTTAAGATTATTTATTTATTTGACAGACAGGGATCGCAAGTAGGCAGAGAAGCAGGCAGAGAGAGAGGAGGAAGCAGGCTCCCCACTGAGCAGAGAGCCCGATGCAGGGCTCTATCCCAGGACCCTGGGCTCGATTCCAGGACCCTGGGATCATGACCTGAGCCAAAGGCAGAGGCTTTAACCCACTGAGCCACCCAGGTGCCCCAAGGGAAGTTTTTGTCTTAATGTAGGGTTAGACATTGTTAATTTCTTATCCTATGATGTCCATTATTTTTATTATCTGTGGTTCTAATTAAGGAAATTTAAGTGGGGTTTTGTAGTGTTTCAGAGCATTTTGATATTATATATTTAATTTCCAATTATCCATGGAACAATTTTGCATACCTACATGTGTGAGTCTCCCCTCCCCCCCTTTTTGGGGAGAATGATTTATTAAGAAACTACAAAGGAATATTTTTTAATCCTCTTCAAGTTTAAAGAAAAGCAGATTTTTCTCCAGCCTTCTCTTACATTCAGGTTTGGTTTGATACGATTTGAGTACAATTATTTGTCGCTCTCGCCAGCAAGAACGACACGGAGACACGCGTGGAGGCAAACTTCTTTAATGGCTTCTTTTTATCTTCTTCCCCCTCTGGCGCAACACAGCATGCAGCTCCCGCCGCCCCGCTCGGCCGCTGCCGCCGCCGCCTCCAGGGCCGCGCGCCGCCCCTCGGCGCCCGCCGCCACCGCCGCCTAACTGGAACTGCGCCGCCGCCATGGTCCGGGCTGCGGCCCCCTCAGGCCGGCTGGCGCGGCGCCTGGCTCCCGGCGGGCCCGCCCCTCTACAAGTACATTCAAGCATATATACACCGGCAGCTTAGCCCGCCTAGCCAATCACCGCAGTGCTCATGCACCTCCCGCGTGAGTGGACCTAAATGAACAGCCAATCATATTCAGTCCCTTACAGCTCTTAGAGTAGGCCTCCTGTACTGGCTCCCGACATCTCCCCCTTTTTTATTTATTTATAATGGCTGAGATCGTGCCTGTCTTAGGTTGCCAATCCTCAGCACACATGCTTACCCGTCATCGGGTACTCTCCCTGGTCGAAGAGCCCCTGTCTTAGGTTGCTATGGTGTGGGATCAGTCTTACCCGTCTTTGACTACCGATCTAGCATACTTAGCCATATCTGGGGGGAGGTACCAGCTTCAAGAGCCATCATGGCTTGAACCATGAGGTGTTATTGTCCACACACCCAATGTAACATTATTACGTTAGCTGTGATTAAGAGAACAGCCATGGCACCAAGTCCGGCCCACTGTTTGAGGAACGAAACAGATTGCTGTAACATTTTTTTCCACTCACTAACAGGTGCAATACAAGATCAACCCTTTGATTTACAATAAGGATCCCAGCATGCAAATGTCCGTTAATTTGTTCTTGCGTAGCCAATGCTTCAGCGACCATTCCTGTGACGTTGTTGAGCGCAGCTGCTGTCTGTACTGAGGTTGTCAACGCTACTACGGCAGCAGTAGCAGCGGCGGCGCATGCTGCGATAGCTGCAATAATGGCTGCTGTTATTCCAAAGTCTCGTTTATGTCGAAGCAGCACTGGCAGCTTGTCAGGGTTCACCTGTACTGGCATCGGGGTATACGTCGGTATCTTGGCTATTACTGCCGAGTCTCCCACCGTGGTGTTCCAACATTCTGATAGCAGACAATTCTGGGACTCACAAGAGAGACTAAAAGCATAGTTAGTGGCGGGGGCATTGAATACTATAAAGAAAAAAGGGGGCTTGAGGCAGACAGGTGTGGGCGGATAGGATATTGTTTTGGCTGTGGTGCAGTTGCAGGTAACGTTCGTCTCAGACGTGGCGCTAGGGTGTGCCTTGTATGCACAGTTGTGCCATATAGACCCATTAAGGAAGTGCAGGCTTTCCAGACCGGTACATGCTTGTGCAATGTTACAGAGTAGCCACTTATCTAAGAGGTGGGCAGACGTGCCTTGCGCCGGGTCTTAGTAGGTATAATTATAGCCAAAAAAGGTGGAGTTAGAGTAAGTGGGGATTTTAGGACTGAATGAGAATCCTGTTCCCACCCAAACTCCTGAGAGGCTACTATGGCAGCCACTCGTGCGGTGCAGCTTGCACAATAGCAGGCCTTGGTGCAGCAAGGTTTATACGGAGGAGGCCCCTCGTAAGGTGGCGCTGTTGGGGCTGGGCGCGTGGGCATAGGATCTAAGTTATCTACCACTTCCGTCTCTGTTTGTAACTGCGCCATAGCTCCTTCTTTCACTTTTAATTTCAGCTGCGCCATAACTTTCCCCTGCATTTTGAGCTGCGCCATAGCCTTCTTTAGCTTTTCCTCCTTTTTTGCAAGCTCCTTTTGCATCTTGCTCACCTTTTGGCTTTTGGGCGATTTCCCTCCTCTGCTCCTTTCCAAAAACCAGGGAGCCGTTTGTCCCACTTCTCTCAAAAACAAACAAGCTGTTTTATTTTTTAAAGGAGTACCAATTGCCTTAAGGATATCAGAAAGTGGCCCCAGCATTTTATATGTGGCCATCTCGTTTCCCATACCAGAAAGCTTTACTCTCGTCCTTATCCTAGGAACTTTGCAGCCATCTCGTTTCCCATCCCGGAAAGCTTTCTACGCTCGTCCTCGACTTGAGGAACTTTCCCTGTCACTAGACAGAAATAGGTGCACTCTTTACCTGATCGTTGCCTAACTCCGCGTGTCTCTTCTGCACGAGTTCCTGGGTTTCGGCACCACTTGTCGCTCTCGCCAGCAAGAACGACACGGAGACACGCGTGGAGGCAAACTTCTTTAATGGCTTCTTTTTATCTTCTTCCCCCTCTGGCGCAACACAGCACGCAGCTCCCGCCGCCCCGCTCGGCCGCTGCCGCCGCCGCCTCCAGGGCCGCGCGCCGCCCCTCGGCGCCCGCCGCCACCGCCGCTGCCGCCGCCGCCTAACCGGAACTGCGCCGCCGCCATGGTCCGGGCTGCGGCCCCCTCAGGCCGGCCAGCGTGGCGCGGCCTGGCTCCCGGCGGGCCCGCCCCTCTACAAGTACATTCAAGCATATATACACCGGCAGCTTAGCCCGCCTAGCCAATCACCGCAGTGCTCATGCACCTCCCGCGTGAGTGGACCTAAATGAACAGCCAATCATATTCAGTCCCTTACAGCTCTTAGAGTAGGCCTCCTGTACTGGCTCCCGACAATTATTATTATTATTATTATTTATTTTTTAGAGGGGGTAAGGAGAGAGAGAATCTCAAGTAGATTCCACACCCATTTGGATCCCGGTGCAGGACCCAAACGCACAACCCTGAGATCGTGACCTGAGAGGAAATCAAGAGTTGGATGCTTAACCAACTGAGCCACCTAGGCACCCCTGGGTACAATTATTTTTCAACTAGGAATCTTTTCAGACCAAACCATTAGCTTTTAGAACTGTTTTACTTTCAGACATTTCTTTTGAACTTTAGAACTTTTAAGGCAGTCATCCACTCATGCTGGGGAACAGAAAGCAGGTACCCATACTCCTTTTTCTTCTCTGTTATCTTGTTTAATTTTTACTGCTCATTCTCTTAAGAATCTAGCAGTTCATGCTACTGAGGCTACTTAGTAGGGTGTCATGTTCCTCAGGACTCCAGGCTTCTGCTGGTTCATATAACCAGTATTTTATCAAGGAATAATAAAACTACAAGAGAAAAGATGACTGTGTGTTTGTGTTTGTGTGTGTGTGCACATGCGTGTATGCATACATGTGTGTTTTAGTTAACTTCATATTTTGGGGGAAAATTGAAAATAATTTGATTTGATTGAAAAAAATCTCCATATGGGGTTGGCTAGTCCATTTTGAATGAGTTAGGGGTGAGTGGGGGTTAAGAAGCCCTCCCCATATCAGGAATCTTAATAGGTTTGATAATCCTTTGGATAAATAGTTCAACCTGATGGTTCCCAAACTTTGAGTGTGATTAGAGAGCCTTTTTAGGATTCCATGGACCCTTGCATTTTTCTTCTCACTTCCATTGAGAATGTGAACACTGCATAGTTGAAAGCCTTCTGTATACCAATTACGGTGTTAGTGTGGTGATGAACAATTCTTAGTGTGTTAAAGGATAATGAGTGATATGATCTATTAGAGTTTTGGGAGTATGTAGTGGGGGATTCAAGCCTGTTTCTCAGAGGAAGAACATTTAAGCGGAAGTCTGAAGGAATTTTAGGGCTTAGTTCTGAGAAGAGGGTCAGGAAAAGTGTTTTGGGCTTAGTGACCAGCATGTACAAAGGTCTGGAGGTAAGAAGTGGTGCACTGTAGCATGTTCTGGGAGCTGAAAAAGAGAAATGCATAAAGGAGAGATAATTTTGAATTGAAACCATTTTTTTAATTTCTTGTTTGAAATGCAATGCATAGTACCAAAATCCACCAAAAAAATCAGTAGCCACTATATAATACCTTTATGTTTTTAATAATCATAACAGTATCTGCAGTCCATTTAAATATGGACACAGGACATTCTTTAGTAGCCTAGAGAGTGCTCTGTGTTTGCAGATTCCTTGCAATGACTATACAGTGCATAGCTTAGCAACAACTGGCTTAACTCGTTCATTTTTGCCGATTACCGTGGAGGGTGCTTTTTGTTAACTCAAATGTTTAGAGTATGTTTGCCATGTTATAATTAGAAGTAGACATTTTCTCAGAGTCCAGTGCAGTAGAATATGGCAGGCACTGAATAAGCGCTAGAAGACAGAGGGAAGACCACCTTCTGTTATAGCAGCAACACAAGTCTTTCAACACTGTTTGTGTGCCCTTGCCCAATCTTTCAAGTGATGATTGAAGAGCCTGGGTGCTTGGTTCAGCTTTTGAGTTCTGATAAATGAGCCCCGACTGTAAACTGGAAGATAAGGGTGTTTGCAAATTCTTGTGTAAATAAAGCATGGTTTCACATTGCAGTGGTTACTGATTTCATAGTCTTTGATGAAGATGAATGATGCCATGAATTAACAGTTTTAAAACTAGTACCAGTGCAGCTTCTCTTTTGGTTTGGATTTATTAAAATACATGTGTGTTTATTGCTTTATTTGAATGGGAAGGGGTGAAAAACCTGAACGCACAGAAACCAAGTGAGGTGGAGTTTCAGAAGATAATTCCCAGCCTCACAATTCCCCGTAAAATTCTTTTCCTGTGGGAAACTTTTAATTTGGAAGCATTCAGCCTAATGTGGGAACCAAGATTAACATTTTCTGAAATACTGCTACAAGAAAAGCAGAAATGAACTGTTCAGGAAGCTGAATTTACATAGTAGAAAAATGGGCTGTTCTGCAGTATTTGGTAGTCTTTGTTTATTAGTTGTGGTAAAAAGTTTTGTGTGTGTGTGTGTGAGAGAGAGAGAGAGAGAGAGAAAGAAAGAGAGAGAGAAAGAGAGAGACAGACTGATTGTATATTTGTCTTTGTTTCCTTTACATCAAACCAGCAAAGCCCTTAGAAAGTGTGTTTCACCACAAACCAGCCCAGTACTGGGCCCTAACTATACACAAATACTTTTTTTTTAAGCTCTTTTTGTTTTCTCTTCTTGCTGAGTAAGCTGTAGTGTTTCCTTTTCTTCTTTCTTTCTTTCTTTCTTTCTTCTTTGGGGAAGGGGAGTGAGTGTGGGAGTAAGAACAGCAAGAAGTCAATATCACAGAGCTTCTTCCTTTTTCTTCCCCTCCTTACCAGGAGGTTAACTAGGAGTCTGCATGTGTTGTTTCTTAATACCAAGTTAGTAATTAGCATAGCCCAGTTATCTTTACACAGAGTTATAGAATTAAGACGTTGACAGTCTGATGAGATCTCAAACTGGAGGCATGGGAGGAGGGGGACAATGAGGTTAGACTACTGGGATGGTCTTGAATGCCGCCCTCAGAGTATATGTAGACTTGATTCTGTAGGCTCTGGGGCATCTAGAAGTTTGTAGCTGGAACTTCGGGAATTAAATGCTATGGAGGAACTTTCACTGGTTACAGTTAGCCTTGGCTGTTAGCAATTATTTTTATCTACTTTAACATGGGGAACCGGGGGAGGGGGCAGGAAACTAAGCTGGCATTATGGTCACAGGAAAGAACAGACTGATTTGGGGCCTTTTCAAACTGCAGACCTTTGTTACTGACCAATGCTTAATTTGGTTTCTGGGTTTTGTTATTTTTTTTTCTCCTGCCTTTACCTCATTTACCTTAACGACAGCTCCCCCCTCTAGAGCTCAGCTAGGGCAGGCTGCCACTGCGGATTGGGGGGCCGAGAGGTCCAGAGCAAGAAGAAAGTGGGTTGAAAGCAGAGTTCTGTTTAAAGAATTTTCTGCTGGAAACTAGCCCAGAGGGAGTAAAGAGGCGCTTTAATGAGGAGCAGCTGCGGGGCCGACGCAACCCACATGAGACATTTTTTTCCCCTCCGTTCCACATTCTGTATAGTTTTTTAAAAAATCATGATTTTGAAATAGCTGTTTTGTGAAGCACGCCTCTCTTTTTTTTCTTCTTGTATGCGGTGGGGTTTTTCTTTGTTGTTTTATTTTCTTAATCACCAAATCCTCACTAAAAAAAGCTAAAGGCAGGGCTGCAGCAAAGCCCTGGATGCAATTTGGGCTCACCCTGCTGATACAGAACATTCGGTGGAGAAAACAAGGAGAGAGAACACTGGCTTTTATTTGGAAAAGGGGGCTTATTTCCTGCTCAGATTTCAGTCTTCTTGGAGCTGACACAAGCTGCTACAGTGTTTTAAGCTTTTCTCTAGATGAGTGGCTATTCACTTAGGAAACTTGAAAGAACAAAATTTTCTGTCTTGTATTACTAGGGAGACTGATGCTGAACTGCAGCCATTGCCAGATAGATTGGAATTGCTATTCAAATCCCAGCTTCCTTGAAATCTGTAAAGTGGCCACATGTAAACGCATCCAAGCTGCTGATGATATGTGAGAGTTGGGGTCTGTTTTTCATCTGTTTTATTGAGGGGGCACGGTATGGGCGTCCTTCTAGTTGGAATGCTTTCTAGTTCCACGAGGAGGAATCCCTTGTTTTTCTCCCTCTTTCCTTCCCTCCTTCCCTCCCCCCCACTCCATTGCCCATGTGTGTTTGAGCAGTAACAATGAAAGAGTGGACTTCTTTATGTCAGAAATGGCAGACTTTTTCAGAAAAAAGGTGTGTATATATCTGAGTGGGCCTGATAAATATTCAGATTAATTTATAGAATCATTTTACAGGGAAAAGCCTCGGAAACCTTTTCCTTTATTCCCAGCCTCCTCTGTTAACTGTGTTCTTCCAGAGTTCCAAAGCTAGAGAAGGGGATAGAACAGGAGGAAGTCACTGAGAGAACTGCTAAAATAAGTGATAAATTCCCTTCAGAAGGGAGGCCTTGAGACAGTTTTGGGAACAAAAGGCAGTTGTTAGATTTATTTATTTATTTATTTATTTAAAGACATTTTTTAACACACACCTCTAGTTCAAGATATAGGCTAGTGGCTGGGTGATGGACATTGGGGAGGGTATGTGCTATGGCGAGTGCTGTGAAATGTGTAAGCCTGACGATTCACAGACCTATACCCCTGGGGCAAATAATACATTTTATATATATACATATACATACATATATATATATATACACATATATATACACACACATATACTTTTTAAAGATTTTGTTTATTCATTTGACAGACAGAGATCACAAGTAGGCAGAGAAGCAGGCAGAGTGAGAGAGAGAGACAGAAAGAGAAGGAAGCAGATTCCCTGCTGAGCAGAGAGCCGGATTCGGGGCTGTATCCCAGGACCCTGGGATCATGACCCGAGCTGAAAGCAGAGGCTTTAACCCACTGAGCCACCCAGGTGTCCCTATATTATATATTAATTTAAAAAAAGATATAGGCTATTTTCCAAAAATTATACTGCAGTAATAGCTTAATAGAACTACAGATTTCTGAGAGAATTTGGATGATTAGCCCATGTTTCTGGCCTCTGACCAAACCCAACTTGAGCCATCTCAAGAAGGGAGCTCTTGTAGTTCTTATTTTCAGGCAGAGTCTTAATTTCCACTCAAACTAACAGGGTATATGGTATACTTGTATTACAGTTGAATAGGGATTTGCAAATTCAGGTCTCCTGCCTTAGGAAATAGGGGTCCTTTATTACTGTCACTCTCATTTACCCATTTACCTGCTTTCTTCCCATGTCCATAATTCCTCTTAGCCTCCTAGAGCATGAGGGATAATCTTGTACCTCAGGACGATTCTTAGGGTTGATTTAGCCCGTGTTCTGCCAGACAGAACACAGTGTGGGTTCGGTAGGGGATTTGGGAACATATTTGGATTGAGAGACCGATTTTATCCGTCACATGATACTTAACCTTTTTTTGAGCCAGTTGTTCAGTGGTATATAGGTGCTTATGGTATTCAAGATACCTGTACCAAGTGTCTCAAGACATGCCCTTCCCTACAAGAAGAGATCAAATGGGAGTTCGAGAGAAGCTCAGGAAATACATAACATAACAATGGCTCAAACAAAGTAGTACCGTACTGACAGAAATAATGGAGTGCATAACATGACACTGCATCTGCTGTTGGGAGGATCAGAGATGGATGAGATGGTTCAGAAGGAGCCTAATGGAAGACACAGATTTTGAGCAGACCTTTGAAGCAAGGATGGAAGAAAGGAGCATAAATTAGAGACATAGCGGATGCGAAAGTTTCAGAAGATTTTTATATAGGGAGCAGTAGACAAGAGTATGGACGTTATCTGGAGTGTTTTACTTAGGAGTAAGGGATTGGATGATAGGAGCACAGCAGATGAATAGGCCATAGACTCTAAGAAACTTGGATTTGAAGGGCTGGGATGCTGTTTTCTGAGCAGAGAGGTAACGTGATCAAAATTATGCTTGAAAAGGATTATTCTGTAAGTAGTATGCTTAGGTTTAGTGAGGGATTTCCTGGCTATCTTCATGGAGAGATGTGAATAGGATGCTGACGCAGCTAAAATGATAGGGCTGACTGAATAGATGCCAGTGTTAGGGCAAGACCTAGTAGAATACATTCAGTTAAGTGCTGTTTGATGTTTCAATAAAAGATTTAGGTAAAGATAGAAATATAGTTGTAGATGGTGCAAAAGTGCAGGAAATTGCTAGATTTACAGGTAGCAAATTTGGGGCAGGCCATTTAGCTTTGGTGTTCTTATCAGTAAAATAGTAAAAATCAGACCAGTTGATTTCTGAAGTACAGTGCAGTGCTGAAATTCTGTAATTATAGAAATAAAGTGTAAAAGTTATCTCAAAGAAACTTAGGGTAAAGATTCAGCATGGTGACAGGTCCAATTATTGCATTCAAAACTGTGTTGTACAAGTATAGGATGCAAGAAATACAGCATGAGTAGTTTGTATGAAAAAAAGATATGGCATTTTAACTGTAGGTTCAGTAGCTCATAATAGTACTTTGTGTCTTCTAAAAAAGTGAACAAAGTTTTATGCTGCAGTAGTAAAAATATAGTGTCCAGATTGTCCCAAGTTCTGTGCTGTGCTGGTAAGATCACATGTGTTATTCTTTCTATCCCCTCATTTGGGGCACTGTGTTTGTTGTTTGTTTGTTTGTTTTTAAGATTTTATTTATTTATGAGAGAGAGAAAACGTGAGTTTGGGGGGAGCAGAGGGAGAGGGAGAAACAGGGTTCCCACTGAGCAGGGGTCCCTGAGATCCTGACTTGAGCAGAAGGCAGACGCTTAACCGACTAAGCTACACAGGTGCCCCTGGGGCCCTGTGTTTTAAAGAAGTTTTTGATAAACTAGAATCATCTAGTAGGAGGAGGCAGGATGGCCCAGTGTTTGGGGTACATGGGCTTTGAAGTCATATGTGGGTTTGAACCCTGCCTTTGCCATGTCCTAGCTGTGAAATCTTAATCCTAAGCTTCAAGGTCTTCAGATGCGAATGTGGATCATAATTTATCAGTACTGTTACAGGGAATAAAAGACATAATAGCTGTAAAATGCATGGTAAATACATAATATACAGTAAGTTGGTCACTGTTATTACTATTTTAAGCAGAGAAGAGCCACTGAAATGGTGAGGAGGTCTGGAAATAATTTTATACTAAGGCATAGTCCAAAGTACTGAATCCTGTAAGAGAAACCAAAGGGTCAACATAACTATCTTTAAGTTCTTGAACGGCTACATGTTAAAGAAGCAGAAGGCTTATTTTTTATTCTAGAGGATGATAATAGCCACTAAGTGAAAATTTTAGGGAGGCAAAAAATTTTTAAAATGAGCTATAATTCACATAGTATTAAACTTACCCTTTTAAAGTGTACAGTTCAGTGGTGTTTAGTATATTCATGTGTAACCATCAACAGTATCTAGTTTCAAAACATTTTTATTATCGCCACTTTGAAGAAGCTCTCTGTTACTTAGTGGTTTCTCGATTTTCCCTTCCTCCTTGCCCCTGGCAACAATAATCTCTTTTATGTCTCTATGAATTTGCCTATTCTGGATGTTTCATAAAAATGAAATTGTATACTACATGGCCTTTTGGGTCTAGTTAGTTTCTTTCAGTTAGCATGATGTTTTCAAGGTTCATCCATGTCATAGTGTGTATCAGATCTTCATTCCTTTTCATGACCAAATAATATTTTATTATATGAATATATCACATTTTATTTATCCATTTATTTTTTAATGTATCCATTTGTCAGCTTATGGATATTTGGGTCATTTCTACTTTTTGCTGTTATGAATAATACTACTATGAATATATATTTTTAATTATTTGACAGAGATCACAAGTAGGCAGAGAGGCAGGCAGAGAGAAAGGGAGAAGCAGGCTCCCTGCTGAACAGAGAGCCCAATGTGGGGCTTGATCCCAGAACCCTGGGATCATGACTGGAGCTGAAGGCAGAGGCTTTAACCCACTGAGCCACCCAGGTGCCCCTCTGAATATTCTTTATGGATTTTTGTGTGGACTTAACATTTTTAGCTATCTTGGGTATATACCAAGGAGGGGAGGCAGAAATTAAGACATCAGAAAGAAAGAGCTTTCTTTTCTTTTCTTTTTCATTTATTTATTTTTTTAATTTAAATTCAGTTAATTAACATATAGCGTATTATTGATTTCAGAGGTAGAGTTCAGTGATTCATCAGTCTTACATAATGCCCAGTGCTCATTACATCACATGCCCTGCTTAATGTCCATCACCCTGTTACCCCATCCCCCCACCACCCTTCCCTTCAGCAACTCACAGTTTGTTTCCTGTGATTAAGAGTCAAGAAAGAGCTTTCTATCAGAAATCCACCCATACTGAAGACTGTTCTGTTGTTGAAGTAGTGAGCCATTAATTTTATTTCACTTAACAAATGCATGGTGTTTACTATGTGCCAGATACCATTCTAAGTACTTTACAGTTATTTAAAAACCCTATGAGGTAAGCACTATTATTAAATCCATTTTACAACAAGGAAGTTTAATAACTTGCTCAAGGTCACCCATCAAGTAAATGTGGAGCTGTAATTGAAATCCATGTGGTCTGGTTCTAGAATCTGTACTCTTAATAGCAAGAACAATAATAACTTCAAGCATTTATTAAATTCTTACTGCTACTCAGGCACCGTGCTTAGCTGTTTATATTCAAGTAGAGACTGGCAATCATCTTTTAAGACTATCTTAGAAAGAATTATCTCATTGGGTAGGTATTACCTTAGGGTGTGTTGAATCCCAAGATTCTTTTATTCCAAGGATAGTATCTGGCCAGAGGCTTTTAAGATGATCAGAATTTATATCAAAAAGGAAACTGTGAATATGAATGGTGAGTATTATAGGAGTTCAATTAATAAGACTTGTCAGAATATGATAATATTATATATAACTTAAAAGTAGTAACCAAAAGTGACTTTTGAGACTGTGAAGAGAAACCTTAGAAAAATGGAAGAATAAAGTTTCATGGGAAAATGATCCCACTTTTCAAATGTTCAGTTTCAAATACTGCAGAGTATATTAGGGTAAGTAGATGACTTTTAGTAAACTGAACCTATGGAACTGGAGCTGTTAATGTGGGTACATGAATGTAGTTGCTTAAAACCAAATCATCATCAATGACAACAACAGTAACAAATGCATATGAGAGGAAAGAGCAGTGTATCCCAAACTTAAAGTTTCCCCCACAATTGATGGGGAAGGAGAAGAGGAATCTGTAATCTAGCCTAAGAATTCACCAAGCTTTGAGGTAGAGGGAGTCCTAGAAACCAAATGTAAAAATACTATAATGATAGAAGGCGTGGCCAGAGACCCCTATAGAAAGAGAATTTCTTTAAGTAAATATTTTTAGGTTTATTCTTAATTAATTTATTTAGAGAAGCAGGGAGGAGAGGGGTAGAGGGCAGAGAGAGTGAGAGACAATCTCAAGCAGTCTTCACGTCCAGCGCAGAAGCCAATGTAGGGCTCTGTCTCACAGCCCAGGGACCATGACCTGAGCGGAAATCAAGAGTCGGCAGATGCTTAACTGGCTGAGCCACCCAAGCACTCCAGAGAATTTCCTTATGATGAAATTTCAGACTGAACTTGACAAGGGGAAAGTTATTGCTCTTAGGGCATAATTTCCAGGCGATAATTAGAATGAAAATTTTTGTAAAGGGGCCGGTAAAAACTAGATGGAAGAAAAAGGGAAACTATCTATGAATGAAATTAGACCACAGTTACAGAAGTTTGGTTGTGATGGAAGAAGAATTTGGAAAGAAAACTAGCGCTTAATGAAAAATATTCACTAAAACATTTTAAAAGAGATTTGTTGATTTAAAAGAGATTTGTTAGGTTAAGAGATCTGTACATGTTTAAGGTAAAGAAATAGGCTGATTGATGTCTAGCCCTCTGGAACGTTCTAAATAAGAAATTAAGTGTTACTATATTAATTTTCACATAAAAATAAGATGTAGTTCTATATATGGTCTTCAGAAGAGTAAGTCACTTTTACATTATATTATCTTCGTGGTGGTCTACAGACTCCTCATGATCTGCCCAGCAGTATGGCTCTCATCCATATAGCTGGTACTTGTTTCCTTAATACCTTTGGGAGAGCCACAGAGGTCTCTTTGCTATTCCTTAAACATGCAGGACAGTTTTCTATTTTAGGTCCATTGTATTTGCTGTTCCCTCTGCCTTGAACACACTCCTTCCCCTCGATACCTGCTTGGCTAGTTCCTTACATCATTTGGGTGTTGACTGAAATGTACCTTCTCAATGAGGCCTTCTCTGATTTTCCTATTTAAAACCAAAATATTTCATTTTATCTGGACCCTACTATTTATTCCCAATTCCATTCCTTCACATCCCCTCTTTCTTGTTTTATTTTTTTCATAGCACTTAACTCTCCCAAACAAATTGTATGTTTTACTTACTAATCTCATTTTTTGTCTTCCCTTACTAGAATTTAAAGTCCATGAGTTCAAGGACTTTCCTAACACTAGACACTAGAACAATATCTGGCACATAATAGGCACTTACTAAATGTTTGTTGCATGAATGAATGAGTGCAGTATTCTTTGTAGAAACTGATGTGAGAACATTCTTCTTCTTCTTCATTAACATCATTATTAATGAGCATGTTGGATGCTATATATGGAATTGGGCTTCATATATTTTCTTATTCGAGTTGTCAAACTTTTTCTTTTTTTCTTTTATTTATTTGAGAGAAAGAGAAAGGAGAACCAGGGGGGAGAGGGAGAGGGAGCAGCAGACTCTCCACTGAGCAGGGAGCCCAGTGTGGGACTTGATCCCAGGACCCTGGGATAGTGACCTGAGCCAAAGGCAGATGCTTAACCAACTGAGCCACCCAGTCATCTGGCCAACATCTATAAAGCACCAAATAGTAAATATTTTTGCAGGCTAAATGGTCTCATCACAACTACTTAACCCAATTATTATAATGCATGGGTAGCCATAGACAAACCATAAATGAATGAGTATGGCTGTGTTCCAATATGACTATTTATGACACTGAAATTTGAATTTTACATAATTTTCAAATGTCACAAAATATTTTCTTTTTTGGACATTTTTCTAACCATTCAAAAATGTAATAACTGTACTTAGCTCATGGGCCATAAAAAAATAGGCAGTGGTCTTTATACCTATAGTAGGTCTATAAGCTGTATTTGCCCACCACTGCTTTTACTGGTTTCTTAAACATACCGTAGTTGAAACTTATTTTCCCATACTTGGTAGGGAGCAACAATGCAGATTAAACCCTAGTGACACATAATTCAAGAATATTCTTTGGCTCCAGAAATTTTCATATTGTTTCATTTTTGTTTTCCTGGGAACCTTATGTTTTCTTTACATGTTTATGATACTAATATTTAAGTGAATTTGCATTCTCTGAGCAGATGCCATATGATAGTGTTGGGGAGGTCTTGGTGGTATAATAGTCCAGGAGCAAAGCTGGGAAAAGCCCACCCAGGTTTAAAAGTTTGCCTATTTATAGGTGAATAATTTCCGTATGGATGAATCAAGAGTTGTCAGCCAGGCTTAACGCCCATAGGACTGCCACTGTGAATGAGAATTGTGTTGCATTTTTTTTTAAAACATCATCCATAACAGACTTCTTAAATAAGTTACAAATGCTTTTAGTAATATAGCTCAGGGATAATTTTAGCTATGCTACATTGGCAGTTCTTCTACTTTAAAAAAATCAGAAAATAACCTATAAGCAGATCAAGCTGTGATTTGAATAAAGCATCATATTTTTCTCAATAAGTACAAAAAGAGAAAAACCATTTTTCATTTGCAAAACGTTTTAACATAAGGCTCTTCACATACTTGATTTTGTCCAGTTCTTATAACAATGTATGTAGCTTTATTAACTATTTAAAATGTGAGAGAACTGGGGTGCCTGAGTGGCTCAGTGGGTTAAAACCTCTGCCTCTGGCTCAGGTCATGATCCCAGGATCTTGGGATCGAGCCCCACATCAGGCTCTCTGCCCAGCAGGGAGCCTGCTTCCCCCTTTCTCTCTGCCTGCCTCTCTGCCTACTTGTGATCTGTCTGTCAAATACATAAATAAATAAAATCTTTAAAATGTGAGAGAACTAACAGTGAAGCTAAGCAACACATCCAAGATCACAGCACCAGGACTTAACTCCAAACAGGTCTTCTGACCATATGAGGTGCAGACTCCTCGCAGAAACTTCAGCCAGTCTTTTGTTTTTATGCTTCACCCTCTCCTCACTGCCTCTCCATTTCTAGCTTTACGTGCTCATAAAGATGCTCAGAACTCTAGAGGTTCCTGGCTCTGCTTCCTGTATTCAGATCTAGGAGGAGGAGAGTGGGCTGTCACGAGTTACATCACTAGCACTGAAGCTACCTACCAGCTACGTTTCCTCCTCCAGCCATGTTAACTACTACACAGTTCTGGGCATGTTCTCTCTTAGTTCCTTAATATCCGGTCCTCCTCCTTTTCTCAATGCCTGGGACCTCTGAAGATTTCACCTCACCAACCAATGCCTAATGAAATGTCTTGGATATGATTGGGCATAGACAGGCAGGAGGAATACACAACCCTGGTGCTTCAAGTCTGGGTGATAGGGAGAATCAGGACATAGAGTCTACACTTAGGCAGCTGTGATGGGAGCTGGTTTTGAGGGAGGTGGTTCTCTTGGTTTAAGTGTGTCGACTTTGAGGTAATGATGGAGCTGCCTTGTAGACCTAGTTTTCTATCCTCCAAAAAAGTAAAATGGAGAGATAAGTTTAACCAAATATCTGAGGCGACAGCCAGATGGCAAAATTTATAGTTAGAATCAAAGTCTTTGTGTTACTTTTGAATGCTTCTTAGAGGTCTCATTTAAATAACCTCTATATTAGGCTATCCATGCCTTTTTAATGTTGTTTAGAGAGTGTAGGATTGTTGTAAATACTACACACAATTTGGGATGGTTGCATATCTTATGAATCAATGGGTGGCATATAAAAAGATTCCTCAGGGTGCCTGGGTGGCTCAGTGGATTGGGCCTCTGCCTTGGGTTCAGGTCATGGTCCCAGGACTGAGCCCCATATTGGGCTCCCTGCTTGGGGGAAGCCTGCCTCTTCCTCTCCCACTCCTCCTGCTTGTGTTTCCTCTCTTGCTGTGTCTCTCTCTGTCAAATAAATAAATAAAGTCTTTAAAATACAACCAAAAAAAAGATTCCTTAACACACCATGTGGAGAATGTTACAGAATGTTATTCTTGAATTGTTTACTCTTCTTCACTTTGGCATTTATATGGTACCTTAGATATTTTTGTGTTATTATCATTATATTTTGTGCTTTTTTATTTGGTTAAAACTGCCTGCTATTTATATTTTAACAGATACAGGCTTTTTAAAAAGCCCCTTTCCACCCTTCCCCTTTCCTGACCTCCTTTTTTCTTTCTCCATCATAGAGAAATGTAACCCCTGAACATAACCCAGAAATCTAGATGCAGGCCAGTTGATGTCTTAATAGGAACAAGAAAAGGACTTATTATTTCTCAGTACCTCATTGAGAGAAAGCACATGATATTTTATCTACTCTAAATTAGAGAGGATAAGGGAGTGGGCCCATGTATTATCACATGAATGTCCTAATCCTGTCAAATGGCTTAGTCAAAATGAGAACGGTAATGAATTTAAACAAGTACCAACAACGCTGCACAAACAAGTGCTGGTATATCATACCAGCCTGTACCTACAGGAGCAAAGCTGTGGTTGCATTTTGTCTTTGATAAGAATCGTGCTGACTGGCCACGGCAGACCATGCTGGGTCACCCCCTGGTATTCTGTCACCTACCAAGACTCGAAAGGACACACGAATGTTAAGTTCTCTAAGCACTTCTAGACCAAGGCAGTTTTATAGGTTGTACCTTTAGGTCTCTCAGTTCACAATCTAGTGTTTTCTTGAATGCACTGCATTATCTTGTAAGTTTTTGGACTTAACAAGAAGTCATATGTTTTCATGGACTCCTCTCTTTTCCATACAGATGTCCGGAGGGTTTCTTGGGAGAATATTGTCAACATCGAGACCCCTGTGAGAAGAACCGCTGCCAGAATGGTGGGACATGTGTGGCCCAGGCCATGTTGGGGAAAGCCACGTGCCGATGTGCCTTGGGGTTCACAGGCGATGATTGCCAGTACTCGACCACACACCCCTGCTTCGTTTCTCACCCTTGTCTGAATGGAGGCACCTGCCACGTGCGTAGCCGGGATGACTATGAGTGCACCTGCCAAGTTGGTTTTACAGGTAATAACAAATGTGACTCAGGGCCACATTTTTCTACTCTCAGCAGATACCCTTCTTTAGCATCTCTAAGATCTTGACTTGCTGCTCTTAAGGATCCTCTAACTCTGGTATGCGTTTAACATTATGATAAGGAACTAGAGTGTTCAAGACAACTATCTTTAACTTCCTTTTGAGAGTTCTAAGAGGAGAGAAAGAGAAAGCCAGAAGTATTTGACTTCCTAAAGTATGTATGTCAAGTTTGGGGATCAGAACTTTACTTCACCATCACTAGAAGAAAAGCTATTTGTGCTATTGATTACTTGCTTCTTGAAATCTCTCCCTAGACATTCAGAGCACTGGTTTTCCCGGTTTTCCGTACTCTGACTATTCCTTTTGTTTCTGCATTGCCGTGCCCTCATCCGTTAAATTTTTGTGTTCCTTGGAACTCTATTTTGAGCCCACTTTTGAGGCATATCACAGCTCCCCCAACTCACTATCTCCAGTGGGTTCTGCCGTCATTATCTTCATCAGTTGCTGGTGACTTTTTTTTTTTTTTTAAAGATTTTATTTATTTATTTGACAGAGAGAGATCACAAGTAGGCAGAGAGGCAGGCAGAGAGAGAGAGGAGGAAGCAGGCTCCCTGCTGAGCAGAGAGCCTGATGCGGGACTCGATCCCAGGACCCTGAGATCATGACCTGAGCCGAAGGCAGCGGCTTAACCCACTGAGCCACCCAGGCGCCCCAGCTAGTGACTCTTAACAGTCATCCTTTTCACTCCACCCCTACCCTGACATTCAGGCTCATATTTCTAACTCTCTGCTGCATATTATACTTAGAAACTTGGCAACGGTGCCTCACACTCAGCATGTTGATATAAATGGGTGGTGGTGACGTTTAGTCCAAGTATTTCAAACTAGACCCCTCCTCTCCCTTACTCTTAGACTCAGGCGCCTAATCTAGCCCCTGAAGCAGCTCTCACCTGTCTACTCTTCTCTCTTTCCTCTCCTGCTCTCAGTTGAGGTCCATCTTGTCTATGTTGGTGACAGCTCAGCCCCCATCTGGGTTCCTGCAGTTGTTCGCTAACTGGTTTCCTTGCCTTTACTTTCTCCCTGTCTTGCTCACCTGTCCCATTGCCACATCTTTGATCATAAAAGCCAGTCTTCTCACAAACTCACCTACTTAAATGCCCAATGATTTTTATCATCTGCAGAGTCAACTGCAAACTCTTTTACATGGCTTTCATAGCCCTTCATGGTCTCAGCCTTACATCTTTTTATAGCCTCACTTCCCACAAGCATCTAGCTCTAGTCACACCAACAACATTCTCATCATTTCCTGAAAATGTCATACTTCCTGTTGCTGCCATGCTATTGCACACCCCTTTGCCTGGAATGTCCTTTTCTATAATTGATGATTGCCCAATGTTATTTAAAATTCTGTTTTAGTGACTTTTTTGTGATTCCTTTAGGCAGGTAGTCTTTATGTTCTTTTATCTTATATGTCACATTTTATTGTAATACTTTTTTTATATGTCTCTCGTCTGACTAGATTATGAGTTCTTCAGAGGTGGGTTTGAGCTTTATTCAAAATGAACCATAGATGTTTATTAAGTTAGATGAGGAAAACAGAACCATTCACTATTTTGTCCCCTGCTACACCAGCATTTCTGTAAATATGATTAGCAAAAATTAAAAACATACTCAGTAAACTAAACTGGATTGGTTAGTTTGGAATACTTGTTTTACTGATTTTTCATTAAAAGGGGTTGGTAGAGGTAGAGGATAGTTAGAATGGCCCATTATCTTCATCATGACTATGACAGAATTATTGTTGTGATTCATTGAAGAGATTTGGTGGTTAAAAGAATAATTTTTTCCTCATTGTTAGTTTTAAATTGTTTTGCTCCCCAAAGAAGGGAAGGCCTAGTCATTTAAACCATTTTAATCCTGACTAGCTGAAATGGCAGTAATATCTTCTTTTTATTTATTTATTTATTTATTTTCAGCATAACAGTATCATCATTTTTTCACCACACCCAGTGCTCCATGCAATCCATGCCCTCTATAATACCCACCACCTGGTACCCCGACCTCCCACCCCCCCCGCCACTTCAAACCCCTCAGATTGTTTTTCAGAGTCCATAGTCTCTCATGATTCACCTCCCCTTTCAATTTACCCCAACCCCCTTCTCTCTAACTCCCCATGTCCTCCATGCTTTTTGTTATGCTCCACAAATAAGTGAAACCATATGATAATTGACTCTCTCTGTTTGACTTCTTTCACTCAGCATCATCTCTTCCAGTCCTGTCCATGTTACTACAAAAGTTGGGTATTCATCCTTTCTGATGGAGGCGTAATACTCCATAGTGTATATAGACCACATCTTCCTTATCCATTCATCCGTTGAAGGGCATCTTGGTTCTTCTTCTTAATAATTAAAATGTTACTCTGAAATGATCCCCATATTAAGACTTCTTCCTTTGCCATGAAAAGGATCTCTTCTTAGTGTTCTGCAGGGCTCTGATTATTTTCATACATCTGCCACTTTTCTCTGTGTTTGGGAATTACAACAGTTAAGTTTACCCTTTTGGTTTTGTGGTAGCGCTTAGACTCTGCCTAGTCAGACCTTCAATCATAGCTGAAGAAACAGAGTTGGGAAGTTAGTGCCTGTATGTAACAAAGGTTCAAGACCTTTCTGTTTCAGTTGTAGGGAAATACTCTGTACACAGGGTTTTCAGAAGGAACAATTTTTATCTCTTCTCCACTGTAGGTAAGTTCCTCTCAGAGGAATGAAGAAAAAATACGAAGAAGAATTTTAGTTCTTTCTTTTTCTCTCTGCTTAGCATCCTAAAATACATATGCTGTGCCCAGTTTTTTTTTTTTTTTTAAGATTTTATTTATTTATTTGAGAGAGAGAGAATACACACAAGTGGGGGGAGGTGCAGAGGCTAGAGCAGACTCCCCACTGAGCAGGGAATCTGATGTGAGGCTGCATCCCAGGGCCCTGGGATCATGACCTGAGCTGCAGGCAGATGCTTAACTGACTGAGCCACCCAGGTGCCCCTGCTATGCCCCAATTTTTATTATACCTTTCGCCTTTGATGTGACATTCCTTGGTAGAGAGCATGTCTGTGTGCTCATGTGTCACCTCCTTCTTTCTTTTAGAAAAGTTGTCATGGCTTTCATTTGTTTTTCTATGAGCTTCATATATTTGGGTGTTTACCTAGACAGCCAGTTGGAATACTAACAAGTTCAGGAAGTCCTCATAATCTCTAGCTAAAAACAAAAAGCTTAAGCTGATGAAAACAAAAATCCATATGAATACCAGATTTACTAATAGCGTGGGAATTTTTTTTTCTTTTTCTAACTCAAAGACATGCCATAAGATCCAGCACATCAGTCTTCTGACTTCCTCTTGTATTTTCCTGCCTGAGAGTCTGCAAGACTTACCTTTCTAGACCTTTATTCTCATGACAGCTTCTAGTTTTTTTCATAGATAAGTAGCCAGAGATTCTTCATCCTCATCAAAGACATTAAGCAATATTTATAGCAAGATCACAATTAATGAAATGTTCCCTAGAATATGTGTGTGGATTGTGTTTAAAGGAAATAAAAATAGCATTGACTTGTTTCTATCATATAAGAGGTCTGTTTAGTAACTATATATTGTGGAAAAGATCAATGCATTTTATTCATTCAAAAGACATGCTTTGAGAGTCTACTACAGGGATCCTGCCCCTGCCTGCATGGTGGGTGATATAATAAATGGAAACAGAAAATTTGGGGTCTGCTTATGTATGTGCAGATGTGTGTGTGAGACAGAGAGTGATTTAGGGAGCTGAGAAGGGCAATAAGGTAACTTATGAGTAGAATTGTCGAGTGGGAGTTCACTAGGTAAACAAAAAGGAAGATGGCATTCCAAACAGAGGAGCAGTTTATGCAAAGACAAGGTGTGAGACAGTAGGTAGATCCAGACCCTTCTTTGTCCCCAAAGGGACAGATGGAATTCTCCAAGGATCGGTTTTATATGACTAGCCTACAGTCCCCTCCATGTGTTCCACTGGGTCTTTGTATTTGGCTGAGGGCCCTAGGGAGTGCCTATATCAGATGATCTTGAGGAGGCTCTGATTTGAGCTTCCTGTGAAGTTCAAAATTGCTTAGGGATACTCCACACAGTAAGTAACATTAGTTGGGTGGGAGATACGGGTTGTTGAGGATGGGGCTGGCTCTCACTTCAGTGGGCAGCACTGAGTTCTTCTCTCCTTCTTTAGGTAAGCTATGCCAGTGGACTGATGCCTGCCTATCTCATCCCTGTGCAAATGGAAGTACCTGTACCACTGTGGCCAACCAGTTCTCCTGCAAATGCCTCACAGGCTTCACAGGACACAAGTGTGAGACTGATGTCAATGAGTGTGATGTTCCAGGACAGTGCCAGCATGGTGGCACCTGCCTCAACCTACCGGGTTCCTATCAGTGCCAATGCCCTCAGGGCTTCACAGGCCAGCACTGTGACAGCCCATATGTGCCCTGTGCACCCTCCCCCTGTGTCAATGGTGGCACCTGCCGGCAGACAGGTGACTTCACGTTTGAATGCAACTGCCTTCCAGGTAAGAAGAGCCCCTAGTGTCCTGGGGTTGGGGGATACACCTTCAACGCAGGAGGAGGGTGGTGAGTGTGGCTCAGTTGCTCCTTCAGGAAATATTCTTTGCAGCAGGGAAAAGGGGAAATAAGAATTTTCTGTGAGGTGGGTTGCTGGTGAGGGAAGTGTTTTATGGGCTAATAGGGTCCATAAACTGAGTAGGGGGTAATTTAACATGTCAGAGTTTATGATGATGAGTGGCTAGGAAATTGTTTATTGTCTTTTTTGGAAGAATAGCAAGAAATAAGAGAAACAGCTCTGAGAAAGATAGGTCTATGGAATGGAAGGGAACACAATGAGAATTAGATGTTGAAAAATATGTGTGATTAGTAAAGTGCTTTACACTGAATTGACAGTAATACTAGGTGATCAACTTTCCTTTATGCTTTCTCCTCTGAAGGAATAATAGATTATTTTCCTACCTATCTAAATGTACCCGCCCACCTTTTGTAATGTTCCCTGGGCTCCTGGCCCTCTCCGTGTACCCTCTGAGACTTTGGGTAACCTTGCTCTGACTTGAAGCCAGAGAATTTTGAAACAGGTAGTGCTGTGTTACCCAGTGGGCACTTTTTGATGCGTGCTGATAGATAAGGTATGGCACAGCCAGACATAATTACAAAACAGAAGCCAAGAAAAGAGCAACGTATGGGAGCTTGGGTCCCAGGGTTCCATAGAGATGGAGAAAGGAGCAAATCTGGCCAATTCTCTAACCCCTTGTAAAAAATGAGGAGGAGGCTGAAAACTGAGAATTTTGATTGGGAACAGAACATAAGCAGCTGGAGCAGATGAATTACTAAGCAACAAAGAGTCTGTTTTTATACAAATATCCTTAGTCCAAAAACAAAAGAAGGAAAACTGTAGGGGGGAATAAAGTGCTAAGTAAGCAGAATTGCCTCAAAAAGAAGTTGTTCCAGCTACTCTTCAAAATGGGGATCTTAGATTCTGGTCTTGTGGATGTGGTTCACATATAATGGGATTGTGTGTTTTATCTTTTGGGGATTAAAGGTCATATGTTGGTCCTTGATATAAAACCAAATGGTAATTAATTCATTTCATTCAGTAAAAATTTATTGACTGCCACTTGTTTTCTGGGCACTGTGCTATGTGCTTAGAAAGGAGTGATACAAGATGCTGCCACATAATAAAAAAACTTTTTACCCTTTAACTATAAGCCACAAAAACAAGCTATTAATTATATTGCTTTCAGTTTCTCTTTCAATGAAGAGTAGGTAATAAATCATTCTAGACACTAAATAAATTTTATTGACAGAATATTACTGTCATCCACATTATCTTGTAGAAGATATAACTAAAAGGTATCTTTCTTCACTCCCAAGTTTGTTGGCCATATTCCAAAGTTTAAAGAAGGAGCCAGAAATACAATTTAATTTTACATATATTCTGATACTCTAATGATCTAATAGTCTAAGTGGCTGATAATTGAGGTTAGCATGATTTATTGTTGAAAGCTAAATGTGTTTTTTCAGTTTCAAGAAAAATTTTTTAATAGTTGCCTAGAACAAGAGGTTGATTTGGCAGAGAAATACTGACGGGAAGTCAGAGAAGTCAATAAAGGAAGTTTTTAGCTAAGAGAGAGTGATTGTTCACTCCCATAGTCTGCATTGTTACCCATTAGCCATGATAAGAACCTTAGGGAATTCTTAGAGTGTGTCCAGGAAAGGATCTGTCAAACCAGAATAGTATCTCCTCCTTGAGAAAGGAAATAACCAGGGATTCCACAGCTGAGAGGCTGCCAGTGCTTGTGGGATGGAATAAGGAGATCTTGGCTGTCTCTTACACTCTGCTTGTAATTGAAAGCAAGACATTTGTTTACTCACTGATGGGGTGTGTGTGTGTGTGTGTGTGTGTGTGTGTGTGTTGGGGTTCAGGATGGGGATGCAGAGGCGGAGAGAAGATTTGGCAAAGAGAAAACTAACATTTATTCAATGCCTTTTATGAATTAGGCACCGTGCCAGGTACTTCTGCTTCCTTTAGCTCAATTATACAAAAACCTTGGGGATAGGTATTATTTTTCTAGTTTTTCCAGGTGAAATAGCTCAGGTTTGGAGATGTTAAGAGATTTACCCAAAGTTGCACAGCTAACATGTGGTTAGGCTGAGGTCTGAAAACCAGACAGGTTATTTCTAAAGCCTCTACATCTTACTGCATCACACTGCACTGTTTGTCTATCCCTGAAGGTGCTTTGAAAATGTGTGGCACTTTTTTGTTAAATGCTTTGAGATGTTTGGATTAAAAAAAGGGGCGCCTGGGTGGCTCAGTGGGTTGAAGCCTCTGCCTTCGGCTCGGGTCATGATCCCAGGGTCCTGGGATCGAGACTCCGCATCGGGCTCTCTGCTTGGTGGGGAGCCTGCTTCCTCCTCTCTCTCTGCCTGCCTCTCTGCCTGCTTGTGATCTCTCTCAAATAAACAAAATCTTAAAAAAAAAAAAAAAGTAGGAGATACTTCTAATTATGATCAAATACTCTTCGTTATATATTAACCTATGTATGGTACCATACAGACATTTTAGGATAGTTAAGTAGACTAGTTTTTTTCTTTTGGGGTTTCATGATCTCAAACAGATGACATCAGCCTAGACAATGTATAAAAAGAAATTTAAAAAGAATTCAAAACAATAGATGATGCAGGATGTATTTACACAGTTTGCAAGATTTTATGCTCATTGTTTTTATGTCCCAGGTGGAGTTTGGAAAGTTTAACTTTATTTCCATATAAGGAAATAGTGCCTCGAGATGATTTTTTCTGAGAAAGTCCTTTTCTTAATGCAATACCATTCTCCTTGCCCCTCCTTCCATTGTGCTCTGCACTATTCAAGAGACTATAATATCACTTAAAATAATAATCACTATCTCAATGTAAATAACACCCTTATTTGAAGGGAATCATTGTTTCAGTTCTAAAAATGGAGAAACCAAGTCACCAGGAGGGAAAAAGGCATGTTAAGTTATTAAGCAACTCCCATGTGTGCTTCCTGCCACATTTCAAGTCGTTGCACTTTTAATTGAGGCCTACCCTAATCACCCTATTTCAAACAGTAACCAGCTCCCTCCCCCCCTAATTATTGGCCCTGGTCAACTTTTTCTTTTCTTTTTCTGTAACACTTATCATCTGCTTAGTATATAATTTGCACTATATAATTTACTTCATTATGTCTATTGTTTATTGTCTGTCTTTTCCAAATTCTGCCGCCTCTTCCCCTCTTCGGAGTGGAAGCCAGAATCTTTGTTTTTGTTTAGTGATGTATCCCAAGCACCCCAAAACAGTGCCAAGTTCATAATAGGCACACAAATATTTATCAGCTAAGTGAGTTTAGTATAATATCATAGTATTGAGAATGTAATTTTGTTCTTTTCATTTTCTTCCTGGTATCATACATCCTAGACTTAGTATGCTTTCTTCTTTAGTTCTTGTGTACTCTGGTACTGGATAAGAATTTCAGAGTCCTTTTCAACTCTGAAAGTCAGTGAACTGCACATAAGTTAGTGACTATATTCAAATGGTCAAGTTATAGTTCTTTTCCTGCAAAGGACACTATAGTTACTGTGAGTTGATTTTTAAATTTTTATTGTTGAAGTATAGTTGACATACAATGTTATATTAGTTTCAAGTATACAACGTAGTGATTTGACAGTTTTATACATTACACAGTTCTCACCACACTAAGTGTAGTCACTGTCCCTATGACAACACTATTACAGTATTAGACTATATTCCCTCTGTTGTACTTTTCACCTCCGTGATGTATTTATTTTATTACTGGAAGTTTGTCTCTCTTTATCCCTCTTACCTCTTTTGTCCACCTTCCCACCTCCACCTCCTTTCTGGCAACCACCAGTTTGTTCTCTATATTTAAGAGTCTGTTTTGTTTTTTAGATTCCACATATAAGTGAAATGATATGGTATTTGTCCTTCTCTGTCTGACTTATTTCATTTAGCATATAATACCTTCTAGGTCCATCCATGTTGTCACAAATGGCAAGATTTCCTACTTCTTATGGTTGAGTAATATGATTCTAGTATTTGAATATTACTGTAAGACTGAGGGAAAGGGAATTAAAACGGAAGAAAATGGCCAATCTTGTGTAACAGAGAAAGAAGTGTTTCTCCACAGAGGGAAGAAGAAAGGATCAAGAGGGAAGCAATAGAATCAGACCAAGGAATCATATTTCATCTTCTCCTTGGATGATCAGCTGTTAATAATCCAGCTCCTTTGTGGGTTGCCATTAAATAAGTCTTTAGCAGAAGCACTGAAGAGAATAATTTTAACATAAGAGCAACATAGAAAATAAATTATTGAATCACTGATTTCCAGTATTTTTGCATTAGGGCCAAATAATGGGGATCGAATGAGTTAGGCTGGTTTTTTTATATATGGATACTTTAAAAAGTAGCCCAGGTAATCAGAGAACAGTGGATTGTTTGAATCTATTGGCTGTGCCTTGTGAGTTCACAGTTTGATTGGCGAATCCTCAGTGTGCTTTACGTTTCTTTCTCTCCTACACCTCTGTGTTCCTCTATTATTTTTTAAAAAATTATGTAAAAAGCTGTCTGATCTATCCTCTCCAAACAACAGAGGTTTATTCTTTGTGAACCACCTCTGTATTTTACAGGCTGAGTATATGTGATAGCCCTATATCATTAAAATAAAGCTTAAGCCCATTTTGTGGCTTTTGTGTCTGAGCTTAAAAACTGTTAGAAGTAATCCCCTCTTGCATTCTCATACGCAAGGGCATGCAGCTTTCTCTTGGGTATTACTTTTTTTTTCTTGGGTATTATATTAATCATACTTTTGCAGGTTTCTCTGGAGCGATGCAGAAATGATCATACCACTTTCCAGGGTACATTATTTTAGTTCCAGTTTTAGTTGATGTTCCTGGACATCTTTCCTATTCTCCTATCCTTTCAGTAGGAGTTTCAACCATGGTATCTCCTTAGCTTTCTATCACCTTACCCTGCCCACCTTGCCTTTTTATATAGAAATTATTCTTTTTTTAAAAAAGATTTTATTTCTTTAGAGAGCGTGAGTAGGGGAGGCGTAGAGGTGAGGGGAGAGAGAGAGAGAGAGAATCTCCAGCAGACTGCACCCTGAGTGCAGAGTCTGACATGGGGCTCCATCCCATGCCCCTGAGATCATGACCTGAGCCAAAAATCAAGAGTTGGACACTCAAGTGACTAAGCCACCCAGATGCCCTAGAACTTATTCTTTATGATGTGTCAAAGGCACCTGTTTCACTGAAGTGCCTTCAGTGCTCCCAATCCTTATGGGGATTGGAGACCTCCGTAAGGTCTTTTGGTAACTTTTATACCTCTAATACAGCGCTTATCAAGCTGATTGTTTATTTGTTCCTCTTTCCTAGTAGACACTCTCTTTTAACTCCTCCTGCCAGTATCCAACTTAGTGCATGGCACAAAATTGAGACCCAGTGAATATTTCACAAACGAATGAATTAAATGTGATAGAAAAGAGAATTATTGTATTCAATAATTAAAAAAAATATATATAATATATATATATATACCGAAGTTCTTTTGATTTACCTTATTCAGTTTTTTGACTTTTTTAGTGATGAATTTAGAAGAGTGGAGATCATTAGGGAGATACCAAGAGAGGTGTCCAGGGGCAGCAGCCTGGGTGGGTGGGGGCTCGGGGATACATGGGCCAGTCATGAGGGTCAACAAGCTCATCTGGGCCCATTTGGAGAATGGAAGGTGTATGCCAAGAAGACCAACTGGACCAGTATGAGACCAGTTTGCTTTTGTGACAGATTTCTTTTTAGGGGATTGTGGGAGAAAATAGACTTGTAGCTCTTTTTTGCCTTTGTCCAGTTTCAAATATTCCTGGTTTTTTCCTCACTTTTTCATCCCTGTGGACTAAAGCTCCTCCAGAGGACTTTTACCCTGGTATGAGAGAATCCTAGTTGTGTCTTCTCATCTTCCTCTTTCTGCTCTCTTCTTTGTATCTCTCCAGAAGCCCTTTCACCCTCACACATCCCAGCATCCGAAAGTGGAAAGATACAGATGCTTTCTTGAGAGATGCTGTTCTCTGTGTGGGATGACAAGCTCAAAAAATTCTTTTCTGCTCCCCACCCTCACTGTTATCATTTATCAGTTACATGAGCCATGGTTTTCTAACAGCACAGTCTTAAAATGTTCCTTCTAAGTTTAATTTCTCTCCTTTTGGCCTTTTAAGGATGTGAATTGGCTTTAAGCCGTTGACTCCTTTTAGTATGGTCACGTGAGCCTCTTTGTAAATCTGCTACACCCATCCCACCCACAGGTCTGGAGACTTGTCTCTTTCCCTTTCCCCAGAACCTTAAAATACATTTTTAAGAAGTGATTGCACTGTAGCTTATTCATATAAGCCTTACCACCACCTCCTCTCCTTGGGTGGACTTTCTTACAAGAATTTGCTAGCTAGTTCCAAAAAGAGGTCTGTATCTCTATTTTTAAAGCATAAATCCTGTCTTAACTCTGGAGGAGAACTGATTTGGCTTGAATTTTCTCAGACATGGGAACTTTTAACCTTAGGTTGGTTTTTCAGATTTTTACAAGGGAACTCTGGGTCCCAGACAGCATACTGTTTGGAACTGGTTCCGTACTGGCTTCTGCCTACCAGCCATGTAAACTTAGATAAGTCAGCCATATGGCCCTCAACTTCTTCATCTGTGACATAAAAGGATTAGAGTAGATACTTTCTAAGGGCTGTTTAAGTCTATTCATATATAGTATTAGCTAATATGTATAGATCACTTATGCATCAGGCACTGTTTTAAGTGCATTCGCCCCAATAGAATAGCTTTAGTGAGATGTAATTTACATACCACGTAGTTTGCTCTTTAAATTATACAATTCAAGGGCACCTGGGTGGCTCAGTGGGTTAAACCTCTGCCTTCAGCTCAGGTCATGGTCCTGGGGTCCTGGGATCGAGCCCCGCAACGGGCTCTCTGCTCGGTGGGGAGCCTGCTTACCCCTCTCTCTCTCTGCCTGCCTCTCTGCCTACTTGTGATCTCTGCCTGTCAAATAAATAAATAAAATCTTAAAAAAATTGTACAATTCAGTGGTTTTCAATGTATTCACAGATATGTGTAACCATCACCACAATCAACTTTAGAACATTTTTATCACTGCAGAAGGAACCCCATACCATCAGCATTCACATTGTGTTGGTCCTTAATTCTCCCCCAGCACTGGGCAGCTACTAATCTACTTACGGTCTCTATAGATTTACTTGTTCTGGACATTTCATATAAATGGAAACATTTCTTTCACCTAATATTTTCAAAGTTCATTCATGTTATAGGAGGTATCAGTGCTTCATTCCTTTCGTGGCTCTTGAAGTATTCCATTGTAAATTTATCACATTTTCTCCCTACTTTTTTTAAAAATTGAAGTATAATTGACATATAATGTTATATTCGTTTCAGGTGCAAAACATTGATTCAACAATCCCATACTCAGTGCTCACCACATTTTATTTATCCATTCACTAGTTAATTGACATTTTGGGCTGCTTCTGCTTTTTTGGTGATTATGAACAATGCCTCTGTGAACATTCTTAAACAAGCTTTTGTGTGGACATATATTTTCATTTCTCTTGGGTCTATATTTAAGGGAGGATTTTCTGGGTGATACGGTAATGCTGTTTAACCTTTTCAGGAATTGCCACTCTGTTCCAAAGTGGGTGTACTCCTTTACATTTCAACCAGCAGTATATGAAGGTTCCAGTTTCTCCACATCCTCACCAACACTTTTTATTGTCTGTTTTTTTGATTATGGCCATCTGAGTTGGTGTGAGATGACATCTCACTGCAGTTTTGATAGGCATTTCCATGATGGCTAGTGATGTTGAGCATCTTTTCATGTGTTTATGGCCATTTGTATATCACTTTGGAGAAATGTCTATTCAGGTCCTTTACCCATTTTATAATGGGTTATTTGCCTTTTTATTATTACATTATTTATACTGTATTTTTATTATTGCTGTAAGTGTTCATTATCTATCCTGGATACAAGTCTCTTATCAGATAAATGATTCATAATTATTTTCTCTCATCCTGTGGGCTGTCTTTTCACTTTCTTGATGGTATCTTTTGAAGCCCAAATGTTTTTAATTTTGATGAAGTCCAAACTTTCCAATTTTTATTTAGTTGCTTGTGCTTTTGTTCATATTTATGAAAGCTTTGCCTAGCCCAAGTCAGAGAGAGTGACTGCTATGTTTTCTTATGAGAGTCTTATAATTTTAACTCCTAGATTTTAAGTAATTTTTGTGTTATGACACGGGAAAAAGATCCAATTTATTCTTTTGCCTGTAGACGTTCAGTTGTCCCAGCACCTTTTACTGAATTAAGGGCTGTGTATATCTAACTAATTTATTCTTTATAGCAATCCTTTGTGGTAGACCCTGTTGATTCCCCCAGAGAGGAAAGAAAGTTTCAGCATCTTGCCCCTCACTCACCTATTGCATATGAAGGTCGATTGTTGAACCTAGACCCCCTGAGGCCATGCTTTAATCATGAATTAACTCTTAGCAACCTGCTTTCTTACTACCTACTTGCCTTTGACAGGGAAGAACTACCTTGAAAATAGTCATAAAAAGAAAACATTTTATTTCTTATTGTTGTGGTTATGCTGAAATGCTTCTGCTTTCTTAATCTGTCTGTGGTTGGTGAATTTAGTTAGTTGTAGCATTGGCTAATAAAAATTTAGGGTCACAGTTTCAGTTCCTAGTAGTTTGGCTACCAGGGCTTTATCACCTCCCTGACACTATAGTCAACCATATTCGTCTTAGTCACCAGAGAGATCAAGTTACCAGTTCCAGAATACCACTAGATCACATAGGTTCCAGCAGTGGTGGGCCAGGAGCCCTATTTCCCTCACACTCTAAAACTTTATCTTTAACTTTTCTAAGGAATGTTTTCATAAAGAACGCTAAGGTAGGAGCAGAGACCTCAGTTTTTGTTCAGACACTGCTACTTGGTGGATCTGTAGATTTGCCCTTACTTCATCTTAATTATGGGTGGGCTTCAGTTCACTTGTAAGTCTTTCATAAAATTAAACATATATGAGTAATACGATAAATTTTTAAAAATCTGAGTCTATAAAAATTTTCAGTCTTTCTCAAGCTTACTTAGTGATTTATCTGCTGGAATGGACTGAATACTGAATGTCTAGAGAAATCAAATTCTCCTTATTCAAGGTTTCAGTTATCCCCATCTTCTGTGAAGTGATTTTCTTTGGTGTCAGTAAAAAAAAAATTTTTTATTTGCCACTTAGTTTATACGCATTTACATGACCGCCACTTTATTCAGAGAAATCAGCCATGTTGCAGTGTAACAAAGCAGATATAGGACATCATCACAGTGGCTTGTGGTAGGAATGAATAAAATAAGGTGTGATTGTTGTCTTTCCCTCTCACCAGGCTGTAATTACCCCCAAAGCAGGGACATTTTGTCTTTTTTATTCACGGTTTAATCCCCAGTGCGTAGTATAAGACCCAATAAATGTTTTGAGTGAGAGAAGAACCTTAGAGACATTTTGAGGAGGCCATAGTATATTTCAAATAGGAGAATGATTGGTTGAACATTCAGTTTTAAAGTTGGTAGTCTTCTGTCTTAATAGCTAAGGGATTTGGTAGCCAAGGAGAAAGAAAGGAAAAAGCTCAATATGTAAATTACAGAGAAACAGACTGGGCAGTTAGGGTGAAGTTTAGTGTGTTGGTAAAAACAAAAAAACAAAAAAATCAAGAGGAAGGAAGTAATGCCATAAATGTGGAGAGGAAGTTGAAGAATTTGAAGTGTTGGTAAGTTGAGTTTAATTAATAATAATGCCACCCCATTTTCAGATAGCTTTTTATGTTTATGATGTACTTTATTCATGATATGGCACTTACAACAACCTAGAAAGGCAGGTTGGGCAGGTGGATTGAGCCTCATTTTAAAGATGAGGAAGTTAGTTCAGTTTGTAATTTACCATGTGATTAATAGCTTATAGGTAATGAGATTGAAACTTGACCCATATATTTAAACTTCTCAGTATTTTTCTTATGTTCCCTATCCCCACCTAGTTTTCCCAAGCAAATATCCTAAGAAGAAAGTAAATGAGTTTAAATTTAATTAGGTGATCTTTTATCTGTTTTTCCCATTAATCTAGGATGGAGCTGGGGAAAATTTACTATCCCCCTCCCCTGCTTTTTTAAAGAATCAGTGAATAGTCATCTAAGTACACATTTATCTTTACTGGGATTTTATTTCATAAAAACACTTTGAAATACTTGTGAGGTGACTGTGAAGGCATGTCATTGGCATAATCAGTCACTTTATCTAGCTTCTCTTGAGGCAAGAGAAGATGGAAGATTGGGCAATTTTTTTGTATGGTGAGTCCTGGTTGACCACCTGCTGGCTACTGAACTGAAATAATGAGGTAGGTCCATTCTGATGACCATGTTCTGTAGAAGAGCTGATCACTTACTTCAGCATGAGAATTCATTATTTTTTCTTGTTCTTCTTTATCCAGGTTTCGAAGGGATCACCTGTGAGCGGAATATTGACGACTGCCCTAATCACAAGTGTCAGAATGGAGGGGTTTGTGTGGATGGGGTTAATACTTACAACTGCCGCTGCCCCCCTCAGTGGACAGGTATGCACACTGTGGCAAATCAGTTAGAGTAGGGCATGGATTGGTAACCAGAGGCAGGCTCTTACTAAAGTGGACATCTTTTACTAGGGTCTCTGTGTTACATCATTGGGTAGAGTGCTAACCCCATATGTTCTTCTATGCTCATTTCAAGAATAATATTTTCACAGATATGACTTAGTACCTCAGCACCACACTAAGATGCTATGGCAGATATGAGAGAAGAGCATTACTGACAGACCCCGAGGTCTGGGAAAAGCAATTGCCTAGGATATAGCAAATACTTAATACATATTTGAGAGGAAAAGAACACAATTAACTATGAAAATATAAATGTTCTTACCACACTTACAAAAAAATAGGTACTATGCAAGTAATGGATGTATTCACTAATCTTATTGTAATCATTTTTCTACACTATAAACATATCAAATCATCACATTGTATACCTTATTTTTTCATAATGTATTCTTTAAATTTATACAGTATTGTATGTCAAAAATATCTCAGTAAAGCTGGGGAAAAAAGAAACTACAACTTGTTAAGTTTCAGTATAGTATCAAAGAATAATAATTATATGAAAAGGCTATTAAAATACTCTCCTTTATTCTATCCAAAAAGTGAAAATATAAGTTACACACTACAAGAGTTCAGAGATTATTCATGGACAAAAATCTATATTATTGCCATGTCCTATAATTATGCAAAGGGTTGGGCAGGCACCTTTGATGACATTATATTTATGACAACCATCTACGTTTCTGTTTTTTTCCTTTTTTGTATTTCTTTTTGCACATGGGACAAGAATAGATTTTTCAGCCTCAGACATTATTCTTGCTTAATTTTACAACCTCTTGAAGTATCTGCTGTTGTCTTAGGCAGATTTTCCACTTATTTTTGAAGGTTAAGTGATTTTATGCAGACATTTGGTTCTAATTTCTGTTTATATCTATTTATCTAACTGAAAGTGGAAACAATTAAGAACTGATTAAGTGATTAAGAACTAAGCCTTTTTGAGAGAACTTGATGATTTAATGTGGAAACCCAAGTATAAGTTAATGTTATAAGGAAGAAACTTCAGGGGCGCCTGGGTGGCTCAGTTGGTTAAGTGGCTGCCTTGGCTTGGGTCATGATCCCAGGGTCCTGGGATAGATGCCCATATTGGGCTCCCTGCCTGAGGGGCAGCCTGCTTCTCCTTCTCCACCGCTTGTGCTCTCTTACATGCACACTCTTGCTCTCAAATAAATAAATAAAATCTTTAAAAAAAGAATAAGAAGGAAACTTGAACGCCAGTGAGGGATTTTGCCCAGGAAAGAAGTCTTGATGTTGGATTGCTGACATTACTACCTGGTATTGTTTAGAATTTCCAAGTTGCTTTCCCTTATCTGTAGGAGCGAATTATTTAGAGTACTCTTTAGAGCTGAACACTATGAATATGAAAAGATTAAAAGGGTTTAAAACGTTGGTTACATGATTTCCTGGAAGGGCACACATTTCTGATTTTAATCTCCAACTTCTCCTTTTAAATACTTTTCCACTGGGTTTCTCTAGTATTGGACTTCCGTAGCATTTCTTCTTGGTGTCTTGATCCTAGGACTTTACTCCCAACACTCTGCGCTTTCTGTCATATTCTGTCTTCTCTTTAGCTTTTGCCATTTCTCTGATAGATTTTCTTTTCAACTCAAAAAAATTACTGTCAAGTTCATTACTTAACAGTAATAACTGAAAGGATTTAAATTTTTCTCTTTTTAATGATCATTACAGTGGTATTAGGAACTTGACCCCATCCTACTCTCTCCTTTCTTGTACATGGTACTACGGGTTCTGATGCCAGTGAAGATTAAATGATATGTGATTTCATTGCTGAGTTTTCTTTGATGCTATACTCCATTTCCTGCTTTGGTATTTATTAGGAAGGTGCATTCTTGGGGAAAGCTATCTCAGTGAAATGATATTTTATCAAAATTTCTTATACCAGAATGTTTAATAAGTACCTCTTTTTAGGAAAGTCCTTATAACATGTTTGTTTCTCCGTGTGTTTTTGTATTTTCTAGAAAGGATAGCAGACTTTGGGGTAAGTTTAATATGGCAGTATTTATTTCTTTTGCTCTGCTGTCATTTAAAGTGACTCTCAGTCTTTGGCTTTCCACCACAGGTTTCCTTCCTCTTTTCACTCATGCAGATTCTTTGATTTCCAGTGTTTTTTACTGTCCACATCACTAACAGGATCAAGTCCGAGGTCCTTTCTCAGCTGTATGAATTCCTTCCTGGCCTCAACCCTGTTTGTTTCCTAGTCTTCTCATGAATCCAACAGCAGTAAGAACTGCTTCCAGTTCTCCTGTATCTACTGCATCCTGTGTCTTCACTCAGAGCATTCCTTTTCCACAGATTTTCCTTCTCTGTTCCTCTCCTTGTTATAGGCAGCCTCACCAGTTTTACCTGCCTGGCTCAGGTCAAGTGGCTGCCCCTTCAGGGAGCATTCTGTGACCTCTCTCCAGGATGAGCTAGGTATTGTCCTCTGGATTCCCTTACTGCATTGTACATTCTTCAGTGATAATGCTCACCACATTAATATTGGCATTATTATATGCTTGAAATGAGGGTAATACCACGTTATAGGATGACAACGGTTGTTGGTGATACCAGTTACTACTGCTCTCTACACACCTTTGTTCTCAGTAGCATACAGCTGAATTGTTCGCCATCCCAGCCCTCATGTCATTCTGAGAAGAAAAGAGAAAAAATTGGGAGTCTTAGGGTTCCTATTTCTACTGATACCAGAGCTATAAATTCAGATTAGTATTTTTTGCTTTATACAAATTAAAGAAATGAGTGGGCTAGAGGCTGGGAGTTAACTAATGTTTGTTAGTAACCAAATACTGTGCTAATTACAATGTTTTATTTTGTGTAATCTTTGTGATAATTGTATTAGGGGTAGAGTTTATTAAGTATCCTTTTTACAAATGATGATGGATATACAGAAGGGTTAAACAGTTTACTCTAGGCACAAAGTGGTTGGGTCAGGGTTTGAATCTAGTGTTGAACCCCAAGTCTGTGCTCAAATCTGTGGTCTTTTTTTATACAAATCGACTCTGGATTGTCCTTCTTTATTTTTTACTTTTTAAGAATTTTGAATCTTTTTAATAGACAATGTTCAACTTATAATTTTATTCTAGGATGTGGTGATTTATTCTTTACCTTTTTTTCCATTTTAGATATTTTCCTGGTTACTTTGGGATCAGAAGTCAATATTGAATGAATATTTTATATTCAGTCTGGAGATTTTTTCAAAAGCCTTATTGCAACTTTATTCAGACTTCCCCATACAATTCCCAGCTATAGAGTTGAAGCATGAACAGTTAGTTTGGTCTCGCTTTTGACACAATAGAAAAAGAAGGGTTGGAGTTAGTCTACTCGGAAGAAGTGAAGTTGCCAGGTATCTGAAAAAGAATGAATGGGATTATATAACTGAAGAAACTAGGTGTCAGTTTGAAATAAAGGAGATTTGCGAATTTGCCATTTTTTAATTAAGTTTTTTATTTTAATTCCTGTATAGTTAACATATAGTATTATATTTATAAGTTTTTAATGAGAAGAGCCTGATAGGCACTATGTTGTTTTATAAATACATATACAGAGATGGTTTGGTCTTTAGTAGCAAGTTCTGGGCTTCAAGATGACCAGAAATTTTTTCCAAGTCTTTCGTGGTTTGATTTGGGATAAATGAGTCAGCTTCCTTTTCTTCAGAAGGCTTTATTTGCTATCCAGGGAACTAATATCTCTTAGTTACTTGACTGGGGTATTGGGAGAATAAATGGTGAAATTAAAAAACCTCTTAAGCCTTTCATTTATCATGTAAATTAAATTAATTGTAATTATAAATTATACTTACAACTGTAAATTGCACTTATCATGTAAAACGTTCCAGATCTATGTTGTTTGATATCGTAGTCATTAGCCATATTTTGCTAGTGAGTATCTGAAGTATGACAGGTCAAACTGAGATGTGCCACAGCTATAAAATACCTGATTTTGAAGACTCAGTATGCAAAACAAAAGCAAAATGTCTCAGTAACAATGTTTTAAATTTTGGTTTAGACTCTAAAATGATAGTGTTTTGGATGTATTGAGTTAAATAAAATATAGTATTAAAGTTGATTCCGTCAACTTTTAAGTGCTACCAGAAAATTTTAAATGAAATCTGTATATCTCATGATATTTTTAGTGGACAGAACTACTTTAGGTCTGAAGATGTTCTATAGGTATTAGCACAGCTGCTACTGTAGGAGTATCCTCTCTGATCCCGGGCGGTAGAGGGATAGGTTCGCAGTTGTTTGTATCGGGGGGCCTTGGGTTTGTCTCACTAGAAGAAGGCATGTTGACCTTGTTGTAGTGTGGTTTCCAAATCAGTTATGGACAGGACTGTGTTCTGATCTGGTCTTTTCACCTGACATGGCCTTCCAGAACAGTATTCAAAAGATACTGCTCTTCTAGATGAGCTAAAGCCCAGGTGGAAGAAAGTAATTGGTATTGGTATTTGGGCAAAAATGGTTTACTTTTTTAATAGGAATTTTGTTAAAGAGATGTCTGAGTAGTTGGATGTTCCTTTAGGAAATGGAAATAAACCTAAGGATTTGATGAAGCCTGAGCACAAAAGTCTGTATTATTACTGTATTAGGCTTCAAGCCATCATATGATAAAAAGTTCTGCTCTGGCAGATATCCACTTAAGAGAAAAAAAAAAGGTATAAAAGGCTCCCAAATTAATTAAAGCAGTGTAGATTAATGTTTTGTCTACATAGATTGTTATTTGAATTTTCTTTTTAAAGGTTCATTTCCTTCAGAATTAAAGTTGCCTCTAAACTCAACTCACAAATTCCTCTCTGGCAGCTTTTGGTTTGGGTTCACTCCTAGGGCAGACATGATTTATTTTCCTGTGCTTGTTATTAACCCAGAAATGTAATTTTAGCTTGGGCTTGGAATAGTGCTTTGGGACACTAAGCAGAAGTGAACAATGGAAGTTAGGTGGACGTGAGTCAAATAAAACCAACCACATTTTCTCTCAGGTCTCCTTTTTATAACTGATGAGCCCAAAGAGTTGGTTAAGATTCCCTTGACTGTCGGTTGCTCCAACTTCAGTAAAAATTTTTTGGCATGAATCAGCAAGAACATACTGCCAGAGGTGGTGCACTAGCTCCTGTGTCTGGGAACGAAGTCTTTTCGTGACAGTATTTTGATTTTGAATTAGATGCCTCATTTCAGTCTAGACTCTAGTTGGTGACAAGCTGTTCCCTAGGATGAGGCTTTTGTTACAACCACTTTTCTGTTTTTTAAATACTATAGGAATGTGGGCTTTTGGTTGAGAGTGGAAACTATTTATATCTGGGGCTGTAAAACTATTCTCATTTGTATTCTGCATGGGGGAATGGGAAAATACATCTCCCATTTCAGTTTCTCTGCTGTGAACTCGTTTGTGAGGACTTGATAAAAGTCTGTTTTCTGGAATTTTGCTTCACCCAATTTCAGTTTGCTATCAGTTGGGCAGACTGCCAGAGTGCTAACCTGAAGCACCCTCATCCAAAGGTCCCACCCAGAGTTGATGAGTGGTCATGTTGGTGTGAACAGGGGTGAGTGGTTAGGTTAGCCCCCCACAAAATATAGGAGGTGAGACCGAGGGATCTTTTGTGCTCTTGTGGTCCATGACTCAATGTCTGACTTTGGCTACATTCCAGGCAAGATCCAGTTTCATTCCATAGCTTTTCAAACCCCTGCAGAATTGTTGTAAGGTAGCTTCAATAACATATTTATTGAATAACTCACTGTTATATCCAGTATACTATGCTGGATGCTATAAGAGACACAAAGAAGGAATAAATCAATTCTTATCTTTTAAGGATTGTCAGATTCACTAGGAAGAAAGAAGAAAGTCTACACGTAACCATATAGGAGGTAGAATCTATAAATGAACTTGAGTTTGGATAGAAATTGGGGGCCATCTAAGTACTTGGTTGGATGAAGGGGAAATAGAACAGAGTTAACTTCTGTTTTGAATCTGTGTAATAAGAGAATGTGGGTTCTATTGACAGAGATAGAGAAATGGGCGAAAGATCCTGGTGAGTTTGAGGTGAGTTTTCCAAGACAAAAGCATGTATAACACCCAGAAGGTCAGATTAGAGGTAAGGGCTCTAGACTCAGATTTTGAGTCTCTTTTTGGTTGCTCTGAGAATGTATCCGGTTTGTAAGGGAAAGTGCGTGGTGTGAGAGAAACAGAGAGTTTGGACCTAAATTGTGAGTGATGTCCACACTTCAGAAAATGGAGGAAGAAAGGGACCCAAAGAAGGGAGGTGAGAGAAAGGGATGTCTGTGTGTTGGAAAGCTCTGCCATGACAGCATCCCTAAGCCAGGGGCTGCATTTTAAGACTGTGCCCTTGCCTCAACTCTGCATGCCTCTCTGGTACCATCTTGGTATTTTACCGCTGTTCCTGGTTTATATGCTTACCTCAACTGAGGAGATTTTCAGCCTCTGGAGAATGGGGGTGGTATTACTTATTTTGGCATTCTTGGGACCAATTTTAACAAATAGTAGTCATTGAGTGAATGACAAACAAGAGACTAAAATAAGAATGATAACTATAAAAATTTAATCAAAATTTTTGAGGTCATGGGAATCTTCTAATACGTAGTTTCAATATTAAGGAGAGAAGAATGCCAAATTGCAAAGGTTTAAATTAGGAAAAAAGTGGGTGTTGAGGAACGAGGAAGAGGAGTGGGTATAGATCACTTATGCAAGATTTTGTACAGCTAAAAGAGGGAGAAATGCAGTAGCCACAGGGGACAGAAACTTCATTCATGTGACTGACCGTAGCTCCTTGGCTGAACTGAGTTAAGGCAGCTAGAAGAGGGTTGGTTAATGAACTTGGTTATTTAGGAGAGCTTGACCCCTACAAGTATTAGGGGGGATAATTAGGTGAAATCATTGTTGGGAATGGGGAAAGAGGGAGACAGGAAGTTACAGTCAGAGTTGAATACCAAATTTGAGATCTTGCTTTGGAATAATGGATCCAAATGTGATCTAGAATGTAAGTGTGCTTGTGATATGGAGTGGATGTGGAAGCTGTTGAGTTCAGAAAAGTAAAGAACTCTTGGCTTGGAATACCTTATTAGTACTCAACATAGATATTAATTTCATGGGAAATGGGAAAGAGTGAGAAGATCATAAGTCGTGTTTAAGTCTTTCAAGGAGCTGGAAATTGGTCCATGAAGACAACAGATAGAGCTGAGATTATTAAATTATAGTACTTGGTGTTTTCTTAAAAAATATACATGTTTAGAAAAATGTGGATTTGAATCCATCTCTGTTTTTTAGTGTGAAATTAAAACTGCATATACTGATCCCCTCTTCGGTAAGATGAATAGGCATGCCTTTGGTTCTCTTATATCTTCTTTTCACTCTCCAGATTTTATTTATATGATTTGGGATTTAAAAATTCGTATCATAGGATTGCTATTGAATTTTAAAATTTTATGCATTTTCTTTTAAAAATATTCTTGATATTTACATTGCTTTATAATCTAGTTTATAATATTTTGGACTTAATTCTATATGTAACTTGTTTTGTGTTAACTACCAGAACATTTATATAATAACCTTTTCATTCCCGAATTCTTTATTTTGATTTATTTTTTTCAGTCAAATGAATACATCTTGGAGTAATTTTTTTTCACCAGAAAAGTTGCATGTTGGCATATCTTCAGAGCTCTTAGATATTTGAAAAATATCTTTTGATTTAGTTGCCTTCATACACAAATGGCATCTTGTCTGGATTTTTTTTTTAAAGATTTTATTTATTTATTCAACAGAGAGAGATCACAGGTAGATAGAGAGGCAGGCAGAGAGAGAGAGAGGGAAGCAGGCTCCCTGCTGAGCAGAGAGCCTGATGCGGGACTCGATTCCAGGACCCCGAGATCATGACCCGAGCCAAAGGCAGCGGCTTAACCCACTGAGCCACCTAGGTGCCCCTGGATATTGAATTCTTGAATCACAAGTCAATCTTGCCAAGTTCCTAGACATTGTTACTTTGCATCTTGTGAACATTATAAGGAACAGTGGTATCAGACAAGTCAGGCTTTCTCCCCTTTCCTTCGTCTCCTCTCTCTTTAAAGTAAAATCTTTAACTACTATTGGTATAGGTATATCCCTATTATTTTTTCTTCTAGCACCTTTGAGCCCTTTGGATCTGCAGGCTTCCGTCTGTTCTCACCTCAGAAAAGATTCTTCTTTTCATTTTTTTAATTTGTTTTTGTGTCTTCAGGAGCCTCTGTTATCTTAATTAAGTCTTCACTCTTTCCTATAGCTAAGATTTATCTCTTGATAATTTAATTCCCTTTGCATTTTATGAGAGCTTCTTAAACTTCTCCTTTATAACACTGATTTATTTTTCTTCATTGTCAGTTCTGTCTTTTATAGCTTCTGATTATGATTTTTATTTGAATTGCATTTTTTAAATATTCTAATAGAATTTACTCATTGCATCTAGGTCCTCTGTGATTCTGCTTTGTTCTCAACCTGTCCTTCATCTGAGTCTGACGTCTTGTATTATTTTTCATTTATTTTTAAAACCTCCATTTGTCTACATTTCTGGAGAATACATAGCCAATTCCTTCCATTCTGGAAGGGAACTTATTTCACAGGTATGCTCTTCATCTGCATCTTAAGGGGTAGCTTCTCCATCTTTCATATTACAGAATTTTTTTTTTTCATATTATAGAATGTTTTAATAGGTCCCGTGTTTTGTTTTGTTTTCCATTTTACTCATTCTATTCATAGTAACTGCTTGCCTGTGAATAGAGTCAGTTGATTCTTTCTGGAACCCCTGCTGCAGTGAGGTGAGGGGTTCTTTATGTAAATTGGTTTAACAGCCCAGCAACCCAAGAAGGTGGTGAGAGAACCAGAGTGTGGGCCTCCATGTAGGGGGACTGAAGCTTGGCACTGTTTTCTTCTTCTTGTGTGGAGAAGCCTTTGTGCCAGGGGTCAGCTTTCTGAACATCCAGCTTTGGCACAGCATCCATTGCTGTCCATACAGTGGCTGAGCCTGGATGCTCTTCGATGCTGCTGCATCCGGAATTTGCCCCAGATGCACTGCAGACTCTTTCGTTGCTATAGCGGCCACAGGAGCCCTGGAACTCCCCAGAGCTTTAAATTGCTATTGACCTGGAGGGGTGAGGTGGAGTTCAGTCCATTCTCCTCACAGCAGCAGAGTGGGCTTTCTGAAATACAAATGCGATCGTGTTATTGCTTTGCTTAAAATGCTTCAGTGGGTCCTCCTTGTCTTTGGATAGAATTCCAAGGCTCTGTATATAACTCCCTCTTCAGCCATATCTCCCCTGATCCATGCCTTATAAGTGAACCACACTGATTTTTTTTCATTGACTCAAATGAGGCATGCTTTCTCTTCTATTCAAACCAATACACATATACTTATTTCTGCCTGAAATACTCCCTACTCTGCCCTCTTATTACACACGTTTCCACACATATACACACTCTTATACAACCCACTTAACATATGAAGTCACTTTCTCTTTCTCTTGTTAAAGGTAGTTTAAAGTTTATTCAGCTATACTGCCAGTTATTCTGACTTCAGGGTAGCATTACATGGCATACTTCTGAGTTTATTCTCAAGATATTCTATTGTACTTATCTCTATCTGTTTTATAGATCATGAAGTCTCTGGCACTAGGGGGTCACCTGGGTTTGGATCACATAGCAGTGAACAAATGGATTAAAGAACTTTAGAAAGAGTTAAGGCTGGAGACCACTGTGATCTTCAAATGCCGAGACACATGCTACCATTACTGTTAATATTTGGATGATAAATTCTTGTCATAAATGCAGCCTTAGGTGATTTGAAGGGATAAGTTTGTAGGAAAATAAAATGTGAAAAAAAAATTACACTGCCTTGACATAGCCTCTGATTAGGTCCCATAATTGTGGCTTGCCAATGAAACATACCATCCCCAACTGGACCTGCAGAACATAGTGCTCTCTTCTCTTACTTTGTACTCCCAAGGCAACCAGTGTCCATTAGAGCACTTATCACTCTCAGTGTGTGTTTGGTTGTAAAACTCCTGTTTATAGCCACAACTCTTTTTTCTTTACCATTATAATTTCATTGTATAAAGATCAGTGCCTGGCACATGGTATGTATATATTTGTTGAATGAATGAATGAATGAATGAATGAGTGAATGAGAACATTAAAATTTTCAGTTGTTGCTGGCTGAAATTCAGGGCTGATTCTGGGTTCTGTCAGCATCTCTTTTCCCTATTCCCTGGGATACTTTAGTATATTTCTTTAGTGTGGACCAGGTCTGTACTACATCTGTGTAATTGGCCTAATTGTATGAGAAGATTACTTTTGACAACAATATAAGCACTTATTTCAGTGTCTGGTACCTAGAAATTGCTAAATAAATATATTTTTTTCCTATTTGAAGTTAGTAGCAGCATTAGAGAATAAAGAAAACATTGGTTCTTTGCCTACTTACTTTAATGTTAGTGGCAATTAGAAGAGGAGGAGAGAATGCTACTGAAGAGGGCTAACTAGGCTGTAGACTTTGGGGAAATGTTAGGTTTCATTCAAAGCGGGAAGGTACCTGCCATAGTGTAGAATTACCCCTAAGACATAGTTAGGGTCAAAAGGCAAGGTGAATTGGGTGTGGACATAAATGGGATGGAGTTCAGTGAGTAAGGAAAGGGACATAATGAGGAATTTGGGTATTGACTGGTGGATGTCAATAAAGCGAAAATGGAAACTTTGGGAATAGGAATAGAATAGAGACACCCTAAAGGTGTGAAGAAGATGAGTTGAAAAGTGTTTATTATTTGATTAGAATAACCTATGTAAGAGAATACAAGTACAGATAAACCTTTGTTTAACAAAGGTTTTTGAATACTTCTCAAGAAATATTAGCTGGGCACAATGTTAAGTGCTGAGGATTCACTGATGAAGTAAATAGCTACCACCTATTTCTTCATGGAATTTACAGTCTAGGGAGGAACACAGACATAAATCATATACTTATCTGTAAAATTTTGAACTGTAATGAATACCTTTAGGAAAAATAGAGGTTATTAGGAGAGCATATTAACAGGCAGAATTAATTGAGTTGAGGGTAGGCATGTAATATCTCCTTGAGAAGGTGATATTTCAAGAAAACATGGATAGGATTTAGAATTTCATCCTAAGTATAATGAATTCATCAAACCCTTTCTCCTCAAGAGGTTTGATCATGCAAATGGCATAATCCATTGTTTATGTTGAGATCATTCTGGTGATATTTTAGGAAACATATTGGTCAGGATACAGGGAAACCAGGCTTTTGAAGAGTTATAGGAAAGATGATGGTGTCTAGGATTAGGGGGGACATTCATTGAGTTTCTTGGATTTATCCATATCCCCTACTCCTGCATTATCCCCTTAGCCACTTGCCTAACCCCCAGGCTTCTTACATATATTTGTGTGCTTGTGCATTGGTGCCCACATTTTCTCATTAGGCAGACCCTGTAGACAACCAGTGTTTATACAGAATGCATCAATCAGTCTAGACCCAGGAAGAGTAGGATAGTCAAGCTTGTGCTCTGTTCTTTCACTTCAGCAGTGGAATAGAACATCTGAGTATAGAGAAGGTTTGGTAGGGCAGAGGTTTTAACAGTCCTCTGCTGTAGTATGGAAGGATGGGACTCTACACTCAGGAGCTTGGGTGATTGCTGGCTGGAAGGAGATATTGGAGCCTGAATTCTCTTGATTTAACCATGGAAGAGGAGGTAGCAGGGCCAGGTCAAGGGCCAGCTGGGCTCATTTTTTTATATGTTCCTCATGTGCTGACTCTTGTTGCAATGAGAGCTGACCCTTAACAGGGCCATTGATGTGATAAAAGTTTTTCCCACACATTTCACAGTTGAGAGATGACTAGGAAGGATAAGGGCTTTATCCTAAAGTGCTAAGGCTCAGTGATCATTTCTTTTCTTTTCTTTTTTTCCCTTCCTCTCACTTCCCAGTTACTTGTAACTCCAAGTCAGATTGTTGGTTGGTTTGTGGTACATTGAGAGAGTCATAATGAGCTGTTTGTATCCTAGTGTGTTTCAACTCATAAATGATGTCTGTTTAGTGGTCCACGGCTCACTGGGCTAGAGCTGGATGCTAATGAAGCCTAGGTCATGGTTTCCATTTCAGTACAGTTCTCTTGGGTTCACTCTGTTATATTTACTGTCAGAAGCTATGCCCACAATCTTACTCATTTGCCCTTTGGTTTTTAAGACCATGGGATGAGGCAGTAAGAAAAGATCGACATGAAAGTGACCTACTCCTACAAAACTAATACAGCATACTCATTTGTCTGATGGTAGTGTTGTTTCATTAGTAGTACTACTGAAGTGTCTGCTCTGTCCCTGTGTTTCTCAATCCTGCCCTATCTCTGAACAGCCAGGTCAGAGTCCCCTTCCTATTAGAAGAATAACTTGATCTGCTATGACCTCACACCTCCAGCATCCTTTTCAGCCCTCAAAGATTTCCATTTTTCATTTTGTCTTTTTCTAACATTCTTCCAAGCTGTGCAGATGTGGACAAGTCACTGCACCTCTCTGGTCCCATTTTCCTCATCTGTAAAATGAGCATGTTAGATTAAATCTAAGGTCTACAGTCTATTTCACCACTGATAACAACTACCTAGTAAAGTGCCAGATATGAAAACTGAGGTCATTGGCGGACACAGCTTCTATCCTCAAGGAACTTATAGTTCAACGGGGTGGGAACTATACATAATAAATAAGTAAATATAAAAATATAAAATAAATATAAAAGTACAACTTTTGATGTTGGCAGGATGGATTGAATGGAATAGATGTAATGATGGAGAAAATTGGGGAGATGTGAATTTAAAGATCTAGTTAAGAGAAGTCAAAGGATGGGAAGTTACTAGCCATATAAATAAGAGGAGGAAGAATATTTGAGGCAGAGAGAATAGGGTATGCAGAGGTTCTGAGGTGAGTAAGAACTTCATGTTTAAGGAACCAACAGTAAGCCACTGTGTCTGGAGTAAAATATACGAAGGGAAGGTATGGATTTGAGGTGTATTTGAGAGGCAAAAGTGATCAGCCAGAAAATTATCAGGAACTGTAGGTGGCTCCAAGTATTGAAGGTATCACCCAAGGATTTGGTATTGCGATACTTTGTACCAAAATAGCCCAGACTCATGGTGGCAATAGAAAAAGTAGTTGCTAAAAACAAATTATTTCTTTTCTCCTTTGCTGATAGGAAAAGGGAAGGGGCTAATAGCCTACTGCCTTAGTCTTAACATTAAATGGCATTAGCCTGCAGTATCTGACAGGTGGAAATTACTGAGAGGAATAATTGAGGCCCTTAAGAACTTGCCTAACTGAGCTTTGTGCAACATATTTGGGAGTTCACCAGCAAAGTTTGTGTGTTGACACAGATAGTATCCATGCTAAGACTTGTTTGGGTGCAAGATTTAGTAGCGTGGTAGGGCATGGCTACAACGCAGCTCTCCCTTTTTATCAGACATGTTTATATGCTAGGTAGCTCGTAATTTAGTACTTTTTCCTTTTTTCAGTACCAACAGAGAGCCATTTGCTTTTAGTCCCTCTTATATTGTACTGGCAGATTAATCTTCAAATGCAGTTTTGATCATGTCTTCCCCCATCTATGAGCCTGTGATAACCCCCCCTTACTTGCTGTATCATGTTCAGAACTCATACTAGAATTAAAAGCCTTAAATGATCGCCAACCTATTCTTCTTTTAAACCCCAGCTAGAGACTATCCTTTAGTCATTTTGATGTCTTCAAGACCTAGCCCTACCACCCTCAGGAAGCCTTCTCCCTCCAGCCTGGATTTATGCTTTCTTGTCCTGGAATAGTGGGAACAGCGCAGTGACCTCAGGCAATGCACCCAACCCCCCACCCCCCAGATGATCACAATATTCAATATTTAGTGATCTTCTGCCTTTATTCATTTGTACCAAAAGTGTTCTTTAATTGCTGCATGCTTCTGTGCTTTAAGCGTCCTTTAAGACCCCAGGAACAGGGACCTAGTCCGCAGATCTTGTTCATCAAAACTAAGGCTTGAAAACTTAACAGTGCCGCAGTGAGAAGGGCAGTAGATTTAGAGTCAGACTGATCTGGGTTTGAATGACAGCGCTTTTACTAGTTTATGACCTTGGGAAGGCTACTTTACTTTTCCAGCCCTTATGTTTCTTATTCTTAGTCTTCTGCATTGATTTCTTTCTGTGCCAAGAAGTGGTGGCATGAAGGAAATGTAGTATCTTAGCAGACATTCCACTGGGAATTTTGGAGCAGACACTTATAGTGGCCACCCAGGTTACCATTTTCCTCATTCTGGTTGATAGAATTGGAATGAAGAGGAAAAAAAAATTCTGGCAGAAATGAGCCTAGGAGAGAGTATTTTTCTGGAGTAATGTGCCTGAATCTTAGAGAAAAATCCATTTTGTAGAAAATAACTTAGGAGCCAGTGTGCTCTTGGCTCTTGTAGATTTGATTTCTCTAATAAACAGTATCTAACAAGTACACAGTTGTCAGGTGTTCTAATCTTCAACAATAATCTTCATTCAAAAAATAGTGAACTGTACCTACAAGTACATTTGATTTTTGAATAGTAAATTTGAGTTGTAAGTTTTTCCAGTAATCTGATCGTATGAGTAATGATTTTCATCCTCTCTACTTCCTTAGGCCTTCATGTGCTTCAGAAATTGAGGCACACAAAGATGGTTTTGATATAGTCAGACTTACACCTCAAGTCTTTTTTAAAAGGGTTTTTTAAAAAATGTTTTAAAAATATTTTATTTATTTATTCAGAGAGAGAGAGAGAGAGCATGTGCACGAGAGCGCACAAGCAAGGGGGTCAGCAGGCAGAGGGAGAAGCAGGCTCCCTACTGAGCAAGGAGCCTGATGCGGTACCCTATCCCAGGACCCTGGAATCATGACCCGAGCTGAAGGCAGACACTTAACTGACTGAGCCACCCAGGTGTCCCTTTGTTAAGCATTTTAGAGGCAGGCAGCTCTGGTTTAAATCCCACTTCTGCACTTCCTGCCTCACAGTAGGCAAATTATTTTACCTCTCTGAGCCTATATCCTCAACTATAAAGGAGGTAAATTTTCTGGCAGCTCAAGCACAATGCCTGGTTCATAGCAGGCAAGCAATGACTCTTGGTTTCCTTTCCCAGGGGAGCCAAATTTCCATTCCAAGCATTGTTTTATTTACCTAGTCTGTCTTACTACAATATTTAAGTGTCTGGATGTTATATCGCATAAGAAATATATATGATATCTTTTTAAACACACAGTGTCTTATACTCAGAATTATCACAGAGCCAGTCAAAAAGAAAAATAACATCCAAATTACTCATATTCAGCAAGTAAGTTTGGTTTGAGGGTAGCATAGATATTTGAGTTAGTCTAAGTGTAAGAGACAAAGCTCTCTGTAATTTCCAGGTTACAGCCACTCTTCACCTACGTCTTAGTCATCATTTCTAAATCCCACCTGTATCCTAATTACACATCTGTCTGTACTCTGAGGTAGCATTTCTACCAGTATAGTAAAGGAGCAAAGCTTTCTATAATAAATGACATCATCCGCCCTGGGGAAATGATTGCCAGTATGTACTCCCTCACTCACTCATTCAGTCTGTATTAGTTAATACTGTGGGTTGCAGTTGACAGATCCCCATCCGAAATTAGGGATACCTATTGGAAGGGCCATCTCATTAAGAGCAGTTGGGCTTCAGGAGTAGCTGGCACTAGTAACTTGAATGCCACATGACTCTGTTTTTTTTCTTCTGTGCCCTTCTGATTTCACCCTTATCACTTTGTCTGTCACCAGCCATTTTATCCTTTTGGTCAATGTGTCAAAGAGTTCCTAGTCCAAAAGTTTAGCAAAGGGACACTGTCATATATATAGCTTGTATCAGATGCCCATCCTGGGTCAGCCAGCTAGAGTAGGAGGGCATGATCATGTAAAGACATGGTGGCTCCCTCAAGAATTATGTGTAAAAAAATAATTATATTGTTGAAGTGGGGTGAGGAGAAGCACCAGAGGAGGTTGATGAGCACAGAGTTCCAGAGATGCCCACACACCTATCCTGCCATCCTGGGCAGTGGGATCTTAGGTGAAGAGTATAAAAAAAAATATTCCTAAACTGTGGTTGCTTGTAGCCATGTGATGGGAGATGGATGTGTAATCAAATAAGTATAGTAGAGTGATTCTAGTTCTGTACAGTGATTGTATATGTAGATAGGGTTAAAGAATAGGGGGTCATTTAGGTTAGATCAGACACAGCTAACCTCTGTTATTGGTGATAGCTACACGGCTGGGTACGTTGAACCCCTTCTGAAAATATTTGAGCTCCTTGAATTATTGTTTGGTATTCTGGGGACTAGGAATAGCCTTGACATTTTAGGAGTATAAACATCATGCTTGGGTGCCTAAGTGGCTCAGTCAGTTATGCATCTGCCTTTGGCTCAGGTTATGATCCCAGAGCCCAGGGATCAAGCCCCACATCAGGCTCCCTGCTCGGCAGGGAGACTGCTTCTCCCTCTGCCTGCTGCTGCCCATGCTTGTGCTCTCTATCTCTCTCTCACTCTTGTATTATCTCAAATAAATGAATAAAATTTAAAAAAATAAAGAAAGAAAGACTTATTTGCCTAAAGTTAAAAAAAAAAAAATCTTGTGCTTTTTCATTGAGAGCCCTCTTCATCAGAATGCCTTTTCGAATTATTTATTGAGTTCTTTTTTAACAAAGATAAAATTAAAAGACACCTTGAGGTTTTATGAGTTTTAGCCACTTGTCCTGTTGTGTTTTAGAGAATTCAGATGATCTGATTATGAGTTCCCTTTGGTAACTCTTTAAACTGGTATTAATAAGGACGATTCATCAACTTGTTTTATAACTCGGGTGGTCTAGCATTAAATTGCTTATTAATCACAGATGCCTTGCTTATAAGTTGAAGACATACTTTTGTTCCTTGTGACGGGGCCTGAGAGCCTTTGCCCGTAGCTCCCCATCCTTTGCTATTGTAGTGACCTGCATTATATCCATAAGTGGTCTTGTGTGTCATCCTTCAGTTTGTTCTTTTTCAGGCGGATCAAACTGATCTTTTTTCCATCTTCTCTTACACTGGGTCAACTTTCTGCATCTTACTTCACAGATCCACATCTTTGAAGGCTGGGTGCCTCAGGCTAGGCACAGTTTGCTCTAGTTTCATCATCCTGGTGTTGCCTTTCACCTCTACAGTTTACCGATGCTTTTCATTGTCCTTCATCTCTTCTCTCTACCCATGCTTACCCTTACTTTTATTTTTTAACTAAACTTCTTATTTTGAGGGACACCTGGGTAGCTCAGTTCATTAAGCATCTGCCTTTGGCTTGGGTCATGATCTCAGAGTTCTGAGAGCAAGAAATAAGTAAACTTTTTATTTTGAGATAATCATATTTTCACACACAGTTATAGGAATTAATACAGAGAGATACCCTATACCAAGTCTCCCCCAATTGTAACAGTGTCTTGCAAAACCATTGTATAGTACCATAACCAGGATGTTAACATTGATATAGTCAGGGTATGGAACAACTGCCCTGACGTTTTGACCTTTAGGTTCCTTCTCATCATTCTGTTTTTTGCTCATCTCATACACCCTTTTCCCCTCATTCTTCTCACTTACATATTCATTGTTCCAGGGATTTAACTGAGTCAAGGATGCTACAAAACTAATCTTCTCTTTGATAGGCTGGCTAAATTCTTATGTCAGAATTTCTAGGGATAGCAGTTTCCATTCTTCTTTAAGTTATTTCCCTGGAATAAATATCATTTGGATGGTTCATGGTAAGCCTTAAGATTCATGTGAAGACCTGGTCTGCTGGGAGATCTGCTTGCCTTAATTTCAGGCGGGTCACATGAGGGTGAAGAATGTGTGGGAGTGGGTATGGTACTAATCCTTTGAGACTTAAGAGCCCTAATCAAATGCACTTTTCCCCCCAAAGGACAGTTCTGCACAGAGGATGTGGATGAGTGTCTGCTGCAACCTAATGCTTGTCAGAATGGGGGCACCTGTACCAACCGCAATGGGGGCTATGGCTGTGTATGTGTTAATGGCTGGAGTGGAGATGACTGCAGTGAGAACATTGATGACTGTGCCTTCGCCTCCTGCACTCCAGGCTCCACCTGCATTGACCGTGTGGCCTCCTTCTCTTGCATGTGCCCAGAAGGAAAGGCAGGTAAGACCAGCAGCACAGAACTGGAGTTCAGAGAAGGGGTGGAGAGCATTCAGGATCTCTTTCATTCCCTAAGTTGTGTCCTTTTAATTAGCATCTGTAGAAACATGTTACTCAAGACTGTTCTTCTGGAAATATGATTGCTAGCCAAAGTGCTATGAAATTAGTCTTTTTCTTTAGGACTTTTGGCTATCATCTCTAGTCTGCATACCTCAGTTTTTCATCCCCGCCCCCCCAAAATGAAAGTAACTGTTGCCTTGGGAGCATCCTTAAGATCTTAGACTGAAAAGCACCTCGGGAATTAAGATTAATTTCTCAGAAATTAAGACAAAATTACTGATAAGTGGATTTAGAGACTTCATTTTGAGAGGAAACCTTTTATTCAGAAGGAATTGGGAGGAGAGAAACTTTTGAATGCATTCCAGCTCTCAGTGTCTATGGAAATATTCTTCCAAGGGAGGCATTTTACTAACTGCAAAGTGAACATTGCTCTAGCCTCTCAAGTTAACAGCTCCCAGTCCTAGGAGTAGAGAGCAGTGAAGGGAGGAATGTGACAGAAGAAGATAGCTTAACCAAGAGAACTTTGTGCCCAGCACTTTTGAAGTGTTCTTCTATCTATGCCTTTCCAAAAGCCCCACCTCCAGCTTTGTGGAAGAAGCCTTGGCTACCTGTTCTTAAGCTAATTGCAGACTGGAAAATCCAGTTCTCTTGTGAACTACACAGATCATGGGGCCTAGTAATACCTTCAGAGTCCTCAGGGAACTTGAGCCAGGAATGTTGACGCTTTTTAAAAGGCTGCCCTAGTATAGGCTGATGACACGTGTTCAGCTGTTTTTTTTTCCTTCTGAGGCTAGCTAAGTACTGGTGGCCCCTGATCATCAGGTAGCATAATTTGGGGAAAGTGGGTTGCTAAGTAATATAAGGTACATGCAATATTTAGAAAATATAGTAAAAACTTAATTTGTTGTTTATTTGAAATTCAGATTGAACTGGGCATCCTCTATTTTTATTTGCTAAATCTGAAGGATATCTTCATCATCTAACCATCTCACTTTATGGCCTCTAGATGACTCTGCCCTTGAGGAGAGGTCTAGCTGAGAGCTCAGGGTCAGAGCATTGCAGTTGTCTGCAGAAGCTCTTTGCTTGCTATTGGCGGCAGCATATCCCTAAGGTAGGGTTAGGTAAAGGGGAAGTTGCCTCTAAATCTCCATATTGGATTTTGGTGAGGTGACCATAGGTTTTCCCTCCTCCATGAAAAAAAAACTGTCCTTCAAGTAAGAGACTTTTCCTCTTTATTCTTCTTGCCCGACCCTGTGACAGGTCTCTTATGTCATCTGGATGATGCATGCATCAGCAATCCTTGCCACAAGGGGGCACTGTGTGATACCAACCCCCTAAATGGGCAGTATATTTGCACCTGCCCCCAAGGCTACAAAGGGGCTGACTGTACAGAAGATGTGGATGAGTGTGCCATGGGTGAGTATGTGGAACATTTCCTATTCCTCATGGTGTTTGTCGAGTTCAGCAAGCATTCAGAAGCAAAACCTCAGATCTCTCCTGTTAGATGCCCACTGTTTACAACCTTTCAATGTAAATGCATATTCTGTTCTGAGAATTGAATATATAGAAGGTCTGTACCTGATTATTTTTTTTAAGATCTTATTTATTTATTTGACAGACAGAGAGAGAGATCACAAGTAGGCAGAGAAGCAGGAGAGAGAGAGGGGGAAGCAGGCTCCGCACCAAGCAGAGACCCCGATGCTGGGCTCAGTCCCAGGACCCTGAGATCATGACCTAAACCCAAGGCAGAGGCTTAACCCACTGAGCCACCCAGGCACCCTGTACCTGATTCTTAATAAAAAGCCCTGCTTTGGTGACAGTTTGGGCAAAAGAAGAGCAGAGTTGAGATTGCCCTAGTATATCTTCCTTTCCCTTTCCCTTGCCCTTTTCATTTCCTTTCCTTTACCCTTTCCTTCCGTCCCTTGTTTTTTTAAGGAAGAAAATAGGAAGTTGAGAACCAGAATATTAAAAGCCTGGCCCTAATGCTCTAACAATCAGACCTACTTCCGTAACCCACATTTGTGGAGATTCCACTAAAGTACTTTGATCCCAGTAATTGGTGCTTGTGTTTTCCAGCCAATAGCAATCCTTGTGAGCATGCAGGAAAATGTGTGAACACGGATGGTGCCTTCCACTGTGAATGTCTGAAGGGTTATGCAGGGCCTCGTTGCGAGATGGACATCAATGAGTGCCATTCCGACCCCTGCCAGAACGATGCAACCTGTTTGGATAAGATTGGAGGCTTCACATGTTTGTGCATGCCAGGTACATGGGCCCATCAGTGTGTGGGGTCTAGACAAAAGTTACTTCCCTGCACTTTTTAGTATATGATGGCAATTCCATGAACTCTGTCAACATTTAATTCCCAGTAATGACAGGTTTCCCAGCCAAGGGGACCTTTAAGGAGTAATACAGTGCAAGAAGTCTTAGAGCAATGGAGACCAAGTTTTAAAAGCCCATATGTCAACACCAGTTACATGTAAGAGAAAAATTGAGAAGTGATTGTTTTTGATTAAGTATAGTATATCCTTTACTTAATAAAGGATTTACCATAAGGATCCTTTAAATAGCAAGCTTTTCTGATCTCTTGATATATTATAAATACCTTACTATTCCATTTATAGAAATTATTTTACCCATAATTTTATAGGAACTTGTCATTTGTCCATAGTGACTTGCATATAATTAGTTGTATTCTGAATTTCTTCTGCAGAAACCATTTCTTGAATCCTTAGAGAGCACAAGTAAATCTAGTTTAAAATGACAGGACAGTGGCTGCTTTGCCAAATTAAGGCTGCTGGCTGCTGTAGCATTGGGAGGCCCTCCTGCCCTTGACTTGTACCCCGAGAGCAATAGCATCTCCAGGTCAGCTGCTGTTTGGAAACATTGACTAGGGACCCTGTGTGCCTGGTGCTGCTCTGAAAGTGAAGCAGGGACTGGTCAGAGAGTATGGGATAGTCTTTGCTGGCATGCTGTGTTTTGCCAGTATATTTAGAGGTAACCTCTTCTCCCTCTTCACTGTGACATGGATATCTTCGTAGTATTCTCCTCTGTCACTGATACTTTCAGTGACTATTTCCCATCATGGCAAAGTCCCTTTTGACTTCTGCAGAAATGTTCATGCTCATAGAGGTTATAGTCATCTCTGCAAATTTGTGCTTTCTTGGCTAGAATATGCCTTTCTCTCTTTCTAAGCCACTTGTGTGGTCCAATTTGTTCAGGTTTCAAAGGTGTGCATTGTGAATTGGAGATAAACGAATGTCAGAGCAACCCTTGTGTGAACAATGGTCAGTGTGTGGATAAAGTCAATCGCTTCCAGTGTCTGTGTCCGCCTGGTAAGTGCCCACCACCTGCCCCTGTTTTCTTTGAAAGTGCAAAGCTCCCAGGCCACAGGGAAAGGAGGAGAGAATGTGTGTGGGCTGTACATGAGGAAGTCATTAAAGTGAGCACTTCAGGATAGGAGTGTGTGGAGAAATGGGGAGCTTGTTTCAGCTAGTGGATCATCCACATCCTTTGTGGCCAGAAGTCCAAGTGTATTCCGAATGGCCCATGACCTCTCTGTCTGCGTATATATTTCAGAAAGGTCATACCTCACAGAAGCCTTTTGTAGGCTATTCAGGAGGGTTTTTTTTTACCCCCCATGGATCATATTCTTGAAGCCTCTCTGTGAGATTTTTATTTTTAGATATTTCACTCTGGGTCCCAAAACAGGCAACACAAGTCAGTTTTTTCCAAAGAATGCTCTGTATCTCCTTTTGCTCCCCAGAGCTATTGTTGAAGACATGCTGGATTTTCTGCTACTGACAGTAGCCTCTCAAGTTGTTTCTACTGAGAGGTTCCTGTTCCTCTGAAGCTGTACTCACTTGTTTGAGGATCCCTTATATGACCATTTAGTCCCCACTTCAGTTAGAAGAGAAACCTGTACTGGGAAGAAACAGAGGTAGAGACACCCCCAGTGGCCTCTGATGCCCTGAGCCTCACGCAGTTATTCCAGTTTCCTACTGGGAGAATAATTTTATGTTTGCTGAACCATTGGGTTAAGCCCTACTGGTAACTTAATCCAACCCTTCTTGGACATCCTTCTCATAGGATATCCTAGGTAGACCCTCGATAGACAGACAGAGGATAGTCCTTTGACTGTGTCATCATTCTGTCCTTTTAAGGTTTCACTGGGCCAGTTTGCCAGATTGATATTGATGACTGTTCCAGTACTCCATGTCTGAATGGAGCAAAATGTATTGATCACCCGAACGGCTATGAATGCCAGTGTGCCACAGGTAAGATTGTCCTCACTTTTTATCCCTCTGGTAGGTCCATTTGAGCAAAATAGGAGACTGTCCTCTTCTAGCTGTCCAACCAAGCCAGTCCACTAATGGCCTGCTCTGTGTTTAGAGAGAGATGCTTCTAGCATATTTTTGGATTATTATTATTATTTTTTTGCTACTCTCATTGTTTCTTTCTACAACACCTGCCTCCTACTCTACCACAATAGTGGCCTGGCTTGGACATTTTCATTTGGTGTCCGTGTCTTTTGGGGACAGATTTTGGCAGCGGTGAATTTCCAGCTGGCATGACTTGTTCCTTCGGGAAAGGGAAGAATTCCAGCTGAAAGCCATTTTTCACTAGGGCTTCTCAGCAGGAGGTCTGTCTCTGTGTTTCTTGGGGCAAGTGATTGAACAAAGGCCCAGAAATCTAAGGATCATTGTGTGCAAGTGCAGAGGTTTTCTGCATAAAAGACTGCTCAGACCCTGAGAGTCAGGTGTGTATCTGAACAGGAGAGAGAACTCTGGGAAAGTTTAGGTCCTCTTTCCTGACTTTGCTACTACAGTGACAAAGAATCTGTTTACAGATATTTTCCATTTCTGATCTGTGGCCACATTTTTCATTTGGGAGTGGAATTGAATAAGGCAAACGTCCTTTGTTCCACATTTGCTTCTGCACAGAGCAGTATTCTAGAGAAAGACTAGAAATTATTAGAAAAGATGATTTCCCAATTTATTTTTTGTATGACCACTTAAGGGAGAAAGAAGTTATGAGTATAATTCAAGACCTTTTTTTTATTTTAGAAGATGGATTCTTGAAAAATTTTAAATATCATGTTCATGATTTCTTTCTGATGACAGAAAAGGAAACTAAGTCACAAAAATAAACACAGAATTAGTGTTTTTGTAGTACTGGAACATAACCATTTACTGGGCCTCCTTGGATTAGGTCCTGTCAGATGAACCACTTAACTGCTTTCTCTTTTCATGAGTTGTTGTCCTTGTTTGGAGAAGTTCCAGGTTTTATCCTCCTCTGGCCAGATTATCCTTATAGAGAATAACCTTCACTGGAGAGAGTTTAAAAACATTGAATTCTTGTTTAAAAGGGAAGAGAGCTCCTCTTTCTTTAAAATCCTTTAAAAGAATGGATTGAATGAAGGAGACTTTATTTGTCCCTTGTTCTTTTAAATGCTCATACATTTTCATTCATTTCGTTTAACGGGTAGTGACTAAAAACTTGATATATAAGCACAGTGCTCCAGGAGGGTTTGAGAAGGGTAAAGAAAAGTTCTCTGCCCTCCAAGGTCAGAATTGGGGAAATAAGGTACATGTAACTATTAATATAGTATCCGTAAGTTAGTTTTGGGAAGAAAGAAGTATAAATACGTAATAGAAAAATATTGGAAGTTATTCCCCATTGAAGCCCAGTATGAAATGAAGATGTAGTTCAAGTATCTCTGAAGTGAAACCACTGGTCATTTAAAAAAGGTATTTGAATTCTACAAATTTTATTTGATAACTATTTTAAAGCACAACTCAGGCATGCCTTATAAGTCATGCAAATAGTTGGCTTCAATTGCTCATTGTTTACAGTAAGAACTGTTGAGACATGAGGTCTGTAGGATAAGTGGATGTGGCCACACTTATGTTCCAATGTGGAGTGTCTGACTTTGTTTGAAGCCTTCTTGGTAAAATTCCTTCCCAGGATTCACTGGTGTGTTGTGTGAGGAGAACATCGACAACTGTGACCCTGATCCTTGCCACCATGGCCAGTGTCAGGATGGGATTGATTCCTACACCTGCATCTGCAACCCGGGGTACATGGGTGCCATCTGCAGTGACCAGATAGATGAGTGTTACAGCAGCCCCTGCCTGAATGACGGTCGCTGCATCGACCTGGTGAATGGCTACCAGTGCAATTGCCAGCCCGGCACGTCAGGTAACCCTATGTCTCCTCTGGACTTTCACTGTTCCCCCCACATAGTTTATACATCTGTCTCAGGCTGTCATGGCATATGCTCAGATACCTGAAAAATAATCCTGATTCTGAGAGGCACAGCCAGGAACATCTCAGAGGCAGTTGCCTCTAGCCACTGGAGAAATTAGAGGCAGTAGCTTTGCAAAACTGATGATTTGGGGTGTGTCTTTTTTGTTAAAAGTAGACACACTACTTCAAAAAATTGAAATTATTATTTAAAATTGGAAACCCTGTTGGCTTTGTGGCTTGATTTGATTATCTTTTTTTCTTTAGCTCCGACACGCTCAGATGAATGAAGCTGGCCCTTTCCCTTCTCCCTCACCCCTGTCCTTCCAGTTGTGTTTTTCTCTATTTCAGAGTCTGGTTTCTTTAATGTGACACTTTTCTTCCACCATGTGTCTCAGGTGGACCTTGGCCATTAGGGGGGATTCTCAGGGAAAGGGGAGACTTTGCAGCGCCTCCCAGCCATTGTAAATTAGAATGTAGAGCCGCCATTTCCCTCCCCGAATTTTTTGCGGTTTCCCTACTCTGGTTGAGTGACTGCTTGTTACTTAGGAGGGCATGCTGCTCCTTGCTGGGGGAATGTTGAATTATTTTCTCAGGCAGCAGCATTTCACAGGTTTCACTGGAGTCTGTTTTACTTATTCAAGGAATAATTATGGTCACAACTGTGGTTAATGGACAGAGAAGTACTATGTCTCAGATCAAAGAAAATGTATTAGTGGAAGATTAACTAGTGTGTGCCTTTGTTAGAAGGGAACCTGCCAATACAAGGGAGTGATTTATTGAGAACTCATTCTTGATTTAAGGAAAATGGCCTATGTAGGGGGCAAAGGTGGGGGAGGTGGTTAACTGCCCTCATTTTATTTTGTTATTTCCAAATCCATTTCTTCAAACTTGTCAAAGGCCCTGGTCTCCATCCAGGACCTCGTACATGCCAAGTTTGAAAACAAAGTCCTTTTTGAGTTGCTCAAGCATACGAAAAACATCCCATGCCTTCACTGTTGAAAATGCCTTCCCCCTCCCCACGTTTAGATAACTCACTAAAAGAGCTGAATGGATCTTTGTGAAACCTTCCAAAAGCAATTTGCTTCCGGGCTGGTCCCCAGACATGAGAAATTGCAGTTCGAAAAGAAATTTGAGAGATTTACAGGCAATTGAAAGGATGCCTTTAGAATGGTGGGGCTGTTGTAAACGTCTTTGCTATCATCCCCATTATAACAAATATACTGGAATCCTGGGTGAGTGGTGGGTTGGTAAGCACTTTGTTTTCTCTGGGATTATATCATTGTGCCGGGATGTATCAGGTGTATTCTCTGGGGAGGACAGAGAAGACAAGGTGTAAGTAGCTGTCACTGAGAAATGCAATAAGTAAATATGAGTGGTGTGCAGGCAACATAGAATAAAGGCCTGGAATCTCTCAGAAAACTGCCAGACCCCTTCATATGGCTGTTGGGAGAATTAAAGCAAAGAGATGCAGGCATCATGAAAAAATCTTGGTCTGTAATAGGTGGAGAAAGCCCTGAAATGTACTAAGGTCCTGGATGAACATGTTTATTTAATTAGTCATTATGAATGGACTTGTGAGTTCTGGAGGAAGAATCTATGACCCATTCAATACATGGTCCTGAGTTAGTAGGTTGGGGTTTGGACAAGTGTAGACAGAAGGGGTATTTTACAATGTGCTGGTTATAATTGTGGTTTCTTACTTATTGGGTACTTAAAGTGAGATATACCACCCAGAATCACTTCTGAAGCTTCTTTCACCCTTGGTCTTATAATGGGAAACTGTTCTCAGTAAGTTTCTTTAGGTTTTAAGTCATAGAAACCAACTTGACTAGTTTAAAGACCCTTTAGTAAACAAGCAAACCATAACTACAAAATAGACAGAATTTAGTGAAAGCACATACAAATATCTTACAGATTCCGGGGCGCCTGAGTGGCTCAGTGGGTTAAAGCCTCTGCCTTCAGCTCAGGTCATGATCCCAGGGTCCACACTCTCTGCTCAGCAGGGAGCCTGCTTACTCCTCTCTCTCTGCCTGCCTCTCTGCCTGTTGGTGATCTCTCTCTGTCAAATAAATAAATAAAATCTTAAAAAAAAAAAAAGTATCTTACAGATTCCAAGTGAGAACTGACTGATTAGGCTTTACAGAAATTAGGAAGCAGAGCAATTTTAGACCATGGGTCCCACAGTTCCTGTTCCAACGTTGCAATGAGAAAATCTCATTGTCCCATCTTGGGCAATGTTATCTATTCCCATTCGAATAAACTAGAGCCTCCTGTGGCCTGCTGTGGTCAATTTTGGGTAAGTGGGGGTTATTAGCCAGTGGCTAGACACTTCTCCTAAAAGTATGCACTAGTATACAAGGAATATGGAAACTCTCGCCTGATTTGTGGCCACTGAGGCAGTCTGACCTCATTAATCACAGAATGACCAGTATGGTGTGGCAAAGAGTGTGGCTCACATCCTGGCTGTGCTGCTGTAATTGTGCAAGTCCATGATAAAACAGGTATGTAACGCAACTTGATGTGCCAGTTGAGTGAGAAGACTAAAAAAAAGTTCTGTAAAGTGGGAGGCAAAGTACTTGTGCATAATAATGGCTTAGTAATTTTTTAATATAATTATCATTAATAAATATTAATACAAAGTGTGAGTGAACCAAAATGGTCACATTTTTTTTTCACGGAAATTTTGTTAGTTTGTATCCTTTATACCAGGCTTTATTTTAGATTTTTTTAAACTTACAAGACATTTTTCTATGGATGGAAAATCAAGTATCACTAAATTCATGTTAAGTAAATGCCAAAATATCATGAGTATTTTTATAAAATGATGGTAAAAATTATTATTGGTATATCCATACTGTTTAGTTATCCATATCTATAATTAAGCCTTTCTTAATATAGCCAAACTCTACCATTGGTCTGGGGAATGGGTCAGAAGGGAGGCAGCACAGCCCCAGATGAAAGATACCAGACCCTTTAAGATTTATCCTGAACTTATGTCCATAATAGTGATAGTTGCAAGCTTTTGGCAGTGGATTTAAGTTCCAAAATTCTAATTTTCTTAAGCTTAAATTTTATTTTTGGAACACAGGACTGCCAGTTTTTCCCCTTGAAATGACAGGTTTACCTCTTTCACATAATGTTTGCTAAATACGTAGGTCTGAATAGCCCTGGTTCCTCTGTCAGTTGTTCTTTCAATTAAAATGGGATTCTATGAAGAAAGCATGTTCAGTTCAGAACTCCAACAATCAAACAACTGCTTTTCCTGGAAGCAGCTGTGTATTTGGCATGCCACAGAATTGCTTTATTTCCCATTTCATTACATAGAACAGAAGATTTATATTCAAAGGTCAAGATATAATAAAAATATAAAGTTAATAATTTTGACTTCTTCACCAAAGTCATTCTTAAGTGAAACTGTCTTTTTGTTGGTTTAAATTGTAAGTGCATAGAGGTAAAGAATATGAAGACCACTAACTAGTACATTTTGGCACCACTATCTTGATTCCTGCTAACATGCCAGCAATTCCACCCCCATTGCTTTTGCACCAAGAGTGGAGTGGAGATGCCAATGCACTGAAACAGGCAGATAGTGGCTTAGTGTGATTCATAAAATAATTTTGACCTCATAATACCCTGACGGGGTCTGGAAGACTACACTTTGGAGATCTGATGCTTTACCCTGTCTAGGGTTGGCTGGATACTCTAGATTTCTCAGCCCCTAGTATCATATACTATTTTTGCAGTAATACTGGTTTCTTTTTGCTCATATACTGGTTTATCTTTGCAGGTGTTAATTGTGAAATCAATTTTGATGACTGTGCAAGTAACCCTTGTGTCCACGGAGTCTGTATGGATGGCATTAATCGTTACAGTTGTGTCTGCTCACCAGGTTTCACAGGTAATAAACACTCTTTTTTTCAGGGAGTCCTAGCCCCATCACTTTGGGAAAGGGGCATCTAAAGAAAATTCACTTTTCAAATGTTTTCTATTCCTTTATCTCTTGGAATGTTTGAAGTTTGTTTCTGTACTTCTCCGGCTGAGTTTTCTACTTACAGGCCTTCCCTAAACTGTAACATGAAGCTTTTCATTAATTAGGATTTTTCGACCATGTGTTATACCTACCTGAAAAGCATTCCTAGTTAGACTATGAGTTTCTGTTACTGTGCTTGAGTTACATAATGTCTAATGCTGCCTTTAATTTGCTACACTTAGTAGTGAATGCCTTCATAAAAGGATAGCCAAGATAAAATTCTATGAAAACACTAAATGGTTTTTTCTGAGTACTTCCTCTTATGGGGGATTGTTGGATGAGGCCAGAACTTGGAAGGACCAAGCTAACTTGGCAGTGCAAGGGAGATCTTCCCTAGGAGGAAGAAAGTACATAGCTAAAATAAAATTGGTTATAATTATTATGAGTAGTTAGAACATTTACACACACATGCTTGTGTGCACACACACATAAATCTCTCTGTTTTGTTGTTGATAAGGTTGCCTTTACCTTTTGCCCTCCTGATCAAATAGTGCTGGGGGCTGAGAAATCGAAGGCACCTTATTGACTCATCTATTTGTTGATGGCATCATCAGAGGTGATAATGCCCATTCTATTCTTTCTAGACAGTGCCATGTGCAAGCAGGAACTTAGGTAATAATGTTACCATTTAATAAATACCATGTGGTCATTTGCAACCAATGTGAGAAATTTCCCTCAGAGCTTTTTAAACCATGATGTCAAAAGGCATTCAGGGCCAAGTGAAGTTAATGTCTTCCTCTCACTTGTCAGGAACTTACTTTCCTGTATATTTCACAATCCTTTCTCCTGCTTGGTATGATTATGGATGCAAGGAGATCTCTGCTCAGTGGAAGATCACTCAGAAGACAGGCATGATGAAAGCTGCGTATCTAGTGCCCAGCACTGCTATTAGTAGCTGGATCCTAAAACTTGTTACTCCAAGATTAAGTGATAGCCAGTTGTATACAAAAAAATTCCTGCTAGATAGGATAATAGGTGCATTTTTGTTAAATAGGTAACAAGGGAATAGCTGCCATTTATTAAGAACTTTTTTTGAGCTAGGAGGTAAGTGCCTAATCTCATTTAATTATTACAGCCATTATCATTTCTATGGTATTGATGAGAAACCCTGAGCTTAGAGAGTATAAATAACATTACAGGTACACTGTGGCCAGTGTTCCATTCCAGGTAGTCCTACTCTAGAGCCCATGGCTGTTCTCAGCTCACCAGACAGTCTAAGTGGGTGCCTATTCTGGCTTCTTTTTAGATATGTAAGCCTTACACTGGACTTTTTTTTTTTTTTTTTGAAATGCCAGTAAATCATATTCTCTCTGATTTTAACATTCAGCAAACCAAGGAGGTCAAGGAGGGAGGACATAGGCTAAAAATATTCTAAAATAAACCTAAGGTGTAGCATGAAATTACATAACCAAGAACTGGAATGTTTTGGTTACTGGGTGGTACTCTGTTCTTGGAACAATTTTCTATGTCTGTGTTTTTTTTTTTTTTTTCCCGTTTGTTTTTTTTTTTTTTTTTTTTTTTTTTTTTTAAAGATTTTATTTATTTATTTGACAGAGAGAGATGACAAGCAGGCAGAGAGACAGGCAGAGAGAGAGGAGGAAGCAGGCCCCCTGCTGAGCAAAGAGCCCGATGCGGGGCTCGATCCCAGGACCCTGAGATCATGACCTGAGCTGAAGGCAGCGGCTTAACCCACTGAGCCACCCAGGCGCCCCCCGTTTGTTGTTTTTTTAATCAGCTGCTGAAAATACCACAGACAGCTCTGGTATTATATATACATAAGCTGTAAATGTGAGGTGTTTTATCCTTTCCTTTAACACTACTACTTTTCTTTTTCTTCTTTCTTTCTTCCTTTCTTTTTTTTAGAATTCTCATGACAGCTTTGGCAGATACAAATGAGTTTTTCTTTTTAAGACTAAATTCTGTATTCTCCTTAGACCTCTTTATACTTTCTGATTGGGAAATGTAAAATATCAAATGATACTTCTACAAGCTACTTTTCAGTTTTACAAACTACTTTTTTAGTTTTGCCTTCACATCTATTACTATGCTGACTTCTTGTAACAGTCCAGGTAAGCTGAATAAGAAACCAAAAGCAATGGCAACAAAAACTAAAATAAACAAGTGGGACTACTTAAGGTGCTTCTGCACAGCAAGGAACAATCAATTGAGAAGGCAGCCTACAGAATGGGAGAAAATATTTGCAAACAATATATCTGAAAAGGGATTAATAATATCCAAAATGTATTAAGAGCTCATACAAGTCAATAACAAAGAAGCAAATAATCCAATTTAAAAATAGGCAAAGGCAAGAAAAATTTTTTTTGAAACAGTGTATGGTGTTGGATGTTAACTAGAGTTATTTTGATGATCATTTTGCAGTATATACAAATATCAGATCATTCTGTTACACACTATAACTGGTATGTTAACTGTCAACTATAGCTCATTAAAAAAAAACCAACAAAACACACATGGAGCGCCTGGATGGCTCTGTGGGTTGAAGCCTCTGCCTTCGGCTCTGGTCATGATCTCAGGGTCCTGAGATCGAACCCCCACATCGGGCTCCCTGCTCAGCGGGGAGCCTGCTTCCCCCTCTCTCTCTGCCTGCCTCTCTGCCTACTTGTGATCTCTGTCAAGTAAATAAACAAAATCTTAAAATGCACACACACACACACACACACACATTAGGCAGAAATAGCTCAACACAATTTCAGAAACAATTATTGGAAAATTCCCAATAATTTCTAGATAGAGGATACTAGAAGTATCCACTGTAATTTTCAGAGCTACGTGATTTAGCCATAGACTGATTGTATTTTTAAACTGTAAATCATTATTTATACTTAGAAACCCAATATCATCTGAAACAGGTGAAGTTTTGAAAACTTTACTATCTACCAAACCCTAGTAGTTTTCAAAAGGCATTTGAAAAGCTAATCATGAGTAACAGAACTACCAAGTAGCTAATCCTCATTACAATGTCATTATAAAACCGTGTAAAATCACCAAAGTACAATAAGAAAACATACATTTGAATTTTATAATCTCTGCCCTCTCTAAATGTCTTACAGTAGTTTCTAATCAGTAGTAAAGTGTATAATTTATATATACAAATATATAAATTTGTAATTTATAAACATTTAACAGGCAATTGCTTTTTGGTTCTTTCACCCTTAGTTAACTATTATTAGGTTATCCCAAACTGCACACTGCTAAGAACAAGGAATCTTGCAATAATACTGAAATCAATTTGTATTACTCAGCCATAAAAAAGAATAAAATCTTTCTATTTGAGACAACATGGATGGACCTTTAGGGTTTTATGCTAAGTGAGATAAATCAGTCAGAGAAAGACAAATACTGTACAATATCACTTGTATGCAGAATTCAAAAATGCCAAATGCACAAAAATAGAATAGGATGGTGGCTAGCAGGGCCAGGCTAATTGGGAAGATGTATTTAAGGGTACAGACTTGAAACTAGTAGAAAAGTCTCCAAACCTTATTTATCACAGCACAGTGATCATAGTCAGCAATACTGTATAATAAACTTGAGAGCTGCTAAGAGAGTAAGTCTTCATTGTTCTCACCACAAAAAAATGATAATTGTGTGACATAATAGAGATGTTAGCTAACATTAAAGTGATAATCTATTGCAATGTATAAGTGTATCAAATCACTATGCTGTATACCTTAAACTTGTATGGTGTTATATATCAGTTATATCTCAGAATATTTACAAGACAAAACACAAAAGGTAAAGAAGTTTTACTCTTCCTGTTTAACAAGACAGCTGAGAGACAGAGCTTGATGTGTCCATGCGATGTATACAAATATATTTTGTAGGTTTCAAGTCACACAGCTAGGACTCCGAGTTCCCAGAAGGCAGAAACCTCCCTAATCATCTTTTTAGCCAGTGTCTAAAACAGTGCCTAGCATGGAGGAAACAATAGATACTGCTGAGTAAATGACTAGAACTCACATATGGGACTTCTGACATCCAAATCCAGGCTTTCAAGTGGAATATACCATGCTTTTGTTCATTAAACACTATTTTGTTGAGTACCTACAAGGTGAGAAACATTGGTTAACTTCTCATTCGGCAGTTCCTGAGCCGAGTAAGATGCATTGCCTTGTGCTGGGCATTTCTGATGCTGGGTGGAAACTCCTTAATAGTGAAGCAGCAGTTAGTCCACATGGTAGACTGCACAAGGAGGCATTTCCTCTTGGTTAAAGATGACTTGAAAATTGATCTGGGAAGACTTTTTAAAACAAATGAAGAAAACCTGGGAGGAGAGACTTCTGAGAAAATGCTTCCTACAAAGGACAGTAAAGGAAGGCTTTTTCCTCATTCTCCATTGGATAGCAAGCCAAGGATAGCTGTGCAGTTGAAGAGTTCGGCTCCTCTCTTGGTGCCAGTGGCAAACATCTAAAAAAAATTCTGAGGTTAAGGCTAAGAAAATAGTATTTAAAAATAAGTTATTAATAAAACACTTACAAGGAAAGCAGCAACCACTACCAGATTATGGGTCTTTACCACAAGAACCACCAATAATGGTTTAGAGAGCAACAGAGAGTGAAAAAATGTTAATACCCATACTTTAAAGGGGTGTGGATCTATTTCATTTGGAATTTCCTGTTCTAAATGCAGGGTTACTCTTTCTTAAATAAAAAATGCATGTTTTTATCTGAATCAGAAAATTGTATTCTTTGAAACTTTGAAATTCCTTTACAGCAGTTTGTTATGGCCACTCATTTACAGAATTATGGGTTATTTAAAAATTTTATATCATTTTGGAATGTATAGTTAAATCTCAGTTATTCAGAATTTAACAAAGCAAAACTTATATAAGTGGCACACTTTAATCAACTTAAAGCAACAAATGTCAAGGTTAGAGCTGACATCTTTTTGAAGTGCAGCCTTATGGAGGTTTTAGAGGAAGAATATATTTACTTAATTTCATATATTCTGAGTATTTACATTACTATGTGATGATTAATAATTGTTTATATCAGAGGTTTTCAAAGTGTAATATTTGCACCATCTGCATTATTTAAAATATGGTTTTCTGGACTCCACTCCAGATTGTAATCAGTCTATGGTGATAGGACCTACGAATCTCCTTTTAAAACAAGTATTTTAAGAGACTCTTTTTGCACATTAAAGTTTGAGTACTACTGATCTAGATTAGAAGATCCTAGATTATTTTCTCAATTATCAGAAGACAATATAATTATGTTTAGAATACCCTTCTTAGGTAGAAAATGGGTTAATACAACTCTAAGAATGAAAGCAAAATGGCTTTCTTTGTAACCAATATAATCATTAAATTAATAGTTTATTCACTAAGTATTCTGGGCAATTCATATATACCACATGTAGAGATGTAAGAGGTTGACTAACTGAAAAAATTATTTTGTGGTGAACCAGCTGCAAGCAGTGATAAAAGCTTCTTCGAGAGGGCTCAGAACGGCAGCAGGAGGAAAACCAACTTTGGTAACATTTGGTGTTCTCTTTTTGAAGTTGCCCTGTTTCTAAGATGGGATAGAGGAGAAATGTATAAAGTACTGCAGTGCTGTCCAGCTATTTGTTAACTTGGCTGTATTATCAGAAGACTGACTATGCTGTTTGCTACTTCTTGCATGGAGCTAAGTGCTCTTAGGTGTCTTATTTAAATCTTGCATTTGGTGCCCAAGGCATCTTACAGTCTGTACAGATGGAAGGTGTCAACACAGTATCTCTCCTTGTTCTGTGTCTCTTCCCTAAGGATTTGGATTTGACAAAAACTTTCCCTTCTCTACAGGGCAGAGATGCAACATTGACATTGATGAGTGTGCCTCCAATCCCTGTCGCAAGGGTGCAACGTGCATCAATGATGTGAATGGTTTCCGCTGTCTGTGCCCTGAGGGTCCGCATCACCCCAGCTGCTACTCACAGGTGAACGAGTGCCTGAGCAGTCCCTGCATCCACGGAAACTGTACCGGGGGCCTCAGCGGGTGAGTAGTTGCCATGTACGATTAGTTCCTTTTTGACTTGTAGCAAGCCAATTGGGTTTCAGCACAGGCCTTTTCCTGTGGAAGTCATTCAGGGGCTTGAGCTGAGACTGGGTTGTAGATTTTGGTAGGCTTCTTCACTCTTCCAAACCACCACTTCTGCTCTACCTTCCATGACTGAATAGGTAGAAAATAGGGAGGTAGTCAGCTCACAGGAGAAGTCCAGTATTATTTTGTGAGTCTTTGGCAATTGTGCTTTTAGCAATCACTGCAAGATTGAGTTCTAAGGGAGGTTCTATTTGATCTTTTCCACTGCGTAAAAAAAGCTCAGTTCTTAAAAACAACAACTACAGCAACAAAACTCCTCAGTTCTATTCTGTTACAGTACCAGTGTGCCACTGAAGTGGAGTTGGTCTCAGCTAATTTAGACATGGCCCTGATAAAACATTCATGGTTTGTAAGCCCCCGAGAGTTGTGTGATGTGTTGATAGGTACTTTTCTAGAAACTCAGAGTGTGATGTTAGGTCACACGAGATAGTCCTATACTCTTGCTATGCCTGCCAGAAGATAGGGCTCTAGGCATTGCCATTTGCCATACTTAAAACAGGTGAAAGAATGAAGTGTGTATTTAGGGGTGAAGGTAAACCAAGTAATTTTTCCAAATGAATTACCTCGGTATATCTGTTTCATATATCTGCAAAGCATCCCAACCCATCTACCCTTTTCCTGAGTATCTCCACACAAGAGAGCTTTTATTTCCTGATGTTAATATAATCTATATCTATATCTATAATATAATCTAAGTATTAATGATGTTCAACTTGTGAACAGTATACATGTATTTCAGACACCTTCGTTTTTGTTCCTTTTCCTTCTCAGCTTACCCTGCATGCTTTCTGGGGCAGGGTTTCAGGAAAGAACAAAGCATGTCTCAAAAGTGAGACATCCCAGGAGCTCCTCAGAGTGACTTAGAGTCTCTGATACTAACCTACTTCTTGGGTGTCTGTTTTGCGTCAGAAACAAATGATCCGGGACGCCTGGGTGGCTCAGTTGGTTAAGCAGCTGCCTTCGGCTCAGGTCATGATCCCGGCGTCCTGGGATCGAGTCCCACATCGGGCTCCTTGCCGAGCAAGGAGCCTGCTTCTCCCTCTGCCTCTGCCTGCCATTCTGTCTGCCTGTGCTCGCCCCCCCCCCACCGCCCCGTGATAAATAAATAAAATCTTAAAAAAAAAAAAAAAAAAGAAACAAATGATCCTAAGGTTTGCTTTACTTTAGTTTTATGTATAATAAAAGCTCAGATTTATCCGCATTAATGTGTCTTTCAAATTGGTCCAATGTGTTTACTGACCGCTGTTTACATATGAAAGCTCACTGTAATTAATTAAGTTCTCTAGCATCTTGGTGAGCTGGGAAGCACTGGAAAAATCTGGTTACTGAATACTCCAGATGGGGCCACACAATTCACATTGTGTCCACAACGATCCAAGTATAGATTCCAAGAAGAGCAAAAATGAGATTAGTTTACCAATGAGCTCCTCTGTCCCTCATTTCTTCACCAAGTCTTACATTTCACCTAAGACTCAAGTTTACATTTATCCTCCCATAGTAAAGAAAGCTATATTTACTTTCAGGTACAAGTGCCTCTGTGATGCAGGCTGGGTTGGCATCAACTGTGAAGTGGACAAAAATGAATGTCTTTCTAACCCATGTCAGAATGGAGGAACTTGTGACAATCTGGTGAATGGATACAGGTGTACTTGCAAGAAGGGCTTTAAAGGTGAAAACAGAAGTGCATATTTCTATCTCCCTTTATGCCTTTTTCTTATTGCATATTCTTGGACTTCTTCCTTTCCCTTTCCTTTGTTCCTATTCACTCTTATAGCAAACATAATTTGAGAACTTAATATTTGTAAGAACTTAATGTTTTTACACTTGGGAAATTAAAACATAAAGAGATACCAATTCTATTAGCAGAGATGTGAGCTACAGAACTATTTAAGGTGAGCAGCTAGGATTCCACTTATACAACTCTGGACAGGTGTTCTAATTGTAAGCTCCCTGGTGCCGGTTTGATTCTATGGTAATTCAAAAGAGATTTGTAGAGAGTAGAATGAGAATATTGTCTTACTATAATTATGAGAACAGTCATGCCGTGGAAGAATCCGTGTGTTCCAGACACCTTCCAACAAATTATCTTACACATTGAGATAACCTAAACATATAGTCTACCTGTGGCCTTCTATAAATGTATTATAGTGGCTGTTGTATAAAATCATTTTTTGAGTTGCCATTGTATTTCCACCATCAACTTTCTCTTAGAAACTCATGAGAGTGAAATCTGTGGGTATATCGTTGATTTTGCACTCCTCTATCCACTTGGCCTTTAATTTCCCCACTCAAAAATTGTCCCAGGCTACCACGATATATCAGTATGTTTCAGGGTCAGTTTATTTGATTATTTGAAAATTTTACTGACCACTGTTTACATATGTTCCAGGGTCAGTTTATTTATTTATCTATGTATTTGAAAATTTTCTGAGACTATATTTTAGTCATTAATTTTCTGACATATTATATTTGCAAAGAAATTTAAAAATGCTTTTATTTCTTTGTCTCATTGAGACTTGCTGATCAATGAACAAAATAAAAATCAAAATGTAAAATCCAAAGTTGTGTGACTGGTGAGTAGCAGAGTACAGTTTGAACCCAGACCTGTGTACTGCCAGACCACCATTTATTTTTTTTAATTTACAGTGCTTATAGTTCCTCTATCTTGAGGCTCTTGGGTACTGTCCTATCCCATTGATACTTCCTCTTTTTTATAGTGGGAATAGATTGCATGTCTTGGATCAGGGGAAAACAGTTTTATGGCTTTAGGAAGTACTGCTACATTAATAGTAGAGACTATGCATATGAAAAAGTGGGCATAGGGACGCCTGGGTGGCTCAGTTAGTTGGACGACTGCCTTCGGCTCAGGTCATGATCCCGGAGTCCCGGGATCGAGTCCCACATCGGGCTCCCAGCTCCATGGGGAGTCTGCTTCGCTCTCTGACCTTCTCCTCGCTCATGCTCTCTCTCACTGTCTCTCTCTCAAATAAATAAATAAAATCTTTAAAAAAAAAGAAAAGAAAAGAAAAGAAAAAGTGGGCATAAACCAGAGACTTTGATTAATGTCTGAAAGAAAATTATCCCTTGAGGCACTTGGGCAGCTCAGCCAGTTGAGCACCCGACTCTTGATTTTACCTCAGGTCATGATCTCGCAGTTCTGGGATTGAGCCCTGCATGGGGCTCCACACTCAGCAGGAAGTCTGTTTGAGATTCTTTCCCTCTGCCCTTCCCTCTGCTCATGCTCACTCCCCATCTCTCTCCCAAATAAATGAATAGATCTTAAAAAAAAATATCATCCCTTGATTCATTATACCCCCTTTTAGGCTCTGTCCAGCTGCTTTGTATAGAGAGAGCTAATATTTACATACAGCAGCAGAGTTTTAACATAAAGGAGCTTCTTGGTCCATTGTTGAGGAATTACTTGTATTTGAAGGTGCATTCAACCTTTAGACTATTAGAATATACTTTTTCTATTCAACTTTTTGACTGTGTTTTACTGACTGATTGTATGTCATGGACTTGCCACTGAAATGAATGAACCAGTGTTCCAGTGGCCTAAAGAAATTCAGTTTCTAAAGCAGTTAATATTTCCCATGAGGGGCACCTGGGTGGCTCAGTACATTAAGTGTCTGCCTTTGGCTCAGGTCATGATCCTGGGGTCTTAGAATCAAGCCCCAAAACCAGCTGCCTGCTCAAGGGGGAGCCTGCTTCTCCCTCTGTCTCTCCCCTGACTTGTGTGTGCGCTCTCTCTCTCAAGTAAATAAATAAACTCTAAAAAATATATTTACCATGAAGAGGTTTGTTTGTAATTTAGATAATGAGGAGCTAACAAAGTTCTCATTATTTGGTGGTTTTCCCTTTTTCTGTCTATAGGCTATAACTGTCAAGTGAATATTGATGAATGTGCTTCAAATCCCTGTCTGAACCAAGGAACCTGCTTTGATGACATAAGTGGCTATACTTGCCACTGTGTGCTGCCATACACAGGTGAGTTCTGCAGGTGAAAGGACCAGAGGGAATGCCTGTTGCCTTGTCGTTCTAAACCCCTGAGTCTCAGAGACAGGGTCTGTGGGGGGGCAGTGGTGCTGCTCTGAGGAATCAGTCCCTGGTCAACCATCCTGCCTTCACTGACTAGATCTTGAGCCCTGACAAAACCCTGTGGCCTTCCTAAATGCAACTGATAAGGGAACTCATTTGCCTTCTCTGTACTTTGGGGTTTAAAGTGTTCTTTAAAATTATGTATGGCTGCTGGTTTCATTCATTATCTGCAGGGACCCAGTGTTGTCATGATCTGTGTTCTTAGTCTAGTTCAATAATAGAACAACCACCACGTACTGATAATTTACTGTATGCCAGACACTTTGTATACTTTGGATTCCTTAATCTAGTATTCACAATAATTCTGCCAAGTAGAAGTTCCTATGACCATTTTATGCTGAGGCAAAGAGAAGTTACCTGCTGAAAGTCACATTGGTAAGTGGTAGATTTGCCCCTCAGTCTGTCTCAATCCAAAGTTCGTGCTCTTATCAGCCCTTCTTCTCCTTACATTCAGTACCACTACGTCTCACTCAGAGAGGTATTGCCGCTTGGATGGCGATTCCACACATTGAAGACATGGGTGTTACTTCATTTCGTATCAAGTGTTCTTTGCTTCAGGTGGTATTTTAGGAGTGTGCTTGGACATTTATTTCTTCTTTGTATTTTCCTGCCTCATTACTGCTGTCTTGTGGTTGTATTTGTGTGGCTTGTTTACCTCTTCATCATCCATTTTCTTGATCTGTGGAGAACAAAATAGAAACATGGATGATGGCTTTGCATGTTTCTTCAGTATGCAGCATGTAGGCAGGAGCATGGCTGAGTTCTTACTCCCCTGGTGGGCTGTTTGTAGTAGCTGTTACTAGTGACTCTAGCTATTAAGAATAGCAGAGTGGCCAAAATCACAACTCTGTTACCCAAAAGACTTGATGCTACATTGTTACTTAGCCCCTCTTTGGAAGAAATGTTCACGGAGGCAAACTGCATTTACCATGCTCCTTGATAAAATGGACGTTATTGGATATCCTTAGCTATCCCCAGACAAAGGATGTCTAAAAAATACATTTCATAATGATAGCACTAATCACATTTGTTCATAGTAAGAAGAGTATCTCCCAGCCAAAAAGACTGAGACTTGATGGCTGCAGGGAGATATAAGCAAGTGTCACTATGCCCAGTTATATCATAGGCTTACCTGCGTGTGATGTAGGTGTGAAAATATTTATTTTGTCTTCTTGCTATTCAGATACTGTAAGAATATTTGACTCTGTGCTGGCTATTGGTTTTTCTTCACATTAGGATCCCAATAAAGAATTTACTTTGTATGAACTTTGGGAAATTATGTTAGACTGAAAGCCTATGTAGATTAAAATTTCAGTGCTGAGTGTGGATAAGGGTTCTGTCATTGGGCTTTGCCAGCATGAAGGGAACTAAACAATATTGCCTTCTCTTGCGAACCACTATTCTGACCAGATACCTTAAAAACTGGTTGGGTACGTTGGTAAAAATTAATGGTAACTTTTTTTCTTTGTGAATATGAAATTTTAGAATGGAATTTTAAGTTGAGTTAGTTGTAATTTGACTTTAAAAAGAAACCTCTTTTCCTTTTAATAAAACCATTTTCCCCCCACCGCCCCCCATGCTGGAAGCTTATATCCAGTATGCTAAGGGAAGAAATATTGGTATGCAAATATCAATGTCATGTTGTTGATGTTGGCATAAGGAGACATGTTACCAGGCAGTCAGAATTACCTCACTCTTTCCTGCTTCCCATGGCCTTCTGATCAACTTTGTTGCCTTCTGGAACAGGCTAGCAGAGGTTGTGAGGAGAGGGAGGTTGTGTTGTTGCTTCTTCCTGACTCACATGAAAGAGGATCTATGTGGCTGAGCTTCTGAGTGGCTGACTCTTAGCAATGGAGATGCAGAAACGATCGCACTTGACTGATGCAGGTGTCCCAATCCTCGATAATAACTACCCGTGATAGAAAGACAGGAGGAGCCCAACAGTTGTTGAGTGCTCACTCTATGTGCCAGCTATGCTATGCTAATAAAGACTTGATAAGCATTTTTTTTTTCATTTAGTCCTCAAAAAGCATCTATAAGTTATGTACCATCCTGGTTCTCATTTTGCTTATGTGGGAGGCTCAGAGCAGATAAATAACTTGCCTGATGTCACACAGTTAGTAATCAAGCTAGAGCTAAGACTCAAAGGACCTAGGGGGTCTCAGATTCCAAAGTTCTTAACTGCTTAGACCTTAGACTTGGATTCAGAGAGCATCCTTTGGTAAAGAATTTGCAAGATTTCAGTTTCCATGGCTATTTCTCTAAATTCTGTCATTTGCTTTACAGGCAAGAATTGTCAGACGGTGTTGGCTCCCTGTTCCCCAAACCCATGTGAAAATGCTGCTGTTTGCAAAGAGGCACCAAATTTTGAAAGTTACACCTGCCTGTGTGCCCCTGGCTGGCAAGGTAACAATACAGGAGTTAGAGAAGGCAGAAGTTTTAAACAAAGTGGTCAGATCTTCAGATTGACATTGAAGGCCCAGGTCTTCTGAGCCCTGCCCATCATTAAGAACCCCTGCCTTTGTGTAGGAGTGCTAATTGGCATGACTTAGAAAGCCGTTTTCATTTTCATGTCTTTGGGGCCCCCTAGTGGCTGGAAGACTCCTGCCTGAGTCTAAAAGCAAGATGTTCTAAGGCAGTTTTACCATCTGGACAAAACTTGCCCCAAATAATTTATAACAATTATAAAAAATATTTGTGCCCTTATAAAAATAAGGGCACAAAGCCTTACAAAACTTCCCAAAACAGGAGACCAATCTGAATATCCCCATCTTCCACAGCTGAAGCTCGGTGACCCATACATTTCAGGGGCCTTGCCTTCATTCATTGCACCTGTATTTCTAGGTCAGCGGTGTACAATTGACATTGATGAGTGTGTCTCCAAGCCCTGCATGAACCATGGTCTCTGCCATAACACCCAGGGCAGCTACATGTGTGAGTGTCCTCCAGGCTTCAGTGGTATGGACTGTGAGGAGGACATCGATGACTGTCTTGCCAGTGAGTATGCCAGCTAGCTCATATGCTCCTTGAGGCATACAGGGAGCAGAGCAGAGCCCCATCAAGACAGTTGCCTCTTAGTGCTGAGACTGGCCATCCTAACAGTTTATCATGTGTCTTTAATATTAGGATTTTTCAAATCTTCTTTCAAAGCTCATGACTTTAGGAGTTGAGGCAATAAATCTCTTTAAGCATTCCCTTACTGATTTTTATATACTGATAAAGTGGGGACAAGGCTGTGATGGGGTTTTTTTTTTAAGCAGATCTATTGAGGTATAATTAATATAAAGTGTACTACCAATATTTTAAATGTATAATTCGGTATGTTTTGACATTTGACAACTGAAATCATCTCTAAAGATAATGAACATATCCATCCACCTAAAAATATTTTCTTTTTTAATTTCTCTTCCTTTTCCCCCTCCCTGTCCCAGGCAACCAGGGATCTACCTCTGTCACTACAAATTTACCTGCATTTTTTATAATTTTATGTAAATCGAATCATCTCATGCGAACTTTTTTTTAGAAGAGGAAATATGACTTCTGTCATTTAACATATTATTTGAGACTCATCTGTGTTACATGTATTAATAATTCATTCTATTTTATTGCTAAGTAGTATTCCATAATTTGGATATACTATATATATATATATATATATATATATATATATGTAATACACATTTAGCTTTTTTAAAGTTTGGGAATATTATTAATAAAGCTGCTGTGAGTGAGTCTATGTAGACATGTGATTTTATTTCTCTTGAGTAGATATCTAGAAGTGGAATAGATGAATTATGTAGTAGGTATATTTCACAATATATTTCACAGTATGGCCAGAATGTTTTCCAAGATAGTTTTACCATTTTCATTCCCAAAAGCACTGTTTGAGAGTTCAACCACATCCTCAAGAACATTTGGATGTGATTGCCCTTAATTTTAGCCTTTCTAGTGGCTGTATATGCTATGTCACAATGGTTTTAACTTGAATTTCCCTACTTATTAATATTATGAACATCTTTTCATGTGCTTATTCATCAGCCACCTATATTACTTGCTATACTATCTATTGCAAACTTGTGTTCGCTTGAACAATTGGATTGTTTGTCTTATTATTGAGTTCTTTATATTCTACATATAATTTCTTTGTCAGATATTTGCCTTAAAATTATCTTCTCCCAATTATAGCCTCTGTTTTGACTGTCTTTTGAAGAGGAAGAGTTTAATTTTGATGAAATTCAATATAATCATTCAGAGTTCATCTTTCTAGTATGTTGTTTAACAAACCTTTGCCTAACCCAAGATCACTGAGGTCTGTCTCCTTTGATTTCTTCTAAAGATTTTATACTTTTTAGCACTGTTTAAGTCTACAATCTATTTTGAGATAATTTTTACATGTAGTGTGGGTTTTAAAGGTTTTAAAGAGTAATTTTGTGTGGTAATCTTTGCTAACCTCACTTATTAATTCTATATTAATTTAGCTTCTAGTTTAGTTTACATTTTCAGGATTTTTTTTTCTTTTACAGATAATCATGTTATCTCTAAATAAGTATAGCCAAATATATTTTTATTTCTTTTTCAATCTGTATACATTTTGTTTTTCTTGCATTATTATACTGGCTAGGACTTTTAGTAAATGCAGAATAGAAATGGTAAGACAAGCAAATCCTTCTTTGTTCTTGATTCTGGGGCAGGGAGAAGCATGTATATAGTCTTTTGCCACTAAGTATGACGTTACTTGTAGGTTTGGGGCTTTTTTGGGTTGTTTTGTTTTGTTTTGTTTTTGGTCTTCTATCAAATTGAGAAATTTACCATATACTCCTGGTTTGCTGAGAGTTTTTTTTCTTTTTACAGTGAATGAATGTTGATTTTTTTCAAATGATTTTTCTTTATCTGTTGAGGGAGTAATATATTTTTTTTTATGTAGGTGAATTTTGTTAATTGTTTTTCAAATGTTAACCTAACCTTAAATTCCTGGGATAAATTCTACTTGGTCTTTATGTATTATCTCTCTCATATTTATTGGATATGATTTCAAAGTTTTGTTATGAATTTTTGTGTTTATGTTCATGAAGGATATTGTTCCCCAACTTTGTTTTGCTATGTTGGTAAGAGGGCAATGCTGGCCTCAGAACCAATTGGGAATTGGTTCCTCTCTATTTACTGAAAGAGTTTGTGTACAGTTGGTATTATATCTACTAAATATCTAGGTCTGGAACTTTCTTTCTTAGGTTTTAACTATAAATTTAATGTCTTTAATAGATATATTTATTCTGGATATCTTTTTTTAAATTGAGCTTTGGTAATTTGTATCTTTCAGAGCATTAGTTTTACTTTCTTTAAATTGTCAGAATTATTGGCATTCATAATATTCCTATATTGTACTTTTACTGTAAGATCTCTGGTGATTTCCGATATTGGTAATTTATATCTCTCTTTTCTTTGTGATTGCTCTTGGTAGAAAATTGTTGATTTTAGTAATCTTTTTAGTGAACCCATTTTTAGTTTTATATTTTTCTCAGCTGGTTTGCTGTTTTCTAATTCATTGATTTCTGGTCTTTATTCTTCCTATTTTGGATCTAGCTTGCCCTTCTTTTTCTAGTTTAAGATGAAAGCATAGACCATTGATTTTATTTCTTTCTACTTTTCTCACATAATAAACATTTAGTGCCATATTTTTTTTCCCAAAACACTGATTTAACTGTATTTCACAAATTTTGATATATCCTGGTTTTTTTTTTTTTTTTTTCAGAATACTTTCTAATTTCCAGTTTGATTCATTCTTTGACTCATAAATTATTTGGAAGTGTGTTCTTTAATTCTAAATCTTTTTTATCAAGTTTTTAATCTTAATTCCATTATAATTAAAATACATTGTTCCATTAGTTTTAGTTATACAATATAGTGATTCAACAATTCTACACATTACTTAGTGCTCATCATAGTAAGTATACTCTTTAATCCCCATCTCCTGTTTGACCCATTTGCCCACCTACCTCCCCTCTGGTAACTCTAAAGTAAAGAGTTTGTTTCTTGCTTTCTTTCTTTCTCTCTCTCCTTTTCTCTTTCTCTTTTTTCCCTTTGCTCATTCATTTGTTTTCTTAAATTACACATATCAGTGAAATCATATCCATATGGTATTTGTCTCCAACTTACTTTGCTTAGAATTACATTTTCTAGCTCCATCTATATTGTTGCTAATTCCAAGTATCTTTTGTTGCTGATTGCTTCCAGATAGTTTTGTTATGATATCTGGTTTAATTCCATGTGATCAGAGAACGTACTTTGCATTATTTGGATTATTTGAAATGTATTAAATCATATTTTCTGGCCTAGTCTGTGGTCTGTTTTGGTAAGTGTTCTGTGTGCACTTGAAATGAATGTCTGTTTTGCTGTTTCTTGGTGTGTTCTATAGCTGTTACTAATTCAAATTGGTTAATAGTATTTTTAGGTCTTCCCTGATTTTCTTTCTGCTTATTCTATAAATCAGTGATTTTTTAAAAAGATTTTATTTACCTATTTGACAGATAGAGATCACAAGTAGGCAGAGAGGCAGGTAGAGAGAGAGAGAGGAGGAAGGAAGCAGGCTCCCTGCTGAGCAGAGAGCCCGATTTGGGGTTCAATCCCAGAACTCTGGGAACATGACCTGAGCCGAAGGCAGAGACTTTAACCCACTGAGCCACCCAGGCGCCCCTATAAATTAGTGAAATTGATGTCTTTCACTATTATTGTGTATTTGTCTATTTCTCCTGGTAATTCTGTCAGTTTTTGCCTAATGTATTTTGAAGATCTGGTTTTAAGTACATAAACATCTAAGATTGTTATGTTCTCTTGAAGAATTGAGTCCTTTGTTATGAAATAACCTTGTTTAACCCTTGTAATATTCCTTGTTCTGAAGTCTCCTTTGTTTGATATTAATATAACTACCCTCCCTTTCTTTTGATTATTGTTGGGTATTTTTTCCATCCTTTTCCTTTTGGCCTATCTGTGTCTTTAAAGTATGTTTTTTTAGAGACCATATATTGAGTCTTGCTTTTTCTCTCTGATATGACAGTGTCTAACTTCTAATTGAGGTGTTCATGCCATTTAAACTGAGTTCAATATTTGCCATCTTGCATTTTACTTTATCTTTTTCCTTCTCTTTCCGTTTCCCTCTCTTTTTTTGCCTTCCGTTGAAATAACTGAACATTTTTTGGATTACATTTTATTTCCCCGCTGGCACATTAACTGTATCTTTTTTTTTTTTTTTTGGTGGTGGTGGTAGCAGTGGTTTTGGGTTTGCAGTATGCAACTTTAACTGATTACCTTCAACTCTACTACTTTATATTGCACATAAAAACCTTACAACAGGGCACCTGGTTGGCTCAGTGGGTTGGGGCCTCTGCTTTCAGCTCGGGTCGTGGTCCCGGGGTCCTGGGATAGAGCCCCGCGTCGGGCTCTCTGCTCAGCAGGGAGCCTGCTTCCCCCCCAGTTCTCTGCCTGCCTCTCTGCCTGCTTGTGAGCTCTCTCTGTCAAATGGATAAATAAAATATTTTTAAAAATTAAAAAAAAAAACCTTACAAAAAAAAGAAAGTATTCTTATACTTTCACTTTTGCCTTCTGTTCCATTGTTGTCATAAATGTATCATAATCCCTCAAAATATTAATTTTGCATCAAATGGTCAATTAAATTTCAAGAGATGTAAAAATAAATTAATAATCTTTATACATAAGAACATATTTATAGTTTCTGGTGTTTTACATTCTTTTGCATAGATCTGCATTTCTGCATTCTGTATAGATCTACATCACTTTACTTCAGCCTGAAGAAATTAATCTAATAATTCTTGTAGTGCTTATCTCCTAGTGATTAATTCTTTCTGCCTTTCTGTGTCTGAAAAGGTTTTTATTTTGGCTCAGTTTTCAAAGATATTTTCATAGGGAGTAGAATTCTAAGTTGACTTTTCCCTCCAGCACTGTCAAGTCATCCGTCCATTCTTTTTTACCTTGGATTTTTTTCTGAGGAGCAATCTGCAATGATTCTTATATTTGTTTCTTTATATTATTTTCTCTCCTTTGGCTATTTTTAAGGTATTTTCTTTCTACTGATTTTTAGCAGTTTGACTATAATGCCCCTTATTGTTCTTCATGTTCCTTTAGGAGGGGGGTTTCATTGACATTTTGGGATATATGGGTCCAGATTGGAAAATATTCAAGCACTGTTTTTTTCAAAACTTTTTTGCTCCCCTTTAAAAATTTCATCATACATCTTTTAGGCTGCTTGAAGTTGTCTCTCTGTTCAAAAATACTATACTTATTTATTTTTTTTAGAGTTTTTTCCCTCAGTGTTTCATTTTAGATAATTTTATTATTTGAAGATATTTTGATATATCTTCAAGTTCACTGGTCATTTCCTCTATAGTGTTTTGTTTGCTGCTAATCTCATTCAATACTATTTTTTTTCTTCATTGTATTTCTATCTCTAGAAGTTTGATTTGAGTCTTTCCTTATACCTTTAACTCTCTCCTTTTCATGTTCATGCTTTCTTCTTCTTCTTGAACATACAGAGAGTATGTTTATCATAGTTGTTTTATGGTCTTCACACTGAATCTACCATATGGGAAATTCCTGGATCTGTTTCTTTTTCTTTTTTTTTTTTTTTTAAAGATTTTATTTATTCATTTGACAGAGATCACAAGTAGGCAGAGAGGCAGGCAGAGAGAGGAAGGGAAGCATGTTCCCTGCTGAGCAGAGAGCCCAACGCAGGGTCAATCCCAGGACCCTGAGATCATGACCTGAGCCGAAGGCAGAGGCTCTAACCCACCGAGCCACCCAGGTGCCCTTGGGTCTGTATCTATTTTTGACATGTATCTTCATCATGAGTTGTATTTCTTGCTTCTTTGCCTACCAGGTAAATTTTTATTGGATGCTAGACTTTTACAAAGATCTTCAGAGTATTTTCACGCTTTGTTTTATGGACCATTTGGAAACAGTTTGATCCTTTGGGTCTTTTCTTCAGGATTTGTTAGGTCCAGACAGCCTTTAGTCTAGGACTAAAATGGCTCACTACTGAGATAGTATTCTCTGAGGATCCTATTTAGTGCTTAGTTAGGAGGTCTTTTCATTTTGACTGTCATGAACATTAGCTATTCTCATCCTATTGTAAACTCTTGGGATTGTTCCACATACATCTTATCTTTCTGGTTCTTTCTCCAGCTTTGACATTGTCATCACACGCATGTGATATACTCAGTTACTTATCAGTATTCATTGCTTATCAGTACTCAGTTACTTGTGTGGTGATTAAATCATTAAATTTCAAACAAGGTTATCACAATGTGTTAAAAGTAATGGCACCTAATTCACAGCATACATAATATCAGATCACCATATAGATGGCACCAAACTAGGTCCTGGCAATGCCAAGGTAGATAAAACTCAGTGTTTACATTCATGAAACTCATAGTCTATTGGCAAAGAAAGATATGCAGACAAATTCAACATTGTATAGTAAGTAGTGAAGAAAAATATTTCACAGCAGTTGATGGAGAAATTTAAAGGAGTGGGATCAAATTATTTGGATTTCTTTTCCACGTTAATTATTTTATGAGTCAAAATTTTCAGTATTTAAAATTTTTATAATTAATTTGTAATAATTCAGTAAGTTATGGTGAGTTTCCTGAAAGACATTATGGAAATTACAGTGTGCTATGCTGTGGATAAGAAGGAATAATAATCATTTTTACAATTTTTCCAGTAAAGATTGCAGATGAGCCTTAAAGTAGAATTAACCTAATAGATGAGTAAGTTTTAAATAAGCCTGTTATCAAATCAGGGCTACATTACCCACCTGCTGTTTAGTTCTCTTTTTATGTAGAGGACCAGTCTTTGCAATATATTTTAAGCTCCTTAAGAACAGGGGCTAACTCTTATTTTTCTTGTTCTGATTTATATGTCATCTATATTTTGGAAGACTGTGCCATGATAGAAGCTCAAAATTTGTTGAGTAATTGCTGTGAGCCTAAAGTGTTCTAAAGTTGATCTATGCAATATAGAATTTTTGTTAATGTTTCCTGATTCTAGAAAACAAAAACAAACAGGAAAGAGAAGAGCTAAGGAAAGGAAATGAAAGATGAAGGGAGGACAAAGATAGGAAATACAGATCAGCACAGGGGGCTGCTTAGTATATATGCTATCCTACATCACCCACTCCCATTACCACATACACCTTTTGAAAGTCTTTACTGGTATTTTTGAGATTCTGTATATTGGGAACACATACTTGATTAGCAAATGTGGGCAACCATTATAAATTTTAGGACTCTTAATTTTACAAAACTGCTAGTGGTGCGTGTGCATAGTTCATTCCAGTTATCAAATAGGCTAAGACTCTCAGGTAAGTGTTACTGCATTCATTTTCGTAAATGGTGGAGTCAAGGCAAAATACCTGTAAAGAAAAGTACAAGTAGAGAAAAGTGAGAATTGTTACTGTTCTTAGTGTGACTTAGTTCAGGTCACTCACCTTTAGGTCTAAGATTAAATCGATGCTATAGTTCCGAGCTCTAATTCTTGTGTGTAATGACTTAGATCCTTGCCAGAATGGAGGTTCCTGTGTAGATGGAATGAATACTTTCTCCTGCCTGTGCAATCCTGGCTTTATTGGGGATAAGTGTCAAACAGACATGAATGAGTGTCTGAGTGAACCCTGTAAGAATGGAGGGACCTGTTCTGACTATGTCAACAGTTACACTTGCAAATGCCAGTTGGGATTTGATGGAGTCCATTGTGAGAACAACATCGATGAGTGCACTGAGAGGTGAGCAACCCATACACTCAACAGCCACCACTGTCTTATGGGGAGAATGGGGAAAGGAGGGAAAACTATAGAGCACAAGGCTGTGGTTACAGCACAGGGTAAGGTAGCTACCTGGGTCCCATTGCTTTGTCTTCTATTGCCTACTTCCTGATGCCCTGTAAATGTGTAGTTAGCAGGTGAAAGGTCAGAGGTTGAAAAGCTTAGTGGGACAGACCATCATTTATTTCTTATGCTTAGGGAATAGGAAAAGTTATAATGCTGTTCCATTCTCCTCTTGGACCCTTGTTCATTTCAGCTGACATTTTAAAATTCCTCCCCCCCCCCCCAGATTTGTCATTACTCTTTAGTAATTTCCAGGTTGTTGGGGTTTTTTTTTTTTTTCAACAAGTTTGTTCTGTTTCTCTTTCAGAAATCTAGAGTCCAGACCTACTTATTAAGCATTTTTCTTATAAATTAAATTGACTTAGGGATAAAGTGAAATGTTATACATGGAAAACCACAGGACTGGGGAAAACCTGGAAACCCTCACTTTACAGGTTACTCCTGTAACCTTTTTGGTTGTAGAAATGAAGCTGGGACTCAAGCTCATTGACACCCAGTCTAATTTGGAAAAAGAAAATTTATTAGATCTAGGAGTTTAAGATGCTCAGGAGTATTTGCCTCTGTAACATGTTAGATTCTAGGAAACTGACTTTTAAATAGCAGGTCAGAGGAATCAGATTACATAGCTGGCATTGCTTTCTTTGCTTCTCAGCTCCTGTTTCAATGGTGGCACCTGTGTCGATGGGATTAACTCCTTCACTTGCTTGTGCCCTGTGGCCTTCACTGGCCCCTTCTGCCTCCATGAGATCAATGAATGCAGCTCTCATCCCTGCCTAAATGAAGGAATATGTGTTGATGGCCTGGGTACCTACCGCTGCACCTGCCCCTTGGGCTACACGGGGAAAAACTGTCAGGTAATTAAATTTCAGCCCATTGAGCTCCCTCAGAGTAGCTGAATATTACACTTATTTTTCTTCTAAGCAGAATAAGCCCCTCCTAAAAGGGAAGATTCTGGCTCTCAGAATCTGTCTCTGAGATAAATTCTGGCTCTCAGAATCTGTCTCTGAGATAAATCTGCATAACTTCTTAACAGCTGGTAGATTCCAAAATGGTGACACTGGCAAGATTATATCGATTTACAAGCACGAGATGGTTGTAACAGGCTAACCAAGAATTGCAGAGAAATACATGTGGAAAATAAGTGCATAGATAGTATTTATGTTGGAAATACAAAAAGGAAGATAACAGTCTAAAGTCTTTGAAGATCAGATACAGTATCTAGGCAGAAAATAATGATTATTATTATATCTTGCAGTGTTGTAATATTCTCAAAACCAAGCTTGCCAAAAGTTTTTTAAATTCATTTATGTAAATTTTTTTTTTACATTTTTATAGACTCTCAGAGCCAACAAGGGCAAACTTTCATTTCTTGAAAGAAGAAACTGAGTCCCAAAGGGGACAAAGTAATCTTTCCAGAGTTGCATACCAAACAGCATTGTATTTATTTATTTTTATTTATTTTTGATTTATTTATTTGAGAGAGAAAGAACAAATGAATGGGGAGAGGGACAGAGGGGTAAGCAGACTCCCCGTTTTGTGTGGAGCTAGACATGGAGCCCGATGTGGGGATTGATACCAGAACCCTGAGATCATGACCTGAGCCAAAGTCAGATGCTAACTGAGCCATCCAGGCACCCCACATTGTTTTTAATTTTATGCTATTTTCACCTCTTAATGATAGGATGATAGAACTCCAGAGAATTTAGAACCAAGTGGCCAAATTTAACTAGACTTAGAATGTGTATTTCAGTTAGGCTTTGGTTATATTCGACATGCCAATAACCTACTTCTGCATATTAAATTAAACAGCTTGATGCTAGTTCTATGGATCAGAAGGACATTCTTCCTTGGGCTCTTGCTCATTCTCACAGTGTGAGGTTACATGTAGCAGGGCATGCTCCACCCAAACGCACTGGCACCTTCTTTCACAGACATTCCATGAGTGTGACCGTGCTCTCCCCGGGGATCAAGTCACCACATGCAAGTTATGGAGTTACAGGACTAGTCCACTCATACTCTTTGCCTCATGTTTTTCATAAGCCTGATTTTCTCCCCTCTAAATAAGCTTCCTGACAACTTTTAGGTTTATTAACAGGCTTTAAGTCCTTTTACTCATATTCACCTGGATAGATTTGACTGAGACCCCTATAGATTTCTCCCACAGAACTAGCACAGGTGTTATGGACCTGTCTGACAGCTGTAATTTCTTTCTTTCTGGCTGTGCAGGGTGGCCACAGATCTGGACATAATCATAACATAGGGAATAACTTAAATTATTAGGTTCCCTCAAATGCTTAAACTTCTGTGGTAGGAACCTTTTAAATAGCAGAGCTAAGAAGAATTAGACTATGTAAAATGATTGGATTACCTGAGAACATTGGACTATTTTAAGATGTGACTGAGGCCTCTTTTTTTTTTTTTTTTTTTTTTTTAAATTAGTGTGCTCTCCTTTGATTCTTAAAATTCAGTGTGTGTGACTTATTTTCTTCTTTTTTGATATTTGGATGTTGCTGTATTGTTCTGTTTCAGACCCTGGTGAACCTCTGTAGTCGGTCTCCATGTAAAAACAAAGGTACTTGCATTCAGGAAAAAGCAGAGTCTCGGTGCCTGTGTCCATCTGGATGGGCTGGTGCTTACTGTGATGTGCCTAATGTGTCCTGTGAAGTGGCAGCTTTCCACAGAGGTGAGCTCTGTTTCTTCAGGCTCCAGGGTCCCTCCCCAAAGTATCAGCCAACTAGCTGCATTTTAGGGCAGGTATTGTTAATCATGGGAGAGCAGATAGTGGTTGGTGGGCAGGGCTCTACAGAAAGGGTCTGATATGGAAGGTGAAAAAGCAGAGGCACAGGCTTAGAGATTCCAAAAAGAAAAGTATGTAAAATGAAATGAAGGTATATTCCACTTTCAGGACTTCTTCTCTTTTCTTTTTTATTTTTATTTTATTTTATTTTTTTAAGATTTACTTATTTATTTTAGAGAGAGTGAGAGAGCAAGGGATGGGGAGGGAAGAGTGGAGAGGGAGAGAGAGAATCTCAAGCAGACTCCATGCTCAGCATGGAGTCTAACATGGGCTCCATCCCACAACTCTGAGATCACTGCCCGAGCGAAGTCAAAACCCAGACACCTAACTGAGCCCCCCCAGACTCCCAGGGCTGGTTTATTTTCAATATAAATCTGGTGCTGAGGGTCATGAACAAGATAAGAATATCATTAGTTGGTCTGAACCTGACACGGGTGCTCTTCTGTGATGTTTCTTCTCATACTCGGTTTCCTAGGGGTGTCCACTGATCACCTGTGCCAGCACTCCGGTGTCTGCATCAATGCTGGCAACTCGCATCACTGCCAGTGCCCCCTGGGCTACACTGGGAGCTACTGTGAGGAGCAGCTCGATGAGTGCTCGTCCAACCCTTGCCAGCACGGAGCCACCTGCAGGGACTTCATTGGCGGGTACAGATGTGAGGTGAGATGAGTGGGCAGATGTCAGAGACCTCCCAAAGATGGCGCAGGTCTTGTGAGCACTAACATACTGAAGTTAGCTGCTTGTGACTTATTTTTACAATTTATAGCTGTGTTTTTTAACCAATCACCATTATATATTGTTTACCAGCCACCACCAATTTCCATCCCCTTGTATAATAAGTTCACATGGCTCTAGTAAGGTATTTTTGTAGAGGTCTGAAGCCATCTCACTTGCATAGAGTTGCCTCAGGATTCAGAGCCAACTTTCACTGCCAGAGTGCATTTAGGCACATTTAGCCAGTAGCTCAGTGGCCCCTGGCACTTTCCTAAATAGCAGCTGAGATAGGAGAAGCCACTTTGAGGTATGTCCCGAAGTTGCTTAGCCTGTTCCATGTAGCATCACACTAAGTATGACATGTATATGTCTGAGGAAGTGTGTGTCTATGAAGGAACATGGCACTGTCTTCCTGATGGTTGCGCTGATAATGGGTAGAGCAAGATGTAAACAAGACATCAGAGACTTGTATTTGACAGCAATTTAGGCCACCCAGGACCACTGAGAAAAGCTTTACTTCTCATAAATGAGCTAAAGATGGGTCTCTTTATGTTGGCCCCACAGTTATTCCTTCAGAGAGGGCTGAGACCTGTTAGTTCAAAAGCCACCAGGACCAAACAAAAATTTTTACACATCCAGTTTTTCTAAAAATAGCCCTAATAAAGCATGTTTTTAGCCATGTAGAGCCTTTCTGCTTTGTATAGTCTACAAAACTGCACCCAATATCTGCAAGCCATAGGTAAGCCCCAGGACCTAAAGACCCCAGACCAGTGCTGCCCTTCAGAACTCTCTGACCCAAAGACTGGGGCCTGGCTGCACGAAACATGTAAGCCCCCTCACTCTTACCCCCTTCCCTTGGAATTCACTTGCCCTCCTTTCCTTATCTTCTTGTCTGCTCTGGACAGTCTAATGCTGTGAGGGATGCCCGCACATGCAAACCTATCGAAGTATTACCCAATAAAGCCACTTCACAGTCAGGGTTTTTTTCCTCTGAACCCCTGTGTCTACTATGTTAGCTAACACAACCCCTCCCCCCCCCCATCTCAGCCAGTTTCTCATACATATGTGTGGTTTCCTGAATCCAGAGATCAATAAATGCAGCGCGTTTACTACTGTCCACACATACTGTTGGACTGAGTCATAGGGTCCTCATTGCATACCAAGGAATGCATATTTGAAAGATGGGAAAACCTAAATTGAGGAGTGATGAAAGTTTTGCACAGGTGTCAACTCTGAAATATCTCTCAGATTGTTGAGTTCTTGCCTTTGTTATAAAGTGGCTTTTCAACTGGAAGGTGTCAGTATCAGTATGCTGCAAGTTGGCCCTGCACCAGATGATTGGTAGGGCGTGTGATGGTGCTGGAGAAGCATATAAGAGCTGGGTGGGGGCCAGGGCTGGGCAGGGGCCAGGGCTGGGCAGAGGTATACAGCAACCTTCCGGATTTCATTTGTTCTGGTGGTCTGTTTCCAACAATTATCCAATGTTTCTTCCTATTTGCTTATTCCTATCAGTGTGTCCCAGGGTATCAGGGTGTCAATTGTGAGTATGAAGTAGATGAGTGCCAGAATCAGCCGTGCCAGAACGGAGGCACCTGTGTCGACCTTGTGAACCATTTCAAGTGTTCCTGTCCACCAGGCACTCGAGGTATGATATCATCCCTAAACGTCTCTATCTAGGGCATTTTCTTATGTTGTAAATCCATTTTTAGTGTGGAGGAGGTTTTAAAATATTAAGCATTTAGTTCTGGATTCCAGTAACTCAGGCCATTGCACTCTCTCATCTCTTGCCTAGCTCTGATGTTCTGACTCATGTTCTCCTTTCTTTCTGGTTGTTGTTGACATCGTCTGTCCCATGAAACATGGAATGTGGAAATGATGCAGTGTTGCAACAAGACTAGCCTGGTTAGCAAGATTTCTTGGTGCTTCAACGGAAAATAACTAGTGGTCTCTTGAATAGATAATTCACATTTACTAGCTTCTGTATTTTTTAAAACTTGCTAAGTATTGCCTCGATAAGGTAGGGGATTGAATGAAATGAAAACATTTGCCTATTTTCATAAGCGCAGGTGCAGAAGGTAATGCCCTAAGGCTGTTAACTAAGAATTGCAGTAAAGCCTACGGAGCTAACCCTAGACTGAACGATGGGACATCAGTGTACTGTGGGCATTGCCCCTGCCTCTGAACAATCTTCTGGAGAGAGCTTGGAGTATTCTTTGTTAGAAGAGGTGTAGTTATAACCTTTTTGAGCAGCCTGTAAAAAGAAAAAAGCTGAGCCCATCCACAATGGTGAGAAATTCATCTCAGTGTTGAAGAGAATAGAATATCAGGGAAGTATTTATACTCTCTTAGACATTTGTGCAGTGAACTTTGATAATTTACCTTCCTTGAGTTCAGGGTTTGACTAACTTAAAATAGGAGAGTACCCCACTGATAGGATAGTAATCAAGCAATGAGGTTAAAGGGGAAGAGAAAACTCAAGAGAAACAACCTTTAAATACGGGAAGATTTGTCCTGTGAAAAGGGGAGTAGTTCTCTGCTCTAGAAATCAATAGTTGAAAGAGAAGTAGAAGTGATTTTGATTCATTATTAGTTAGTTCCTTTTGATATTTTTGCTGTTGACGAAAGCTCCGATTCTGGTGGCAGATGAAATCTCAGATCTCAGTGGCTTGACACAACAACGCTTGTCACTCAAAGTCAGAGTATCTCTGTATTCTAGCTATGAGGTTGTAAGCACTTGGCCTCCAAGGCCTCCACAACAGAGGAGGAGAGAAACAGACTTGTAGTCATGCAGCAGCTTTCCCTGCCTCAGTCTGGACATGACACCCATCATTATTGCTCATAGTACATTGGCCAGAATTAGTAAAATGGTCTCAATCTGACTCCAGGAGAGACTGGGGGTGTGGGAGAACACATAGATACCATTGCACTCTAAGAATTCTGCTATACCATGAATGTTCTATGTATTACAGATGTTAGTCCTAGAATTGACCCTTCTATAATGCAACAAAAGTTCTCTTTTCTGTTTGTTAAGGATGGCTTAAACAATAGTTTTGCTTTTAGTTTTGACTATTAGTATTTTGAATATGTCATTCTACTGCTTTTTCTTAATAATTTTTTTATTATGTTAATGTCAGTTACCATTTGTTTTTGATGTAGTGTTCCATGATTCATTGTTGGCATCCTACTGCTTTTTTTTTTTTTAAAGATTTTATTTATTTATTTGACAGAGAGAGATCACAGTAGACAGAGAGGCAGGCAGAGAGAGAGAGAGGGAAGCAGGCTCCCTGCTGAGCAGGGAGCCCGATGCGGGACTCGATCCCAGGACCCTGAGATCATGACCTGAGCTGAAGGCAGCGGCTTAACCCACTGAGCCACCCAGGTGCCCCCATCCTACTGCTTTTTGACCTCCAGGGTTTGTTTTTGTCTTTTAAGGAGAAATCAGCTGTTAACCTTATTGAGGATCCCTTGTTTGTGATAAGTTGCTTCTCCCTTGGTACTTTCAAAGTGCTCTCTTTGTCTTTGTCTTATGACCTTTTGCTTATGATATTTGTAGATTTGGATCTCTTTGAGTTTATCATGCTTAGAATTAATTGAGTTACCATACTATGTGTGCTTGGTTAGGTATGTAGACTGGTATTTATTTTTCCTGGCTTGACTTCTCTGGCCATTGGTCAGCCTCCAGGGGACTGTCAAATCCTATAAGTTCATTGTGAGAGTTATCACAATGATTTCAGTACTCCTGAGCTTTGGATCTTGGCCTGGGGGCACCCCTGGTTCCAGGTCCAGAGCCAACTGTTGTGCGTATCCCTACTACCTTGCTTCGGGCAGAGGTTGAGCTCATTCTCAATTAATAGGTCTGTGTATTACTGCTGGTTCCATTCTGATGGGACTCTAGGCATCAGTGTTCATTTTACTAGCAGCTCCTAATTACCAAATATTCAGTGTCAGTGGGATCACAAACTTGTTTTGTTTTTTACTGTCTTGTTTTTTATGGTTTGCAAATAGGTAATCTATGCACATGTCCCAAATTTTACATATAGACACACATTCTTAAATACATACACATGTAACAAAAGCATAAAATGAAAATTCTCTTTCCATTCCCTTTCCCTATACCTAGTTCTCCCTCTTCACAAGCAAATAACCTCCACTTTGTTTTATTTTCTTGTGTATCATCTAGGTTTTTTTTTTTTTTTTTTATGTGCCCTTCAGAATTTCCTTACATATATAGAAGCCAAATACAAAGATATTTTTATTTACCCCTTTTCTTACTTTGAAGATAGGGTATTAGATAAACTCTTACACTTGATTTTTTTTTTTTTTACTTAATTGGAGATGATTCCATATCAATTTATAGAACTTCCTTAATTTTTTTCATCCTGTAGAATTTTGAGTAGAAGTATATAGAACCAAAGTCCTAGTGATAGAAGTTTGGGTTTCTTGCATGTGTATATTTGTAGACAAATTTACAGAAATGGAATTGCTGGATTAGAGAATTATGTGCATTTGTAACTTAGATTAATATTGCTGATTCATAGTGTATGAGCATACTGGCTTCTTCTCAGTCAGGATAAATGTATTCTCATCTATGAGTCATTTGGTTTTCCTCTTCAGTGGTTTCTCTGTTTGTATCTATATCTTTTTTCCCCTATTACATTGATCATGTTAATATTTTATAGAGATAAAGTATGATACAAAATATTGTCAGTATATTATTTCTTGTCTTTAATTTTTTTATAATTTTTTTCATGCAGAGCTTTTTATTTTTATTTTTTTTAAGATTTGTTTATTCTAGAGAGAGAGCAGGGAGAGGGGCAAAGGGAGAGGGGGAGAGAGAATCTCAAGCAAACTTTGCGCTGAATGCAGAGCTCAAGGGGGCCTTAGTCTTAGGTGCCCAAGATCATGACTTGAGCTGAAACCAAGAGTCGTATGCTCAACTGACTGAGCCACGCAGGCACCCTTGGAGCTTTTTCCTTTTAATCAGATTGGATTTATCAACCTTTTTTTTTTTTTTAATGGCTTCTGGATTTTGAATCCTAGTCAGTAATACCTTCTACACTCTAAGTTTATAAAGGAATTCTCCCATATTTTCTTCAAGTACTAGAATATTGTAGCACTTTTTTCCATATGGCTACTGATTTTTTCCCAACACAATTTACTGAATATTTGACCTTTTATGCAATAATTTGAGATAGCAACTTTATCAAATTCTAAATTTCCTTGTGTAACTGGGTGTTATTCTGGACTTTTTCCTTTTTCTTTCTTTCTTTTTCTTTTTCTTTTTCCTTTATTCTGCTTTATTCTGTTAATTTATCAATACCACTCTGTTTTAATTATTTTTTTTTTTTTTTAAATTTTTTATTTTTTATAAACATATATTTTTTATAAACATATATTTTTATCCCCAGGTCTGTGAATCACCAGGTTTACACACTTCACAGCACTCACCAAATCACATACCCTCCCCAATGTCCATAATCCCACCCCCTTCTCCCCAACCCCCTCCCCCCGGCAACCCTCAGTTTGTTTTGTGAGATTAAGAGTCACTTATGGTTTGTCTCCCTCCCAATCCCATCTTGTTTCATTTATTCTTCTACCCATTTAAGCCTCCATGTTGCATCACCACTTCCTCATATCAGGGAGATCATATGATAGTTGTCTTTCTCTGCTTGACTTATTTCGCTAAGCATGATACGCTCTAGTTCCATCCACGTTGTTGCAAATGGCAAGATTGTTTTAATTATTAAGGAACTTTGTTTTCAGGGTTTTCCAGGCTATGGTTATAGTTTATTTTTTCATATAACTTTAGAGTCAGATTATCCATTTAAAAATTAATTACATTAAAAAATTTTGGTGGCTTTTTTTATGGGGGTTGTATTAAATTTATGAATCTGTGTAAGGAAAACTGACATCTTCATGATGAGGAGTCTTCCTAACCAAATCATAGCATCTTCTCATTTATTCAGATCTCCTTTTGTGTCTTTCAGGGCTATTTTAAAGTTTTCACATAGCTATAGTACATTTCTTTTTAAGATTATTTCTCTAGTTTTGTCTTTTGATATTGCTATTGAAAATGAGGTCTTTTCATCCTTTTTTTAAAAAGATTTTATTTATTGATTTGAGAGAGAGACAGAAAGAGCATGAGCAGTGGGGAGGGACAGAGAGAGAGGGATATGGTGCCTAAGGTGGGGCTCCATCCCAGGACCCTGGATCATGACCTGAGCCATAGTCAGACACTTAACTGACTGAGCCACCCAGATGCCCTCTTTTTCCTTTTTAATAGTCTTGCTTATCTTAGTGTATGCTACCACTATAAGTGACAAGAATACATAACTGTTTTCCTTTCTTTTATAATTTTTTAGATCATTCATGGAATCATCTCTAGAATTGTTATTAATTTCTTTTGTACTCTCAAGAATATTTACAGATGTCATACTAGATAGCTCACTTACATCGATAGTACATTAAATGAGCGCTATTTTAAATGGAATAACCTTTGAGCTCTCAACAGAATATTTTTCCTAAAACTTTTAAAAGTAAGCAACTAGTAAACATTATTTTACAGGAAAAAAGTCAGTGGTCTAAAACCTAACTATATCACTCAAAATTAAGTTCTAGTTCTTACCAATATTTTTACATACTTATAATCTATGTCCTGATTGTAATAGTCTCTTTTGAACTGTTTTTATAGTTTGAATAATGGGAATAAAGTAATGAAAATTGCTGGGTGTCTCTTGAGCTCCAGTCTCCCCGTCTCTCAGGTGGAACAAAGAATTCTGGCTACTGCCTAGGAGACTGCTTCGGTGGATTCTGTGGGAGAGTACCTGTGAAGACCTGAACACATTCTTTCCTTGGCCCTTACTGGTCACCAGGAGGACAGCAGCTTCTCCTTGCCTGACCTGAAAGGTCCCATTGCAGATTGAGACATGTAACCTGAATAACTGCTCTCTTCAGCTGGAAGGCAGTGTTCCAAAGAATGTCATCATTCTCTATGTCTTCTCTCTTTCCTCCAGGCTTGCTTTGTGAAGAGAACATTGATGACTGTGCTGGGGGTCCCCACTGCCTTAATGGTGGTCAGTGTGTGGACAGGATTGGGGGCTACAGTTGTCGCTGCCTGCCTGGCTTTGCCGGAGAGCGGTGTGAGGGGGACATCAACGAGTGCCTCTCAAACCCCTGCAGCTCTGAGGGCAGCCTGGACTGCGTCCAGCTAACCAATGACTACCTGTGTGTCTGCCGCAACGCCTTCACTGGTGAGAGTCTTCTCCAGCACCGCCAGCACTCTACCTCGGAGGGGCTTTGAGTGAGGAAATTTGAGTGAAGGACGTATGTCACCTACTGGACCCAAAGTAGCTATTTTCTTACATGGGAAAAACTAGGGCAGCTTAGTTCGGAGGCAGTGTTGCCTCAGGTCTGTGCTTCATGGATGTTAGAGTCTACCTCTGCCTTTTTTGTTTTTCCTGAGGTGCTTTCTCTTTTGTTATACGCTGATGATATCATACTAGAGCAGAAATACAAAAAAAGAAATAGAATGCTGTGAAGACCTGAACACATTCTTTCCTTGGCCCTTACTGGTCACCAGTGGTTAAGCAAAATAACACGTTTTAATTGGGGAAAAATACACATAACAGTGTGTACCATCTTAACCATTTAAAAATATTTTACTTATTTATTTGACAGAAATCACAAGTAGGCAGAGAGGGGGCGGGAAGCAGGCTCCCCGCTGAGCAGAGAGCCTGATGCGGGCCTCGATCCCAGGACCCTGAGACCATGACCTGAGCCAAAGGCAGGCACCCAGGCACCCCCATCTTAACCATTTTTAAGTGTACAGTTCAATAGTATTAAATATGTTCACATTGCTGTGCTGCCAACACGAAATTCATCCACAGAACTCTTTCATCTGAGGAAAATAATGTCTTGTGTTCAGAAACCAAGTGTCTGCTCTGGCTTCATCACCCTGTCTCCTTTGGCATGTAATAACTTGGGTTACTGGGTAGTCACTTCCCCTTCTCTCCATGTCTGGAACCCAGAGATGATTAGGATCTTCTGAGTCACCTAAGAGGAGTAGGTCTGAATTGGGATGTGTTTAAGCAAAACCAGTTCATGAGAGTATGTACTGGAAAGCTGCAGGTGTATTACCTGCACAGCTAAGAGTTGGCTGTGCTCCCAGTCTCTTCTCAAGTTTCTTTATCTTCACAAAGCATAAAGATGACCAAGTCCTGTCTCAGAATGGGCTCTTGTCATAGGCACTTATTAGTTACTTCTGAAGATGGGCAGCTTGGCAACTTTGGGATAGTGTTTAACAGTGGCAGTGTCATCAGATACTCAGAAGTCTGCCTGGCATTTCTGGAGTCGTTCCAGACTTTATTCTATAGTAGTATTCCTTGGGAGTCGGGTGATAGGCTACAGTAGTCTCCTGAGTACTAATTTGGCAAGTTGGACTCAGCTGTATTGTGAGCCCATCTCTAGACCTCCTTCCTTCCAATTTTAAAGAGATGTTACCTTTAAGAACTTTGGTAATTTATGAAGAATGGGAGGTATTTTGCGCTGTGGAAGATGCCTGGATGTGATATCAAAAAAGAAACAGTCCCTTATGAACATCATGCCTATTGGGGCAATGTTGGACACAGAGAGTGTGAACAGTCTGTCTGGCAGCCTCATGTTGGCTATGAGGTGCTTGGGAAGCCAGAGAAGCAAACCAGGCTACTGTTTCTTTCATTGCCTCTGAGGCTTCCTTTTCCTGGAAACCCTGACAAGCACCTACAAAGAAAGAGGGAAAGAGATGAAGGAAGGATTAAAGACAACCTTGAACTTGTGTCCCACCACCAGGAAGGAGTAGTGATGCATTGTCCGCACTTGTGATTGAAAAGAGTCCCTTGAGCTCACTGGGTGTAATTATTGTGGGATGCGGTTGCTGAGATGGAGATTGAGGGGCCATCTGTCCCTGAGCCCCATGTCCATGTGATGGCTGCTCTTGGGTAGTGGCTGCTGCTGTGATTTGAAGAGGCAGGCACATGTAACCCTTGCCTCTTAATCCTGACTGACCAAAACTATGACTATTTAAATTTCCTTTTGAAAACCCCTCTTCTCTTTGTCCATGGCTGAGGGCCAGATGGGACCCATCTCCTGCCGTTTGCCAGGAGGCACCAGCTGTGTCTCCACAGGTCTTCTCCTAGGTTCCAGCTGTTTATTTCACTTTATCATGCAGCAGTGGCCTCGATCTAGATGCCTTCTGTTTTAGAACTGTCTCTAGAGGAAATTAACTCTGGAAAAAACTCAGTTCTATTTTAAAGCAGTGCCATTCAGATTACAAAATGGCTAGAAAATGATTGAAAAGAGATGTTACAGATGAAAATTCTGTGTAAGCTACAAATCACCACTTGGATATGTTGGCCTGGTATAGCCTCTCCTGTGAAGTTGACAGTTTTAACAAAATGCACTGAATGGTTTTGGTAAATGTTTCTTTTGGTTTATGAAAGCTAAATTATCTTCAAAAAAAATTAAAAAGCTGAAGTGTCCTTTTCTTTTTCTTCTCTTTTTGTCAGATTAGAGTGATTTTTCACATCCCTGTCTACCCTGTTTTGTGAGTCTGTTGGGGATGTGTGCCACATATACTTACTGTGTGGGCAAGACACATGAGGGTATTGGCCCGAACCAGTGGTGGTCCAACTAGTGTTTTCCTCATCTTCTCATGTTCCCTTGGGCTTAGGACTCAGCTCACACCTCTTGACCCATCCCTCACCATTTGGCTAGCTCCCATCCCAACAGCACTCTGTTGAGGAACTGCAGTTACTTCTCCTCCCTTTTAAAACGCCTTTCTATTTTCTGCTTTAAGGTCGTCACTGTGAAACTTTCATTGATGTATGTCCCCAGATGCCTTGCCTGAATGGGGGGACTTGTGCTGTGGCCAGCAACATGCCTGATGGGTTCATTTGTCGTTGTCCCCCGGTAAGTGCCATGTTGTCTATTTAAGGGGCATGCTCTCTTTTACACAGTCTGGACAAAGCCTGAGATTAAACCTGATTTTTCCACACTCCATCTGGAACTTCTTGGTGTGGAGATTGATTAATTTTAGCTCCTTCACAAAAAAGTGCTGGAGTTTCCCATTTAAAGCTGTTAAGATACTCCCAGAAAGAGTGAGCTCCCTATTCTATGACTCTCAGTCTTTAGAAGCACTAAGAGAAATCCACGGAAAGTAGTGGAATATTCCCTTGAAAACAAGACTAGTGTCTTTGGCTTCTGGGTGTGCCAGAGGGTAGTCTTGCCTCCCAGATTGGGGCAGAGTTGGTTGGAAATGCTACTCTGCTTATACTCCTTAGCAGGGACTATTTGGGAGCAAGCTGCTTATTATACTAGAAGGAAGCCTATTTTTAGCCATTTGGTGTGAAAACTCTCTGTCCTCTTCCAGGGGCTAAAACCTCCCTAAAACAGAGATCACTCTGTGTGAGGACGTAGCGAAGGGAGACCTGTGCAGTAACTTTGGTCTAGCTGAGCAGGAAGTATAAGAATAAAATGACACGGAAAGCTTATTAGATGCTCCAGACTCCGGAAATAACGTCTCTCTCCCCCGCCCCGAAACCCATTATATAAATGGTCTAAGGACAGCTAGGGAAGTTGCTTATAGATACAGTGTTATCTGAGTTTTATCCCACCTATGACCTGTGGATTTAATTTCTAGAAGTGAGCTCTTAAAGTGAACGAATTCTACATTCATCCCATGGAACCTTCATCTCTGACCTTAGGTCACCTTGAAGAGGCTTCCTCCTAGAACATGGTACAGGAGGCTACGTGGAGGGATCTTAGCCATGTGTCTAATCTTTATTGTCTAGAGGTATGGCAGAGAAGGGATTGGGAGGAAAAATGAGGCCTGCTATCCTCATTTGTTCACTGATTTCCACAGGGATTCTCCGGGGCAAGATGCCAGAGCAGCTGCGGACAAGTGAAGTGCAGGAGAGGAGAGCAGTGTGTGCACACGGCCTCAGGACCCCGCTGCTTCTGCCCCAACCCCCAGGACTGTGAATCAGGCTGTACCAGTAGTCCCTGCCAACATGGGGGTAGCTGCTATCCTCAGCGCCAGCCTCCTTACTACTCTTGCCAGTGTTCTCCACCATTCTGGGGCAGCCACTGTGAACTTTACATGGCCCCCACCAGCACCCCTCCTGCCACCTGCCTGAGCCAGTACTGTGCCGACAAAGCTCGGGACGGCGTCTGCGATGAGGCCTGCAACAGCCATGCCTGCCAGTGGGATGGGGGTGACTGTTCCCTGACCATGGAGAACCCCTGGGCCAACTGTTCTTCCCCACTTCCCTGCTGGGATTACATCAACAACCAGTGTGATGAGCTGTGTAACACAGCCGAGTGCCTTTTTGACAATTTTGAATGCCAGGGGAGCAGCAAGACATGCAAGTAAGAGTCCAGGGTCCCCAGAAGCTGAGGGAGACTATCACTAACACAACTCAGTTCCTCGTTCTTGCTCCTAACCACTCCAGGGCTTCAGCCCAAGCTGCCTCTGCTGTTCAGACTGGTGCCCTGAGACCCTCTTCCTGGTGTCAGCCTTGCCCCGCCACACGCTGCCCTGTGCTCCCCCTTGCTGACAGAGGTCCAGGAATGCTCATGTGCAGCCACCCTCTCTCTGCCTTTCTCTGCCTTCTCACCTGCTGCTCTCACGACCTCCTAGGGGAAATAAGTTTTGGAAGTGGTGTTACCCATTCCCAGGCAGCCTCTCACATAATCTGCCTGCAGGATGAACGAAAAGGTCTGTACCTCTCTCGGTTTACCCCCGTCCCTTTCTTTTAGACAGGGTTTCCCCGTCTAGACTTATCAGGAAGCATAAGCCAGATCAGGCTAGTTAACCCTCGTAGTCGTTACCATGGCAGTTACAAGGTGCTTTATGGTTAAATAACAACTTTCCTTTTAGCTCTTGCATTTAATTTAACCTCAGTGCGCTCTCAACATTCTTATGAGGCATAATTACTGTCATTGGTCTTTCACAGGTGAGGGAACTGAGACGTGGGAGGTTAGAGAACTTGTCAGAGCACATAAAGTTACTGTCGACTCCCAAATTCAATGAGCCAGTGTGGCAAATTGTACCAGTGGCAAAACTCTCAAGGGGTGGGAGTAGGGAGGAGAGGGAGATGAAATGATTTGTGCAGCGTTTAGATTTGGAGACTCAATTTCCTGTTCCCAGTATTTGAAAGAGACTCTGTGTGCTCTGGCACAGATTTAAATCTGGTCCCGTGTATGGCATGCACCTCTCTGCACCTGCCTTCCACAGCTAAGACTCAGTCTTGTTTGGGAAGGAAATGAGCCATACTGACATGATCCTCTGTAGAGCCCTGATGGTTCAGTTCCTGGAGGCACCTTTTACTTCCAAAAGTTCACTGTTAACTCATTAGGGATAGTGGATTAAAAAAAGAGAGGAAGTGTGCACCTGGTTGATATTTGTTTCAGGTGTGCAGCTTTGCTTACAAATCTGACTTAACAAGATCACCAGCTGCCTGGGGGGCTGTGAGCCCTGCAGCATAGTAAGCAGCACAGAGTTTTTCTCCTGTGGCGAGCATTAGATGATATGTACTCTGTGCTGTCGGGGATAGGAGATTCGGCAGAGGGACCTGATCTGGGCCATAGGAGATAAGTGGGGAAAGCCACAATAGTTCCAAGTAGAAAACCAAATAATGTGGCAGTCTATTCTGAACTGTTTCCTTGTTCTCTCCCGCTTCTGCCTCCTGCCTAGGTATGACAAATACTGTGCAGACCACTTCAAAGACAACCACTGTGACCAGGGATGCAACAGTGAGGAGTGTGGCTGGGACGGGCTGGACTGTGCTGCTGACCGGCCAGAGAACCTGGCAGAGGGGACCCTGGTTATAGTGGTGCTCATGCCCCCGGAGCAGCTGCTCCAGGACGCCCGCAGCTTCTTGCGGGCACTGGGTACCCTGCTCCATACCAACCTGCACATTAAACGGGACTCGCAGGGGGCACTCATGGTCTACCCCTACTATGGTGAGAAGTCGGCTGCCATGAAGAAGCAGAGGATGACTCGAAGGTCCCTTCCTGATGATCAAGAACAGGAGGTGGCTGGGTAGGTGTTTGGTTTCTAGAGCCCTTAAAGCTTACTTCTTAACTTCTTCAAGTTTATAAAGCTAAGTACTTTGATACACAGAGGTTATAACTGAACCTGTAAAAATGCAGAGCTCAGAGAAGTAGAACAGCCCACCAAGTAAGACAAACCCATTTGCCAGTATGTGTGTTTAAGAGTTAAAGTTTGCCTTGGTCCTGGTATCCTGAGAGGTGCATTGGAGCAAGCAGAAGGCAGGATGTCAGGGAGGCCTCCTCAAATGCCAGAATTCGTAACCCTTTGCCAGGGTTGCCTCAGATCCCTTCAGTACTACTGTTCTTTTGAAATAATCATTGCCTTCTATTCATAGAAGTCTTTATAATCATCTTAAATTGTGTCTTTGCACCCTACTTTTTGTTGGTATATCCCACAATTCTAGCTAGCTAGGATCCAGATGCAGAGACAGAGGAGAATGAGGACCAGCTTTACCCACTTTCCTCACTTGGTCTTGTGTTGCCTCAGTCAGAAGGCGCAGACTCAGCCAGGCCAAGGAAGGTGAGGCAGAGTCCAAGTGGGAATTAGTGGTTAGGATCTGAAGGGACAGGATCTTAATTTCTAAGATCTTTCAAGGAAGTGTCACAGAGCTGGAGAGCCCAGTGCTGAAGGTGAGGAAGGAAGGCTCATGTAATCCTTTTTAACTTCACTGTTTAACTGACACCTTTCTGTTTTCTCACCATTTCCCTTGGCATCCCACAGCTCTAAGGTATTTCTGGAAATTGACAACCGCCAGTGTGTTCAAGATTCAGACCAGTGTTTCAAGAACACAGATGCAGCAGCAGCTCTTCTGGCTTCTCATGCCATCCAGGGGACCCTGTCCTACCCTCTTGTGTCTGTCGTCAGTGAGTAGCACTGGTGTTAAGGGGAAAGTTTGGGGCAGGGGAGGCGTTACTTGGGGGCACGGAGAAAAGGGCACACTTTTCAATGTGCAGCTCTGTTTTTCAGGGCTGGTGATGTCAATCAATCCATGCCTTCTAAATGAATTTATACTAATATTGAGAGGTTTATTCAGCACTTTCCCTGTCCCTCTGCATTTCCAGGTGAATCTCTGATGCCAAAACCCACTCAGCTTCTCTATCTGCTTGCTGTGGCTGTGGTCATTATCCTGTTTATTATCCTGCTGGGAGTAATCATGGCGAAACGAAAGCGTAAGCATGGCTCCCTCTGGTTGCCTGAAGGTTTTACCCTTCGTCGAGACTCCAGCAATCACAAGCGTCGTGAGCCAGTGGGACAGGATGCTGTGGGACTGAAGTAAGATGGTTTACTAGCAAACTACTATTGACAGTAGTAAAAACCAGGGATAGATCAGAAAGGAGATCTTGTTGAATTATGATTTTAAATTTCAAGCTCTGGCGATATCACGCTATCACACTTGACCATGATTCTGAACTCCTGCTGAGTGACGATGAAGTAATAGAATCTGGATGCTTCTGTTCCGTACCTATTTAAGTGGCAGTGCTCAGCTTTTTTGTAGAGGCACACTTTTGTTGTAAGCTCTTGATCCATGGGAAAGGAAAGGACTTTTACTCAGGCAATGGGACATAAAATACTACCCACCCTTTCTGGGCCATAGCCCCTGAAAATCTTTGAGGATAGCCATAGAAAAAGTATTAAAAACCACTATATTAGTTTACAATATAACCTCTGCTCTTGTTTTTTCCCTTCTTAATTTTGTCCTTTCAGAAATCTCTCTGTGCAAGTCTCAGAGGCTACCCTTATTGGTTCTGGAACAAGTGAACATTGGGTTGATGATGAAGGGCCTCAGCCAAAGAAAGCCAAGGTAAGCTGGCCATGGTAGATCCACCATTGTCAGGCACTATCTGGTCACACTTCATATTTCTGTCTTTTGGTATCTGGAGTGTCCCAAATGGGAGAGCAGGGTGGTAGTCTTTGTATGCTGCCCAGGCAATGGCTAACCCCAGGTGTCCTGAAAGGTAAAAATTGTTAGGTCATCAATGGCCTTGGGTTTCCTCCATATGCGTTTTACTAAGAACTCTTTAAAAATAATAAAACAAACGTGACTTCTTCCTTCAGAATCATGCTTATGGTAGCCAAATAAAGACTGATGTGTATTAAAACTTACTTCCTTTTTGGCTAGATCTTTCTCTTATCCTCTCTGGATATTCCTTCTAGAAAGGAAGTTGTAGATATAGATACACAGAAGAAGAAAGACAGTGACTGCTGAATTTGAAGATTCTGCATCTTGAATCCAGAAAATTAAAACCATAGAGAAGTAAGAGGTAGATCAGGCTGAAGCTGATACAAAAAGGGAGACCATCCTTCCATACCTGTACATGGCTGGGATATGCATATATCCATGATACTCTAAAGTGGCTTGAAGATATACATGCTTGAGGAATACAGGGATGCAATGCTGGATGACGGCAATAACATTGCTTTAGTTATAATCAGAACTGGATTTGGATCCCAAACTCTGCTACTTGGTAGCTAGAAAATTACTTAACTTCTTTGTACCTGATGATTATTCTTTGTACCTCATTATCTGTAAAATAGGGAGTTGTGAAGATAAGACGGCAATACATGTAAAGTGCCCTACCTATTTTCTATCACATAGTAAATATTCAATAAAGGGTAACTGCTATTTAAATTAGTATAGTAATTATTGCCCAACAAGTATATCCCTGGTCCTTGCTATGTGCTGGGCACTGTGTTAGGTACAGGGAAGTGGTGTTGACTGAGGCTTATTTCCTGTTCTCATGAACCTTACTCTCTAGTGGTAGAGACTGCCATGTAATGCCTTGTAAGCACTTAACACAATAGTTAAGTAGAGGTAAGCAGAGAGTGCTTTTTGGGACCCACCAGAGGAATTAAAGTCCAATTCTATATGAAGGGTAGGTAGGAGTTAGAAAAAGACATGGCAAACAGCGGGGACAACACAGGCAAAAATCCAGAAGCAAGGAAATGCTGCTTTGGGGATCTGTAGATAGCATATTTGGTAGGTGAAATAGATGGCATATTAAGGCTGAAGCCTGGAGTTTGGGATGAGGAAGTTGAGAGAGTTGTATGGATGGTGCAGAAGAGGGTGACAGGACCCACCTCCTGGGAACATCAGGAAGCTGGTGTGGATGATGCCCTGGAGGGTGGAATAGAAGGAGAGAGAAATGAGTGAAAGACTCTGGACTAGCTCCTTGTCCATAGTTCCTAATGGTGGGCCAGGTCAACAAGGAGCACTGTTTTCCCCTGTCAGGCTGAAGATGAGGCTTTGCTCTCAGAGGAAGATGATGCCATCGATCGACGTCCATGGACACAGCAGCACCTTGAGGCTGCAGATATCCGCAGGACACCATCGCTGGCGCTCACTCCTCCACAGGCGGAGCAGGAGGTGGACGTGCTAGACGTGAATGTCCGTGGCCCAGGTCAGCAGCTGCAAGCCTCCCCCTTTCCACCTGCCATGCCTGCCCTTGGTTCTGGGTTGTGCCTGTGTCTGCTCCACTTGGTGGTATGCCCCCTGCTGATCGCACAGATGAAATCAGCATGAGGAAATGAATGCTTAGGGAATACAGACATGCAGAAATCATAAACCTGTGTGAGAAGAATGGAAAGTTTCACATTGCCTCATGTACAGCATGCTTGGGAATAGATAGGCTGGTCATATGGGAAATATTTTAGTAGTTTAGAAAAGTAATATCCCAGGGGCGCCTGGGTGGCTCAGTGGGTTAAAGCCTCTGTCTTTGGCTCAGGTCATGATCCCAGGGTCCTGGGATCAAGCCCCGCATTGGGCTCTCTGCTCAGTGGGGAGCCTGCTTCCACCTCTCTCTCTCTCTCTCTCTCTCTCTCTCTCCCCCCCCCCCGCCCTCTTCCCCCCTATCTCTCTCCATCTGCTTCTCTGCCTATGTGTGATCTCTGCCTGTCAAATCAATAAATAAAATCTTAAAAAGAAAAAAATAGAAAAGTAATATCCCAAAGCAGAAGGATAGAAAATTAGTTTAGTTGATATCTTAGTGCATATCATTCTATTAACACTGGACATTTTAAAATGTGGCCCAGTTTAAAATAACATAGCACTTAGGAATTTAAACACAAAGACTTGTTTAACTTAGAGGAGAGCCCTAACTTAAAAAGACTCTTACTTTCCCATTACTCTTCACAGAAAGGACATTATTAGAGGAAAAGTAGGTGGCAGATATAAAACTAATTGCCAGTTACCACGGGAAGCCTAGGGATTTTTTTCCCCCACAAGAATAACTTTATTCAGACGGAACTGTTCCAACAGTTGGGCTAAGTGAACATTAATGTCTTTCTCCTCTTTGAATACTTTTTGGAAAATTCCTTTCTTATAGATGGGTGCACCCCACTGATGCTGGCTTCTCTCCGAGGAGGCAGCTCAGATATGAGCGATGAAGATGAAGATGGAGAGGACTCTTCTGCCAACATCATCACAGACTTGGTCTACCAAGGTGCCAGCCTGCAGGCCCAGACAGACCGGACCGGTGAGATGGCGCTGCACCTTGCAGCCCGCTACTCAAGGGCTGATGCTGCCAAACGTCTTCTGGATGCAGGTGCAGACGCCAATGCGCAGGACAACATGGGCCGCTGCCCTCTCCATGCTGCAGTGGCAGCTGATGCCCAGGGGGTCTTCCAGGTAAAGAACAGGACTAGGGCTGATTCCCTGTGGATCTATAATGTTTCCTCTTTGCTAAGGCACTTAATATCTGATTATATTCATTCAAAAATTCTTTTAGAGACTAGAGTGGGTGGTAGAGTCCTGCTTGCTGGGCAGAAGAGCAGGAAAAGAATAGCCCCAAGCTAACCTAACTCAAACAGCCAGATAGCGATAGAGCCAACAGCAGATTACACCAGTTTCTAATTTTTAATCGTTGTCCTTTTTGATGTGCCTAAGTGCCTCCCAGGTGAATAGATCAGAGCAGAGAGGTGCCGGTTATGATGCTTTTTGACTAGTATCAGCTTCTCCCTGTAGATTTATCTGGCCTTATGGACTTCCAGCTGCTCCTTGGTGGTTTTCTTGATGTGAATTTCCAGTGTATTCCTTGTTGCCCTTTTATTTTACCCTTGTAAGGAAACTGGAAGCATTTTAGTTCATCTTAAACTAGACACCATAATTGAGGTTGTGATATTTTCCCACATCCCTCCTTTCTTTGGAATGTAGAAGACATCGCTTTCCATGAGCCATTATCCCTTGAGCACTCATTTGTTCATTTATTCATTCATTCATTCATTCATTCAGTATTTATTGATTGAGTATGATAGAGTCTTGGACACGATGATAGCAAGCATTCCCTGCCCTCCAGGATCTTACAGTGTAGCGTCAGCTCTGTTGCTCTTGTTTCTTCTCTTAGCTTCATTATTTCTTGTCTCCAGGTGACTCTCTTTTCTGTACTTTTTCATCTTCTAGATTCTGATCCGCAACCGAGTAACTGATCTGGATGCCAGGATGAATGATGGCACTACACCACTGATCCTGGCTGCCCGCCTAGCTGTGGAGGGAATGGTGGCAGAACTGATCAACTGTCAAGCAGATGTGAACGCAGTGGATGACCATGGTAGGGCCAAGAGGCGGGGAGTCAGACTCTTGCCTGCAAAGCATGCCTCTGAGGGGAAAGTCATTACATGATCCTTGTAGAATTTCCCAGATTTGAATCCAGCATAGACTTTTTGTTCTTCCTTTCAACATTTTGAGTGCAGAGAACTATGCCAGTGGGAAGTTCACAGGCAAAAGATAGGAAGAGATTTCTAGTAAGGGCTCTTGGTTCTCAAAGCCAGCCTGTGAAAGGCTTGCCTTTGTGGGCTCCCAGGCATACCACGCTCAGTATGAGGACTTGTGAACTGACTTCACTAGAGGGCTGTGAACAGTATCTTAAATAGACATTCTGGTGTATGCTAAGTAGATAGGCTTTTGTCCTCAGTGTGGGATTCTGTCATGGGGAGGATGTGGGTACCCTAGACAAATGATCCTTTTACCTACGTGTCTTCTGAAAGCTAGGCAGCTTGTATTAAAGTATTTCTGGAACAGAAGAAAAATAAGGTAATACTTTGGTTTTTCCCCATGGACCTCTAGAGACAACTGGCTTGCTGCTATCTGGGAAGTTCAAAGTTTCCTCATATAAGTCATGATGCTTTTTTATACTGAGTAGCACATGTCCCTCTATTCTGTCGGCTTACAAAAATGTTTTTCCCTCTAGGAAAATCCGCTCTTCACTGGGCAGCTGCTGTCAATAACGTGGAGGCAACCCTTTTGCTGTTGAAAAACGGGGCCAACCGAGACATGCAAGACAACAAGGTACAGTCTGGGCTCTGCGCTGGAGGGCAGACCTCACAGTGCCTCAGGTTATGAAGCTTTCCCTTTTCTCCCATAGCTCCTCTTGTGATGAATTCAGACAGAGAGGGATACAGGTTGGACAGGAGCTGGCTCTGAAGAGCTTGAGGGGAGGATATTGGGCTTACCCAGGGAAGTGTCTGGAGTGAGCCCTCTGCCTCCGCAGTACTCAGTCTGAAGCAGGCCGTCCTATAAATAATGTCATCGTAGCCCTCTCTGCCTTTCTCTTCTTTGACATTGCTCTTTCTCCTCTTCTCTTTTTGGCTCATGACCACTTCCTTTTCTCTTGTTCATTTCCATTTTCTTTGCTGTGGCTCTTGTTTTCTGTTCTTGGACACCATAGGTGTTTTCCTGTTTGTTTTTCTTCCTCTGAGTCTTAGGTAATATTTCCCTGTCTCTTGCTCGTCTTATCTTTTGTGTTTCCTCTTTTCCCTTATTTTAATTCTTTCTTGAACATGTTTAGTTTCCTTTTGCTTTTGCTTTCCCTTATTTTCCCACTTTAGGTTCCTCTCTCCTACCTTTCTTGTTTCTAACTCCTTATCCTCTTAGAGCCCTATTTTGGTAAGCTCAGTGGTCTTTTAATTAAATCTCTGGCTCAGGGGCATGCTTTATTTCCATATTCCCAACTAAGGAGACATCACCCTCAATGAGGCAATATTGCTTCTTGGAGAAGGATAAAATAATCTTACTCTTTTTACATATAAAGCCACAGATATCCAGTCAGTACACAGGCAGAAAGACATTTTATCTGTGGTATTAAAATTTCATACAGGGAGGCAGTTAGGAAACAAATAACTGGATTTGATAATAACAAAAAGTTTGAGAAACACTGGTTTATTCTCAAGAGTGTTGCTGATTTTAATGTTCTATGTGGGCCTTTTCTGTAGGAAGAGACACCTCTGTTTCTTGCTGCCCGGGAGGGAAGTTACGAAGCAGCCAAGATCCTGTTAGACCATTTTGCCAATCGGGACATCACAGATCACATGGATCGTCTTCCTCGGGACGTGGCTCGGGACCGCATGCACCATGACATTGTGCGCCTCCTGGACGAGTACAATGTGACACCAAGCCCTCCAGGCACTGTGCTGACTTCTGCCCTCTCACCTGTGATCTGTGGGCCCAACAGATCTTTCCTCAGCCTAAAGCATACGCCAATGGGCAAGAAGCCTAGACGACCCAATACCAAGAGTACCATGCCCACTAGCCTCCCTAATCTTGCCAAGGAGGCCAAGGATGCCAAGGGTAGTAGGAGGAAGAAGTCTCTGAGTGACAAGGGTCAGCTGTCTGAGAGCTCAGTGACTTTATCCCCCGTTGATTCCTTAGAGTCTCCTCACACATACGTTTCTGACACCACATCCTCTCCAATGATTACATCCCCTGGAATCTTACAGGCCTCGCCCAACCCCATGCTGGCCACTGCAGCACCCCCTGCTCCAGTCCATGCACAGCATGCACTGTCTTTTTCTAACCTGCATGAAATGCAGCCTTTGGCTCATGGGGCCAGCACTGTGCTTCCCTCAGTGAGCCAGCTGCTGTCCCATCACCACATTGTTCCCCCAGGCAGTGGCAGTGCGGGGAGCTTGAGTAGGCTCCATCCTGTCACTGTTCCGGCAGATTGGGTCAGCCGCATGGAGGTGAATGAGACCCAGTACAATGAGATGTTTGGGATGGTTCTGGCTCCAGCTGAGGGCACGCACCCCAGCATAGCTCCCCAGAGCAGGCCGCCTGAAGGGAAGCACATAACTACCCCTCGGGAGCCTTTGCCCCCCATTGTGACTTTCCAGCTAATCCCCAAAGGCAGTATTGCCCAACCGGCAGGGACTCCCCAGACTCAGTCCAACTGCCCTCCTCCTGTTGCAGGCCCCGTGCCCACCATGTACCAGATTCCAGAAATGGCTCGTTTGCCCAATATGGCTTTTCCCACTGCCATGATGCCCCAGCAGGATGGGCAGGTTGCTCAGACCATTCTCCCAGCCTATCATCCTTTTCCAGCCTCTGTGGGCAAGTACCCCACACCACCTTCACAGCATAGCTATGCTTCCTCAAATGCTGCTGAGCGAACACCCAGTCACAGCGGTCACCTGCAGGGTGAGCATCCCTACCTGACACCGTCCCCAGAGTCTCCTGACCAGTGGTCAAGTTCATCACCACACTCTGCTTCTGACTGGTCAGATGTGACCACCAGCCCTACCCCTGGGGGTGCTGGAGGAGGTCAGCGGGGACCTGGAACACACATGTCTGAGCCACCACGCAGCAACATGCAGGTGTATGCATGAAAGAATCTGCCTCCAGTGTAGGGACAGAGCTGCCTATTATAAATGCTGCTGAGGAACAAATGAAGGTCATCCGGGAGAGACATGAAGAAATCTCTGGAACCAGCTTCTGGAGGCAGGAGAAAGAAGATGCTTTTATCTTTTAGATAATGCAAGGGAAGCAGTTTTGTCAGCTTCACTGGGTATCTGCAGGATTTGGGTTCAGGGGAACATGGCTCCTTTTAATTTCTTACCTATCAAGCCAAGTTTGTGGAAGTGCAAAGCTAATATAAGACTTGGGACCATGTTCACTCTTTTCTATTTGGAGGAAAGAATGGATGCCTGTCATAGCCCAGACATTCTTGCAGTTTGGACTGCATTTTAAGCCCTGGGGGCTTCTGCGATATCCATGAGAAAATTCTACAGAAAGGTCCTCTTCGAAATTGTACCCTGGAATTCTGCTTATGTTGACCTGTCTCATCTTACCTTCCTTGGAAATTCTCTTGACTTCATTTGGTGCTTTAATTTTTGCACCTCTCTGTGGTTGTGCACCCCTGCCCCTAGCATGTTTGAGGGCAAGACCCTTGTGCTTTTAATCATTCTTGCTCTGGAAAGCAACTTCAGCCTCCTTTCTCCTCTTTTCCCAGTGTCTCCAGGAATATCACAAGGTTTGTTTTGGTTATGGTTCTCAGCATTCACCTTTCAAGTATGTTTCTTTAGAAAACAGATCTCTTGCAGTCTCCTACCTAATATCATTCCTACAAGAGGAAGAGGGGCAAGATAGTTTTCTTTGAACCCATTCTGGGGACAGAAGACCCTTTGAAGAGACTGCACCTTAATTCTCTTGCCTGCATGCAGGGTTTTACATAAACCTTACCAGGAAGAAGGATGAGAATTGGCTGTTTTTCCATTTGTGGGCCTAGTCAGTGTGAACTTTTATCCTTGGCAGTGCAGGTACTATGACACCCTTAAAAAAAGAAAAAAATGGAATGTTGGAATGACCAAGAGATAAGTTAACTCATGGGAGAAGTGGTTACCCACTATCAAGTTCCTCTCGTTCCTGCCCAGCATTCCACTGATGGCCCGTGTGAAACACATTTATTCCCAGATCTCGGAACTCCCAGCCCACTTCACTCACTCATCCAGCCGGGGAAGCTAGCCTTAGCTGTTGAGCCTTTCTTTCCAGATATCTCCATAGAAGAAGATGTTTCAAATGATGCTCCCTCGCCATGAAAAAATGAACTCTGCTTGGTTCGAGGGACCCCATGACAGTGGGGGGGGGGGGGGGGGGACTGCAGTCTCTACCTCCTGAGTCTATTTATGACCGCACACCCGCTCATCAGTCTTCCCTCCACAGTGTGCACTCGAAGTTATGGTGTACCCAAGTAGGTTCTTGCTGAACACGTGGATTTTCTGTGTTCAAGCACAGGAAACAGAAAGCTGGCCTAGTTTTCTCAAGTCCAAGCCAGCCCTATAAAAATGTTGGAACCATGACGCAGTCTTTGCTGTGTATTTGCTACCATTCCTTTTCCTTCATGGCAGTCATGACATTCCCTTATAGGCAACTAACATAGAAACTTACCAGGATACTTTCCCTTCCTAGAGTCACCTTCTAGATGATGATGGACAATGAAAGACTTACCGTCTTTGTCATGCTCGTGCTGAGATTGTGATTATGTTGTACTTGAGTCTGCTTTCTGTTTGTGGTCTTGGCACCTTCCGTGACCCTCTGTCGAGGGCAGACGCATTCTAGTCAATGCTAGAAATAAGAGGAAAATAGTTTTCTTCCTCTTCTCCCTGATGCTCCCTTCTACCTGGTGCTATGATGTCATGACACCTGGGAAATTAGTTCTGCTGGGGCATTTTGTAGATATTGACAGGTGAATTTCCTATTCTGTTTTCATCTGAATGATAGTCTTTGTTCCTGCCTTGGCTAGGAGTGCCCATCAGAGCATCCCACTTAACCTGATTTGTCTGTGGCCCTGTTTGTCTGTTAACATGGCAGTCTACAATGTTTGGGGTTGGTTTTTTTTTTTTTTTTTTTTTCCCAGTCGTGCCCAAGTTCATTGAACCAACAAAAATAATTAGTTCTGCCCCAATGTGAGCACTTTATTCTGTAGTCTATTCTCTCACATGGCAACTCTACCAGGCCTTTCATAACATATAATATTTTATCTTTTGAATGGTGACTCTTTACCTTGGACCCACTGCTAATTCACAGATGGGAGAACCTCTCTGCATGGACCAGTGTGGACCCCACCACATCTGCTCTCTCTGTTATCCGATCTCATCCTCACTTCCCGAAAGTATCAGCCTCTGACCCAATAGCTTGGCTCCTCTATAGACTCCTCGCTCCCCAACCACAGTGCAGGCCTAACTCGTGTATTTTTCCTTCTTGGGATCTTTTGGGTTTGGAGGAAGGGACTGTGAAAGCTGCCATTACAGACAACAGGCTTCAGTGATGAAGAGGAAGACACTGCCTTTCAAGCATTTATGAATCCCTTAGTTTGTAAGAACCCTTGAGTTGTATAGTGCCTAATAAAAGAGAAGGTGAGATGGAGAATCACTTTCTCATTTGGGTTCTGAATTAGAGACTAAGTTTTTATAGGACATATCTTTTATGCCATGTATAGGTCACCCCCCATTTTTGGTTTATTTTTATTTTTATAAATTCTTCCTTTGGCTCCTGTCTGCCTTTGGGGGTAGATTTTTCTATTTGTTTCTTCTGTTTTGTGTTAAGCATCATTTTCTGACTTACATGATGGTGAGGGAGGGAAAGGTGTAAGGGTAATAGAGTGAAAGACTTTGATGTAAGCAATCAGCCATGATGCTCAAGCCCATTATACCATCTTATTATCACATTTGCTGGTACACAATTCTTGCATGGAAAAGAACCAAAGGTATAATGTTTTGTTGGCAGGCAGCTTGGAGATTTTGGTTTTAACCAACACATTGAATGTATGATGAGCATTTGAGAGGACACAATTGTATGACCTGACGCTCCCACTTCTAACTGTTTGGTACTATGGCTCCTTCCTTGTGTACATTTCTCTTAAAAGTGATATTATATCTGTTTGTATGAAAAACCCAGTAACCAAGGAAAATGACTGCATGTTCCTAACTATGACATAGTAAGGAAAATGCACAATGTTTTTACTTTTCAAAGTTGCATTCTAAGGTAGTTAAGATGAAATTTATATGAAAGCATTTTTATCACAAAATAAAAAAGATTACATGTCAAGCTCTATGGCATTGCATTTTTTACTTTCTATTCCTGTGTCCCTCATCTTGCGATGATACACCTGATAATGTCAGAATTTGCTGAGAGAGAAATAATTTTCTTTTCATTCTGAAGCCCACAAAGCCCAGCACTAGGTATCTTTTTTTTTTCTTTCCCCAGCCAGATTGTAAAGAAATGCTTTTGAGGAAAAAATTTCTGTCAAACAGGAAGCATCACAAGACTGAGTCACTTTTCTGTGTACTAGTTGGTGACAAATAAGACACTTGCTTAGGACAGAGTGCCAGCCAGTGGAGATGGAGAGTGTCTGCTAAAGCCAGAATTTAAAAACATAGTCAAACTAATAACACTGATGACGCTGTTACCTAAACCACATTATTCCTCAAAGTAAATTTTGTATAGCACTTAATATGTACAATTCTAAAATAATATTTTGCCTATAAATATGTTACCAAGTTCCTTTATACATTTCCTCGTATAAGTCAATCAGGGAGACATTTCAACACAGATACTTGACATTGGTGATATTTATGGAATTAGCAGGCTTGTATCAATTTTAGCATTGAACTTATTTCCATATTCTGTTAGCTTTTCAGAAACTTCTGAATCCCACATATGTAATTCTAAACAATAGACATACTTGTTTAAAAGACTGGAAATCTTATGAAACGCTTCAGTTAAATAGTTGGAGAAGCATTATTCAGGATCTGCACAAATACATCTTAACACAACTGACAGCCCATGTTGGTTATCCAGAGAGCATTATAATCTCATATAACACACAGTTAAGCCTTCACCTTCAGTTCTGTAATGGTGTAAAAGGAAAATGAATTTGAGAGCTAAGGAATGACCAGCCAAATCTGGTCGTCTGGAGGCTGGCCTCTCAGAGCTGGACTTGCCTCCTCAGACAATTTAGGAACAAACACTGGCCGGAAACCTGCTTTCATGGATCTGAGCTGCAGGCCGCTAGCTCGCTCACCACATCCTACCCCTGTAATTGCAAGCCTACAAACGTAGCCCTTGACTGTGGCGGAAAGATCCAGGCCTCTCCCAACCATGAAATCCAAGGAGGGAGATCAGGGCCAGAGATCAAGGGCTGCCACATCTCATGGCTTGAACAGGAAACTTGGACACCAGGCCACAGTCAGGCCAGGGAAGGGATGGGTACTTCCCTCAGTTGTGCAGCTCAAAAGCCTCACAGCCCAAGGAGAGGAGGCCGAGTACACCTTTCAGAATACAAGGAACACAGCAACCACCCCTAATGCCCACACACAATCCAAGATGTGATGGGCAGTGGAGGAACTGAGCTTGCTTACTGCTTCTGCATCTGCAAGCTCTCCCAGTGAACACTGCTCTGGGCCAGCTCTGCGTGTGGTCGGCTCCATTTCCTCACATGTCTGACAGTGTTTGCAAAAGCCCTGAAGATAGAGGGTGTGTAAAATGTGTGAGTAGGTGAGGAGGCATAGGGGTGTGTGTGTGTGAAACAGAAAATACAACTCTTCTTTTGACTTACAGCTTAGCGAAACACAACAAAAACATTTACATTAGTCAAGTCCTATCTGCCAAGTGTGGGCAAAACTCCAGTTGGTATAATTTGAGAAAGACTTACTTACAAAATGACTACTTAGGAAGTGTGCACGGGTGAGGTGGAGGGGAACTCTAAGAGACAATGTAGAAAGTGCTGGCTAGCACAGTAGAGCTATGACTACTGGGTCCAAAAGATGAAGCCGGGAGAGGTTACCAGAACCTGGAAAGAGACCTGTATGTAGAGCAAGTGACCTCAAGAAAAGCTGTGACTTTTTAAAAAAAATTAACATATAATGCATTTGCTTTAAGGGTGCGGGTCTGTGAATCATCAGTCTTAAACAATTCACAGCAATCACATAAGAGCTGTGACTTCTGACAGGGAGTGCAGGGAGCCCCAGGACCCTCCACAAGGAGGAAGCCAGGGAATGAGAACTCTGATCTCGTTCCCCACCCAACTTCTACCCAGACACACGGCTGAAGCAGTGGAAGTGTGGAAATACAAGGAGCCTGTGGAATTTGATCAACTGATACGTGTCAGCTTCCTGGAGTGGAGAGCTTGGTAGAGAAGGGAAGAGAGAGTAGACCTGCAGGTGCAAACATATCCTTATCCAGAAGATTCTCCCTACAGCTAGCACATTTCTAAGAAAGTTCTATGGGCAGCCTCCCATTGATGTGTCAAAGCAGGACACACAAAGTAAAAGGAACTAGGTATCGATAATCCCTACTCAACTTCTTTTCCCCATCTCCTAGTGTGTTTCTTCACCACTTTGGCTTTGAGCACTCAAAATGAAGATAATCATCAGCGGTAGAAGGGACAGATTATGGTACATCTTCTCAATGCAATATTACACAGAAATGAAAACAAAAACAGGCAACCATATGAAGAACTGTCATTGACATAAGGTCAAATTAAGCCAGACACAAAAACATACATTCTGTATGATTCCATTATATACATTTAAGAAAAATAAACCAGAGGCAAACAGGGATCGGAATACTGGGTACTCTTCTGGAAGAAGGGTCTTGACTGAGAAGAGGGCAAGAAAAATCTTTCTGGAGTCTGAAACTATCTTGGCCTGGGTGGTAGTTGCATAAATACATACATATGTACAGTTTTGTATAAAATACACTTAGGACTTCGTGCATTTTACTTAGGTAAATTGGACTTCAGTAAAACACATATATAATAACTGACAGAAATGTATATATGCCCAATATAAAAGTTATATATATTTTTACATCATAAAATGTTGTTATCATATTTGTTTCAGGTGTTTTAACAATGATACACATATAGCAAAGACTCCTCCTGTATTTCCCTCTTGTTCCATTCTCTCTCCTTCTATTCCTCGCTCTTCCCTTTCCCAGTTGCTTGATTTCATAAATTTGGTTTGTGGGGATTATTTTATTCTTAAAAACGTCGTTATGTGTGATAGCTAATCCATGAAAGAAATATATTTTCATCGCCATTGTGTAAAATGTGGGATTGCATAATGACAAACTTAATTATGTGAGTGAGGTGAGCCATCTGTTGGCTAGCTAGATAGGAGTTCTGGGGGCCTGCTGGATAACCCATCTCTGGCTGGGTCCTGGCTGTCTTTTGGTGCTACCTGGTGGCACCTGTCTGCTTCAGTACAAATATCTTTGGGTTTGAGTCTAGGTTCTGTACACCATCTGGAATTTGCAAGAATCTCACTTCAAATTATCCCTTGCTTTGTATGCCCATTACAGAAACTTTGGGTCAGCCTGTAGGGACCCAGCTCCTGGCTCTCTGTCTCCTCTTTCTCTATTTTTCTCCACTTTCTTTCCTCTGTGTCCACTTTCACTGTACTCCTAGAAAAGATTTAAGAACATGGACCTGGCAGAGGATGGACACCAATCACCAATCATGTGATATCAGAATCTGTGTTACTGTGGTTATTATAGGGCTTTGCATATAAGAATTGGAAAGGAGGGAGAGAGGCTGTCCATCTGAGATTAATAAGACAATTTAAGGAAACTTACTGAAACACTTAACCATTAGGAATTCAGTAATTCAAATGACATCACATTAATTCATGCAGAAACATCTGTTATAAATAAAAACCATTTGGGGGATGTATTTGAAGAGAAGATCACATTTATAACAGCAAACACATACACCAATAATCTTTAAAAATTACTGCCTGCAAATATTAACGAATATACCCACTCCAGACAACTTGAGTGGCCACTGACTCCTGAACAATTACAGCTTTAACTCTGCTTCTATTCTTCCCACCTGCTGGATAAAAATCATAAATATATCCAATCACACCTGCCACCTGGATAAAATTCACTAAGATACTCAAGTCTTTGAACCCATCTCCATTTCACCAAACACACGTGCCAGCTGAGCCCTGCCTAACACGCACTTCCACATACCCACATTGCCCCCCTGGGTGCAGTTTTTTCCCTGCAAGCAAAGAGCAGCGAGTACTCTATCTTTGTCTGACGAGCAGGGGTGGTCCTGGTGACCTCTGACCCACAGACATCAGCAGAGGTCTGTGCTGAAACTCCAACCCAGAAAGAACCCTATTTTTACACCCTGTTATACACAGAGCCCTGACTGTGACAGTGAGTGCCCAGGAATTTAAGAATACCTGGAACAAAACAAAAATGCACAGAGATGAAACCATGCTAAAATCTCAGAGTTTCAAAAAAATCAGTATTATATAGACAGGAATCTCTGAACCTTGCATTATCAAATTAGAATCGGAATAAAAATGTTACCAGCCATCTATGTGTACAAAGAATTTTTAAACTTATAAATCAGTTATTGCTACAAAAGTAAGTTAGAAGATATTTAGAAAGAGCGGAAAATACTTATCAAATAGTACCACTATTTTTTTTTTTTAGATTTTGTCTTTTATTTTTAAAGATTTTATTTATTTGAAAGAAAGAGAGAGAGAGCATGAGCAGGGGAGTGGGGGTGGAAAGAGGGAAGCAGGCTCCCTGCTAATCAGAGAACCTGATCCCTAGGCTGGATCCCAGGACCCTGGGATTGTGACCTGAGCAGAAGGCAGATGCTTAACTGACTGAGCCACCCAGGCCTCCCTAGTACCACTGTTTTTGAAATGCTAATTGTTGAAACATATGGAAAGCAACTCTCTTATTTTTTAATTAACATATAATATATTATTAGCCCCAGGGGTTCAGGTCTGTGAATCACCACATTTACACACTTCATCGCACATACCTTCTTGCTTTGTCAAAGATTAGTTGACCATGGAGCTGAGGGTCTATTTCTGGGCTCTCTCTCTATTCTGTTCCATTGATCTGTGTGTCTGTTTTTGTGCCTATATCATTCTGTCTTTTTTTTTTTTTCCCAAAGGTTTTACTTATTTATTTGACAGAGAGATCACAAGTAAGGAGGCAGGTAGAGAGAGAGAGGGGGGAGCAGGCTCCCTGCTGAGCAGAGCCCGATGTGAGGCTCGATCCCAGAACCCTGACATCATGACCCAAGTCGAATGCAGAAGCTTAACCCACTGAGCCATCCAGGTGCCCCAGTACCATACTGTCTTGATGATGACAGCATTGTAATAGAGCTTGAAGTCTGGGAATTGTGATGCCACCAACTTTGGCTTTCTTTTTCAACATTCCTTGGGCTATTCAAGGGTTCTGGTTCCATATAAATTTTAGGATTATTTGTTCCATTTCTTTGAAAGAAATTGATGGTATTTTGATAGGGATTGCATCAAATTTGTAGACTGCTTTAGGTAGCATAGACATGTTCACAATATTTGCTCTTCCAATCCAGGAGCATGGAACATTTTTCCATTTCTTTGCGTCTTCCTCAATTTCTTTCATGAGTACTTTATGGTTTTCTGAGTATAGATTCATTGCCTCTTTGGTTAGGTTTATTCCTAGGTATCTTATGGTTTTGGGTGCAATTGTAAATGGGATTGACTCCTTAATTTCTCTTTCTTCTGTCTTGTTGTTGGTGTAAAGAAGTGTAACTGATTTCTGTGCATTGATTTTATATCCTGACATTTTACTGAATTCCTGTACAAGATTTGGAGTGGAGTCTTTTGGATTTTCCACACATATAGTATCATACCATCTGCAAAAAATGATAGTTTAACTTCTTTACCGATTTGGATGTCTTTAATTTCCTTTTGTTGTCTGATTGCTGAGGCTAGGACTTCTAGTACTATGTTGAATAGCAGTGGTGATAATGGACATCCCTGCCGTGTTCCTGACCTTAGCGGAAAAGCTCTCAGTTTTCCCCCATTGAGAATGATATTCGTGGTGGGTTTTTCATAGATGGCTTTGATGATATTGAAGTATGTACCCTCTATCCCTACACTTTGAAGAGTTTTGATCAGGAAAAGATGCTATACTTTGTCAAATGCTTTTTCAGCATCTACTGTGGAAAGCAACTCAAGTTTTAATGACGAACTTACAAATTTGTTTCCTTTGAAGTTAAGTACGTTGCAGATGCCAGCTCTCACACATTCTGTCCAGTGTGTTCTGGAAGTCCTAGCTCTGGCCCGGAAAAATGGAAAGTCATTGCTTAAAGGTCACTTCTTTAAAAGTCCAAGAAGAAATATAAACTATTAGAAACTGTTGCCATGGGGCACCTGGGTAGCTCAGTAGGTTAAAGCCTCTGCCTTCAGCTTAGGTCATGATCCCAGGGTCCTGGGATTGAACCCCTCCTCTGCAGGGAGCTTCCTCTCTGCCTGCCTCTCTGCCTACTTGTGATCTCTGTCAAATAAATAAGTAAAATATTTTTTTTTAAAAGAAACTGTTGCCATTAAAGAGAACAAGAGAGAGTTGTTTTGTTTTGTTTCTAACAGAATCTTCCTGTTAGTGATTATTGTCTCCAACCAGATGGGTAAAGAAATTACATGCATTCTGGATGTTGGATACAGGAGACTTCTAACCCACGTCGGTCAGGAAAAACCGGGATGTTGGAAGCTGTGGGTTTAGGGGCCTCTGTTGACCTAATGATGAACACTGGAAAGAAAAAATGCGTTCGGGAATTCCTTCTGTGCCTCAGGAAGCATCATCCTGAAGGCACGTAGTTCTTATTCCTCATCCCAGCCTCAGATATCTGTATGAGAGCCCCAGAGCGCTAACTAGAATTCTGTAATCATGCCTCTCCTGACTGACAGATCGAATTCCTCAGAGCAGACTGTGTTGGTGATCAGGTCATTGTCTCTTACTTCTGAAATCACCCCTTCCACCTGCTCTGGAAAAACGAATATGGGACCTTTAAGTATGTTTGCTTTGCCAAATGGCGCTACGTTAAGCTTTATCAGTAGAGGGCGCTGGAGAGACTTTGTAGGTGTAAGAAGTTTTCTTTCCCGGTTCCAGGGACTCCGCGTCAGCAACACCTGGCAGTCTCTATGCCGATGGGGGGAGGAGGGATGCAGGGGCGGGGGTGCTTTGTAGCGGAATGTATTTGAACAGCTTTCCCCAGTGCCCTAGTGAGACACCTTAGACGAGATCCAGTGCCTTAGACGTTGGATTTATGGCAAGATCCACCAGAGCGCTACCTCACCGACTTCTCTGCCATTCAGTATCCAAGGCTGTGGCATCTCACAAGATCTGATCTCAGCACTAGGAGGAGACTAGTCTTCCTGGCTGGCCTATTTCACCTCTCAGGTTTGTAGGTCTACTATACTACTACGTCCTATTCTGCTTTATTTCATATTATATTATACCATATCTTATTATATCATTGCATATTTGCTGTATTAAGTATTCTAGCCACAATTCCAATATTCTTTAGGATTCTCTTTACAGTTTACCAGCAAATCTCTCATTCCTCCAATTCCCTGTTCAAACTGATAATTCTCATTTCCCTCTTCAACTATGATATGGATTCTTTCTCCTGACTGAACCCAGACTGATACAGAAGGTAATTTTTGCAGAGAAATAAACATTGCTCTGTGTTGTGCTTAGTTTTATCTTAATATTAACTAGTCAGAAACTAATAATCTATAAAACTTTTCTTTTCCAAAAGAGACATAATGAATGAATGAATGATGGCTCTCTCAAAAACCTGGAGCTATTCTTTTTCCTTTTAATTTTTAAAATTTTTTTATTTTTTCAGCGTAACATTCATTATTTTTGCACCACACCCATTGGAGCTATTCTTTAAAAAAATTATATATATATATATATATATATATATACACACGCACAAATACAATGGTGCTATAAAATTTTATGATGTAAGTTTAAAACATAGTAGTCATATTTAACCTACCAGCATCATCCCTTAGACAATATCTTTATGACTCCAAACTAATCTGTCAGCCTAAAGATTAATGAAAGCATATTTGTCTCATCTCAGAAAACAGACACAAATTTTTAGGTTATTTAAACGTTTGAGGGGGAGCCCCTGGGTGACTCGGTGTGTTTAAAGCCTCTGCCTTCGGTGTCATGATCCCAAGGCCGGTGATCGAGCCCCACATTGGGCTCTCTGCTTGGCAGGGACCCTGCTTCCTTTCTTCTCTTTCTGCCTGCCTCTCTGCCTACTTGTGATCTCTGTCTGTCAAATAAATAAAATCTTAAAAAAAATTTTTTTTTTCATTGTGAAATATAACCTACACAGAAATAAGCATGAATTTTTAGGATTGGCTTCACAAATATGTACAGCAAACCCAAGTGGTCAAGACATACACTACCAACACCCCCAGCGTACTAGAAGCTTCCTGAGCCACACCCTTCCCCTCCCTCATCCACCCATGTATGTACAGCCCCTTCTGCTCACCCTAGAAGTAAGGCAACAACTTTTCCTCACTGTTTGGGTAATTATTTCCTTGATTCATTTTGCCAGCAATGCATGTATCCCTAAAAGTAAAGTTCAATTTTGTCTGATTTTAATCTTTACATTTATTTGTTTTTCTTGGTAATATTCATTCATGTCGTGCATATAAATAACTCTTCCCTGTCGTCTCCTGTTGCTGCAGTTACTGTTGATGGAAATTTGAATTGTTTCCGATTTGGAGAATATTGCAGTTTCCATGTATCCTGGTAAATTCAAGCACACATTTCTGTAGGGCATGTATCTGGGAGTGGAACCTGCATATTTTCAACTATATGAGATACTGCTAACCAGTTTTCTAACGTGGTTTTAGCCTATTAAATTCCCTCCAGAAATGTGTCAGAGTTGTTCTCGTTCTACACCCTCCTCAAAATCTGCTATTGTCAGTCGTTTTAAAATCATTTTAATCCGTGGCCCTTCGCGGTCTCCTCCCTCACCCACCACTCATACTACAAACATAACCACCCATTGGCCTTTCTCCGAGAACTCCAGGAGTTCTGCTCTCACAAGTGTTTTTCTATTCCTACATTCCCTACCCCACCCCCCACCCCCACGCTGCACACAGGCCCCCAATCCCTCTAGTCCCTGGCATCCCAGGACAAAGAGCAGAAAGAGCCACGGGAGAAAATGAGCTGGAACCTTTCTCTTGCTAGAAGGCCGGCTCTGCCCCAGGGAGGGGGGGATTAGATCCTTCACTGAGAGTCCCTGGCTCCGCCGCCGCCCCCGAGGCTACGCGAGTCTAGCAGAAAGCTGGAAATGGTGTGACAGTGCGGGGCTCGCAGTGCTTAGGAAACGTCTAGATGATTCCCACCGATGGAAAGCACGAGGTGTGCCCTAGGGAGTACAGAAACAGATGAAACAGCACAGGGTGCGGGAACCCTCGGACGAGATGTCTTTTGTTCTTCCTTTTTCTCTTTTCTCCAAGCTGCTCACCGCCCTTCTCCGTCCCTCGCGCCCAAAGCCCCTCTTTCCTGTTTTATTCTTCAGGGGAGCCAAGCACCTTTCCCTCGGTTCTCCCTCGTGCGTGCAACGGCACCGCCCAACGGCACCGCCCCGGAAACGAACTAGATTCATTCAGGGAATGTCAGCCAGACCGAGCCTTGGGAGGCTGGGGGCGGGGGGTTCCTGCGTACCCTGCTTCGGGAACTCGGCACTTTGCACTCCCGCGCCCCTAGCAGCCACCCCTGGAACCTGACTCACAGGCCAGTTGCTGGGATTGACTCGGCTGGGGCCACCCATCCCGGCCATGAGGTCAGGATGGACCTTATTCCCCGAAAGCCATTTGCTCCCCCTGATCGTCCTGGTGGCGCTTCTCTTAGACGCTCTTGGCGAGGGTTTAATTTTTCACCCTGAATGGGGGTTTGAGTCGTATGAAATCATCATTCCCAAGAAGCTGAGCCTCCGGGGAGGCCCGCAGGGTGCCGTCCAGCAAGTGTCCTACCTCCTGCAGGTCAAAGGCAAGAAGTATGTCCTGCACCTCTGGCCCAAGAGGTTTCTACTGCCCCGAAATCTAAAGGTTTTCTCTTTCTCGAAACAAGGGAAACTCCTGGAGGATCACCCTTACATACCCAGGGACTGTAACTACATAGGCCTGGTTGAAGGAACTCAGGATTCAGAAGCTACTTTAAGTACATGCACAGGGAGTCTCCGAGGCATATTGAGAATTGAGGAGGACCGTTACCAAATCGAGCCCCTCCGGGCCTCTTCCAGCTTTGAACATGTCATGTATCTCCTGAAGACAGACGGCAAATTTCAGAATCAGACCTGTGGCTTAACTAATGATGACCTAGAAGAGAAGATGGCTCAGACGGAGAATAGGGCAAAGCTTAGGGACTCTCCCAGATCCTCTCTCCATCCGAAGTACTTGGAAATAGCCCTAGTCTTTGATTACAAGAGATATTTGTTTTCAGATGCCAATGTTACTCGAGTCATACAGGATGCCATTCTTTTGACTGGGATTATGGACACCTTCTTTAAAGATATCAATATGAGGATAATTCTACAAGGTGTGGAAATATGGACAGAGAACGACAGAATAAATATTCGCCAATTAAGCTCACAAGAAATTCTAAACACATTTTTAAAATATCGTACAGCAAACCTTTCTAAGCAGATTTCAGCAGATTGGGCACATTTGTATACTACACATAATCTTACTCATTCATTTGGAGGGACGTATATTGGAGGTGTGTGTAAGGACAAATATAGTGGATCAGTAAGTAGTTTTACAAATGCAAATATTCTTGAAGCCAGCAGAATATCTGCTCACGAACTGGGTCATGGGATGGGAATGAAACATGATACGCTGTATTGTAAGTGTAGAGGTAAGAGCACTTGTATCATGGGCATTGGGAGTAGTGGGTTTAGTAATTGTAGTTATAGAGAATATTTTGATCACATACAAACAGGAGCAGAATGTCTAAATAATATCCCAGGACTTGGTTATGTGGTGGAGAGATGTGGAAATAAAATTGTGGAAGGCACTGAAGAATGTGATTGTGGTTCAAGAGAGGACTGTAAAAATGACAGGTGTTGCCAACCGGACTGTAAATTCGTGCAAGGTGCCGATTGTAACACCGGGCTTTGCTGTCATAACTGTCGTTTTCGTCCACTTGGGTACATGTGTCGAAAGGAAGATAATGAATGTGACCTTGCAGAGTACTGCAGTGGAATCTCAAATTTCTGCCCAAATGATACTTATAAGCACGATGGAACCCTTTGCAAGCGTAACTCCCTTTGTTTCAAAAAGAGGTGCAATTCCAGATATACGCAGTGTCAAAATATTTTTGGATCTGATGCCAGGGAAGCTCCTGAGCAGTGCTATCAGGCAGTGAATTTAATGGGTGACCAATATGGGAACTGTGGTCTCAGAGGTTACAGGTACAAAGCCTGTACCAAGGAAAATGCACTGTGCGGCAGGCTACAGTGTATAAATGTCAAGCGCGTCCCTGATATGCCAGTGCATAGGGCCCTCATCTCTACTCATCTGCGAGCAGAAAATCTCATATGCTGGGGGGTAGGTTTCCATGAATCCTTGGAGCCCACGGGAATATCTGACATCGGCGTCATAAATGATGGTACCCCCTGTGGTTTTGGCCATATCTGTGTTAACAGAACTTGTGTGCCTACCTCCTCCTTGAAATTTGACTGTCCACCTTCGAAGTGCAACCTCCGAGGCGTTTGCAACAATAAGAGAAACTGCCATTGCACCTATGGCTGGGCGCCTCCATTCTGCGAGGAGGTAGGGTATGGAGGCAGCATTGACAGCGGGCCGGCGAGACAGCTGAAAGAGGATATGCCTGCCCCAGTGCAGGTGGTGTCCATTATGTTAATGCGCCTTATTTTCTTAATCATCTCAGTGATTGCTGTGTTTTTCAGGAGATTGATAAAACAGTATATAACCCCCGCAGAGAGAGAAGCAACACCGATTAACTTTCAAGATAAATAATCCAAGGCAAAAAATGTCAAGAACCCAAACAAGTAGGTAGGCGATCCACAGCCATTTAATAACACAGAGCTGTAATCGAAAAGCTTCTCTTTTGTTCTTCCAGTTCTTTTTTCATGTAATTTTCCTTCAAGCTTCCATCGGCAAATAAATGATATTCTTGTTTGGGAAACAAATAAGTGCCTTTTGCTTTTTTAGCATTCCCTTGCTCCTTCATTTGTGATCAAGTTTGGGATATCCTGAAAAACATGGCACAATGGCTTTTCTGAACACTCAAGGGGATATTGCTTTGCAGAATTGCATTGGTTTTCACAGTAGAGTCCCGTGGCTCAGGATCGCAGCACACAAAGTTGATTGTCTGTCTCTCTGCCTCCCTCAAGTGATCAGTGAGAACTCTGGGCTTGGGCCCCTGCTGACTGATAAATGTGGACGACCGCTTTTATAAAAAGAAAGCCATCCTTTATAAGGGGTGTCACACGGGTAATTCTTTTTCCCTGGTCTGGTGATGTTATGGGTCCCTCCAGCTCTGCAGGTGTGTGGTTTGGGGCAATCTCAGTTGGGTGAAGGACACTAATCTACCATAACTCTTGCATTTCACCCCAGTCTATAAATGATGACAAAGTGTGGCAGCGTCCTGAGGACAAGACTTGTAACAAAGTTCCATGCTTTGGGCTTTTGCTGGGAGGATCTGGTCTTTTGTGAATGTGTGCTGAGGGGAGATGTGGCCCTAAGTTTGCCACACCCTTAAGTAGAGCAGAGGAGGGAGAGGAAAGCCTTCCACCATGGACCCCCATGTCTCCCTCCAAATAATCTTGCCCCTTTTCATGGTGCTGAGTGTGGGCAGAATCAATGCTCCCCTCTCGTGCCCAGGGAGGACCTCATCCTTCCTAGAACTGCATCAGCCCAAGGGTTTGTGGTCTTGCTCTAGGCCATGCCTTCCCACTGTTGTCTCATCCCCTACTGACCGCCCCCCGGCCCCGCCAGCCATGCTCTCCCCTCCCCAAGCACCACTGAAGCCTCACTATCCTCACCCTCCTCCCCCGCCTGTCCTGTTCTCAGCCACACTGTTCTTCTAATTGAAGAAGTTACAGGAGGCTGGGGGGGGGGGTCCCCTTGTACTGTTTGGGGACTGGTTTTTAGTGAGGGGAGAACAAGAAAACCTGACTTTGTGATGATCATAATTCTAACATTTTTTAGGCTTGGCCGTCACCAGAAAACATCCTAAGAGAGCAAGGACATTTAATTGGAATAGTAAAAATGATAGCTGCCATGTGTGGAGAGTTCCCTCCATGCCAGGCAGTGTTTTTTCTTTTCTTTTCCTTTTTTAAAGATTTTATTTATTTATTTATTTACTTGCTTATTTATTTAGTTATTTATTCGACAGAGATCACAAGTAGGCAGAGAGGCAGGCAGAGAGAGAGAGAAGCAGGCTCCCTGCTGAGCAGAGAGCCCAATGCAGGGCTTGATCCCAGGACCCCTGAGATCATGACCCCAGCCGAAGGCAGAGGCTTTAATCCACTGAGCCGCCCAGGCACCCCCGTGCCAGGCAGTGTTCTAAATGCCTCATGTGCATTTATGTATTTTCACTGCCCAAAATAACTCTGTGTGATATATGGTCTTATTCCAACCCCCCAACAGACAAATTAAAGCACGATGCAGAGTAATAATCTGCTCAAGATGATGTAACTAATAAGTAATGGTATTGCTACAAGAAGCAACAGGGGCTCTTGAGAAGACAGTGCCATGGCCAGGTAGAGTACTCTAGAAACTGTAGCTGAGCAGCCTTGATTGATAGTGTTGTTTCAATCCACTGTCTCCTTGCTGTATTCAAGCAAGAACTGTAACTCCTTTTTCCGGTGAATTTGTCAATTTCTCCATGTAGTTCTATCAGTTTGCATGATGTCTTTTGGAGCTGCTGTCAGGTGCAGAAACTTGGGGGATTCTTACATCTTCTTGATGAATTGACCTCTTCATTGATATGAAATGACTATCTGACTCTGGTCATACGTCTTGCTTGGAAGTCTATCATAGCTGATGTTAATACAGTTACTTCGGCTTCCTTTTGACTACTGTTCATATCACATACACAACTTTTTCCATTCTTTTATTTCAATATATTAGTATCTTCATATTTATACTGAGTTTCTAGTAGGCAACATGTAGTTGAGTCATTTTTTTTGTTGTTTTTAAGATTTTATTTATTTGAGAGAGAGACAGTGAAAGAAAGCATGAGCAAGGAGAAGGTCAGAGGGAGAAGCAGACTCCCCACGGAGCTGGGAGCCCGATGCGGGACTCAATCCCGGGACTCCAGGATCATGACCTGAGCCAAAGGCAGTCGTCCAACCAACTGAGCCACCCAGGCGTCCCAGTTGAGTCGTTTTTAAAATCAAGTCTGACAATTTCTGCCTTTTGATTAATGTTTTGACCATTCACATTTAATGTGATTATGAAAATATAATGTATTATTAGCCCTAGAGGTATAGGTCTGTGAATCGTCAGGTTTACACAATTCATAGCACTCACCATAACACATACCCTCCCCAATGTCCATAACCCCACCACTCTCTCCCACAGCAACCTGCAGTTTGTTTTGTGAGATTAAGAGTCTCTTATGGGGGGCGCCTGGGTGGCTCAGTGGGTTAAGGCCTCTGCCTTCGGCTCAGGTCATGATCCCAGGGGCCTGGGATCGAGCCCCGCGTCTGGCTCTCTGTTCAGCAGGGAGCCTGCTTCCTCCTCTATCTCTGCCTGCCTCTCTGCCTACTTGTGATCTCTGCCTGTCAAATAAATAAAATCCTAAAAAAAAAAAAGAGTCTCTTATGGTTTGTCTCCCTCCTGATCCCATCCGGTATTTTTTTTCCTTTCCTACTCCCCAAACCCCCCACATTGCTTCTCAAATTCCTCATATCAGGAAGATCATATGATACTTGTCTTTCTCTGATTGACCTATTTTGCTAAGCTTAATACCCTCTAGCTCCATCCATGTCGTTGCAAATGAAAAGATTTTATTTCTTTTGAGGACTGCATAGTATTCCATTGTGTGTGTGTGTGTATACACATATACACATATATATATCTCCATTCATATTTATCCATTCATCTGTTGATGGACATTTAGATTCTTTCCATAGTTTGGCTATTGTGGATATTGCTACTATAAACATTTGGGTACACATGCCCCTTCAGATCACTACATTTGTATCTTTAGGGTAAATACACGGTACTGAGATTGCTGGGTCATGGGGTAGCTGTATTTTCAACTTTTTGAGGAACTTCCATGCTGTTTTCCAGAATGGCTGCACCACCTTGCATTCCCACCAACAGTGTTGGAGGGTTCCCCTTTCTCCGCACCCTTGAAATCTCCCCACATGATTTCAGTCCATAGAAAACAGCCTTTGGCAGTCTGTGCTGACTTAAAAACCTAGGTGAAAAGCATTTCCTCACTTAAAAAAAAAAAGTAAAAATTCCCTCTTTCTTCAATTCTTCAATTCAATTCTGTCATTTCCTAACTTGTTAATTTTAGCCATTCTAACTGGTGTGAGGTAGTATCTCATTGTGGTTTTGATTTGTATTTTCCTGATGCCGAGTGATGTGGAGCACTTTTTCATGTGTCTGTTGGCCATTTGGATATCTTCCTTGCAGAAATGTCTGTTCATGTCCTCTGCCCATTTCTTGATTGGATTATATGTTCTTTGGGTGTTGAGTTTGATAAGTTCTTTGTAGATTTTGGATACTAGCCCTTTATCTGATATGTCATTTGCAAATACCTTCTCCCATTGGTTTTGTGGACTGTTTCCTTTGCTGTGCAAAAGCTTTTGATCTTGATGAGTCCCAATAGTTCATTTTTGCCCTTGCTTTCCTTGCCTTTGGCAATGTTCCTAGAAAGAAGTTGCTGTGGCTGAGGTCGAAGAGGTTGCTACCTATATTCTTCTCAAAGATTTTGATGGATTCCTTTCTCACATTGAGGTCCTTCATCCATTTTGAGTCTATTTTTGTGTGTGGTGTAAGGAAATGGTCCAGTTTCATTTTTCTGTATGTGGGTGTCCAATTTTCCAAACACCATTTGTTGAAGAGACTGTCTTTTTTCCATTGGGTATTCTTTATTGCTTTGTCAAAGATTAGTTGACCATGGAGTTGAGGGTCTGTTTCTGGGCTCTCTATTCTGTCTATTTTTTGTGTCAGTACCATACTGTCTTGATGATGACAGCATTGTAATAGAGCTTGAAGTCTGGAATTGTAATGCCACCAACATTGGCTTTCTTTTTCAACATTCCTCTGGATGTTCAAGATCTTTTCTGGTTCCATATAAAGTTTAGGATTATTTGTTCCATTTCTTTGAAAGAAATAGATGGTATTTTGATAGGGATTGCATTAAATGTGTATATTGCTTTAGGTAGCATAGACATTTTCACAATATTTGTTCTACCAATCCATGAGCATGGAACATTTTTCCATTCCTTTGTGTCTTCCTCAATTTCTTTCATGAGTACTTTATAGTTTTCTGAGTACAGATTTGTTGCCTCTTTGGTTAGGTTTATTCCTAGATATCTTATGGTTTGGGGTGCAATTGTAAATGGGATCAACCCCTTAATTTGTTTTTCTTCTGTCTTGTTGTTGGCATTTCTTTAAGAAATGCAACTGATTTCTGTGCATTGATTTTATATCCTGACACTTTACTGAATTCCTGTACAAGTTCTAGCAGATTTGGAGTGGAGTCTTTTGGGTTTTCCACATAAAGCATCATATCATCCACAAAGGGTGATAGTTTAACTTCTTCTTTGCCAATTTGGATGCCTTTAATTTCTTTTTGTTGTCTGATTGCTGAGACTAGGACTTCCAGTACTATTTGAAGAGCAGTGGTGATAATGGACATCCCTGCCATGTTCCTGACCTTAGCAAAAAAACTCTCAGTTTTTCTCCATTGAGAATGATATTCGCTGTAGGTTTTTCATAGGTGGCTTTGATGATATTGAGGTATGTACCCCTATCCCTACACTTTGAAGTGTTTTGATCCAGAAAGGATGCTGTACTTTGTCAAATGCTTTTTCATCATCTCTTGAGAGTATCATATGGTTCTTGTCCTTTCATTAATGTATCACATTGATTGATTTGCAGATGTTGAACCAATCTTGCAGCCCTAAAATAAATCCCACTTGGCCATGGTGGATAATCCTTTTAATATACTGTTGGACCCTATTGGCTAGTATTTTGGTGAGGATTTTTGCATCTGTGGTCATCAAGGATATTGGTCTGTAATTTTCTTTTTTGATGGGGCCTTTGTCTGGTTTTGAGATCAAGGTAATGCTGGCCTCATAAAATGAGTTTGGAAGTTTTCCTTCCATTTCTGTTTTTTTGAACAGTTTCAGGAGAATAGGTATTAATTCTTCTTTAAATGTTTGATAGAATTTCCCTGGGAAGCCATCTGGCCCTGGGCTCTTGTTTGTTTGGAGATTTTTGATGTCTGCTTCAATCTCCTTACTGGTTATGGGTCTGTTCAGGTTTTCTATTTCTGGTCTGGTTCAGTTTTGGTAGTTTATACATCTCTACGAATGCACTCATTTCTTCCAGATTGTCAAATTTGCTGTCATATATTTGCTCATCATATGTTCTTATAATCGTTTGTATTTCTTTGGTGTTGGTTGTGATGTCTCCTCTTTCATTCATGATTTTATTAAATTGGCTCCTTTCTCTTTTCTTTTTGATAAGTCTGGCCAAGGGGTAGTCAATCTTATTAATTCTTTGAAAGAACCAGCTCCTAGTTTTGTTGATTTGTTCTACTGTTTTTTTGGTTTCTATTTCATTGATTTCTGAAATATTTATTTCAGAAATTCTTTATTCTTTCTCTTTATTCTTTATTCTTTCTCTTCTCCTTCTGGGTTTAGGCTTTCTTTGCTGTTCTTTCTCTAGCTCCTTGAGGTGTAGGGTTAGGTTGTGTATTTGAGATCTTTCTTGTTTCTTAAGAAAGGCTTGTATTGCTATATACTTTCCTCTCATGACTGCCTTTGCTGTGTTCCACAGATTTTGAACTGTTGTGTTTTCATTATCATTTGTTTCCATGAATTTTTCTGTTCTTCTTTAATTTCCTGGTTGACCCATTCATTCTTTAGAAGGATATTCTTTAGCCTCCATGTATTTGGATTCTTTCCAACTTTCCTCTTGTGATTGAGTTCTAGCTTCAGAGCATTGTGGTCTGAAAATATGCAGGGAATGATCCCAATCTTTTGGTACTGGTTGAGACCTGAGTTTTGACCCAGGATGTGATCTATTCTGGAGCATGTTTCATGTGCACTAGAGAAGAATGTGTATTTTGTTGCATTGGGATAGAATGTTCTGAATATATCTGTGATGTCCATCTGGTCCAGTGTGTCATTTAAGGCCTTTATTTCCTTATTGATCTTTTGCTTGGATGATCTGTCCATTTTCAGTGAGGGGGGTGGTAAAGTCTCCTACTTTTATTGTATTATTGTTGATGTGTTTCTTTGATTTTGTTATTAATTGGTTTATATAGTTGGCTGCTCCCATGTTAGGGGGACAGATATTTGAAATTGGACACACCCTTTGAGTATGATATCGTGTCCTTCCTCATCTCTTATTATAGTCTTTGGCTTACAGTCAAATTGATCTGATATAAAGATTGCCACCCCAGCTTTCTTTTGATGTCCATTAGCATGGTAAATTGTTTTCCAACCCCTCACTTGGAATCTGGAGTTGTCTTTGGGTCTACAATGAATTTTCCATAGACAGCATATAGATGGGTCTTGTTTTTTTATTCATCCTGATACTCTGTGTCTTTTAATTGGTACATTTAGCCCATTTACATTCAGGGTAACTGTAAAAGATATGAATTTAGTGCCATTGTATTGCCTATAAGGTGACTGTTACTGTATATTGTCTCTGTTTCTTTCTGGTCTACTACTTCTAGGCTCTGTCTTTGCTTAGAGGACCCCTTTCAATATTTCCTGTTCGGCTGGTTTGGTGTTTACAAATTGTTTTAGTTTTTGTTTGTCCTGGAAGCTTTTTATCTCTCCTTCTATTTTCAATGACAGCCTACTTGGATATAGTATTCTTGGCTGCATGTTCTTCTCATTTAGTGCTCAGAATATATCATGCCAGTTCTTTCTGGCCTGCCAGGTATCTGTGGATAAGTCTGCTGCCCATCTAATATTTTTACCATTGTATGTTACAGACTTCTTGTCCCAGGCTGCTTTCAGGATTTCTCTTTGTCACTGAGACTAGTAAGTTTTACTATTAGATGGGAGTGTGGACCTATTTTTATTGATTTTGAGGGGGGTTCTCTGTGCCTCCTGGCTTTTGATGCTTGTTTCCTTCCCCAAATTGGGGAAATTCTCTGCAATAATTCTCTCCAATATACCTTCTGCCCCTATCTCTTTCTTCTTTTTCTGGAATCCCAATTATTCTAATATTGTTTCATCTTATGATATCACTTATCTCTCAAATTCTTCCCTCGTGGTCTAGTAGTTGTTTGTCTCTCTTTTGCTCAGCTTCTTTATTCTCTGTCATTTGGTCTTCTGTATCACTAATTCTCTCTTCTGCCTCATTTATCCTAGCAGGTAGAGCCTCCAGTTTTGATTGCACCTCAATTAATAGCTTTTTAAAAAATTTCAGCTTGGTTAGGTGTTAGTTCTTTTATTTCTCCAGAAAGGGCTTTTATTTCTCCAGACAGGGTTTCTCTAATATCTCCCATACCTTTTTCGAGCCCAGCTAGAACCTTGAGAATCATCATTCTGAACTCCAGATCTGACATATTACCAATGTCCATATTGATTAGGTCCCTAGCCTTTGGTACTGTCTCTTGTTCTTTTTTTGTGATGAGTTTTTCCACCTTGTCATTTTATCCAGATAAGAATATATGAACAAGAGAATAAAATACTAAAAGGGTGGCAAAGGCCCCAGAAAAATGTATACTAACCAAATCAGAAGAGACCCCCAAATCAGGGGGGAGAAAAAAGGGGTAAAATGAAGTTAAAACATTTTTTTAAAAAATTAAAAAGTACATATATATATTAGACTGGTGAATGGAACAGAGCCACCCACTTGATTTTGGATGTATTTTGGTCTCTTAGAAGAAACTATCTCCTGAAATTTTAAAGAAAGAAAAACATATATATATATATATATATATATATATATATATATATATATACACACACACACAAAAATAAGGGTAAGCATGATGCATGATGAAGGGATATAATATGACTGTAAAGATAAAAAAAATTTTAAAAATTCTAAAAAAGGAATTGATAAGATAAGTTGGTTGGAAAAAGAAAGAAAAAGAAAGTGGAGAGAATTTGCTCAGACTGGAGCCTAGAACAAAGTCGTGTGCTAGATTTAGGGTATATTTTGATCTATTAGAATAAATTGTATCCCGAAATTTTTTGGAAGAAAAAACCCTATATGTGTACAAAAAGTAAAATTAGATACAATGAAGGATAAAATACAACTATAATAATGAAGGTTTAAAAAGATTTTTTAAAGATAGATATTAAGATAAACTAGTTAAAACACGTTAAAAGAGGAAAGAGGAAAAGCTTTAAAAAATTAGAAAAAGAAAAAATAGGGGCGCCTGGGTGGCTCAGTGGATTAAGCCGCTGCCTTCGGCTCAGGTCATGATCTCAGTGTCCTGGGATCGAGCCCCGCATTGGGCTCTTTGCTCAGCGGGGAGCCTGCTTCTCTCTCTCTCTGCCTGACTCTCCGCCTACTTGTGATTTCTCTCTCTGTCAAATAAATAATAAATAAAATCTTTAAAAAAAAAAAAGAAAAAAATAAAATTAAAATTTAATTAACTTTGCAAGACTAAAGAATCTTGGGGAGAAAGCCACGAATTCCATGCTTTGCTTTCTCCTCCTCTGGAATTGCGCTGTTCTCCTTGATCAGTGAGCTTGATCTTGGCTGGATGTTCTTGCTGATCTTCTGGGGGAGGGGCTTATTGTAGTGATTCTCAAATGTTTTTGCCCAAGGCTAAATTGCACTGCCCTTGCCAGGGACCGGGCTAAGTAATTCGCTCTCAGGAGGTTTGTGCCCTGAATGCTTTCCATAGAGCTCTGGAGGACAGGAATGAAAATGGCAGCCTCCCAATCTCTGGCCTGGAGGAGCCAAGATTTCAGGGCCCCACTCCTCAGTGAGCCCTAGGACAAAGGCAGTCAATCACTCGTCAATCACTCCCGTCTCCCTGGTCTCTGGCTGTGCTCCAAACTCACCTGACCTGTGATCTAATGTTTCTACCTCTGTCACACAGCCCCATTTGGAGTCTCCAAACCCAGCAGATCCTGCCATTCTGCTCTTCCAGTGGATGAAAGTTGGTCTCCCTGTATCTGCCACTTGTGGGGTCCCTGCCCAAAGAACAATGGTCCAACTGTGCTGCGGATCACAGTTTAAGGTAACCCCGAGCTGAGAACTCACCCTTCAGCTCTGTTTCTGTAGCTGGCTTCCCCACTCCAATACCTGAAAGCTCTGGTACACTCAGACACCCCTGATCCTTCTGTGACCTCGCGGGACCTGAGACCACACTCTCCCTGTGAGGGATCTACCCCCGCTTAGCCTCTGGAGCGATGCCCTCAGTGGATCAGACTTTTACAAGTTTGAATTTTGTGCTCCATTCCTCCACCACTTGCCAGGTCTATCATCCCGTTGCTTCAGATTCACTTCTCCACACATTCCACCTTTCAGAAAGTGGTCAATTTTCTGTTTCTAGAATTGTTGCTCTTCTTCTCTTTGATCTCCTGTTAGGTTTATAGATGTTAAGGATGGTTTGATAACTATCTAGCTGAACTCCTGTGACCTGAGGTCATCTCAGTCTGCTAATCCTCTGCCATCTTGACTCTTCCCCTCTCTCCTACTTAAAAGGTGCTCTTCATCATTATTTTTAGTAGTCTGATGATGATGGTTCTTAATGTATTTTTTTCCTGTTTCTAATAATTGAGTATGTTCAGATGCTTGGATCTGTGTATTTATAGTTTTTATTATGCTTGGAAAGTTTTTTTGGTATTATTTAAGTAGTTTTCTGCCTCTCTCTCCTTCAGGAACCCTCATTATCCATATATTAGCCCAGCTGAAATTATCTCACAGCTCACTGATGCTTTTCTTCCCATTCTTTCTTTCTCTCAGTGTTTCCTTTTGGATGTGTTTCATTAGGCCTCATATTTGCTGATTTTTTCCTTCTGCACTGTCTAATCTGCTATTAAACTTAGCTGGGATTTTTTTTTTTCTATTTTAGACATTATACTATCCATTCCTAAATGTTGGATTTGGGTCTTTTTTATTCCTTCCATTTGTACATTTAACTTTTTGAACTTATGGAATATAGTTATAATAGCAGTACTTTTTAAAAAAAGATTTTATTTGTTTATTTGTCAGAGAGAGAGACAGTGCACAGAAGCAGGCAGAGGGGCAGGCAGAGAGAGAGGGGGAAGCAGGCTCTCCACCAAGCAAGGATCCTGATGTGGGACTTGATCCCAGGACTCCGGGATCATGACCTGAGCCGAAGGCAGGGGCTTAACCCACTGAGCCACCCAGGTGTCCCTATGATAACAGTTTTAATGCTTTTCTCTGCCAATTCTAACATCTGTATCAATCTGGGTCAGTTTCAAATGATTGATTTGTATCCTTATTGTTGGCCCATTTTCCTTCTTCTTCAAATGCAGAGTAATATTTTGATGGTATATTTACTTTGTTGGTTGCTGAATAGTTTTTATCTGCTAGAAATTTTAGACTTTGTTCAGCGATGCAAGTAGGTTACTTGAATCAAATTGCAACAATTTCATTCTCTCAGGTCTTGATTTAATTATTTGTTCAGTTGTCCAGAACAGTGATCATTCTACTGCTAATTATTTCCAGCTACCTCCCCAAGTCATCTTCCCAATTCCCTGTTAATTATAAGCTGTTCCACTTTGGTCTATTCTCAGCTCTTAGTGGGTAGCAGGCACTGTTCCATTTAATCCTATTCTATCTTGACTTTTGGGTAGTTTTCATTACTCTGGGGAGTAATAGAGGTAATTCCTCTGAAGTTTTTCATGATTTTCTTTTTGGAGATCTTGCCTGAGATTCTGTCTTATGGATTATATCTACTTTGACCTCCTTAAACTCTCAGCTCAAAAGGGTCTGTGGGGTTCCTCCTCAGTTTTCCCTCCTATAACCAGCTTGAAAACTCTCTTATGGAAGTACATTTGGGACAGTAGTAGAATTCAGGGATGACTGTCCTCCTTGGCCTAATGTCCTATGCCTTGAAAAGATTCATTCCAGTGTTTTTTCTGTTTTTTTAGTTGTTTCAGAAAGCAAAGCATATCTAGCCATTGTTACTTAGTCTTGGTCACTGTACTATCTTTTAAAGAAATCAAAGTTGGAAAATATCAGTCTAGATTTTGAATACAGAAATTTACAAAATACAGAGAGAGCAACAGCCACAATCAGGTTGAAACCATAAATTAAAGAACCCTTTAAATCTTGTTTTAAACAACATCATACCAGGGGCACCTGGGTGGCCCAGTGGGTTGAGGCCTCTGCCTTCAGATTGGGTTGTGGTCCCGAGGTCCTGGGATCGATCCCTGCATCGGGCTCTTTGCTCACCAGGGAGCCTGCTTCCTCCTCTCTCTCTCTGCCTGCCTCTCTGTCTACTTGTGATCTCTGTCAAATAAATAAATTTAATAAAAATATTTTAAAAACAAATAAACAAACAAACAGCATACCAGGTACAACAACAGGTTCTGTTTGACCCAAGATGAAGGGCATGCAAACTCCATTATCCCTCCTTGTCTCAAGAGCTGAGCAGATGCTTCTGGGTAGTCGTAGTGACTTCAGGAGCATGTCAGTCTTGATAATTTCTCCTATACCAAAGATCCTCCAAAGAAAATATGAACAATGATTATAATATGGCTTCATGCAGAGTACTGTGTTCCTCATTGCTTATTGTGAGTTGACTTTACTTTTGAAACTCTCTATTGAATTCTTCGGTTTAGTCATTGTGTTTTTCAACTCTAGACTTTCCAGGGTTGTGGTTTTTTGAAAAGATGATTTCTTTTTCTTTGTGGAAGTTATCATTTTGTTCAGGAATTGTACACTTAATTTTGTTGAGTTGTCTGTCTGTGTGTTCTTATAGTTGACTAAACTTCTTTAAGAGAATTATTCTGATTTCTTTGTCTGAAATTTCATAGAGCTCCATTTCTTTAGGGTTAGCTGTTGGAGTTTTGTCAGTTTCCTTTGATGGTGTCATATTTGCCTGATTGTGTGTGTGTGATCCTTGAATCCCTATATTGGTATTTATTAATTTGAGTAAGTGGTCTCCTTTTTCAGACTTTACAGGTTTGCTTTGGCAGGGACAATTCTTAGCAGTCAGCTTACTTTGGGTATTCAGACATATCTACTGGTAACATCCTTGGGGTTACCATTTCGGTTACTATTTTGGGACAAGGCTAATTCCCAAGCTCTGATGTCAGGTCAGGGGCATGTACTGCTGGCTGAGAACATTTAGATAAGGCTGTTCCTTGGTTCCCTGACCTAGCAAGGCTAATTGATGGGCTCCATGATTGCCTAGCTTCTCAGGTCAGGTTTACTAGATGGCTAGGAATGAGAACTATATGTAGTATTTGGTGGGAATATGAATTAGCTTCTCAGCCCTGGTGGGGAAGCAGAACAGGACCTACAGCCTGCACAAGTTGTTTGAGTACCCAAATCAGGCAAGAGTATGAACTGAACTCCCCGGCTAGGTAAGGACACTGATTTTGCTCAGCAGATGGAGAAAGCCAGGGGCTGTGTTCTCTGGTCAAGGGTCACTGTAAGCAGCACTCTTGGATGGGCTACACAGCTTTCTGTGTATTCTGGTTATGTTCTCTGGTCAGACGGGCTGAAGACTGTAATCAGCAATGAGTGGGGCAATGAATCAGTTTCCCTCAGGTGTAGCAGCCAAACCACCTCTACGACCAGTAAGGCTCTTTTATTTTGTCTAAGGTCTTGACTCAAGCCAATCTTTACTCCATGTTCCCTGGTCAAACAGGTCCACTGGTTTTTCTCTGCACATTATCAGTTCTGCTTGCCCAGATTTTGGCTTGAGCTTGCTGCCCTTTGTAGCCTCCAGGCAGCCCCTTTGGCCACACTTGGCAGGTGGAGCTATGACTCAACCCCACACTTGGGTAGGGCAGCAGAGCCCACTCTAAGCTTTCTGTCTGGAGGGGCCAAGAGTTATGCTCAATAATGGATGGAGCTACAAATTAACTCCCTTTGCTTGAGTGTAGTAGGGGAACTTTCTATGACCCATACTGGCTTTGTTCTGGGTGATCAATTCTGCCTGCCCATCTCTCAGCCTAAGCATGACTGGGCTATGTAACATCCACATGTTCACACCAGCCCTGCTGGTCAGAAGGGTCCAGAAGCCTTACTCAATAGCAGGTGGGGCTGTGACTGCTCCCATGTCTGGGTTGGGACAGACCAGGCTCCAGGGTTGGTGAAATCCCTCATTTAAAGACCAGAATAAATCAGGTCTGCACTCCATCAAGTTCCCTGTCAGACAGCACCACTGACTTGGTTCTGCAGGTAAGCAAAGCCACTGGCTGGGACCACTGGTTGGGCTCCACAGGTAGGAATCTGAGCTGTCAAGATCCTGCTGATTATTACAAGCCCCTCCCTCTTCACTGTCACAATAATATTTCTAGTGGTTGAGCCCTAAAGATTCCCCTGCAATCCCCATAAGGCAAGACCTGAATAGGGACTCCTGTGAAGTGACCCACAAGGCTAAAAGGGCTGGATGCCCCCACTAGACTCTTTTCCCACTGCAGGAACCATAGACTCAGAGGAGACCTTACCACCTGGTTCTCCAACAGGTTAGAGGGGGCAATTCAGTCTGTATGGAGCCACTGCTTTTACCCTCCTAATGGAGTCTACCATGGTCTCTGTGGTACAAGGGGTACTTCTACCTCACCCTCATGTACTAAGATTCTCTCACTGGGGTTTTGACACAAATAGTTGTTAATTGTTCTTGTGGGGGGGGATAGTCAGGAATGACATTTGTCTGATATTAAGATAGCCATCTCTTGCTCTCTTTTGGTTACTACTTGCATAGAATATTTTTCTCTATCACTTTCAGCCTGTATGTATCCTTAGAGCTAAACTGAGTCTCTTATAGACAGTAGAGAATTGAATCCTTTTATTTATCTAATTTAAAATTTTTAAAAAATTTATTTTGATTTTTCTCACCATAGCATGTACCCTCCCCAATGTCCATCACCCAGCCACCCCATTCTTCTCACCCCCATCCCCTCAATCAACCCTCAATTTGTTTCCTGAGATAAGAGTGTCTTATGGTTTGTCTCCCTCTCTGGTTTCATCCTGTTTCATTTTTCCCTCCCTTACCCTGTGATCCTCTGTCTTGTTTCTCAAATTCCTCATATCAATGAGATCATATGATAATTGTCTTTCTCTGACTGACTTATTGCACTTAGCATAATACACTCTAGTTCCATCCATGTCATTGCAAATGGAAAGATTTCATTTTTGAGGGCTGCACACACACACACACACACACACACACACACACACGTATATATATAACACATCTTCTTTACCCATTCATCTGTGGATGGACATCTAGGCTCTTTCCATAATCTGGATATTGTGAACATTGCTTCTAAAAACATTCAGGTGCACATGCCCATTCCAATCACTACATTTGTATCTTTAGGGTATATACCCAATAGTGCAATTGCTGGATGGTATGGGTAGCTCTATTTCGATTCCTCAAAAAGTTTATTTTGACAAAATAAATTGTATTTATTTATTTTTATTTTTATTTTTTTAAAGATTTTATTTATTTATTTGACAGAGAGAGAGATCACAAGTAGTAGAGAGGCAGGCAGAGAGAAAGGGGTAAGCAGGCTCCCCACTGAATGGAGATCCTGACTCAGGGCTTGATCCCAAGACCCTGAGACCATGACCCAAGCCCGAGCTACCCAGGCGCCCCAAAAAATAAAATAAAAAAAAGAAGGTATTGATACAATGAAACCGTTTTAAAAATGTTAAAATAGGAAAAAGGAAAAACTAAAAAAAAAATAGAATAAGAAAAAAATAAAATTTAAGTTTGAAAAAATAAAGAATGGAGTCATAACTCTGGAGTTCCGCAGTTCTCATTGATTGGTGAAACTGGGTCTTGGCTGGATGTCCTTGCTAATCTTCTGCAGGAGGGGCCTGTTGCAGTGATTCTCAGATGTCTTTACCTGGGGCGGAATTGCACTGCCCTTGCCAGGGGCCAGGCTAAGTAATCTGCTTGGCTTCACTCTGGGCAGCTTTTGATCTTCGAATGCCTTCTGTACAGTTTTGGAGGATGGGAATGAAGATGGCATCCTCCTAATCTCCAGTCCTAGAGGACCCCAGAGCTCAGGCTCCACTCCTCAATGTGTCCTCAGAGAAAAGCAGAGAAAGTCAATCCTTCCCATCTCCCTGGTCTCTGGCCTCACTCCAAGCTCACCCAGCCTGTGACAGAGCATATCTATCTCTGGCGCACCACCATTTGGAGTCTCCAAACCCAGCAGATTCCTGAAGCCCACTTCCACACTGCTCCTCCTGGAGGGGGAAGGTGAGTCTCCCCATATCTGCCACCTGTGGGGTCCCTGCTCAAAGAGTAGTGGCCCGACTTTGCCTCAGATCACAGTTTAAAGTAACCCTGAGCTGAAAGCGAACTCCTCAGCTCCATCTCTGTAGCTGGCTTCCTTGCTCCAATACCTGAGAGCTCTGCCACACTCAGGCACCCCTGGTCTTTCTGTGACCACGAGGAACCTGAGACCACACTGTCCCCCCAAGGAATCTACCCCCCACTTAACTTCTGGAGCGACATCCTTTAGTGAAGAAGACTTCTAAAAGTTCCGATTTTGTGCTCTGCTGCTCTACTACTTGCCAGGACCCAGCCCTTCTCCCACAGTCTCTCTTCCTGTATATCACTTCAGATTTACTTTTCCACACATCCTACCTTCCAGTAAGTGGTCACTTTTCTGTTCCTAGAATTTTTGCTCTTCTCTCAGATCTCCTGTTGAGTTTTTAGGTGTTCAGAATGGTTTGATAACTATCTAGCTAAATTCTTGGGACCAGAAGACATTTAGGTCTCCTACTCCTCTGCCATCTTGCTCCTCTCTCCTGGATCCATTTTTTTTTTAAATGCAATCTGTCAGTCTAAGTCTTTTGATTGGGAAACTTACTTCATATGTATAAACAATGAATCTTGGAACACTGAAAAAATAAAATAATTTTAAAAAAATAAAGTACTTACTAATAGGGAAGGATTTATTTTGGGCATTTTTCCAGTTGTTTTCTGTATGTCTTATAGCCCTTTTGTCCATTTCCCCCATTATTGCCTTCCTTCATGTTTGGTTGTGTTTTTTTGGTTTAGATTATTTTCTCATTTCCTTTTTGTATATTCCATAGATAGTTTCCTTGTGATTTACTAAGAGGATTACATATTATATCCTAAAGCTCTAGAAATCTATTGAAAGTGATACCAACTTAACAGCATTCATTTACCAAAACTCTGTTCCTTTACAGCTCTATATCCATAAACATTATGCTGTTGTTGTCACAAATTGCCTCATTATATATTGTGTATCCATTACCATAGATTTATAATAACTTTTTTTGCATTTGTCTTTTAGATCTTATAGTAAACAAAAAGTGATATTACAAACCAAAACTGCAAAAGTAGGTTTGCACGTATGTTCCCTGGTCCAGCCTGTTTCTCCATTCTGGAGTTCAGCTTCCTGGGGATAATGATCTCATAAGAGTCAAAGACCCACTAGAGATGGATATATAAGTCCTGTCCCAAGTACCTGGGACAGCATAGATGGCCAAGAGATGAGGGACAGAATGGAGTAATCCTGGATCTAGGAGGTCCCCATTGGCCTCCAGGTAAGCCCAGACCCAATGCCCAGCAAGACCCACAGTGGCTAGTACCAGAGGTGCCAGAGGAGCCCAGGCAGGGGAATAAGGCCACTGGAAGTCTCCAGTCTCTCTCACCACTCTTGTTCAACATAGTATTAGAAGTCCTAGCAACAGCAATCAGACAACAAAGAGAAATGAAAGGTATCCAAATGGGCAATGAAGAAGTCAAACTCTCTCTCTTCGCAGATGACATGATCCTTTATATGGAAAACCCCAAAGACTCCACCCCCAAACTACTAGAACTTATACAGTAATTCAGTAACGTGGCAGGATACAAAGTCGATATACAGAAATCAGTGGCTTTCTTAAACACTAACAATGAAAATACAGAAAGGGAAATTAGAGAATCGATTCCATTTACTATAGCACCGGAACCATAAGATACCTGGGAATAAACCTAACCAAAGAGGTAAAGGATCTATACTTGAGGAACTACAGAAAAATCATGAAAGAAATTGAAGAAGACACAAAAAGATGGAAGACCATTCCATGCTCTTGGATCGGAAGAATAAACATTGTTAAAATGTCTCTACTGCCTAGAGCAATCTACACTTTTAATGCCATTCCAATCAAAATTCCACTAGTATTTTTCAAAGAGCTGGAGAAAATAATCCAAAAATTTGTAAGGAATCAGAAGAGAACCCAAATCGCTAAGGAAATGTTGAAAAACAAAAATAAAACTGGGGGCATCACTTTACCTAATTTCAAGCTTTACTACAAAGCTGTGATCACCAAGACAGCATGGTACTGACATAAAAACAGACACATAGACCTGTGGGACAGAGTAGAGAGCCCAGATATGGATCCTCAACTCTATGGGCAAATAATCTTCGACAAAGCAGGAAATAATATACAGTGGAAAAAAGACAGTCTATTCAATAAATGGTGCTGGGAAAACTGGACAGCTATGTATAGAAGAATGAAACTCGACCATTCTCTTACACCATACACAAAGATAAACTCAAAATGGATAAAAGACCTCAATGTGAGACAGGAATCCTTCAGAATCCTAGAGAAGAACATAGGCAGTAACCTCTTCGATATCAGCCACAGCAACTTCTTCCAAGATATGTCTCCAAAGGCAAAGGAAACAAAAGGGAAGATGAACTTTTGGGACTTCATCAAGATCAAAAGCTTCTGCATGGCAAAGGAAACAGTCAACAAAACAAAGAGGCAACCCACGGAATGGGAGAAGATATTTGCAAATGACAGTACAGACAAAAGGTTGATATCCAGGATCTATAAAGAACTCCTTAAACTCAACACACACAAAACAGATAATCATGTCAAAAAATGGGCAGAAGACATGAACAGATACTTCTCCAATGAAGACATACAAATGGCTACCAGACACATGAAAAAATGTTCATCATCACTAGCCATCAGGGAGCTTTAAATTAAAACCTCATTGAGATATCACCTTATACCAGTTAGAATGGCCAAAATTAGCAAGACAGGAAACAACATGTGTTGGAGAGGATGTGGAGAAAGAGGAACCCTCTTCCACTGTTGGTGGGAATGCAAGTTGATGCAGCCACTTTGGAAAACAGTGTGGAGATTCCTCAGGAAATTAAAAATAGAGCTTCTCTATGACCCTGCAATTGCACTACTGGGTATTTACCCCAAAGATATAGATGTAGTGAAAAGAAGGGCCATCTGTACCCCCAAAGTTTATAGCAGCAATGGTCACCGTCGCCAAACTGTGGAAAGAACCAAGATGCCCTTCAACAGATGAATGGATAAGGAAGATGTCCATATACACTATGGAGTATTGTGCCTCCATCAGAAAGGATGAATATCCAACTTTTGTAGCAATATGGACGGGACTGGAAGAGATGATGCTGAGTGAAATAAGTCAAGCAGAGAGAGTCAATTATCATATGGTTTCACTTATTTGTGGAGCATAACAAATAGCATGGAGGGCAAGGGAAGATGGAGAGGAGAAGGGAGTTGAGGGAAATTGGAAGGGGAGGTACCATGAGAGACTATGGACTCTGAAAAACAATCTGAGGGTTTTGAAGGGGCGGGGGCGTGGGAGGTTGGGGGAACCAGGTGGTGGGTTATTAGAGAGGGCACGTATTGCATGGAGCACTGGGTGTGGTGCAAAATCAATGAATACTGTTATGCTGAAAAGAAATAAAAGTTTTTAAAGAAAGATGCTGGAAAACTATGGAAGGAGTCAAGATGTCCTTCAACAGAGGAATGGATAAAGATGATGTGGTTCATATATACAATGAAATATTACTCAACCATCACAAAGGATGATTACCTACCATTTACATTGACATGGATGGGACCAGAAGGCATTATGCTAAGTGAAATAAATCAAGTAGAGAAAGACAATTATCATATGTGGTTTCTCTTATATGTGGTACTAGGGGGAAGGGAAAGAAGCTGAATGTGAAGAAATCACAGAGAGAGAGAGAGAGAGAGAGAGAGCGAGAGCATAAGAGACTTTGCACTCCAGAAAACAAACTGAGAGTTACAGATGGGTTTTGGAGAGGGCATGTGTGGTGATGAGCACTGGGTGTTGTACGTAACTAATGAATCATTGAATGCTACATCAAAAACTAATAATGTACTACTATATGCTGGCTAACTGTACATAATTAAAAAAGAAAAGAAAAGATTCTGGAACCCATTGGTCATCAGGAAAATGAGAGTGAATTCCACAGTGAGACACTACTTTGCATCAGTTAAGATGGCTACAGTCAAAACGACTGACAATGCCAAATGCTGGAGAGAATGTGGAACAGATGGAGCTCCTGTCATTGATCAGAGTGCAAAGTATTATAATTTGTTTAGAAAGCAGTTTGGCAATTTCTTATAAAGGTTGATACATGCTTACTATGTGACCCATTGGTGCTCCTCAAGACATAAAATGACATAAATCTACAAAAGGACTTGTAGGGGCACCTGGATGGGTTTTTCAGTTAACTGTCCCACTCTTGATTTCAGCTTATGGTCCTGAGATCAAGCCCCGTGTCAGGCTCTGCACTCAATGCAGAGTCTGCTTGTCCTTCTCCCTCCCACTGTTTATGCTCTCTCTCTCTTTCTCTCAAATAAATAAAACCTTTTTTAAATAAACAACCAAACAAAAGGATGTGTACACAATCCTGTGAGTTGCTTTACTCACAATAGCTTCAAATGGCAACAATCAAAATGTCCATTAAGGTAGAACAAAGGTAGAGACATCATGCTCCCTGACTTCAAACTATATTACAAAGCTATCATAATCAAAACAGTAGAGTACTGACATTAAAAACAAACATATAGATCAATAGAATAGAATAGAGAGCCCAGAAATAAACTCATGCATTTATATTCAATTAATATATGGCAAGAGAGCCAAGAATGAAAAATGGGGGAATGAACTGTTTCTTCAATTAATGGTGTTGGGAAAACTGGACAGCCATGTGCAAAAGAATGATATTGGGCTACTACCTTTTCACAGTGTATACAATTACCAAATCATTCTATAGTACACCTGAAACTAACATGATGTTCTATATATGTTACACCTCCACGAAAGTGTCCAGTATCTGTGAACAGATAAACAAATTTTCATATATTCATACAACAGAATCCTGAGGAATAAAAGGAAGAAATTACTGATACTAACAATAACAATGAAGATTCTCAAAACTGTTCAGCTGAGTGAAAGAGGACAGATAAAAACTAAACCAGACAAGGATCCCACCAAAAAAGAGAGCTATAGACCAATATCCATGATGAACACAGATGCGAAAATACTCAACAAAATACTAGCCAATAGGATTCAACAGGACATTAAAAGGATTATTCCCCACGACCAAGTGGAATTTATTCCAGGGCTGCAAGGTTGGTTCAACATCCGCAAATCAGTCAATGTGATACAACACATCAATAAAAGAAAGAACAAGAACCATGTGATACTCTCAATAGATGCTGAAAAAGCATTTGACAAAGTACAGCATCCCTTCCTGATCAAAACTCTTCAAAGTGTAGGGATAGAGGGCACATCCCTCAATATCATCAAAGCCATCTATGAAAAACCCACTGCAAATATCATTCTCAATGGAGAAAAACTGAAAGCTTTTCCGCTAAGGTCAGGAACACGGCAGGGATGTCCATTATCACCACTGCTATTCAACATAGTACTAGAGGTCCTAGCCTCAGCAATCAGACAACAAAAGGAAATTAAAGGCATCCAAATAGGCAAAGAAGAAGTCAAATTATCACTCTTCGCAGATGATATGATACTATATGTGGAAAACCCAAAAGACTCCACTCCAAAACTGCTAGATCTTGAACAGGAATTCAGTAAAGTGTCAGGATATAAAATCAATGCACAGAAATCAGTTGCATTTCTCTACACCAACAGCAAGACAGAAGAAACGGAAATTAAGGAGTCAATCCCATTTACAATTACACCCAAAACCATAAGATACCTAGGAATAAACCTAACCAAAGAGACACAGAATCTATACTCAGAAAACTATAAAGTACTCATGAAAGAAATTGAGGAAGACACAAAGAAATGGAAAAATGTTTCATGCTCCTGGATTGGAAGAATAAATATTGTGAAAATGTCTATGCTACCTAAAGCAATCTATACATTTAATGCAATTCCTATCAAAGTACCATCCATCTTTTTCAAAGAAATGGAACAAATAATTCTAAAATTTATATGGAACCAGAAAAGGGATATTGAAAAAGAAAGCCAACGTTGGTGGCATAACAATTCCGGACTTCAAGCTCTATTACAAAGCTGTCATCATCAAGACAGCATGGTACTGGCACAAAAACAGACACATAGATCAATGGAACAGAATAGAGAGCCCAGAAATAGACCCTCAACTCTATGGTCAACTAATCTTCGACAAAGCAGGAAAGAATGTCCAATGGAAAAAAGACAGCCTCTTCAATAAATGGTGCTGGGAAAATTGGACGGCCACATGCAGAAAAATGAAATTGGACCATTTCCTTACACCACACACAAAAATAGACTCAAAATGGATGAAGGACCTCAATGTGAGAAAGGAATCCATCAAAATCCTTGAGGAGAACACAGGCAGCAACCTTTTCGACCTCAGCCGCAGCAACATCTTCCTAGGAACAACGCCAAAGGCAAGGGAAGCAAGGGCAAAAATGAACTATTGGGATTTCATCAAGATCAAAAGCTTTTGCACAGCAAAGGAAACAGTTAACAAAATCAAAAGACAACTGACAGAATGGGAGAAGATATTTGCAAACGACATATCAGATAAAGGACTAGTGTCCAGAATCTATAAAGAACTTAGCAAACTCAACACCCAAAGAACAAATAATCCAATCACGAAATGGGCAGAGGACATGAACAGACATTTCTGCAAAGAAGACATCCAGATGGCCAACAGACACATGCAAAAGTGCTCCATATCACTCGGCATCAGGGAAATACAAATCAAAACCACAATGCGATATCACCTCACACCAGTCAGAATGGCTAAAATCAACAAGTCAGGAAATGACAGATGCTGGCGAGGATGCGGAGAAAGGGGAACCCTCCTACACTGTTGGTGGGAATGCAAGCTGGTGCAACCTCTCTGGAAAACAGCATGGAGGTTCCTCAAAATGTTGAAAATAGAACTGCCCTATGACCCAGCAATTGCACTATTGGGTATTTACCCTAAAGATACAAACGTAGTGATCCAAAGGGGCACGTGTACCTGAATGTTTATAGCAGCAATGTCCACAATAGCCAAACTATGGAAAGAACCTAGATGTCCATCAACAGATGAATGGATCAAGAAGATGTGGTATATATACACAATGGAATACTATGCAGCCATCAAAAGAAATGAAATCTTGCCATTTGCGACAACATGGATGGAACTAGAGCGTATCATGCTTAGCGAAATAAGTCAAGCAGAGAAAGACAACTATCATATGATCTCCCTGATATGAGGAAGTGGTGATGCAACATGGGGGCTTAAGTGGGTAGGAGAAGAATCAATGAAACAAGATGGGATTGGGAGGGAGACAAACCATAAGTGACTCTTAATCTCACAAAACAAACTGAGGGTTGCTGGGGGGAGGGGGTTTGGGAGAAGGGGGTGGGATTATGGACATTGGGGAGGGTATGTGCTTTGGTGAGTGCTGTGAAGTGTGTAAACCTGGTGATTCACAGACCTGTACCCCTGGGGATAAAAATATATGTTTATAAAAAATAAAAAATTATATTAAAAAAAAAACTATACAGCATATGAGTCCATTTCTCAGTCGGTCCTGAGAGAAGAGTAAACTAACCTTCAATGACAGAAACCAGATCACTCTTTGCTCCAGTGAAGAATTGTCTGTCAACATGCATGAGAGAACATTCTGGATGATGAATATATTTTGATCTCAGCTGAGATTGTGGTTACACCAGCGTATACATTTGTCAAAATGCATTAAATTGTACACTTAAAAGGTACATTTTTATGCTTAAACTATATGTTCATTAAGAACAACAGTGTGCTGTTGATATATAGATAGATGATAGAGATAAGTGGAAGAGTATGGAGAACTTAGATCACAGTCTATAAAAATTAATATATGATAATGACATACTAAATTAGTAAGAAAATGATCATTAAAAAAAAAAGAATTGATGCTGGCAAAATTAAGTGTCCATTTAGAATGAAATAACATTGGGCCTTTGCTTCTCCATATTCAAAAATGTAATTTCTAAATGGTTTTAAAACTTAAACAGAAAGGTTTAATTTAAAAATTAAAAATTTCCATTTTTTAAAGCATATGTCTAATTTTGGTATTAGAGAGAAACTTTTCAACTATTCCTGGGGATATTGGGAAGAAATTTTTCAAGTAATCAAGAGCTATCAAGAAAAAAATGATATATGTGATGATGTTGAAAGATTCAATAAAGGAGACTTAGGTGAGTCTAAGGATTTCTTCTCTTCTTTCACATAAACACATTAATATGCAGAAATAAACCAGACTGGAAAAAAAAGTCTGAGTTGGGCAGAAGAACAGTTGACATCCTCATGATTCATCATTGGAGGGCTCAGTTTGAGGCTTTCTTCTTCATGGGCTGATACAGACATGGAGAGAGCTCTAGACTTAGTGCACACTAGCTAGGGCTGTTGAAGAGTTAAGGTTTCTGCAGCTGGAGATGGGGGTGGTTATTTTCATGTCCACTGTAGGTCCCCACAGGCTACTATTACAGGGAGCCAAGATCTAATAAACCCAGGAAGTCTGGGTATTTCCCTCTCCTCATCACCCCAGGAAATGGCTCCAGTTTCCCTAGGGAAGCACTGGGGAAGATTTATAGCATCACTTGTGGCTGCTTGGCAAGGTTCATTCTTCCTGAGAGACTCAGTCTTTTCTGTTAAGGAGTTCCAGGTCTAAGGACTGTACAAGAGGTCATACATTCCCACTATGTTGTCCCAAACTAGAGTTTTTCTAATTATTATGTAAGTCAAAAATTTTTGTAGTAGGCTTACCATCTATTTCACTCCCAGGGACCCCAGGATAATAAATCACCACCACATGTCCCTGACCACAAGGTAAGTACTCCTATTTTGTCTCTAGGTGGTTAAGTGCCATACCTATCTTGTACTTCTCCAGGATCCTATGATTCCCACCAACATCAGGAAGCCAAATCCATGGCAGTATCTCCCACTATTAGAAGCAGCCTGTAGAGGACATACCACAAGGTTCTTAAAGTTTTTTCTTTTAAGATTTTATTAATTTGACAGAGACACACAGAGAGAGGGAACACAAGCATGGGAAGCAGGAGAGGGAGAAGCAGACTTCCTGCTGAGCAGTGAACCCAGTGCAGGGCTCAATTCAAGGACCCTGGGATCATGAACTGAGCCGAAGGCAGATGTTTAATAACTGAGCCACCCTGGAGACCCAAGGATCTTAAAGTCTTGATGAAGAGATGTCTTCTGGACTTTTGTTTGTGGGAGGCAAAGAAACAAGGAGAGAAATACAGCTGCGTGGAGCTCTGAGAACTAGGACTGTGGAAGAGGGGCCACAGAAATAATAGAAAGATGCAAGTACTACAAGATCCCCAGTGTCAGTGCAGGGAGGGAAGGGTGGGAAGCACTGACCTCACTTTCCTCTCACCTTCCAGGCTCCTGCTGGTGACTCCCATTGACCAAAGCTAACTGGGAGCCTATCAACAAGAGAGCCCAGGGTGTGCATCCTGAAGAGAACGAGGCAGGACAGAGATGCATGTCCAGGGGTAGAGGCGTTGGGAGGTGGAGAGCAGAAGGAAAATACCAGTTAATAACATTAGGTATCACCAGTATCATATGTTCTAGGCATTTTACAAGTATTAAATGGGTTTAATCACCACCAAAACTCTGCAAAATAGAAACATTATTATTCCTATCTCAGTGAGGAGAAAACGCAGGGTAAGCTCTTTCACTGTCTGTGCTTATGCTCAGAAGAGAAAGTGCAGCATAAATCACTAAATAGCAGTTAAAATATTCACTGTTAGAACTGTCATTCCAAACGACATATTATAAAGAGCCAGCCATTACACACTTTTAAAATTTGACCTAAGAGGTCAGGTAGCCTTGGGGCTGGGGCAGAAGTGTTCAGTTTTGTACTGATGAATACACAAAGAAAGCCAGGCTGAAAGAAGAAGGAAGGGAGAAGAATAGATGCCCAAAGGGAACCACAGACCATGTGATCCAAGTCAGTGACTGAGTCAGCCACTAATTAAGGGCTTCTCATTTCCCCAGGCAGAGCCCACAAGTCCTAGGCATTCTTTATTTCTGCAAGAGGCTTCTTTATCCTCTCAATAAGCCCACTTGAATTTGAGCTGACTGGAGTGTACTTCTCCATCAATCATACACAAAATCTTAATTGTAATAATTTCCAATGAACTGTGAGCACAGAAGTTAGGCTTATTCTTGTTTCATTCCACCATCTCTCTTGTATGATGAGGAGGAGGTATCAATGACCTCCATATTCTTCTCTGGCTCTGACATCCTGTATTTCTAGTTCCTTTTCAATGACTGCTTTTGGAAGCACATACCCTAAAGTTTCCAGCTGAATACCTTCTGCCTCCTGTGCCTAAGCATTCCTAGGGCTATTTCAGATAAGAGGCTTTCATGTAACTATCCTCACAAACATTGAACCAACTCTATGACCATCTGTGTCATGGCCAACTGTTTGCTCTTTTGATGTGTACATAAAGGGAGGAGACAGCAAGCTTGCGTATTATAAATTATGTCATCTTAAAAAGGAAACAAAGGCAAGACTTTGGAATAAAACCATAAAATTTGTTAATTTTAAGCCTGAACCCTTTCAGGGATGCTCATAAAATTCTTATCTAAAGAGTGTTTAGGGAATTGTTGACTAAGGAACATCGTCATTCAAAGAGATATGAAGAAGCATATGGGTTACCTTAGGTAGAAATGCAAACAAAGACCCCATCTCTGCCTAGGCAAAACAACTGGTGACTCCTTCCAAAAAAAACTCGTGTGTTTGATTCCTTCCTTACCTTGACCCACAGACTCACATTTGATGCCCACTAGTTGCTTCTTGGCATTAGCTTTGCATTTGTCTCTTTTACTTTGTATTAAGATCTGGGTTCCTCCAAATGTGATACTGTTTTGTTTGACCATCCTTATCTTTAGGGGTTGCCAAGGAAGGACAAAATATATTTACCTGCCAGGTGGGCACAGGTGTAATGACTCACCATGGGACACTTCCTTACTGGTAATCCCAGGGCCCTCCTAAGCCCTAATAAGTTGAGTACTCTGTGTTGTCTGACAAGAATTCTTGCTAGTCTTAGGATTCCTTATACAATTAGCCTACTTCCTGCAGTTTAGTGTGATGGTGGTGGCAGTGTTCCTGTATCCCACCCTCATGCTCCTGAAGTCACCAATCATGTCTCCAGTTAGGAAAAAAAACCCTTTGGAAGTAGCAAAAGCTGTCTCCCTTCTCATACATAATTGATAAGAATGTAATACGAGGGGCACCTGGGTGGCTCAGTGGGTTGAAGCCTCTGCCTTTGGCTCAGGTCGTGATCCCAGGGTCCTGGGATCGAGCCCCACATCGGGCTCTCTGCTCTACAGGTAGCCTGCTTCCTTCTCTCTCTCTGCTTGCTTCTCTGCCTACTTGTGATCTCTGTCTGTCAAATAAATACATAAAATCTTAAAAAAAAAAAAAGAATGTAAAATGATTTAACCACTTTTAAGGAAAGTCTGGCAAGTTCTTTTTTTTAAAAGATTTTATGTATTTATTTGACAGAGAAAGAGAGAAAGAGCATAAGCAGGGGTTGCAGCAGGCAGAGGGAGAGGGAGAAGCATGCTTCCCATTGGGCAGGGAGCTCAACATGGGGCCCAATCCCAGGATCCTGGAATCAGGACCTGAGCTTCAGCTCAGGCAGATGTTTAATTGACTGAGCCACCTCAGGTGCCCCAAAGTTTGGCAAATTCGTATTAAACTAAACAACTACCTATTCTATGACTCAGTAATTCCAAGGTATTTACCCAAAAGAAAGTAAAATACATCCACAAAATGACTTATTATACAAGAATGTTTATAGCAGCTTCAATATTATAAGACCAGGCTGGAAACATTCAGGTAACTTTCAATGGATGGATAAACTGTGATCTATTCCCTCTATAGAATATTCAAAAGATCTATAAAAAGCAACAAATCACTGACAAAGAAAACAACATGGATGAAGGACCTCTGGGTGGCTCAGTTGGTTAAGCATCTGACCCTTGGTTTGGCTCAGGTCATGATCTCAGTATTGTGGGATTGAGCCCCAGCTCAGGCTCTATGCTCAGTATGGAGTCTGCTTCAGACTCTTTCTCCCTCTCCCTCCCTCTCTGCCCTTCCCCACTCACACATGTGCTCGCTCTCCCTCTCAAATAAATGAATAAAATCTTTTTAAAAAATGTATGAATCTCAAAAACATTTTATTGAGTAAAAGAAGCCATGCATAAAAGAGTGTGTGCTCTTTAATTCCACTGTTAGGAGTTCTGAAATTTAAAATCTATGGTTAAAAAAAAAAGTACTTGACTATAGCTCAGGTAGGAACTGATTGGGAAGGGGCACAAAGAACTTCCCAGGGTGATGGAAGGGTTCTATATCTTCATAGGAGTTTTGTTTACACATTTGTGTGCACTTGTCAAAACTGAAAATCTATACTAGAGATTTGTGCATATCCTTGTATGTAAAATTTTACCTCAAAATAAAATCTGTAAGTAAGTATTTAACCTAGTAAATGATAGGTATGCTGAAGCATTTAGAGGAAAGTATACTGATATTGCAATCTACTTTGAAATGCATTTTTAAAAAAACACAACACGGATTGATGGGTACACTGGGATTTGGGTAAATATATAAATATGTGATAAAGGAAGAATAGTAAAATGCTAAAAATAGATTCTAAGTTACGAGTATACAGGCAAAAGTATACTACTTTTATAAGAGCCTTTCAAATTTATGTTTGAAAATTTTTGTGATAATGAAGTACTGTACTTCAAGTCTTTTTTTTTTTTTTTAAGATTTTATTTATTTATTTATTTGACAGAGAGAGACAGTGAGAGAGGGAACACAGGTGGAGGTAGTGAGAAAGGGAGAAGCATGATTCCCGCCAAGCAAGGACCCTGATGCAGGGCCCAATCCCAGGACCCTGGGATCATGCTTTGAGCCAAAGGCAGATGCTTAACAACTGAGCCACCAGGCGCCCCTCAAGTCTTTTTTTCTTTTTTTAAAATTAGCCATATAGTATATAGTATATAGTATATACTATATGGCTATAGTATATAGTATATATACTATAGTATATATACTATATACTATATGGCTATAGTATATAGCCATATAGTATATCATTAGTTTTTTTTAATGATACAAACAAAACAGATCTTTATATTTTAAATTAAATTTTATTTTTTCAATGTTCCAAGATTAGTGCTCCATGTAATATGTACCCTCCTTAATACCCACCACCAAGCTCTCCTAACCACTGACTCCCCTCCCCTCCAAAACCCTTAGTTTATTTCTCAGAGTCCACAGTCTTTCATGGTTCGTCTCCTCCTCCTATTTCCCCCAATTCACTTTTCCTTTCCTTTTCCTAATGTTCTCTGTGTTATTCCTTATGCTCCACAAGTAAGTAAAACTGAATGATAATTGACTCTCGCTGCTTGACTTATTTTACTCACCATAATCTCCTTAAGTCCTGTCCATGTTGATACAAAAGTTGGGTATTCATTCTGTCTGATGGAGGCGTAATATTCCATTGTATATATGGACCACATCTTCTTTAACCATTCATCTGTTGAAGGGCATCTTGGTTCTTTCCATACTTTGGCGACCATGGCCATTGCTGCTATAAACATTAGGGCACAGATGGCCCTTCTTTTTACTACATCTGTATCTTTGGGGTAAATATCCAGTAATGCAATTGCAAGGGAAGCTCATAGGGTAGCTCTAGTTTTTATTTCTTTTTTTAAAAAGATTTTTATTTATCTATTTGATAGAGAGATCACAAGTAGGCAGAGAGGCAGGCAGAGAGAGAGGAGGAAGCAAGTTCCCTGCTGAGCAGAGAACTCCATGTGGGGTTCAATCCCAGGACCCTGGGATCATGACCTGAGATAAAGGCAGAAGCTTTAACCCACTGAGCCATCCAGGCACCCCTCTTTTTTTATTATTTCTTAAGGAATCGTCACACTGCTTTCCAAAGTGGCTGCACCAACTTGCAGTCCCACCAACCGTGTAAGAGGGTTCCCCTTTCTCCACATCCTTTCCAACAGTTGTTGTGTACTGTCCTGTTAATTTTGGCCATTCTAACTGGTGTAAGGAGGTGGTATCTCAATGTGATTTTGATTTGAATCTCCCTGATGGCTAATGATGATGAACATTTTTTCATGTGTCTGTAAGCTACTTGTACACCTTCTTTGGAGAAGTGTCTGTTCATGTCTTCTGCCCATTTTTTAATGTGATTATCTGTTTTGTGTGTGTTGAGTTTGAGGAGTTCTTTATAGATCTTAGATATCAGCCCTTTGTCTGTAGTGTTGTTTGCGAATATCTTCTCCCATTCTATGGGTTGCTTTTGTTTTGTTGACTGTTTCCTTTGCCATGCAGAAGCTTTGATCTTGATGAAGTCCCAAAAGTTCATTTTCGCTTTTGTTTCCTTTGTCTTTGGAGACAAGTCTTGAAAGAAGTTGTGGCCAATGTTGAAGAGGTTACCGCCCATGTTCTCCTCTAGGACTTTGGAAAGCAGTTATGCTCACCACTATACCACCAACGCACTTCTCCAGGAGTTTGATAGATTCCTGCCTCACATTGAGGTCTTTTATCCATTTTGAATTTATCTTTGTGTATGGTGTAAGAGAATGGTCAAGTTTCATTCTTCTATACATAACTGTCCAATTTTCCCAGCACCTTTATTGAAGAGACTGTCTTTTTTCCACTGCTTATTTTTTTCTGCTTTGTCAAAGATTATTTGACCATAGATTTGCGGGTCCATATCTGGACTCTTTACTCTGTTCCACTGGTCTATGTGTCTGTTTTTGTGCCAGTACCATACTGTCTTGGTGATCACACCTTTGTAGAAAAGCTTGAAATCAGGCAATGTGATGCCCCCAGCTTAGTTTTTCTTTTTCAACATTTCCTTAGCAATTCAGGGTCTTTTAGGATTGTTTGTTCCAGCACTTTGAAAAATGCTAGTGGGATTTTGATCAGGGATTTGATCAGGAAAGTATAGATTGCTCTGGGCAGTATAGACTTTTTAACAATGTTTATTCCTCTGATCCATGAGCATGGAATGCTCTTCCATCTTTTTGTGTCTTCTTCAATTTCTTTCATAAGTGTTCTGTAGTTCCTCAAGTACAGATCCTTTATCTCTTTGGTGAGGTTTATTCCAGGGTATCTTTTGGTTCTCGGTGCTATAGTAAATGGAATAGATTCTCTATTTTCCCTTTCTATGTCTTCATTGTTAGTGTATAAGAAAGCCACTGATTTCTGTACATTGGCTTTGTATCCTGCCAAATTACTGAATTGCTGTATGAGTTCTTGTAGTTTTGGGATGGAGTCTCTTGGGTTTTCCATATAAAGTATCACATCATCTGTGAAGAGAGAGAGTTTGAGTTCTTTTTTGCCAATTCAAATACCTTTTATTTCTTTTTGTTGTCTGAGTGCTGTTAGCTAGGACTTCTAGTACTATGTTGAAGAGCAGTGGCAATAAAGGGCATCCTTGTCATGTTCCTCATCTTAAAGGGAAGGTTGTCAGGTTTTCCCCATGGAGAATTATATTCGCTGTGGGTTTTTCATAGATAGATTTTATGAAGTTGACGAATGTTCCCTCTATCCCTATACTTTGGAACATTTTAATCAGGAATGGATGCTGTATTTTGTCAAATGCCTTTTCTGCATCAATTGAGAGGACCATGTGGTTCTCTCTTTTCTTATTGACTTGTTCTATCACATTGATTGATCTGCAAATGTTGAAGCACACTTGCATCCCAGGGATAAATCCCACCTGGTCATGGTAAATAATCTTTTTAATGTACTGTTGGATCCTATTAGCTAGGATCTTGTTGAGAATCTTAGCATCCATATTCATCAGGGATATTGGTCTGAAATTGTCCTTTTTGATGGGGTCTTTGCCTGGTTTGGGAATCAGGGTAATGCTGGCTTCACAGAGTCTGGAAGTTTTCCTTCTGTTTCTATTTTTTGAAGCAGCTTCAGGAGAATAGATATCATTTCTTCTTTGAATGTTTGGGAGAATTCCTCAGGGAATCTGTCAGGTCCTGGGTTCCTGTTTTCTTTTTCTTTTTTCTTTTTTTTTTTTTTTTTTTTTAAGATTTTACTTATTTTATTTGACAGAGAGAGAGATCACAAGTATGCAGAGAGGCAGGCAGAGACAGAGGGGGAAGCAGGCTCCCTGCTGAGCAGAGGGCCCGATGCGGGGCTTGATCCCAGGACACTGAGATCATGACCTGAACCAAAGGCAGAGGCTTAATCCACTGAGCCACCCAGGCGCCCTGGGTTCCGTTTTTTGGGAGGTTTTTGATCACTGCTTCAATCTCATTACTAGATATTGGTCTATTCAGATTATCAATTTCTTCCTGTTTCAGTCTTGGAAGTTTAGAGGTTTCCCAGAATGTCCCAGAATGCATCCATTTTTTCTAGGTTGCTTAACTTATTGGAATATAACTGTTGATAATAATTTCTGATGATTGTTTCTTCTATTTACTTGGTCTTAGTCATGATCTCTCACCTTTCATTCATAATTTTATTAATTTGGGTCCTCTCTTTTCTTTTGGATGAGTTTGGCCAGGGGTTTATTGACCTTATTGATTCTTTCAAAGAACCAGTTTCTAGTTTTTGTTGATGTGTTCTACTGTATCTCTAGTTTCTAACTCATTGATCTCTGTTCTAATCTTGATTATTTCCCTCCTCGTGTGTGGGGTTGGCTTGATTTGTTGTAGATTTTCCAGTTGTTTAAGGTGTAAAGAGAGCTGGTGTATTCAGGATTTAAAAATTTTTTTGAATGAGGCTTGGGTGGCTATGCATTTCCCCCTTAGGACCGCCTTTGCTGTATCCCATACGTTTTGGATCAATGTGTCTTCATTCTCATTGGTTTCCATGAATTATTTAAGTTCTTTGATTTCCTGGTTGATCCAAACATTCTTGAGGAGGTTGGTCTTTAGCTTCCAAGTGTTTAAATTCCTTCCAAACTTTTTCTTATGGTTGAATTCCAGTTTCAAAGCATTGTGATCTGAGAATATGCAGGGAATAATCTCAATCTTTTGGTATCGGGTGAGCCCTGAATTGTGACCCAGTACGTGGTCTATTCTGGAGAAAGTTCCATGTGTGCTCGAGAAGAATGAGTCTTCTGTTTTTTTTTTTTTTTTTTTTTTTTTTTTTTTTTTTTTTTAATGGTGGAATGTTCTGTATATATATATGAGGTCTATCTGGTCCAAGGTGTCATTCAAAGCTCTTATTTCTTTATTGATTTTCTCCTTGGATGATCTGAGTGTGGCATGTTAAGATCCCCTACAATTAGTGTATTCATATCAACATGACTCTTTTTTAAATAATATTTTTATTTATTTATTTGACAGAAAGAGAGAGATCACAAGTAGGCAGAGAGGCAGGCAGAGAGAGAGAGAGAAGGAAGCAGGTTCCCTGCTGAGCAGTGAGTCTTATGCAGGGCTCATCCCATGACCCTGAGGTGATGATCTGAGCCGAAGGCAGAGGCTTTTACCCACTGAGCCACCCAGGCGCCCCTCAATATGACTCTTTATTTTTTTTTTTTCAGTTCAAGTATTTTTTAATTTTTTATAAACATATTATTAACCACAGGGGTACAGGTCTGTGAATCGCCAGGTTTACACACTTCACAGCACTCACCATATCACATACCCTCCCCAATGTCCATAACCCCACCACCCTCTCCCTACCTCCCTCCCCCCGGTCACCCTCAGTTTGTTTTGTGACAGTAAGAGTCTCTTATGGTTTGTCTCCCTCCCAATCCCATCTTGTTTCATTTATTCTTTTCCTACCTCCCAAGCCCTCCACGTTGCATCTCCACTTCCTCATATCAGGGAGATTGTATGGTAGTTACGACTCTTTATTTTGATTAAGAGTTGGCTTATGTAGTTGGCTGCTCCCATATTGGGGGCATAAATATCTACAATTGCTAGATCTTCTTGGTGGATAGACCCTTTAAACATGATGTAGTGTTCTTCTGTATCTCTGACTACAGTCTTTAACTTAAAATCTAATTTATCTGATATGAGAATCACTACCCCAGCTTTCTTTTGAGGCCCATTGTCATGAAAGATGGTTCTCCATCCCTTCACTTTCAGTCTGGATGTACCTTTAGGTCCAAATGTATCGTTTGTAGACAGCATATGGATGGGTCCTCTCATTTTATCCAGTCTACAACCCAGTGCCATTTTATGGGAGCATTTAGGCCATTCATGTGGAGAGTGATTATTGAAAGATAAGTTTTTATTGACATCATGTTGCCTGAAGTTCTTTTTTCCAGAGATTGTCTCTGTAAATTTCTGTTTCATGTCACTCTTGGGTTTTTTCTTCTTTTATTAACCCCCCCTTAATATTTTTTGTAGTGCTGGCTTGGTGGTCACATGCTCTTTTAAACCATTTGTTTTTGATGTAGTGTTCAATGATTCATTAGTTGTGTGCACCCAGTGCTCATCATAACACGTGCCCTCCTTAATATCCATTACCTGGCTACCCCCTCCACACCCTCCCCTCTGAAACCCTCAGTTTGTTTCCTGGAGTCATTACTAGGTATTTACCCCAAAGATACAGATATAGTGAAAAGAAGGGGCACATGCACCCCAGTGTGATGCTGAGATTCCCTTCATCAGATGAAGGGATAAAGAAGATGTGGTACCTATATACAATGGAATATAACTCAGCCCTTAGAAAGATGAGTACCCACCATGTGCATCAACATGGATGGAAATGGAGGGGATTATGTACTTCAAGTCTTTGGAGATCCCACAAGGAGAAAAGTGTCATCATGTCATGTCAACCACACTAATGATTAATCATGTTCATTAGAACACCATCTTTTCAACTTTAGAAAGTGTGAAAATGCAGAGGAGGGCCAGTTAAGTATCCTCCAGATTGAGAACTCACTTTAAGGCCAAAAAATGAAGCAAGCTGCTCCATATTATTTACACAACTTTATGTGAGGTAACTTACTGACAGAGGTACCCTGAGGTCAGACATTCTAAACAGTATAAGGCTATTCTCTGCGCTCACTCTCTGCCCCATTTGGACCTCAAGCCATGGCTTGTATAAAGCCAAGGGGCATGGTTGTAAGGGCACAGGGAAGTTATCTGAAGTGGGGCCATATGTGCATGAGAGGGGAGAACAAGATGGAGGGCCAAAGATGGAGTCAGTGTTGTCAGCATGCCCACAGAAAGTGTCCATGATTTTATAATCTGATTCTTATGAAGTTTTTGCTGTGTACTATGAAAAACTCCTTGCATTCATTATCTCATTTAATATTCAAAACTTTCCTATGTTAGATGTATAATTCATATCTGATTGTATTAGTAAAAAAATAGAGTACTCTTGAGCCTAAGTGTCTACCCAAGGCCCTCCAGCTAATTGATAGCAGAGCCTGGTGAGAACCTGAATCTTGATGCCAAAGGCCATGCATAGACACTACACTGGCCTGACTTCTTTCAAATCCATTATCTGAGTTAGAAATGCCTCAGAAATCATCTGCTCCAATGTTATTATTTTGGAGATAATTAAGAGGCCCAGAAAGGACTATGATTCTCCCACATACGAATTCTCTTCTCATTAAGAGAAAAGTCATTTTCTTTGTAGTTTTTAATCCCTTACTCTGCGATAAATCATAGCACAGGAAATAGTATCATACTTTTTGACTTAAGATGAAAGTATTAAAAGACTGACAATAGCCAAAGTGTTATTGAGGATGTGGAGCTCTTAGAACTCTTGTACATTACTGGTGGGAGTGTAAAATGGGAAAGTTTGTTACTTTCTAACAAACTTAACTACACACCCATGGCATGAGCCAGCAATCCCACTCCTACTCCAGGAATGGAAACATATATCCATCAAGAGGCTAACAATGTTCATAGCAGCTTTTGTCAGAAGCTGAAATGTCCATCAACCAAGAATGATGGAATGCTACTGGGTGTTAGAAAGAACAAATTATCAATACAGGCAACAATGTGAAAAAATCACAAAAACATTATGTCAAGTGAGAAAAATCCGGACATAACAGAGTACATATTTTATTCACATAAATTTAAAAAAGGAAAAGGCAAGACTAATCTGTGGTGATGGAAGTCACCTAGGTGGGAGGGGCAAGAGGGAATTTCCCGCGGATGGAAAAGGTTCTACATCTTGATTTGGGTTATTGTTACACAGCTGTATAGGTTTGTCAAAAATGTTCAAGCTTAATGTGTAAAATGCATGCATTAAACCTAATAAGGTAAAGTCATCATTTTAAAAAAAATCTTAGAATGCAAAACAAAACACAATTAATCAAGGAATTTGGCATTAAGAGGAATCCATTTTCACCCTCACATCTTGAAGATGTGATAGGGCAAGACTCAAGAGATGAGAAACAAGTGGATAATGCAGTGGAAATAAAATGACTTGAAGAAGAAGGGGAAAGAAAGAGAAGAAAGGGAAGGGAAGGAAGGAAAGAAAGGGGAGGAGGGAAAAGGAAGTTCTGAAGCCACCCAGAATTCCAAAACAAAAAGAAAAGATAAATGAAAGTGACTCCAAGTAACAGGCTATTGACCATTTGAAACAATGCAGAATTACACAAAAATTGAAACCTCTTCCCTTTTTCTATTCTCACCTCATTCTCCAGGGTAATCAGAGAAATGTGGTTTGCATGCTTTTTCTAGGCACATAACTATATACACACATAAATACCTAGATAGCTTAGTTCTTTTACAAAAATAGGATCACAATCTATATACAATACTATAATTTTCCATTAATATTATACAGTGAAATACTAATTAAAAAATAAAACAAAAACAAGCCAAATCCAGAGTCTGGTAAGGTCTTTGTGAATATGACAGAATTTATAAATATCTTGGTGAAATGTAGAACAGTTTATATAATAATTTTAAAAATGGGTTTAATATTAGACAAACCTGTTTTTAACTCTTTTGAGCAAAGCAACGATGCCTCATCAACCCTCTCTCTCTGCCCTCACCCTCCCCTCACCTCTCTTTTTGCCCCTCTGCCATCAAATTTCATGTTTATTGCCCAAAAGCAGAACTACTTAGATATATATCTTATGCTTCCATCCTGCTAATCAATATTCTTAGGGTCTTACTTTCCACCCCAATTTGCTTATCAAGAGAATATCTCTGAAGACAACACCTCGCAAACAAATTGTAGGGCCTGGTATAACAATCTTTTCACACCTCCATATATGCATCTGTAAAGTCGGTATGTTTTCAGATAATAAGCTCAGTCAAGTCAGTGGAAATCTTTAGAAGAAAATATAGGAGATGGAAGATAACATACATTATGTGTCTTCTTTGTGTCAGGTACTGTCTGGGGCACTCCAGTATAGTGAGTTTGGTCCAGCAAACACATTTTGAGCACTATCTAAGCACCATTTAAGCACATATCTAAGATAAGCAGATAGAAATGGAAAGTCGCATCGCTGTGCTTGAGAAGTGACACCCTGTTGAGAGCAACAGGCCTGTAAACAAATAATTTTTACATAAAAAGGAAAATGTTATTACAGAGAAGGGGCAGGCTTAGGGCTGGGTTTCTGGAGGAGAGGGAGCCTGAGTTGAAAATGCTGAAGGATGAAGAAAAGAGCTAGTCGCATATACAGTTTTTCAATTTATAAAGCATAACTTCCATTGTTCCTTTTGAGCAAATCAGCTGATGCTTTCCAGCTGGTAGAGCTTTCCACAGATACAGATAGACTTCCTAGGAAACATGGAGATGGGGAGATTACTCTATGTCACCAGTCCCCCACATCAGAGATGAGTGAGTAGGCATAAACTCACTTACCCTCAAAACAAGAGTTTCTTCAGACTAGCTATAAAAGTTAATGAAAACCTCCTCAAATGACTCATTTTCTCTCTCCCGTAGATAGAACTGGTCCAGGAGCATAGGATGTTGTAGGGTTTGCCTTCAGCTCTGTTCATGGTCAATATCTCTGTCAAATATAAAAGGATTAAGTCCAACACTAAAAATTTGCTCCCTAAGGAGGCAAGGAGAAACTCTTCCATAGTGTTTTGGTTTTTTTTTTTTTTTTTTTTAAATAATAAGAATTTATGCTATTTTCTTAAGATTTAGAATCAGAAAAAACTTCAAGACTTGCCTTCTTGTTATAGTCATTTCATGTTTTTTTTTTTTTCCAAATCCCTCTATCAGACTTCCATTTTTCACATTCCCCTAAAGCATTTTTCTTTGATCTCTCTCACACTCACCATCCCATTTGGTGCTCCCACTGCCCATTACTGGCTGAGGTTATTTTCTCATGCTGATTTAATAGTATTGATATGTTTAGATGTCAAAAGATAACTGACCCTTTCAAAAAACTTCCAATAGGCATCAACAGCAAAGTAGAAACTGTTCACTAATTAAAATGGGTAAAGCTGTCATCCTAAAGCTGGAGGCGATTTATTCTTGACTTCAGATGAAGAAGCAGTGACTCTACTCTTTGACTCAGAATGGCTTCATCTGTCATTTGAAAGGAAGGCAAAGGGATTGCTGCCATCTGAGCTTCAGTCAGGGAAACTAGAATCAGAAAACTGGATAAGACAAGGATTATTTACTGAAGTATAACCTAGGTGTCAGATTGGAGATCAAATTGAATTTGACTCAAATTTTAGCTGTCCAGTTTTCTCCACAAACTCCCCACAATTCCTTCAATTTCTTGGGACTTATTTCTGCAAAGTTTCTTTCTGCCTCTAAGCTTCCTCAAGAATAGGAACAATTTCTCCCTTCTTTTACATCAGTCTGTTTCTATAAGAAACCCTCTCCTGTCTTCTTGGTTTCACTGGGTAGTAGCCACTAACCAACCACATGAGCTGTTTACATTTAAATATAGTTGACAAAAAGTATATAAAATTTAAAATTTTATTATAAGATTTAATTTTAAAATGATATAAAATTTAAAATTCAACTCCTTATTCACACCAGTCATATTCCAAGTGCTTGATGGCCATATGTGGTTAATGGCTGCCACATTAATAGCACAGATTAGGACATGTCCCATCCTTCAGGGCAGTTGTACTAGTGGGCCATGAATTGATGAGAACTTACTGAATATTTATGAATGCAGGCCAAGAGGTTATATTTTTATTTTCCATCAGAAAATTCTATTTGATTTAAGCATTTTTAACCACCCTCATCTTTTTGGAAATGTACCATCTATCTATGGAGATACACCAATGTGTATGTTTTCCCTAGGAAGAGTCTTTTACGAAGTAAAGTAGAATCACTTCATAGATGAAGGCAAAATGCTTCAAGCAAGTGTAGAGTAAGAATTCTTGCAAAAGAGGAAAGAAAACATTTCCCTCTGAGAATGAGGTGAATGTCTTCGGAAAAAAAAAAAAAAGAAGAAGAAGAAGAAGAAGAAGAAGAAGAAAGAAAGCAAAAAACAAAACAAAACTTTTTTTATGGGAAAAAGAAAGGCATGAGTGAGTCTGCTTGTCCTCTAGAAGGAAACACCTATGAAGAAGAGGGGGCAGGTTTGGAAGCCTCTACTCTTTCTTAGGTATTGGTCAGTTTAACACTAAAACCTCCTGAGCATAAGATTGTGGAGATGAGTTGGTGTGATCTCAGACTCGAAGTTGCTTAAAGATTGATTAGGAAGACAGACAGAAAATAGAATTTAAATATAAGCATGTGGTCTGTGAGCACAAGAGAGGCATCTCTGCTGTCCAAGAGTAGAATAAGGAGAAGCTTCAAGTCGGGAACCAAACCAAGCTAGCTGGGGACCAGATTGGTGATCTTTTTCTTACCTCTTGTCTTCCCCACAGCACCTATCCCCTCATCCAGGGTCCTTGCACTTAATTACATTCAAGGTTTGTTGAATTAATTAATTAAAAGACAAATAAACATGACCAAACAAATAAAAAGAAGAGTATTGCAAAAACGACACGGAAAAAGGCGTAGAGGCATGACCTTGTGTGGTTTCCAGGAAATACTGATGGGGTGTTGATGGTGGTCAGATGTGAGTGGAGTGAGCCCCCGTGCCAGAGACCAGAGTCACAAAAGGGGCTAAGATGGGAAGGTTTTTCCTGCTGTCCTAAAAATTTGGATAGAGGAAGGGCTCAATTTTACTATTTCCTCATAAATGTAACAACATAAAGTTTGCATTTTAATATAGATTGTATTCTGGAAATACACAGACTCAAATGAAAATTTTCTCTTTTTTTTTCTTAAAGATGTACTTCTTTATTTGAGGGGGTGGACAGAGGGAGAGGGAGAGGGAATCTCAAGCAGACTCTGCACTGAGCCTGGACCCTGACACAGGGCTCAATCTCAGGACCCTGAGACCATGACCTGAGCAGAAACCAAGAATCAGAGGCTTAACTGACCGTACCACTCAGGTCTTCTCAAATGAAAATTTTCTTTTTTTTTTTTTTTAAGATTTTATTTATTTATTTGACAGAGAGAGATTGCAAGTAGGCAGAGAGGCAGGCAGAGAGAGAGGGAAGCAGGCTCCCTGAGAAGAGAGCCCGATGTGGGGCTTGATCCCAGGACCCTGGGATCATGACCTGATCCGAAGGCAGAGGCTTTAACCCACTGAGCTACCCAGGAGCCCCTCAAATGAAAATTTTCTAATCAAGTAAATTTAACTAGCACCAGACCTTAGAAATGAAATTTTAAACTTTACTCCAAACTCTTAATTCCTGTGGTCATTGTCTGATATTTTAGACCCAACTTGTATTAAGAAGAAAAACTAAAAGTCACTATGAATCTTATTCCAAACATTAGAATTCTTATTTAACATCAATACCTATCTCTTTATTGTACCACATTCTCTTCTTCAGGGATTATTTTATGTTTTTCCAAAAGACATGCTTGAGCAGTAATCTCAGTAGCAGACTGTGGACAATATCCTTTCTAAATTTTTATAATTTTCACTTGTCTTAATTTCATGCTCCCCTCCTTCATTGATTGTTTGGGTGGGAATATAGTTCTGGGTTAAAAGTTGTTTCCTTTCACACCTTTTATTTATTTTTATGTTATTTATTTATTTGTTTATTTTTATTTATATATTTCATTTATTTGTTTGTTTTTATTTCCCTTCCATTTTTATTACTCTGGTATGGTGCTATTCTGATCCTAGTTTTGGAGGTAATGGCGGATTTGCCATTTTAGGGTTCTCTAAATTTCATGTATGATGTGCCTACATATAGAAAAATTCCAAATGTTTCTCTTCAGTATTCTAAAGGCCCTTTTCAGTTCAGATAGTTCTTGAGTCCTCTGTATTCTTACATTTCAGAGTTTTATGTTGTTCCTTCAATGTCCTTTCTTGGAGCTAACTAATGGGGGAGATTCCGTGTAAGATTTCTTAAAGTCCTCGAAGCTTTTAATCCTCTTGTCTCATCTCCTTCTCTTCCCTCTTTCATCTCAAGACTTTAAAATGTTTATATTGTGACATGAAGCTAGCAGAGTGAGGGTTGGGGGTTGGGAAATCTCCTTGGGCATATATTTTGTCAAAACTTTTCTCTCTTGCATCTGGACCAGCGCTTTTGAACTCAAAAGGCTTGGAATTAATATCTTTGTTCTTTGTTGTGTCAGGAAGCAATGATGATTCCCACCCAGCTGCCTAAAGGGGAAAAGGCTGTGTTTAACAGGTAGCGTAAAAAACAAAATTCGTCTGGTAATATCCTACCACATACAGTTAGGAAACTAAGGCGCAGAGAGGTTCAGGAGCACGCCGAATGTTCCGCAGCAAGTAGGTAACAGGAGTAGGACCTGAACCCACATCCACCAGAAGCCAGGCCCTGTGTTCTTTCCCCAGAGCATCATCTGAACGGCTGAGGTTCTCTACTGTACACTTTGTACACCATGGAAACATGACTTTCTCTTGTCCTGCCATGGATGTATACACAGGTTGGAAAAAGCTGATGGCAAAAAGCCTGAGTAGCATTGTAAAAAGAACCTTGAGCTGAGAGGAAGAAAGCCCAGCTTCTGATGCCAGCTGTACTCCGAACTAGCTGTGTGTATTGAGTCAGTCCTGGGGCTTCTCTGGGCCTCAGGTTCCTCACTGGTAGAGCAAGAGCCCAGGACTTGAGAAATCCTGATATCCTTCCCAGCCTTAACGTTGAGGTTGAAAGAGCTCCAACACCTTCAAGGTAGTTTATTTTTTGCTACCTACACCAGAGGAGGAAATGGTGTTGCCTTTTTCAAATAGGCTATTTTCTTCATTAGACTGTGTGAGTGAGGAAACAGAGAAGGCCAGAGTTCAAGGTCCAGCTCCACCACTGACCAGTATGATGATCCTGATTGAGCAGGCTCTCTACTCTCTCTTAACATCAAGTTTCTTCCATGCAAAGTGGGGGTATATGCCCTATGTCAGTCCCGGGGATTCTGTTAGGAGCTCAGGTAATGACTCAGGTGGAAAGACTGTATGATAAATTATTGTATCACTGTAAGCTATTTTGACATAATTGCCCTCCATTAGGTCAAGATTTCAGTGCCTTGTTCCTGAGGAATAAGGAGAAGGAGTTAAAACAGGTATTTGAGGAATGGGGTGCATGCTGAGGTGAATGGGATTGGTGTCTTAAGGAAGAAAGTCTGTATGGACCCCTCAAGCATACCCCAGAGGCACATAAACTTAAATCCAGGGCTGGTGGCCAATCGTTTCCGCAAAGATAGACACATCCTGATTCTCCAGAGTTGAAGTGGGGCATCTTTATAGAAAGGAAAGAGAAATTAAGGATATTGACAGTAGAAAGAGATAAAAAGATTGACAGAAGGGGCGCCTGGGTGGCTTAGTTGGTTAAGAAGCGCCTTTGGCTCAGGTCCTGGGATCCAGCTCTGCGTTAGGCTCCCTGCTCAGCGGGAAGCCTGCTTCTCCCACCCCTCTGCCTGCTGCTCTCCCGGCTTGTGCGTGCTCGCTCTCTCTATGTCAAATAAATAAATAAAATCTTAAAAAAAAAATTGACAGAGTTAAAAAAGGTAAATACGGGGAGAGAAGACTGTCTTCTAACAGATTACAGGATATCGTCAGTTTTGATAAGGTGGGGTGGAAAGGAAAGACTATTTACAAATAAGGAGGGGTTCCTCTCCTATTTAATTCATTCTCAAGCCGCCTCTCACGCATTCACTTTGACTACAGATAAGACTTTTATGGATGGGTTATTACTTCAAGCAGTACTATTGCTCTATGATTAAAGCAAGGGCCACATAATTTCGGAAGCAAGAAGATATAAGAACTCAAGAAACTGCCTGGGATCTCTCAGGACACGGAAGAAGGCAGGGGTCCTCAAAGCCTTGAGGGCTGACCAGGTAATCGCCACCCGTTTGAGGGCAGAAGGCTTTCTTTGAACATCTGTTTTCTTCTACTAGCTTTTCACTGGGCCAGAAATGACAAGCTCTGGGTCTAATGATGTTAGTCATGCTTTGTGCTGCTGGTTTTTTCTACTCGAACTATGCATTTCTTTCTTCTCTGTCTGTAAAGAGCATTGCCTTTGGTGTCAGCACCGGGTTAAATCTTGGCTGTGAAATCTAGCAGCTGTGAAACTTTGGGAGAGTTCCTTAATCTCAATGAAGTGTGTGTTTTCATGTGTAAAATAAGTTAATGATAACTACAAGGCAGCCTAGTTATGATTAGATTAGGTGACATGTGAACATCCAATGAATGTCAGTTTGTTAAGATCCACTTACAGGTTATTCCAAAAGATGCTCTACCTCCCTTCCCTCCAGATTGTTGGTTGGACAGAGAAGTCCTTGCTGTTTGTGTCTTAAGGGGGTTGGAGAACATTGAACATACCTCTATCACCTTCTGAAGGGAGGTTCGTTAGAGAAGTGCAGGGCTAATACAATGATGTAAAATGCTTGGGAGCGGGGGGTCCATCAAATCTTCATCGTTTGGTTTTCTTCTTTATTCACACTGTGTCGGACTGCTTACATGGACCTATGTAGATTATCCAGGAAAGTTTGAACATTATGTTCCATCATTCCTCTTAAACAATCTATTATTTGATAGTTAGAATATGTATTCTGATTGTTGGATCATAAAGCATGCTCAAGGGAAGATTCAATGAATTACTCATCCTAATAATTTTTAGGAAAAAAATCTTGGACCCAATCATATGCTTACACTAAAATAAATACCAGATGGACGAAAATAAAAGAAAATATGGGTAGATATTTTAATCTTATGTGGATGGTAATGACACATTTTTCTGATATAAAGTCCAAATGTTTAAAGGAGAAGGTAAATATGACAATTTTTGAAATTTTCAGTGTGACAAAAGATATAAAAAAGAATCTTAGAACACTGAAAAAACAAAATTAAATTTAAAAAGAAATACAAACTATTTTAGTATTAATATTAAAATATTTAATATAAAATATTTAAAATTAATATTAATATTAAGGTATTAATATTAAAATATTGATAATATATGAAAGACAACAAATGCACAAAAATGGCCCTAAAGATTTCTGAGAAAAAAGATAACAAACAGGAAAAATGTGCAAAGGTATAAACCAAAAATTTAACAAAAAAATTTAAAAATTGAATCAATCATTATATAAAAAGATCTTCAACTTTTTATATATCTTGAAAATTTTTTAAATTATTAATTTAAGTAATATAATTATGAATATTTTTAAAATACTAGACAGTGAGATTTTTCTTACGCCAAAATTAGCAAGAAAAAAAATGGATAAATTGGGTGTTCCTTGAAGTCTGGGGGAACCAGCATTGCTGTCTATGTGCTATTACTGGAATGTATGGAACAGCCCATCCAGAAGGCATTTTAGCTAAGGGTATCAGTGTGACAACATGCACATTCTGTGAAGTCACAGCCCTGTGTACGTACATTTATACTAAAGAGAGAACCAAAACTGCATAATAGTTATTCAAGGGGAAGAAGGTTCATTACAGTTGATCAGTTTCTGAGCAAGAAAACCAGTTATCAGAATTCTATGAGTCGATTTATATAAAATGCTACACAAACCAACACATAGACATATATACATAGAAAGATGTCCATAAGCTACTCACTAAATTGTTTTTCTCTGGGAGATAGAATTTACTTCCTATTTTCCAGTTTGTCACGGATCTTTTAATAGTTCATGTACTGTCTGGTGATGGGGAAGATAATAAAGTCATTTTCTTTAAAAAAAATAAAATGTGGTTATCACCTACGCGTGAAGGAAAAAGGGTTGACCGGAGTCAGGGTATCTAGTTGTAGCTGTGTGACAAGGAACAAGCCACTTAATACCCATAGACCTCGGGTCCTCTCATCTGTAAAATGTGGGTATTGGACCATATATGCCCTTTTAATGCTAACACAGACAAATTCGCTCTTGGGACTGACTTGATTTGATTGAGTTGACTCAATAGAAAGTCCATTACTGCCCCATCTGTGCGAAAGCGTGCCTTAGGCGCCCTCTTCTGGTCCTTCTGAGAATATCAGGAATAGGCTCTTCGCAATGGACCAAATGCCTTCTTCCAGACTACTAAACTCTTCAACCCAACACAGTTAGGTCTCTGGCGCTGGACCAGAGGCCTTGCAGGTGACATAGATTAAATACCCCTAATATCTACAGTTATCTTGAGAGTCCCTTGATTGTATAATCTGGGTTAATCCAGAAAATTATTTTTTTTTCCTCCGTATGCGATTTGCCATCTAAATTCCTGGGTCTGTCTCACCTACTGTGTTCAGATTGCAGATTCAAGCAAATCCAGGAACTTCGAGGGAAAACTCACAAGGTCTCTGAGACCCTTACAGGAGAGGTTTCCAAAGCACTTCAGCTTCTCCGGAGAAGAGGAAGATGACCCCCCAAAGCATGCGTCTGTTCCTACTGCTGAGCTGCGTAGCCAGCACTGAAGTCCTGGGAGGTGAGTATCAGTCATTCACTGGAAGTGAGCTGACAGCCAGTGTTCATGCAGCACACTGGCTCAGCCCTCCACTCGTCCCACATGATGTTTAGGTGCCACAGGCAATAGATATCAAAGACAGGAACGAAGGACAAGGTCATGTGGGGAAAATCACAAGGACTGTAGAATCAAACAAATCCAACCTCGTGTGGTTGTGAGCCATAGAGAAATTATCAACTCAGTGTCAGTTATGATCATTATTTTACAAGTTTCTGGTGAAGGGTGGAGATAATGTATTTAAAGCATCTGTTACCTAGCAGTTGGTGAGCGAGAACTAGAATTAGAGCTCCCCAACATTCATGCATCGTTTTCCCATTTGAACATACCAGCAATTTTGGTTTGCAAGGGACTTAAAGCCTCATTGGAGAGATGGGTCCTACACCATGTAGACCCAGAATCAAGTACAAAGTAACATGTCAACAAGGTAGGAATCAATACCCTAAGATCTTCCAGCAGAGAAAGCAGGAAGAAAACTATACACATGAGCTAAAAATACGTATCATAGAACATCCAAAATGGAAAGAAATGGAATGTGGGCACATCTTGTATAATGCCTTTATTGTGTTTACAAAGAAGCTGAGGCCCAAAGGAAGTCAGGACTTGCCCAAGATCACATAGCAAGATTACATGATATTCTGGCTCCCGGTCTGGGGTGCCTCTCATAGTCCCATGTGGCTCTGTGAGGAAAACCATGCCTGAGCATGTATATAACCTGGGGAATACTTTGGCCAAGGGGAGATGCATTGGGAGGACAAAGGAAGAGAAGCAGTGTTCTTCAGGCCTCATGGGTGTCCGTGGCTCAAGGTCTGTGTCCCCTTTCTGCTCAAAGGCTCTCTGACCTCTACCCCACACCGACTGCCAGCCACCAGTTCTCTCAATCTTTATGGCTGCTCCGCACCTGGGGGATTCAGCCACTTTCTCTGAGCCATGCAAGAGTATGAAAGAAGCAGCCCCCAAGCCCTCCTGTGGAGCCACCTAACCAGAGAGTTAGAGTCCTGTTGTTTCTGGTTCTGGCTGCCCTGCAGGGACTTGAAATTCACCCAAGCTAAACCCTGTGAGTGAGAAACCAATCGCCCTGCTCTGGGACTTCACTAAAGCTCTCTGGTTTCTGTCCCTCAGAGGTGATAGAACCAGGACATGCCCACCGGTCCCTCCACTGCTCCTCTACAGATCCTGCTTCCCGCTGTAGAGACTTTCTGGGATTGCTGCATAGGAAGATCCAGCTGCATAAGGCTGTGGGGCTAGGTCACTAGAGCCCTCCGTGCTAGCCAGAGTAGGAAGCTTATCTAAAAGCATAGGAAGTCTGGGTGCCTGGGTGGCTCAGCTGGTTAAGCCACTGCCTTCGGCTCAGGTCCTGATCTGGGAATCCCAGGATCGAGTCCTGCATCAGACTCTATGCTCAGCAGGGAGTCTGCTTCTCCCTCTGACCCTCCCCGCTCTCGTGCTTTCTCGTGCACTCTCTCTCTCTCAAATAAATAAATAAAATCTTTAAAAAAAAAAAAAAAGGCATAGTTAGTCCCTAGGGATTTATAGGCACGGATGAAATAAAACCAGAGAATGGGACAAACAAGGGACGGGGGTGTCATTTGAGTGGGGAGAGATGAAAGGCTCGCTGTGTGGCAACAATCTGTGGATATCGTCTAGGAGCAGGAGGAGCCCTGCACTCATGTCTAGCCTTGGAGCATAGCCACAGGGTTCAAACGTACTAGCCTAGCATTCCCTTCATCATCTAGGCCCTCTGCATTGCCAGTCATCTCCTTGCTTCCTGAACCTTCAGATATGGTGACATGGCCCCCTCACTAAGGCAACTAGCAGGAAGAGATTGTGCTTCTCTCTGTCACAGTTTCCTTAGCTTCCAGGCTTAATGATTCCCCTTGTCCTTCCCACCGTGCTTGTCTGAAAGATCCCCTCTACTCAAGGCAGACTTCAGTGTTCACTCTTGCTCTGCAATCTTGTGAGCTTCTGACCCCATTCCTCGGCTCACCCTCTTGGCCTCACATGCCCCTTCACTACTGACTCACAGCCCAGCTCACCCATCTTCGATTCTGTCCAAGTTGCTATCTAACCTGTCCTGTGTAACTCTGGCCCAAAGCACCACTCCTTCCTTGTAATGCCTAAAACTGCCAACTTGTGCTCCTAGTCCACTCTGGTGCTGCCTCGAATTGTGGCTGTTTGACCTTAGGACCAAAGTGAGGATTCTGCCAGTTGCTGAGTATGTCTATTCCAATGGTGCATTCCATAACCGGGAAAAAATCACAGGGTGGGCTGAGGGTCCCACCGGGCCTGCCGTCTAAAACTCCATGGTCACCTGAGCCTCCCTAAGCTCTGCTCTGACAGACCACAGAGATTTTTGGAGTCTCCTGGATTAGTCTCCCAGTTCAGAACGAGTGTCCAGCGATCCTCAAAGAATCCAGTTGTCTCCTTTTCTCCAGTGCGCACTTAGCCTTATAAAGACCATAGTTCCCTTTGGGGAAGGCTGAAAGAAAGATTAACGGCACAAAGTTTGGGGAGCGTGGCAGGGTCCTTCCTCAGGCTACCCAGCCTCCCCATCATTCTGGAAACTTCACAGGGTGGGACGTGATTGTTTGTGCCATCCTAATTGGTGATGCCCTTTGATGTCTCTGCAGAAATCCTCATGAGACCCAGCTGTGCTCCTGGATGGTTTTACTATATGTCTAACTGCTATGGTTACTTCCGGAAACTGAGGAGCTGGCCCGAGGCTGAGGTAAGAAATCTTGCCCCATGCTTGGACAGGTACCTCTAAAGCCAGGGGCCACCCAGAGCTGCTGGTCTCATGTGACTCAAAATTAAGGGTCCTTCTGAGGAGACATTCTGAGGAGTCATGTGGCTGCTGAAATGGGGATAAGGAAGTCGTGTGTTCCTCTCATTCAGTTCCCAAAGCATTGCTGGGGCCTGTGCTCTATGCCCAGACCCTAGATGGACTGTCAAGACGTAAGAATGAACAAGAAAAAGCCATTACCCTCAAGGAGGTCACTGTCCAGAGGAAGGACAGAAATACACAAACAGGAGAATGAGAAGATAAAGACCTTTAGAAAGAATCATTGAATTGCTGTATCTGATTTACCAGAAAGACCAGGGTGCAGACAGGCCTGGGGCATGGTCTTCAGAAAGCCCTGACAGAAAGGGAAGCAGACTAAACAAATGGAAGGCTTCACTGTCTACACCACCCACAAAGGTACTGGTTTTGTTTCACTGAGGCTTTGTCTAGAAGATACCCAAGTAGCCACTTTACCTCAGAGGATTGTGGGGAGCCCATGCTGCTGTCTCTCTGGGTTGTGGTTGTTGAACTGATGTGATTAGTTGGGGGCACCTTATGGGAAAATGTGGTATGACCCGGGCCCAGAATGGCCTCAGAATTCTGTATATAACTAACTCAGCAATGACAGAGCACTTACCAAGTGATAGCTATCAGGAATACAAAGTCATCTGTGGCCTTAAAAAGTGCAGGATTGGGATGACTGGGTGGCTCAGTAGGTTAGGACCTGCCTTCAGCCACATCAGGCTCTCTGCTCAGCAGGGAGCCTGCTTTCCCCCCTCCCTCAACTCTGCCTGCCTCTCTGCCTACTTGTGATCTTCATCTGTTAGATGAATGGATAAATTCTTAAAAAAAAAAAAAAAAAGTGTAGGACCAGTGCAAGATTGTGTGGTATTTAAACAGAACATTTCCATGCAGTGTGATCATGACTAACTCTTCCAAGGTCACACCCAGAGTAACTAGTGGAACAAACCCAGGGAAGTCAGCCCTAATGCAATGCTTTCTGGGTTTACGTGCATGATAGTTACAGAGAGAGAGAGAGAGAGAGAGCGAGGAAGAAAGAGAGAGAGAGAACACTAAATGACGAAGGGGTTTCCCAGACACTGTTCGATGAAAGAAAGAAAGCTGATGGAGAGCAATGAACTTTTCCTCAATTCTTGAGAAGCAACTGGAAGAAATCTGGGAAGACCACCCATTCTGCCTGTCTCCAGAGATTCCAACACGGATTCTGCCAACACAAAGGGGAAGAAACCTGGAGGACTTGGGAGTAAAACAGACATGAGTTTCAATCCTAACAGTGCCTTACAAAGTTAAGTCATACCTCACTTGACTGGTTTTCTTGTTTTAAAATGGGGATGACAATTCACCCCATGGGCTTCTCAGAAGGATTCCTTAAAATAACTTCAAAGAGCCTATGGCACCTGCTAAGTACTCAGTTGAGGTTCTCAAGACAAAAACAGTCTACACGATTGATCTGGGGCCTTAGCAGAATTAACCGGTTACTCCTGATCAGAATGCAGAGAAAGTGCTGGAAAACTTTACCATGGCCACTGCTGCTAGCTTGACTAGTTGCCAGTACTGAGGGTCGATCTCAGTTCTTGAGAGCCCTGGTGTGAAGGGGACCATGAAAATGGTGGGTACATCTGATCTCGGACACGAGAGGCAGAGAGGTCTTGGTTCCAGGCCAAATTCTCTCACTAACAGGAGTTGGAACTTGGAGGAAAAGCTCACTGAACCACTTGGAGCCCGTTTCCCTTCTGTCCCAGGAATCTCTGGTGACTGGCAGTCTCAGTAAATGTTGACTGGTTCTCTGACTTCCAGGCCTCCCAAGTTCAAAAGTCAAATGAAGTTAGGGGTGTGGAAGCATTCTGGTGTTGTGAAGTGGTTGGCAAATGGGAGGCCAGCACAAACACTCAACTCTAACCACATCTCATCATGAGCAGGATACCAAAGGGAAGCACTGGAATAGCAACCACAGCCAAAGCCATGTTTTTATCCAATTACGTTGTATTAAATTAAGTTTTACCATGTACGCATCTTCTGTAACACAACCCCCAAAGAGCATGAAATATGTGGGTATCTCTATCTAGCTATAAGATACGTACATGTAAAAGTTTGTCTTATTTAATTGAACAGTAAGTTTCCGGTTAGGGAACGGTTAGGCCACGTCTTCCAGCCAATACCAGAAACAAAAGGGGATTATCATTCAGGAAGTGATAAGAAAAAATCCAGATCACATTCTCTTGAGTAGGAATGAAGGCAGCATCTTTGAAGAACAAGAATTTGGGATCAAAAAAGACATAGAGCAGTAAAACAAAATTGAGTCTGGAGCTGAGTTTTTAAAAAGTTGCAACAGAGAGATAAGATAGTTCCACGCTCCCACACCAACCCCTGGTCTGGTTTAACTGGGATAAAGATACTCAAAACCCCAACTAGATTACATCCTGTGGCTACTGCTCAGGACAAGCAAACAGACGGGCACATTAATCTAGAACCAGAAAGTCATGAACACGGGATCTTCAATTCTAAACCAATAACTGAGGCATCTCCCCACTCCTGGAGGGAGCATCATAGATTTTTGGACAATCCACACTATTCCTATTTGGTACCAGATAAAGATAATGTACAGAACACTGTTTACAATTTACAATGTACTATTCTTGTGCAAGATAGAGCCAGAATCATTTCATAATAATTTAATAAATAATAAATGATGTAAAATAGAATGGACATCGAACTTGGGAGTTATGTAGACCGGGGCTCTGTTCTTGGGCAACTCAGTCTGACACCCTTTTCTGATCATGCATTTCCACCATAAACTACAGGTGGGTTCTACTTCCTGAGATCGGCGTGAAGATTCAATGGGGGTAGCGTGTTGAGGTGCTCATCATTTTGGAGGTGCTCCATGAAGAGCACTGCCCTATTCTCTCTGGTGTGAGACGCATCCTTATCACGTCTAAACACCTCCGAAATCAGTGTTCCCTTAAAGAAAGTGGCACTGACTTTTTCTCTCTTGCTTTTCTAGTGGAACATGAAACAAAGGGCACATTTTATAATCAGTGATTTCTTAGGTTTGTTGAAATGCAGAATTAGAATATCTAATTATAGCCATTATATCCCTCCACAAGTCCATTGTGTAGCAGAGTGATTTACTTCTTCAACTTCACAGATAAGCATTGTGAGCCTCAGAGAGGTCATGTGACTTGTCAAGGTCACATACAGTAACTTGAGGCAAGACCAGGAGGACCCCAGGCACGTCCACGGACCCTAAAGCTCACGACCTTGCCTCCAGCTGCCTCTTCCTCTGAGACTCCACGCTTGGGGCAATTGTGTTTTCTCCTCTGGAGACAGGCAGAATCACGGGGTGTAGATCTCAACTTCTGGAGCAGGTGGGGCTGCGCACTCCCTGTCGCTTGGTGCCCTGGGGTTCTGGGGTGAGGATGACGCTTTTAAAACTCAAGAGGTGATGAGCACTACATCCGGCCCACAGATCGAGTGTCAGTCCTATGGAAACGGAGCCCACCTGGTGTCTCTCCAGAATGAAAACGAAGCCTCCATGGTAGCGAACTACATAAGTGGCTACCAAAGAATCCAGCCTGTATGGATCGGCCTGCACGACCCAGAAAAGGTAACCTCAGACTTGGCCCACAGAGGCCCCCTGCAGAAAGCCGGATAGATAGTCCCTAGCCTGGGAAATGGCCTCCAGCCCTACTGACAGGGCCGTGGGTTGTGGGTCTCCTTCAGTCACTGCCTCCAATCCATAGAGGCCAAAGCCTCAAGCTGTGGGTCTCCCTTCTGTCCCTCTGTGGAGGAAATTATTTCAGTGGCATCGTTTTATAGAACTTCTATCTAAATAAATTCCTTCCAAATCTTAGAACATTCCATGACCGGCTTTTCAGAGCCTTAAAAAAAGTTTGTAAGTATATATAGGTATATATACCTATATATGTGTACACACACACTACACATGCACACATGCACACACACACCCCTGTTAGGGGACCCAGCTTACTAATACTCATTAGATCTTGAGTTAAAGTTAGGAACTTTCAGCCAAGCGTTTTCCTAGATGCTACTGTGTTTTTCATGTCATCCATAACTTTTTTCACTGGACCCTGGTTTCACTTTCCATCACTACTTCCTTGTAAAGAATGGCATGTGAGGTCTTTGGGCTGGTTGCAGAGGTATGTGGGACCTGCAGTTTACAGATTCTTCGTGGCACTTCTATCATTAGCCCAAACAGACATCAGAAACGCAAGAAGAAATCTCCTGTTTCTTGCCAAAACTTTGCCATAGATGTTGCCAGTATTTTATACAATTCATTATACATTTTTATGTATTCACATTGCTATCAATCAGAACTCTCTCCTTCAGAGTCCAGACAAATATTTACATCTATTTATACCAGATGTGTTTTGGTAATTTACTTTTCTACATTCATAACTGAAGAGAGTAAATAGCTCATAAAACCCTTTAAAAATTGTGCAATGTCTCTAGTTATCAAAGAAATGCAAGTTAAAATAGCAATGTAACTTCACTTGTCAGATCACAAAGCTTTTGCTTAATTATTCAATGTATTAATTATTAAGCTTACCCTTAATGCCTACTATTTTTAGGGATATAAAGAAATTGTCCAGTAGATGGGGATTTAAATTCCTACAACTGAAAAGTGCTTGGAAAGTAGTTTGACCATATATATCAGTACCCTCAACAAATGATGTCCTTTAACCTCTTCATTCTGCTTCTGGGTTTCTATCCTAAGAAGTAAGTTTAAGTACAGAAACAGCTCCAGAAACAAAGTTGTTCATGGCAGTATTCTTTATAATGGGAGTAAATTGGAAACAATGTAACTATCATCAACAGAATTAAGGCAAATTCTAGTACATCATTACTATCTAAAAAAGTTTAGGAAGCAAGATGCACCATTGAAGAGGTATTTTCAAGATCATCTCATATGTTAGCATGCAAAAATACTGTGATCCAGAAAAATGTTTACACCAGAAGGAAATAGGCCAAAACATTGGCGTTTTCCTCTCACTGACTAAGTGGGGTGAGTTTTCCATGTTCCATTCCGGTGCACATTTCTGGGCTTCCCCAGTTTTTGCAGTGACACATTTTTACAAGTTTCCAAATGGCTGGAGGGGAGCGCCCAGCAGGGAGGCCTGCAGACTAACTGTCTTACATCTCTGGTCACCGGCAGAGACAGCAGTGGCAGTGGATTGATGGAGCCTTGGATACATACCGGAGCTGGTCTGGAGCATTCCAGCGTGGGAACAAGTACTGTGCAGGGATGAGCTCCAAGACCGGTAAGTTCTCCTGCACTGCCCGTTGCCTCTTCCTGAATCCCAGCTCCTGCGCTTCACCTATAAGAGCAAAATTGGAAGCCACTCCCCATTCCCCCATCTGCACCAGCAACTCCGTTTCTACAGGACAGTGGTCTTGCCGTGGACATGGTGGACCAACCTTCAGCCAGCTGTGACCACTTCATAACCATGGCCATACCCAAGGTCCAGCTGTTCAGTTATCTACTTAATACGTTTTTTAAATCCACTCACTTTCCCCTTAAATACATTTATTTTTAAATCCTACTATATTCAAGCCATAAGTGAGAAAGACATCACACTGTAGGAAACCCAGACTACTGGGTACAAAAATAGAGGACCCTTTGCCGGCTTCTTGATGGTTAGGGGTGCCCGGGAGACCTCCTCTTTGCCTGAATTCTGCCCTTTTGTATGTTGCCCTGAGTTTTGTCCCCAAAGTGCAGGGCCCAGAACCTCAGAGGCAGGCTGCGCAAATTCATATGAGTCTCCTTCTTTCTCTTGTCTGCTTTCATTCCTTGCTTTTTATGTTAATAGAGTTTTGGGGGCCTCTGGGTGGCTCAGTGGATTAAACCTCTACCTTCAGCTCAAGTCATGATCTCAGGGTCCTGGGATCAAGCCCTACATCAGGCTCTTTGCTCAGCAGGGAGCCTGCTTCCCCCTCTGTCTCTACCTGCCTTTCTGCCTACTTGTGATCTCTCTCTGTCAAATTTTAAAAATAAATAAATAAATAGAGTAGAGTTTTCGACCTTTGTACCTATGACATTTGGGGCTGGATAACTCTTCGTAATGAAGGCTGTCATCGTAGGTTTAGGATACCCTGGTCTCTAATCATTAGACCTCAGTAGAACCGCCCTTCCCACCACAAGTTGTTTCCACCAAAAATGTCTCCAGACATTGCTAAATGTCCCTTAGGGGCAAAATCGCTCATATTTGAGAACCACAGCAGGTAAGTGGTATGGAAGATCTCCGTTGTAAAACAAGAAAACAGATTATCAAAGATAAAAGAGGCTACTTGATGCCAAAGACAACATCCCGGTGGATTTAAAAGGTCCCAAGGTGTCACCAGGACACCCCTCCAGGCAGGAAGTCGGCCTGGGAAAGGCCTGGACGGAGGACTCAGGGACATGAGGCAGTGGCTCTCGTATGAGGAATAAAGCTTATGTGCACAAAAAAGAGCGGGAAAACTTTCCTACAGCAAAGGGTGAATGGTAGACGGAAGGCACAAACTCTGAGGCCAAGTCTAGACCCTTCCTGATAAGAGGGTCTCCTCACTGATGAAGGAAGGACTCCTCACAGACTTGCAGAGAACACAACCACTGCTGTGAAAGACTCAGGACAGCCCAGATGGAAGAAACACAAGTGAGACCAATAGGTAGAAGCCAACAAAATGTGGATTTCTGTCTAAATTAAAGGAAAAATTTTTGAACAATTAGCACTACCCAAAAATCGAATGGGCTACCCCCAGGAAGTAGTGAGAATCCCATCACTAGAGTTAACCAAGGGAAAGTGGACAACTGTAGCTGCTAAAAGTGCTTCTAAAGAAGGTCCAGGGTGCAAGGAGAATCGATTGAGGAACACTTTTAAAATACAAATTCTAGGCATCATTTTGGACCTACAATATCTGCAACTCTAGGGCTGCAGGCTGGACCAGCTTTGGGGAAGCCATGGACCAGATACCCTCCAGAGTCCTTCTCCTGACTGAGATTTCAACAGGACCAAGTTCTCAAACCCAAGTCTTTCCCATTGGTCCACGTCCACAGGGGCAAGTTTCTAGGAACGAAGCCACTTGAGTGGGACCCGGAAACCTAACGTCCTCCTGAGAACACTGATCTTTCAGACTCTCTTCCTTTCCCGGGCTCGTTCAGCCCAGCTCTGAGTGGCCAGAAGTGCTCAAGCCAGAAGAACACAAGGAACAAAACAAGGATTAGTGAGGGCGCCTGGGTGGCTCAGTGGGTTAAGCCGCTGCCTTCGGCTCAGGTCATGATCTCAGGATCCTGGGATTGAGTCCCTCGCATCGGGCTCTCTGCTCAGCAGGGAGCTTCCTCTTCTCTTTCTCTCTGCCTGCCTCTCTGCCTACTTGTGATCTCTCTCTGTCAAATAAATAAATAAAATCTTAAAAAACAAAACAAAACAAGGATTAACGAGAAACTGGTGGAGTGGTGGAGGAGAGAATTTTAGAGAGCCTTCCCCTGGTGCCATCAGTGTCACTTTATATTTGTCTAACAGATTTAGCCCCACCAACTCGAGGGCTGAATATTTTCTTTAAGACACAAAAGACTGATGTAAGACTAATGCATCAAAACACAGCCAAACACACACATCCCATGTGTGATGGGACTGGTTCCTCTGTTCTATCTATTCTGAATGACCCTTCTGGGGCATTTTGTCCCACTGGTTCTTCTCCACCACCACCACCACCACCCCGACTCCCTTTCTGCAGCACAGTGGAACTCTCTTATGACTCTGGCAAATTGCACTTCCCAGTGCTTTCTGACATTTCTACTGGTCCTCTCTGACACATTTAATAACGATAATGAGGGTGTAACTATTCAGAGAGAAATTTCATATCCACTGGAGTTGGGGTCAAGATCATGGGCTCTGCATTCTGAATGCCTGGGGTGGGATTGCAGTTCCTCCATATAGCACTGTGACCTGGAGCAGAGTTCCTACTTCTCTGTGCCTCAGTCGCCCCGCCATAAAAAGGGCAAACCAAGAGTACAAATTATCTGAATACGTACAAGGGGAGGTGCTTCTCCCAGTGTAGGGTAAGCTCATGGTTCTCGCAACCTGGAGGGGAGGGCTGTGGTCGCCTCCACACGCTTCTCTGGTGTTGAGGAAGGAGGAGGCACCAGGGCGGGAACCGCAGGTCAGAGGCAGGCAGACGTCCAGACTCCCTCTGTGCGGCACACACCACGCCGTGACTGAGCGACTCTGTGCGTGACCACAGCTGAAACGCTCCTCAAAGATGTTTCGCTTTCAAAAGACTACCTCCTCCTTGTTCTGGGTTCTTCTTCATAAAGGGATGGCCTGTGGGCCGTGACTGGCTCTGCAGCTTCCAATTCTTTGATTTTCAAACAGGCGTTGCTTAGTGCCTCAGCTGTGAACTTGGGAGAAATCACCGTCACATCCTCACAGCACCCTGTTTCAAACACAAAGGACACCCACTTTTTGTGGATTCATGTCAAGCTCTGCCTTCCCTCTGAAGGGATGCTGGCATGGGGCTTCTGCAATTGACATTTAAATTGTTTTTCTTTCTGGGAACAAAGTTAATACCGGTAGGACTGTCTGGTTCTCCAGAGACAGAAGTTACAGGATGCACATGTAGACAGAGAGATTTCTTTCAAGGACGTGGATCCTGAGATCATTGGGGCTGGCAGAGCTGATGTGTACAGGGCGGGCCCCGCAACTAGAGACCCCCACAACCACTCACGTCATGGTGCTGCATCGGAGGCACTTTGGACGCAGAATTCTTTGCTCCTTGAAACTCCGTCTTTTTACTGGATGATTCTCCGCATTATGGAGGGTTGTCTGCTTTACTCAGAGTCAACTAATTTAAATACTGATCACAGCTTAAAAAAATAATCCCTCACAGTCACATGGAGACTGGTGTTTGTCCCAACACCCGGGAACACACCCCAGCCCAGCGACACATGAAATGAACCATGGCAGTAACTTCCCCGGTGTTCCGGGCAAAACCCTCCGGTGACGCGGGTCCATGCAGTACAGATCCAGATGGGTTTCACTGTTTGTTTATTGTCTTACAGATTTTTTGACCTGGGAGAGCAGTGAATGCAGCAACCGCCAGCACTTCGTGTGCAAATACCGGCCATAGAACATGCTTCAAGGCTGTGCCCACATCGTGCAAGCCCCGGTCCCCTTCCCTGTGTGCGCTGGCTGCATCTCACCGTCATCTCAGCGTAAACACAGCAGCTGGGGCTCCTGTTGCACTCACTGTTCTAGGTTTATGAGGGGCCAAGTCCTCAACACTGGTATGACAGTGGCTTTTAGCTCTAAAGTCACCCTGGGATGTATCTCCATGGTCCTCTGCTTTCCTCCTCCACACAGCAGGTTGTCTCAGAGTGGGGAGGGAACTGGTGAAGTAACCGGGAGTTGGATGGTCAGGGGTAAAGGTTTGAAGACAGGAGGAGGAACCTCAGGAATGAGCCTCCAGCCCCCTTCAGCTTCTGCACCCCTCTGCCCTTTCTCTAGTGCCCACGTTCTCCTGCTCAGACACCTGCTCAGTTTTCCTTCGCCATGGGGAATCTTTACTGGTAGAGTCCCTATTAGGCTGACATGGACCATCAATTCCAGGGCCATCTTTTAATAAATAGCTGACTGCATAGAAGATCGCTCTGTTCCACTTCGGCAGCAATGGGAATGAAAAAGTGAAATAAGACTCAGAAAACATACGCATGTGTTTCTTCATTTCCTTCCTCAAAGTCCCTGCCTTTTCTCAGAATAGCCCCCCTCCAACCTACCCCAGCTGCAGCCCTGGTCTGACCAGAGGAGAGAAGGAGGCCATGTGCATAACCAACCTCTATGTGGGGGTGAATGGGTGGGGTTTATTTAAGCATGAGTACAGCAACTGAGGAGGGAAGACAAGAATCACAGCTGGTGCCTGGAGCCACCTTGGGCCTGATGTTCCCCTCTCCTCAGCCACTAACAGCCCCATCACCTTGCTCAAGTCTCTGCCTGGTGAGGTTTGAGATCCCCTATGAGAGGCTGCCCCAATACTCAAAAGGTAATTTTTCCCTCATACAGATTTGTGACTCCCTAAATCAGGAATCTACTTGGCCATGTAAGAAGAAATGATATGGACTTGACAATTACAGAAAATGTGGCTTTGATGTGATCATGCCTGCATTTCTTAGAAGCACCAGAGAGGAGAGGACGTGTGGCCACGCAGTTCAGGCTAGGTGGATGGCCACTGGCTTCCCTCCTGTTGCTCTGCCAACCCGTCAACACGGAGTCTTACACCCGAAACTGAGAATGCTCCCCTGCTCCCCTGGAACCTTAGCAGGCTGAGACCAGCTGTCACATGCTGGCTCAGAGAAGAGGGCAAGGAGGAGAAGAAAGTGAACAGACAGAACGGGCCTCTCGAGTCACTGCCCCACTTCTTCCTCCCTAGCCCCACACCCTTGTCACTCTTTTGACATCAGAAGACATCAGAAGGAATGTGCTGCTCCCTCTTCTTCTTTCTTCTAAGATTTTATCGATCTATTTGAGAGGGAGAGAGAGAGAGTATGAGCAGGGAGGGGAGCAGAGGGAGCGGGAAAAGCAGACTCCCTGCTGAGTTGGAAGCTGGTTGCTGGACTTAATCCCAGGATCCTGGGATCACAACCTGAGCCAAAGGGAGGTACCTAACTGACAACCACCCAGGTGTCCCTGTGTTGCTCTTTCTAAGTATGAAAAGCTTGTTAACCCACAGGATAAATGTCTTAATCGTGGGAGCTCAGGCAAGATGACAGGCAGATGGAAAAGGCCATTCTTTCGAAGCTGATTGTTAGCTTCAGCAAAAACCAGCCACTGACTCCCACCAGTATTCTGGTCCAGCCACCATCCCAGAAACAAACAAAGGTATCGGATTCTATATCAGAGATAGAAGATAAATCGGGAATGTGGAACTGATGGGATCCATGTAAGAAACATGCAGGATTAAGCATCAGATTCTTTGGTATTTCCTGGAAGAATTAACAGAATGTAAGGGGAACATGGATCACAATATCCCAAACAGGTAGAAGTTCTCAGTAGCTCCTGACTATGGCACATATGAAAGATAAAAGATACCACAGACCACCTGTGCCCCCTAATTCTTTCATCCTCTCCTGAGGAAAAGGAGCTCCTGATAGCAAAGTAAAGAGAAACAAAATAAAAATCCAAAAAGTGACAAATAACAGATATACCAACTCAAAGTAAAATCTAAGAATCATTCTGCAAACATATTAATTAAAAATATTTAAAATATGTTTAAAACAGTTCCAGCTAAATAGTATCACCAACCTGAAACATTCGTGGTGACGTAGCACTAGGCACCCTCCCTGAAATATGCGGGAATGCCTATAAGCTGCGCACGCGCAGTGCAGGGTGCGCTTCACGCCATTCCAAAACAAGGACAAGCAGCCACGTGTTTTATTAGAAGGCTGGTCCTTGGTTAACTTTAGAGCTGTGCTGGTTTCCAGTTGTGCATATGGAATTTTAGTAATCTTTATTTATTCAGCGAGTAGGTATATCATTTAACAGAATGTTATTTGAATGCATGCTATGTGCTAAGAACTCGTTCCGGGGACTGCGCATCCATCAGTGGACAAACCAGACAAATCCCTTCCCGTTATAGAGCATACACTTCAGCAGGCGGGAGGAGCAAAGGGAGAAACTCAATTAACTAAATAAGTAAATAATGTCGTATGAGAGGGTGGCAGGCGCTGTGATGGAGGTACGGACCCAGGAAGCAGTCCGGGAGGGAGCCTGGGTACACTATGCATGGACTAGTTGCTGCGTTCTTGGTCAGACACTGACAAGCCAGACTCTCTGTGCAAAACAGGCAAGTTAATACTATATGTTACTTCATGGTCCATGAGGAGATATGGGCTTCAGGCAGAACCTGACCAAGGGCTCATCAAAATTATATAATAGGGTTTTCTCTCTACATTGTTGGTGGGAATGAACCTCATTATCAAGCCCCATCTAATTGCAAGATCGTCTGCCACAACTCCAGTCCTCACCTTGGGAAAAGAGACCCACAGCCCTCCAGATTAAGCCTCATTGGCCAAGAATCTTTCGACATGGGTTGTGTTCTCAGTCCTTAGCCAATCAAAACGCTAGGAGAGTGTGATATGGTGATTAATTTAGCCAGTGACAGCACCTGTGATTCCCCCCACCCCCACCCCCCCTCCCCGGAGTCCATGGCTTAGACAGCTTCCCCTACAGGACAGGGCCATTGCTAGCAGATACAGTGCCTTTGTGGGAACTAAGCAGGATCTTCTGGGAAGACACAGCTCCATGACCTCACAGGACAAAAGCAGGCTGGAATTCAGCCTTCACTTGCCCCCTTCCTTGTGTACATTTGTGCAGTGCACAAACTACACCACCTTCTTCTGTGGCCTGGCTGACACATGCAGGTCTCTGCCTGCGGGCTAAGGGCAATTCTTTGGGAAACTCTGTCCCAAGGCCCCACCATGGGACTTTAGAATCAGATGTCTGAACTGAGACTGGAGGCACATCGGATTCGAAAAAGACAACAATCAGGTGGATATTGTGTCCCAAGATGTGCTCAATCACATAAGACTCCAGCCACAGCCTGGGGTGGTTTACTATAGTGGGGAGAGCAAAGCGCTTGGAATTAGGCCACTCCAGATCTCCTGGACCCTGCCACAAACAGGCTGTATTAGAGGGAGCCTGAAGCCTTCATTTTCTTCCTCAGGGATCTGAGGATTAAGTTAGTTAAAATATGTAAAATTGCTAGGAGTGGGGCCTGACCTAAGAGCTTAACAAATGTCACTGTCCTCTCTGGAAGTCACCTGAGCTGTCATTATGAACTGCCTGACTGTGGGACTCTAAGTAATGCCCTCTGTAGGAGCATGGGAAGACAATATAGATGAGAGACCTTGGGTTCTAGAAAATTCTGTGTGTGTATCTGCCTGGCATTGCACAAACAAGCACATAGGAATCAACACAGACAGGATAGTGGAGGGACACACCAAGCATTAATTTAAAAACTTAATACACACTTCTGTCAGACTGACTATAATATCTGAAGGCTTTGTATTCACTAGGTAAATAAAAGCAGAAGAGAGTAACCTGAGGGCATGAAGATTAAGTCAGAAACCATTTATTTTAAGGGTAAATATAGGCAGCAATCTTTGTGATCTTGGGTTAAATGTCTTGGGACTCTAAGCAAAAACCATAAAAGAAAAAAAACCCTGAGAAACTGTACTTCAAAATTTAATTCAAAACAACAACAACAAAACCAAATGTGATACGCCAATAAATCCTCTAGAATGGCTAAAATGCAAAAGACTCATAATTACCAAGCGCTTTTGAGGAGACACAGTGACCAGAGCCCTCAATTAGATATAGCTGTGGGAACACACAAGGGTACTGTCACTTTGGAAGACAGTTGGGCACTTTCTTGTAGAGTTAAACATACTCACCATATGACCCAACAGTCCTTTCCTGACTATTTACCTAAGAACAAAGAGAACACATGTCCACAGAAAGGTCAATATGCAACTGTTAATTACATTTTATTTTGTGATAGTTTAATTCATAATGGCACAAAACTGGGAAGAACCCAAAGGTATTGACTCATCTACTGGTGAACAGATAAACAAATCGAGGCATACCCATACAATGGAATATTGATCGGTGGTAAAGGGAAACCAACTATGGATCCACATAACATGGACAGATCTCAAAAATTATCATTCTGCTATGAAAAAGAAGCCAGACACAAAGGACTACATGCTGTAAGCTACAATCCACTTCTCTGAAACTCTAGAAAAGGCAAAACTTACAGTGATAGAGGGCAGAGCAGTGCTGGCCAGCAGCTGTGCGTGGGGAAGGGGGTTGGTGGCAAAGGACCACAGGGGAATGCGTTGGGGTGATAGAAATGTTCCAGATCACGGTTGTTGGGGTGGTCACGCAACAGTCTACAGTTGGCACCCATTACACTATACACTTAAAAGGGGTGAATTTAAAATATATAAATTAGACCTCAATAAAAGCGACTTAAAGTTATGGAAAAACTTTCCCAAAAGGGATGGAAAAAAATCAGCTGGAAAGCCTGTTCTGTGACTTTTCTGCTTTTGCAGAGCAATACAGCTCAGTTAGTCCCATAACATGTCACCTTTGAAAAAACCCTAAACCCAAACCTATTTATTTACAAAACTCCTCATGTTCCCGTTCCCCACCTTGGTCTCCTCTCCCAAGCTCATCTCGATCAGAATTATTTATTTCCCTCTCTCTACCTCATTCCATCACTCATTCTCTTTACCGTTCCTACTACCTTCTTAATCCAATACCAAGTCCCTTCACCCCGTTATCTGTTGACACTCCAAAGGCCCCAAGAAAAGTGAGAGACCAGTGAGATTAACCACTCTCCCTCCCTTCAAACCTACCAGGTCGTCTGTCATGAATATCCTAGAGCCCCTTCATCTGCTAATTGACGTCTGCACGTGCTTCCGACCAAGTGTCTCACTGCTCCCCTCAGGAGTCTCCTCTGGTTTTGCTAGGACTGTTTAAGAAGGCTTTTTCCTCTTCTAAATGCCAAAACATATGGCCTGCCTCTCAGTTTCATTGCCATTGTAAGTCTTTGTGACCTGGGCCACATGTCTCTTTTAAGCCTCAGTTTATCTATAAAATGAGGGTCCTCAGTTAAACTCAAATGCTTACAGGGTCTGGTTAGGTATGAGTAAGTGAAGTGGCTTGGTGGAAAGCAGTTTGAGCTGGAAAACTAGCACTTACATGAATTTCTTCCCAGCTGTGGGTGAGCCAAACAGAGCAGGCCCGCTGACCTTTGCCCATGGAGACCAGTCCCTTCCAACTCCAACATTCTCTTTCTCTTTTTTTTAAGGTTTATTTATTCATTTTAGTGAGCAACAGAGTGTTTGTGTGAGTGAGGGTGGGTCAGGGGGAAAGGGAGAGAGAATCCTCAACCAAACTCCCTGCTGAGTGTGGAGTGCGTCTGCATGTGGGGTGGGGGGCATTGCAGGAAGCTCAGTCCCAGGACCCTGAGATCATGTCCTGAGCCAAAACCAGGAGTCAGACACTTAACTGACTGAGCCCCTCAGGTGCCCCTCCAACATTCTCTTTTTCTGTTTCTGTCTGGAATTTTTGCATCCATGTTCATTAGGGATATTGGTCTGTAACTCTCCTTTTTGATGGGGTCTTTGTCTGGTTTTGGGATCACGGTAATGCTGGCCTCATAAAATGAGCTTGTAAGTTTTCTTTCCATTTCTGGTTTTTGTTTGTTTGTTTGTTTGTTTGTTTTTGGAACAGTTTTTTGGAACCTATTCAGGAGAATAGGTATTAATTCTACCAAAAAACAGTTCTGTATTTTGGAACAGGTTTTTGGAACCTATTCAGGAGAATAGGTATTAATTCTTCTTTAAATGTTTGGTAGAATTCTCCTGGGAAGCTGTCTGGGCCCTGGGCCCTTGTTTGTTGGAAGACTTTTGATTATTGCTTCAAAATCCTTCCTGGTTATGAGTCTGTTCAGGTTTACTATTTCTTCCTGGTTTAGTTTTGGTAGTTTTTACATCTCTGTGAATGCATCCATTTCTTCCAGATTGTCAAATTTACTGCTGTATAGTTGCTCATCATATATTCTTATAATTGTTTGTATTTCTTTGGTGTTGGTTGTGATCTCTCCTCTTTCATTCATGATTTTATTAACTTGGGTCCTTTCTCTTTTCTTTTTGATAAGTCTGGCCAGGGGTTTGTCAATCTTATTAATTTTTTCAAAGAAGCATCTCCTAGTTTTGTTGATCTGTTCTACTGTTCTTTTGGTTTCTATTTCATTGATTTCTGCTCTTATCGTTATTATTTATCTTCTCCTGCTGGGTTTAGGCTTTCTTTGCTGTTTTTTCTTCAGCTCCTTTAGGTGTAGGGTTAGGTTGTGTATTTGAGACCTTTTCTTATTTCTTGAGAAAGGCTTGTATTGCTATATTCTTTCCTCTCAGGACCCCCTTTTCTGTATCCCAAAGAATTTGAACAGTTGTATTTTCGTTTTCATTTGTTTCCATGAATTTTTTCAATTCTTCTTTAATTTCCTGGTTGACCCATTCATTCTTTAGAAGGATGCTCTTTAGCCTCCATGTATTTGGGTTCTTTCCAACTTTCCTCTTGTGATTGAGTTCTAGTTTCAGAGCATTGTGGTCTGAAAATATGCAGGAAATGATCCTAGTCTTTTGGTACTGGTTGAAACCTGATTTGTGACCCAGGATGTGATCTATTCTGGAGAATGTTCCATGTGCACTAGAGAAGAATGTGTATTCTGTTGCTTTGGGATAGAATGTTCTGAATATATCTGTGAGGTCCATCTGGTCTAGTGTGTCATTTAAAGCCTCTATTTCCTTGCTGATCTTTTGCTTAGATGACCTGTCCATTTCAGTGAGGGGGTTGTTAAAGTCCTCTACTATTATTGTGTTATTGTCAATGTGTTTCTTTGATTTTGTTATTAATTGGTTTATATAATTGGTTGATCCCATGTTAGGGGCATAGATATTTAAAATTGTTAGATCTTCTTGTTGGATGGATGCTTTAAATATAATATAATGTCCTTCCTCATCTCTTATTATATAGTCTTTGGCTGAAACTCTAATTTGTCTGATATAAGGAGTGCCACCCTTTATTTCGATGTCCATTAGCATGGTAAATTATTTTCTACCCCCTCACTTGAAATCTGGAGGTGTCTTTGAGTCTCAAATTAGTGTTTTGCAGACAGCATATCGACGGATCTTGTTTTTTTATCCATTCTGATACCCTGTGTCTTTTGATTGGGGCATTTAGTCCATTTACATTCAGGGTAACTATTGAAAGATATGAATTTAGTGCCATTGTATTGTCTATAAGGTGACTGTTACTGTATATTGTCTCTGTTCCTTTCTGCTCTCTTACTTCTAGTCTCTCTCTTTGCTTAGAGGACCCCTTTCAATATTTCCTGTAGGGCTGGTTTGGTGTCTGCAAATTCTTTTAGTTTTTGTTTGTCCTGGAATCTTTTTTTTCTCCTTCTATTTACAGTGATGGCCTAGTTGTATATAGTATTCTTGGCTGCATATTTTTCTCATTTAGTGCTCTGAATATACCATGCCAGTTCTTTCTGGCCTGCCAGGTCTCTGTGGATAGGTCTGCTGCCAATCTAATATTTCTCCCATTGTATGTCCGAATTGCTTTTAGGATTTTCTTTTTATCTCTGAGACTTGTAAATTTTACTATTAGATGACAGGGTGCTAACCTATTTCCATTGACTTTGGGGGGATTTCTCTGTGCTTCCTGGATTTTGATGCTTGTTCCCTTCCCCAAACTGGGTAAATTCTCTGCTATTATTTGCTTCAATATGCCTTCTGCCCCCCCTCTCTTTCTTCTTCTTCTGGGATCCTGAATATGAATATGAAACAATATTTTAATATTGTTTCATCTTATGCTATCACTTATCTCTCAAATTCTCCCCTCGTGGTCAAGTAGTTGCTTATGTCCCTTTTTTTCCAAATTCTTTATTCTCCATCATTTGGTCTTCTATATCACTAATTATCTCTTCTGCCTCATTTATCCTAGCAGTAAGAGCCTCCATTTTTTTATTGCACCTCATTAATAGCTTTTTTGATTTCCACTTGGATAGATTTTAGTTCTTTTATTTCTCCAGAAAGGGATTCTCTGGTATCTTCTATACTTTTTCCAAGCCCAGCTAACATCTTGATAATCATTATTATCACTCTGAACTCTGGTTCTGACATCTTATTAATGTCTATATTGATTAGGTCCCTAGCCATCAGTACTGCCTCTTGTTCTTTTTTTTGAGGTGAGTTTTCCACCTTGCCATTTTATCCAGATAAGAATTGATGAATAAGAGAACAAAATACTAAATGGGTAGCAATTATCCCAGAAAATTATACACTAACCAAATCACCAATTCAGAAGAGACCTAAAACCAGGGGGATAAAAAGGAGAAAGAAGAAGGGGAAAAATATATAGAGAGATACACATTAGAAGCCACACATTTGATTTTGGGTGTATTTTGGTCTGTTAGAAGAAACTGCCTCCCCAAATTTTAAAGAAAAACTTATACATACACAAAAATAACAGTAAAGATGATGAAAGGATGGAATATGACTGTAAAGATGAAAATTGAAAAAGATTCTAAAAAAGGAATTGATAAGATAAGAAGTTGGTTGAAAAAAGAAAAAAAGGGAAAAAAAGAGAATGTGATCAGGATGGAGACTAGAACAGAGCCATATGCTAGATGTAGGGTATAGTTTGATCTGTTAGAAGAAACTGTATCCCAAAACTTTAAAGAAAGAAAAACTTATATTTATACAAAAAAATAAGGTTAAATACAATGAAGGGATAGAATATGATTATAACAATGAAAATTTTAAAAGATTTTTTAAAAAGGTATTGACAAGATAAAATAGTTTAAAAAGGTTAAAATAGGAAAAATAAAAAAACTTTTTTAAATAGGATAAGATGTGGTCTATATACACTATGGAGTATTATGCCTCCATCAGAAAGGATGAATACCCAACTTTTGTAGCAACATGGACGGGACTGGAAGAGATTATGCTGAGTGAAATAAGTCAAGCAGTGAGAGTCAATTATCATATGGTTTCACTTATTTGTGGAGCATAACAAATAACATGGAGGACAAGGGAAGATGGAGAGGAGAAGGGAGTTGAGAGAAATTGCAAGGGGAGATGAACCATGAGAGACTATGGACTCTGAAAAACAATCTGAGGGTTTTGAAGGGGTGGGGGGTGGGCGGTTGGGGAAGCAGGTGGTGGGTATTAGGGAGGGCACGTATTGCATGGAGCACTGGGTGTGGTGCAAAAACAATGAACTGTTATGCTGAAAAGAAATTAAAAAATTAAAAAAATTTTTAAAATAGGATAAGAAAAAAATAAAATTTAAAAAGTTTAACTTTGAAAGACTAAAGAATCATGGGGGAAAAGCCATGAATTCTATATGCCACATTCCCAGAGCTCTGGAGTTCTGTGGTTCTCATTGATCAGCGAATTTAGTCTTGGTTGGTTGTTCTTGCTGATCTTCTGGGTGAAGGGCCTGTCCCAGTGATTCTCAAATGTCTTTGCCCAAGACAGAATTGCACCACCCTTTCCAGGGGTCATACTAAACAATCTGCTTGGGTTCACTCTAGGGAGCTTTTGTTCCCCGAATGCTTTCCCTACAGCTTTGGAGGGCAGGGATGAAAATGGTGGCCTTCCAATCTCTGACCTTGAGGAGCCGAGAGCTCAGGGCTCCACTCCTCAGTGCACCCTCAGAGAAAAGAAGTCAATCCCTACGGTCTCCCTGGTCTCTTGCCATGCTCCAAGCTCATCCAGCCTGTGACCGAGCATTTTTATCTCTGGCACACAGCCCCATTGGAGTCTCCAAACCCAGCAGATTCCTGCAGCATGCTCCTGTGCTGCTCCTCCAAGAGCAGGAAGGTGAGTCTCCCTGGATCTGTCGCTTGTGGGGTCCCTGCTGGAAGAGCAGTCCCAACTGTGCCCCAGATCATGGTTTAAGGTAACCCTGAGCTGAGAGCCCACCCCTCAGCTCCGTCTCTGCAGCCAGCTTCCCTGCTCTGACACTTGGGAGCTCTGCCACACCTAGGCACTCCAGGCTTTCTGTGACCCCGAGGGACCTGAGACCACACTTTTCCTGCAAGGGGTCCACCCCTGCTTAGCTTCTGGAGTGACATCCTACAGAGCAGACTTCTAAAAGTTCTGATTTTGTGCTCCACTGCCCTACCACCTGCTGGGAGCTTGCCCCTCCCACTGTGGTCTATCCTCCCACCTTGGATTCACTTTTCTGCATGTCCTACCTTCCAGTAAGTGGCCGCTTTTCTGTTCCTAGAATTGCTGCTATTCTTTTCTTCGATCTCGTGTTGAGTTTGTAGGTATTCAGAATGGTTTAATAACTATCTAGCTGAACTCCTGGGACCAGACCTAATTTAGGTCTACTAGTCCTCTGCTATCTTGTTCCTCCCCCCAAGAAATAAGTAAGCTTTTTAAAAATTATGTTTCAATTTTCAATATGGTAAGTTTTTTTGAGAGAGAGAGAGAAAGTATAGTAGGGGTAGTGGCAGAGGTAGAGAGAGAATCTTACGCAAGTTCCACCCCCAGTGTGGAGCCCAACATGGCTCGATCTCAAGATCCTGAGATCATGACCATAGCTGAATTAAGAGTTGGTTGCTTAACTGACTGAGCCCAGGCACTCTTCAATATGGTAAATATTAATAATTATAATCCATAAGTAATGTTCTTTGGGACCCTCAATAAGCTTCAAGAGTACAGAGTAAAGGTAAAGCAAATAGTCCTTTAGATAATACTCATCATTTCCTTGACAAATATAAGTATGTACACAGTTGTATTTCTCTGAGACTATTGCTGCTAAATAGAGTCTCATCACATATATTCATTCTAACTTATGACCAAGGTAACTTCAAATTCACAAAGAAAACTAGGGGGTGAACAACTGAGTTTACACACCAGCTGCACTGCAGTCCTTCAGAGCTCAACAATACAATGCAACTTTCTAGAGCCATACTTTCTACAACTTCTCAAAATAACAAAAATGAACACATTCATTAATAGACTCAAGATTATCTAGTCTCCCTGTAGCATATAAGAAGAAGCAAAATAATATAAATTTAAAATTATGCTTAGTAATTAATGTTTCAGTATTCATCTTACTCAGAATGGTAGGTATTCAATGTGTAGCCATTACTTAATTCAACTTAATGTCAGTCTGAGGTTTAGTTACTTAAATATCCTAGAAATTATCTTCAAGTTGACATACTACAAAACATAATTGCTGTTGAAATCACATTTTATCAAAATAACAAATCAATATGGTAAAATACAAAGCTGTATGTTTCATAACTTTGTACATTAAGTAGAAGTATTCCTGGGGCGCCTAGGTGGCTCAGTGGGTTAAGTCACTGCCTTCGGCTCAGGTCATGATCTCAGGGTTCTGGGATCGAGTCCCGCATGGGGCTCTCTGCTCAGCAAGGAGCCTGCTTCCCTCTCTCTCTCTCTCTACCTGCCTCTCTGTCTACTTGTGATCTCTGTCTGTCAAATAAAAAATAAAATCTTAAAAAAAAAAAAAAAAAAGAAGTACTCCTGGCCTATGTGGTCAGTAAATCTACATAAGTTTGGGAGGACTATACCCACATAGAATAAAAATGTACACTTTACACTGAAACAGCAGTGAAGACTTAGCTGTTTTTATTAAATCAAAGTGACTAAACTAGCTAATTTGGAAAATTTACCAAAATTATGTGAACTTGAATTCTTAAAACATTTTTTACTTAGTATCAATAAGAATACTTTTTACTTCTAATACATTGAAAACATTACAAGTTAAATTTCCTTGTTTTCTGGGAATCTTAGAAATATTAATTTATATAAGCACTATGGTATCTCAATAAGCTAATCAGAATATAGATCCTTTCATTTAAGATAATTTATAATTAAGTTTGTTAATAACAACCATAAGAAAATATTAGACCCTCACATAATGAGATGTAAAAATCTTTCTGACATGTAAACATCCTGAATCAGAGAGAGGGAACCTATCACTTCAATTCTAGAATTCAGCCATGAGTCAAGAGTAAACACAAAATTACAAAACCCACTGGTCCACAGAGGAAATGTGGTGCATATATATGGTATGCGTGTGTGTCTGTGAATATATATGAATATTATATGAATGTATATGAATATTACACAGCCATAAAAACGAATGAGATCATACCATTTGTGACAACATGGATGGGCCTAGAGGGTATTGTGCTAAGTAAAATAAGTCAGACAGACAAAGATAAATACTATATGTTTTCACTCATATATGAAATCTGAAAAAAAAACAAATGAATAAACAAGCAAAAGCAGAATCAGACTTATCAATGCAGAGAACAAACTGATGGTTGCTGGGGGAGGGAGTTAGAATAGGAAAAATGGGTGAAGGAGAGTGGGAGGTCTAGGCTTCCACTTACGGAAGGAATAAGTCATGGGACTAAAAGGCACAGTATGGGGAATATAGTCAATAATATTGTCATAGTGTTGAATGGTGACAAATGGTAGCTGCACTTGTAAGCATAACAACATATAGAAGAGTTGAAGGCTATGTTGTGCATGTGAAACTAAAGTAACATTATGTGTCAACCATACTGAAATAAAAATTATCTTCTTATATTAAATATATTTAAATATTGAAATAGACATATATGCTTTATGCCGGTAGCTCTTACAAAACCAAGAAAGAATGACTTATTAAGTAGAAATAAAACTATATATCTGATAAGCTTCAAATTCACATTAATGTGGTTTAACAGAGAATGCTGGTTTGCGGCAACAAAACTAGGCTTACAAGAGGAACCTGGGATATTTTGCTTTAGTTCTGATTCTTCTGGAGTTCAACAATGACTCTGTGGCTCAAATGTCACTTGGCCTTTTTGCATCCAAACTACAAAGCCTTCATTGTGTGCAAGCTGAGCAGCAACCCTTGGCCTCTACACCACACCACCTTACATGGGAAATCAGCCCGTGTTTTCTCCCATTAGCTTGTAATTAAAGTAACACAACTTGGTACCAATGAATTTTGCCATAATTGCCAATGCAGCAGGAAAAATCTCAAGGCATTACTCAGAAACTAGTTAAGCATATTATACAGAAAATTATCATTTCCTCCCAACACTGTCATCAAAATGAAAATGCACTTTTAGAGAAGTTCAGAGAACCAGCAAATTCCCTAAATTATTCCCATTGAGCCTGAGGGGCACAAGGCTCTAGTGTGAGAAACACAAGGAAAAAGCATGTATTTTCTTGTCAAATACACGTGGGTTCTAGTCCCTGATCTGTCCATTAATAGATGTGTGACCTTGAACAACTCAATCTGTTTTTCTGAGGCTGTTTTCCCCTCTGTAAAATGGAAAGAAAACAAGACTTTGTTTAAGAATCCTTGAGTAGATTTAATGAAATCGTTTGTTAAGAAAGGTATTAAATTGAGAGCACCATGATGTATATCCCTTAGACTCCTGCAGCAAATCTTGTAGTTCAAGAAATAACCCACTTGAAGGGCAACTCTAAGCATATTGCAATTGTATATTGTCTGAGGCAGTCAATGTCCTGGGATATAGATTTAATAGAAAGTGTCAAGACAATGTTAAAGTTCCTGAGATTCATAATTAGCAAAGTGGTCATGGGCAAAAGTGGTGGATCAACACAGGGGTAAGGTGCCAAGCTCTGGAGAATGCATGGTGGGCATCAGCCCAGCCTATGGCTGATTCTGCAGGCTCCTGGAAGCTGCTCTCCCAACACAGGGGTTATTCTTGGAGGAACACTGGTTGGGCATGGGAGGAAGGCCTGAGGCAGCAGGGAGCTTAGAGCCCAAGTGTGCACCAACACCTGGACCAAAAGTGCCTTTCCTGTGGCAGTGGACATACGTGTCACCTGGACTTGCCTGACCACTCTCTGATAATCAGAACAGCAGCAAGACCAAGAGTGACAGCGGCAGAGCAGTATTCGAGTGAATAGTCTGCCCCTGGAAAGGATCCATGTCCATGACTGCCCCAGATGCTGAGGGTCCCTGCTAATTTTGGAAGAGCAGTGGACTGTGATGAGACTTCGAAGGGGTCCCACTTGAAGATCTTGTTTTAATAGGGCAAATACAAAGTCGTTTGCATGGTTACCCACAGGAGAAGAGGATGGACACAGTTTTATGAGGATATTGATTTTTCTGACTTCCAGTGTGGTAATAGAGAAGGGAAATAAATAGCTTAAAAGTGATTTTTGAGGATTCTCTTCTTGTCTCTGATGAATCCTCTTCTCAGGCCTCCAGTGAACACAGCAGAGGCCTGAGTCACAGGAGCATGCCTACTGCCCACAATGGAACCAACCTACAGAAATGGGGGCTGACACGGGCAAATCTCCATTCAGCCAGACTGGAATGCTGAAATTCCAAAAGTATATGCCCCACCATTTCCACTCGTATCTTGTCTCAAGGGAGGAAATATTTCAATCTTGACTGGAAACAGCAATGAAATGCTAGATAAAGTGGAAATCAGAAAGCAAGAACAAAAGAAGCCTAAGCTGGCTCCAGCCCATAGCTGTATGAAAGTATTTGGAGGCCTATAGAACAGTCTTTGGAAATGTAGAGAGCTGCCAAATAATGCTAAATTTCTCCTAAGATCCTTGAGAGCAGAGGAGAGAGTCTCAGTCTTGTGGTGCTTTCTAAAGGATTCCCGGATTTTGTAAGATAAGTTGCTAACTTACACACAGGAGGAAGAAAAGAACTTTAAATACCATGTTGCAACCCAACAGACTTTTGAGAGGAGCCATGGAACAAGGTCCTGTGAGGCCTGACCTGGTCCTGACATTGGAAAAACCTGGCTCCACTGGATCAAGCCCTCCAGAAGGAATTTAAAAAGAAGCATTATTGAAGAAACGTGTATCCACCAGACAACTGCTAGGCCATCCACATATTTACCTTTAGTGAAAACAATTCACGAGGAGCAAGAAAGGATGACACAGCTGGCTGTCCTCAGATAACAAATCAGAGGGCAAATTTGGGCCCAGAGGCCAGAGGCCAGATCCTTGCTAGCAAGGTCGTGGGTAGGGAATGTGGATAAATGAGTCCCCATCTTGGATCAAAAGGTTTCACATGATGGAATGCAGGGGGTTTTTTCCTATTGCTGCATAAAAATGTACCAGGGGCTTGCAGCAACACATATTTATTATTTCAGAATCTCCCAGGGTCAAGAGCCTCTGCATGGCTAGCTGGGTGTTCCTGCTCAGAGTCTCCTAAGCCTGCAATCCTGGAGTCACTGGGTTACATTCCCATCTGGAAAGATATGGGAAAATCTCTTGCCAAACTCGTGCAGGCTTTTGGCAGTATTCATCTCCTTGCGGTTGCAGGACTGAGGGCCCTGTTTTCCTGTTGACCATGGTCTGGAGGCAAGACCCATATCCTAGAGGCCACCACAATTTCTTGCCGTGTGACCCCCACACACAGCGCAGATGTGGTTGTCTGCTTCTTCAAAACCAACACCAGAATCTCTCTAGTCTCCTATAACATGACATAAGCCCAAGAGTGATTATTCTGCCAGTTTTGCCCTATTCTGTTGGTTACAAGTAAGACCCAGGTTCCATCCACATTCAAGGAGGGAGGAGTACACAAGGGGTATGATTCACTGGGGGTCACCTTAGGGTGTGTCTGCCACACACTGATGTAATTCAGTGTATATGTTGGTGTTCATGGGCACATGGGCTCATGTGTATGCTTCTGGGTCTGTGTCCCTCCAGACTCAGACACTCATGAGACAAAGATCCACATGGAACTAGTCTACTTGGGAGATATCCTAAGAAACCTCCAGGGGAGTGTGGAAACTGAGACAGGGAAAGGAGGCAGCTATTAAAGGGGATATTAGCAAATTATAAACTGTGGTCGAGTTGAGCATTAATCCTTTTGGGGAACTCTAGAAGCCCGCCTACTGTACACACCTCACTCAGACAGATCATAGGTGAGGGGCCAGGGAGAAGAAGCATTTATACACCAGGAGCAGGCACTGAAATGGAGGCCTGAGAAGATAGGGACAGAGCCCAGATTGTGACTTGACAATCCAAATGTCACAAGTGTGATCACCCCTGGTGCTTTCATCTTGCTTCCCCGAGAGCCGGAGAACTGAGAGAAGTAAGATGAAGAAATGCTTGAACTAGAAGTTAATGGGATACCGAAACTCTTCTTCTAATCCATTCCTTGGAGAGAGAATTTATGAATCCAAAGTTGTAATATTTGCAAATGCTTTTTTCAGGTGAAAATGTAACAGGACAGAGAACATTTTATTTACAAGAACTATGGAAGAACCAGTGGAGGCCCGAAGGCCAGATAGGGCTGTTCCCTGATACAGGGGAAGATGGATCGGAGACCATACCTTCCATGAAGCTGTGCAAAAATGAGGACAGACGTGTGTCCGTGGCAGGAGCTAAGATGCCTGAGCATGAGCAGTGCAGCAGGGACACAGCGGAGAGCTGAGAGAAGGAGGAGACCTGAGAGAGGCCCTACTTGTCCAGGCAGCCTGGGAGGGTCTTTGGAGAGAGCAGGAGCGTCTGGTAAGTGTTCTTTCACTTTTACTGAGAGATACGGAAAGCGCACACCTCAGTGAACCTTCACAAACAGAACACACCCACAGAACCGAGACCCAGATCAGGCACCCTGGGAGCGCCCCGTGCGTCCTTTCCAGTCATGACACTTCCCCCAAAGGGCAACCACCAGCATGACGTTGAGCAGCATCTGTACTCATTTTCGGCCGGTGTCTTTCACTCACCTCTGTGTTTGTGAGGTCCTCCGTTGTTGTTATATAGTGTAGCTCACTTATTCTCATGCCGTGTAGTGTCCCATTCTGCAAATAGACAATGTTTTATTTGTCCATTCTACTGATAATGAACATTGGGGCAGCTTGTTTATTTCCTCATGATTTGAGAAACATTTTACATTTTATTCATTCAGTTATTCATTTATTTATTTTTATGGAGTGATAGTTGACATATAACATTATGTTAGTTTGGGGTGTATAGTATAACGATTTGATATTTGTACATATTGTGAAATGATCACCACAGTAGGTCTTGTTAACATCCATCATCACACATAGTTACATTTTTTTTTCTTGTGATGAGGACTTTTAAGATCTAGGCTCTTAGCAACTTTTGAATGTTTCATACAGTATTTTTATTTCATTTGATTTATTTATTTGACAGAGAGAGAGAGCACAAGCAGGCAGAGAGACAGGCAGAGAGAGGGGGTGAAGCAGGCTCCCCGCCGAGCAGAGAGCCAGATGCGGGGCTCGATCCTAGGGCCCTGAGATCATGACCAGAGCTGAAGGCAGAAGCTTTAACCCACTGAGCCACCCAGGCACCCCTACATACAGTATTATTAACTGTAAATATCATGCTCTCTGTTCTATCTCGTGACTTGTTTTATAACTGCAACTTTGTACCTTTTGACTCCTTTCACCAATTTCTCTGAGCCTCTGAAAACCACCACTTTGTTCTCTGTTATCTATGAGACTGGCTTTTGGTTTCAGTTTCTACATGTAAGTGAAATCATTCAGTATTTATCTTTGACAGTGGCTTAGCACAATGGCTTCAAGTTCCATCCATGTTGTCTCAGATGGTAAGATTTCATTCTTATATTTTTTTAATGAGTGATTGTATGAGCATTGTGAGTGAGAGCATGTGTGTGTGAGCACATGTGTGAATTATACCACATCTTCTTTATCCATTCACCCGTCAGTGGATTCTTAGGTTGTCCCCATACACTGGCTTTTCTAAATAATGCTGCAATGAACATGGGGGCTCACGTGTCTTTTGGAATTAGTATTTTCATTTTCTTCACGTGTGTACGCAGGAAACTGAATGGAATGGCTGGATCATACGGCAATTCTGTTTTTAACTTTTTGAGGAACCTTCATACTGTTTTCCAAAGCAACCACACCAATTTGCATTTCCACCAACAGTGTGCAAGGTTTCCCTTTTCCCGACATCCTCTCCAGCACTTGTTACTTCTTGGGGGTAGTTTCTTAAGAGAATTTTAATTGGTTTGCTGCATGGTGTATAATACAGCCTTCTTCTCTCTCTCCACACAGAAATCTTCCATCAAGGATGTGGGATTTGAGGGGATTTTCTAAGGTGAGGGCAGAGAACTTCCAGGTCAGGTGTCAGGGGTAGTTCAGGGTGGAACAGGGGTCACTCCCAAACCAGCCACCCTAGGCAGGCTGTTTCTTTTTTTAATATCTTGAATAACTCACTCAGAATTTGTTCAACCAAAGTGCATCAAGTCATCCAGGCAGATCTAAAGGAAGAGCCCTAGTGGAAATTTTCGCATTTTTTTCTTCTGTTTTTTTCCTTCTTGAGAAATTCCATATAGTTTGGACTTGCCAGCTATAAAAATTCCACCTATTTATCAAAGGAATGGACATGTGACCCAATATAAACCATTTAAAGTTTCTTTCTCCAAAATTTGAGAGTCAAAATTTGCTTGGAATTGAGTGACCTAATGTGTACCCTAAACAGGTGGTCCATGAAGCCATACTACAGCAACTTCCAAATGGTCCCCAGTTTCTACCCTTCTCAGGACCATGAACAGCCCTTCTTTTGAGTCTGCTTAGGGTTCTTTTGTTTGCCACCAAAGAATCTGAACTGTTAAAGCTCCTTTGACCAAAAGCCTCTCCCCTTTTTCCTACCAAAGTCCCCATACTGGTGATCCCTGAGGGTCAGTGAGTGAAAACATGCAAAACTGAGCTATTGTATCAAAGTATTGGGGAAAGACTATCTGCTGAGCTGAAATTAATTTCTGAAACGTGTTGTCATAGATTTATCAGCTTTCATTTAGATCCATAAAGAAACAGTATATAGAATGAGTAATTTGGGGGTTGCCTGGGTGGCTCATTCAGTTATGGTGTCTGTGTTCTGCTCAGGTCAAGATCCCAGGGTCCTGGGATCCAGCCCCGTGTTGGGCTCCTTGCTCAGTGAGGAGTCTGCTTCTCCCTCTCCTTCTGGCCCTCCCCCGCTCATGTCTCTCTCTCTCTCTCTCTTAAATAAATAAATAAAATCTTGGAAGAGGAAAAAAAGAATGGGTAATTTTGAATGGGGCAGTTGGACACGTGACACCCCTCCAGGTAAAAATCTCTGAGCAACTTGGAGAAAGGTGTGAGGGTAGATGATGTTGGCTGAGTGGAAGGAAGATGTTGAAGAGAGCTATTATCCACATCAGCGATTAGGTTGGTTTTAAGTCATTGTTGGTGGACAGCTATGCGGCCTCCTCTCCAGAACAAATGGTATGGGAAGTGTTTTGGTTTTGTTTTTGTTTTATTTCCCCTGATGATTATCATGTGCAACAGGTTTGAGAACCTTGAAGTCAAATGACTTCTTAGAATAATTTTATGTTGGATTTTACCTTGATACTTTCTTGTTGCTCATTTAGTTCTTTTTTTTTAAGTTTTTATTTAAATTTCAGTAAACATACAGTTTTATTTTAGTTTCAGGTGTAGAATTTAAGACTCATTACTTACATATAACACCCAGTGCCCGCTGCAAGTTCTCTCCTTAATCCCCATCACCTATTTCACCCATTCCCAACCCACCTCCCCTCCAGCAGCCCTCAGTTTGTTCGTTCTCATCAAGGGTCTGTTTCATGGTTTGCCTCTCTCTTTTCTTCCCCGAACATTCATCTGTTTTTTCCTTAAATTCCATATAAGTGGAATCATATGGTATTTGTCTTTCTCTGACTTATTTCACTTAGCATTATACTCTCCAGCTCTATCCATGTTATTGCAAATAGGGAGATCTCATTCTTTTTGATGGCTGAGTACTATTCCAGAGTGTGTGTGTGTGTGTGTGTGTGTGTGTGTGTGTGTGTGTGTCTTCTTTATCCATTTATCTTCTTTTTTTTTATTTTTATTTTTTTTTAATTTTTTATTTTTTATAAACATATATTTTTATCCCCAGGGGTACAGGTCTGTGAATCACCAGGTTTACACACTTCACAGCACTCACCAAAGCACATACCCTCCCCAATGTCCATAATCCCACCCCCTTCTCCCAAACCCCCTCCCCCCAGCAACCCTCAGTTTGTTCTGTGAGATTAAGAGTCACTTATGGTTTGTCTCCCTCCCAATCCCATCTTCTTTCATTGATTCTTCTCGTACCCACTTAAGCCCCCATGTTGCATCACCACTTCCTCATATCAGGGAGATCATATGATAGTTGTCTTTCTCTGCTTGACTTATTTCGCTAAGCATGATACGCTCTAGTTCCATCCATGTTGTCGCAAATGGCAAGATTTCATTTCTTTTGATGGCTGCATAGTATTCCATTGTGTATATATACCACATCTTCTTGATCCATTCATCTGTTGATGGACATCTAGGTTCTTTCCATAGTTTGGCTATTGTGGACATTGCTGCTATAAACATTCGGGTACACGTGCCCCTTTGGATCACTACGTTTGTATCTTTAGGGTAAATACCCAGTAGTGCAATTGCTGGGTCATAGGGCAGTTCTATTTTCAACATTTTGAGGAACCTCCATGCTGTTTTCCAGAGTGGCTGCACCAGCTTGCATTCCCACCAACAGTGTAGGAGGGTTCCCCTTTCTCCGCATCCTCGCCAGCATCTGTCATTTCCTGACTTATTTATTTTAGCCATTCTGACTGGTGTGAGGTGATATCTCATTGTGGTTTTGATTTGTATTTCCCTGATGCCGAGTGATATGGAGCACTTTTGCATGTGTCTGTTGGCCATCTGGATGTCTTCTTTGCAGAAATGTCTGTTCATGTCCTCTGCCCATTTCGTGATTGGATTATTTGTTCTTTGGGTGTTGAGTTTGCTAAGTTCTTTATAGATTCTGGACACCAGTCCTTTATCTGATATGTCGTTTGCAAATATCTTCTCCCATTCTGTCAGTTGTCTTTTGATTTTGTTAACTGTTTCCTTTGCTGTGCAAAAGCTTTTGATCTTGATGAAATCCCAATAGTTCATTTTTGCCCTTGCTTCCCTTGCCTTTGGCGTTGTTCCTAGGAAGATGTTGCTGCGGCTGAGGTCGAAAAGGTTGCTGCCTGTGTTCTCCTCAAGGATTTTGATGGATTCCTTTCTCACATTGAGGTCCTTCGTCCATTTTGAGTCTATTTTTGTGTGTGGTGTAAGGAAATGGTCCAATTTCATTTTTCTGCATGTGGCCGTCCAATTTTCCCAGCACCATTTATTGAAGAGGCTGTCTTTTTTCCATTGGACATTCTTTCCTGCTTTGTCGAAGATTAGTTGACCATAGAGTTGAGGGTCTATTTCTGGGCTCTCTATTCTGTTCCATTGATCTATGTGTCTGTTTTTGTGCCAGTACCATGCTGTCTTGATGATGACAGCTTTGTAATAGAGCTTGAAGTCCGGAATTGTGATGCCACCAACGTTGGTTTTCTTTTTCAATATCCCTTTGGCTATTCGAGGTCTTTTCTGGTTCCATATAAATTTTAGAATTATTTGTTCCATTTCTTTGAAAAAGATGGATGGTACTTTGATAGGAATTGCATTAAATGTGTAGATTGCTTTTAAAAGTCCTGATTTTGTGTGCCATTGCTCCGCCGCTTGCCGGGAGCCGGCCTCTCCCCCCGGGGTCTATCTTCCCGTCGCTTTGGATTCACTTCTCCGCGGGTCCTACCTTTCAGAAAGTGGTTGTTTTTCTGTTTCCAGAATTGCTATTCTTCTTCTCTTCGATCTGCCGATGGATTTTCAGGTGTTTGCAATCTTTAGATAAGCTATCTAGCTGATCTCCGGCTAGCTGAAGTAGTCTCAGCCTGCTACTTCTCCGCCATCTTGACTCCTCCCTCCATTTATCTTCTTTATCTATTTATCAGTCAATGGACATGTGGGCTTTTTTCATGATTTGTCTATGGTTGATATTCTATAGCTCATTTTTTTTCTTTTCTTTTTTTAAATTATTTTTTAAAATTTTTAATGAACATATAATGTATTTTTAGCCCCAGGGGTACAAGTCTGTGAATTGCCCGGTTTACACACTTCACAACACTCACCACAGCACACACACCCCCCCAATGTCCATAACCCCACCACCGACTCCTGACCCCCTCCCTCCAACAACCCTCAGTTTGTTCTGTGAGATTAAGAGTCTCTTATGGTTTGTCTCCCTCCCAATCCCATCTTGTTTCATTGATTCTTTTCCTACCCACTTAAGCTCCCATGTTGCATCACCACTTCCTCATATCAGGGAGATCATATGATAGTTGTCTTTCTCTGCTTGACTTATTTCGCTAAGCATAATATCCTCTGGTTCCATCCACGTCGTCGCAAATGGCAAAATTTCTTTTCTTTTTTGGCTGCATAGTATTCCATTGTATATATATATACCACATCGTCTTTATCCATTCATCTGTTGATAGACATCTAGGTTCTTTCCATAGTTTGGCTATTGTGGACATTGCTGCTATAAACATTCAGGTGGACATGCCCCTTCAGGTCGCTACATTTGTATCTTTAGGGTAAATACCCAGTAGTGCAATTGTTGGGTCATAGGGTAGCTCTATTTTCAACTTTTTGAGGAACCTCCATGCTGTTTTCCAGAGTGGCTGGACCAGCTATAGCTCATTTTTATGCAATGATTGTTTTCCTGAACTTTTAGAAGGTAGCATGGTTCAGAGTAGTTTTTCTAACTTCCCAGATCTCCCTCTTCTCATGTTTTCCTGTAGTATTAAAAAATATGGCAACTTGTTCTCTGAGATTTCCTGGCTCTGTTCCATTCTCCAATTTCTATCTCTGCATCTTTTCCCTTTTTTGCTGTTGCCCTTGTCTTTCTGAACTTTGATTCCATAAGTTTCTAGTCAGTATGCCGCCATTCCTGGAAAAGGGCTCTGGTTTTTCCCAGTGTTCATGGTTGGCTCCCACCTTGCAAGTATGGATTGTGCACCTCTCTTCCCGACTTTGTATCCATGTTGGTAGCATGCAGTGAGCCATGATGGGAACATTTACACCATGGGAAATGGCAAACAATGCAAATTGTGTTTTTAAATCGTTAAATGGCACACCACTGACTATGCCATTCCAGCTCTTCTTACTGGGAGACTTCACACTCACTGGCACTGAAGTGGCAAAGCCACTCCCATTTTGAGCCACTTCTGTCTAATTGCCTACTTTCTGGTGGTTTCTCATTAGCTGTTTAAGAATCCTGTTCTCAGATTCTCCAACAGGTCATTGCTGCCCTCTGCTTCCTCCCTTGCAGATGTCACCATAGGTTCTATGACTATAGAACCTCATCTTATCCTCATCTGCTTGTATTGTGGGGCTCCTAGGGACACAATATCACTTAGTTTTATTACAAATGTTCATGAGATTTTGGTTTTGAAACATTGCTGTCATCTAGGCTTTGTTGTTCCATCTAGAAAGCACAGGCAGAGTAGATTTAGCATACTTCTTAAGGCTTCCAGGATTTTTAGAATGGTAAGTGAGCATTGAATTCAACTTAAGGTTACCAGCTGCATAAGCCTCTAATAAGAGTGTCAGCCTGTCCTTCAAAGATTTGAAGCCAGCCATCAACTTCTCTCTAAATATGAAAGTTCTAGATGGCATCTTATTCTGATGTAAGGCTGTTTCACCTACACTTCAGTGGAGCCACCTTCACGAATTATCTGAGCTGGAGCTTCTGGATCACTTGCTGCATCTTCTACTTCAGTACTTGCTGCTTCACCTTCCACTTTATGTTACTGCTTCTTTCCTTAAGCCTCACTAACCAACCTCTACTAGCTTCAGACTTTTCTTCTGCATCTTCCTTGCTTCTCTTAGCCTTCATGGAATTGAAGAGAGTAAGGACTTACTTTGGATTTGACTTTGGCTCTTAAGGAAACGTTGTGGCTGGTTTGATCCTTATCCAGACCCCTAGAACTTTCTCCTCATTGGCAATAAGACTGTTTCTCTTTTTTATCATTTTTATCATCCCTCATTTCACTGTAGCACTTTTAATTTCCTTCAAGAGCTTTTCCTTTGCATTTGCAACCTGGCTAACCACTTGATACAAGAGGCCTACCTTATGGCCTGTCTCAGCTTCAAAACATCTTCCTCACTGAGCTTAATTATTCTAGATTTTCATTTATAAGAAGAGCCAAGTGTCTCTTCCTTTCACTTGAACACTTAGAAGCCATTTCAGAATTTTTAATTGGCCTAATTTCAAAAATGTTTTGTCTTAGAGAATCAGGAGGCCTGAGGAGAAGGAGAAAGATGGTGAAACAGCCAGTCAGTTAAGTAGTCAGAAAACATACACTATTTATAGATTAAGTTTTCCATCACATATGGGCATGGTTTGTGGCACCCCAAAACAATTACAGTAGTAACATCAAAGACCACTGATCACAGATCACCATAATAAATATAATATTAATGAATAAGTTTGAAATACTTTAAGAATTACCAAATTGTGACACAGAGACACAAAGTGAGCAAATGCTGTTGGAAAAAGAGTGCCCATAGATTTGTTCGGCACGGTTGCCACAAACCTTCAATTTGTAAAAAATGCAATATCTGCAAAGTGCCATAAGGCAAAGTGCAGTAAAGCAGGCACCAGAATTTTAATAGAAGTAGGAGTCCAAAGTCCTCCACTTGAGCAAAGTATTTCATTTTTCTGAGCCTGTTTACTCTGTTGAATGGCTTAATACCTGACTTTTGCTCTAGATCCTGCCTCCCCATAACCAAACAAACAGATTTCAAAAAGGAAAGGAAAATGTTTCCAATGGGCACAAGAGGAAACTTATTCTGCCTCTTATTCTGGGTTTGCAGGTCAGCCAAAAGCCAGACTAACCCAACTCACCATACAGAGAAAATCCCTTTTCTCATCAAGTTACAACCAAAGATGACCCACAGGTATAATGATTGTGCCCTGATGTCCTAGATCTTGGAACCAGCCAAGTTGCAGGCTGCCAAGTTCCTTCCTTTACAGCCAGATGATTCTTAATTTGTTGCTAACCATTTCATAGTACTTGGTTTTGTACCTTTGACCACATTTTACCCATTATCCCTCCAATGATGAACATCCAAATGATCTCCAACTCCCCATTTGAGTCCAGCTTTGTTTTGGTCCACAAAGTCCATTAGCTAATCTATCCTCTTCCAATTGATTTGTGGTGCAGTATGTGTCATAAAAATGTCCATATACATGCAAGTCTGTGGCTGAGCAGCTTACTTTATCCCAGGGGCATATTCTTGCACCCGAACCACAGTGTTTTTACTACTAAGGATTTGTACAACTGGGCAAAGTTTCCCTCACTATTTTTATTTTTTTTAATTTTTTAAATTTATTTTCAGCATAACAATATTCATTATTTTTGCACCACACCCAGTGCTCCATGCAATCCGTGCCCTCTCTAATACCCACCACCTGGTACCCCGACCTCCCACCCCCCCGCCCCTTCAAAACCCTCAGATTGTTTTCCAGAGTCCATAGTCTCTCATGGTTCACCTCCCCTTCCAATTTCTCCCAACTCCTTTCTCCTCTCTATCTCCCCATGTCCTCCATGCTATTTGTTATGCTCCACAAATAAGTGAAACCATATGATGATTGACTCTCTCTGCTTGACTTATTTCACTCAGCATAATCTCTTCCAGTCCTGTCCATGTTGCTACAAAAGTTGGATATTCGTCCTTTCTGATGGAGGCATAATACTCCATAGTGTATATGGACCTTATCCATTCGTTCGTTGAAGGGCATCTTGGTTCTTTCCACAGTTTGGCAACCGTGCCCATTGCTGCTATAAACTTTGGGGTACAGATGGCCCTTCTTTTCACGACATCTGTATCTTTGGGGTAAATACCCAGTAGTGCAATTGAAGGGTCATAGGGAAGTTCTATTTTTATTTTTTAGTTTAACTTGGTTATCTGGATCTTTATTTTTTTTTTTAAGGTTTTATTTATTTATTTGACAGACAGAGATCACAAGCAGGCAGAGAGGCAGGCAGAGAGAGAGGAGGAAGCAGGCTCCCTGCTGAGCAGAGAGCCCGATGTGGGGCTCGATCCCAGGACTCTGAGATCATGACCTGAGCCAAAGGCAGCGGCTTAACCCACTGAGCCACCCAGGCGCCCCTGGATCTTTATTTTTATTTTTATATCTCAGAAACATATATCAAGTTTCTCAAAAAATCCACCTGAAACTTTTATTGGGTTGCATTGAATTTGTGGATTAATTTGGAAGAATAAAGAGAAGAATAAAAGACTCCCCTAAAAACAATGACACCAGGAGAAAATATCACTGTTTTGAGAATGGAGGTTTGTCAGAGCGATTATCAGAGCATGATGGTCAGTCTGCAACTCTTTTCAAGAACTGGGCGCCAGGATAGGGTTTTTGTGATGTACCTCTTCCTACTGCCGCCTCCAGCCATATTCCACCCCAGGCTTCAGTCTGCTCCCAAACTCATCCCTGCCTCCATCGCTACCCCCCATCAGTGCCTCCACTCCTAGCCCCCATCTCCAACACCCATCTGGCATTCTTCAGACTCCTCAGGGATTGCTCACAGCTTTTTATGAAACTGTTCTTCAGGTTCATGCTTTTACTCACTTTGCTAGTGCTTTCTGGGTTGATCTATGACAGTTTGCCATGTTGCCGAGTAGAAAAAGTTTCAACACAAAACACTATGAAAACATAAAATGGGCTAATTAAGACAAATACTTGATAATTGTCAAAATTCTGAGAGCTCAGAAAAAGAAAAGATTTCTTATATTGATAGGTTATTTTGTGACATATTATTTGTCACTGACACAAAATGACTGTGGGAACATAACTGCTAAAGTATCTGTGAAGATAGAGGTTTGACAATAAACCCAAAGAAGTGATGACAGACGATGCTGGGGTCTGGCTCACGGAGAATCATAGGCAACTGTGCCATCACTACACTGTGTCTCACTCACGCAGACATTGAATCTTCCCCACTTGCAGCTACACATCCTCTTGCTAGGTTTCTTCCCTTGGTGATACGACAAATGCAAGGTAACACCTGGAAGGGTAAAACTCCAGAAACAACAAAACCAACACTCAGGGTTTTTCTGGGAAATCTCATCAGACTCCATGCCCTTTCCCCTATTTTTCTCCAGACCTCTCACCTAATTAGATAGGAATCTATACAGACTAACTTCAAGCTTCAGTGCTCCTCCTTCATGAAACTTGAGACTCAGAAGCTTTGGAATCAAAGGTCTGAATGTCACTCTCTGCAATCATAAAAGGCAAGCCCTGGCAAGTGAGAGATTGGCTAACCAGTAACACAATCACAAGCAGTATTGGTTCCTCCTCTTCCATAGCAGAATCCACAAGCAGATGCAATGAGAGAGCTCTAGAAGTGTAACTGAGCACTGATTTCTACTCCTAGCTATTACCACAAACTAATCATATACCCACCAACCAGGGCACTTCGTCTCTCTAAGCCCCCATGACCTAATCGACTTTATAGAACTGTTGTGAGTATAGATTGCATGGGAAAGCGCTTCAAAACAGATAAAGCACCAGGTATGCTTGTATTGTATTACTATTACTAAGAAATAAACATGGTTAATTTCCCAAAACATAAAGACATTTCTCTAGCCCTGGGCTGTCCATAAAAATAATTTGCCTAAAATCCTGGAAGCATCCTTCCTTTAGGTTGAGATATAAAGTGCAAATCTCCACTTGAATTTATCAGTCACTGGAACCTAGGGTAAATGCATTTTCCGCACATTTGTTGAGAATTGTGAGTTTCTAAGGTAGACAAGAGATGATATGGCTAGAAGGGTAGATTTACCTGGGAACGTTGTTTATAATTTGCTCTCCTAAACCAGCACTCTTGGTAGAATTACGTAAAAAGCAAACTTTGTTTTTGTAAGACTTTCCCCTGGATAGCTAAACTTTTTTTAATCTATGATAATCAATTTCTCTGATTCTTAATGCTCACCTAGCTCATGACACTCATTTTTGATTAATCAACACTCAGCTGAAAGCTGCAGCCCAGGAACTGAAAATCTCAAAGCAAAAATAGAAGTGTCTTTTCAGTTAGGAAGTATCAGAATGGGACACTTCATTTAAGTGTTTGAGAGTAAATTCTTTAAATAAAACAGCTAGATTTTGTCATCTATTTCCTTCAAAACTTGGGGCAACTAATAGAAAAAGCCAGTTACTTGATTGTACTTAAGTACAATTACTTGATTAAGTCCACTAAATTCCCTTCACAGTGGAAAGCTATGACCTGGTGGTGTTTTGTTCCCTTGTCCTCCAATTTATACTTTACATAATTGTATTCCCAGTACTTCCTGGACTTACAAGTTTCCCTTATTCCAAAGGAACAACTTAATATTAGTTTGAACCACACAAAAGTACTTTTTCAGGTCAAAACTGGTTTGAAGACTGGCTCAGATTCTGTGTAGGTCCAAATAGCTTAGATTCAAAGCCCATTTCGGCCATTTCCTAGGTCTAAAACCACAGATGGTTATGTATTTCTTCTAGATCTCAGTTTCCTCATCTGTATAATGGGTGCTATAATATTATCAGTCTCAGTTGTGAAGATTAAATGAAATAGTGCACAAAAGTACTTAGCACAGTACCTGACACATGGCAATTTTTAAAAATTTATTTATTTTTTTATAAACATATAATGTATTATTAGGCCCAAGGGTACAGGTCTGTGAATTGCCAGGTTTACACACTTCACAGCACTCACCACAGCACATACCCTCCCCAATGTCCATAACCCCACTTAGTACATGCTGACTTCAAAAACAGAAAGGAGTAAGTTTGATCTTTCCACTGGTATTCCCAGTGCTTATCACAGTGCCTGGTTTGTTGTATATCGCCAATGAAGTTTATTCTAGATTGACTGGTTTTGGTCTTCCATGTTATCAGAATGGTTTATTATGTGTCCATAATCCTGTGTGAATATTTGCATATTGGTCTCTGAGCCTAATGTTCTTATTAGTTCCATCTATTTTCTCAGTGACATGAGGAGTGTATGGGAACCATCTGGAGCACTCCAACATTCAGAGAAAAAGCAGCAGGGAGGAGTGGTAGGTGGTATGGTGAAAAACATGGGAATGTCAGGTCCTATAAGGCAAATGAATAGGGTATTTCAGGAAAGAGGGAGTGAGAAGCCTTGCCATACACTCCTGAGAGGTCTAGTAAGCTGAAAGTTTCGACCAACCATTGGATTTGGCAATGACAAAGTCATTAATGACCTTGACAAAAGGATCTTCAGTGGGATTCTGGGGACAAAAGCCTAAATGGATTGATTAAATTTAGAATAAGACCCTCCCATCAACACCACCTCCAGGGTCCAGGCGCACTTGGGGACTCTGTACTCCAGGGCTGTTTAATCTAAGACTGCTGTCTCCAAGCCAATATGGACACAAGGCTGGGGCCCATGCACTCATTCCTGTCTCTCTCTCTCAAGGCTCAGGGCAAAGGCATGGAGCTAGTAAGCAGCCCACTAACCATGCACATGCTGGACACTGCCTCAGGGCTCCAAGCCCAGGGCCTCCACCTCTACCTGTCTAGGTTCGTGGACCATGGGCAGTAGTGGACAGAGCTGAGGAAAAACTACTCCAACTTGGGTGGTCACTGCCCAAGTCCCCTGGCACCAGGCCCAATGAAGGCAGGATCTACAAGCTGTCCTTTGACACCAAGGGCTACTGGAAGAAGAAGGGGTAGGAGAGCTTCCATTCATATGTGGAAGTCACTTTCACCATCATCAATGAGACCCATAGTTTCCATGTGCCCCTGCTGCTGGACCTGTGATCCTATAACACACACTGAGGGAGCTAGTAGCTGAGCGATTGTCTCTGGCCAGCTGCTGGTCATATAAGCATCAATCCTATCCCCAAGACTCACTGAGGCATTTCCACAGAGAGCACCAGGTTACACATGCTATGGGAGTTCTGGTCCCCCAATTTCCAGTAGCACCTGAGTCTCAGGCATCAAGTCAAGTTGGTCCTAGCAAAAAGAAGAAGAAGGGGAAAAAAAGAATGAGGGGTAAGTATGTAAAACACTGAAAACAGACAATATTTTTAATGGCTTTTGCTATAGTGCAGAGCATAGATTTGGCGGTTCACTCAGTAAGACATTTAGGATCAAGAAGGAGTTTTTAAAAACGGGATTATATACTTATAAGAACAACCTAGTTAAAAGGGAAATTGATCAGCAGGAAGAGAGGGGATAACTGCAGGACGACAGTCTTCATGTAAACCAGAGGTGATACAATCAGCGCACAGGTAGTAACCTTGGCCTTAAACCTAACAAGGACTGTCCCTCTAGATAAGAAGTGGAAAGGCAGAGTGTGGGGTATAAATGCAGGCACTTTCCTAAATTTGCTAATGAAAGACAGGTAGTTCCCTTCTGATTATTTCTGTATTCTTAGTGAAACAGTAGTCAAAGTAAGCAGCTAAGAATGAGCAATTATGAGAAGAGAAAATATGATTGGCTTTGTTGGGACTGAAAGAGCCAATGGACTAGGAAAATGTAGTAGGATTGTCGGGCTATGCTGGGAGTCCATTTGAAATGTGTGGTAATAAATTGAAAACTAACAAGTCAGTACAGTACTGTGTTTTTCTTCAGTCATGCTTAGCTGTTCAGATATAGGCACAGAGTAGACCAAACTCTTTCACCAAAGTTGATGGCTTGCTTGGCCAGTCTGGCAGAGAGAGTACATGGCAAGGTGTGTGTAAGAGACTCTTTATGATGATGCACTATGGGTAATCTGAGCTGCATAAAGATAGAAAAGAAATCATTTAGAGCTATGATAAATGGCAAAAAAGTAGAGGAGCCACTGGTGGTCCCAGTGGGAGAAAAAGGTGGGGTTCTTTTAAATGAGTAGGAAAGATAGGGGTTATTAGATATTTAACTGTATGAAATTAAAATTTAGAAGGTGGTATAGACACTGTACTGGTAAGGTCAAGAGTATGGGTTTAGAGTGGGAGGCTAAAGTCATGTGGAGGACAAGAACGTGGAAGTGGGAACTTAAGTGAAAGGCTAGAGTAGATGAATTACCTATACGGAGATTAACATCTTCACGAATGTTGAGAGAATTGATGTGGAGTGGAAGGCAGTGATTCACATCCTCATGAATAAGGGGAGGAGAGCAAGACTGTCAGCTGACCTCAAGAATGAAGGGCATTGGGTGGCTCAGAGTGATGGCAAGGGCTTGAAGAGAGTTGGGCTTTTGAGAGAAGAAGAGGAAAAATTCTCTAGCAGTATCAATGTCTTATATGTGCCGTATACTGAGTTCTTATGTCTTATCTTATGTCTTATATCCAGGGGGTAGATTTTGTGGGGCAGGCAAAGTGCCCAACCACGATGTGAAAGCTGTAGGTTGAGACAGAGCAAGAAACAAATGTCATTTTCAGAAAAGGAATTGGAAATAAAGAACTTAAAATTGATGACAGAACTTTGCAATAGGCTCGGTGGTAGAGCATGGGTGCCAGAGAGAGCTGGGAGATTGGGTTAGAGCAGTAATGCACCAAGGTGTATGGAAACAAGAACCTAAACATGTGAGAAGACCCAGGAGACTTGGATTTCTGGGGGAACATAAAAGGTCTCTGTGTGCAGGAAAATGAAGTCACCTCTGATTCCCCTAAAGCAAGAACCATCTTGTTCTTCTCCATGCCTTCCAAAGAGTCACATTAGACGGGGAGTTTCACTGAGTGAACCAATGAGTAAATGCATGGCACTCATAAAAGACAGAGGAAGACTAGTACTGTGAGAGAGGGGTGGAGGGAGCAATTCACTAGCAGATCAGATGGCAGGAAACTCTTCACAAAGAAGTAGAAGAGCAGAGTGGAAAGACCAGAATCTGGAGTCAAAAGACAGTCCCTTAGGTCTTTGGGAAAGTCATGTCGTCTGACTACATATCACTGGCCTCATCTGTAAAGTGGACCTTTCCTCCTCAGGAGAGCCCTTGTTACCCCTTTGTGACTCCTGTACAGCTCACTAGGAGGTTGTGTACAGCTATACATAAGAGTGGCAATAAAGAGAGGAGAGGTACGGTGTGCGCCACATCCCTCTACCTGCGTGCCTTTGCCTGTGTGTCAATATCTACTCCTAACTACATAAAAGACTGCTATTAAAAGATTCATCCTTTCAGTTTTGAAAGATGTTCCATAGTATGCATAATGTGTTAACATAATAACAGGCAACCCCACAGAGAGCATTCTGGAACAGCAAGCAATAGTAACCCCGATGAGGAGCTAGGGTCCAAGACAGGCCAAATGGGGTTACCCCAGGATGTGTGACAACAAGGAAGATCATAGCCGTCCAAGCTGGTTGGCCGTAGGAAAAGCTACCACAAGAGCCTGAGAAAGGAATCAGAGCCATCCATTCCCTCACGTGCCTAGGATCAGGGCAGCTGTGTACAAGTTGGAGGGATGATATTTTCCTTCCACTTGCCCATGTTCTGAGTGAGAACTTTGGCCCAGTTTTAGAAGTCATCTGAGCCTCGATAAGCAGGGGCGGGGCTTCCAGAGGCAGGAGTCTCAGAGCTCTATAAAGCCCAATGGGGCCCAGCTGGGCAACTCTCCCAAGGGCTGTGAACTGTTGGCTTTGTGCTCATTCCTTTGGAAATGCAGCGGCTGTTGACTTCAGTGAAGCGGGTCTTGCAAGTGAAGACAGCAATGCAGGACGTCTTCATCTCACCTGCTAGCCATCTTCCCACAGCCCACCAAAGGTGAGTCATGTTCACAGGGACTGTGCAGGCCACACTTTGAGAAGTGTCATAGAACCAGTAAAAGATAGGTAGATAGAAATCCTGCCATAAAGAAAAGCTCATTAGAATCCCAGTGAAATGTTGGCGAGGCTTGTACACAGCCTTACATGATCAAGTTAACCTGTTAGGGTTTCAGTTACCTCCTCTCTAAACAGACGGTAGGTCTCTCTCAGCTAGAATTCCAGGATCCCAAATCTCTGATACCTGCTGTTCATAGATGGTGACATCTTTCACTGCCCAGCGGCATGAAACAGTGGAAATATCGGTTCCAGGGCCCCCGGCATTCTTCTTTCCACCACCGTAACCCCTTTACCTCCAGCTCCTGCCAAGACCCATAGCGCTCTGTGCCAATGGCAGTGTTGGTCAAACCAGCTGCTTCAAATCATTGCAGCAAGATTCCAAACGGGCTGGGGATCAGAAGCCTGTTCCTCTGCCCTCTGATTTTGTGAAAGGGGGAATGGGGTGTTAATATAAGAGTGTATGCCTGTGTGCAATGTGTTGTGCACAGAAGCACACATGCATGCCTTGTATTTGTTTTGTTTGTTTGTTTGTTTTCATGCCTTGTATTTGTAAGCACTCCTCAGCTTGGCCCATGTGCTTGGAGCCTCCCAACACCGATGGTAATAGCTATAGCTAGGGCCTTCAATTTCCGAACCATGCACTGTACCCTGAGACTAGCCATTTCTCCCACTTCCACACTGCACTCTATGACGGCTTAGAAAAATGACTTTGACTCAGTGTCTTCCCTTGCCTGGGATCCAGACCTGGCTTCATGAATGTGTGGAGTAGGGGATGAGGCTCCTTAGCCTTCTTATTTTCTTCCTCACTCTCTGCCATTGTTCATACCCTCCTTCACCCTCTTTAGACAGGCCGAATGTCCTAGCTCAGCATTTGACCTGTTCTTGCATCTGAGAGGAAAGGATTGACATGGGTTTGCTTGTTTCAGTAAGTAACAGTGGGCTGCTGCCCAGCAAGACAAACCTCAGAACTCATCCAACCTGCCCCTCCTTCAGGCATCCTTGGCTGACACATTACCCTTTTCCAGTGTACCCACAGCTCATCCTGTTTTCTGTGGTCTGAAAGAGTATTAAGGATCTTTCCTATGAGTCTCTCTTTCTCTGTATATCGGTCTCCTCTTCTGCAACCTGCCTCAGCTCTCAATCCAACCCAAGAACTGCTCCCATCACATGGTTAACGATGCTTCCCTGCAGGTTAACGAAGAGTGGTGCCATCCGCTTGGCGGTCCCCACCTGCTTTTCACATGTGCTGTGTCCCTAATCACCTTCACTCTCCACTCTACCTTACTTGCTCAGTCATCTCCCACTGTGACTACCACGTCCTCCAACCCCGCTCCAGTTCTTTACCAGCAGAAGTTCCGCTCACCCATCAAAGTCAGTCTCAAATGTAGCCTCTTCCATGAAGATTTTTCTGAGCCTACCAACCACAGGAAATCTCTGCTTCCTCCAAACTCCGGTGTGATTTTGCCTATATTCCTCTCGAGGTCCTTATCACATTCTGAGTCCCAGCTGGGGTATGCATGTATGTGCCCTTTTATTACTCCCACTGGTCAAGGAAGTCCTCAGATCATTGACCTCCTCTTTTCTTTGTCAACTCTCTCCACCTCGGCAGCCTCTCACTCGCACGGTGCCTGGCATGTAATGGTGAATTTTGAAACAGAAGGAGAATTGGAATAAAGAAAGAAAAGCTTAATGCATATTCTTAAACCAAGCAACCTCAGAATAATACCGATACTAGATTAAATAAAGTTTCCTAGAGAAAATATACAGATAAGAAGAGCACTCTTAACTCCAGTGGTCTGGTCTTTCTGGAAGCCTCTACATGCTAACTCTTCTTCAAGGCTCTAGAATCCTTTTCCAGAAATAGCCCCCTATTAAGACAGTTTCAAAAGTTAACAGGTGACTGATTCTTGGAGCCTCTCCTTGAAAGCTTAGAATTCTAACTGGAAAGAGAGGAAGGGAGAGAGAATGAGAATGCAGAATTGAGAACGAGAAGACAGAATGATAATGAGGCTGAGGGGAGAGTCAGCCAAGTGCAGGACCTCTGCTGGCTAACCATTAGCTCCAACATACTGGGTAAGATTCTCCACAAATATTTGAGAGTACAAACTCCAATTATCTGGGGAACACCAAATAAATAGGGCAGATAACTAAATTCCAAACCTCTCTTATCAGATATGGGTGAACATTCATACTTTGCCTCATTGTCTTATGATCTTGTGATACACTTTGTCTCAGCGACCTTTCTGATGGGAGAACTGGGATTTACCAGAAGTCCAGAATCCTCAGGGTGATTGACAGACACACTCAATCTGAGCTACAGTTCCTGTGTCACAGAGCTAAATGCGTAGGCCTGTGGAGCCATCCTCTCACTCACAATGGTTAGGCATTCTATAGCTAGGTATGAGTCAAAGGACTCTGGTGGCACTCACGAGTGCTTTGGTGGCACCCAAGGTGGTGAAAGGACAGGCTATTTCTAACACATGAGTAACCATGAAGGCACTCTGAGCACAACACTTCACCAATGCTTGCCTTGATTTTTTTCACCATCTGCAAAATGAAGAGTATTAGTAAAGTAACCAGATTTCAGGTATTTTCATGTAGGAACAGTTGGAGGTGGACCTGGTGATTTCTGTACTTAAAGCTGGATGGAGAAACTCCAGAATTTCACCAAGATATTAGGAGTCGGGTATTAGGAGAGAGGTGGGTAGGTCCAGGAAAGAAACGGATTATCTTTTCCCTCTTCCACTGACCCCTCCCCCATTTTCTCTCTGCTCCCATGTAGAATTTTTCTCTGTCCTCTGTATTCGCACAGCCTTTGTTTGTTATACCATGTATTTAGCTGTTGAATATCTGCCTGTTCCCTTAGACTATGCTCTCTTGGTGGCCACAAAGGATGCCTTCTTCTCTACTGTGCTTCTGGAACCCAACACTGCGTTGGATGTGCTCCATAAATATTCGGAGGCCCAATCAGAAAAGGCAGAGAGGATGGAATCAAGCAGGAAGCTTCCTTAAAAAGTAGAAAAAACATTAGGTGTGTTCTTGTGTAGTAAGAAGAAACAAGGAGAAAAGGAGTGATGAGAAGGGCATTTTCTTTTTTGAAAGGAGCACTTTTAAACTGAATGAGATTTTTCAAGTTATGTCCTATGAGGTTTATAACATGTGTAGAAGTAAACCACATAACAACAATAGCTCAAAGGGACGGAACGGATAAAGGAAGTTAAAGTATGGTTTTTCACTGTTCAAAAAACAGAAGTGTTAATGTAAATTAGATTACAATAAACCAAGCATGCATATTGTAATCTCTGAGATCATTACTAAAAGAAAAAAAGGAGAGAAAATGGAATAATAAATACTTGTTTAATCCAAAAGAATGCAAGAAAGAAGAAATAAACAAAGGGCGTGTGAGACAAATGGAAATAAAGAGTGAGACAGTAGATTTAATCCCATCTATATTAGTCATTACAATAAATATAATTGGACCAGTTACTCCAATTAAAGCACCAATACTGTAAGGCTTGTTAAAAAAACAAACAAAAAAAGACTCTAACTATGTGCTGTTTAGGAGAGATGTGTGTTAAAATATAAAGACCTGAGAGGTTAAAAGTATAAAAGGACAACAAAAGATACACCATGCAAACAGTAATAATAATAATAATAACAATAATAATAATAATAACTAAGGCAGCTTTCTTAATATCAGGAGAAGTAGATTTTGTGACAGGAATATCACAAAAATGAATTAAAAAGGGACATTTAATAAGGTTAAAAGTGCTAATTTAACAGAAAGATAACCACCTCACATTTGCATTCATCTGATAATATAGCTTCAAAATAGACAAGAAATGAAAGAGATGATTGCTGTATTGTATTTTGAAGAGACTGGCTGGACACCATTAATAGGATTTTGATTGTTATCTCCATTACAGGTTTTCAACCATCCCTGCTGTCCCCTTGGCCAAAACAGATACTTGGCCAAAGGATGTGGGCATCCTTGCTCTGGAGGTCTATTTCCCAGCCCAGTATGTGGACCAAACAGACCTGGAGAAGTTTAACAATGTGGAAGCAGGGAGGTACACGGTGGGCTTGGGCCAAACCCATATGGGCTTCTGCTCAGTCCAGGAGGACATCAACTCCCTGTGCCTGACGGTGGTGCAGCGGCTGATGGAGCGCACACAGCTCCCATGGGACTCTGTGGGACGGCTGGAAGTGGGCACTGAGACCATCATTGACAAGTCCAAGGCTGTCAAAACAGTGCTCATGGAGCTCTTCCAGGACTCGGGAAACACTGACATTGAGGGCATAGATACCACCAATGCCTGCTACGGTGGCACTGCCTCCCTTTTCAATGCTGCCAACTGGATAGAGTCCAGCTCCTGGGATGGTATGTGCTTCCCGAGACCTTATGTAAGAAAGGAACTGGGTTAGAGGCTGAATCCTCAGTTTTGTTTCTCCATTTCCCCAGTGGTCTCATCAGGGAGGGAAGGACAACTTACTCACACAGCTGTTATTGTCATCAACAACCATAATGATGATTACCACTTAGACTTGTGTAACTGTATACTGTTAACTAGGTAGCATGGGCACATAGTTCATTTAGTCCTTCCAACAGCCTAGGAAGTGGGTGTTATGCCTGATTTACACATGAGAAAATGGGGGATCTGATATCTTAAACAGTGTTTGGCAGGAGTGAGATGCCAAACCAAATCCAATATATTCCTATTTCTCATAAGGCTCTCCTAAGCCTCTGAGAGAGAGTTAAACAAGTTTAGGTATTAAGGGGAAAACATGCTGGTAGGAGGAGACCCAAAGAATCACAGAATTTAAAAAAAAAAAAAAAAAGAATCACAGGATAGACTATTATACAGAGTATATATTCTCTTACTCCCTCGGCTACTTGCTAGGAAATTGCTTTTTGCTTAACATATTTATAAGAAGATTTTATTTATTTATTTAATTTTAAGGGCAGAGGAGTAGAGGGCAAGGGATAAGCAGACTCTGTGCTGAGTGTGCAGCCTGATGCATGATCCCACGATTCTGAAATCATGACCTGAGCTGAAATCAAGAGTCAGACACTTAACCCACTGAGCCACCTGGGCACCCCATGGTTTTTGCTTAACATATTAACATTACCTTGTTTCTTACATCTTCTCTGGATGTTATACTGGAGGAAGAACCCCCTGTTGTGATAGCAAGAAAGATCCAACGGAAACAGTATAAGTTGAGAGTTCAAAATCTAGCTCTGTTGATAACTGCTGACAAGTCCCTTAACCACTTCAAGCCTCATAGTTTTATTAGGCAACCTCCCTTGCAAGGCTGGTAAAAGGACTGTACAAGAGATCCACAGAGATTATCTGGGCAGTCAAGGCACTTTGTATGCTAAGTGGAAACTGGAATTTAAAACTGTAGAAGCCATAATTAACATTAATTATAAACTCTTAATGTTGGCAGGAACCTTGGAGATTATCTAATTCAATATTCTTTATTTCAAAGAGAAGCCAAGAAATGTTGGACAGTTTGCTGTGCAGTGTAATTCCACACACCTATTTAGTATTTTTTTTAAAGGAGGCTCCACACACAGTGTGGAGCCCAGTGAGGGCCAGAATTCAGGAACCTGAGACAGAGACCTGAGCTGAGATCACATGTCAGATGCTCAACCAACTGAGCCACCCACATGCTCCAATTCATTCAGTATTGTTTTGGAATGCCTTGAATAGCCTCACCATCAACAGTTCCATTGATTTGGAATGTTCTAGTCTCTACATCATTAAATCTGTTCTTAGAGCACTTTTCCTGCTTGGTAACCCCTACTGCCATCACCACCAATATTTCCAACCACGCAATTAGTTGGGAAGTAGAAATGAAGGGCAAGAGATAGTCACCAGCCTTTAACCAAAAATCAGAACCTTGTTTGGGAACATCATCAGCTTTAATTATGTCATTTCCAATGAGTAGATTCTGCTGAGAGGCAGGGTATTCCTTCTTTAACAGGATGTCTTGTTTAGAGGGAGGAAAAAATAAACTATTGAGATGTGAATCATCAGTCTGTACCAAAACAAAAAGCATATTTAAGCTTGAAGCTAATGGCAACCACCAAGACCAAACAAAGCCAGTGTAGATGGGATGTCTGCTTTGATCTGACCAACCATCCAGCTGGGGTTTCTCGGATGAGCAAAGGCAGTTTTGGGACTCACCAGGAAGTTCCAAATCACCCCATAGAGACAGTAGGTTTTGAGGAAAGGAAAAAGTGGCACAGCCTCAAATTGTCCAGAAGACTTCATTTTTCTTGTCTTTTTTTTTTTTAGTGGAAGTAAATGAAATGCATAGTTGAAATAAATACATATACACAAATGAGTGTAAAGCAAAGAAAAAGTTCTCTTTTGACACACTATTACCACTTTCCAGAATTTCACATTAATGGTTTCTATGTATTCTTCCAGAATTTTTCTTTGTTCTTGCAAGTATACACATATATAACTATTCAGTTTGGGTTTTTAACATTGTACATATTTTTCCTCACCTCCATGATGTCTTAGAGGTCATCCCATACCAATATGTATAAAGTCTATCTCATCTTTTAAAAGCCTTACAATATCTTTTGATGAATATGCCAAACTTTATTTAATTAGTTCCATGCTGATGGATATTTAGGTTCTGTATATTTTTTGCAATTATTAAAAAATGTTTTAATAAACATTGCATAATAGCATTACATGCTTGTGAGAATGTGTTGTAAGAATAGATTCCTAGAAAAGGAATTGCCAGATATGTTGATATAAAAGCTTGATAGAATGTGCCAAATTGGGGCACCTGCATGGCTCAGTTGGTTGTGTCTGCCTTTGACTCAGGTCATGATCCCAGTTCCCTGGGATGGAGCCCCAGGTTGGGAACCCCTGCTCAGCAGGGAATCTACTTCTCCCTCTATCCCTCCCCGATTGCTTATGCTCAAGCTCTCTCTCTCTTTCTCAAATAAATAAATAAAAATCCTTTTAAAAAAAGACTGTGCCAAATTGTTCCTCGAGATGTTGTACTAAAGTATATCCCTACGATAAGTATTGTTAAGTTTTCTAATCTTTGTCAATTTAATATGGAAATATAAGGATTTGCCCTGTTTTCATTATAAAAATGCTTCAGTATTTTTGGATGTTCATTGACCATTTTCCCATTACATACTTTGGGGATTTTTATGAGATTTTTATAAATGAAGGAAAATAGCTTTTTGTTGGTTGTAAGTATTCTAAATACTTCCCCAGTTTGTCCGAGTTTGTTTCTGTAAAAAGTTGAATTTTTAGATTGTCAAATTTACTAATATTTTCTTTAACAGCTTCTAAATACTTTTCTATAGTTTCCAAACTCATTCTCATTCTCTCTCTCTCTCTCTCTCTCTCTCTATATATATATATATATATATATATATATATATATATATAAAACAATACTTTTTGTCGGAGTTGAAGTTGTTACAGTACTTAAAAGAAGATTCTTGGGTTTCAGTGAATTTGGAATCCTGACTCTGAATCCTAACCATACCATCTATTAGCTGGGTGGCTTGGGCCAAGTTACTTAAAATCTTTGGGCCTCCATTTTTTTGTTGATGAAGAGAGAATAACTGTGCCTGATATATAGGCTGATCATGAGTGAAAGGATTTTTTTGTTGTTGTTCACTGTTCTATCTTCAGTACTTAAAATTGTGCCTGACTCACAGGAAGCACTCTGTCTACTCGAGATTTTGGTCGTGATCTCAGGTAGAGATAATTACTTCTTGTTCTCTCATTACAGGTCGCTATGCAATGGTGGTCTGCGGAGACATTGCTGTCTATCCCAGTGGTAACGCTCGCCCCACAGGTGGGGCTGGAGCTGTGGCCATGCTGGTTGGACCCAAGGCCCCTCTGGCTCTTGAGAGAGGTCTGTAGTAAACTGTGGAAATGTGGTACCAAGAGACTGTGAACAGCTAATGCATAGTTCCCAATCCCAAGTTGGCATACCCCCTACATAGGACTGAAGTGTGGATTTGAGGATGACATCACATGCCTTCAGAAGGCTGGACTAGGGAGCCATGGGCAGGGAGGAAGGGAACAGAAGGATCGTCAAGATTTCCTCTTCTTCACCATCACATATTGGAATCATGATGCATAGAATGAGTAACATTGTTGCCGCAGACCAGGACCTTTAAGGTGCTAGACTGGCAATTGAAGATGAAAGAAGATAATTGGGTATAAAGAGAAAGGTTCTCCTTTGAGACTTTGGCATCTATTCCAGATTTTGTTAAAGCCTTAAAGGTATGGAAAGGGAAATAATAGATCTCATTTATATAAGAGCAACCATCTATTCGATTCCCTTTGAACGTGGGCGGGATGTTGAGTGGGCTCAGGCAGAGAAAAGCCAGGGAAATGTTAGTAGATGTCTCCCTATCCTCTCTGTTCCATGGGGGCTACATCATACAGTCCTGAATCCCCCTGTGTGCCTTGCCAGGGCTTAGAGGAACCCACATGGAGAACGTTTACGACTTCTACAAACCAGATGCGTCTTCAGAGTACCCGATAGTGGATGGGAAGCTCTCCATCCAGTGCTACCTACGGGCCTTGGACAGATGTTACACGTTATACCGTCAAAAAATCCAGAACCAGTGGAAACAAGGTATGGGGCTCAGAGGTCAGAACATGGGGACTCTATTACTAGGGGACAAAGAGTTGGTCCTAAAAGCTTAAGACAAGGTTTCTTCTGTCCTTCAAAAACGATCTCAAGAGCATGGCTTCATGTCCCCTTCCTCTTATACCCTTTCATGGGTCTATGCTAAAAAAAAAGTCCATCTAGAAGCTTCCAATTCAAGTATGAAGCTGCCTCTTACTTGAGCTGCATGCAAGAGATTAAACAAGCTAGGACCAAAGCCATCAGTAGGAAACCAGTGACTGTGAGCCACCTGGGGAGGTACTGTGGTGAGTCAGTGTAACCATATCCTACTGGGGCTAAGATTTGTTTCTGTTGAAGTCAGGAGTGATTTAACTCACCATTTGTAGTTTGCTGCCTTTTAAAGCCTGGCCGTTGTTAAGAAATCTTATCTGTATTTTCAGTATAGTAAAGTGTTGCTGATTTTTCTTTGGATGATAATGTTACAAGTTAATTTTATTTTCACCTTTAGTTTCTGAGTTCTCCCGCTAAGAAAATATGGGCTGCTTGCATAATCAGAAAGGAAATAAACTTTATTTTAAAAGTTCAGAGCACTCTAAAAAAATCAAAGAGTTCTTATTATGACCAGAAGTGCATCTGTGACAGGCAGTTTTCAGTGGAAAAAGGCATGTGTGGAAGTGTCAGAGCATGGATGCTTTAGGGAGTGGCCTGAGGAGCCACTTCTTGCCCCTTTCCACTGCTCTGAGAGGGCTGCCAGCCACCACGGCTGGCCCCTACAGGTAGGCAGTGGACTTGGACTTCCCTACTTTCCATCCACTGTAAACTTGCTCTTGGCTAACTGCTCTCACCAGCTCTGTATTCTTTCAGCATTCTCATTTTGCTCCCTAACCTTATGTAGAATTTGATTGATGCTGCTTTGGCCCTCAGCTCTAAGAGACAGTCTGGGGTGTCTATAGAGTCAGAAACATCAGAACCTAAATCCAAAGCCAGCCATTTTCAAGCTGAGTAAACTTGGACACATGACCTAGCTTCATATTTTAGAGACTCTGTTTCCTCTTCTGAAAAACAGAGAAAGTAACACAACACTAGCTTGATTTGGAGGAATTATCTGTCATAAAGGTTGGCAATAGTAGACAGGAAGAAAATGCTTGTTTGTTTCCCGTCTTTCTTCATAAGTAGAGTGCTTAAGTGAATGAACAACTTACATGTGTTTGCTGAAGGTAGGAGCTGGTTCCCTGGGACACCTCATGTCCCTTGGAACACTTCGGTCTTGGAGTGTAGGTCTAAGTGGCTCATTGGCCATGGCACATCCTTGTTTTCACACTTCCTCTTCCAGCTGGCATCAATCGGCCTTTCACTCTTGATGACTTACAGTTCATGATCTTTCACACGCCCTTCTGCAAGATGGTCCAGAAATCCCTGGCTCGCCTGATGTTCAATGACTTCTTGTCAGCCAGCAGCGACACGCAGACCAGCCTCTATAAGGGCCTTGAGGCCTTCAGGTGGGTCCTCTTCGGGGAACCCTGGAGGTTCTTGAGGGCTGAGGAAGGATGAGATTTCCTTACTCCTTGAGTCTGTACCACCAGCCAACCATGGGGGTGAGAAAAGAACAATCTTCCAACACAATAGAAAGGACACCAAGTTCATACATGACTTATTGGGTTATGGTCTACATGGGGTTCCCCCATCTTTTATCTCAGGGAACACAGGGAATTTACCAGCAGCTCTAGATCAAGTGGCTGGCTATCAGAAGCTTCAAAGAATAAGAAAAAGGGGAAAGGGAGTATAGCTAAAACATTTAGTCAGCAAACATTTTATGAACATCAACTATATGCCAGGCTTCATACCTAACTCTAGGGATACCATAGTAAATATGACTCCATGATATTCCAGTCTGTATAGACAGAAATACCTAGAAGTAAATAATCACAGTACAGGATGGCAGCTTGGGAGCATCAAGTCTCATTCTCAATGACCATTGTTGAATTAATGTCTTGCCTGTTGCCTTATTTTCCCGGATCTATGAAACAGAGTTAGTCCAGCTCCCCCTCTTAGAAGAATACTGTTTATTGAGAAATTACTCCAAGACATTTAGAATAGAAGAATCTTCAATACACAGTTCCCAATGGGAAGAAAATATTCCCTTTTGGTATGGTAGCTGTTTAGTTCAAGTTTTGGAGTATTCTACCAACATCTGCCCCTATTACTAATTACTACGAAGCCTGCCACTACCTGAAACATCAAAGTGAGCATAAACACTATTACGAGACCTGCCCCGTGAAAGAAAATTCTAATATATGCCAAAGATAATAGCTTAACATCTTTAACACATGGAAGTCTCATCCATAACCGAGACCCTAATAGGAAAATGAGCAGAAGATATGCCCCAGAAATTTCCTCAAAGAAGAAATGCACATTATCCCATTTGCAAATGTGCTTGCCCATTAGTAAAAAATTTAAAGAAGCTACCATTTTTCTTACATAGCCTTTTTATTTTTTTTTAATATTATTTATTTATTTATTTTACAGGCAGAGATCACAAGTAGGCAGAGAGGCAGGCAGAGAGAGAGGAGGAAGCAGGCTCCCTGCTGAGCAGAGAGCCTGATGTGGGGCTCGATCCCAGGACCCTGGGATCATGACCTGAGCCAAAGGCAGAGGCTTAACCCACTGAGCCACCCAGGCACCCCTCACATAGCCTTTTTAAAGATCTGAATACTCAGATCTTTAAAAAGGAGGAGGCTCTAGGAAAATGGACAACAGTAGATGTGTGAATTGACACAAGGGCTTTGGGAAGAAGTAGGAAAACACAAAGCAAAGGCCTTAAAGACGTGCACACTTTTTGGTTCAGCAACTCCATGTGTAAGAGGGAAGAGGCAGAGTTTTAACTGGTGAGGACAGGATGGGGAGATTGGTTCAATTAGGGCACATCATATCATGACTCATTCTGCAGCCTTTAAAAATATTGCTAGAGAAGTTGATTTAATGTCATAAAGAAAATTAGTTAGGGAAGCATGTTGAATGGAATATATAGCATGATTTTATTTTCTAGTTAACCTCTGAGGGCAGGGATAGATTCCACAAGAACAACTGACCTAAGGGCTCTCTCTGAATGGTACAGCTATTAGTGACATTGGTTTTTTGTTTTGTTTTTGTTTTTTGTGCTGGTCTGTATTTCCAAATATTCTGTAAAAAACAAACAAACATACCAAAACAAAACAAACATGTGCCTAGAAGTCTCTCCAGGAGCTCTGACTTTTCCCCCTTGCTGCCTCCCTCCCCTTCTGAGGTCTCTCACCTGGCCCATGCCTCTGCTTGCCTCCCAGGGGGCTAGCGCTGGAAGAAACCTACACCAACAAGGACATGGATAAGGCACTTCAAAAGGCCTCCCTGGACATGTTCAACAAGAAGACCAAGGCCTCTCTTTACCTCTCCACTCACAATGGGAATACGTACACCTCATCCCTGTATGGGTGTCTGGCCTCTCTTCTGTCCCAGTGAGTACTGCCCCCCACCCGATGGTCAAGGTCAGAGGGCTCAACCAAATTTGGTTCCTCTTCTGGTTCAGAAATTCTTAAGGAAGGAAAGATAATGAAAGAAACTTCTTTCAAAGGGACATGTGTAGACAGCTCTACTATCAGGATTAAGTAATGGTCTCCAAAGTGACAATGTATGATGTCAATGAATGTTTAAGGTGTGCTTGGATGCAGCAAGCATGTAACAGAACTTCAGTGCATAGTTTTATCTCATCCATTTGAAATCTCTGGCCTTAGTAAAGCACAGTGGTTAAGAGAGTCTAGCTTTAGAACCCACAGCTGGGGTTTCAATACCACTTATTAGCTTTGATCTTGGAAAAACACTTCATCCCTATGTGCTTCATTTTCCCCATCTATAAAGCATATGCACTAACAATACGTCCCTCCTAGCATTTTGATGAGCGCTCAGTGGGTAAAGGAATGAAAACACTAGAGCTCAGCAAGTGCTCAGATACTGGTTGTTATTTCTATTGATGCTCTATTTTCTGGGGTTTATAGGAAATACTTGTACTATAGTACCTGCACATAACATAGGAGATAGATATATATGAACTCAATCAAACGATTACCGATGAGGATATTGCTGAAACATTACCAGAAAACATGGAAGCCTTGAAGTGGTCTGACCTCCAAACACCAGAGTTCACTGAATTCATCTTGTCCCCATAGGTGACAAGAAGCTCCCAATTGTGTTGTGCTCAATGGGTCTTCTGTATCTTGGATTTTAGCCACTCTCCTCCTGATAAGTTTTCTTCTCTCTGGGTCTATCCCCAGGGTCTTCCAAAAGCCCCTCTTTGTGCAGGGTGCCTGGAGCCCATTTCTACTTGCAAGAGGTTGACGAGATTGGAGTGGTAGGTTGGTAGCTTATTTGAAGGGCAGAGTTATGCCAGCGTGCTTCTTGGATTTTGCTTTCTTTCCCTGCAGATACTCTGCCCAAGACCTGGCTGGCTCTAGGATTGGGGCCTTTTCTTATGGCTCTGGCTTGGCAGCAAGTTTTTTTTCATTTCGAGTGTCCAAGGACGCTTCTCCAGGTGAGTCCTGTCTTTTTATTAGGCCCTTCTGGTGTGATTCATCTGGTCAAAGAAACCACTCTCTTCCTCCTCACTACTGAGGCTCCCATATGGGCAGAATTATGTTGTGATTAAGAACAGAGGAACTCCCAGAAGGGATTTAAGCAATGGAGTAAGTTTGTCTCATTTATGGAGTTGAAGCATTTGGCGGGCTACTACTTGGAACTAGATTGAAGAGAAATGAAGGCGGAAGTGGGAAACCAGTCAGATTGTTCCAGCAAACAGTTCAGGCAGGAAGTAATTAATGGCAGTTTGGTTGCAATTAGTTCAAGGGAAGTTTATGGATTTGAAATTTTCAGTAAATATATGTTGATTATTTTCTGTGAGATGTAATTGCGGGTATGCACCTAAACACCCTGCGGGACATTCCTTAACTAAAAGTGTGTCTGCCAGTAGGTTTCAGTAACATTATGTTTGATGACCTTTATCATTTCTCGACATTCCAAGCCACACACAACACTGTCCTCCAGGGTTGGAGCCTCCACAGCACCTGGCTCTCTATCAAACTCGTGATTGGCAGCAGTGACGATGACAGTGACGATTTTGCCTTTGTTTCCCAGGATCCCCCCTGGAGAAGTTGGTGTCTAGTATGTCAGACCTTCCAAAACGCCTCGCCTCCCGGAAGCGTATGTCTCCTCAGGAATTCACAGAAATAATGGACCAAAGAGAACAATTCTACCATAAGGGTAAGAAAAAGACGAGAAGAGAGGAGATGGAAATTTTCTAAGATTCCATGCTGATGGCAGAGAGCCGGGGATTCATCAGAAGTCTGGACTACAGTGGTCCAGAGCGAAGATATCTAGACAATATGATTGGGAGAGAATCTGTTAGGCCCAAAGGGGCAAGAATTGGGTAGGAAAGCAGGAGGCAGAGTGGAGAAGAGGTGGGCAGTAGCATGTGGCTTCCCAGTATAGATTGTAGCTAACCACTCAAAACAGGATCCTGGAAAATGCAGTCCCAAGGACTTCTGGCAGATGGGTCTTTAAAACTGCTCTCTATGCAACCGCTGAAGTAGACCGGACTTTGAAGCTGGATATTCAAATCTAAACCGACCTGTGATCCCCAGTAGCTCTTGGGGAAATCATTGATGTTTTCTCAGTTGTCTTATTTCTAAAATCATACCAACTTTGCAAGACTGCCACACAGATTAAATGAATTCATGTACATAAAAAAGTTCTATTATCAACAGATATTACTGTCTCTGTGCACCTTCCCCCCTTTCCCTACCGAACATAAAAGCAAAATATTGCCCAGTGGGGCACCTGGGTGGCTCAGTCAGTTAAGCATCTGCCTTTGGCTCAGGTCATGATCCCAGAGTCCTGGGATCAAGCCCCACATCACGCTCCCTGCTCAGTGGGGAGCCTACTTCTCCCTCTGCCTCTCCCCTGCTTGTGCTCTCTCTCTCTTGAATAAATACATAAAATCTTTGAAAAAAATATTGCCCAGAAAAGCAACAAAGGAAAAGGAGACAAAATAAAAGTTATGACTGGAGAGACCAGATGGTGGTTTTAATACCAAAACAAAACATATTTTCTTAAGCAAGACTTTGGACACGTGGCTTGCAATGGGATCTGAAAGGGAGATAGAGTACGTGGATCTGGGAATGTTCCAGAAAACCTAGGCCTAGTAGTCATCCATCTTCTCTGGAACAGGGACATCTTAGGTCAAAGAGGAAAAACAATTAAAGTAAAAATAGGACTTCTGAGATGAACTATGTTGAACAAAGAACAGAAATATGACAGTGAATCAGAGCCAGGGAACTTAGGGCTAAGAAGGAAGTATCTATTAGAAGACAGGAAGCTCTGAGGTATACATACCTCAAGGCAGGTATCCCCAGCAAGAGAGCGTGGTGAGGATTTCAGGAGAGGAAGGTCACGTTTAATGTAGGAACACGTCATACTCCTACAGTAAAATTTCTCATAACTGAGGCTTATGTACTAGATCCAAGATGACTGCCTCTGGTTCTTGGGCTGGTCCAGGGCTCTGCTGGGGCTAGGACAGGTGGCCAGCCTCGCAGCCAGGAGAGCTTCACGGTGAAGGCATCCCTGGCACTCTTTCCTCTTCCCAGCCTCACATACCTCTTTTTTTTTTTTTTTTTTTTATTACAACTGGATACTTTTTATTTTTATTTTTTTTTATTTTGCAAATTTTTTAAATTTATTTTTTATTTATTTTCAGCATAACAGTATTCATTATTTTTGCACCACCCCCAGTGCTCCGTGCAATCCGTGCCCTCTATAATACCCACCACCTGGTACCCCGACCTCCCACGCCCCCGCCCCTTCAAAACCCTCAGATTGTTTTCCAGAGTCCATAGTCTCTCATGGTTCACCCCCCCTTCCAATTTCCCCCAACTCCCTTCTCTTCTCTATCTCCCCATGTCCTCCATACTATTTGTTATGCTCCACAAATAAGTTACATACCTCTTAGTAAGTATTGCTCCTCCTCATGCCACAGTGAATTTCTCACCACCTGGCGACACAAGCAGTCTTTTCCCCGGCACGTGGTACCTGGAGCGGGTAGATGAGCTGTATCGTCGCAAGTATGCCCGGCGACCAGTCTAAAGGTGGTAAGTGACATTCTGTAGGGTTAGTGATATCAAGTTTGTCCTCTGGGAAACAGATTCAGTTCCAATAGTGTAACCAGGCCAGACAAGTTCTATAGCTCGGAAATGATTGGGGGTGGGGAGTTTGTACCATGAGGACCACCCAGAACCGTGGGGCTCTTTGCCCTGGAAAGACAAAAGCTGGGGGAGGGGCACGTTTTAAACTCTGGAATGCAGGGAAAAGTCAACTTGTTTACCTGATCTGCTCAGGATAGGAAGCTCCCCTAGAAATGTTATAGAAACCAAATTGGCATCTATTAGGGAAACCTACAGAACCCATTCCTCCAAAGAGGTAAGGTAGGAACAAAGATGAATGACTTTAGAAAAGGTTCCTACATATTCACGAAGAAATGCAGTGTTGGGGATTCTGTTGGGGCCAGAAGCCTCACCTGGGTAAAAACAGTGAGGTTTGGAAAATCAGTGAAGGGGTTTTGGGGGTGGTTTCTTGCAAGAGGACTGCCTGAAGAGGAGATGGGAGACTTGTTGGGATACTTGTTAAAGGAGAATCAAGTGTTTAGAAGGAGAATCTTGGGGGTGTCTGGGTGGCTCAGTGGTTTAAGCGTCTGCTGTCAGCTCAGGTCATGATCTTGGAATCCCGGAATCAAGTCCCGTGTCGGGTTCCTTGTTCGGGCAGGGTGACTGCTTCTCCTTCTCCCTCAGCCACTCCTCTGTTTGTGCTCTCTCTCTCTCTCTCTGTGTCAAATAAATAGATAAAATCTTAAAAAAAAAAAAAAAAAAAAAAGTGGGGGCAAGGGTTAGAATCATATAGTTCATGGACCCAGACATCTACCTTCAGTTTATCTTCTAAGTTGCTAAAACAAGCAGAATGGAGGCGTGAGAAGCCATTTCTTCAACAACCTGTAAATCTTAACAAATACAGTCCCCCAATACTTCCTTTATATGTGTGTGTGTTTATTGTTTCCCTTCTCTGGATAGGTAAAGGGTAGAAGGTTTGCTGAGGGTGGGATATGGAGCTGGGGAGGAGGAGGAAGTCCACGGGGAAAAGGAGATACCCAGACAAAGCAAGAAGACCACGGGGTAGGCCGGATGCCCTCGGCCCCACGTGGCCTCCTCTAATGTGATGTTAAGTGCTCAGCAGGGTGGACAAGGGGCCTGACCGGCCAGGGCTGCAGATGTGGTCGGATTCCAAGCTCAGTATCCAGGGCTACAGACTTGGACACCGCCCCTAAGTCATTTGTGTGCCTGCTGGCTTGTAATAGGATTCTTAAGGGCAAGTCAATGGCAAAGAGGGGGCAATTAGATGTGTCAATGGGTAGTTCAGTCATCAGAAGGAGAGAGAGAGAAATTTGGGATTTTCAAGGGCAAGTTTCTAAATCAGGCTCCCTCCCTCTCATGGTCCTCAAGCATTGTACCTCTGAGGAGGAAAGCTGGGACTCTGGTCCTTATCTCGTGCTGATGGCTCACACAAGCAAGGACCTCACAACAATGAAATCTTAAACGAATGAAAGGTTTTCTGTCAGTGTGCCACTCTGTGGCGGTGTCTCTTCACTGTCCAGCCTATCCAACCCTCTCTTCCATTAGGCGGAATGTATCACAGGGTCCCTGCCCCTCTCCCCTGGCTCCTGTGACGTTGGACGCAGGTGGCTCAGGCGTCCAGGCATGGAGCTGGGCTGGCAGCAGAGCCTCCCAGACCTCATGATGCAGACAGGAGATCCCTCAGCATAGGCTTACCTCAGACAAGACACAGGAGGGAGCACGGCCGGAGGGAGCACGGCCGGAGGGATGCCTGGGATGAGACTCACACTGAATGTCCTTTTTTTTTGTCTCTTTAATTTCTACAGACCACGGTTCCTGGAAGATCTACAGTAGCAGAGTTTGTGCTCATGGATCCTACTTTTAAAAAGCCCACTCTTAGATGGAATGACTATGGATTGGACACCATAGTCCCCAGAAGCAGCAGCCTTGGGGAGTGAGGGGCCGTCCTTCGCAGTCTTTTCTGCCTTTCTCAGGGCTAATGGTGGCACAGGGGTCCTCTGTGGAAGAGGGGATGCGAAGAAAGCCTCGCCCCGAAATCTTGCCCTCTGGAACTGGGAAAACAATCCAGATAACTTTGCCTGTCACGTTCCCTTGTGGCCATTATTATCATTACTAGATTTCTGTGCTGTTGTATCTTTACTCAGTTCTTAAGTTTTTCCATCAGTTTCTAGATGTTGCAGCTGGTACTAAGCCCATACAACACAACCCAAAAGTTAGAGAAGGAGGCAGTCCCTCACTGCATTGCTTGGGAAAACCAGGGCTCAAAACAGGCACCAGCTGACATGCTGAGGAGACCGCCAGACCCCCAGGCTCTGAGGGCCCCACTCTCCGTGACCCCCACCTGCCCCCACCACTGAGTGCTCACCTCACACACCCCGTCCCCATCCCATTCCATTCTCCAAGAAGCACAGGAGAACAAAGGTGGGGACACACGGCCTCTGCGCCCAGCTTCCTTCCCTGTTCTAAAGACGCCACCTGTAGACCCGGCCAGAAATGCCCTCAAGGGCGGCTGCAGCTCCTTGCCCAGGCCTTGCCAGTGTCTCTGGGCAAATACACACCAAGCACAGGTTAATGTAGCATGCTCTTGACTCCTCCAGCCAAAAAAAAAAAAAAAAAAAAAATGCATTTTGATACCTAGCAGGGAATTCTTCTGCTAGAGATTGCTTTGTCTCCCTTGGGTTAGGCCACTGCTTATTCCAGCACCCTCTTATGAAGTAGCAAGGGTCCATGGCAGTGGGAATTGAGCTGGGGAGGGGGGTGGGAGGGGGAGGAAGGATACCAGGTCTTTTAAAAAGCTTCCTCAGCTGCCCCGTTTTGTAGAAAAGCAGCTGGCTTCCTTTGGTGGGAAACAGGGCTGGCTTGGAGGGGGGTTGCCAGAGATAAGGGGGCACGGGGCAGAAGGGAACGAGCTGCTGAGCCCGCCCACTTCACGGCTGGCCCAAGGCTGTTCATATCCCCACACGCACCAGAAAATCCAAGATAAACCCGATCTGAGTTCAGAACTCAGAAGGAGTTCAGCTGACTTCCCCAGTCCTCTCTCCAGGTGCGTGCTGAATGCCTCCTATTCCATCAACTGCCCATCTCTGCAAGCCGTAGCTCCTCCCCTGCGAGCTGCCTGGAGGCCCTTAGCCTAGATGGCATTCCCACAAGACAGCATATGCCTTCCCTAAGCTCTCTGGTGTGGTGTCAGAGTCACTGGCAAAAGCCCCTACTCACAATAAGTCTCTGGGCCTTGCCACCTATCCATACAGAGCTCACTGGGGGATCTTGGTGCTGAAACTGCCTCCATCAGCCTTAGCAACCAGGCCCTTCATGTCACCCAGTGTCTCCACTCAGGAGTCCTTTGGACACGATGTGGGAATGAGAATAAGATCTGACAATGAGGGTGTCAGGGTGCTGACGGGTTGAATGGATGCTGCCCGTGCCCCAAGTACGCCAGGTGATTATCAGCCCTGGTTCAACTCCAGGCACTCAGAACGCCATCGGTCATTGCCTCCACCGCGCAGACCGAGATTCCTGGCCCACCTCGGGTCCGATTCTTCACCAGCTTTGGTACTGAGCCCTAGGCCTTCCTATGGCAGCTCTGGGAGCACTTCATTGAAATGGATGCCTGCTGGCTGCTGAACAAAGCCCTCCCCTCCGTGTAAGGTCAACATAGGAGGGAAGGATTTCCTGTCACCCTGTCCCATGCTCACCCTCGGGCCTGCTCCTACCATCTGTTTCCTTGTCCAGATAACACTGACAGGCAAAGACTCTCCCTGCAAGGGCGTCTGGGTGGGTCAGTCGTTAAGCGTCTGACAGCCTTAAGCCAGGTCACGATCTCAGGGTCCTGCTCAACGGGGAGTCTGCTTCTCCCTCGGCCCCTCACTCCACTCGTGCTCTCTCTCTCTCTCTCTCAAATAAAGTGTTAAAAACAAAAAATAACAACAACAAAAAAACCCCTCCCTGCAGGGGCAAGAAATCGCCGGGCCTGGCTGACGTGGGGCCGGGAAGAGAATGAAAGGACCGCCGGCTAAAGGCACTGAGCCGCGGAAGAGAGTGGATCACATGTCCTACCAAACCGCACGTGAAGAAGGGCCAGCCCACCACTTCTGTCACAGCTCTGCTTCCCAGCCGAGGTACATGGAATGACATGGCACTCTAAAGTGAGGTACGGAGGCAATGCCAGAGGCCCCAGAGCAACACCAAGGAAACAGCCCCCTCGGTGGGGCGCCAGCTGGATTGTGAGAATCTTGCCCTTTTTGGTCTCCGAGTTATGTGGACAGCCAGCCACAGGACGAGAGGGATGCAAGGAAACTGTCCCGGGCCTGCCTGTGCCACCCAAGGCTAGGAGGCTGTTTGGAGATGCTCAAGGAATTTGAGCCCCCAGAACTGGCTCTGACCACCTCTGAGCCCCAAGTATGGTGTGTCCAGGGAATTTCGGAGAATGAGGCCAAGAGACTGAATATTGAGCTCAAATTTTATAGGACCAGTGGCCTCAAGGGAAGGTCTCCTTAGTGCGAGGGACTCAATGAGAGACTGAGGGAGACCTGCTGTCCACCCCCAAAGGGATGAAACGCTTTAATCCCTTTGTCACTGGAGCTCTGAGGCACCCCATCCCTCTTACAGATGAGGAAACAAAGGTTTAGAATGAAATATTCTTTGAAGGCCACCCCTGCTTCCAGGTCTGCAACAGCCAGGCCAGAACACGCCCGTTTCTTCAAGGGCACTGCAGACAAGGTGCAGCCGCTGATTCCTGGTGGTTCTAGTGGACCTTTTGCTCAATCGCAGCACAAAGAGGCCAAAGTGGTGGGTTTGCACCCGCCACGCCCATCAGCTGCCTTAGTCCAAACTTCTCCGTCCAGTCGGGAGCCTCGAAAGCAGATGCCATTCAGCCCAAGGTGGGGATGGATCATCCCCTACTAATGGGGGGAGGGGAGACCCTTAAAAGCTGACGCCCTTCGGTTCAGGCGTGCCATTCTGCCCTGTTTCAGAAAAATCACATTTTTTTTTAATGTCAAGTCATATACTGTCCAATCTATACTGAGCTGGCTTTGTGAGATAGGCAAATATTCTCATGCACTTTCTCTCCCTTATGAAACCTTCCCAACATCTCAGACACCATCCTCTGCTCAAATCACTCCCCTGGACTCAACAGAATTCACAGACACCCCACCACACCCAGGGGCCTCTGTGTGCGGTCCCTCCCAGCGGACGGAGACGTCACTGGGAATGGTCTGGGCTTTAACCCTCCTCTGGGACAAATAACCCAGCCCAGGGTCTGGCATGAAGGGCTGTGCCTCTTTGCTGATACATTTATTAACATGCGTGTATACCCCCAGAAGGAAGGGATCCGAAACACCACAGGAATCGGAGATACTGAGTTGTGTTCCCATAAAGATGCCTCTGAACAACCTGAGACAGGCAAGAGAGAGATCCCTCTTCTGAGCACACACCTAGGCGAGCTCTTCACCCACCCCTATCTCCCTCCACATCCCCAACCCTCCTGCCCTGGAACCTGCTGCAACAGCCCACGGCTGCCCTCTGGTGGATCTGCAGGGTAATAACAGAGAGACGCAGGGACTTTTGGGGCAGGCTCTTTATTAGGTGGTTATTGCTGCATTATGAAGGTCAGCCAAGGTCTGCAGAGTAAGCAGCTGTCAGCCTCAGGAACGTGGATCTCCTCTGTTGATCACAGTGGGCAGGTTTCTTCAGAAAATCTCCCCAAAGCTTAGAAGTGGAACTGGAAAGCCTCAGTCACATGCTGCTTCCACGTTTCCAGGCTGGGCAGCAGGGAGGAGATGCCCATGACGTGCCAAGTCTCCCCATCTGACACCACCGAGGTCTGGTAGGACAGCAGCTGCACGCCTGCCTCTGCCAGGAGGCCTGAAAGTAGAGAGGAAAACCGCTGGTTGGCAGAGGGCACAGGGGAAGGAGAAGCAAGAGGCTGGGAGCGGGGCCGGAAGCCTTGGACCCCTGTGAGCAAAGATGCAGTGAGGGGTGGCGAGTGATGGTCTCAGAATCAGAGAGCGAAGAGATGGAACAAGAGATGGAACAAGCGGGCACCTGGCCAGCTTCTTTCACTATTCAGAGACTCTGTAGGAGCACCCTGACCATCGGGTCAGCAGGGAAGGAATGATCCAGCCACAAACTGCTTAGAGTTAGAGCAATCTCCTGACTCGCCTGTCGTCAGTTTCATCCAGACCAACAGCAAAGGAGCAAAGCAGGGCAAGGTTCCTCTGGTCAACTGGCCAGGACGGCGAAATTAGGCCTTTTGAGGTCTGTGGACACATTCTTCCACACCTGGAAGTGCTCCCAAAATACCCAGGGCTCCAGAGTCAAGGTCCTGGGGCAGGTCCACGATGTCCGCGGACGCCCTGACACGGCAGGCAGGCTGGCCCCCAGGGCCTGCGATCGGAAGAAGGAAACCTGCACTCAAAGACTAAGAGTTCCTGGGACACAGCCCTGCAGGCAGGTCTGCACGGTGAGCTTCACGACGGTGAGCAGGATGGTTAACAGGGGCTCTGGGGTTCTACCCTGCCACGTGGCTCTGCTACCTCTGAACTCTGTATCCCCTTCTCAGATGGTTCTGGAAACTGGCTTGACAGACCCTCTGTATGCTGCAGATCCAGAAATACCGAGAGACGGAGCTAAAGGAGGCCAAGGCCCATGGAGTCCAATCCCAGGAGAGAGCCCCTTCTGTCACACACACCCACACCCACACACACGCACGCACACTCGCCCCCTCTTCAGGGACGCAGGCAAGCCCCACAGAGCCCTCCTCACCGATCATGGTGGGTAGCATCACAGGGTTAGACGGCTGGGCCCGGAACAGAAGCAGGGGCAGGCCCCTGCGGAGAGGCACTTCCGGTCTGAAGACGGCTCCGTTGAGCGCCTGCAGCACGGGCGTGGTGCCCTGGACCAAGCCCACAGCCTGGTAGGGGGCACCTGCCAGGGCCACGGTCAAGAGGCCTTCCCCAGAGCCCTGCTCCCCTGGCGCCGCAGGGTTGTGGGAGGTGGTTACCTGCAGGGAGAAGGAAAGGAGCCACGGTCACTCCTCCCAGCTCTATGGCCCCCACCCTCTGCATCCACCCAGCAGCCGATTGGTAGGGCTGCGGCCGGGCCAACGTGCTCATCAATTCAGGGCCGGAGAAGAGGGCAAATGGGCCAAGCCTGGGGGTCCTGAGCATTAGCTTCCTGGGACAGTGCATGGCCTCCCTCAAGGGAAGGCCAGGAGGGATCTGCCAGGTACAGGTGAGGGCTGGGAGCTGGGAAGGAGGTGGAAAGGAGGCAGGCCTGTCCGAGAGGCTGACACAGCCGGGCCCCTCCAGCTCACTGCTTCCTGAACAGAGTCAGTGGCCTGGTGGAGGGGGGAGCAGAAGAGGGGAGACATGAGGGCTCTGCTGCCCACAGTTCCTGCTGGCTCCCACAAGCTGAGGGATGCAGACTGCGATCTAAAAAGGGAACCAGAGGGGAAGACATCGAAAGGTCAGCGTGAGGGCAGCAGAGGCTAAGAGGACACACTGCTGGCTTCCGAGGCGGCAAGCTGATTAGGGGCCTGGGGGCGGCAGGAAACAGAGCCCTGCATGGGGTCAGGCACCGCCCGCTGGGCCACCCCCCAGCTTCCCACCAGAGACAGCGCGGCTCCTCACGCTCCCCAGCCGTAAAGGGCCTCTGCTGCCACCACCTCGCACGCGCAAGGCACTTGTGCACAAAGCACTTCCACGAGCATTCAGTTCACTCTAGCAAGGCTCAGAGCAAGGCCATGCGTCCGCTTGGCAGATGGAGAAATCCGAGCTGCCCGGCCCAGGCGGACCACGTCAACAGCAGGAGCTGCGCCCAGGGCTCCCGGTCCACAAGCAGGGCTGGAAGCCTGCTCTGAAAAGGCAGGGAGAGAAGGACAGCGCCGACAGGAGAGGCAAGGGGGCAGGGGGACACGCACATTGAGGCCGGCCTCTTTCACCAGCAGCTTGGCGTTCACCAAGTTCACATCCGCCTGATCGGCAGTGTCTTTCAGGAGGCCGACAATGACCGCGGGGCTTAGGCAGTTGCCAGCATTCTTCAGGGATGTTCCTGGGGACAGAGAAACTACCGTGAGGTCACTGTTGGTTAGCAACGCTGGAGCCGGCAGATCACCATCACCTAGCTTCGGGTCACGGACTCCTGACTGCCTTGGGGGCGCCAAGCCCAACTGGCCGAGGCTGTCCTGCTTCCCTCTGGAAGGCAGACAGACAGTGATTGTGCCCCATTCCCTGCCTTGTTTCTTCTGGGGATCCCCCAGCTCTGACTTGTCCTGTCACTGGCAATGCCCAGGGTCTCACCATCCCTGAGCTCAGATGCCCTACGGACCACAGGGAGGACAAGCCTCCACAGGGTTTCGGGAACTAGAGCCTTCCCCAGTCTCTCAACTACATCTGCACAGGCTGGAACCACTGTGAAAGTGGTGGGAGCCCACCCAGACCCTCAGGTCAGACATTTAGGGCCCTGTCCTCACTCCCGCTCGCCAGCTGAGCAGAGGCCCCCGAGGACCACCCACCTGCCCGAGGACCCGCCTCACTACGTCACAGAGTACGAACTGTCCCACGGTCGGTCTAGTACAGCCATCCCAACTCTCACTTTAGACACGAAGAGCCCCAAGTCAGAGAAGGGGAAGTCACGTGGCAGGTAAGCAGCAGGGTCAGACCCAGCACCAAAGGTCTCATCGCTTATCTGGGACTCCCTCCACCCACCAGCTGCCTCTCCCATGAAAACTGTCTCTCGTGGAAGTTTCTTTTTGCACCCAGCACATGTCTATCTTAAAACACGATTTAAATGTGATTTATGAAAATCACATATTTCCCAGTGATTTTCTGTACCTTCCCTGTGTCCCCACTGGGTAGCAAGTGAACCACATATAGACAGAATGTGGGACGTGGAATCACAAGGACCAGAGTCAAGTCACTTGCCAGCCCCTCACAGTGACCTGCGGCAGACACAACCCTCTTCCCCTCCCTCTGCAGCATCCCCAACTCACCCTGTGTTACCACCTGGATGGTCCCTTTGGGGGATCCAGCCCAAGCTCGCATCAGGGTCCCCAGAGCTTCTGCCAGACCAATCCAAGGCTTGGTATGTGGAGAAAAGGCACTCGTGAGGGCCTGGGCATTCACCTGCACAGAAAAGGGGAACAGAACTGAGGTCAGGAAGAGGCTGGCACAGCTCCACCTGGAGAGCAGAAGGCACAGGGCCATCCTTGTTTCGGGTGCCTGGGGTTGGGGAATGTGGAGACAACGTCCATCAGGCACCAACAAGACAATGACTTGTGCCTTTAGCTTGAGAGAGCTGTAGAGCAAGGAAAGAACACAAAAGGCTAAGACCATTCCAGATTGCCAGAAGCAGGAAAAAGGCATTTCTCTCACCCACTGAACTGTGCCTGCTTCATGCCCTCCACAGAAGACTGGTTTTTCCTGTGCTGGGAAAGGTCTGGACAGCACAATACGAAGGTGGGTCTCTGACATAAGAGGGATATTGAGTCGCAGACTAATGGGACCTACGCTAGGTCTCTCCAAGATGCCTTCCTTTTTATTTATATGTCAACTAAAAAAAGAGAGTATGTGTTTACAGTGTCATTAATCACTTTGGCCACATAGCACAATTTATAAAGCTGGATTCACATAACCTCAACGACCCTATCACTCTTCAAACATTGGCCCACGGGAAGTCCACCAGGAGGCATGCTGGGCAGCCGACAGGGACCAAAGCCACATGTCCTTCTAAAGTTGTTAGCTCTAGGTTCCAGACAGTTGGATCCCCACCAGGGGCTTGGTAACAAAGCCAGCTTGTCGCAGGTCAAAACTGCAATTCCATTTTGTGGTTCATGATGGTCTGGCTTCAAATTAAGCATTAGCCACTTTTGTGAGTCAGTGTGTAAAGAGAACCTAAGGATCTAAGAAGGATTTAATTCCAAACACAGGGTTTGATACAAATCAAACAGGCTGCCCATGTTGAAAACGGTCAAGGGGGCAGGGCTTCCCAGCAGACCCTTCTGTGCGGCCAGCCGCCTTGCTTGAGGGCTCCTGCGGCGGGCCTCCCCCTGCTCCTCTCCAGAAGGACACAGAAAGACCAGCAGTGAACCAGGAGGTGGGAGGAGGGCAGGCCAGCTGCTGGAAGCAGAGATGCAGGCCCGAGTGCCAGGGGGCTGGGCTGAGGCTACAGCAGGTGGAGGGAAATGACCTCCAGACAGCCCCCGTGGAACCTACACTGAGGATGCTCACGGCAGGTCTGGAAAGCCAGCCGAAGGGCTGCAAGAGTCAGGCGCCGTTGAGTGCATTTGATCCTATGTTCATCTGCGTCTAAGGTTCTGACACACAGAATGAGAGATTTCCCATGTGACACAAATGTCTTTCTTTCTAAAAGCCTACTGTAGGACAACCAGCCACTCTGGCCAGAGACTGAAATCTGCCCAAGCTTAATGACTTTGACTGCAAGATTTTACCTCTGCTAGAGGATAGATAACAGTCTAGTTCCATCTCTGGAGGAGCTGGTGGCAAGCAATCCCCTTCACATGCCACCCACCACAGTGACTCCCAAGGGCTGCAACAGTGAGGGCAGAGGCCTGCCTGGCAAAGGGCCTTGGAGGGAAAGGCCCAGCCCTGACTGGCTGGCACTGGCCACAACCCAAGCCTCAGCCTTGGTCTCAGTGCGTCACCTGGGGAGAGTAGCTCAGAAGTGATACGGGCGAAGGGAATGAAAGAGTGTCCCATGCTCTGAGGAGCCAAGAGACGTGGACCAGAGAGGGGAGAGGCACACAGATGGGCAGGCCAAGCATCATCGTCGTCATTGTCATTGACCGCCATCCTGTAGCTGCCACCAGGCTGGCCCTGAGGGGTCCTTCAGGGGAGGAGCTGGCTCCCTTACTCTCCTGGGGGCGGGGTGGGGGGCGTGTTTAGAAGGCATGGTGGCCTGGGGAGCTGGGCCATCACACCAGGGCTGGCAGACTGAACAAAGCATGCTGTGTCTCTCCTGCTATGGTTCTGTCCTCAGCAATGAAAATCCCCAGCGGAGGGTCAGCCAGGAAGCTCACTCACCAGTCTCAGCCCCGCCCCCGCCTCATTCCCCCGCCTCTCTCCCAGAGAGCCACACAGCTGCAGAGAAGCTTACATCCTGGGCTTTTTTTGACCTCAGAGAATTCAGAATCTAAAGACACAAACTCGGGAAATCTTAATAAGAGAGAATGTGGTTCATTGCAAAAGGGTGGAGGCGGCTGGGAAGACCAAGCAAGTCTTTGTGAAGGGGTGGCAAGCCCCTAAAGGAGAGCTATGCTTGGCTTACTCATCTGTGTCCCCGAAGGGCTAGGACAGCATCTGGTACCCTCTGGAGCTTAAGGAACATCCAAGACTGAATGGAGGAGACAGGCCTGGAAGTATAGGTCAGGTTAAGCTTGGGGAAGAAACATGCCAGGAAGGGTACAGTGTGAGCTAAGACAAAAAGTAAGGACATTAGGCCATGATCTGAGGACAGCAAGGGGGCCTGAAGGGTTCACTGTGGGGGCTGGGACTCGCCCTGCCCAGAGTTATAGGATGGATACTGTAAAAGGAATGTTCAAGCCTAGGAGGTGAGAGAGGGCCCTGACAGGCTTCTCCAGAGGCCAGCCCTCCACCCGCCGCTCCACGGAATCCGGCGTCACCCAAGCCACACTCCTTCACTCCCAAGGCATGTGGAGAACAAAGGAGCCTTTCTCTGAAGCCTGGACCCTGGGAAAAGCCACAATCTCGGCAGCAACACGACAATACAGCAGGGCCAGGCCGCTCCCTGGGGCTCCCCACCCCCCCACCACCGTTAGCCAACCCACAGAGGGCTGGCTCCAGAGGAGCACTTATCTCTGGCTCCCAGGTCTGAATCTGGTCAGCACACCACTCCTTCCCAGAGTTGTCACCGTTTGCCAAAACCCAAAGCCCTCCCCTCCCCTGCTCCTCCCTCTGCCCTCAGGGCCCCAGCCTCACATGGCTGGGCTTACCACGCCTGCTAGAGATTTCCCCTTCACCATGTCCACAAACTGGATGGCGATCTCCTCCCCACAGCGGCTCTGGGCCTCCTTGGTGCTGGCGCCCAGGTGGGGGCAGCTGATGACGCTCTCGTGGTCCACCAAGGCTCGGTCCCTCGGTGGCTCCTGCCCAGGAAGAGACACCTCTCCGTTGGCTGCCGTCTCTGGTTTTGCCAGAGACGTCACGGGGTTTGAGCGACTGGCTTCCTCGTCAGTGTCCCTCCACAGCCCCGTGGACAGAGCTAGGGACGAGATTTGCCTCTCAGGTCCCCACTTATACCTATGTGCCCTTGGGTAAATTGCACCTCTCTCTGCCTTGACTTCCCCATCTATAAAATGGGTTAATACTACTCATCTCGTATCACTTTGTGCACACTATGATACGTGTAAGAACAGAAGGTTCTCAGCCCGTGGAAGCTACTGTTTCTGCTACTGGTTTTTCCCTCGAGTCTCCCCTCACCCGTGAATCCTGCCGGCACTTACAGCTCCTCACGGTGTCAGATTTCACAGGCCCTCTGCCCAGCTGTCCCAACCTGGCTCTCACCACGACAGGTGGCCCCTGAGCACCTCTGCCCACCCTCCAGTGTCCTCTCCATCCCTTCTGCTTACTGGGCACCACGTACTGCCCGTGAGAGGGTCACTCGGGCCCCTCCTCTGGCCACCTGGGCCTAAAAGTGCTGTCCACACAGTACCGTGGGCCACAGGAAGGCCAGGGACAGCAAGGGAGGGGCTGAGCCAGGGAACTCTTTCCCCTGGATCTGTGATGCTGGTGGCAGGACTTTGAAGAGAGGCCAAGAGGATTCGAGTGGACGTGCACTGTCCATCATTCCCTTTGGTGTAAGCAAAAGAGCAGGCAGGGAAACAGGTGAGCAAAGACGGAATCTCTGGCTCCGACAGAAAGGCAGGGACAGCAGTCCACACAGGACGCAGGAGAACGCTTCTAGCCATTGTCCTCAGGCTGCCTTTCCTCCCCACAAGAGAGGAAGGCGGGGAAAGCCAACGGAAACTGGGTAGGATGTCTTCTTGGCAACAGGATTCATTTCATTAAAGACCTGTATCAACACATTAAATCCTGCCCCAAATCCTCCACCTCAGAACAGATTTGCTTCACCTCCTCCATGAATTCCCACATGGCAGCAGTCCAGGGAGCCTGAGACCAGGGACTGGGTCCTATTTAAAATTTGGCTTTGCTGAAAGCCAACATGGCTGCCTCTCCAGTTTGCTATGGATGCTACTGCCCTTAAGCCGGAGCCCTTTGTGCACACTGGGCCCTCTGCTCAGCGCTCCTCTCCCTCCTACAGGCACTCACCTCTGTAAAGACGTCCAGCGCGGCACCAGCACACTGACCAGACCGCAGGGCCCGGAGCAGGGCCCCCTCGTCCACGATCCCTCCCCGAGCACAGTTCACCACGCGCACGCCCTTCTTGCACTGGGCGAAGGTGCTGTCGTTCAGCAGGCCTGGAAGGAGGGAAGAGCTCTCCTGCGGCCCGGGTGCCTCGCCTCTTCTCCTTCCCCACGGGCCCACAGCCTCTCTGGCCTCACCTCTCCCTTCTCAGCTGGCTCTGGGGCCAGAGTCCCTGTTCTGGATTTGGACCACTCTGTTTAGAAACATCCTAAATGTCCCTGAGCTGTGAGTGCTTTGAACCAGGGAGGGAAGCAGTGGCCCCAGGAAAAAACCATGGAGTCACTGTTCGTGCACATCCAACCCGCTCCTGTGTTTCCAGCTAGCTCATCTTTCCTCCATGTGGGGCAGGTAAAGCCAGCAAAGCATCCTTCCGTGCTCGACGGACCTAGTCCCCAGGGTGTGCGGAAGGCGCAGACGGAGGGCCCACCCTTACCTGGGCAGTGGTTTCGGTGGCCAACCCACAAACCGGGACACACCTACCTGTGGTGGAGGGCAGGAGAGGCGTGTGCACAGTGATAAAGTCACAGAGAGGCCAGATCTCCTCCAGGGGCAGCTGCTGGACACCAAAGGAGGCCGAGACCTCCGGCGCAATGATGGGGTCGTACCCTACGGTCTGGCCGGAAGCGAGAGAGAGACTAAGACACAAGTGAATGTCACTGTCCCTGATCAGTACTGGTATTATTAATAACGGTGGCTATTATTTGAGCATCTACCAAGCACTACTGCTAAGCCTTTCCAAATTCCAGCTTACCGCTCACAGTAAGGGCTGCTACCATTCTGCTTTAGAGGTGAGGAAAGTTGGGCTCACACATTAGGAGGGGCAGGCCCAGAGTGCGAAGGGAGGTTTGTTTACCTCTAAGCTCTTAACCACGAACAGACACATGAGGAGCAAGTGTGCGCGTGTACATGCGTGTGCGTGTGTGCGCGTGTACACGTGTGTGGCTGGATAAGGTGGAGCTCAGGAGCCCTTAGCAAGCAGGGAGCCCAGGAGAGGCAGGACAGCCACGTGGGGAGCAGCGACATGCTCAAAGGGTACGACCAGACGGGGAAGGACAGGCTGGCCACAGCTGAGGACCCTGCGGGCCAAAAAGCAGGCAGGGCCCCTGACTTTTTTCACAGAATGAGAAAGAAGCAGGAGGGAGCAGGGGAGCAGAGCAGGCTTATCAAGGAGACCAAGCCCGATCGCTAGGAAGGGGGCATGCTGACACAACAGCAGGCAGAGTCTGGTCCCCTCTTGACGTTCCTTTTAAAAAGGCTTCATTCAAATGCACCCAGTCTTGGAAGGCCTAACTTGGGGACTAGCCACATGGAGGTCTAAAGGACTAAGGATAGATCTTTTCTTTTTTCTTTTTCTTTTTTTTTAAAGGATTTATTTATTTATTTGACAGAGAGAGATCACAAGCAGGCAGAGAAGCAGGCAGAGAGAGAGAGGAAGGGAAGCAGGCTCCCCATTGAGCAGAGAGCCTGATGTGAGGCTCGATCCCAGGACCCTGGGATCATGACCTGAGCCGAAGGCAGCGGCTTAACCCACTGATCCTCCCGGGCGCCCCAGGATAGATCTTTTCAATAAAGCAGGTTTGGCGGGGACAGGGAGCAAGCACATGAAGAAGAGGGAAAGGCGAGGCATAAAGGCACCATGGATGGGGAAGGACCCAGAAGGAAGCTTATTCTGGGCTGGCCGGGGAGGAGGGACCTCTCTAAGGCTGCGGAGAAGGGAGGGAGCAAGGAAGGCCGGCAGGCAACTCCGGGGGTACAAACTCCGTCAGCCTCACGGAACTTGCCAAAGGTCATCCGGTACAAGCGAGGGCAAAAAGGAAAGTCGGGAAGCCAAAGCTGGGATTCTTACACCAGGAGACCATGTTGCAGAGACTGGAAAGAGTAGCATTGGGCTCAGGAGACCAGTGTCTGAGTAGGGTCCTGACGTGTCCTGGGAAGGGTCAGAAGTCCCGATCCACGGAAGGTGGAACAATTGTGGATATGGACCATCCGAAGACTATCCTTATAGAGAAGCCTAGGGAGGCCCACGGAGGGGTTCCCCACTTGAACCCCAGCCTCAGGACAGACTCCTGATGCTGGGCAGCCGGGGAACCCTAGCTTTTCCAGAGGTACTCCAGAGCCACCTCCTAGTTGGAATCGTAGAAAGCAGCCTTGAGAGGCTGACCACGGCTGCCCTGGGCCCTCTGGCTTGGCAGTAGATGCCGGAGGAAGAGGGGGCCTTCATGGTAAGGAGGCTCCAACAACGGAGCCTAACTATCACACCCTCTCACCACCTCTGGTCAAGTCTTTCGGCTTAGGATTCAAACTCTCTCCCCTTCACACAATGAAATCTTAAATGGAAACCCAATCTAAAAACTGACCAAAGAGGCAGAGGTGAAGGCCCAGAAGCCCCATCACCTACTATCTTTCTCTAGGGTTCCCTCGCTGTGTCCCTAAGGTACTTTCTAGAACTTGAGGCTCTGGGACGAACTTAAAAAAAAAAAAAAAAAAAAAAAAAAATCAGTACTCCAGGGCAGTAGGAATTCTAGTTACCAGACTAGGTGATAGGAGCTGCCATCCTGGGGAGCTACTATCCTGAGTAAGGCTGAGCACAGTGACCTTTTAACCAACGTGGATCAGGAACAAAGACGGTGGTGGTGATGCAGGATAAAGGGTACCAGACGGGAGGTCAGGAGACCTGGACTTTAAGCTGGATTCCATCATTTACCAGTTCTATTATCTTGAACCTATCGTAAAAGCGTCCTGGGCCTCAGTTTCCTTATATGTAAGCCTGGGGTAAGGATACTGGCCCCACAAGGGTCACTGTGAGCACAGTAACTGACACAGCAGACCTCAGTAAACACTGGCTGGGCCTGAAAGAATCAGGGACACCTGGCATCTCGGCCTCAATGTCCATCCCTCTGGGCCTACTTTGGATTCATCACAACACTGGCCTCCCAGAAACTGGTAAGAGATGCTGGCCTGCTCCTCACAGAAGACCTTCGTAAGAGAACACAAGGCTCAGCTCCTGGCTGGCTTGGGCCTGTTAGCTTAGGCCAACACATTCTAGGGGCCATGCCAGCCTGCATGAGCTGTGTCTTCAAAGTGTAGAACCTGTTCTTCAGCAACATGATTGAGAAAAAGCTTCAGGCAGAAGGAACGCCATACGGCCTCAGGCTCGGATGACTCAGACCACCAGCAGGCTACAGGCTGCCAGAATCCTCCTGAAACCCACATCTGGGCCATGTGGCTCAGAGCACGCCAGCAGGTGCTCTCAGATGGCCCATGAAGATTCCTTTCCAGGCCTGTGCCAGTTGGGAGGGGCAGCCTCGGTAGGCTCTCCTCCAACCAACCCCACCACACACCCCGGATACCGCTGGGGAGCTGGGTGGCTAAGCTCCCTAGCAGAGCTAAGGCCTAGGATCCCTACTTCCCTGAGGGACTGGATAGTGACAAAGAAAGAACAGGGGGTGGGCACCTGGGTGGCTCAGTGGGTTAAGCCGCTGCCTTCGGCTCAGGTCATGATCTCAGGGTCCTGGGATTGAGCCCCACATCGGGCTCTCTGCTCAGCAGGGAGCCTGCTTCCCCCTTTCTCTCTGCCTGCTTCTCTACTTGTGATCTCTATCAAATAAATAAATAAAATATTTTAAAAAGAAAGAAAGAAAGAAAGGACGGGGGGGGGGCAGTCCATCCCCAACATCTGAGCACAAAAGCATCTCTGCCGATCGCTCCTGTCGCACAAAGGGGTCCACTCTTAAATCACGGTACTCTGGAAGGGGTCAGATGTTAGTCTCCCATTACCAGACTTACTAGAGATTGACAGCCTGGGTGAGAGCCTGGGGGAGATCCCAGGGCCAGGAAGGGAAGAGGGTAATACGGATGACCTTCACGTGCTTCGCGGCGATCCCCGAGCCAGAACGACTCAGGGCTCCCTATGCCGCCTAGGGATAGGGAGTTCTCCCAAGTTTCTGTAACAAACCACAGTCCTTAATAATTTTGCTCTATTTCCTATGGCCACACCGAGAACTCGCTGCTAAAGACCATTTCACAGATAAAGAAACCTGTAGCCCATAGGCAATGATGCGTGCTTGGAGACATCAGAGCTTTCAAGCCACCTGCTTCTTCCTCTCTGCCAATGCTCACTGCTCTTCCTCACATGCTGGCCAAGTATTTAACCAGGCTCGGGTGGGACACTCACTCTCTCCGTTCCATCTGGGGCCAGCTCTGGCTGCAGCTCTGTCCCCAGCTCTGTCCCCTCTGCCTTATACCTGCTGGTCCTCCTTGGATCCACTCCTCAGACGTCATGACTCTTCTACAGACTGCCCGTTAGCTATCTATCAAGTCACAATGGGGCTTCAGTGACCCCAGTGCCTTCAACCTTCCTTAGGAAGTAGACAAGAGCTTCTCACCACCACCTTCCATCTCCGGAGCTTGCAGTCTCACAGAGTATGTGAGAGTCTGACATGTACAGAGCATGAGGAAGGTCACCTTCCTTGTTCTGGAAGCCATACTTCTTTTAATGTGGCCAAAATTCACATTACCTTTTCTATCAGCCATGCCACCATTAACCACACTGCATTTTTGTCAACCAAAGGTCTCCTGCCCTAGGAAAACTTTTTAACAACACCTCTATATCGAATATGTGTTTAGTTGCTGTTGGGGCTCATTTTAGGGCACTTATGGGGATTCTAGCTAAATTTCTTATTAGCATCGCCAATCATTCTAGCCTTCTTATCTCTTAGGATCTGATTCCACGCTATTAAGAATTACCCACTTCTACCTGCTTCCTGCCCCCCAGGCCGTTGATGAAAACAGTGGAGAAGGCAGAGCCCTGCACTGTCCTATACCATCTCCCTCCAGATTGAGACAGAGCTATCCTTCAGCCAGTTACTAATCCTTTAGCACCAAGCTCATAGTCTCCATCTTAACCTCAAGGGTATCATGAAAGATCTCATCAATGTCTTACTCAAGTCCAAATTTCCAAACAATGTAAATGTCCATTCTTGAGGAAATGGCCAAATAAAAAGCAATTTGTCCACACAACAGAATTCCACGCAATAGTTTACAAATATGGTAAATTTATTTGTTCTAAGACATACATTTTTATCTTAACACCATAAATATTCTATTTTCTATAGGCATAGGATCCCTCTAGAGGCAAAGCACTGTATGCATTCCATGTAAATGCAGAGAAAAAAGTCTGAGATGATACACACCAAACTGGTGTTACCTGTGACACCAGGACTAGGGTGGTAATCAAGGAGATAAGAATCTATATTTCAATTTTTGTGAGGATTTATTCACATCTTACGTGACTAAAATACAATTTTAAAGACTTTATTTATTTCAGAGAGTACACAAGAGGGAGTAAGATCAGAGGGAGAAGCAGACTCCCCACTGAGCTGGGACCCTCATGCGGGACTCGATCCTGGGACTCCAGGATCATGACCTGAGCCAAAGGCCAGTTGCTTAACCAACTGAGCCATGCAGGGGCCCTAAATCATCCAGTTATGAAGTTATAAGAGCCCTAAGAATGACCCTGATCAGTTTAATACTGGTTTTCAAAGAGAGAACAAGGGCGATTTGAAACAACCTGAGCTTAGCAAACACTTATCATTGTTTCCTGCCTGGACACTGATAAACCATCTCTTTCAAGATGGTTCAAGAATCTTCCTCCCTTGCCCTTTAGAAAACCTTGCTCTTCCCCACAGCTCAAATACCAACGGAGGAGCTCTGGATGATGTCATTCAGTCATCCGTCTGCCCCGAGGCAAAATTCATCTGGACCCAGAAAGGTTAGGGAGCTCAGTCAAAGTGCCACCTGGGCCACTCCGAAATGACCAGGACTGCTGGCAGGGTCAGGGGGTGGAGGGTGGTGGTGACCACTCCAAGGCATGTTTCCCTGCCTTACAAAGATCACATCCCAGAAGCAAGACAGGCTACAGTGAACCCCCCGGAGACATCTGGACAGAAGAACCCGCAGGGAGTGGCGAGGTGCTGCGATGGACAAAACCACCCACACCCTCAAAGCCTCGCCGGGAATGTGGTTGGGTGGTACCTGGTCGGCCCAGACACCAGGATTCACATTCAGGAGCAAGCACCAGACCTCTCTGAACAGAACACATGCCCCAGGGCTGAGGACCCGCCTCCCTCCTTGGGCCGCTCGGAAGCCCGCCGCAGCTGCTGAGTTGCTGAACGGGGCCGGATGAGCAAAGAAGGTGACCAGTCACCTCCACAACTTAGGAAATGAGGTGAGGCTTTCTTTCTGGGTAAGTCACTGGCCCAAAGTTTCAAGTTCCTGAGAACAAAGGCTCCCAGGGAGCCAGCAGAAGCCGTGGGGAAAGGGGAGCCGTGTCTTCCCCCAAGTCTCTGTGTCCTTAGCAAGGCCCTCCCGTTTGTCTACTGCACTCGGAGTGTACTTAACGGCAGGCCTCTGCTTTTTGAGGATCAGAATTCTCTGTGAGCTAAGCCTTTCCCTCAATCCCTCACAAAAGAGGAAGGAAAAGCGCTCCTTGTGAAGCTGGGCACCTGGCCAGCCCTGCACAGGAGGGCATGGCTTTGGTTTGTCCTCATGATCAGTGTGGATCCTGCGGGGCCTCCTCCCCCTCTTCCAGGGATCTAGAAAAATGTGCTGAGGCTGAGGAAAGTGGTCTGGCCAGCATAAATAAATGTGGTGGGGGAGCAGGGACAGGATGGGGAGGAAGATGTTCAATGCGGTATCACGGGAAGCCTATCTGGGCTCTTGTCTACCTTCCATTTGCTGGAGGCCTGTGCAAGAACGGACCAACTGCCGACGTCAATATAAAATTAAGGATTAATCTCTAAGGTTCCTTTGAACTCTTATGAAGCTGGGCCGACACGTAGAAAGGGAGGAAGAAGAGGAGAAAGGGGAAATGCCATTGCAGCTCTATGTCAACTTTCCTAGAAATGATCTGGCTGTCAAAACTCTTCTTTCTGTTTCACGAAAGCCTTCCCGGCCGCACTTTGAACACACCATCCCCCCAAGAGCGAACAGCGAACCAGGAGAGAACAAGGAGGTGTCCACAGGCACTCCTGGCCACCCCATCACCGGCCCCAACGGGTTGTCTCCTGTGGCTCTACGGCCTCCCCCTCCCCCTTTGCAAGGTCTCCTGAATGGGCCTCAGGGGGTGACAACCCTCCCTCGACCAAAAGAACCACGGAGTTCCCAGAACAGGATGAAAGCGGGTCCTAGGAGGAAACGAACGGGTCAGGGAGGATTTCTGAGCAATAGGTGAGGTGATGGAGCCACCACACCTTAACACCATCTCACAGCATTCACTCCATCACCGCTCTGTCCGTCCGCACCGTGGCACGGAGCTAGAAGATGGATGAAGGACTGCTCTGCCAGAAGGCTGCACATTTGCTCCTGTTTCTCTGAATTATCACAGGCAACAGACACAGGCAAACAAAGAGCCCTTGTGGCAGGCGAGGAAAAAGATGGGCAGGCTGCATGACCCCACAGCTCTGCTGGGACCCAGAGCTGAGGAACCTCCCCCAAGCGCGCCCAGACTTTGAGTTCAGGTGTCCAGAACGGCAGCCAACACTCCCCTCCCCAGCGCCCACACCGACTTCATCAGGGACTCTGAAGGACGGTCAGAGCCTCCGAGGAAAAAGCCTTCACCTTCTCTCAAGCATAGCTGCCCCTCCCCAGGAAGCCCCAGGTCCGAGGGGTTCACCAACCTCTTACCTTCATCCCAAAGGACTGCATCCGGGTGGCCACCTCTCTTCCAATTCTACCCAGGCCAAGAATTCCCAGGATCTTTCCATTTAGCTCTGTTCCCATGAACTGCAACCAGAGAAGCAAAAGGAGAAGTGGCTGAAGTGAGCACCACGAGTGGGACCTCGGCCGCTGAGCCGGGAGGGACAAGGCAAGGCTGGCCACTCACCTTCTTCCGTTCCCATTTGCCGTCCTTCATGGAAGCCGTCGCCTGGGGAATCTGCCTGCAAGGACAGACACAGGCTCAGTGGGCCCATGCAGGAGGCTTGTGACATGAGGTCTGCACAGTGCCCCCCTCTGACGGTCATTCCCCCAAGCTCAGGCTGGGTCTGCAGCTCAGGGGCAGAGACACGGAGGAGGGTCAAGGGAATTCAGCAGAGGGAAACCCATCAGCGAGACCTGATGTGGAAGCCCTGGAATTTTTGTCTCCAGCTCCCAGGGGTCTGGGACAAGGCTCTGATTCTACCCCAACCACTGAGTGACTCCAGGCTGGTAAAAAGAGCCAACCCTCCAGGGCTTGTGGGTTAATGAAATGGGGGTACCGAGGGGCTCTGATAACATCAGGTGCTCCAGAAGTCCAAGGATTCTTGCTTTGCTCTTCCATCCAAGGCCGCAACCTACACTCTCCACTGTATCAGCGGACAACTGAGAACTTACTCTTCCTTGGGAGTTTCTTAAGCCCCAGCGGTCTAAGGCTCAGCTGGGTGGGTGGGTGAGTCCCAAATCCATAGCAGCTCCTGTCCCAAAGCAGCTCCCTCCCCAGCCCATCTCCTCCTCTTGGTTAACATGGGGGTCCTAATGCCTGCTCTATTTCAGACACTCCATGAGAAATGCTTAAACACACTTTAGCCCATGTCAAGCTCACCCCAACTGCACGGAGAGACAACTGGGGCTTCAACCTTGTACAGCACCATCCCACCGGAAGTAGCTGAATGGACCCAGAGCTGAGGACGTCCCTGGCACAGTCAGCCTCCCAAGTACGTAAAAGCAGTCCTTCCTCCCAGCCACAAACTCAAGGGTGGCACGTGTACACGTATGTACACATGTGCGTGTGGTAAGGAGGGGGAGACTCCAACATACTGTTTCCATGCTCCATCTCCCTGAGATCTTACGTGGGGAAGAAGTTCCATCCCGTTGCTCTGCCCATCAGGCCCCAGGAGAGGGTCCTTGTGTCAGCCATGTCCCAAGCGCAATGACTTGTCGTGACGAAGTGCTCCCTGCTCAGCAAAGCGAGCCTGCTCCTCTGCCCCTGACCAAGGGAGACAGGGCCCAACCGCCTCCTCCCAGGCCTGGCTCACGCTCTGCCCTCCTGGGTCCACAGTGCCATCTGAGAGGGCAGGTGGCACTGGACATCCCCAGCTCCCTCCAGCTGCTCATGGGTCCTCTCCAGCCCTTAGCACTTCAGGGTGCTTGCTCACCAGGCCTCTGGGGAGGACGATGAGGTGGGCAAGGGGCTTACCGAGAACCCAGTGGCAGCCATCCTGACTTACAGAAAGAGAAGGTAAAGCAGGTGAGATGAAAGCTACGTAGGTTGCCTTCCCTTCTCTCTCTTTCTGTGTCACTGTTGTTCCCCTGCACTCCAGGAGCTTCTGCCGTCTGTTCAAAGTCCCCCAGTGTGAGGCCCATCCAGGCCCTCCCTCCACCCACATTGCTCAATGCTCTCAAGCTTCCAGCCACAGCGCCCACTCTGCTGTCACTGCCCTGCTGGGAAAGCAGTCCAAGCAGACACACGAAAAGGTACGATAGACTGGCCATACCTCCTTTTATTTATTTATTTGTCAGACAGAGAAAGAGTGCGCACAAGTAGGGGGAGCAGCAGAAGAAGGAGAAGCAGACTCCCTGCTGAGCAGGGTGTGGAGCATGGGGCTCGATCCCAGGACCCCTGAGATCATGTCACGACCTGAGCTGAAGGCAGATACTTAACTGACTGAGCCACCCAGATGTCCCGAGGCCATTCCTACTTAATAAGGTGCTTGGTTCTTAATTTTGATGCATCTCTGATGAGTGAAATTGTTGCATAAGAGGTTAGAAATGGGGCATTTCCTTGAAATCATTCCACTTTATTTTTATTTTTTAAAATTTTATTTATTTATTTGTCCTATATAGAGAGAGAGAGCACAAGCAGAGGGAGCAGCAGGCAGAAGTAGACTCCCTGCTAAGCAAGGAGCCCAATGTGGGACTTGATCCCAGGACCCTGAAACCATGACCTAAGCCAAAGGCAGATGCTTAACTGACTAAACCACCCAGGTGTGCCCTTTACCTATTCTCTTAAATAAAGCTGGTCCTGGAATAGGACAAAAATCATTCCTGGCTCCTAAGTCTTTCCTTCCATCTCCAGAAAAAGAGTAAGAGAATTAATGAGATGGAGAGCTACAGATCAGTCACTCAAAAACAGAAACAAAAACACCACTGAATTTAACAGCACAAGTGAAACCAGCGCTTGAGGCTTCTCCAGGGGAAATCCATCCAGCCCAGATGTTCTGAAAGATTCACACAGCCAGCTCATGGGCCCCTTCCAGGCTTGGTCCCTTCCACTGTGCACACTGGCCCTGCTCCTCCCTTTCTCCAGTTTCCTCTTCTCTTCACAGGATGGTGAGTAGCAGTGAATACTCAGGAGCTCAGGTAGAAATCTTGGGGAGGAGTTAGAACAAAGGTCAACTCCTGCAGACCCTGTCCCTGAAGGAGGGAGAACAAGTCTCGAGAGGGGAAAAGAATAATTTCTCAGCCCCAGAAGTTTCAGGCCCAAGTAGAGATGTAGAGTCCTGGTTGCCTGGGTCCCTCCGTTTAAGGACTGAGGGTCTGTGAAGGGACCTAGCGGACTCCCTGCCCTCCCCACTGACAGCAAAATGGTTTATTCAACATCAGTCCTCAATACAGTCATTCTACTGTCCAATACGAGAAGACTCACGCCCATTCTGTGCCATACCCAGTGGTTCCTAGGCTGTCCCCCTCTACTCAAGAGGCCGACACCCCCAGAATTCCTGCTGCAAGAGCAAGACATTTGACCATCTGGATTCCCTTGTGTTAAGAATCCACAAGTAGGGGGGCGCCTGGGTGGCTCAGTTGGTTGAGTGACTGCCTTCGGTTCAGATCATGATCCTCAAGTCCCAGGATTGAGTCCCATATCGGGCTCCCTGCTCAGCGGGGAGTCTGCTTCTCCTGCTGACCCCTCTCTTCTCATGCTCATGCTCTCCCTCTCTTTCTCTCTATCAAATAAATAAATAAAATCTTAAAAAAAAAAAAAAAAAAGAATCCACAGGTAAGTACAGCTTTTACTCCATTCTATCACAATAAAGATATGTAAAGCCAGCGACAGAGGTAAGCCCTGGAAGTCAGGGCAATCAGTGAGGGACACGGCCCAGCCAGGGAACCCAGAGAGAGCTTCCTAGATGAACTAACAGTCGAGCTTAATCTTGAAGAATAAGAGTTACCCAGGGGTGCCTGGGTGGCTTAGTTGGTTAACCATCTGCCTCCAGCTCAGGTCATGATCCCAGGGTTCTGGGATGGAGCCCCGCAACCAGCTCCCAGCTCAGCGGAGAGCCTGCTTTTCCCTCTGCCTCTGCCTGCCTCTTTGCCTACTTGTGCTATCTCTCTGTCAAATAAATAAATAAAATCTTAAAAAAAAAAAAAAAAAAAAGAATAAGAGTTACTCGGATAAAGATGATGGGGAAGACTGTAGTTAAAAATCATGTATCAATAACTCAATGTTAGTTCATTGACTGTGGCCAATTTACTCTACTAATGTCCGATATTAATAATAGGGAAGACTGGGGATGAGGTGTGTGGGCCCTTCTACTATCTTTACAACTTTTCTTTACATCTAAAGCTCCCCCCAAAAAAAGTTTATTATAAAAATCCCCATGCCAACTAAATACACTCCATCCCAACTAAATACAAGTTTCTGGGGTGCAGGCCAGGCATGAGCATTTTTTTAAGCTCCCAGGTGATATCAATGTGCAGCAAAGTCTGGGAACCTCTGGGGTATGAGAAGTCTCTGAGGTACAGAGGCTGGTACCTTTTGGCATTAATTCACTCAAAAATGTTCCGAACTAAATAAAAAATGTTGAGCGCTGTTTCTGTTTTCTACCTACGTGAAGTTGGATTTTTAATAATGAGTATGATAAAAATAAAGTACTGGAAAGACTCAGGGGAAAAAAAAAAAAAAAGATGATGAGGAGGAATATTCCAGGGAGCAGAAACCGCATGCTCAAGGTTTAGAGGTTCAAGAAGCCAGAGGATGGCGTGGACCGCAGGACATGCCTGAGGAGGAGGAAAGACAACACCACAAAGGAGCAGCCACGCCAAGCGCCCCTCCCCCACCCGATCCCTTCTCCAGAAGCCACCTGACCTTCGTGTGCCAGAACAGGGTATCAAGTGTTTCATAAAGGACGGGTGGCCTGGAAGGTTCTTGGCAGTGCACACGGTGCCCAGCCAAAGTGTTTCCACCCTTCTCCAGGTCATTTTGTTTGGGGACACAGGGACGTACCAGAGGCTGGTTCTGCTGGGAAGACGGGGACTTACCTAGCCAGGCACATGATCATCCCGCAGGTGAGCTCCGCAGCACTGAGGCTGTTCCCATTGGGGGTGCTAAAGATGGAAGAAGGAAGGAGACATCAGTGGGTCCAGACCCCATATTCCCATTCCTGTCCGGACGAAACCCCCACCCTAAGCCTCCTACCTGGGCTCTCTGATGGACACCTGCCCTAATTCCAGGGCTGGAGGGACAACCCCCACCCTGGCTTTATGTTGTCACGGCCGAGGAACTCCAGTTAGGGAAACACAGCCGGCCTCTCTCCCCAAGCTCACTTCTCCCAAGGCAGAGAAGTGCCTCACTTGATTGGGAGATACATGTGTGGCTCAGCATTTTGTTTTCCTCCTGTTAAGGATCCACTTGCATATGGGGAACACAGATTCCCGCTGCTCGGAGCCGTCACTCGTCCTGAGGCCGCGCCCCAGATGGGTGAGCAAGCCTCTCAAATTCAGGTCAGCCCACTGCCCACACACCTTCAGCAAGCTGCCCAGCCTGGGTTCCGTCAGCAACAAAGCTGGGATTTTTATCTCCACCTGTCTGACTTCTCCTCCTATCTCTCAGCAAGTTCTGAGGCGAGAAAGCTTCCTAACACCTCACCGTGCGGGGCCATGCTGACTCGGCCCACTTCACAGAAAGGAGAGTAGAGCTGAAACCCATGAAATTATTTTCCCTTTCTCAAAGGCTCTTTTGTTTGTTTGCTTGTTTTGGAATAATTTATTAACAGACATGTTCACCCTCCTTTTTCCGCTATTGGATCTTTTCACCTCTGGAAATGAAGGTTACAAGGAGCGAAAAGTCAAGAGATCTTATCCTCCCCCCCAAAAATAAAATAAGGCAAGAGAAAAGAAAAGAGAAGTCCCACATGGACTTCTCAGAGTCCATCCTTGCACCTAGCTTCCTGTCTAACCCTGCGAGCCGGCTGTCCTGGGATGCAGGAGGGGCTGCAGCGCTGGGGGGCGCTGCCTCCATACCCAGGCCAAGAGGGTAGGAAGGGCTGCCATTCCACCTTCCCTCGGCTGGGTATTCACCTCAGCCCCAAGACCAATGAACTCCTACGCTATAGGAGAAGTGGAGGCAAGGGAGGGAAGGGTTTTGAGGACACTGAGCCTTCCAAGGGAAGATGGGCTTGGGGACCAGGAAGCGGGCTACAATTACCTTGCCACACCATCTACGTGCCAGACGGGAACAAGCAGATGTGTGGGTGAGGCCTGGCGCGCAAGTGACAACCTCTGCACTGAGTTTCTGCAAAAACCGTTCTAGGGAGGACGCTTTCCCTCTAGGTACCGGAGTGTGAAAAGAAAAATGGGGGTCCTGGTTGCCGAAGGGCGAGGGGCCGTGAGGAAGGGAAAGAATGCAGAGCCACTCAGAGGGCAAACGCCGTGTACCTGCCTGGGGCAGGTGACCAAGCAAGCCAGAGCTAACGAACACTGGGCTCCAGCCAGAAAAACAGAGAGTGCTGGGGCAGGAAATGCAGCTAAATTCACTAATGTTCTGATTCCCAACCAGGCTGCAGTTCAAATGTCTGCAGAGCAGGTTTGTGAAGGGATCTGAGATCACAAAGGGAGCCTCCTTGTCTAGAACCCGGGGAAACCCAACGCTGTGAGCGCGAACCACCTCACGCTAGACTCAGCCTGGCCCAGGCATCCTTGTGGATGACCCCGCCTTCTCGAATCGAAGAGCTCCCCTCCCCCTGCACGGTGAGCCTCCACCCTCACCCCTGCTGAGCTCCACGACTTACTTCATGACCAGGACACCCTTCCTGGTGGCAGCCTCCAAGTCCACGTTGTCCACGCCCGTGCCCGCCCTGCCCACCACTTGGAGCTTCTCAGCGGCGTTGATGACATCCGCAGTCACCTTCGTGGCCGAGCGGACGATGAGGCCTTCACAGTCCTGAGGCAGAAGAAACATCTGGATCCACAGTGGGTCCTCAAGACCTCCTAGCCCCTCTTTGTCCAAAGTGAGTGTTCCTGCATGCTGGCTGGGTGGATAGCTTCAGAGAAAGGAAGCAGATGGCAACCACACCCAGCAGGGATGCCAGCAGGCAGGCCTGGGGTCAAATCCAAGCCCCATCCCCTATGAGCTACGACCCTGAGACGAGGTCTCCTCACTTGTGTGAGGAGGAAATGAGAAAGGACAGGTACAGCCAGACACGCACTCTGCCTCATGCCCAGTAGACAGCACCTCCACCATCGGACACGGTGAAGCTGAAGGGGTGAGGTGGGACTGAACTCTACTTTGAAAGCCCCAATGACCAGCACACGGAAGGCACTCAGTAAGTACTGGCCGGCTGAATAACTAAGACATGAACAAAAGACAAACTGTTGAAAGAAAGACACTTCCTATAATAGAGTCCGAAGTAAGGGCGAGAAGGGAGAACAATTAAACTGGTCTATAGCTGCTCAGATACGCCAGCAATTTTGGACTCAAAATATACATATGCGAAAAATAAGTACTTTCCGGATTCATCATAGCTGCTTTTCTTGGGCTAAGCTAGCCCCCAAGACAGTCTTTCCTAGGCTGATCCAGAATCCAGTGACATCTTCTCAGAATAAGGATGTTGTTGGACTGAACACCCAAGGAGAGTCCCCAAGAAATGGAGAGCAAGCAAGGACACGCTCTGTCCCAAAATGGCTGTCCAAGGTTGGTAAGGAAGCAAGTGTTGTTGCAAAAGCAGCAAGTCCTGACCACCAGGACGCTGGGGTTGTGGTCATGGTGCTAAGTCACCCCACCCCCACTCCTCGTCTTCATTTATAAAAGAAGAGGGTTGGAACCCTCGGGTCATTCCCACGTCTGATCTGACACCAATGATGTAAACACATCTCTGCCATTTCCACAGAGAGCCAGATGCAGGACCCCTCCCAGTCTCCCCAAGCCCTTTCAGGACTGCAGTTCGGAAACAGAGCCTCAGAACGTGACGCTCCAAACAACACTGATAAGCCTCTGGTCCGACTCTGGTCCGACTCCATTTCACAGATGAGACACTGAAGCCCACCAAGATTAAGGATGCCCATGTCCCCTGCTCCTGCCCTTTCCACACCCTCCTGCCATCTACTAGGTGTCTGATCAGTATGCATCCGGCATCATGCTAGACTCGTCAAGCCAAGATGAAGAAGTCACAGCTTACCCTTCAAGAGGCTCACAGTGCCAGACACCCCAAAACTCACAAGTACACATGTATGCTGTGACTTCAGAACATACAAGGCCACGGACATGGAAAGGTTAGAGCAACCAAACAGGAGCCACCCCATCTGGGCTGACTGCCAACACTGGCCAAGGCCAGGGAAATCTTGAGGGTGCTTGGAATTCCTCCCTATAAAGCAGCCTAGTTGAACATCAGCCAATGCCTGGGCAGCCGGGGACACTGCTGACTGTTCCACATTCAAGTCCACCGCACTTGGCTCCAAAGAAAAGGCTCCCCCTGCCTGGCCCCCTACTACTAACTTGGCAAGGCACAGTCAACTTCTCTTCCATGAAACCTTTACCAACAACTCTGGACTCAATATTGCACCCTCCCCTGTCCTTTCAATCATCTGTTTCACGTTCGGGTGTCCTCTGTCTGATCTCCAATTCGGTCTCCTCATCTATATTTTATATCTCTAGAGCAGGATTATCTCTGTAGCTGATGCTAAAACACTGCACTGAATACATGAATTCAGCGATTTGAGAGGCTGGTGGAAACCTACCCTCATCATTCTCCACACACCACCTTCCTTCCCTAAATAATTCAAACACGTAACATGATCAAAAATCAACCATTGGAAATACCTTCTCTTGACTGTGATAAGGAGGCATCAGATCTATATGACAGCACTCAAGAGTTTTATGAGCATAAGAATAAGGAGTGAGACAGGAGAAAAATGTTCTGAAACTGACAAATTGATCAAGAGAACTAGATAGGCACCTGAAAAACAGACCCATGTATGTCTGGGACAGACAAACAGACCCATATATGCCAAACTGATGGGGAAAGGAAGAGCTATGCAGTAAAAGGTATTAGGAAAAAACTTCTCCACAGATTTTTAAAAATCCAGAAGAATTAAAGAATTTTTTTTAAGTAATAAGCATTAGTAGAAAATGTAAGGGTATATTTTTATGATCTCAGGATAGGTAAGCTTCATAAGGAAGGCATAAATCCCAGAAAGCATAAAAGAAAATACTGATAAATTTGATACTGATAACTTTTCAAATGTCAATTTTTTTTTTCTTTTTTAAGTAAGCTCTAGGACCCATGACCCCCAAAGATCAAAGAGTTGCATGCTCTAGGGGCGCCTCGGTGGCTCAGTGGGTTAATCCTCTGCCTTCAGCTCAGGTCATGATCTCAGGGTCCTGGGATCAAGCTCTACCCGCATCGGGCTCTCTGCTCAGCGGGGAGCCTGCTTCCCCCCTCTCTCTGCCTGCCTCTCTGCCTACTTGTGATCTCTCTCTCTGTGTCAAATAATTAAAATCAAATCTTAAAAGAAAAAAAAAAGAGTTGCATGCTCTACCAATTTTCAAATGTAAATTTCTCCTGGAAAAGATCCCATAAACAAAGTTAGACAAGTGATAGGCTTAAAATGGGGGAAAATCCTTGCACTACACATGACAGAACAAAGACTCATCACCAAAAATAATCAAGGCTTCCTATAAATCATTTCTTTAAATGCTGAGGATCCCAGTGTAAAAACGGGCGAAGGTCCAAGTAGGCAATACAAAGAAAGTAGGAGAAATACAAAGTGGCCAGTAATTTATAAAGACACTTAAACTGCTAGATATCAAGAAAACAAATTTTGGGGGCACCTGGATGGCCCAGTCGGTGAAGCGTATGCCTTCGGCTCAGGTCATGATCCCACGGTCTTGAGATCGAGTCCCAGCATCAGGCTTCCTGCTCAGCGGGGAGTCTACTTCTTCTCCTTCCCAGTCATGGTGGGTTTTTTTGCTATCTCTCTCTCTCAAATAAATAAATAAAATCTTTTAAAAATAATAAAATGTCGATTTTAAAACGTGGGATTTTTCAGGCATCATATTGACAAAATGAAAAATGGTAATAGTCAATGTCGGTGAGAGTGCAGGGAAAAAGGATTATAAATTGCACAACCCAGAAAGAGCAATTTGGTGGTGTGCGAGCACATTTTCACGGTGCATTCCTTCACTGCCAGCTCTGGCACCTTGGGTCACTGGTAACACACTGAGGATGTCAAGCTTCCTTGGAAATGATCAGTCCAGAACCAAGGGCCAACTGACAAGAAGCAGGCCTGGAGCAGGACCACCCAAAGGGTCACGATCTTCTCACCTTGGCGCTCTAGTATCAAGTTCCTGAGCCCAAATCTGAGGCCCAAGTCCTATTCTGAGGGGCCCCAAGAATCTGGCCTCCTTGAATGCTTTCTCCAAAAGCCACCACCACCCTCCCCAAACCTTAGGAATCTGTATTCCAAAGTGGGGGCTGCAGGCTCTCCAGGACCCTACCACAAGCTCGCAGGCCTAGGACAAGCACAGAAATATCACGACTAGCCTTGAACAGGCCCAGCCTTGACGCTTACTCTGAAGTAATCTTACTTTGAAGCCAGAAGTCTCAAGAATCTCCAGTCGGACCAGTAGAGATGTTCATTCACATCTCCCCTGTCCCAAGCAGGGAATCTGTCTTTGGAGACTCCCCTTCAGTCGATCTGGACCCACACTGAGCATGACATCCCACCTGCCAGGACCCACTAGCTTTCAAGGTCTCCTAACACTCTGCCACCCCCCAGCTCATTCAATTGCATCACCAATTGATACATGCAATTAGCACATAGTGGTGACCCCTCAAAACACGTTCCCCCTCCCCCCATACCATATCCTCCTCAGGTCACAGCATCCATCCAGGCTTGGCCCCAAGCTGCCTGTTCCTCTATTCTACTTATGCAAACTGTGGGCCTTGGCACACCCTCCCACATCCTCAGTGCTGTCTGCGACTTTCTTTTCCCGTGTCCTGCAGGCCATTTTGGCCCCTCTCAAAACCTCACCCATTCTGCTCTCAACTGCTCTCCGCAGCTGCCTTAGAGCTGGAAAATGGCCACTCTTCTGCTGGATCTATAGTTGTTCCAGAAAAACTATGCTAACTCAGTAGTAGAAAGCCCTTCACATCTCTCAAGTTCAAACACGCTTCCTTTCCCAAGGACGACAGACTTGGCCCTGAGGGGGACTCCAGCATGGCGGGTGCCTCTAACTTAAATCAGACGCAAAGCCAAATTCTCCAGGTCATTGTTACCCAGCTAGGCAATGTGGGAAGCAACTGTTTGGCACAATATGCTTGTTTCTGATTTAGTCAATGTCTATTTAACTTCTGCAAATTAAGCCCTAGTGCAAGGGCTCAGAACTTGCTAATTTTTTTCAAAGATTCATTTATTTTTAGCTTGGAGAGAAGGAGAGTGCACACACTGGGGCAGGAGCAGGGGCAGAGGGAGAAAAAGAATCCTCAAGCTGAGAGTCCAAGAGTTTTGTGAATTCTGAACACGATGCTCCACTGTTCCAAGTCACTGTTTTCCAAACTTTTTTGACTAAGACTTATAGTAAGAAACTTATGTTTAAGTCGTGATTTTTATACTCACAAACCACACAGGCACCACCACTACCCATATAACTGAAATAAATTTCAGGGCACCCTACTGAGCCTATCTGCCTCACTTCCAGATAGTTCTTATTTTGTTTTTTAAAATGCTAATCACGACCCAGTGAACCAACATCACTACCCACCAATGTGCGATGAGTCCCTTGGAGTCTGAAAAGCACCATTCTCAACTGGGGGGGCGGGGGGATGGGGGAGGTGTAACTGTACTTCCAGACCACAGAGTGAGTGAGAGCAGACCGTATCTGCCCAGAACACCGAGGTGTGGGAACAGAGGCCAGGCCTGGGCAGGCAATGTGCTCAAGAGTCCAGCAGTATTAAAGATTTCAGTGGGCAAAGGCAAGGGGCACTAATGCGGACACCTCTCCACCCAGAATGAAAAGACACAGTGTGGACATGTGGCCCCTCCAGCAGGCTGCCCAGGTAGGCTATCCTGCATTCTGAAGCGAATGTTTTACAAAGACAGACAGAAGGCTGGGGGCTCCCCTCACAGCCCAGCCATGACACCAGCCAGCAGACAAACACTCCTTCCTCCTCTCCTGCTTGGAGTTTTCAGTGCCTTTAAAATGTCCTCCAAGTTGTAGGCCAGACTCCAGCAACCCATCCAGCCAACTTTCCAACTTCATGGACCCCCCCCCCCCCACTGCTGGAGAGGGCTCCCTTTCTTCTCAGTTCTGCCTTTATCCCACCTGCCCACCCCCCTAGAAACCATACAAATTCAGATTTCGAATTTCCACAAGAAAGCTGCAAATCCCCAAGTGAAGCCACTCTCCCAACCTGGTGCTCTGGCGGAGGTGAGGGTCAGAGGCAGCTCTAGAGGCCAAGGCACTGCCTTCTGGCCATTGCCCTGAGCCAAGGCCACTGACAACACGCATACAAACGAGGAGGGGACAAGCAGAAGGTGCCTGCTTCCCATCCATCCTACTCCAAGGATCAGGTCGTGACCCCGTCTTCCCCCCCAATTTAGGTTAATCATCCCCCTTTTCTCTACTTTTAGAGCAGCAGAGCAGGCAGGGGCTAGGCTGCTGGGTGGTCTCCCTTGGCACTCAAGTACTGTGCCACCTGTTCAATCCTGGGGTGTCCTGGGGGTGTTGGTCAGGCTCCCTAACTAGTCCACAAGCTTCCTGAAGGCAGGGACTCAGATGCTTCTCTAAGTACAGGGCAGTAGGGGACTTACTCTCTTAAGTACTCAGATACAGCACCATGGCGGTGGAGGGGGTGTGGGTGGGGGGCCTCATCGTGGAGAAACACGGCAGCAGATATAAGGGAGCACAGTTTCCACGTGGTTCCGGCACAGCTGCCTCTGTGGTGTCATTCAAGGGGCCCTCTGGGAAGAAAATGGAGGGGGTGGAAGTGGGCGGGGTCGAGCGAGGTTAGTAGTAGGCGGCAGAGCAGGGCTGTGGGAGAGAGAATCCACTGAACGTGGGACATCAGCCCCCGGCGTGCTGGGTGCGGGAACTGGAGTCACGAGCTCACTAAGTAAATGTCCTGCACGAGGCCACCTTACAAACATGGGAGAGAAACCTCACAAGTCTTACAAACAGGACCCTTAGAACAGGGAGAGAAAGATCTGAAGTAGAGGGAGGCAACGATGCAGCACGACAAACTGATACATGCCTGAGAACGATTTGCCAAGAAACATAATTTTCCTGGGGGCGTTTGGGATCGGAGTCTGATTCCTGACCAGCGACTGAGGCCAACGGTGGGGCAGGCGGGCAGGAACTAAGCCCGAATCCCTGAGAGGGGGCGGGAGGGTGCTGCGTGGGCGGCCAGGGGACCTCCGGCGCCCCTCGCCTGCCCCCTACCCCCACTTCCTCCGACGACTCCCTGGAGGCCGAGGGGCGGGGAAAACGCGCGGCGGTCTTGCATCAGACGAAAAGCGGGTACGGCGTTTGCTGCCCTAGCCCGGCCGCCTTGCCTGCAGCCTCTCCAGCTGCCACGAGACAGGCTGGGGCCCCTGGGAAAGCTGGACTCGGCCAGACTAAGGAGGACTTAGTCCGGGAAGGATCGCGGGTCTCTGGGCTCCCCGCGCGGAAGCCCCTTTGGTGCCCCTTCCCCCCGCCGTGCAGGGCTGCCAGGGCCACTGTGCGCGAAGGCTCCGGGGAGGCGCGCGCTGGCATCCCGCGGGCAGCCGGCGAGGCCAGCTGGAGCAGCCTGCACTTTGCAGCGCTCGCGGGAGGCCAGCTAACGTGAAACACGCGGTTGCAAACTGAACGCAAAGTCTGCATCCTGCAGCTCGCCGCAGTTTGCTTCTCCCTCCCCCAGCCCCCAATCTCGGGAGGCCCCAGGATAGACTGGAACCGGGGACGGGGAGTGGGGGCGGGGCGCGCTGGCCCCGGCGCGGGCCGGCGGGTTTCGGCAGGAGATGCCAACGAACCCTTGTCCCTCTCCCGCTCGTCCTACCTGCAGCTCGGCTATCAGCTCCTCTTTGCTCAGGTTCTGCTTCTCCACCACCTGCAGCCCTCCATCTTGCAGGATCTTCCGGCAGCAAGGGTCCAGGCTATCACTGATGAGCACTTTCCGCAGATTTGCAAAGGCCATTGCTGGAGTCGGCCTCGGAGTCGGCCGCTTGCTCGCGGGGCAGAAGCACCTAAGACGCTGTAGTTCCGGCTACCGGGCTGGTGTAACTGGGCAGGACTCTTGAGCTCCCGCTCCCCTTTTATCTCCCCCTTCTGCTCCTACCGCCTCCTTCTGATTGGACGAAAATACTCTAACTCTCGGAGACTCCGCCTCCTCCTCGAGGCTCGAGCCTTCAGTTCCCCGCCCACTTTATTATTCTCCCGCGATGAATTTCTCAATCTCAGCGAAAGCCGTTGCCTACACCTGGTGAACATGGAAACACAATTTGCGCTGACTAGCTGATTCCTATCTCACCCTGAGAGAAATGTTTCAGGTTCACTTCTTTCTTCCGAAGAACGTATTCAGTAATTCCTTCACAAGCGTTTACTGCGCGCATCTGTTATGTGTGCAAGGCACCGTCCTAGATACTGAAGGGGCTGGGACATCCTCCGGTGGGCTGACACCGAGGGTACCAAAGGCAGACCGGAAAATTACATAGTGAAAACCAGTAAGAAACTCCCTGAGACCTCACAAAGCAGTGCTTAATTACAAATGAACGATGCCTTGAGAATTATGCGTTTGAAAGAGAACAGGGACCAGGATGCATTCAGAGCAGCCAGAATTTGCGTTCAAGCTCCCCAAGTTCCTCTTCCTCCACTTTCTTTCTAATTAGGAAAAGACAAAAGGATGTATGAAGTCAGTCTGATCTAATTTGTATATGACCAAGGAGACACTTCCCAGCTCTTAACTCCTTTATGTTTAAACCCCACAACAAAACGTGCCTATCCTATGCCCCTCTTTCTAGAAATACTAGCCGGGGTGGTGGTGGGGGGAATCCATTTGGGGTTATTTAAGGCCCTCTAGGATCAGAAGCAGAGGAGAAGCAGGCATGCTCCTAGGTGAATGAGAATTCAGTTTATCCAGCAGTGAGCTGTCCTCAGCCAGCGTGCGCCCTGGTCCTGAGAAACACCCAGCTTCGCCTGGGAGCACCAAGAAGGCTTCCAGCAATGCTGCCTTTCATAAGACACTCTGATGCTCCTAGAAGGGCAGGTCTCTGAGAAGACCTGAGGATATGGTGATAAGTAAAATATTATCTGCTTTCAAGCTGTTCTTTGTCAATTGTCTAATCTTGAAATAACCAGGGAGAGAAGAAGTGACATTTACAGAGGCCCAGGGCGTGAAGACTAGCTGAAGGAGATGCCTAGGGGTCCCAGAAACCAAAGTGCAGAAAGGTCAGGCTGCCCAGCAGGGGCCTTGCCCTGGGAAGGAGTTGAACCACACTCCAAAGTAATAGAGTGGCCCAAGTGACTTTTTAGATGGGATCTGCTTACACTAGCTGAGCTGAACTCTGGCACTGCTAATGGAGATAATATCTCTCTGCACCGCTCCCCTTCCTCCACCCCATTCCCACCGTTCACCCCTACCTCCAACATCAACTGTAAGTGGAGGATTTTGCTTGTACAATCAGCCTAGGAGCAGAGGAAATATTATCTCCCCCACCCCATGCTATGGCTTCCATCCATAAAATAGGAACTTTGGCCTTCTTGGAAGTATTAGGAAAATAACTCTGCCATTCTTTTAAGACCCCTCACTCCCTCCCCTCCCTGAGCCCCAGGCCCTTGGGAAGAGAGACATTCTGATTAGTGAGTTTAGGAGAAAGGTCCTAGTGGCAGCCCAGGCCAGCTCCTGCTTAGTTCTGTCTTTTGGAGCTGAAACCCACAAATAATGTGCCTGCTTCCTTGCATAGTGGTGAGCCCACCAGGCCCCACCACACACATCTGAGGGGGCAGGAGCCACAGCAGCCTAGCTACTCTGTCTTTATAGGATAAGGTCCATGGGAGAGAAGGAAAGGGGAGAGGTAGGAATCCTATTTTTTTACTTGGAGCCCGGCAGTGATCTCCAAAGTCACATTAGGAGTAAATCATGTTTTGATAAGTAAGTGATGTATTGTCATCTGCAAAACAGGCACATCTGAATTTGAATCCCAGCTTCTGAAATTACTGATTAAGTGACCTTGGGCAAATTACATGGTTTCTCTTAGACTTAGTTTTCTTCTCTGTAGTATGGGGCTAATAGGAGAATGCATACTTCATAAGATTGTTGTGACAAAATGCAAAGCACTCACATCAGTTCAATCTGTAATGCTTGGCATTCATTCATTCATTCATTCATTCATTCAATCAGACAACCAACACATATTTATTGAGAGCCCGTTAGGTGCCGGGCACTGCTGAGGGTGCTGGGAAGGAAGCCTTGAAGGGTCAAACATGGTCCCTGCTCTCATGTTCTGTTTGGAGCCAGAAAATAAATAAGTGAAAAATGGAACAAGATAACCTCAGGATGTTTAAGTATGATGAAGAATACAAAACAGAGTGACATGATAGAGAGGCTGGGATGTGGGGGCATTCATGTTAGACTTTACAACCGGGAAGGGGCTTTCCAAGAAAAAGATACTTCTGCTGACACTGAAATAAGTCACTTTGCAAAGAGTGGAGGAAAGGGAATTCTAGGCAGAGGGTAAAGCAGAACAAGTCTGGCACATTCAAGGAACTTGTTCCCAGATATTCCTGTAGCACTTACTGTGTGCCGGGCGCAATGCCACGGCCCGGGATAACAACGCTGAACAAGTCACACTCGGTGCCTGCCCTCCGGGGACTTGTGGTCTAACACATGAGTGTGTGTGCTGTGTGCAGCCCAGTCAGACAGTCAGGAAAATATCTGAGAAGAGCAGCACTTAAGCTGAGATCTGAAGGTGGAGGAAGAGCCAGGGGAGAACATTTGGAAGAGTATTCAGGGGGAAAAAGGACAGTAAGAATAAAGTCACTTGGGTAGGAAAGATCATCTGTCATACAGAGATGAAAGGGGGAATGAGGCACGAGATGAGAGACAGAGATCAAGAGATGACAGAGCGCTCGGGCCATGTAAATAGTCTGAACTTCTGCTGTGGATACAAATTAAAAACTCAGTTTAAACTGGTTCGAGGTGTCTGAGAAGATCAAATGTAGACAGAAATGAGCTCAGACTGGTGTCATTGGCAATCTGTGTCTCTCCCCTTCTCTGTTTTATCTGACTTCGCTTCATTTCCAGAAAAGCAAGATGTGGCAAGAATGTCCCCAGTTAACAAAGACTGTAAGATTCAGTAAAAAATTCTAAGCAGTTTTGCAACCCTAGAAGATTGTACTCGTTTTCTAAGAATTGCCACAATATTTTCTTTCTTTCTTTTTTAATATTTTTATTTATTTATTTGACAGAGAGAGAGAGACAGCCAGAGAGGGAACATAAGCAGCGGGAGTGGGAGAGGGAAAAGAAGTCTTCCCATGGAGCAGGGAGCCCGAGTCGGGGCTTGATCCCAGGACCCTGGAATCATGACCTGAGCTGAAGGCAGACGCTTAATGACTGAGCCACCCAGGCACCCACCACAATATTCTCATACCTGATCCTCATTGGTCAGCAGGGGTCATGGTTCCATCCCTGAACCTATCCCTGAGGCCGGGGGAATGGTTATGCTGACTGGTCAGTCCTGAAGATAGCACCCACTTCACATCTGAGGAAAGTTCCATCTGGAATATATGCAAAGACTGAGAGGAAAGTGGGTCCCCTGAGGAAGCTTCAGGGAGCTAAACCAAAAGAAGGGGAGTGGGGATTGGAGGGCAGCTGGTGACACCCACAGCTGACCACTCCACCAGGCTGAGGGGGTTAGATTTTATTTTAAGTAGAATGGGAAACCACTGAGGTTTAGTTATAAGGAGGGGAAGGTATTAAGTTTTAAAATGATCATTCTATATTTTACACGAAAAAGACTCCTTTTTACAGTGCTGTTTCGATTGTTATTATGATAATGATGACAGTGAAAATCATGGTGACAACGATTAGCAGAGAGGTGGGTCCCTTGTTGGGCACCTGGAATGACTCAGGAAAGCACAGTCAGAACTTGAAAAGGCAGTTCTCAAACAGTGAAACTAGCAGGAATCAATGAATGGATGAAGTTAACCACCTGAGAAAGGAACCCATCCTGAGAGCCGGTAAATGTCTGAAAAAGTTTTGGGAACAACCAGATCAAAATTAAGAGAAAAATACTCCTTCATCCAAATACTACCAAATATTAAAAAGAAAAAAAAATCCTCTTAGCTAATCAATTGTATTGTAATTTTTCCGCAGGAAGAATATATTAATGGAAAGGCTGGTCTGCGTGTTCAAAAAGATGGTCCAAGGTGAGTCTTGGCTTTTACCCAGCACTGTTCCAGAAGAGAGGGAGACTGCATGTGACAGACAGGTGTGGTCAGTAGCAAGGTGTACTTTGACTTGGTACAGGGAGAATTCTCCAGATTTTATCATAGTTTGTATAAAAAAATCCCTTCTGATTCTGCAACTCCTTTCCTTTGTTGTTCTTCTGAATACCTATTTTATTTTCCAGATACCTTGATTTCAGTAAAGGATTGCTGAGTGGATCTGTTTCTCACCAGATCTCATTGTCAGGTCCTGTGGCAAAAGGAGAAACAGGCAGAAGCCAAAAGGCTGTTTTCTTTTTTAAAATATATTTTTTTATTTTTTATTAACATATAATGTATTATTAGCCCCAGGGGTACAGGTCTGTGAATCACCAGGTTTACACACTTCACAGCACTCACCATAGCACATATCTTCCCCAAAGTCCAGAACCCAACCACCTTCTCTTGACCCCTCTACTCCAGGCAACCCTCAGTTTGTTTTGCGAGATTAAGAGTCTCTTATGGTTTGCCTCTCTCCCGACCCCATCTTGTTTCATTTATTCTTTTCCTACACCCCCAAGCCCCCCAAGTTGCCTCTCAACTTCCTCATATCAGGAAGATCATATAATAATTGTCTTTCTCTGATTGACTTATTTTCCTCAGCATAATACCCTCTAATTCCATCCACATCGGCCCAAATTGCAAGATTCCCTTCCTTTTGATGGCTGCATAGCATTCCATTGTGTATATATACCACATCTTCTTTATCCATTAATCTGTTGATGGACATCTAGGTTCTTTCCATAGTTTGGCTATTGTGGACATTGCTGCTATAAACATTTGGGTGCACATGCCCCTTTGGATCACTACATTTGTATCTTTAGGGTAAATGCCTAGTAGTGCAATTGCTGGGTCATAGGGTAGTTCTATTTTCAACTTTTTGAGGAACCTCCATGCTGTTTTCCAGAGCGGTTGCACCAGCTTGCATTCCTGCCAACAATGTAGGAGGGTTTCCCAAAAGGCTGTGTTTTTAAGGGCTCCTGTCAGCAGGAGAATGCTGTCAGGCAACAAGGGTTGAGGGAATTCGGCATAGTCACTAGATACACAACCTCCCTGTTCATGAACACAAGAGTAAGGGGGAGCAAAGTATTTGACCCCAAAACATGCACTATGGCATGTGGATTATTTGGAACTAAAGGCAATCAGGGCCCAGCAGTCTCAAGAAGAAACGGATTATTAGCAGAAACGACTTCTTATCTGAAAGACCTATCCACATGGCAGGACAGCAACAAATTACAAAACATTTGCTCTTCTTACCATCCTGTGAATTACCCTCTTCCCCTTTGAAGCTCAGGCCTCTACCCTATTCCTTAGCTCAGGAGGGTATATAGTCTGTCGCATGATTTGACCTTGGGTCTCATATTCTAATAGGGCTTTGACACATACATAATTACATTTTTTTCTCCTATTAATCTGTCTTATGTGAATTTAATTACTAGGCCAGCCAAAAGAATCTAGAGGAATAGATGAAAAATTTTCCTCCCCTGTAGGAGAATTTGGGTTTATATTCTTGTCTCTTGTGAGTTAGGCTAGTGGTAGTCTCTAAAGCTCTGATCAACATAACACTAACTTCCCTCTGAGATCTCAGGTTCTCTTCTCAATACTTTTAACTACAATGTCTCAAAATCTCTTTAGGTCACTGAACTCTATAAGAAGCTGAGGAAAGCTATAAAACCACTCACCTTCTAAATTGTGCATACAGTTTTTGGAATTCACATACCTTTTATAGCCTACTCCTGGGCCTCTTAAGATCCCTCAAAACTCTTGTGAGATGTCCATATTTACATGGATTAGGCATGGTAACAATGTGAAAAATAGTCATAGTGATAATACAAATATTTATTGATCATTTTAAAGTGTTAGCTAAGTATAACTCAAGAAATCTTCACAATTCTGTGGTATAGGTGCCACTATTTTTTGGTAAGTCTGAGACACATATTTAGCCCAGCTTTACAATTTAGAGAAGTAAAATGACTTACCAAAAGTTACATGACAATAGGTTGTAAAGTTATGATTACAGCATTTCTTAAATCTCTAGTCAGACTTCTAATTGTGCTGTCCTCACGTTTTTAAAAATAAAATAAAAAGTCCTCCTTTCTCTAAAATAGTATACTCAATTTAGAAATAACAATACCGGTGTGCCTGGGTGGTAAAGTCAGTTAAGTGTCTGATTCTTGGTTTTGGCTCAGGCCAGGTGTGGCTCGGTCTCAAGGTCAGGAGATCCAGCCCTGCGTGTGTCCCTGCACTCAGCGTGGAGTGTCCTTAAGATTCTCTCTCTTCCTCTCCCTCTGCTCCTCCCCACCCCATACTTGTGTGCTTTCTGTCTCAAAGAAATAAATAAATCTTAAAAAAAACAAAAGAAACAATACAGTAGGCTTTCATGTTGTAGCTATTTTTTTTTAAGTAAACTCTACTCTAATGTGGGGCTTGAACTCATGACCCCAAGATCAAGAGTCACATGCTCTATCAACTGAACCAGTCATCCTTGCGGGGTACTCTGATTGGATGGGGGGGGTCACCAAATGTGGGGCATCCCAATTGGGTTGGGGCTGGCAGGACCAGTGGTGAAAGAATTCGCTTGAGGCAAAACCAAAGAAAAAGTTTATTGAATATGCCGTAAGGGAGCAGTGGGCAGGAGAGCTAAGGAGAGACTATCTACAACCAAGTCGTGGTGAGAGGCCACTGCTCTACGGCAGAGTGAGACAGTATGGGGATATAGGGAATCTCCCACTTTTTTGGTAATTCTAGGAACTCTGCCTGTTGTAATTGGTTCAATGGCCATTTTGAGGTGGGTCGTTTAATGAACCCCTTTGCCTTCAGCTTGGTGGTTACAGTGGGGCCTTCTGCCTTGCTCAGGTGTCCATTGCTCAAGCCTGTTTCCCAAAAGTGGCCTCTTCAAGGCGCCCCTCGAATGTTAAAACTATTGACGACAGGCAGAAATCAGGATTCTGTGTTGCCTGAGAAATTGTCCGAGATGTTGATATTTACCGAGAAGTGTGAATCTTGATCTGATAAGCTGGCCTGTGATGGCTCCCCGGTGATGGCCACACCCTAATGCCCACAACTGGAAACTACCTTATATGGTAGAAAGGACTTTGCAGATGTGATTATGCTACAGAGTTTGGGGTGGGGGAAGATGATCGTGGATTGTCTGGGTGGAGTGATGGAATGACAAGGGTCCTCACAGAGGGACACAGGGAGACCCAGGAGAGAGTAGCTGTGTGGTGATGGAATCAGAGATTGGAATGACGTGCTTTGAAAATGGGGGAAGGGCCTCAAGCCAGATACACAGGAGGCCTCTAGAAACTGGAAAAGGCAAGGGCATGGGCTCTAGCCTAGAGCTTCTGGGAGGAACCAGCGCCGCTGAGACCTTGCCTTCAGGCCTGGGAAACTGATTTCTGTCTTCGGTATTCCACAATTCCAAGAGAATAAACGTGTGTTGTTTTAAGCCACCGATTTTGTGATGATTTGTTAAGCACAACAGAAAACTAGCACACTTGGAGACCACGGGAAAGGAAAAGAACAAAATTTCATCCAGACAGAGAGATTAAGTAGCAGTGAAGCACAAAGAAATTTTAGAAGCCAGAAAGGGTAGAAGGAACAATAGTGGACCCTCCCCATCTTGTTTCTCATTAACCAGGGAATGTAACATTAAAACAAACAAATAAACAAAATTCCTAGGTAGTCCTAGTTAAGCCTAAATGAGATCGGGTGGATGGGATTTGAGGGGTTTCTTACCTTCTCCTCTCACTCCTCAAACATCTATTTCCTGGTTAGCTGATAAAGGATGCCGGAGGCCAGAGAGGAAAGAGGATATGAAGGAAGGGCAAGGTACTGCCCATCCCCAGCCAGGTCCAGGGCTGGTTGTGAGCCATGGGAGAGCAGAGCCTGTCAGGCGTCCCTCCAGTGCCTTCCAGACCTTTGGTTGCACCACTGGTAGAGACTCTGGCATCATCATGCTGAGCACCAGCAGCCTAGTCCAAGGGAGGTAAGGGGGCGAGAACCAGGAAACTCAGACTCTCAAATTTTAATGTAATGTAAGACCTGGAAGCTACATTTAAATACAGAAATCTTCTGGGGCTTTCAGTACAGTCTTCTGACACACCTCTGAAGATTCAAGCACTGTGACCAGTGCCTAGAGAAGGTGCAGTTTGATCCCTCAAAGCCACTAGGGTCTTGGCCGACCTGGGTGGGGAGAGGACCCTGGCACCCTCACTCTTGCTGATTGCCATGCACACCGGTAGTGGCACTGAAGACGAAACAGGCATCTCTCAATAGACACCAGACAGAAATTTTCATCCCATTTACTCCTGTCATTATCAAAATGAATCGGAGACCTGTGGAGGACAGAGCTACTTTCCTGTTAATGCCTCAGTCAACTCCGGCTACTACAGACTGCATGGCTGAAACGAGAGTTATTTCTCACAGTTTTGCAAGATCGGGATGCCACTATGGCTGAGTGCTTGGTGAGAGCCCTCTTCCTGGTTTACAGACGGCTATTTCTGTGCTGGCCCTCACATAGCAGAGAGCATGATCTAACCCCTTACCCCCTCATAAGAATATCAGTCCCAACATGGGGGCTCTGTCCCCATGACCTCATTAAAATCTAACTGCCCCCTTCAAAGTCCCCATCTCCAAATACCATTACTTTGGGGTTAGGGCTTCAATATATGGATTGTTAGGAAGACATAAACATTCAGTCTATAGCATGCTCCAAAATCTTAGCACAACCCTCTCCCGCCACCCCCCCTCCGAAAAACATGGGCTCCAAGGTCAGATTTCCTCAATAGCTATCAAACCCAAGGATCATTCTACAGCACAACACCCAGGGAATTTCAGAATCCAAATATATATGGGAGACATAAGTTACAAATTCAGAGTCTCCATTTATTCACTTTGCATTGGCTGCACTGTAGGAATTAATCTTTCTTTTCTCCCGGTTCTTCATTTCATTGCTCTTCCAGACAGCAAACTCCCATTCATAACCCTGACCTTGGAATTACTCTTCTCTCTTCTTACGTCATCTTCTGATATTTTCAGGCCAGAGCTGCTCTCTCTCCCAGTCCTCAAATCTTCAAAGAGGTAGTATTCTTTTCCACTGAGGTCCAGTTCTTTTACCTTCTCATAGAAACATTTAATGTTGTATTTTAGGGTAATCTGGAATAATTCATTAACTACTTTACTCTTATCTAGACTTATGCTTCTATATAATCTTTATCTTGTATTATAGAGAGTATAAATGCCTGGGGAAAAACCAGGTTGCTATCTTTAAAGCTAGTGTCAACTTTGAATCTGTTTGAGTAAAATCTCTGATTAACCATTCTCACTAAAGTGCAAATGACTGATACAATCATTTTTTTTAAAGATTTTATTTATTTATTTGACAGAAATCACAAATAGGCAGAGAGGCGGGCAGAGAGAGAGAGAGAGAGAGAGAGAGGAGGAAGCAGGCTCCCTGCTAAGCAGAGAGCCCGATGTGGGGCTCCATCCCAGGACCCTGGGATCATGACCTGAGCCGAAGGCAGAGGCTTGAACCCACTGAGCCACCCAGGCACCCCGACTGATACAATCTTAATATTACTTCTCTCACAGTTATCTGTATGCACATTTCATCTTTCCAAACAAGATCATATACTTATGTAGGAACTGTGTAGTTCATAAAACTGTGATGACTCAATAAGGCAGAACAAACTGATATTATCAACGCCATTTCAAAGACAAACAATTGAGGTGCAAAGAAGCTGCATAGGACTTCTGCTGGTGGCCACCATGGAGTAACAGGGTCCAGGTTTACCCCTTACCTGAAACAACTAAAACAAAAGACAAATATGTGGAACAATGGTTTTCAAGACCCTGGATGTTAGAACAAAAGACAGTGATCTCTGAGAGTTAAGAAGCCAATAATGAAAGCCTTATGGTTGCCTCAGCTTACTGTCTGGAGAGAGATTCCAGGCCAGGGCATAAATGGGGAAACCAGGTAAAGCACAGTAGTCTTAAATAAAATCATTATTCTTTCATAGGACAATGATTTATTGGAGGCTTCGTTATGAGCTGTAGTCAGCGCTGACAATATGAAAACTAGTAAGACATTGTGTTATTATTGTTATTATTAAGTACCATGGACCATATGTTTGGTGGTTTGCTCAGAGGTGGACTAGATAACTGGGGACTATCATTTCTGGAAGACTTCATGGAATGGTGGACCGAGCCTTTAAAAAGGGGTAAGATAGGATAGGATAGAATAGGATAGGACAGCAGGGGCAGTGAAGCAGAGTGAGCCTTTCTGGAGGGTTCTAAGCACAAATGTGGAAGCAGCAATGGGCATTAGAGATTGGCGGAGGTGAAGTTGGGGAGAGGGCGGAGGTTGGTCTGCCTGTAGCAAATGCTTTCTGTTGGAAAAGATAGGAGATTCATTTGGAAAAGGAGGTCATGGTAAAATCTTTTATGTCACAGAGGGGTTTTTAAAGATTGACACAGGATTCAGGCTGTTGATAGGGAGGAAAAAAAGATAAGCTAACTGGTAAATTTTAGAGTCAAGTCCACGAGTATATGCTCATTAGCAATTTGTTCCAACCATCTATATAGCAAGTTATTAGACAATGTCTAATTTATGTGTATAATCATTTATGTGTCTGTGTTCTCTGGAAGGCAAACAGAGACTCTTTTTACCTTCTCTTCTAGGCAGAGAAGGTATAATCAGCGAGCTGATCATTAAAGTTGATAGACTTTTAGTTTGGCCATACAGTGGCTATTGGATCTGTGATAAATCTCTTCTCCTCTGCACAGCTCATTGTTGTCATCTGAAAACAGAGTCATCGTGAACGGGTCCTGAAAAAAAATAAAGGGAACATGCTTTGAACGCAAGCATCCTAAACAATTGTTATTTGTTATGACTGTTCCGTGATGAGAAAATACAGCCCCTACTGTACTGGGTGTGTTTGAAGAGTACATACTTGATTTAAAAAAAAAAAAGGCCAATGTGTTCAAAGGTGACTGTTTATTTTCTTGTAGTCTGGAACTGTTTTCATTGAAACTGTTTTTCTCGTAGCGTTTTACTCATTGCTCTTTCCTTTATCCCATGTCTCTTCTTGCCTTGCCCATCTGTACAGAGTTATAAAAGTCATCCCAACTACAAGTCAAACAAACCAAAGA